>NC_141915.1:32500000-33760000 GCF_057802395.1 Ceratotherium simum simum | reverse complement strand
GCATTTTAGGATAAGAAAATTAAATCTTGGGCAGGTGTAGAAACATGTCCAAGGTTTTAGGTAGTAAGTGGGAGAACAGAGATACTAACCAAAGCGTGTCCATTCAAACTAATCATCTCAGTAGATAAAAATAATACTCAACCTGTTCAATAGCCTCATTTGTGATGTATTCCTAACCTTTCAAAAAAAACTTTAGAGTGTACTTTTTGTACTAAATTTATCCTTGGCTTGATTTTATTTTGCCATCTATATTCCTTTCCCTCCACTAAATTTCCTAAAGTATTTATTTTAAATTATATGAATTTCCTATGGTAACTAACTTTTTAGTAAACAAGGGACAATATAAATAAACACATAAGAACAGACTTTAAAAAGATAAGCATGAAAACATTTGAAATGGTGTATGAAGCTACTTCAAAATAAAAGGTGCCTCCTTGGGGTAGTTTGATGTTTGTGAATTCCTGAGGTCAGATTTAGACGTCATGGGTGGTGTCGAGAAAGCATAGTTGAGTATCAGGTCCCTAAGGGTTCTGAGCTAATAGTCCCAAGATGAATGTGAAGTTTGAAAAAAAACATATTTAAAGCTTATTTTGGTTGATATAATTTATATTCTGAATTGAATAGAGAGGAAGGTTGCCGGTTGCTGTAACATGTTCTATGCAGAAAGTCTTGTGTTACTTCCTTGCTTGGCTGTTGATATTTTGTAAGTTTTGAATTAATAGATGTCTGTGTTTTAGTGTCAATTATGAAAACCTGAGCTTCTGGCTGAGGAATTTGACTGCCTTTATTTTAAAATAAAATTCTGCCTAGAGGAATAAAACCACATCTCCTTGAGATGAAAATCATTGTTGGCTCGTTGCCTAATGTACTGTATGAAGAAAGGTGTGGATGGGAAGAGGAGCACAGTATGCACAATTGAAACAAGCATATTCAGAAACAATATATTGAAAAAGTCTGATTATTGTTCAAAACAGATCAATAAAAATACGCCAATTGAAATGGCAGAATACATATAAAAACTAATCGACAGCCTCACTGGTGGACCAGAAGAGTTGCCACAATCACATCAATTAGGAATTTGGGGAAGTTAAAATGCAAATAGAATCAGATTGACAGTGAAATCCAAGAGGATTAAGGAAGGAGACAGAAGACGAGGCCTTTATGAACAATAGAGCTTTTCCCCAGAAATTCTCAGGAATGGATCCTGGAAAATACCCTAGAGCAAAAGCCAGGGGTAGGAAGAGAGGGCTGTGAGCAGTCAATCAGGTAATTATCATATTTCATCAATTCTTACCTTCACGATTTTTCATGTTAACATTTATTTAATAATTTGGAGATGTCTAACAATCATGCAATGTCATACTTTAGTTGGCGGCAATGTGTCTTTGTGATTGTTCATGAAATAATGATATACTTCATCACTGATGATGTTCTATGTTCTATGAAATACAATAAAGCAGAGGACTGCAGCGCCATGAACCGGCTCCTACATCTCAGAGCAGCAACTTCTAGTAGTTGCTTACAGGCTAAACCTAAGAGTACAGTTGGGTTTTTTTTTTCTTGTTTATTTGTTTGTTTTTCTTTTTAAAAACTGGGATATCATAAGAGATTAGCTTCTATATTGACAATTGTAGGCAGATAAGATGGTAGCGTTTGAAGGTAATCTATATCCATAATAAATGACAAAACGTATTGAAAAAGGCAGAGTATATTGAAAAACCCTGCTCCATCCCAGATAAACCTCTACTCTCCTCTTCCTTTTAGAACTATTATTCAGGTATGCAGGAAAAAGTAAAGATACATTCTGATTATAGAAACCCTTGAAAATGTTACTACATGTGAACTCTGTCTAAAAGAATTTATTGAAAATATTCTCTAGTGAAAACTGATTCTAAAAATCTGGAAAAATTAACATGTAGATAAAAGTGCTGAGCAGAAAAACTCATACTATAGGTAGGTATAAATAATTATAAATACGGCAGCTATGAGCATCAGTATACTTGTTAAGAAAAGATCTGTAGGAAAGTAAAGGCAAATGTAAAATAATCTGAAGAAACATCTAAAGAGGCTTTATCAAAATAAGAGTTTGGAAGAGGAAGTGAGCAAGTGAAAATGTTGGAAGGATATGAAGCAGGTACCTGAGGGTTACTGTAGATATTCAATAAGAATATGATTGCCTTTTGACCTTGTTCCCAACACAGACATAGATGAATCTTGTCAATTTGCTGTTTTTTTGTTTAACTTGAGGGATGACTTGGTCTCGAGGATTTGTGAGTTTGCTTTGCACAAGAAAGAGAATGCCTTTGGGGAGGTTGTGATCACCAGACGGCCGCACCCCAGCTGCTGTTGCAGATTGCCCAGAGGCTTATCACCCCTTTGTTTCTCTAAAGCTCCTACTGCCAAGCCCCATAGCTCTATAAAATCCCTCTGCTTTTTGCTCTGGTGGAAGTGGATTTGAGTAACCCAGACTTCCACCTATTCATTTTGGCCAATTTGAATAAATCTTTCTCCCTCTCTAAGCACGAATGTCTCAGTGTTTGGCTTGCTGTGCATTGGGCACACGAATTTGAGATTAAGAGGTTCAGTGTCAGATATTGTGTTATTTGGGGGATAATTATTGATAATGATTATATTATTTTTGACACTGACAGAAAACATGTCTTTATACACATTTTTAAAATGCTGTAAATGTAACCACAATGGATTAGAAATAGGATGCATAAAACTTGTATGGCTAGCAAACACTTTGACACAACTATTGAAGAAAAAAGAGGTCTTAATCCAACTCAGGGCAGAAAAGAAATAACAATAAAGCATTATAAAAAAATGAAAATATGGGGCCGGCCCCGTGTCGTAGCGGTTATGTGCACGTGCTCCACTGCTGGCGGCCCAGGTTTGGATCCCGGGCACACACCGATGCACCGCTTGTCAGGCCATGCTGTGGTGGTGTCCCACATAAATGGAGGAAGATAGGCACAGATGTTAGCTCAGGGCCAGTCTTCCTCAGCAAAAAGAAGAGGATTGGCATGGATGTTAGCTCAGGGCTGATCTTCCTCACCTAAAAGAATTAGACAAAAACAGAAAATACGATATCAGATGAGACAAAATGTATTCTCAATATCAGTATATTGATAGCCAAGATGGTTCAATGAGTGACTTTGGAGGCTTCTTGCTTGTTACCAGTCAAAGAACAAAGTGGAAATGATAGCTCTCCTTATCCCAACTCAGTCTTCTCTTTTCCCACTTGGATGAGGGGTAGAGAGAAACAACATCCCTATAGCCCAGGCAGGGGATGGTGGGGGCGGTAGTCCAGGATGCCAGCACTAAATTCTCTTGGTGCTGGGCAGCTAGCCCCAAGGTTCAGACTTCCTGAAACCCAAGCCAAACTTTTTATTTATGCTGTCAAGGCCATTCTTACAATTGAGCTATAAAAATTCAGCAACAGGAAGGTGGCTTCCTCTGCTAGTGTAGCAGTTCTCAAACACTTTGGTCTCAGAACCCGGTAACGGTCTTAAAAAACATTGAGGACCCTAAAGGGATGTTTATGAGGATTTTGTCTATTGCTTATTTTACATATTTTTTTTTAAACTAAGAATTAAAAAGAAAACATTTTTATTAATTTATTTAAAGTAATAAACCAATTGGATGTTAACATAAATATTTTAATAAAATATATTTTATATTTAATAAAAAGTAACTATTGTCAAAACCAAAAAACAACCCGAGAATAATGGCAATATGTTTTAGATTTTAACAAATGTTGTTTATTTCTTATTTAATAGAAGACAGCTCAATTTTTATATCGGCTTCTGCATTTAATCTTATTGACCTTAAACAAATAGACAGCTAGTTATTTCCCCAGTATAAATGGGTTTATTCGAGATGAGCAGAGAATTGCAATTCAGGGTCTGCAACCATGGCAAACCACTACCATGGCAATTCCCCTGCAACAAGGGGAGAAGAAACTCTTTTTTGTAGAAGGGAAGAGGAAGTTGGGAGGGATATTGTAAATAAAGAATTCCAGCTGTACTGGCTTTTCATTGGCTAAGTTGTGACAGTCTCTCATTGGCTGAGCTTCTTGCCAGTCAAGAAGAGGAAGCCTTTCTTCTTCCTGTTGGTGGCTTCTTCTACAGCATAAGACACAAAATGGTTAAAAGGGATCTCATAACAATTTCCTTGGTAGCCTTAACCAAAAGGATGGTGACAATAATGGTTCCAAGACAAGGGAGCTATCCCCATGCCACAGGGTCCAGCTGCTGACTATAATAATACCCCATCGGTTGATGGTGGTCTGCTTGTTTTTGATTGATTACCCAAGAGCATTCCCTTCCTTTTCATATACAAAAAGGAAAAAGGGAATCTGATATTTGGGATGTCCAAGGGCAGATGGGTTCATTAAACTCTCCTTTAAGGACTTTAAGGCTGTATCATCCTGTTCTACCCATAAAACTGGGTTAGGGTTGTTGTTCCTCAGTAAAACATACAGAGATTTGGCCATAAGAGAGAAATTTGGAATCCGATTTTGGCAATAATCAACTAGTCCAAGAAAACCTTGCAGGTGATGCTTAGTTTTGAGTTTTGGAATACTTAGGACACCATGAAGCCTATGTGGATCAAAGTGTAGTCTTTGTTCTGATACAAGATGCCCTAAATATCAAACCTGGGTTTGGGCAAACTGCAATTTCTTTTTGGCAACCTTATGTTCCTTTAAGGCTAAAAGCTTTAGCAAGTGAATCTTGTCTTCCTGTGAGGAGTCTTTGGAAGGAGAGCAAAGAAGCAACTCCTCCACATATTACAACAAAGTAGAACCCCTAGGGAACTTTATGTCATCCAGATCAGCCTTCAGGATTTGTGAGAAATGAGAAGGGCATTACTATCCAGGTGAATTGTTTTCCTCCCCAAGTGATGGCAAAAAGGTATTGATTGGCTTCATCAGCTGGAATGCTAAAGAATGCACTACATAAATCAGTTACCACAAGGAATTCACTTGCAGTGGGAGTGGATGTTAGTAGCATATGAGAGTTAGGTGTTGAGGGATAGCAATGTTGTTTCTTGCTTGGAGGTCCTGGACAAACCTCCACCTTCAGCCCTTGGGTTTTCTCACAGGTAAAATAAGAGTATTACAAGGACTAGTACAGGGGATATTGAGGCCTTGAGACTTGTAGTCCTCCTTTATGGGCTTTATACCTTGAAGGGCTTTTTTACTTATATGGTATTGATTAATGCTGGGGAGAGGTTTTCAGGATCTATTCGAATCTTGATGGGAGGTGAGCTGTGAATTTTACCAATGTGAGTTGGAGACTTTGCCCATTAGAAGGTGGCAACTGATTCAACAGGGACAAATGATCTGTGTTTCCAGAATCAGGTCTAGTACCGTCAGAGACTGAGCAAATAAAAGATGTTAAAGTGTCATTTAATTCACCTGGTTGTTGTTTTGATGGCTACTATCAAAGTCTAGAATTATTTCCCCCTTTTGGGAGAAAGAAATTCTGGCATGATACTTTTCCAAGAAGTCTCAGCCTAATAAATGAATAGGGATGGAGGAATTAAGGAGAAAAATGTGTGTGTCTCTCAAAGGGCTTAAACAAAAGGGAATAGGTTCAGAGAGAGGACCCTTTTGAGGTTTATTAAAGATTCCCACTGTTTGAACTGTTTTAGTGCTCTGAGGCAGGGGCTGCTTTATAGTAGTGGGCCGAGCACTGAGAGTGTGGCTCCATTATGATTTGGGACAGAAAGAGATTCATCTCCAACCTGGAGAAATGTTTCTCCAAGCCATTGAAGAGGAAGGATTGGGAAGAGCCCCTGCAGTTCTTCAGAGCCCCGTTATTGAGAATTTGGAGGACATTGGAAAGGCTGGTTAGAGGGCTAAAGGCACTTGAAGCGCTTAAATTTGTAACAATCTCTTTTCCAATGTCTTTGCTCTTTGTAACACTAGCAGGAGCTAGGAGGTTTTTGGTTTCATTTACTGAAGTTGAAGATGAAGAATTTTAGCAGTCTTTCTTTTAGGTGACTCACCTAGAGTGTGAGAGAGCTGGTTTGTCAAATTAACTAAATCTGGAGTGGACACAGTTTCCATCCTAGTTCTCTTTACTAGAAGGGAAAAGTCTCAGTTCAGCCCATTAATAAACAGAGATAAAAGCTACCTAGGTGGAATCAACATCTGAAGGAGGAGCAGAATTTTCTTTAAAAACAATCTGAAATCAATTGTAACAGTTGTAAACAGGTTCATCGGGTTTTTGTGCACAAGCTGAATTTTGTTCCAATCAACAGATTTTGGGAAAGCCCTAGGAATTGCCTGATCAAGTGGTTCAGCAATTGCCCGAGCCTCATCATACAGCAGGTTAGCAGGTCAGTCTCCTGGTTGTAATTCTAGAAAACTTTTAGGATTTTCCCCATTAGTGGTTTTCATCCAATGCTGGGCCTGGCCTTCACCTACAAGCATATGAATTAGCTGATATAAGGCAGAAACCAGGCTGATAAGCTTGAATGACTATGTTAATTCCTTAGTAAATCTGAGGATCTTCAGTTACTTTGGGAAAATCTTTGACTATGGCTCGCAGTTCAGCTTTAGTCCAGGTAGTATAAGAAATTAAGGGTTTAGAGCCAGCCCTGATGGGCTTTGGGGAGGGAAAAAAAAGAGAGAGGAAGATTGGCAACAAATGTTAGCTCAGGGCAAATCTTTCCCAGCAAAAAATAAATAAATAAATAAAGTTTAGCTTTTGGATCCTCAGAAGGCTTAATTTTAAAGGGACAGATTCTGATAGGTTCATAGGAAGGGAGAGTGGGAAGAGGTTCAGGGAAAAGGGGAAGTTTGGCAAAAGAATTAACATAGGGGAAATGAGGCTATGGAGGAGGTGTAAATGGTATAGAAGAGGCAATTTTATACTCCTGATAACTTTTGGAAGCCTCAAAATACCAACCAAAATGGTCATGCCATTCCATTCAGTTTTGAAAATTACAGAGCAATGATTGTCCAATTTGGTTTTAAGAAAGGTTAAGTTTGGGGAGTTCAAAAGTTCCCCCTTAATAGCCACTGATATTCTAATTACTTTTGGTCAAATCAATATATTTAGTTAGAAATGCACATGAGGAATGACAGCAGTTTGTTTTTTTTGGTTTTTGTTTTTGAGGAAGATCAGCCCTGAGCTAACATCCATGCTAATCCTCCTCTTTTTGCTGAGGAAGACCAGCTCTGAGCTAACATCTATTGCCAATCTTCCTCCCTTTTTTTCCGCAAAGCCCCAGTAGACAGTTGTATGTCATAGCTGCACATCCTTCTAGTTGCTGTATGTGGGACGCGGCCTCAGCATGGCCGGAGAAGCGGTGCGTCAGTGCGCGCCTGGGATCCGAACCTGGGCCGCTAGTAGCGGAGCGCACGCACTTAACCGCTAAGCCATGGAGCCGGCCCAACAGCAGTTTTTAAACATAAAACCAGCTGAGATCACTGTAGGGGGTACTCTCAAAATATTTAGATAACTGTGATCCCATTTCTTAGAGGCTTTTCTCTAGATCAAAAGAATAATTCTCCAACCGCCTAAACAGCTCAAACAGCTTGCAATTCAAACAGCTAGAATAGCTCAAATAGCCTGCAGGCTTAATACCAGCCAGTTCTAAGGAATAGTCTGAGTTCATTAGGGTGGACCCAAGATTGCACACAACGCAGTTCCAATAGAACAGTCCAGTTCCAAAGGGAATCAAACCAAAGGTTGATCAACGCAGTTTCAATAGAACAGTCTGCTCACAAGGGAGTCGGGCTGAAGGCTGGACCAGCAGAGTTCCAATGAAACAGTCCAAAAATCAGACCAAATGCTAGCACAGTTTCAGTAGAAGCAGTCTGGTTCCAAAAGGGATCAGACTGGGGCCTAGCACAATTCCAAGGAAGAGCCTGATTCAACGGGTCAGGCCAAAGTACCACCCAAGCACACAGAGACAAACAAGACCTCCACCACAAAAGGATGAAGCCTTAAAACAGATCTTGAATAAAGCCTGGAGAGCCTCAAAGGCAAAGAGGGTGGAAGCTCAGATCCAGGAGAAAGACCTACCCTCAAACTCCAGGGTCAGTGAGAAAAGCGGCGAGCTCAATGGGCTCTGTTGTGAGTACCACACCTGTTTGGTCAACAGCCTTCAAGTCATTGAGGGTCTTCTCTGGATCCCCTTATAGCCCACCAAAATGTTGACCTTAAACAAGTCGACAGCAAGTTATTTCTCCAGCAAAAATGGGCTTATTCAGAATCAGCAAAGAATTGCAATTGGGGGTCTGCAACCATGGCAAGCTGCATGCAAGTCCGTCACAAGAGGGGAGAAACTCTTTCAGAGGGGAAGAGGATGTTGGGGAGGACTATTATAAATAAAGAGCTGGAGGTGTAGTGGCTTTTCATTGGTTAAATTGCGACAGTCTCTCATTGGCTGAGTTTGCTGATCAAGAAGTCTTTCTTTTTCAGAGATATCAATGTAGGACATGAGAGCTCCCCCTTTTGGCATCCCAGCTCCAATTTAATGAAGTTCTCTTCCTTAATTTCCACAATCTGTTAGATATGTTGTTTCATTGAAGAGTATGAAAACATTTTGTCTCACACAAACATAAAGTTATAAAGATAGGAATACTTTAATTGTCTTTTTGGATAATTTTATGTATGCCTTCTAACCTCTAGAAAACTCCATTATACATCCATAAGAGAAAGAAATGTAAAAGTCATACTTTTTACCATTATTTTGAAAATAGTTTTGGTTTCCTGGACCTGCAGGAAGGGTCTCAGGGACTTACAGTGGTCCCTGCACCAAACTTTGAAAGCCATTATCTAGAGCACTGTCCCAAAATGCCTTTAGTTGCATTCTGACCCAAGCACACCTCTCTGCAAGGTTCTCAGAAACTTGTGAAACTAACATCTGCTGCCCTTCTGCCTGTAGTCACACTGCCTGTATTCACACACACAATGCCTGTGCTATATCACACTTTGCAGGACAAACAGTGAATATGAAAGAGTTTAACCTCCTTATTAAAAGTCAGGAACTGTCACATTCAGATAAAAACATCACAAGAGACACTGCTAAACTATACGATGCAGGAAGTTTTTAAAAAGAAGATGGACAATTATATAACAGGCAAGATCTCAAAAAAGTAAGTACTAGTGGTAATAATGACATCAGGACCAGGAAAAATTTAACCTAGTAATGGAAAAAATGTTTCAATACTATTAAAGTTAAATACAAAAGAAATACATGATCATCAAAATTAATGCCCCCAATTTATTTGATAAAAATCAGTACTCATTCCTGATAATTCTCCTTAAGATAGACATTGTGGTTAGTGCTGTAAAGTCAATTCCAACTCCTAGTGACCCTGCGTACAGAAGAGTGGAACCCTGTCTGGTCTTTTTGTGCCCAGCTCTCATCTTCTGGCACTATATCAGACAATGCTCTGCTGCTATTCATAGGATTTTCATGGCCAATTTGTTCAGAAGTGGATGGCCAGCTCCTTCTTCCTAGTCTGTCTAGTCTGGAAGCTCTGCTAAAACCTGTCCACCATGGGTGACCCTGCTGGTATTTGAAATACTAGTGGCAGAGCTTTCAGCAACATGCAACCACCACAGTATGACAGTGATTGATGGGTGGTGTAGTTTCCTGAATGAGCAATGGAACCTAGATCACAGTAGTGAGAACGTTGAATCCTAACCACTAGAGCACTAAGACTGGCTAAGATAGGCATAGAAGTAACTTAACTAGTTTGGTTCAAATGAGTTCCACCAGAAACCTAAAATAAACAGGTTTCATTTATTTTAAAGACTGTCCCTTTGGTAGTACAGTCATGCGTTGCTTAACAACTGGGATACATTCTGAAAAACGCATTGTAAGGTGATTTCATTTTTGTGTGAACATCACAGAGTATGCTTACACAAACCTAGATGGTATAGCCTACTACACACCTAGGCTATATGGTACTAATCTTATGGCACCACCATCATATATGTGGTCCATTGTTGACCAAAACGTCATTATGCAGCACATGACTATATATACTTTTTACCTGCTATGGACTGAATGATTCTCCTCAAAATTGGAAGTTGAAACCTAATCCTCAATGTGGTGTTTGGAGGTGGGGCCTTTGGGAGGTGATTAGGTCATGAGGGCAGAGCTCTTATGAATGAGATTAAATGCCTTTATAAGAGACCCAGAGAGCTCTCTCACTCCTTCTACCATGTGACGATACAGAGAGAAGTCAGCAGTCTGCAGCCCAGAAGCATGTCCTTGCCAGAACCCAATCCTGCCGGCACCCACCCTGATCTCAGACTTTCAGCCTCCAAAATTGTGAGAAATAAAGTTCTGTTGTTTATAAACCACCCAGTCTATGGTAATTTGCTATAGCAGCCAGAATGAACTAAGACACTACAACCCAAAGCTCTTTTGTTTCATTACTTGCCCTCGTCCTCAAAAACATCCTTGGGAAAACTATAAAAATAGTGATGGGATGGAAGCAATGTAGGTTTAAAAAGTTGGAGGGTCTGGATTCAAAACTTCAGTGGACCATTTAAGAACTCCATGATGCAAAGCTTATCATTTAAACACTCCAGGATTCACTTTCTTCACCGTCAAAGTGAAAGTAATAATATATGTCTCACAAGCCTGAGGATAACTTACATAATGTTGATTTTCACAGAGTTCAACAAACTAAAAAATAAATATTTATTGATAAAACAAAACACAAAGCCCCACTGTTCCTAAATTCTACTGTGAATTTACTTATAGACCTAATTGTGGATGTTGAAAAGGGGACGAGGACAGGAGCATCAAGTCTAAACCACTGTCAGATGGGAGAGGCTAATGTTGCTGGGAGATGGTAGGTAGAATTCTAAGATGGCTCCAAGATTCACACTCCCTGATCTGTAATCTGCTCCCCTTGAATATGATGGGATAGTAGCTCCTTTGATATGACAAGGGTGATGCGAGAGTCATTCCCATGATTATAGTGCTATATGAGACTCCATGTTAGTAGCAGACTGGATAGGGATTTTTCTGTTGGCCTTTAAGAAGTAGGATGGCATGTTGTGAGAGGGTCAACTAGGATGTGAAAGTGGCCTGTATAACTTAAGAGTTACCCCCAGCCAACAAGAAAACAGGAACCTCAGTCCTACAACCACAGGAACTTAATTACGCTAAAAGCCTGAATGAGGTTCCAAGAGGACTGAGAGCCTCAGACGAGACTGCAGTCTCCGCCCCCACTGTGGATTCAGCCTGGTATAACCCTGAGCGGTGGACCCCGCTAACCTGGGCCTCTGAACTCATGTAACTGAGAAAATAAATTTGTGTTGTTTTAAGCCATTAAATTTGTGGTAATTATGCAGTAATAGAAAAATAATTAAGGAATTAGGGGAAAATGATTCCTGGAAGCTATGAGAGCTCTCAGGACTGCCTCAGAAAAAATGGATAACAGGACCTGGGCAGACAGATTACTCCGAGAACCAGCAGTCAGTACTAAGTCTGAGACCCCTACCTTCACCCAGGTGTTGGAGCTGAGATTTTGTATATATTGCCTCAGGAACTAATATGAAAAATAAGAAACATCAAAGGCAATAGTAGAGTTGATTTAGGTAAAAAGATAATTATATTGCCTCGTGAATAAAGAAGATTTTCTCTAGACGTATGTCCATATTTTCCAACAAATTTATGAGAATGAATTTTGTTGCTTTTACAATAAAAAAAATTGATTTTCCAAAGGATTTCTTGGACAGGTATGGCTTCTCCTTTTTTCTTTTTTCACAGAACACTTTAAAAAAAAATTTTAAACTACACCTTTGAAGCTATATTAAGCCTGATTATATTTTTTAAAATAATACACCATTTTTTCCATGTAGTTGACTATCAAATGTATGTCCTAGGGAAAAAATAAAAGAATGCAGAAAATTATGTGTTCTATTTCCTCAAGTATCCCAATTAATTAAATCTATAGATTAAGTTTTATTGGGACTATATCAGTCAAGGAAGGGTTAGAAGGTAGAAGCATTGATGGGACTGAACAATAGCTTTAAGCAGTAGTGTTGGAAATTGTGTAAGCCCCTTAGAGGCTGGATGGTCTGTTGATCTGTGGCTCACAGCCTGGAGTCCCCAATATTTACTAATTTATGAATAGCATAACAGAGATCTGAGAAATCTCGCCTCTATGTCTTGTACTGTGATTACCTCCCACACTAGACCATAAGCTCCCAGAGAGTGACCAGTTTTTACTCATCTCTATATTCCCAGTGTCTACAGAGAGTCCAGTAGAAATACATACATAGTAGCAATCCAGTAATTTTTTAACCAAACTATGCTAAGTAAATTTATTGAATGTACATAATCTATTTATTCCTGCCCATTGATCTATGACATGTCCTACTAAACCTGTTCCATATGTGGGCATTGCCCAGGAATCTCTCCCTGATTAACTGCATATTATTCAATTTAATTCTTGTTTATTGTGCCCTTAGCACTTTCATTATCAATCTGGGCTGTTTCAATGTGTATTTCTCAAATGTTCCCACGAGCCAGCATTTTCCTGTATCTCTTGTACTCTCTCATGTCCTCCTCAAAGCCAGTTTCTGTGTCTGTCTGTCCATTTGTACATCCAGATTGCCTTGGTCAGGCACCTGTTTACGGGAGGCATGGGATCAATATTTTTTCCAAGTGACAAATACTTGCCAGTGTTTGTGACTGTTGTATTTCATCTTGGTTTAAATCTCATAGTAGGTATATTTTCTTCTGGCTGAGGCTTCAGCAAAACAGATGGCATGTGTCTCCACATTGATCTCTCTTGAAGTGGCAGAGTGGAACACTTTGGGTGTAGGAAAAATTGTTTAGAATCCTCTGAATTGACCCCTTTGTGTACCAAATCGACATTTTGTGCAGCTAGTTTCATCTTTGCTTAAACTAGTATTGATCAAACTATCAAAGATGGTATTATAGTTTGAACAGCTGTTCTTGAAGCACCACCAAAAATAAGAGTTTGCATTTAAATCTTCAAATCAATCCACACCTTGTTGGCTATCTTTAGATGGTAGGGAACTTGATTAATTTTTTTTCAATCTTACTTACCACAAGAAAAGCTATAAAGGTATTTGAGCACTGTACTTTTTTTGTCATTCACTGTTCAGGTTATTATACCTTCTGCCCTTTGAACTCTTCCTCTACAGAAATGCAGTTTTTAAGAATGCTTATTTAGATGAAGAATCAGAATTGGGTAAATGCTTTGTGAAGTATCAAAGCGCTCTGCTGGGATCTAAGGTTGATTTACCATAATCACAGAAAAAAAAAACAGAAACAACTAAAAAGATCACTGAGAGAACTTGTAGAATACCTTGACACAGCTTAAAATGGGCTTTATTACAAGAGGGGTGATTAGGTTATTACATGAGAGAAATTAGAACGTGGGGTATTTGGAGTGAGGACCTTCTTAAATCTCACTGCTGAGAAATATGTGGGGTTTTAGCAGAGATTTGGAAAGCTATTAGGCTTCTATTTCTCAGGTAAGCGTGGGAAAGAGGAGCTTTCAGCTGAAAATGGGTCACGGCAAGAGAGTCGTATTAATTACAATTGAACCCTCCAGAGAACGCGACTACAAAGCTACAGCTGTAAAGGTTAAAACAAACTCCACAGATCTGCAAAATTCTTTATTTATGCAGACTCGGAAGTACTCTTAGCCTGAATCAAGCTCTGGAGTGAACTCCACCTAAAAAATACAACCAGCATTTAGTGCGCCTTTCCTTGATTTTACATGATTACTATGAGATTACCATTTCTTAAAAAACATTTGTTCTGAATATGTTTATCTTTACAATCATTTGCCATCAAAAACCCAATTGCTGATATTGCAGTATTAGGTTATTATTGAAAGCAGGGGGATTAAAACTCCCAAACTCATTCCTGAATCTGTACAACTCGAAGCTTTAAGTAGACTTAGTAATATTCAGAACTTAATCATAGTTATTTGCTATGAAGTGTGGGGCAGAAAAACTTCCACATATTTTCCTCTGCCCTTACTACCAGTGTAAAGCTGCCTTCCTTACATGCCTTCTGCGGAGCTTGAAATTTCAAGCCTGGGCCATTATCAACATAGCAAAGATTAGTTTATCAAATGTTGACAGAATGACCATGGGGAGAAAACACCAAACGAGATAAGGAACTGAGGTGAAGTAAGGGCAGGAGATCAGGGTGGGTGGGGGAGGGGCACGGAGGAATGTAGACTGAGAATTTATCACTTCTAAGGGGAAATCTGAAAATTTGGGAACATTTTGAAAATTTCATTTCCCAAGGACTGTGGATCACTAATATCATTTAATGGATGGGATAGGAATGCTAAATGTCATGATATGCAGACTGTCAAATAGAACAAAGAATTGTCCCATTCCTTTCCTGACTTTCAAATGACCTGCTAGACATTTAAAATAAGTTTACTTGATCTATAATCTAACCCCATTTTATATAAACACAAATTTCCCATGGTTTTACAATGCAATGACCTTTGCAGTAAAGCAATGGTAGTATGAGTCCAATTGTTAATTTCAGTCCTTTAACAGACTTCTCCCCAGTTTCAGAAATACAGGTCATTGGAGGTGATAATGGTGTTTGTTGTCTTGTTTCACAAGTACAGCGCACCACTATCAGTCTGCATTTGTAGATGCCACATTATTGGTGGATCTACACAGATATGTTTGTACCTCTGCTTCATTGTGACTTGCAATGTAGTGGTCCCCAAGATTTTACCCATTGAAATACAATAAATTACTTTCCTTTTATTTATCTTTTATTTTTAATTAAGGCATTAAAACAGTATTTTAAATTAAATATGTACATAAATTATATTATTTATGCATTAAATTCAAGATAATAATGATGGCTTTACTTAGGTGTGTTATAAGAAGAAGACATTGCACAGGATAAGGTTGAAAACAATGAACTTGGGGTATGTGAAGGGCTTGAAGAAGGCCTTTAGGAGAGAGGAGAATAAGAGACCCCAAGGACATACTTTACCTTTTCACACTGACAGCCATAGGCACCAAGTTAAATGCAGATACAATATTGTGATAGAAGCAGAAAAAGGGGGCAAGCTGATAAATTAATTGATTGATGAATTCATTCAGGCATTTAATAAATACTAGAGACTACAGCACTGTAGTAGGTGCTGGAGATTCACAAAGAATGAGTCCCTAACCCCTGATCTCAAATAGTTCTGGAAGGAGAAACAGACGCATAAGTAAATGATTACAATATAATGAGGCAAGTTCAACTACAGAAGTGAGCACTGTGTAGGGGACCTAACCTAGTGTAGAAGAAAGGTGACCTAAGGAAGGCTTCTCAGAAGAGATGGGCTAACTGGAACTTAACTCATTGGTAAGATTTAGCAAGCCATATGATGCTGAGAGGGAGTGTTGAGCAGAACACTGTGCACTGGTTATCAATCCCAGGAGAGAAAAACACTGCACCAGTTACAAATTAGGGAAAGACTCCCACACATGGAGGATAGCAAAGATCATTACTATGCTGATCACCAGGAATAGAAGTCCAAATACTTCTGCCCATTGCATCTTGGTATTAGAATCACCAAGTAAAACACAATGTAGTCAAGCACTGGATAAAACAACAATTTACTTACGTAGAGAAGAAATAGAGCACGATCAGCTTCAATAGTGGGCATTGGCCCCCATGGCTAGCTTGGATCTCCAGGCAGCCAACTCAGGGCAATTTGCCTACACACACCCTTCTCCTGCTGCAGTAGAAGGATTCCAACCTTCCCCGATCCAGTGGATACTCGAAATACTGAAATACTGAAAGCTGGGGATGTGTCTGAGGGCCATTGACATACACACTTAAACAGAACAAAGGAACACTCATTGAGCATGTAACAAGGAAAAATATTCTCACACAAGGTGATAAACCCGGCACAGGCTATGTGGGCTCTTTTTCTCATGGTCGGGATGTGTTCTTGGCTCAAGGTCTATTCTTATGTGGCCAAATAGGGGTTGTAGAAAGACTGACTGCATGCACATGAGTGCTTTTCCCAACAGGGAGGTATTAGATCACCGGGAAGAGAAATATAGAGAAGAAACAAGATAAGTAGAAGTCTATGAATAAGATAAACCCTAATGACTGTGGAAAATCTCAGACAACTATGAGTCAGGAGACAAAGGCAGGGATTAGATCTTTGAGGACTTTAGTAATTATGTAAAAAAAAATTATAATACCTTTTAGAATAGAATAGAAAATAGATATTTTGTTTGTTTGTTTTTTAAAGCTTACATGGTTGTGTATCCTAGTTGTTAGTTTAGTTCTCTATGTGAGCCGCCGCCACAGTGTGACAACTGACAGATGGGTGGTGTGGTTCCATGATCGGGAAATGAAACCCGGGCTGCGGTGGTGAAAGTACCAAATCTTAATTACTAGACCACCAGGGCTGGCTCAGACAATAGATATTTTTTAAAAATCTTTTAGATAGATCTCACTGGTAGCTGTAAGGAGGAAGGTGTTGAGGCAGATGAGAGAGGAGCCAAGATATAGTGAATACCCTACTGTAGTCATTGAGAGATAGTGAAGAAATACGATAGGGAAATGGGAGAGGAACGTTGCTTCAGAAACACATAGAGAGAGGCGGTTAAAATACACCACTACCCAGGACCCATCAACAGAGGCTCTGCCCTGATTGGTCTGAGTTGGGTACCAGGTATTGGAATTTTTTTTAAGCTCCCCAGGTAATTGTGAGACCTAATAAAGGTTGAGAAGCACTGAAATAGATAGTAACTTAGGAGAATAAATCTATAAGACTTGACTGATTGGAAGTGAGAATGAAGGGCAAGGGAGACATCTAGGATTGTGCCCAGGGTCCTAGTTTGGGGACATCTACAAATGGTGATGTTATTAACTCAATTAGAGGAGGTGAGAGATTGAATAGCTTGAAGAGAGAAAATAATGCTTTCTAAATGAGCATATTGAGTTTGAGGCGCCTGTGGTACGTCTGAATGTCGATGGTCAGCAAGCAAGTGAATATAACACTTCAATACTTTGCAAGTTCATATAAAATGTCAGTACTTTGGAAAAGATGTATGTACAATTTGAAGGTAGAAATTTCAGAGTCATCAGTGTCTTGACAGGGAGGGCAGGGGTTAAAAAACATGCCAATGCGTGTTATTCTTCAGGAACAGTATGTGGAACAAGAAGGGCAGAGGACAAACGATGGGAATCTATGCACTATCAGCATTTCAGGGATGGATAGGGGAAAAGTAGCCAATGGAAGCAGCCAGAAGGAATGCTGAAGAGATTTAAATAAGAATTAGGAAAGTGTGGAGTCATGAAAGCCAAGGAAGAATAGATTTTCAAGATAATGGCTGATGCAACCAAGAAATGAACTAAGATCAGAGCTGAAAACTGTCCATTGGTCTTGGACTAGGGGGTCATTAGTAACCTTAGGAAGGGCATGTTCCAGTGCAGGTTAGCTAGATGGGAGTGGGTTGATGAGTAAAGGAATGATGAGAAGTAGGGAGAGTGATCACCAACTTTTCCGTTGTAAATTCTGAACAAGAAAATCAATGAGAGTCTAATGGTTTTGTTGTAGCTAGAGAAGGGCAATACGACACATTTGGACAAGGTGGCACTTCTCTTACTGAAAAGTGATGGAGGTGGAGAGGAAGACGAGACTGGTTTCTTTGGATGAGAAGAACAATCATTTTAAAAGGTTATTTAAAAAGCAGCAAGTAGAGAGTTTGAATATACAAGGAAGAAATGCCTTAGAGGTGACAATAAGGAAAAGGAACAAGACCACAGATTGATGGAAAGAATAAGCACATCATTTTGTCACAGGTTACCAAAACCATAGACTTTTTTCAGTGAACAAAAGTCATTAAATAATTAGGGCAAGACTGGGTAGAGGGCTAATTAAAATTCTATCTTAACTGAAAACTCAGTTCTCAAATTATAGCTGTACGTAAATATTGAAATTATTACATGCATTTTAATATTAATATTTTAGGAGTTGCACACAACTAGTAATTGAAGAGTTAAAGTTTAGATACTAGTCCTGTCTGGCTCCAAAATTCAAATTCCTTCTAGTCTCCCATATCCATCTCAGTTTAAGAAGATTCTATGGTGCTCTAATGAGCATCATGGTGTAATCCCAATCAGAAATAGAAAATCTGCCAAAATTATGAAGTAACTAGAAAGACTTCACAAGTAAAAATCAAGAAATATCCAAAAAAGTCCACGGTACTATCCTTGGAATTTCTTGGTTCCACTTACTTTGAAATCATTTATATTTCCCTACACATTTTCCCCTGATAAATACCATCACCCATAAAACATCATCTCAATGTTGACAGAGTAAAACGGGTCTATCAATTTTGACAGGTACTCACTGTAAAGCAGGCTTATCTGGGAACTTGCCACAGCAGTTCTGAGTTAACAGAGTTTTCTGTCCTACCTTTAGACATCTGACATCAATTGAGCACATCAGGATTATTAATATTTGTCTTACCCACTAGCTTTTGTGGCAAGAAATGCAACCTCTGTGAGACTCTAATTTTCCCATTTTTTAAAATGCATGTGTTAGTCTTTAGTTGATCCCTTCAGCTCAAAAATGCAACAAGATCTATGAGTTATCATGAAGTTGTATGATACAAGATAGTAGTTGAAGGGGTAGTTAAAAATATAAAAGCTACTGGATATTTGATTTAGCCGGTGTTCCTGCATGATCTTGGTTGTTGTTCTTAGAGATATTTGAACAGGCTCTGTCTTATCTGACAAGCACAATATATATTTGTTAGTTATTTAGGAATATGGTCCCAAAGGACCCAGGCTAGTTCAGTCTGTCCTTTTTGGCTAGTTGATCTGTTGGTTAGTTTATTTCTTCTTTGGTTTATACATTCATTCAGGAGAAATTCTTCTATTTCTCAGATATTATGCTAGATGTTTTGGGGAAGATACAAATATAGGATAACATCCTTTGTTTCATGCAAGAAAAAGTTGTTAAGAGAATTTAGCATGCACGAGAGATTTATATTGCAATATAGAAAGTGATAAACACTTTAAGGCTAGTATCGGTGCAGTAATACAGATGTTCTTTCAATTAACACCAACTTACTGAGCATTATTATGAACCAGGCATTGTTTCTAAGTCCTTGCTACTCATAACGTTGTCCACATACCTACAACCTTGACTGTCCCTAGGATCTTGTTAGAAAAATACCGAATCTCAGGCCCAACCTTAGCCATACTAAATTAGAACAAGTATTTTAATATAATTCCTACATTATTAATATATACATTAAATCTTCATAAGCACTGGTGCAGTTACATTTTCCTCAAGGTGGAATTTAAGGACTATCTACAACAGAATACCATCATCTGGGACACTACACCTAGGAATTCTGTTTTAATAGGTTTGCAGTGGAGCCCTGGATCTTCACTGAAATGAAGTTACTCTCATGTGATTTTTTTGCTGCATTTAGTTTGAGAACCACTGGTTTAGGTGTTGGGGATCGTAAGATGGATAAGACAGAATCCCTGTCTTTTAAAACCTCACTGTCATGTATGTACAGTTTCCAACTGGATACAAATAAATTTATTTTCTATATAGTGGTTTCTAGCAGCAATATCTTAAAAGGCTACACCAGTGGGTCAGAATCACATGGACGTCAAATTTAGATTCATCCTCCTTTCATAAACTTTCAGTGGACAGGTAAATAAACCACCAAATAAGGACTAACTCATATTTAGGATAGCTTCAGAAAGAATTTTACTTCATGGCAAAGCCATTCTGTAAAAATTGGTAATCTCTATAAGATATATGTGTCAACTCCATTAACTACGCTATATGATTAACTGGAACACCCAAATCCCCAGTCTTGCCGGGTAGGAAGAAGCTTTATATACTTTTGTATGTGCTGTATTAGTGACTAAATTTGTGATGATTGTCTTTAAAGTATTTGGTAAATGTTCTTATCTTTGGTATATATCTCAAAATAATGCTTTTCAAAACAAATCTTCATTGGGGGAGGGGCTTCTTGAAAGATAATTATCTGTACTTTACAAATTTGATTCGAAAATAGCAACCAATTGTTACAGACCATAGTCATTTAAGGTCTACCTTAGACTAAAGCCAGAATACTTCCAATATCATTAATCAACCATAGCCCAGAGTATACATGAATTTAATATTTTCTCAAATATAACTAACAAAACTAATTAATATCAGGAGTTGTTTTGGATAGACATGAATCTTTTAACTGAGTGGTGATGGATATTTTGGTAAAAGATTGAATCCTTACTTGTGCAGACAAAATTTCCACTAGGAAGTTTTGCTTATGGGTTCTCAATAAGATTATTTTCCTATTTGCCCCACTGAGCCCTACTTAAATATTATTATTGGATACCAAAACAAATGCAGATCAATAGGTGGGTCAACCAGGCAATTGCCTAGAGGACCAATAGATAAAAACTGTTCCAAAAAAATCTCGCTCAAATAGATCAGGTATATTAGGTTAGTTAACTTAGGTTTATGCGAGTGATTCCATATACAAATAGTGAAATGTAAATGAATCACAGTCTTACCAAAATACCCAGCATTCTCAAATAGAATTGCAAACCTTAACTGTTAGTACACAAAATAAGTGGATGGTTGATTTTAAGCGGGTTTAGAATTTTCTTCAGCAGTACGCAAAAGAGACAAGGTTGTTAAGTGGCTTGCAAAAGAGAAGTTACACTAATGAACCACAGAAACTGGGCTGGTTAGAGATGAAAATAAGAATGCAAGGGAGTTGATGGATAATGAAAAAGTAATTGAGCCAGTTGATTGGAGGCTTCCTACCGTCATCCTGTGAATTACTGAAGTGAGAAAACTAGAGTAAAGAGATCATCAAAGAAGGAGAATTTGGAGAGTTCTGATGTAATTTAATTTATAAAGACAAGGTCAAGTGCAAGTGGGTCTATGAAGTGGGATGAAGTAAAAGGTCTTTGGAGCCGCCTAGGTCAAGCAATTAAGAGATCAAGGTTTTGGATGGACTGCCTTTGAGACTTCGCTACTGAACAATCACATGGCAGGAGTATTGGTGAAGAAAGCTAAGTGAGCCAAGTGCTGATGCCATCAACAAATGAGGGAGGAGAGTAGCTGGGAGAGTTAATCAAAATGAGGGTTAACAGTGGTGAAATCAAACAAAAGTGCTTCCTTGGAGTTAAGTAAGAAGAATATTGACTTAGGAGCAGCAATGTTGAGCAAGTACATGGAATGTGGAAGAATGAATCAACCTATACTTGAGGGTAATACAGCGTAAGTAAACTTCTTAAGACCACTCTGCTCATATTTTGAGCAAGAAGGTAAAGAGAATGTTCAGAATTGTTGAGGAGTTTATGGTTTATGGAACACTGATGCCTGTTAAGGGCTGAAATGTGTTCCCCTAAAGTCCTATTGTAGAGGGGGTTGAAGTTATAACCCCCAGTAGCTGAGAACATGACTGTATTTGGAGATAGGGTCTTTAAAGAGGTAATTAAGTTAAAATGAGGTAATTAGGGTGGGCCCTAATCCAATATAGGTGTCCTTATATCAAAAGAGAGAGTTAAAACACAGACACACATAGAAGGAACACCATATGAACATATAGGGAGAAGACAGCCATTTGTAAACCAAAAAAAGAGATCTCAGAAGAAAGACCTCACCTCGATCTTAGACTTCTAGCCTCCAGACTGTGAGAAAACAAATTTCTGGTGTTTAAGCCACTCAATCTGTGATACTTTGTTATGGCAGCACTAGCAAATTAACACAGGGCCAAAGGCACAAAAGAAGTGTTTGGGACAACATGATAGAGAGATAGAAGAGAATATCAATTTGAGAGATACACATAGCAGAAGGGAAGGGATGTCAGTATGGTGATTAATAATTGAACACAATTATTATCATGCTCAAAATATGCAAGGATATGAGGCAAGATGAAATTAGTCTAGATGAGAACTGAAACCTTCTATACCCACACAGCTTACTGTTTCCATTAAAAGGAATTGACTATTCTACTGTCTTTATCAACATAACTTTATCATTCTAGGAAACTTTTGTTTAGGAAGATAAAAGTTTGCTATTCATTTCTGAAAGACCCTTCAACTCTTCAATAGAAAGCATCAAATGATGTTTATATCCTCAGACTCTTTGGGTCCTTTGCCTCAAAATCTTTACCTTGCTTTGCCCACTGATCCTAAGCTATCATATCTTGATTCTTGCTTTGTTTCACAATTAAGGCCCCAAATTGAAGACCCACCATAAACTAAACTTGAAAATCTCATAAGTATTTCAGCTTTGTCCTCCCTGCTCTGAGACACTACTAAAACTCAGTGCCCTCCCTTATTAAGTAAGAATAAAGTCAGCTTTGTCCTGACAGGGGATTTTGGTGATATTTTGGAGGAGCCAACATTCAACCATGATGTATTTATTCAAGATCTTGGAAAGGCTGGTCATTCCCCTGGTGAGGGAAGGGATAGATGAATTAATGAAGTAGATCCATTGAAAATCTCCTAGTAGATGGTTTTCCCAGTTACTTAGAGTGTTTTAGCAGCTAGGGGCACATAACACCTAAAATCTTGGATTTGCTAGATGGAAGCAACATGTCGCAGCAGGGATGATTTAAAAGGTCAGAATTCAGAAAATTGGCATAAAATTGGAAAGGTGAATCAGGCCAAGCATAGCTGGGTTGGTTTGATCAAGAAATGGTTTGAGTGTGGACAGCTATAGGAAATACATTTTAATCATTGCAATATGAACATCACAAAGCAAGAGATTTAGATTATAAACTTCTGTTTAGCCATAGATAAATTCTGGTTGGAAATGTTTAAAGCGTTGTACTTTGGACCAAGATACGTTTTATGTTGGTGTATTAGTTTACTAAGGCTACCATAACAAATTACAACAAACTAGGTGGCTTATAACAACAGAAATTTATACTCTCACAGTTCTAGAATATAGAAGTCTGAAATCAAGGTGTTGGTATGGCAATGCTCCTCCCATGGTTCTAAGAAAAAATTCTTCCCAGCCTCTTCTGTCTTCTGATAGTTGCTGGTGATCCTTGGCATTCTGCAGCTTGTAGATGCATTACTACAATCTCTGCCACCACCTTCACATAGCCTTCTCCCTGTGTGTCTGTGTTTAAATTTCCTCCTTATAAGGACATCAGCTGTATTCAATTTAGGGTCCACCCTAATCCAGTATGACCTCATATTAATTTGATGACACCCGCCAAGAATCTATTTCCAAATAAAGTAACACTTGTAGGTTCTGAGTGGAAATGGATTTGGGGGAAAAACTATTCAACTCAATGTAGCTGGTATTCTTATGAGAAGTATGTAAATATATATGAGTACAAGATAAGTAAATCACTATTTACTGTTATTTTATTCTTTGCAAAATGTAATTTACAAACACACCTTACATATCAGAAAATTTGTGGCAGTATTGTGATTTCACTAAATTAGACAAGAGATAAGGAGGTGATGCTTACTTTATATTGGGAAGTAAAATTCATCTCCAGAATTTTTTCCACATGGTTGTAGGAATTCTATGAGTTTTAGCAATCATTACCTCATTATCTTTGTATTTGCGTTCAATAAGCCATGGCCTGTAAATTGTAGATTAGAAATGAAGAAAGTTTAGCCTGATTACATGGGTGCTACTCTGGCTCTTGTGAAAGAGAGATAAACAATCTTCATGACAAGGATAGGCTAATGAAAAAACGTTTTCTATCAGCCTGGCTTATTCTTGTTCATCACATGATCAATAAAATATACTAAATTGAATATGAGGTTTCAAAATAATATGATGATTAGCTATAATTAACCCATTAATTAGCAAGTGAATTCACCAGTTTCACAGGTTATAGGACAATTACAAATTATAGTGAATCTACTATTCTAGATAAATAATGCAGGCTTAATTAATACTTGTTGATATAAAATAAGTTTAAATATATGATTAGCTAGTTCTTGCTAGTAAGGAGTGACAGAATGTGGAGAATAAGGTAGATTTCTATAAGATACTTGAGCTTTTCTGAAAATGCTTTATATAAAATTTTAAAACTCGTTATAAATATCAATACAATATATAGTCAAAGGCTGAGAATTAAACAATTAAAAACAACAATAAAATTCAAGTCTAGGACAATGCAGTGTGAATCGAGACATCTTGGGCTAGTATTGCACATGGATTTGGTTGTGAAATCTTTGCACAATGTTAGAATTTTCAAAAGGGTACCATCTAGCCAAGCATAATTATCAGTCTTAAATCAGGGGAACAAATCACAGCATTTGATCATACATTGGTTCTGGGTGTAAGAAATTAAAAATTAACTGGTAAGAAATTACTAATTTGAATGTATATAGGTTTAGACACTCAATTTATACTCCCTACATGGTATAGGGACCACTAAGCTAAAAAATTAATAACATAAAAATAGCACCTGGAGAAGAGAGTGCTCATGTTGCAAGCTATCCAGGATTCTTAAAGAAATCTGCCAATGATGAGTACACAATAAACAATTACAAAACAATGAGAAAACAGTCCACTATGTAAAAAACAATATTCTACTTCCAAAAAATCTAGAAAAATATTTAAAATGTGGATAAGAACTATAAAATAAGTATAAGTAAATGACAAAAAGGTCAAGTTATAGAAATCATGCATTGAAAGAAATACTATTCAAAAAAAGAAATGTACCCAAGGAATTTCCAAAAATAAAAACTATGGTTAATGAAATTAAAAAGGATGATTTAATACTAGTTCAAGTTTCTTCTTCCTGAATAACATCTCAACATTTTTAAGGAGAGTCTTTAAGTAATTGTGAATACAGTTCTACACGAATAGTATTTTCCCTTAGCACATTAATACTATTATTTACATAGTCTTCTGGCCTCCATAGGAAAGAAGGACTTGGACACAAGAAGTAAAGTTGAACAAAAAATTGATAAATATGTAGATAATTTAACAAGGTATTGGATAAGAAAATAGTAATAATATCCATGCTTATTTAAGAGGGTTTTAAATCAGAATATAGCTAAATTTATATACAATGACAAGGTAAAGATAAACATTTTCTAGAGGGATAATAAAGATATTGATTTACTTTATATTTTGCTATGTCAAATATACACATTAAAAATTGGTATGCAATCATTAAAATTTATTAGAGTGATTAAAGAGATATAAATAAAACGATAATTTGATTTTTAAAAGGTGAAGATTAAATATGACAAAATGATGCAAAAAAAGGAAATGATTGAACTAAATCCAAATGTTTCACTTAATCACAACAAAACAAATAGATTATCTGCTGCGGGCAGCCTGGGTTCGGATCCCGGGTATGCACTGATGCACTGCTTGTCAAGCCATGCTGTGGTGGCATCCCATATAAAGTGGAGGAAGATGGGCACAGATGTTAGCCCAGGGCCAATCTTCCTCAGTAAAGAGAGGAGGATTGGCATGGATGTTAGCTCAGGGCTGATATTCCTCACAAAAAAAAAGAAAATGTTGTTGACACATATTAATATTAGTTTTAAAAAGATATTAAGACAAAACACAGTTTAGGGATAAAGAGGATCACTTTATAGTGATAAAAAGAATACAATTTCACTGAGATGATATAACAATTTAGAGACTGTAAACACCTAACAAAATACCCTATGAATACGTAAAGCTAAATCTGACAGAAGTAAAAGGAGAAACTAATGTTTTAGTACATTCTATTTAGTAATTGATAGGAAAAAACAGACATAAAAATGTATAAGACTAAGAAGTCTTCTCATAATGGAGGCCGAGGGAAGTACACCCCTACAAAATCCCCTGGAAGATGACAAGTATAAAAACAAGATAAAATTTTTTAAAAAGATTATGAAAAAAGTAAGAATGCATCCACTTGCCAACAGAATTCAGAGGAAAGTTTAGTCTCAAAGAATTATAACCACAAGGAGTAAGACTTGTGAATTTGTCATTTGCTGGCCCAATAGTCTGGCCCAACCTCTATGGTAATAGCACCGAAAAACTGTGGAAGGAAAAATTCACAGCCTGTTTGCTGTGAGAGATACTTGAGATAAGAAGTTCAGAGCCAGGAGACAGCTGAAAATCTAACAGAGACATCCAGGCAGCACAATTATCCCAGGAGTGAGACCCAAATTCAATTCAAGCATATTCCCAAATTCCTCCTTAATGGGTAAAAAAAAAAAAAAAAGCCCAAAACAACAACAACAAAAAACATGTCCAGGGAAACCCCAGAAGCACACCAAAAGAGGAGGTAGAGACCGGAGATAAATCTACTCTTGATAGATAGAGCTATAGGAAGCCGGATCTGTGAGTTTGATGCTTTTCTTATCTGAGTGTATTCCCCAACCATGCTCAGCCCCGGCAGCAGAAAGATTGACAGGAGAGTGCAGGGCCCATAGATGCCAGAGCAGCTGGAAATTTAGGAGGAATCCCCCAAAACAAGGAAACCACAGAGATGGTGAGCCCATCTTTGCTCAAATCCTTGGCACAGAGAAGAATCACAAGGAGCCAGGATTAAAAAGCATCATTTGGAAGCCATAAGAACAGAACAAATGTATCAGAAGCTGCACATCGAGGGAAAACTAGTTTGAAGTTTGAACCCAAGTATGTTTTTGAACCCACTAGACTATACTAGCTACACTGTCCAATTTTCAACAAAAATGTATTAGACGTGTATATAAACAGATAAGGGTGTCTCATTATAAGGCAAAATAATAATCAATAGAAATAATTCCAATGATGATGTTGGATATAGGAGACAAAGACTCCAATGCACGTATCATAAATATGTTTACAAAGTGAAAGAAAATATGGCATAAATGAATATAGATGGGGAATCTAAATCAAGGAATGGAAATTCTATAACATTTGGTAATTCAAGAGCTTAACAGTAGAATAACAGAAAAAATACTCTGTAGGTGGGATCAACATCAGATTGAGGAAGGTAGAAGAAGGAACATGTGAACTTGAAGATAGAGTATTCGAAATTACTCAATCTGAAGAACAGAGGTAAAAATATTGAAGAAAAATAAAGAGACCCTCCAGGACTTATTGGGAAAATTATGCATAACATCAATCTTAGAAGAATATGAGACAAAAAAGTGAGTAGAAAGCATATATGAAGAAATCATGGCTGAAAACTTAACTTCCAAAATGTTAACTTACAGATCCAAAATGTTCAACAAAGACTACGAGAAACTAAAAGAAAGGAAATCACTCAGATAAATCATAAGCAGACTCATGGAAGCCAAATATAGAGAAAATCTTGAAATCTTATTGCTTTCTATTTCTTGGTTTGCATGGTTAAAGACGATATAGAAACAAATCTTTCTTCTTTGGTTTGTTTGGCTTTCTTTATGCTTTAAATCCTAATTTTCTTTGATAATGTAGGTCAAATTAGTCTTTTTTTGCTATCTTTTTGCCTACGGCACATTAATTTTGAAATCTCTCATCTTGCGACATATATGGTATCATTCTAGATGAGTTACCTCCATTATACTCAAGGTTTTCCCTTATTTAACTTAATAACTTGCTCTAGTACCCAATGGTCCCTGTCTAATCCTTTTTAGCAAAAGTCACTAATGCCTTCTAGTGATTGCCTCAGAGTTGATCAACTCCTGAGGTGGTCCTGTCTGTAGCAGAAAGTAGACATACAGTCTGAGCTCCCCTATTCGTTGGTGTCTTAAAATGGTCTTCAGTCATTGGCCTGGTAGTCAGTGTGCCTAGAAGGACCCGTTGTAGCCTTGTAATTTTCATATCACTTTCACATGTCATGTTTCCACCTCCTAACCCCGATATGTAGGGGTATTTTTGTCATTTCCTATTAGGTATCTTCTGAGACTGATAGAATGACTAGCTTTTTCAAATAGTTGGCACACCATTGATTTGTTTACTTTAGTAAACAAATATTTGTTGAATGCCCACTCCGTCCTTATTATCATCCCAGCAAATGAGATAGAAAAGGAACTTGCCTTCAAGTTGCAGTTTTCTCCTGATTCTTGCTACTTTAGCCTTGTCCATAAGAATATGCTTCTGCCCTAAGAACTCTGCCTAACACTCCTGTCCCTTTCTTTTTATCTTTCATAATCACAAACAAATCCCTTAGCCTTTTGTGCTGAGCCTACATTCCCAGCTTATGATGCCCAAGTCATCCTGCACAGGGACCTAAACAAGCAAAGTATCAAGATGCCCAGCAAAGCCATGCCTGGCCACCTCCTGTTTATCTAATCAAAAGTTCTTCATCTTTCCCCTTTCACGGGAAAGCTAACCTGTCTTATACGTGGCTTTCCTTATCGAATCAAATGTAGCTTCCTCAGACCCTATCTATCATATTCCACCATTTTTTTACAGCACTTACAACTTTTAATGTTTTTCTATGTATACATTTGTTTATCTGTCTTCCCTCACTAGTACATGAGCCACATCAGAGCAAGTCCTTTCTCTGTCTTATTCATTAGAATAATGGATAGGAAGACATTAGGCACTAAATTCATATTTATTAAATAAATTAAAGAAATCTTAGTGCTGCTGCAAACTAAGTATTTGAAGAAACAAAAGATTTTATCTTTTTTGAGTCTCAGTTTCCTAAAATGCCAAATGGGAATGATAAAAATAACTGCATGTAAAAGAGTTATGAACAAGAAATTTAACATATAAAGGTGAACTTAAAATTACCCAATTTCTAACAGGCTTTTATTTTAAGTTACTTTCCTGGCCACATTTGAAGAGCGTATAAATGCATGTGTTACCCTGAAGCTGCTATAAGGCAATTAAAAATAAGAAAACTTAAAAATAGTAATATTATAGTATTCCATTACACTAAATAGGTACAGCATTAAAATAAAATATACTTCCTAATATGGAAGAATTCCACTTATTTAGATACTCAAGTCCTGGGACAACAGAAACAGTTGGAAAGATGTAGAACCCTATGGGTTTCTCCAAGGTCTAGTTGTCAAGGTCCAGCTAAAGGCAGAGCCCAGACCTACCACAACTTCTGCTGCTTAAGCATGTGAGGCTGTGCCCAGGATGAGGGATGTCCAGGGTGAGGGCAGGCCAGGCTCTTGATGTGCAAGTGATGGGAGACAGAGGTCTCCAGAGGAGAGGAAAGCAAGAATATGTTTTTGAGATCATTAACTTTGAATAAAAATGTTTCTAGGGATTAACTATTGTTAATTCCCTTTTACCTTCCTCTTCTCTATAATCTGTGGCTTTTTCAGCATTTTCATGTTACTCCTTGTAGCATTCCACCTAAGACTGACCTGGGTGATAAAATGATATTCAGTCTTAATTTCTTTTTTTCTTTTCTTTTTTTTTTTTTTTGAGGAAGATTAGCCTTGAGCTAACATCTGTTGCCAATCCTCCTCTTTTTGCTGAGGAAGATTGGCCCTGGGCTAACATCCGTGCCCATCGTCCTCTACTTTATATGGGACGCCGCCACACCACAGCTTGATGAGCAGTGCCTAGGTCCGCGCCTGGGATCCGAACCTGTGAACCCCGGGCCGCTGAAGCAGCACGCATGAACTTAACTGCTACGCCACGGGGCAGGCCCTCTGTATTAATTTCCAATGTCTCATTATTCAGCAATCAGGAGGCTCTCAGGAGGGAATAACCTAATATATTAATTATTATTCAGGTGCAGATGACTAACAATTGCTGTCTTTAGTTTCCTCCTTTCTTCTTCTATGGGATGGGGGCAAAGTACCTGTTAGCCCAAATGGATAAATTACAGAATTTCAGGTGACAAAAGATAAATAAATAACATAAAATAAATAAATAAATAATATAATAGAAATATAATATTATATATAGAATAATATAATAAAAATAAAATAAAATACTACAAGCAATAGCAACTAAAGTTATGATTTAATGAGTATTTCATAAATAGATTATATATACATATGTATAATATATATTACATATGTGTATATATATATGATTATATTTTTAACTTATCTCTAATCTCCAGTCTATGCAACATATATGCACTATTATGCCCATTTTATAGATAGTAACATTGAAGTTCATAGAGTCCAAGTCACAAATCCAAAATTCCATATCCTATAAGCATGGAGTTGGGATTGAACTAGAAGTCCCAAGTTTGCATTATATTACAGTGGAAATCTATTTGCCCATAAGATTCCAAAAGTTGTGACATGGATCTATCTGTATCTGAATAATAAAATATTGGTTAATAAATGTCATTATCAATATAGCACCAATGATCTGGATGAAAAGTAAGGCTTTATTCTAAACACAGACATTCACATCCATTGAACCAAAGAGCTTGATCAGTAATTTACAATGTCTAGGGATTGTTCCTTTGAAGTGAATTCTTTACATCATATTGATCTAGGCATCAGTCCTCCCAAAATTTGTACCCAAGTCAAGGGTTTTTTTCAAAAAACCCTAGAGTAATTCCCCATTGGTAGCGTATTTAGTTTTTGAAAAACTTTATAAAGAGGTTAACGATGTTGGTCACTCTGCGTCATAAAGTTCTTATGATCTGTTCAGCAAATAGCAGTTTTTAATGAGCTTAGTTGCCTCAAACATAAAAATATGTTAAGGTGTCCAAGATGATAAAGTATGCATTGTGCAGCACTAATCATAAAGGCTTAATTAGATGTTAATGTTGGTTTTAAGTTCATTAGAATTTAATGGTAACTGAATATTTAAGTGTTCAGTTAGTCAGCATTTTCCAACATCACAGTTCTGGTGAGGAGATATTCCCTTCAAACCCAGAACTTGATGAGAGAGTTGCTGTCAGTGTAAATTACACCCAAAAGAGAGTATTCCCATTTCTCAAACCTACATCTCATGCCAAGTGATAGCAGGTGGTGGAGTCAGACAGAGCATGAATAACACACCCACTATTTATGACCAGTCCTATTTATGACCAGTCCTATTTATGACCAGAGGGTAGCGGCTGCCATCTGGCATAATTTTTGGAGGGTGTTGAAAGGTCACTGCGACCAAAATATTGATTGAATGTTATTTTGTGATTTGGAGTCAGGTAACATTTATTGAACTATAACTATATGTCAGGTGCTCTCTCAGGGGCTTGCACATATGCTGTCTTTAAAAAAGTCCTTATACAAATCCTAATTTTACCTCTATTAGATCAACAAACTAAAGCTTGGAGAAGCTAAGAAGCTGCTGAAGACAATACGTAGACAATAGCTAGACAGTACGTAGGCAAGCAGAGATTTAGATACAACTCCTCTAGTTCTAAGTGCAGCGTATAGAACTCTCACTGACATACTCACTATTCACAGGTCTTCCAGAGACAGATGCAGTTTAGCGAGGGGAATGTATCACAATCAGCTAATATTTTAGCTCTGATAAGCAGTCTGGCAAACCAAGGTACACTACAGTTTCTCTAGGGCTCTGGGTATAAAATCTAAAGCAAGATATGTGTTGACGAAGAAGAGGCTGACCAATGATGAAAGACCAGGATGATGAAAGAACTCTAAATGATTCAATAGAGCAGACTTTCAGAATATTTATATGCGTCTTCAAGTATTTGGAAGAAATATAAGAAATGTTTTATATGTCTTATACGTCTCAAGATGATTATAGGGATAATAAGAGGAGAATGCATGGTTAGAGCTGTCTGAAATATAATGTGCTTCCCTGGGAGGTAAGAGGTGCCCTAGAGATGTCTGAATGAATGCTTTACAGTAATGTGGAGGGATTCCATTAACAGTGTATTGATTAAATTATATAAGTTTTAGGTTCTCCCTCCAACTATGACACACTATGATAATGAATAATCTGTTAAATTTCTTAAGATAAATTTTGTAAAGCTTACGACAGGGTTTAACTCAAGAGATTTTCAAAACTTCACTGAAGATAGTTTAGGAGAACTTGAATGGCCCAGTAACAAGTTGAGGCCACGCACTAGAACTGGCTTAAAGGTAAATGCTATACAAACATTTATAAACTATAATTCAAGACCAAACTAGAATTCTTCCTGACCAACAGAATTTCTCATTCTCTTTGTCATGGAGTCCGAAATTTCAGCATTATTGGCACATGCCATTGTTTCTTCAAGGCTGGTTGATCTTTAGGAATTTCTGTTAAAATGTATATATCCCACAGAGGAGTGACACATATGCTTTTATCAACTAGCATTTTAAAGAAATATGACAGCTGGATCAGAGTCCAGCTATGGGGGAATATGATGGAAGATTACTACTTCAACCTATGAGGAAAGGGTCAAAAAAGGGAGAAAAATTAGAAAAGAGATTGAAATGGAGATGGAAAGTTACAAAAGGAAACTTTTTTTTTGGTGAGGAAGATTATCCCTGAGCTAACATCTGTTGCCAATCCTCCCCTTTTTTGCCGAGGAAGACTGGCCCTGGTCTAACATCCATGCCCATCTTCCTCTACTTTATATGTGGGATGCCTGCCACAGCATGGCCTAAGAAGCGGTGCATAGGTCCACGCCCGGGATCCAAACCTGCGAACCCTGGGACATTGAATCGGAGCACACAGACTTAACCATTATGCCTTGGGGCCTGCCCCACAAAGGCAAACTTTTTAGGACTTTGAGGGTTAGTGTTTCTCAATAACTCCTTTAACTTAAACTCTTTTCAATAGCTACCTCTGAAACTAGATTGCACCCCACATTTTCTCACCAAATAAAATGTATATTTAATAGTAATCACACACATATTTCCTCACAAAATTAAAAGTATGCTTATTTCCTTTATAAAAATAATTTTGAAATATTACCTATATAGAGAAAAGAGCACAAATCAGGGTGTTTGTAGGGTGAACACACAAGTATAAACAACACCGGATGAAGAAAGAGAATATTACCCACATTTAAGAAGCCCCTCTCTAATCTCCTCCAAGTTACTAACTCCTTTCCTCTCCAAAGGGACTATCATCCTAATTTCTAGCACCTTAGATGAGTTTGACCTATTTTGGATTTTCTTAACATGGAATAATTTGTCTTCAATTTGGCTTCTTGTACTTAACAATATGTTTGTGATATTCATCCATTTTCTATTTGTATCTTGTTCATTTTCATTTTAGTAGACTATTTTCCCATATGAATGTACCATGATTGATCCACTATTTCTAATCTTTATGATTAGATCTGATGCATTTCTAAACAAAATCTCAGAAGAGCAGGCTTTTCTTTTAAGAAATTGAGAAGATATTTATAAAATTTATATGAAAACTCAGATGACCAAGAATGGCCCAAACAATTTTGAAATAGAAGAACAACGTTAGAGGACAACACTACCTGATTTTAAGATTTATTGCAAAATTACAGCAATTGAGGCATCAGTGAAAGTAGTGATTTTCAAATGAACAGAACTGAGAATTGAGAAATAGTCCCACATATAACATGGTCAATTGATTTTCAACAAAGGTACCAATGAAATTCAATGAAGAAATGAAAGTCTTTTAAAGAAATGATGTAGCAATAACTGAATATCCACGTGAAAAGAACTGAATCTCAGCCCTTATCCTGCACCTTAATAAAAATTAAGTCAACATGTAAAAGCTAACACTATCAAATATTTAGAAAAATATAACAGAAAAATCTTTTTCACTTTGGCTAGGTAAATGCTTCTCAAATAGGATACAGAAAGCACAAAACATAAAGAAAACGTGATAAATTGTGTCATTAAAATACAAAAATAAAAATATATAACTTTTTCTCTTTGAAAGACACCGTTAAGAAAATGAAAAGTCAAAGCATAGATTGGGGGAAATATATTTGCAATACATATATCTGACAAAGAATTTGTAACCAGAATATATATAACACTCTTACAACTTATTTATAAGAAGATAGCATAATATAAAAATAGGCAGAAGTATTAAACAGAAACTACACAAAGGAAGATATACAAAGAACAAAAAGTATATGAAAAAGATGATCAATTTAGTTATCAGGAAAATCTACATTAAAACTCCAGTGAAATTAGACTATACAACCAATAAAAGAGCTAAAATTTAAAAGACTGATAGTTTCAAGTGTAGGAGAGGATGTGGAACCATGGGATATAAGCAGTAGTATAGAGAAAAGAAATAAAATTTTTAGTTAAGATTTGATAATTTTACCTAATGTAGATATGCACATGATACGCAACTAAATACGCATGCACATCAGCTTAGTCATCAGTTCACAGATGATGGCAATGAACCTCTAATAGTTGTGGCGGAAAGTGGTTGTGAAAATGTGCTAAAGATAGAGAGATTTATTTTTCCTACGATATACATATGAGAGTAAATGTATTCTGAACATACATGGATAAACAAGCCCTTCTAGTAATCTTTTGAAATAGCAAATGACTTTTTAATTAATTTTTTTACTGCTTAAATAAAAATAAAATTATCTTGCTTGAAACTACGTATTTATTTATATTTATGTCTATTCAGCTATAAATATGGTTCTATCTCTATAACCATATATACATATCTATATGTAGGAATGGGATAATGAGATGAATTATTTTACTCTGCAATTTTTGCATTGTTTGCATTTTTCCTAGAATAATTATATATTACTTTAGTAATTCAAAATATCTAAAATATGAAAATATAAATTAATTGGTGTTTTTTTCGTTGACTGAATAATCTGTACTTTGCATTGTAAAAGTCAGAATGAGATGCAGAAAAAGGAAATTTGGGGCAAATATTCAGGTACCTGATACCTGGTTTCTACCAGTTTTTCTTTGCCTCTAGGCATTTCCAATATATTTTGCTGATCTGTGGCTTCTGCCTCTTTCTAATGTGGCTTACATTTATTCACTCAGATCCTGCTGTAAGACTTATTTTTCAACTTTAAATCAGCTCATCTGTTGGATTCTGGACCTGTTTTATTTATTTCCTGATACTCGTAATTATTTTCACTCTTTCTTTTTTTTTAATTTCATTTTGGACAATTCCCTTATGCTTTACTAGTCTAAAGTAAAGCATAGGTGATACTCAGCTTGTTGTCATTCCCCATCTCTACATCTCAGTAGACAGGTGATCTTGGGCAGGTCACATTCTCTCTAAGTCTTATTTTTATTATCTGTAAAATGGAGATAATAACACCTCTTCCAAGCACTGAGAGGAGCTTTAATTGATAAATGCAGGAGCTTTGTAAACTAATTTTCATATTAAGTAATTAGGAATAGAGAACTAGAAAGGATACAAAAGGGAAACATCAAAAACCATAGTTGAAATTTGGACAAATTACTTGGCTAAATTGTGTCTACTCTTTCTATAAAGGTCCATATATCACAGTGTCCAGAAGCATCTTTATTCAAAAATCTCCAGTCTACACAAAACAGCTAAATATAATTACAGTTGCTGAACAAGTTCATCTTAATCTTTTCCCCACTTATTGGAAATTTGATTTAACACCAAACCTCAGGGGGGGAAGGAACGGTGGACAGCAAAAGGCATTTCTCTAAGAGAGCCAATCCTTAAAAAAAAAAAAAAACATTGTTAACAATTGTTCTGGCCTACTTCTCATATTCTCATTTGGCTTTTTGCCCAGATTTGCACAAATCACTAGTAATGCCCAAAATAAGTCATGAATATAGAAAAAAAATGGAAAAAGGGAGCAAGAAAAGGAAAAATAAACTCAAGGGAAAAAATAACATCAGTTTTTAATTACTGGGGCGCTAATGAAGACAGTGAATCAAATAAACAGTTTGTTCTCCAAGTGTTATCATGCAAAACACAATAAACTTGAAAGTTTCTGAAATAACACTTCACAGCAAGTAGAGGAAAATGCCCTATAACAGTCCTTGGAAGAGGAAATGCATTAGTATTTTGCTTTATTATTCCTAGTTGCAGGTTCCCATCTAATCTCCATAGAAATGGAATTCCAATTGGGCCTCAGAGATATTTTACAAGCACACTGTAATCCCAACTTCAGAGAGAAATGGGAGTTAACTGAAATTCAGTTTATTCTCATGGGAACAGTTAGGCTGAACTACTAGGAGGGACCAAATCAAGTTCTTAAAAGCGTCCTGGATAAATTGTAAAATAAACCAAAAGAGCTAATATTAGAATACGAAGGAAAATAGTTTGTTCTCCCTCTCTCTCTGTTTCTTTTCTCACTCACTATCTCTACCCTCATCGGCCTTACCATCTCTCTTTTCCTTTTCTTCCACAAATATAAAATGAATATGAAGATGCAATGGACAAAAATGCCCCCAAACTACAGAAAGATTCAGGCATCTTTAGAAACAGCAAAATACATATTTAATCTCATCTCTAACATAGGGACTCTCTCCCTAAGATATCCATGGAAACTCAATTTTTATTTTTAAGAAATCCTAAGTCCTTTATGATTTGTAAAGAATAAATCTTTTTTTATTTTGATGATTTAATTTTTTTAGTTTTCTTTCTTTCTTTCCTTCTTGCTTTCTGTCTTTTCTTCTTTCTTTCTTTCCTTCTTTCTCTCTTTCCTTCTTTCCTTCTTTCTTTCTTCCTCCTAAAGTGTAACAACATTTTTAAACTCACTTGTGTTTGGACACAATGTTTGATTTAACAGTTCCTCCTTCCTATGCTTCAGAAATTTTCCGTTTTGCATTTCCAAACATCTGACAGTAGAATAATTTTTTCCCTACACAATTCTGGATATAGTAATTCAGTCAATCTCAGTAACTATATTACTTTAGTGATCTTTGAAAATATTTCTTTGTGCTAGGAATGATTTTTAAAACTTGTCTGTAGCATTTTTGGAGTCAAAGAGAGTGGGGTTTAAGGGGTGGCTCTGCTGCTTACTCTGGGTAGGTTATTGAAAAGCTAGTAGCTTGGTTTCTTCAGCTGTGAAATAATTTGATAGTGAATATTAAATGCTACAATGTAAGTGAAGCTCCTAGAACAGTGCTTAGCTGTGGGAGACACCCCTTTGAATGGCCATGTACCTCAGCCATTCCCTCTCTTGTGAGACCAGCTCTGAAGACACAAAGGGGGTCTTCCAGGTGGCCATTACCACCTGATCTTGTTCTTGGATGTAGTTAACAGATCCGTGGATTTGATCTGGGCCGGTCAGATTCTCTCTCTCAGAAACTGGAACCGAGAGTAGAGATGACACAGAGCTTGGGAGCTACTGGATCTGAATCTTGTCACAAGAAATCTCTCAAGGAAGAGGGAAGAGTAGTCCTTGCTGTTGAGGTTTCCAGAGCTGGCCTAGTTCCTTCCCTTCCTGATTCTTTGTTTCTGACCTCATGATAAACCACCATTATCCTGCCCCATTGATATTTATACACCCCCTCCTTTTTTTTTTTTTTTTTCACTTGAGCTAGAAAGAGATTCAGGTGCTTTTAAACAAACTTTAACTAACACATAAAAAATATAGAAGAGTGTGTTGTAGAGACAGACCTTCAGAGAAATATGGGCTATTTAGAATTGGGACAATTATGTGAAAGGAGACCAGACTATCTTCTATATTACTGGAGAAAACAAGCAACCTAGAAATAGTACATTACAGTTATTCCTGGAGGATGATGCTCTAAAAGATTTGGCCCCTTTGAAGACAATGAAAGACAGACAAACACCATTCTTGCAGAATTGGATGGTTGCTCCTGATTACATTGTTTAACATGACTGCTGAATCAATGTTCTGTCACCTTCTCTAGCAGTTAGGTGATGATCACAGAAAACCAAATACAGAAATTTATCTGTTTAGACTATTTACTTACTTTAGCTTAATTCATGAGGTATCCGTCATTATAATGCATATATTCTGTTACTAGCCAGCTAGGAATGGACAACTGAAGGCTAAATTTAGAATTTCTAGGAAGCATTCAAAGAATTTAAGAACAGTCAGGCTGTCCACCTCCACCCACTATCTATCTTAAACACTTGATCTAGAGCCACTCTTGCTGAAAGAACTACCAAACAAACTGACGCCTCACCCCTCATTATCACTTGTTAAGGGACTATTTTTAAAATTAATTTAGCTGGGACTATGATAAACAGCATCAAAGTAATGATAAAAGGACTTACATCAAGGATTTACCAAAGAGTGGTATAAAAATCTGTTGGGGGTGGGGAAGTTGGAATTTGTGCTTACAGATTTTGAAGGTTCTCGACCAAGGAGGATTGAACATAATCTGAGAACTGCACTTAATGTCCTCACTTGGACACTTGGCTGTGTTAGTAACCCTTTAAGAGTTGGCCAATGCAAACATGGACACCATGCTTGATTGCTCCTAGTGTTATTCAATGATCAGGTCAACCGTGCCCAATACAGGGAAGGGTATTCAAAAATTTCAGAGGACAAACATGTTTGATTGGGTCTGTCATGTGCTTTCTGATCACTCTTGGCTTCAAACTATGCTGGGAAGAGAGGTGCCGAGGTCTTTTAATTGAAATAAGATTACTCATCTACCGCCGGAAATAAAGCACTGGGTATACAGGGCCCACATGGCAGAGGTTCATTACAAGTAAAACGGCAGCAAAGGGAGCTGAGTACTCAGTTTGGGGAATGGCTTAGCCATCTCATGTGTGATGTGTTAGGAAGTCTTTTGTTGAAGCCAACTACCTGTACTGTTTCATTTTCATTTGACTTGATGTCAAGTCAGCTCTTCCTGAAAAACAGACCTGTCTTATTACCACCTCCAACTCTACCAACCCAGTACAAGCAATCACCATCTCTTGCCTGGAGGACTGCAGTGCCTCCAAACCAGTCTCTGTTTCCATCTTTCTCCACTGTAAACAATTACTAAGGAGAAACCAGAGTGATCACATGAACACATAAATCTAACCTAGACAGCCATCTGCCCCATTTCAACAGCTCATTGTGGCATCGAGAATAAAATCCAAATTCCTTTTTTACAAATATTTCATGCCCCCACTATTCCATCTATTTCTCCTTTCACCCAGGTAAAATATTCCTGTTTCACGTGATCATTTTGTCTATCATTTTAATTTTATATAGTTTTATTGCATTTATATGTATTCCTATCTATATCTATATCTATACTTATGCATGTGTGTGTAGACATATATATTTTGAGTAGGCAAGATATAGACTGGGAAGCAATATTCTGAACACACATATCTGGAAAAGACTTGTATCCAGATAATATAAGGAATTCCAATAAATAGAAAATAAATAAACAAAAAGATGACCAACCCAATTTCAAAAAAGGACAAAGACTTAATCAGATACTTCTCAAAATATGATACACAAATATCCATAGGCAAATGAAAACCTGTCAAATATCTTCAGTCCTCAGGGAAATTTCCTCCCTGTGGAAATTTTTATCCTATGGTAAAACATATTAATAACAACAGAAAATTTAATAACTTAACCATTCTCAATACCTGGATGTCTTGTATATGCCATGTATTAGCCATGGCCCTAACAAGTCCAAGATCAGAGAAAGCTTAGAACAGCTTAGGCAGGGGGAAAATGAAACAGTACAGGTCGTTGGCTTCAACAAAAGACTCTTACAAGTTGAAGAAGAATGTCCTGTGCATTGTACCAACCTGCTGTCTGAGAGAATTCATTTCAATAAAGTTTACAACTATCTCATTTTCCTGTTCCTCTAAAGCAAATTTTTAAGTGCAAGCTTCTGTGTCTGTCACTGGAAATAAAAAGATGAATAAGACTTTGTCTTCCCCGAGTTCTCAGTAAAGTAGGAAAGAGAGCTACTTAACTTGATCATCATAACATAGTATGAGAAGTGCTTAAAATTCAAGTTTGCACCAAGTGCTGTGAGTCCACAGAGCAAAGAATTGAACTTATCTGGGTGAGTCTAGAAATACTTTGCCGAAGAGAAAACATTTGAACTGAATTGAATGATAAGTAGGCATTGTGCAGAGAGAGAGGAAACAAAAGGACATCAAAGCAGTGGGGCCAGCATCTCAGGGCACAGATGTGTGAGAGTGTGAGACAGTGGAGACAGCCAAAGACTTCGGTGTGGTGGAAGATAGACACTTTGGGTGAAGTGGAAAATGTTGCAGTAAATAGAATTGAAAGGGTGGACATAGAGGAACTGTGCAGATTTGTAGTATCCGGACTTCATTCTCCAATCAGCGCAAAAGTTTTGGTAGTTTCAATGTGTGGAAATATTTTTGCAAAATTTATGGTTTAGAAAGATCTTATGAGAGGCAGAATAATACCCCTCCTCCTCCTCAAAGATGTCCATCCTAATCCCCAGAAACTGTGAATGTGTTACCTTACACATGGCAAAAGGGACTTTGCAAATGTGATTAACTTAAGGATCTTGAAATAGGACTATTACCCTGGATTATCCAGGCAAGCCCAATGTAATCACAAAAGCCCTTAAAAGCAGAAGCAGGAGGCAGAAGAGAGGCAGAGGGAGATTTGACTACAGAACAGGAGGTTGGACTGATGTGACATGAGGAAGACTCAACCCACCGTTGCTGGCTTTGAAGATGGAGGAAGAGAGCCACAAGCCAAGGAATGTGAGCAGCATTTAGAAGCTGGAAAAGGCAAGGAAGCAGATTCTTCCCTAGAGCTTCCGCAAAGAGTGCAGCCTGGCTGACACTTTGACTCTAGCTCAGGGAGACCTATTTCTGACTCTGAACTCCAGGACTGTAAGATAACAACTTTTGTTGTTTTAAGCCACTAAATTTGTGGTAATGTATTACAGCAGCCATAGAAATCAAACACAGATCTTATATGGGGATGAAAGGACCCTGAGGGGGGGCAATGCCCTCCCTGGTTTCTTCTTAGATATGGCTCTTTCCATCTTTCAGACTCTGTGGCTAAAAATAGGATCTTGCACACTGTTCAGATATGGGGCTTACTATATCACAATAAATTTAAGAAAAGCACAGTCTTTTAACCCAGATAAACTTGAGTTATGGTCTCAGATCTGTCCTTCACTTACTCTATAAGCTGGGGATACATAATCCAAAAACTGAGCCTCACTCAGCTTTCTCTCCACAAAACAGGGAGGCAAATAACTCCCTCATTGAGTTGCTATGGGGATTAGATAAAGCAAGCTTACAAGGATTCTAGCACAATATTTGAGCATAGCACTTGTTAATTCTCACTTATCTTCCCCGATCTCACAGTATAGTAAAATCTGCATATATATGAACATATATGTGTAATCCAGGCTGTTAATTAAGATACCAAGTGATTGATGCAAATATCAAAACCAGCAATGAGGGCCTGGGAAAAATGATCTGGGATTTGACGGTAATAATACATTGGGAAAAAAAATTTGTGCACTCCCACAAATAAACATGCACACACAGATACACACAAATAAATGGCATGATTGACTGGATTTGGGCATTTTTCTTCCAGATATGTACTGTCATAGAGATAGAGACAGAGATGAAAAACGACTTGTGCCCTCTGCCAGAGCTTTGCAAACCCACTCAAATGTGTGGGATGAATATGCACAAGGCGGTCCTAGTGAGATTCACCAGACAAATCTAAATTCTTTCTTGAGGAGTTCGGATTGTTTTTAAATTGTGTTCACCCCACAGGGTCTTATTTTTAACTTCCCTTAGTTTTGCGACAATAACTTGGACAACAGTCTAGGTTTTTAATTAAAAGTCTCAAGTTCGTGTTCCAGTTAAGCAGCTTAGTTTTATCCCACTGAACAAAACGCTGCGGCAGAATGCTCTCATCCCCGAAGGCTTTGTCTGGGTGGTGTGCTCCACGTGCGTCTACCACACTGCGTTTCTCGAGATGGGGTGATTTGTTTTCATCTCCTTCAGACCCAAGTGAAAAACATCTGTCACCATCTCATTGAATGGCCTATCCATCTTAGGAAGGCAAAAATACCTAAAAGCTCTTTTGCTAAGGATTTTCAAATGTTTGATTTGAAATGATAACAATAGCCCCAGAAAAGCAAGAAAATAAAAAGGAACGTCACGTGTGATATGTTGATATTACCTTGAAGCACTTCCTCAAAAATTATCTAGTTTCTTTTTCACAACAAATTAGGATAAGCATTGTTTTCCCTATTTTATAAATGAAAAAATTAAAATTTCTGAGTTTTAAGACCAATGTCTAATGCCCTCAAGTTCATAAATTCTCATCCTCATTGAGCTCTCTGGTTAAGGACTAAATTCTGGCTAATATATGTAAAGACAAAAGCCCTTCTGTTAACTTTTATATTAGTACTGTCTCTATTATAAATATATATATAGTAAAGATTGTTTTCCCTAGAATAACGTTTTCATCTCGTGACAAAAATAATACACTTTTATATATTGTCAGTATTCACTTATAAACTGTGATTTGAAGTTGGATGAGATCTGGATAATAGTCCAGGCACTGAGAGTAACTATATAAGCATTATAGGGCAGTCAAGTAATCTTTTCAGGTGTTTTAATTCCAACGCGAAACAAGAGGACTGAGCTAGGTGTCTTGACTCATTTTATTTTTTAAACGTTGAACATTCCATGACGCTAAGTCCTTGTAACTTATTGTTGTCCATCCACCAATCATAGAGCTAAGAGATATTTGGTTTCTTCTCTGGTTCTTATATATTTAAGTGAAGCCGCATATAGATCCAGCATCTGTTTTCATTTTTATAGGCATCTTATTTGGCATCACAATATGAATGTTATGTTGGTTCCACTCTTTGATGCATTATTTTTTGCAGGTGAATTTAGGTTTTTCGAAAGGCTTTTTCCAACAGCAATTTCTATAAGTTATTATTTTTATTAATATATTTATTCAGAGTAGATGCAAAAGATATTCTCTACTACCGACACCTTATAATAGTTACAGAAAACACATTTTACACTATAAGGAAAAATATAGTAAATTATTACAGAAAAAAACAAAGAATAAATGAAGCAACTATGGATAAAAGATGAACTGATACTACCTGGAAAAGAAAATCTTTAGTATGCTACTTGTGTTTGAAAACATAAAAGACATCTCAACAAAGAACAAATAACATGATGCCAAAAGACACAATCTGTTTATTTTCAAGTAATGGTTTAATGGGCAAATAGTACAACAATTTTACACTTAGGGGCTCTAAGAGATCATTATTTTCATTTGTCTATATCAAAAAATCACGAATGTATTTTTGTCTGTCTCTCTACCCTAGATTTTATCCAACATCATTCATTTTTATCACAACATCACTCGTACTTACGCACACCGTAAGATCCACATTTGAAATACAACCTCAGTAGCAGAGCCCCCTTCCCAGCTAGTTTGGAACAACAGTGCTGCCGCCACTAGAATTGTACGCTAAGTTTATTTGATACCCTTCTCAGCATTATAGTTCTCTTTTATTAGGCACCTACTATGAACCAGGCACTTTATATACATTATCTCATTCAATCATGGAAGTAAAATTTGTTGAAACAAGAACATATTTCAGATGTAGATAGATCAGCCAATTACTACTGTCTGAATACTAGCTTCGTCACTTGTTAAGAAAGTAACAATAGGGGCCGGCCCCGTGGCTTAGCAGTTGGGTATGCAGGCTCCTCTGCTGGCGGCCCCGGTTCGGATCCCAGGAGCGCACTGATGCACCGCTTGTCCGGCCATGCTGAGGCGACGTCCCACGTACAGCAACTAGAAGGATGTGCAACTATGACATACAACTATCTGCTGGGGCTTTGGGGAGAAAAAGGGAAAAAAAGGGGGAGGATTGGCAATAGATGTTAGCTCAGAGCCGGTTTTTCTCAGCAAAAAGAGGAGGATTGGCATGGATGTTAGCTCAGGGCTGATCTTCCTCACACACACACACAAAAAAGCAAGTAACAATAAAGTTAGTTGTAAACATCAAGTTTAGCTGCAAGTTGGATCGTCAGTATATCATTGATGATCACCTGCCACTTAAATGCCTTCTTGGGGTATTTCCTGAAGCTTTCCTAAGACCTTAATCATAACAGTTTGAAATAGCACTCTCCCATTCCTTCATTCTTGCTTATAACAAATGTGGAAATCACTGCTCCAATCTCGGACCTCTCAGAGATCTCCTCTTACCAGTAATCTCTAATTCTTTTATAAAATTGTTTGACTCCCAGATGGCTGACAGTATGTTCCTTCTCATTTCTTTCTCCCTGCAGATCTGCTATGATTCCTAATTGGGCAGGATGGATTCATATTTTATGCATTGAGAATTTACTCATAATTATAATGAAATGTAAAGAAGGTTGACTAAATTTTTCTCTTCCTGTCTCCTCCAATCGCTTATATTTCTGCTCAAGTTATCTTTTTGAAATGCCTATATGATCATGGCTTTAAATGTGTCCATATCTATTATAGTTTCAAGGATATTGATTAAGTTCCTCAATTTAGCACCAAGTCCATTTATGACGAAGTCCTTGCTATTCTAACTTCATTCCTTGCCACTTTCTTTCTTGCAATTCTTGATTTCAGGCTTATGTTGCTTTAGGCCATTGTATATTTACACATATCATCCCATCTACTAAAAATATCCTTCACTTCCTTTTTTACCATTTAACTCCCACCTACTTTTCCAGAAAGTCTTCTCTCCATCAAGTCTAAATTACATGTTGCAAAAGCATTTTGAATGTTCCACTTTCAGTGTGCTTTTCACACTTGCTAAGCTGAATCATTGGCTTATTTATCTTTCATGAGGCCATGGGACGTTATAGGTGGAGAATATATCTCGATCATAATTTTATCCTGACTACTTAGGAAAGAATCAGACTATAGCATGATTTTGGTGAGATGCTGACCTCCATCCCTCTGTATAAAATATCTTTCTCCATTTTTATGTCCCATAGATGCCTCTAACTCAAATACGTGGGAAACTGAGATTTGCTTTCCTTTTGAAACATTCTCTTTCTACAGCCATTCTTTATAACCACAGTATCTGCTCCATTTTCTATGACAGAAACTTTGAAATCATTCTTAACACTTTGCTGCCCTCACCACACCCTACACCTTGCCGAACTGTCATCCTTCATATGTCCTTAAATATTCAAACTCAAAGTCTGTCCACCTCCACTGCCACTGCTTTAGAATCAGTTTCTAACAGCTCTACTTGAATTACTAATATTCTAAGAATTGAATTCTCTGCCATTAGTCTTTTTTTTTTCACCCCTAATTTTGGCAAGTGCCTTTTTTTTTTTTTTCCTAAGATTTTATTTATTTATTTATTTTCCCCTTAAAGCCCCAGTAGATAGTTGTATGTCATAGCTGCACATGCTTCTAGTTGCTGTATGTGGGATGCGGCCTCAGCATAGCCAGAGAAGCGGTGCGTCGGTGCGCGCCCAGGATCCGAACCCGGGCCGCTAGCAGCGGAGCGCGCGCACTTAACCGCTAAGCCACGGGGCCGGCCCCTCTGCCATTAGTCTTATCTTCTGCAACTGATATTTCAATGAGACAACCAGAATATTCTTTCTAAAGTACACATCTGATTATGCCCTGGCTACATCCCAAAACCTTCTGACGATCTATCATTGTCTTTGGAAAAAGGTCAAATTTCTTGTTGTGTCTAGCAAGGACATTCGCCACCTGGAGCACATTTACTTTTTCAAGTTCCTTTTTATCTACTTCGTGTATCAAAGTATTATCAAGTCAAATGAATTCCTTGCTGTTTCCCCCAAATGCCATGTTTTCTCTCACTTTCAGATGTTTGCCTGTGCTGATCTCCATTTGCCTGCAAAGCTCTCTCCTCCTCTCTTTGCTTCACTATTTAGTATTCTTTTTTCATTTTCAATTGGATATCACTTCCTTCTGGAAATCTTACTTGGTCTCCATGACTATATTATTTCCCACAATAGTGGGCCAGAGCCTACTGGCATTGGTTCAAAAACTTAAATATTCAAGAACTTTGTGAACAGTTGGTAAACTACTAGTAGCTTGAAATTGGCCATGGGGGAAATATTTACAACATGGAAATTAACAAATACTACAAAATCAGGTTTTCAATTTTTTCCCCCAGAGAGCTAGTTTACCAGCACACTGGTATCTCTAATTAGAATACATAGGCTTCACTGCTTCCCTTCATCATAACATTACATATACTATATCGCCGTTGTCTGTTCATTAGCTTCTCTTTCCATAAGTTGTAAGACAGTTGAAGTTAAGGATAGTTTTTTTCTTTTATTTTATCTCCAGCATCTTGTACATAGCAGAGACCAAATTATAATGAGTGTTAAATGAAAAGAGCTTTGTAGATAAAATAACACAGGAAAGAATCACCTTCTAATATGGCATTTCTGGAATTTATGGTTTTGTCTTGTTTTAAGAAAGCGTCACCTTACAAAGGTGGAAGCAGAAAAATAGCTTCAGTGCGAGTCCTATGGCATGTCAATACTCCTTCACTAATTCAATCTGGAATGAGGAAATGCAGTACAATGTACAGTCTTTAGATTTCGGGCAGTACAATTCTTATTAGCAGAAAAATATTCCATTTTTTTCTGTTTCTAGACATCTTCCTAATTTTCGGTAATTATTAGAGGGATTAAAATATAGTAAAACCTACCACACTACTATAGGACTCCAGAAATCAGTTTCATTAAGTACCAGATCATATCATTAATGGGTGAATGAAATGACTGGGGTAAATCCGCTGTAGAAGATAGCAGCTCATCCCATCTTTCAAATTCACTTTCTCTCAAGGCACATTATTATGAGGTTACACTGCATAGGAAAGCAAATAAAAATTTGCTAGATTGAAATAGATTATTTTTTACTTTCAGCCCAATGATGGTCTATTTAATTTGTGTCTAAGAAGCTGTTATTAGTAAGTGTGGGAAAATTTTGATGAGATATTATTTTTCACAGAAGAAAGAACCAATAGTTCAGCCTGTAGATTTGACGAGTAGAAAGTAAATATGAGTTAGACTGGGCTTCAAGTATGTTCTTAGATATTCTTGATGTCAGTAAAACAGAACAAAGTATTATGTTTTTATAAAAATTATTCTTTGCACACATTTAATTTAGAATGCCGTCTTAGCTTTGTAGACCTCATGCTGGACATCAAGGAAATCTACTATTTTAACCTTTACCAAGAATTTCAATATATTGATTAGATATCTTCTAGTTATAAATGATTAGCATACAAGTCAAATGACTGAGAACAAAGAATGTATTAACTCAATTAAAAAAAGAAAAGTTGTAGATCCAGTTTAGACATGGCTGTGTCCATGTCCTCAAATGTGAGGCCTGGTCTTATGACACGTGGACTTAAAGGAAAGGAGCATCTTTCCTGTTAGCTCTGGAAAAACAATTCAAATTCTGATTTTCATGATTTGAGTTATGTTGCCATATGTGAACCAATCACTTTGTCCAAGGAATGCAGTACTTTTTCACCTGCCTACGCTTGTGACTGAGTATATATATCAAATCTAAAACACATTTCTTTCTGTACATAAAATGTTTTAAATATCTCAACGAAATAAATTAGAATAATCCTATGTTCAACTTAAAAATATCTGCATTCTTCCAAAAGGGATGCAACCAAAAGCCTCCTATAGTTACTGCCTCCAGATCCAAATCAGGAAGTAATGTGGTTTTGTCTTCTTCGCTGTCAGAAAGGGGCTAAATGATAAATTCATTTGCACCTAATAAATACATCTGACAGAAATAAAATGAAACCACAATAACTTTAGTAATAACCCTCATTAAAAAAAGTGAAGAAGTAGAAATAGCATAAAACATGCACTGATCTATAACATATGTAGCATTTCTTCCTGGGAAGGAAGAGTAAACACTTTTTCTTTACTAATAATGAGTTTTTTAATCAGCCAATCCATTGACTGCTTGTTAAGAGAGAATCATTTTCCTCCCTATCATACGTCTGTAAGGCTTCGGGGGGCCAGCATGGATTCAAGACCCCATTTCTTGTTACTTTGAATTTATGGCCCTGAGGAATATGTTAGGTGCTGAGTAAAGAAGTCATTATTATATCTAGCACCTGAAAATATTGTGGGATAATAGCTAAATAAAAAAATATTGCCCCAAATCCAATGCAACAGACTTTGAAAATGGATTTACCACTCTGATTTATGTTGCTTTGTGTTGAGCTGCAGTGCTCAGCCCATCTTCCCACACTTGCAAATCTACTGGTCCATCTTGGCTTCAGCTTTTGAAGCAACGACAGGTTTGGGTATATATTATCCAATATAGGAGGCCTCAAATGCGCCTTGAACCCAGGCTGTATCAGATAGAATTGCTCTTCTTCTGAAGATGTGTACAATGGAGTACTACTCAGCCACAAAAAAAGACAAAATCGTGCCATTTGTGACAACATGGATGGACCTTGAGGGTATTATGCTAAGTGAAATATGTCAGACAGAGAAAGGCAAATACTGTATGATTTCACACATACGTGGAAGATAAAAAAACAAACACATAGATATGGAGAACAGATTGGAGAACAGATTGGTGGTTAATACAGGGGAAAGTGATGGGAAGCAGGCAAAAGGGGTAAATATGTATGGTGATGAAAGGCAACTACTGGTGGTAAGCATGATGCAGTCTATATAGAAGCTGAAATAGAATGATGTACACTTGAAATTTATATAATGTTATAAACCTATGTAACCTCAATGAAATTTTTTTAAAAATAAAAAATGATTTTTTTTAAGTAGAATTGCTCTTTACAGTTTGGATAATGGTTAACTTTAAATGGAAAGATGTACCCAGCAGGAGAGTTTCTAGAAACCCCTGGGTTCCATTTTCATATCCTCTTGTGCTTTTTAAATCTTTTCTCCCATTAACATTAGCTTGGTAACAGATTTATTGTTCATGTTTTGTTTTGGTGTTTGTTTGTTTGTTTTTCGGTTCAGCAGTCTACCTGATTTTATGACTTGTTCCATCTTGACTGCAGAATGAAGGAACATAGGGCCTCTTATAACACACTGTGTTTACTTTTTGCTTTTTAAGAGTCATCTTAGATTGTAACTTTCTCTTTTCTGATGGGATTTTAAGAAGGATATTACAGAAAGACTGCCACATTCTGAAACATTTTAGCAAGTCCCTTAACTCTCCAGTCATAATGGGCATATGATCTGATTTCACAGAAATGGAGGACATTTTAACCATCTGCTTCTCAAGAATAATAACAATTCCTTAATCTGGGCCAGGGAACTCCTCAGCACACTACCCTTTCTCAGTTTAGCCACTCTTGGTACTGGAACTGTTACTAGCAATATATGACTTCCAGGTACGAATTGCTTAATAAATTAGGAGTCATTAAATTGCAATTTACAGAAATCCAACTCAATGTAGCTTAAGTAAAATAAAACTTTATTGGATTATGGAATCGAAAAGTCCTGAGGCAGCTTTTCTTCAGGCATAGCAGAATCAAGGCTCTGCCCCATTTCATCACTGGATTCTACTCTTCTCAGCATTGCCTTCATTTCCTGGGAATATTTCTTGTATAAATAATAGGAATGATTGTCACTAGAGGCTCACAGCCTATATTCTTTCTATGGCTTAATAGCCCAGCAAAAGTGAAGTGGTTTTCCCACCAATGTTCACAAAAGTTCTAGGAAAAATGCTAACTTGTGGCCATCACTGAACCATTACTCTCTTCAGAGTAATGAAAGGTTCTGATTATCCAGGCTGCCACTGGGGGACACAGATGAGAATTTGGTTTAGCCTCAGCCAAAACAAAGGTATTGTCTAGGATTATTATGAAATTGAGGAAACACTGGTTCTTAAATAGAAGGTATACTGTCAAAAAGAAAAGAAAAAAAAAAACAATAGGAAGGAAGGAAGGAAGGGAGGGAGGAAGGAAGTGAATTTTACATCCAATAAATACTGAAACTAGAACTCAATGCATCAGCTCAGAGATTTTCATGTTGTCTGATGGAGAGCCAGCCGTCATGATAAGGGTCAGATTGTGTCCATGACAGAGAGGTATCAAGGAGGCAGGAAGTTATGAAAAGAGAATGTGGATAATTTTAAAGGTGGCCTATGGATTAGTATATGGATGGTACAATGTCAAGGAAAAAACGATGCTACACTAATTGAGGCTAGCAGCTGAATGCTATCACCTATGTTTTCTATGTAAGATGAATGAACTTAAATGATTTTAAGTGAAAGTCCATTTCTTTTCCAATAATCTTATTTTTACTAAATATTAAAAACAATTTACCGATCTTTGGCATCCAGACTACAATACCTTAAAGAAAAAAAAAGAAAGAAAGAAAAAGAAAACAAGAATAATATGCAAATAAAACAAATATTAAATGGATTAAATTCCTATCTTAAGGCACTTCTTCTCGTTTCTCAGACAGCAACCCTCTTGAGAGGTACACATGACTGAGCAATGAAATCAGAATCAACTGACAAGCACTTGTCTCTGAAAACACTCGTTTTCCCCTTGGTTTTGATCTCCACCAACACCCCTTCAGCAACTTCAGTTTGCAGCTACAAGAACACAGTTCTTTCCACCTATGGTTTAAAGGAGGAAGTGAGCCTGACAAAGCAAAGAAAACAAAACAAAATAAGACAAGCAGTTTTTAATATTTCTAAAAGTTTAAAAATATATAGATTACTTATTTGTTGATGTTCTTAGCCCAATATATATAATTAGCACAATGTCGCCCCAGTGGTAATCATTTCTAAGTCTCCTTTCTATCCTCTATAAGTGTTACAGAAGCCCTGATCTGTAGTGATATTCTCTGAACTCTTATTTCTGTCTCTGCACAAAGAAATAAATACTGGATTGAATATTACATTTCCTAAGAGAGAGACACTCAATACGTTGATCTTTCAATAAATACTATACTTGATCTCTGAACTTTTGATTTAAAAATTCTTTAGATAGGGTAAGCCTTACACACACCTAATTTTAAATCATTGTCTAATTACTTTTTGAATGAATATAAAAATAATGTATGCCCTTTACAAAAATTAGGAATAAATAAAAATACTCAAGCACACAAATAAAGTTAATCTATAATTCTTTTTCCTTGAGAGAGTTATATCATTTTCTCATATCTTATTGCTATGGCTAGCAGTTATGTCTTAAGAAGCATGCCAATGTCATATTTTAATTTTTTATTGTAAGATATGTATATATTTATTTTTTTTTTGGTGAGGAGGACTAGCCCTGAGCTAACATCCAATGCCAATCCTCCCCCCTTTTTTTTCTTTAAGAAGATTGGCCCTGGGCTAACATCCTTGCCCATCTTCCCCTACTTTATATGGGACGCTGCCACAGCATGGCCCAACAAGTAGTGTGTCGGTGCGCACCCGGGATCCGACCCTGCACACCCCGGGCCGCCGCGGCGGAGCACACGCACTTAACTACTTGCGCCACCGGGCCACCCCCAAGATATATTTTTAACATATAAAATTTCGGGTGGTAATATCAATGTTCCATCAAATTATACCTATGTATACTCTTGTCATATTACTTGACATTGAATTCAACTGTAAATATGTTTTAATTAATTTATATTAAATTATTATACCATATATTAGTACAGTATCTTTAAACCATTATAGGAAGCACTTTTTTTTTTTAATTCTGGCAAGAATTCTTTGTCATATGCTAGTCTAAAAGGGGATCTTCAGAAAGACTGCAATAAAGTACTGTAGAAGGATCATGGGTTTTGAAGCCACAAATCCTGGAGTCAGATCCCTTTAGGTGCCTCTTACTGTGTGCATATGAGCAAGTTGATTTAAAATACTCTGAACCTCATTTTTTCTCCTCTACAAAATGGAGTTTATACTCCTTATGTCTCTCCATTTGTCTTGAGAACTAACTGTAGTAATATATGTAAGGTACCTGTGACATATAAGAAGTTCTGAATAAATATTAGTTTCTTCTTTATTTTAAAAGGATTTTGAACTACAACTTTAAGAAGAAATGAATACAACTCATAAGCTTAAGAAATTGTTGATTGTTGAATTTTTTGAGGGTGCATGTTTTCAATATTTCCATTTATACACATACAAAAAAGGAAAGTTGTATTAGAATTCTTCAGAGAAACAGAACCAATAGGATAGATAGATGGATGGATGGATAGATGGTAGGATGGATGGATGGATGGATGGATGGATGGATGGATGAATGGATGGATGGGAGATGGATGGATAGATAGATAGATAGATAGGTAGATAGATAGATTTATTATAAGGAATTGGTTTACTTGATTAAGGAGGCTGAGAAGTCCCAAGATCTGCAGTTGGCTAGCTGGAGACCCAGGAAAGCCAATGATATAATTTCAGTCCCAATCTGAAGGCCTGTGAACCTGGAAAGCCAAGGGTATAAGTTCTAGTCTCAAAGCTGACAGTATTGAGACCCAAGAAGAGCCAATGTTTCAGTTCCAGTCTGAAGACAGGAAAAAGACCGAAGTCCCAGCTCAAGGCAGTCAGTCAGAAGGAGTTCCTCCTTACTTAGGGGAAAGTCAGACTTTTTGTTCTATTCAGGCCTTCAACTGATTGGATAAGGACCACCAAATTAAGGAGGGCAATCTGCTTTACTCAATCTCCTCATTCAAATGTTAATCTCATTGCAAAATGCCTCATAGTCACATCTAGAATAATGTTTGACCAAAATATCTGGACACCCCATGGCCCAGTCAAGTTGACACATAAAAGTAACCATCACAGGAATAGAAATTGCATGCTTACCTTTTGACAATGGACATTTTGGTGTGATTTTACTTCTGACAGTTTCTAACTGCAGAAATGACCTCTGAAGCATAGGGCATTTCCTTGGGAATTAATTGCTTTGCTAGGGTTAACGGCCCGCGGCAATGAACTTTCTGAGACAGCCATTAATCTGCCTCGATTATTATTGCTTAATTACTAACTAAAGTCTCCTCCTTAGTATATAAGTTGAGTATCTCAGCTCAACCTCTTCCAGTTTAAAATACTCATTCATGATTCTTCTAGGCATATAAGAAACTAATGTTGAAAACAAAGTTAAGATAAGCACAAAAACTGATTTAAAACTTTAAAATCAATAGTAATTTATTATTGTATTTAATATATATTTATTTATTATTAAATCAATATTTACTTAATGCTATTAACATTGATACCATTCATCTTTAAGGAAGAAGTAAATTTAACATTATTCACCATCCTTACAAAGCTTATTTTCTTTTGGTTATAAATCAAATAACATTTATTACAAAATCTTGTAAATCCATAAATATAAAATGAGAAAAAACACTCTATATTTTACCACCCAAAGTAAATGACTAATGCATTTGGCTATGATCTTTATGTCATTTCAATGATGTCTTGCTTTCTGTATTTTTGTATGTATTTATATCTTGCATGAAAAGTCAATATAATAGTATAAAGTTGTTTCTATGTTATCTTATATTCATTTTATATACTATTTTAATGGCGCACATCAATCATAGAAATTTAAGTTTAAATTGTTTATGTTAGAATTTCATGTAAAATTTAGTTGCACAAAGTTCTAAAATTAAAGTGAGTTTGCAAACTCTTCCCCCCAAAAATAAAGTCATATAGATGGGTTATGCTGGGACCAGGAGAAGAGAATCACCAAAAATAAAAGTAACATGTATGAGTAGCTCTAATATACCTCTCCCTGGGATGAAGGCTTGCTTTCTTTTGTTCATTTAATTCTCATTCCAATCCATTAAATTAGTTAATATTGTCTCAATTTTAAATAGTAGAAATTGAGGCTCAATTAAGTTAAATAACTTACTCAAAATCCTGTAGCTAGTATAGTCAGTCAGCCTTAGCTTAACAACAGGGATGTTTGGAGAAATGCATTGTTATGTTGTTTTGTTGATTTTGTTGTTCTGCAAACATCATAGAGTGTACTTACACAAACCTGGATGGCGTAGCCTGCTACACACCTAAACTATACGATACTGATCTTATGGGCCCAGCGTTATATACGTTCTCTGTTGTTGACCAAAACATTATTATGCGTTGCATGACCGTAGTGGCAAAGCAAAGATTTTAAATTGTTCTGATTCCAAATCATTTGCACTTTGGTTTTAGGCATTAAGGAAGTGGGGCAGAGGGAACTTTTTAGCAACTCTCCCATTTCATTAAGTAGAATTATAAAGTGTATAATGAAAAATATTCTTCTGCCTTCTTTCACATGCCCTATTTTGTTCTCTAAAGGCAACCTCCTCCAATTCTTGTAACTGCGAATTTTTACATTTAGCTCTGTTATTTTTAGCTAATATATTTATATAGGCATTCTTACTATATTGTTTTTATTAATATCTTATTGATGCCTATTATGGAATAGGAAGCACCATCACATTAAGCACTTCTATTTCCCCCACACCCCAAATATATTCTTGTATTAAACCAGTATATAGTGTGTACATTATTTTTGACTATGTAAATAATCTTCATTGCTGTGCCAAGCTGTGTTAGTACTAAGATTAAATTACATGTAATAAACAACTTTTTCCCCCTGGAGTTAATACTTGTTTGAGTTTTAATTTGCTTAGCTTTCTACGTATCTATCAGTAATTCTGTCCAACCTCTCTAATAGTATTCCAATACTATCTTTCAAGTGGTGAAATATATCACACAATGTAATTGTTCCAAAGCTTTACCTGTATATTTCCCTTCTGGAGTTCTACATCCTCCTGCTTTAAACTTAACTGGTTGCTTGCTAGGCATATACAGTCTCAATGTAATATGAGACTCTTTAACATCATCCTTGTGTCACCAACCACGCATGCCTGGAAAAACTCAATGGTGGGTTTGGAAGCAATGAACTGTTTTTCCAAGTTGTTTCTTTTCCTTTTGTATGTTAAGGGGATGTAATTACCAACCGTCCTGAAACTGACCAAGCGTCACCAGAAGAGCTATGCCCATGACCTTTGCCTTATTTTTAATGCAAAGATCTCTGCAGGAGTAGCTTAGGTCTCATTATGTGGAAGCATGTTCTCCAACTGAGCCTGTGCAAGTGAATAACCACCTCTCTCTTTTGAATATTCATTCCCCAACTGAAATAAAAGTTCCTGCTTCCCTTTGTTTGGGGATGCCATGACTTTGGAAATTATTCCTCATGGCCTCCTATTTGCTGCAAATACACTTTACTTTGTGAGACAACTTCCACTGGTGTAGAGTCTTATTTAACTCACTAGGAGGTGAGCCCACTTGATTCAGTAACACTTGGAATTCTCTTTACCTTTCTTTGCTATGAGCTTTCTCGTTTCTTGGATGCTTTAACTTCTTCTTTAATCAGTGGTAAACTTTTTTTCAGGTCTTACATTCATGTAAATGTTTACCTTGATTGATAATTTAGCTGGATATAGAATCATAAGTTAGCACAAATTTTTCTTTAGAACTCACAAGGCAGTGTTCATTTCTTATGAGGTTGCATGCTGCTCTTGAGAGGACCAGTGCAATTTTGATATAGTTTTTGTTATATGTTCATTGTTATACATTTTTTTATTTCATTTTTAAAAACTTCTCATACGGAAGACTTTAGGTAGTCTATTTGTTCCTTTTGTTCTAAAATTTCACTGTGGTGTTCCTTGCTGTGTCTCTTTTTTCATTTGTTATTCTTCGCAGTGAGAACTTTCAATATGGAAATGCAGGGCCTTCATGTCTGGGAAATATACTTGTATTATCTTTCTTAAGTTCCTCCTCTTGGTTTTTCCGAAATTAATTTTTAGTGAATTTTGAACCTCGTTAATCATTTAATTTTCTTTTCTCTCTTTTGCCCATCCCATCAATTTGTAACTTTTTATTTCTTTATTTTTCATGTCAAATATTCTATTAAGGATTGTATTTTCCATTTCTAACTTCATTATTTTCAAGTCAAATCCATTGAGTTATAAACTACATTCCTTGAAAATTTATACTTTTTAGATGTAGAGCTCTGAGTTTTGACAAAGATGCAATCATGTAACCACTGCCACAGTCAACATATAAGGTATTGCCATCATTGCAAAAAGTTTCCTTGTGTCCCTTTTTTGTTAATCTCTTCTTCCCACCCACTGATCTGAATTTGGTTTCTGTATTTTTGCCTTTTCCAAAATGTTATATAAATGGAGTCAAATTGTAGGCAATCTGTTGTGTATTGCATTGTTCAAAAGCACAATGCTTTTGAGATTCATCCACGGTGTTGAATTTATTAGAAGTTCACCCTTTCTTACTGCTAAGTTGTATTCTATTTCTGGATGTGTTATAGGTTTATAATCCATTTATTAGTTGATGGACTTTGAGTTGTTTCTTATTATAAACAACAAGTGAACATTCACATTCACGTAGTTTTTTTGTATGGAAATGTGTTTTCCTTACTCTTGAGCAAATGCCTTAGCAAGGGTACTTTTGGGTCATATGAGAAGGATATGTTTAACTTTTAAGAAACTGCCAAAAATTTGTCCATAACACCTATACCATTTTGCATTCCCACCAGCAATGTATGAGATTTACAAAAGCTCTTCTCTGCACCCTTGCCTGTACTTGATATTTTTACTTTTTATTAGAAGCCTCTGCAGTCACTTGAGTTTCAGCTTTCCCTACTAACCTAAGTGAATTACCACTCTTCCAGCCACTTCAGTCCTTCAAAAACATGTTCAAACTTTTGCTTCCAGAAAGATGGAGTATATGTGCTTTTCCCTTTCCCTTCCACTAAGAGCAGCTAAAAACCATGCATCGACATTTCATACAAAACAAACGTAAGAGGACCCCGGAAGGCAGAGAGAAGAAGGCAGACTGGCTGAGGACCTTGGGCCCAAGGAACGACACGGTGTGATTTCCCCGGGTTTTATTTTTGTCTCCTGTACCCCAGACTTGGAGCTGAAGAAGTCATCTAACTGGAAACACACACAGATACAGACAAAAAGAGGCCTAACAAAAGCCTGTTTTCTCTGGCCAGAGGACTAGGCAGGTGACAGCCTGGCAAAAATAGAACTTGTTCAGACAATAACTTCTCTGCTTTAGGCAATCATCACAGAAAAACTATGGACCCACCTCCATTCGTGTCAGCAAAGACCCAGTAGGGGAGCTTAGACTTTCGTCATTACCAGGATATAATGAAACTCCCCAATATCCTCAGTGGGATGATTACAAAAAACCACATAGGGAGCGGGAATTTTTATCCTTTCTGGCCAGTAACAAGCCATCCACCCCTTGGTGTCCGTGGAAACCATTTAGGGAGCCTGGACTTCCACTCCCACCCAACAGGTGGGTGATTTCAGAGGAGGTCCAGTGGAGAATCAGGACTTTCACTATCTCACCTTCCCAGCTGGGTGGTGTCAGAGGAGGTCCAAAGGAGAATCAGGACTTTCACTATTGCCCAGCAGTACACTGTGAGGCAATCCTCACCATGGTGTCCATGGGACCATGAAAGGAGCCAGAACTCCTACTTTTGCCCAATAGTAACAAGGAATATCCCACCTTCAGGTATCAATGAAGGTTCAACAGGGAACCTAGACTTCTACCTTCACCTGGCAGTAATATTTTAATGCCTGCCTTCTATCTCACTGATGTGACCTTCTACCATGTGATTTCTGTTCTATTTCTGATGCATTAATTTGCTCTGTGTAGTTTATTGTGAACAAGTTGCTTTCTTAGCATTCTGTCACTTATCTTATTGTTCTCTTAACCTCTTATTGTTACATATAGTTCCATATATTTCGTGCTTTCCTTAATTCCTTGAAAAATACAAAGTTATTGTTAAAAATTTTTCTTCTTCTGTTTCCTAGAATAAATCATTTTTTCCCCCAGAACCGATTTTCCCTTTTTTCCCCGTTTCTTTCCTTTTTATTTCACCATTTCCATCTTCTTTCCTTTCTATTACTAATTGCTCTAGTCATTTCTGTATTGCCACCCTGTCTTATCTTTCTGTACTATTTGTTAATTAAGTGGGCTGCTTCACCTGGGCCTTGTATTTGGCCAAATGTCTTGTGAGTGTGTTACTTTTGGCTCCCTTTGAACATTAGATGAGCTCTGTGTTTGGGTTTTCTCTTCAGAGCTTCAGATTGAATATCAAGGGTTGTAGGTTCTGTTTTCTGTTCCATGTTCTGATTTTCTATCAACTCTTAGCGGTGGTGTGGGGGCGGTGGGAAGTAAAGTGTTTTATAGTCAATGGATAATTTCCACTTCTCTCTTGTATTTTAAATTTCATACTTCCTTATTGGAGTCCTACAAAACATTGTGGGCAGTGGGAGTGGGAGAGCTTTGATTTGTATGGTTACTCTGGTTTACTATGATTCTAATATTTGAGTTTACCTAGTATGCATTCCCATCTTCCAAGCCAGTGCAACAGGGAAAAAAAGAGGACCCATGCCATCTCTTGCTGTGTCATTCCTTGCTCACAGTGAGTAGATGGACTTCATTTGGGACACTGTCTTTGCCTTTAAGCAACATATACCTCTAGGGATTTAAATTTGCTTTTCATTTTATTTAATTAAAATGTTAAATGATATTTATTTAATCATTATTTTTTTAATCTTTAGAAATAATTAGTATTGTTGCCTTTCTCCCTGTCAGGAGGAAACCCAAATGACAAATTCTATTAATGATGTCAGTTTCTAGAAAGTCGCTTTAACAAAGAAGTATATTCTATTTATTTTTCCTAATTTTCTAGCTTTACTCCCTTCCCATCTGGCCCACCACCACCTCACCACACCTTCTTCTCAGACCACTCATCAAGGACACATCCAAAATTAGTAAAATTCCTCTTAATTCCTCCCTTCCTCTTCTCCCCACAATGCAGGTGTCTGGTGGTGATTGATGGCAGGTGCTGATGAGGGTTGTGGTGCTGGATTGATGGAGGAAGACCTTTCTGTGGATTCTTACTGCCTACTTTCAATTTTTATCTGCTTACACTGTTACAACCAGACAATACTTTTCAAGATTTTTGATACAGAATTTAACCCCTTCACAAGGTTGAATGTTGCTGGTTTACTTTTTGTTATTTTTATTTCTTTTTGTTTATTTCCTCTGGATGCACGTTAAGGTAGGTTCTGTGGATTTTGATATAATCATTACTCTTTTTGATACTGGCTCAAGACAAGGTTGACATGAGGGAAGACGTATTGTAGAAAAGAAGCCCTGTTGTAACATTGAATGACCTCTGACAAACTAACCCAGCTGGATATGCGCTCTCCAGGAGATCTAACTGCTCTGTAGATTTTATGACCTCTGCTTGTGCACGTACCTCCCAGCTGCAATAAGATGATGACTTTGTTCTTTTGAGTTGCTTAGGAATGTAATGACCCCCAAACAGAGAGTTTATGCTGATAGCCATCATCAATGAAAGCTGAAAGATCTGGTGTGGCACTCCCAGTCTGTAACACCAGAAGGTCGACATTCCTAACCCTCTTACCTATAACCCAATGGCCTATATAACTGCTGTAAGATTTTGTGCCCCCTTAAGATGGTTCTTTGAGACATTAGTCGGCCATCTTCCCCCTTGCTAGCAAGCTATAATAAACTGCCCTTTCTTTTCTACCACCTTGCCTCTTGACAATTGGCTTTTGTCTTGCGGCAAGCAGATTGTGCCCTTTGTGTGGTAACATTTTCAACCACCAAAATTTAGTTAACAACTTATTTATGATTTGGGCTACTTTTATGATAGTGATAGAGCTTGTATTGATTTAGATATTTCTCATCTAGGTCTAATGAACTAAATGGTGACAATGGCAGCCAAAATTACAGTTTCAAGCCTGGTGTTAATCAGTTAATTTATTCTGTTTCTTAGCTAATACCCTAATTCTTGACAGCATTCTTGAAAATGCTCACTTTCAACAAAAGAGTGACTGGTCACTGAGGAGGGATGTTTGAGTGTAAATCCATCATTTCAAATGTTAAACCAACTCAAAGTTCAAATCCTATCAATGGCAATTCAGTTGTAAATTACCTGTCTACATAAAGGATAGATAGCTTTTAAGCTCTCAGTGTTGCCCTGGAACTATTTGACCTGTTGGTGATATTCCCAGGTTTACCTGATGCCTGCCATCAAGGCAGGTGGTGTGAGTGAACATACACACACACACACACACACACACACACACACACCCCTACACATAAACCTCAGCTTTTGGGGCATTTGTCATGACTTTTGTCGGGAGAGAGGGAGAATCTCCCTCTGCCCTTTTCCTTAAGGTTCTTATGGCTGGCCAAATAATTAGCAAGACAGGTTAGCAGGAGAAAATAATACCAAGTTTAATAACATGTATACATGGGAGAAACTCAGAAATGAGCAACTCGTCCCTCTGTCTAAGCTGCTTGCTCAAGTATTGCAGCTAAAGACAAGGAACGTGTTGGGGGTGGGTAGTGGTCTGGGACTTCAGAGGGCAGGAAGACAATTCTTTTCAGGGTCATCTATAGATAATGTGGTCAGGGAGAGACAGAGTTTTTGATAAAAGGGGCTTGGTGCCTTTCCTATTGTAATCTCTATCCTACATTATCTTTACAGCCATGATGATAGAAGATCTGTTTCAGGAAGGAGCCACCATGTCAAATTCTTTAGGCAGTTAGTGGGAGAGGTCAAATGTCCCTCAGAGAAAACAATCAAGGTAAAGACATATATTTCAGGGTGGCCAAATCTTGATCTCCCACACTTTCAAAGAATTTACAGTGTTCTCCATCTCTGAAAAAGTCACTAAAAATATCGCACTACAGAAAGATGATAAAATAAATTAGTTGCTATTCATTTACATTCTAGGTTTGTCATTGAAAGAAATAGCCATTGAGAATTGCAGTCAAAATCCCAGGCATATCTCTAATACCTTGGAATAATTTTATTTCACCAGGAATGCTTCTACCTGAGGAAAATGTTGCCACATCTAGATGCCTCTGTTGGAAGGATGAAGGATGCCACTTTTTCAAAAGTTCAGAAAATATGAAAGCATGTGTCCAAACAACAATTATCTAAAAATGTATTTCACGTTTCAGATAGGCACTCACAGCACATGTCCTTCAACCAGATATTCTCTCCTTTACTTGTCTACATTTGGTGGCATTTGGAATATTAACCTTCAGACTGCAGTTTCTTTATTCCACTTTCTCCTTTCCTGGCTAGGATTAATTTTAATCAGATGGTAATTAAAATAGGTACTGCATAACCAACTCACATTTCTGCAGGTAATTAAAGCTTTTAGATTCATGTATTTTCCCCCTCCCAGCTCTGTTAGAAACAGTGGCAGATAATTTGTATTTTTCCTTACAGCACAATTCTTGTTGCAGTAATGGCTCGAGTTCTAATAAATCTCTTGCAAATAACTTGTCTGGGCTTTGGAATAGAAGACAGAAATTATCAACTGTTCATTTGTTCTTCTTCTCTTTAAAAAATGTATAATTCCCAGTTGTATGCTATTGATTCTAAAAACTATAATTTGTCATTGTTTTATTTTGAAATAGTGGGGAGTTGTGTCTCAGAAGGGGGGTTACTTTTGAAAACCCTAGAACAAAGACAACCAGCATTTTTATTACTTACATTCTTATTTCTTTCTCTTTCATGGCAACTGAGCATGATACAAAGGATTTTCAAAAAACATTTCTCCATATGGAGGAAAAAAAATAACCTTGGGAAATGTGGCTATATTTCTTGCTCATTTACTATATCTCTATGTTGTAAAAACAGACCACTCACCCACAGTGAAGTAAATACTTTTTTTATGGAACGTTTGTCCATTATCACTACTTTTAAGATGAACTCTTAAGGAATCTCTACATGCATTCATTAGGTAACAAGCAAATGTTGATCAATGGAGCTGCTGTACATGAAATTAAAAAAGCAAAGGTTTCCTTTCAAACAGGGTGCCATGTTTCTTGCAGCTGCCGGTATATTTTACGGCTTCCATCCTCGAGCTGCCTGAATGTCATTGGCAGCCCCGAGCTTGGGGTATTCGATTACTTGCCACTGGTGTGACCAGTGAACAGCAGCCCACCAAAATCTCACTCCTTGGGAAGTGGTTGCCTCTTAGCCATTGCCAGAGTCTCTGGTGAGCAGCTCACTATGCATCTGGTGGTTACGAAATCTCATTTCATTACACTACTAATTTACAGGGAATGAAATTATAAACAAGGTGATTACTGAGCGTAATTTATGGTCCATGTAATTATATAGCTGTCAAAGCAGTGCTGGCAGCAGAATGGTGCAGAATAGGGCTGCACTTTTGTCTGGTCTACTGAGTTTGTTAATTGTCCACAGCTGAAAATATTTTTTGTACCGCAAGATCAGCAACCTTCAGTTTGGAGAGCCCAGCTAGAGCTGGCTATAATTACCTGCCTGACTGGAAATGTTGCCTATTGGCTTTGGAGACCCTCAGGTGATGGAAAATTACTCCTCTAGCCTTTTGGTCAATGGAGAAGAACATGTCTACTTTCCTGGGCAGGGAAAAAAAGAACTAATGAAATAGTAGCAAGTAATAAAATACAGAGCCACAAATATTATCTCTCTATCTAAATATCTGTCTACCTATTACACGCATTCATACTTAGATGTGCATAAGAAAAGAATAGTGGTAGAAAGGTAACTTAGCATTGCTATAAACAGAAACAAATTCTACCTTTGGCCTGTCTCAATAAATTAAACCTTTAATTATGGCTTTGTTAAGCACACCAGCGCTTATGGCTTGTGAGAGAGACCGTGTCTGAGAATAGTCAGAAGCAAGTGAAACACTCCAGACTACCTGAACCTGTTGCCAAAACAGGCAGGAGAAAAACAATGCACAGAATGAGCCATTAAGCCAAAGGTTTTGTTTACACAGCTACAATCTGATTTAATGGGCTTGTTTTCCCCCCACAGAATCACTGGATGTTTTGCTGTTTTCATTTTGTAGATATTGCCTGGGAAGCGTAGACACTTTTTTATATAACTGAGTAGCTCGTGCTGCAGATAATCTGAAAGTTTTAATGCACAAACAGAGGTATGAAAACTTTATTGCCTATGTACAGTCTTGCATTGCTTAACACCAGGGATACATTCTGAGAAATGCGTCATTAGGCGATTTCGTTGTTGTGTGAACATCATAGAGTGTACTTGCAAAATCTGGGTAGTATAGCCTACTCCACACCTAGGCTATACGGTACTATTCTTAGGGGACCACTGTTGTATATGCGGTCTGTCTTTGACCAAAACATCATTGTGTGGCAAATGACTGTAAACAGATTAGAATCCCTCTGTAACTCTGATTATTTGTAGCTTCCTTTCTTGTTGCATATGCTATTTATAATGAGCAGATAGAACTATTGTCTCCTTGTCCTTTTCTGACTGCTATTTCTAGGATCAGGTCTATCCAGATTTCTGCATGAGAAGTCCTCCCAAAGAATAGCAAAGATTGTAGAATAGTCACTCTTTTCCTTAGAATCAGGAGATAGTTGAAGAGTGGGAGATTTTGTTCCTGAGATTTGACATACATAAATGTTAACCCCAATGATAGGAAGTAATTGATTTTTTTTTTTACTTTTATGTTAAAATAAAACCTATAATAATTGGTATTACAGTTAAGCAGAATTTTATGTGTCTACCAGTAGGATGCAAATTAATTTTATTGAAAAAAATTGAGTTCCTACTATGTGCCAAATATATTATGTAATTTCCTAATAGGGTACAGTAAATGTAGTAACTTGATAGCAGAAAAGTTAAATCAGGAAATAATATTGTCGGCAGGGGTCTATGAGAAGGTCTGGGTATAAGAAAATTTGTCTTTGTCCTAAAATTGATAAGATCATATATTAACAGCAACCAGTGCACGTTTTTTAGAAAGTTAATTTGTCAATTTTTTCAAGGTCATATGGTCCCTTAGATTTAACTTAAGGAAGTCAGTAGAGACTTAAAGTCAGAAAGGTGTTCATATGCAATAACACTCTTTATTAGTAATAAAAAATGAGAAACAACCTAAATTCCATTTTGTGGAAGATTGCTGTAGTACATTATGATATATAATTAAGATATAAGTTGAAGTTAAATGAGCTAGATACAGCATTGTATCTACATTATAGTGGTACCTTAAAACTGAGTAAACAGAGAAAATTGAAAATAAGTGGAAAAGAAAAATAAAAAGTGGATGAGTTAGGCTGGTAGTATTCTGCAGAGCTTTAGGTAAAAGTACCATTGCTAGGGGATGGCCCTGTGGCCTCGTGGTTAAGTTTGGCGTGCTCCACTTCAGCAGCCCAGGTTCAGTTCCCAGGCACAGACCTACACCACTTGTCGGCGGCCAACCTGTGGTGGTGACCCACATATAAAATAGAGGAAGATTGGCACAGATATTGGCTCAGGGTGAATCTTCCTCGGCAAAAAAAAAAAAAAAAAAGAAAAGAAAGAAAGAAAAAGAAGTACCATTGCCGGAAAGTTATTTGGGTAACACATATTACAGGATATTTTAAGACATAGCAAAAGTTACTTTTCCCTCCAGTTCCATATTGAATTCTGATGTCTGGCTGATGACAGAACCCTGATTTCCCAGGGAGGAGCCAGACCTGGGCATCAGTTGGACAAGATTTGTAATGGCCAGAATATCCTCAAGACTCATTTGCTTGACTAAAATCTGCTGCCAGCTCAGATGCATTCAGGCAAAGATTTAGAAAATGCCTGCACTTCCTGAAGTGCTTCATTGTCAGTGGGCAGTACAGCCAATGGGGCAGAGTTTGGGAGGGAAATTCATTTGTAGTAAGGTTGCAGGGATTGTTCGGTGAAAAGGAGACAGTCAAAACCAGCATTTCCTCTAAGTTAATGAAAATTCACAGTGGGGAACTCTATCTAAAGAATTTCTCTGGTCTTTGTGATCTAGGGTTACTGGAAATTCAGCTTCAAGTTCACAGGGTTTTAATGCAAACTGATTTTTAGGCAGTGTGTGTTGTTGTACTAGTGGAAAGCTAAAGAAAATAGAAAGCAAATGGAAGTTAACTTCCAAGAGAAAAATATCAAATCATGATGGCAAATAATTTACTTTGTTCATAAGTGCTAGGTGTCATATTTTATTCAATGATAAAGTATTATATTTCAAGATAAAATTAATATCAATTCAACTACCAGTGTCCAATCATGCAAATCTCTGTAAAGAGGGCTAATCTTAATACAGGAGAAGCCTTTAATTAATTTGACACTGGTTAATTTAATCCAAATACAGACACTTGTTTTGGTTGCTTATCTGAATAAGAATCACCATATATTTTCTTAATTCTGCATTCTTCTCCATATTTATGAACCTCACTGGACATGACAAGTTGCACCCCACTTCTCCCACCTTAAAAACAGTTTTGTCTCTCCTTTCCCCTTCTTTCCCATCTCATAAATACACACAAATATTTCTCCATTCTTGGCAAGATTTCAGATGCAGTGGTATTTCAGTAACTTCTTCAGCATTTTCTTTCATCACCATAGACTTTCCAGAAACTGAGGGACAGATTGGCCTGGGAAAAACATTTGCTCCCTTTAACCTCGCATACTGCAAAAAGAAAAACAGAAACCAAATTGTAATCAAATTAGCTGACTCTTCCCACTTAAGTAGAAAAAATAGAGAGCAAAGGTAACTGAAGTCACATCACCAGACTTTTCCTATTAAAAACCAAATCCTCACCTGAATGCTGTCTCCACAGTCTTTCTCTCTCCTTCTAAGGGCTCTCATGAAGAAAAATTTCTTTTAATCTCCTTGAAGTGCTCCCTGCTGTGGAAATTAATTAAAAAAAAAACCTTAACTAAATTGGATTTGGGAAGGCCTGTAGGGGGAGCTCTCACATCCTATCATACATCATCAATTACTCCATACAGGAAGAGACTAGCTTGCATCTTCAACAGGAAGAAAAACTACTTTACTACTGAAGGAAGATTTCTCTTGCCACCTAGCAACAGCCCAGCCAATGAGAGATGCCACAGCTCAGTCAATGAGAAGCCATTGGCACCCTAAACTGTTACTTTCTCACAATAATCTTTCTTTAGAACAGCCCCCCCCCCACACAAGCCCTTTCTCTCTATAAAAGCAGCTCCCATCCTTTGTTTTCCAGACTTGCCTATGGTTTGCCATAGCATGCACATCCTAAATTGCACTTCTTTGGCTATTCCCAAATAAACTCATTTTGAGGGTAAAATAACTCAAACAATGAATTTGCCTTTCAAGTTGACAGCACAAATGTGTATTCACACAAGGCAATTAAAGATTTTTTTTCATCTGCACTCTAGACTTGGGCTCAGTCCTAGGCTTTGAGGGAAATAGCCACTCTTCCCTTTTTTTTCCCTCCAACATGTGGTTATTTGTGGTACACGTTTGTCATTATACTTCTTAGACCTCCCTCCCCAGAGTTTGTGTGAGGGAGAGGTAGGGTGATATTTTAAAATGTGCTCCAATACCTTACGTAGAAAAGGGTGATTTGCCTCTCAGCTCTCATTTCATCTCTCTCTAGTGTGTTTGCTGTAAACCTTTTGATTGCCTTATTTCCCATTTCCTGAGGGGGACTGGGAAAATCCTTTTTAACAAGGGGTGTTGATCTGAATATGCAGAGCATTTTTCGCCACCTTACTCTTGTAAAAAATTTTAATATCCCAGCTTCTAAGAAAAGAGTATTTAAACCTAGACATGATTTTCATAGCAATCTAACTGGATGCATTCAATCTAATAACCAAGTAAACTGTGAAATACGTGATTTGGGCAAAGCAGGTTCCCCAAAGGAAGAAAACTGTTCACCAGGAACCATGCTCAACAGGATGTCAGCTTTGCACATGCCTTTCTGATACGTGCTGATATTTTAAATCTCCCTTCACGTCAGGCTAATTGGCAGTGATTCCTGCCGTGTGTCAGATGTCATGGGAAAGAATAAGAATATTTATCACTGTGTTTCAAAGAGATGCATAATTGTTCTAATTTTTATTTTCTTCCTTATTTTTTCTTTTTTTTTTTTTAAGTATTTTCTTCCCCTGGTGTTTATCTTATTAACACAATGTTGAATTATTTCCATCTGGCGAGCAAAGGAAATTGCCTAGTATTATGGAGACCAAGCCAAAAACTGACATCATAAGTTATTTATTAGTTCTGGCCCTCTGGTTCCTTTCCCCTATTGGGGGATAGTTATTCATTGCTTATTTGTAATCCTTTTATTTAAAGGGAAAGCAAATGCTGATATTTCTGCATGGAAAAATAATACTGCTATGCAACCAAATAAACTAGGAATGCTCGTGCCCAGGTCCAAACCTTAAAGCTGATTATGATGTCCTGGTGTCCTGTAGGGGAATCTGGATGTGACAGGACAAGCTAAGACTGTCAAGATTTCCAAGGCACAAATAAAATGGTAATAAATATCCTCCCTAATGCTTTGTAATAATCACTGCAAGCGAAGCAAACGGAACACATGCACAATTAGTAATAAAATATACTTGTCCCCTAAGTATGCATACCATGTGGTATTTACTGTAGTACATATAAAATCATTAAACAATTAATTTCTCTGCATTGCTACTGCCAGTGGAATATTTTGATGGGGCTGAACAGGAAGTGTCATGGCATTCTCGTCATTGTTCTCTAAGGAAAAATAGTGAAAGACTTTAAAAATTGATAGTATTGCAAATTATTCTTGTCTATAGGAATACAAATAAATTTTGTTTGGTTGGGGTGCAATTGATTATTCCCTGTAGATAATGACCAACTTTGCCCCCATTTGTACATTCACTTCAGTGTTTGTGATTGTGCGTGCGCATGTGCGCGTGCGTGCGCGTGCGTGTGTGTGTGTGTGTGTGTGTGTGTATGTTTGAATTTTCCTTTGAACCAAGTGTAATATTTTACTGGTTCCCTCATTAATGAGTTAAATCTTTGGCACATGTTAATTTTGTATTTGTATAAGGATCTTAATTTTAGCCTTTCAGCAGTTTAATGAAAGAATCTGCTTTCGTATGACCTCTTTCTTCCATAGAGAAGGTTGACGTAGTTAGAGAACTAAGTTAGAGAGTAGTGTTATTACATGGGGAAAGTAAACAGGATCTGTTCCTGAAATAATAAGGAAAACTTCCAGAAAAAACTTCATACATATCAAATTGATAAAACCAGTACTCAAGGCTCACTTTGGTGAGCCTTTGGTTAAGCAGACATTGAGCTAAGGGGTTCAATGAAATGATTCGTCCAGCTTGGATGAAGTGTAAATATGAATGATGTGGAAAACACACAAGAGGATAGAAGCGCGCAAAAAAAGAATTCAGACTTGGCCATAAATAATATATCTTTAGCCATGCTTACTATAGTTTCCCAGAGATTACTTACTGAGGAAAAAAAAAGTTTTTTAAAATTTTACATTTGCATATACCTATTTTCTTGTGTACAATGGGTTATGCAATCTTAATTTCAAAGTATCAGCTCCATTACCCTCAATACATCGTCCTGTTGTCGAAAGTTCTAAATTAAATAATTCCTCCATGGGTTACCACAGAGACTTGAATAAGATATGCTTTTTCTGAATATGTGTTATTGTGTCCTGCATTAATAAAACCTGCTAAGCAGTACCTCTTATAAAAATGTACCTCAGCAAAACTTATGTCTATCCAGGTATGCTTCACATTGCATCAGCATTTAGGGTATCTTTTTAAAAAAGAAAGTAAAATGACTGAATACTGCAAAATTATAGTTACGCTGGTATTTCTGTGTTTTTTAACGTCAACTTTATGAACAGAATCTGACATGGCCAATTATCATATTTCATTATATATTTCAAAATGTCAATTCACATTCCAGTTTACTTTGTCCCATCCTATCCTGTGGCTAATGGATTGTCTTCTGACTTATGAATATGAATTGGAAATGCCATATCCAGTAAAATTTTTGGCAAAAATGAATAATTCAACCGTCTCCAGTATTTTCTTCATTTCTCATTATTAACCAATAGTCACCCTCACTCATTGGTGCATCACATCGTCTCACTCCTCTGTAAATACTGCCATATTAATTCTTACCTCCACGCCTTCATTAGTGCCATTCCTGTCAACTGACTTGCCTCTTTCCCTTTCAGCACTTGAAATTCTTATTATGATGCAAAATCCAGTTTAAATCGTTCCTTCAATAATTTATCCCTTCAAACTTTATAAACAAGCATTGACATATTGTCAGGTATTTTGGTTGAATGTCTTACTCTTACTCTGGTTTCCCCGCTCCACAAAGTCCTTAATAGTAGAAACTGTTTTTTGTTTCACTGGTATTTTAGGAGATAAGGCAATGAGATTATAGTGGATATTGAAAACAACTTTCAATAGACTATGAGAACTCTTAAACACTGTGTAGTCAAAAATCCTTATTTCACGATGTGCAAGCCAAAGTTCAAGAATTGAAGTAACTTACTGAGTGTTATTTAAGGCAGATGTGAAAGCCAAGAGTCAACTGTGAGCTTTTGACTTCAAGTCCAATATTCTTTCTCTTGTACCAGGCCACTTTATAACTTCTGCTTAAGAGGTAAACAGAATAATTTTTATTGATATTCTTGATAATCTGGCTGTTGTGAAAAAATGCAACAGCATTGCTCTTTCAAATCCCTTTATATTTGTTATCTATTTCTGTGTAACAAATTACACACAGTGGATGAAACACAATGGCTTTAAAGAACAATTACTGTGAGTCAGGTATCTGGGCACAGCCTAACTGGTTATCCGTGGCTCAGTCTCTCAAGAGGTCTCATCTGCAGGTTCAACTGGGAAAGAATCCACTTACAAGCTCACTCTTGTGGTTCCAAAGGCCTTGGTCCCTCACCCTGTGGGCCTCTCCACAGAGCTGCCTCACAGGGCAGTGGGCTTTTCCCAAAGTGAATGATCCAGGAGAGAGGAGAGCAAGTGACCACTCAAGATAGAAGCCTTTACCATTTTATAAGCTGATCTTAGAAGTGATTTCTTATCACTTCTGCTGTATTTTCTTTGTTAGGAGTGAATCTGTAAGTCCAGCCTACACCAAAGGGAGAAGTTTATTCAAGATCGTGTATAACAGAGGGTTGGGATCATTGAGGGTCACCTTAAAGGCTGCCTACCACACCTTATTCATAAAGAATAAGATATGTAAAGCACAGTTATTCTTGAACAACTATGATTGTATTCTCATAATTTTTTAAAATTATTTTATTGAGGGCACACTGGTTTATAACATTGTGTAAATTTCCTGTGTATATCATTATATTTCAGCTTCTGTATTGATTGTGTTGAGTTCACCAATAAAAGTCTAGTTTCCACCCAACATCATACACATGTGCCCCTTTACCCCTTTTGCCCTCCCCCCACCGCCTTCCCCTCTGGTAACCACCAATCTATTTTCCTTATCTATGTGTTTGTTTATTTATTTATCTTCCACATATTAGTGAAATCATACAGTATTTGTCTTTCTCTGTGTGGCTTATTTTTCTTACATAATACCCTCAAGGTCCATCCATGTTGTCACAAATGGCACAGTTTTGTCTTTTTTTATGGCAGAGTAATATTTGGTTGTGTATATATGCCATATCTTTATCCATTTATTCATTGATGGGCACATGAAAAGATGTTCAACATCACTAATTATTAGAGAAATGTGAATCAAACTACAGTGAGATATTACCTCACACCCGTCAGAATGCCTGTTATTAAAAAGACAAGAAATAACAAGCATTGGAAAGGATGTGGAAAAAATAGAACCTTCATACGCTGCTGGTGGGAATGCAAACTGTTGGATTTGCCACTATGGAGAAAAGTATGAATATTTCTCAAAAAATTAAAAATAGAAATACCATATATAGTCTCCTAATTTTTAGTTCTTTAAATTACTATAGAATTGGGCAAGACATATTTTATCATATTTTAATCAACTCAATGGTGAGTTACCAACTATTCAATTTTATCCTCATAAGGCCAGGTTAGACATATGACAATGTCCTTGATTAAAGATTGAGGTTGAACAATTTGCAATTAAAACAGAAATGAAAATGAACTTTTCATATTAATAGGAGAAAATCAAAAATGAAAATTGTTACTCTGGAGCTTGTGTCTACAAGTGAAAAAATGTCTTTTCTAAGTCAAGTTGAAAAATGGCTAGTTTATTAAATATTGGATTTAAATTATAGGAAGAAAGCACTGGTTTACTATCCTTGTGAAGTGTTTTTGTGGAGGTTCAGCTGATATGATTAAGTTAACAACAGGTCTGGGTACAAGAAAGGGTTCAATTCTAGCAGAACGTCCCCTGAATTATCCATAGGAATGTAGGGATGATGGGCATAAATGAGGTGAGACATTATAGGCTCTTGGCATCTCTCAGTCAAATAAAATATATTCTGAAAGGTCTTTCTAGCCTGTGAAAGAACTTATGTGCACTTAAATATTATTTTTAAAGTTATCCATGCTCCCTTTGTTAAAAGTATGTGCTTTATGGGGCCGGCCCAGTGGCATAAGCGGTTGTGTGCGCGCTCCGCTGCGGCAGCCTGGGTTCGCCGGTTGGGATTCCAGGCGCGCACCGACACACCGCTTGGCATGCCATGCTGTGGCGGGGTCCCATGTAAAGTGGAGGACCATGGGCACAGATGTTAGCCCAGGGCCAGTCTTCCTCAGCAAAAACAGAGGAGGATGGGCAGATGTTAGCACAGGGCTGATTTTTCTCACAAAAAAAAAAAAAAATGTGCTTTATACCAGTATGCCATGATTCAAATGGATGTTCTATTTCAAGTCAGCTCTGTGACTTTGGTCTAGTTACTTTATTGATTTGCAATTCACCTTCCTAAGGTATAAAAGTGTTATAATAGTAATGCCTGCCTCATATTTTATTGTGCAAATTAAATATGATAATAATGTATGCGAAATACTTAGACTGCATTCAGCATATAAGTGCTCGGAAATGTAACACGTTATTGATGAAATTATCTTACTATGTGGTTGACACATAGTTATCGCTCAGCATATCATTCCCATTGTTCCCTATTTATAAAAAATACATAATATACACATAATAAACTTTAAAATACAAAATAATAATAAATGTTCTAGGTGTTCTACAGGCTATTGCTAATATGTATGACAACAACAGCTAACATTAATTTTTCATTTCCTATTGGTTATGATACTCTCTTTTATATATTCCTTACTCTAATATTATCTGCATAGCAACACATAAGGTAAATAAAATTATGTCCCACTCTGCAGATCTGGAAAATGAAACTTCCAGAGGTGAAATAACATGCTTGAGAACACACACGTTCTGTGGAGAGGCATAGACATAGAGAGAATACCAATACAGAATTGTCATCTGATTCCCGTATGATGGATAGTCTGAATAGTAGGTATAGCAGGCCAGTTCTGTAAGAATATTTGGGCACATGTGCTGTGACAGAGACACCGGAGTTAGGAAACATTGCTAAAGAAACTGCATTGTTAAAAATTACTCAAAACATGACACTTCATAGGTTACAGAAAGGCTGAGAATCCTCTGTAATTGGTATAAGGACCCATGTAAAAGTAGTCACTATACAGAAGCAGATGGCATAAGTCACAAACAATGCGAGGGGTAGAGAAGAAGGCTGCTGATAGGAAGATGAAGATGTGAATACTATCAGAAAAGAAACATTTTCCTCAGCCACACGGACTCAAAAGCAATTGATAAAGAGGGATCAAATTCACAGTATGATTTACAATTTGTTAAGAACTGCCATTTGTCATTTAATTTGAGTGTCGGCTTATGTTTAGAAAAGTAGTTTGTATATGTGTACATTGCATAATTTATTTCAGAGTCAATCATTTCATCTAATTCTTTTTGCTGCCACATTTCATTAAAAGAAATCTTTCACACGTCCTTAAAAATAGATATTTGTGTGTTCTGGAAGTAATTTCCAGTCATTATACTGTTCCCAGAATGAGAAGACCAAATTGTAGGGCCAAAACACCTACACAACAAATAAACAGGAGTATTTCTTAGGAAGGCAGTTTTTTTTTTTTTTATTGAGGTAAAATTGGTACATAACATTATATGAGTTTCAGATGTACAGCATTATAATTCGATATCTGTATACGCTACAAAGTGATCACCATCAAAAGTCTAGTTACCATCCATCATCATACAATTGATCCCATTCACCTCTTTAGGAAAGCAATTCTTTGTCACTACCGTAGATCTACTCATTGGACAGTTTGTTAATTTCCCACCCCTTCTGAAGGGCTCTAAATCACTGCCTTATAGAATAGCATGTAAATAAAACTTACTACCTTCCAGGTGTGCCAAATGTTAAACGAGCATTTCCATCAGAGTGATTAGTTATACTTGTCTGCAAATGCACGAGACATTTCTCTCTTTACCAGTGGTGTTTACTGCCCTGTACCGTCCTCCCACTTGGGAACTTGGGCTTGTCTCAATTCTTGGACCTGATACAACAGAAGCAAAGGGTATTTTTATAGAATCTTCTTGTAATCTCTGCCTCATTTTCCACAGTAATATGAGTCTTGCCTCTAATATCTTCAGACACTGGTTTTCCATCCTATCCTGTGCTGACAACCAAATCCAAGCTTCAGTTATTCAAGTCTTGGTCCTGGAGAACAGTGTAAACTTTTAAATTGGATCAGTGTTTGCCCCCATCTTATCTTATTCTTCTTCACCTTAATATTAGACCAGCCATGCATAGGAGTTTTACTGGCTTCATTTCTTGGACCTGAGTAGTTTTCTTGTCTGCTACTTGGTCCAGAATCCACACCACCTCTCCTACCTCCCCAACACTGCCCTCAACAAGGAGCCATGTCTAATTCTGCACTCCAGTCTGTTGGCCACGACCCGGGCAGCCTGCTTACCTCCTAAGAGAATAATCCTTTCCCCTGGATTGAACCCAGCCCTCATGACCTCCGACCAATATTTTGCCATCTGTCTTAGTCCCTAATATTAACTACTCCAAATGTGCCCTGTGTGGTTGAACATGTCAATTAAGACCATTTCCAGAATTAGCATTGACATATTTTCACTCTATCCCACACTGCGCCTAAATTAATGCCCTTCTGAAGCTAACTGTGGTAGCCAGTTCTCTGAAACCCTGTCCAGCCTTAGTCAGCCTGTATCAGATGGTGCTACCACAATAATCATCTTCTAACTTATCTTTTATGTTAATCCATATTCACACATATCTAACTCACTAGAAGATAGCTTACTTTGTAGTCTTCCATTTTAAGATTTCTTTCCAAAAATTCAGAACACGATAAGGTGTATTGTAAATAATTATTACAAGTCATTTTAGGGCCTCCTGTCATGAAAACGATAACATGAGTCTCTTTCATGGAGAAGTAGGGGAAAAACTTAAAAGTGGACAAATTAGATTTCTGTTTTTTACCTAATTAACGTCATTCTTGGCAAACATTTGAACTAAGAGGGTAAAGAATAATTGCATTTCAACATGAGATTTGGATACAGTTATCAAATTCTCATCTTGGCATTGATTTTATTTTGGAAAAGCAATTGGAAGATGATGCTCAAGAATATCTGTAATGAAATCTTCTTGCAAATTTACAGAACACTTGGTTCTTATAATAGTAGAAGTACAGTTATTATATTTCAAATGCACTACTAGTGATTGGTAATAAACTATCCACCAGCCTTAATTATTACCAATTACCTCTCCTCCAACAAACTGTGCAATTGGATGCATTTTGTGCTTGTGCAAAACTAGGCTACTCTCAAGTTCTTAGGATTCTTTCCTTCGTAGACTCAGGAGGAGTCCCCAGAAAATGCTAGATCCTCACTCATTTATGTACCTTATTTATTTTCCCATGTCATTTTGTAGATTATATTACTAGGGTTGCAGCAGGAAACAGAGCACACTGACACTCCATAGTCAAAGAGAATTTAATAAAGGAACCATTTTTAATGACGTGGATAAGATTTAGGGAAACTAAAATGGTACAGCGTAATGCTCCAGCACTAGCACCAGTGAGTCACCCTTACCATCCTGAGGCCTAAAGGGACCGTGGACTGTTATTAAATCTATAAGACAGCAGCAATATGGAGTAGTCCATAGCATAGCCACTCTGCAGCAACTCAGCAGAAAGGAGGCTGGGAGAATAAAAACTCTGACTTCAATTGCCTTCTGCCCTCCTCTCTCTTGCTAGTGACTCCCATTGATGCAGTTGATAAAGTTCAGCCTCCCAGGAAAAGAGCAGGATGAAGAGGGTGGGGCGTGTATCTTTAGATTCAAAGAGGTGGTATGAATCTCTTTGACATCCACCATGGTATGTTTGAACATATAGTGTTCATCTAAATGTATTTTTTAAAACTATATTTTTTAGGGCCGGCTCCGTGGCTTAGCGGTTAAGTGCGCGCGCTCTGATGCTGGCGGCCCGGGTTTGGATCCCGGGCGCGCCCCGAGGCACCACTTCTCCGTCCAGCGCGAGGCCGAGTCCCACGTACAGCAACTAGAAGGATGTGAACCTATGACATACAACTATCTGCTGGGGCTTTGGGGGGAAAAAATGAATAAATAAAATCTTTAAAAAAAAAAAAACTATATTTTTTAGAGCAATTTTAGATTCACAGCAAAATCTTGAGGGAGGTGCAGAGCCCATATATCCCCCACCCCTACACTTGTATAACCTCCCCCACTATCAACATCCCCCTCCAGAGTAGCATGTTGGTTACAATTGATGAACTTATATCGACACATCATAATCACCCAAAGTCCATAGTTTACATTAGGGTTCACTCTTGGTGTTATACATTCTATGGGTTTGAACAAATACATGACGACATGTATATATAATTATAATATCATATAGAGTATTTTCACTGTCTAAATGTATTTTGTCTCATGTCTTCTATGATTTGTCAGTCTGCCTCCCCAACCATACTATAAAATCCTCAAAAAGAAGGACTGAGTCTTATTTTACTTAGGTATTCCCAGCTCTTTGCAATATGTCCAGCACGTAGTAGGCAATAAATAAATGTTTGCTGATGAATAAGTAAAGACATATTTGCTTTTATTTTTAAAAGTAATTTAAGAGTTGTGATTCAAAATCAGTACAAGGTCATTTTCAGAATATTGCTATCCTCTCTTCCCTTTAAGGTGTTCAGGTAAATATTATCTTCCAGGTGATAAAAATCAATCACATTTCCTAAATTTATAGGAGGGACTTTTTGGGTAAAATTACATTATTTCAAACAGTGCTTTAGTGAAACAATTGACTGATTCAACATGCAAGATACTTGGTTGTTAAATTATATTCATATAATGTTGAAAATAGGATTTTTTTTAGGCTTATTGACTCAAAGCTATTACCTTTGATGATGATCTTTTCACTCCTATTATCTGAATACCAAAAAGCCCTTTGTATATATTACTTTCGGGAAAAGTACTAACACAATTCCTGATTTGTAATATAAAGTACTATGATTACAATTTAATGTTTCTCATTGATTGTTTGTGACTTTCCATCTGCAATTATAGACTCAATACACTCACATTTCCTATGAATTTTAGGAGGCTGAGACTTTTATTTAAAGCGTAATTTGGTTCAGTTGTCTGATGAGGATTCTTCATTTTTTCATAAAAATATGTGAAATTTCAGCTGAAATTTGACAAGAAAATTTAAAACAGGAAAGAATAAAAGAAAGAAAGCTATTGCCTATCAGCAGTTTGACTTTCTCACTTGGTAAATAAACACACAAAAATCAACAACAACAACAAAAACATGTGGTTCCTTGCCACTAGACACTGGACTTAGAAGCTCTGAGTTGAATACCCATTGTTCAAAATTTTCTAATTGTGTGATCTTGGCAAATTACTCATCCTCTCTGAGCCCCAGGGTTTTCATCTGTAAATTGGGACATTACTAGCTACAGGGAATGACAGATTATAAGAACTAAAAGAGACAGTGAAATGCTTCTTGCTTAACAGACCTATGAAGTAGTTTGATTATTTCTTATACGATTTAATAGGAGTTTCTTGGACAGTGATTTTTTACTTAAGGACTTGTGAGAAAGCAAACAGTTACTATCTATAAGCTCTATGAGTTGTTCCCTCTGTTTGTTTCAGGTGATTCTCTCTCCAGCTGTGGTTACTTTCCTTGTACACATGTACTGATTGGTACTCAGTTAAAGATTTGAGGAGGCAGATATCCAAAGCTCTCCTCTATTGCTTTCTTCTCTCTGGTATTCTTCCCTGAAAACTCTAGCTGTCTTAGTTTCCTCAGCTCCAAGCTTCTTTTTCTCAACTGATTGAGACCACTAGCCTCCTCCTAGGTTTCCCCTTTCTAGAGTGCAACTCGTAAACTCTCTCTAGGCAATAATTTGGAGCAATAGATTGGTCTTTGTTTTTCTTATCCTAGAAATCTCTTTCCTGTGCTGCCTGATGTATAATATCTGAAAACCATTGTTTCATGCATTTTGTCCAGTTATTTTAGTTGTCAGGCAATTTTTTAAATCTCTTTCCTTTTACTCCATCTTGGCTTGAAGAGAAATTCCCCAGATACAAGATAGAAGACTCAATGTCAGCTTGAATTTCTGAGTCCTTTTGTGGAGCATGATCCTCCCTAGACATACCCCACTAATTTGTTCTAGATATGTTCTGTGAGCAAGAAATGAAACTGCTTTGTTTTTCCAATGAAACAATAAGTTTAATCTGTTAGGCAACATAAATTACTCTGTCCTGCTTAATGTAAATACTCTGGGGAAATGGTATTATTTGCGGGTGCATTGCTTTTCGCTTAACTTGTAGATAATTGGGAAAGTGATGGGAAGGAACATGATGAGTCTCTTTTTCATTCCCTAAATCCAAATGCTCTCCAAATGTTGTTGATTATTTTTCCTGATGTTTTAAAAATATCACATTGCCTCTTCTATAACAAAGACCGTCACCAAGTCTAGTAAAATATTCCCACTGTTTTCTGTCTTTTTATTCTCATTCTCTCATTCCCCAAAAGAAATATACTCAGCTCTCAGGAATATCTATGAAATACTACTATAAACTCACCTTAATAAAGATTAAAACTAAGGCTTGAGAGGATCAAGCAGATTTGCAAGTAACTTAAATGCTTTCTGACACAAACATTACTTCAATTTATTAGAAGACAACAAAATCCAGAATCTTAATAATAACATCCATAATGTACAGCAAAATATATATATATATTACACATGAGAATACAAAAATTGGCCCAATATCAGCAGGAAAACGTCAATAGAAATAGAGCCAGATGTGACAGAGATGACAGAATTCATGGACAAAAGCTTAAGTTTAACTATTTAAAATATTTTCAAAGATTTAAAGGAAAAATGGACATAATGAGTGAGCAGATGAAGGAACTAGTCAGGGAGAAGGATATTATTTAAAAAGAATTAAGTATAAAATATAAATAAATATAAAGGCTTAGAATAGTGTCTAACATTTAGTTAGTACTTCCTAAATGTTTGTGAAATGAAAATATCCAAATGTTTTTTCTGCCACTCCTCAAGATGATTAGACTCAATACTTACACTTGATAAACGCACATTATATTTTCTGCTTTTGTTTATTTTTCTTTGTTATGTGGTCTTCTTCATAAGAATTTTTTTTTTTTTTTAATTTTCAAGATCTAGCTTAAGGGTTTCCTGCTTCATAAAGAAACCATCAACTAATCTTCTTTTTTTTTTTGAGGTAATAGTTTATAATCAACTAATCTTCTTCTATAAACCACTATTACCAGTCATAACACATTGTCCAGAATTTATTCACTCACTTATTCATTCAACAAGTATTTATTAATAACCTACTAAGTATCCATCACAATACCAGGAACCAGAAATGCAGCAGGTAACAAGACTGGCTGCTCTTAGGCATCTTACATTTTATTGAGGGAAAGACATACAAATGGGCACAAAAAAAGAAGTCATAATTTTAGGAATTCATAAGCGCAATAAAGAGAATAAAACAAGGGATGTGATTTAGACCAGCAGGGAGTGCTAAAAGCTACTTTATATTGTGTTATCAGAGAAGTCCTCTCTCACGCAGTGATATTCCAGCTGAGACTTGAATGCTGTGAAGAGTCAGCATATGAAGACTCAGGAGCAATTATCCTCAATGAAGGAATAAGGTTGGCTTATGCTACAAAGAAATGAAGAAGATCATTGGGCCTTATCCCTCCTATCAGTCAGGTTCCAGTCCAGAAAACATAAATCATTCCAGTTATTTTAATAATTATAAATTAATGTTGAAATTTGGTTAACCATGTGGTAGAAGACCAAGCTGGCAAAAAGTAATTGCTGTATTAACATAGAGATAGTTACAGTAGGAATCAATTTCTACTTTTAGGACTGGGGGAACCAAAATAATAAGGTTCTTACAAGTTCCAGGTTTGAAAGAAGAGAGCCTCCTGTTCTGCTGGGGCTCAGACCCTGATGAGGGGGACCTATATGGCTGGTATTGTATCTCTGAGGGGCGTAATAAAGCTTGTTCTGGAAATATGGATAAACCCTGGAAACAAGAACCAACTTCTACTGCTAAGGTGAAGAGGTGTTGCTTGAGTGACACTGATAAAAAGTGTGAGCAAGCAGAAAGGATCCCATCTTTCTCCCTCCTTCAGCTCTCCACTCTTCCTCTTGTACCCCATATAGGCGAAACTTAATTGGGATCCAGCTAGTAAAGTAGAAACATGGTTTGAATAGTTACAGGCCAAGCCAAGAAATGATAGCTTAATAACCAGGACTTGGCAGAAGCAGAAGTGAGCATAAGAGGACTCGTACAAAACAGATGCTATTGTAAGTAATTTGCAAAGAGTATAGATTTTGTTTTATAAATAAAGATAAGATAAGAAGAAAACCAAGAGTCTTAAGTATAATATGACATTTTATTTACATATGGAAAAAATATTAGGTTGCTACATGAACAGTAGGTTGGAAAGTATTAAGAGGGAAAGCAAGGGAATCTAGTTCAGAGGCAACTGAGGTAGTCCAGGTGGAAGACGAGGGTGGCTTCAACCTGAGGGTCAGCAGTGGAGACAGAGAGAAGTGAATAGATCCAGATTTTATCCCAGAAGTTGCTGCGAAATTAGATTGGGAGGGCGAAGGAAGGATATGAAGCAAAGATGGCCCCCTTGGTTTTCAATTTGAACAATTAGTTGGATGGAGATGACAAATAGAATTGTGTGCCTCTCCAGTTAGATTCAGCTCCTTGCATGCAAAATAAAATTCATTTCCCTACACAGCACTTTGACAACACCCTGTGTCCCTCATTTCAGTAAATTACACCATCATTCAAACAGTTGTTCAAGCTAAAAACTTAAGAATCAGCTCTTTTCTTTATCCCCTTCACATCTAAATCCTGTGAGTTTTACCATAAAAATATATCACACATCTGACCTCATTTTCCTACTTGTACCTTTCCCATTCTCAGCAAGCCAACATCTTCTCTCACCTGGTCTATTAAGAGAGCTCCTGGCTCCTGTTTTTACTGCTTCCATTGATGTACTACAGAGCAGCCTGAGTAAGAGTTGAGTATACGTTAATGAGACTGTATCGTTCTGTAAGGATCAAAATTCTACAAAAGCTTTTATTACACTTAGAATAAAAGTAGAATGTCTTACCTTGGCTTTTAAGGCCATATACTATTTACCTTTTGCCTAACCCTCTAAAGTCGTCTCCTTCCAGCCCTTCTTGCTCACTTAATTACAGCCTCACTGGCTTTCATGTAGTTTCTCTAACTCTGTGAGATGGGTCCAGCCTGAAGATAGTCACATTTGCTCTCCCATCTCCTCATAATGCACTGCCCCTGAAATCTATTGACTTGCTCCCTTCATTTAAATTTCTATGCAAATGATACCTCCTTAAAGAGGCCTTCTCTGATTCCTTTACGTAAAAATAGTCTCTTTACACATAACTCTCTATCCCTTTGACCTACTTTAACATTCTCTATAGTGTTCATCATTATTTGAAATTTTCATTATTTATTTGCTTTCTTGTTAAAGATGAATGTCTCTCAATGGAATGTAATACTCTAAGTCAGGGGCTTTTTCACTACTGTAACCCCAGTGGCTACAACAGTTACCAGCACATAGGATACATTCAAGACAACTTTTTACATAAATTTATTCAAGTAAATGTTCTTTTCATTGTATGATACAGATTCTGGCTAGTGACAGAGCCAGAAAGAAGTCTCAGCTCTTTTCATTTGCTTTAATTATCTTCTATGGGCAAATTATCACAACTTGTATTTCTACATGTAATTATACTCCGTGTGATGTTTGTGAAATCCACTAGCATAAGAACCTATTTTGTTTGCTGATGTATCCATCTTAGTTTTCACAATTCCTGAAGTATAGTATATTCTTAGCAAATATTTATTGAATACATGAATGAATAAATTCAAGAATGTATACATGAAAAATTGATGTTTCTCAATTTGTAGGGAAACAAGAAAACTGAATTAGAATGAGTTCCCTAAGCCGTTCTCCACAGGTGTCTCGGCTTCTCTAAAGCTAGCTATGAATATACTGCCCTCTCATGGTCCACTTCACACTAAATTAGAAAAGGCACACTGTATCCATTCCATTATTATGTAAATTTGGTTTTAAAGGGATCTATACTCAAAGATAACTATGTAACTGAAATTTACCAATAGGGGCTTTTTAGACTTGTGGATGAAATTCCCATTGCAGTGTACTAGGCAATAAGGCTGTACATGACAGGACAATTGTATCTAAACCTATTGTGTATATCTTCAGCCTGCACAATTTTTAAAATGCTTTCAGGATTAAAAATAAAAAGAACCTTGACCATGAAGTGTCAATATTAAAGATAGTTAGAATAATACAATAAATCCCTAGGCACCTGGCTATCAGCACAACTCTGCTTATTTGAAATATCTTTGTTTGCTTTTCACACCAACACCAGTCTAACTGCAAACAATCAAATAATCAATTCTACAAAGGTGACTTTTTAAAGAACATGAATATATGTGAGCACTGAGAGGGGAGGTGGAGAGACAGAGTTAGAGGTGGAAACTTGAAGTTTTTGTGCATTCTGAGTGTTATACTCTTTACCCACGGGGAAAGCAGTGTTTTAGTTCCACTCCTTCATTTCTCAATCCAATAATGTGACCTGCATTAATGGTGGTCTCAGAAGGGAAAGATGAGAGAAAACAATGGTAGAAGGAGCCAATTTAGGAATAAGATAATTTGCATTTGTATAACACCTTTTTTTCCCTAAGTAACCAAGCACTTGCCTAAAACAAATCATTCTCTTGAAAAAGGTCATTTTGTCTTTGACATCCTTGGTGTCTTCTGAATTACTCTCTCCCCAACAGAATGACCTTCCCCTTTATGCATTCAGCTCCCTGCAAATTCTCCTCTCCTCTCCTCTCACCGCAAATCTAGTGTAGGACAAATAAAACAATTATAGAAATTCTCAGTATGAACGAATCCTTAAGGGTCTGCTGGTCCAAAAATTTGCCTGCAGCTGGATTTCCTCTTAATTTCTAAATAGGAAAAAGGGCAGAAACTCTATAAAGTTGTTTTTTATTTGTATAACATTAAATATATAGATTCCTGTGTTTTAACCCACTCTGACAACAGGGAATACAGAGTTTCTGAGGCTGGGGCCAGGAAAGAATTTTTAACAAGCATTCCAGGTGATAGATACTCCTCAGTGCTTTCCATTCTATTTATTAGTTGTTTTCATATTATTAAAGTTACAAAATATGTTAAACATTCAAAAAGTCAACAAATAATTAAAAGGACATGTTAGTTTACATAATATCCAGATTAAGCACATCTTTTTTTTTGTTTTTTTTTTGCTGTATATGTGTCAGAGAGATTTTAAACAAAATATTACAAATGCATTTAAAACTTCATGACTTGGGCCGGCTCCGTGGCTTAGCGGTTAAGTGAGCGCGCTCTGATGCTGGCGGCCCGGGTTCGGATCCCGGGCATGCCCCAAGGCACCACTTCTCCGTCCAACGGGAGGCCGAGTCCCACGTACAGCAAATAGAAGGATGTGAACCTATGACATACAACTATCTACTGGGGCTTTGGGGGGAAAAATGAATAAATAAAATCTTTAAAAAAAAAAAAAAAAAAACTTCATGACTAGTTTGTGATGTTCCTTCCCTCCCTAGAGTGGACTATTACCCTAAAGTCTTTGTACGTTTTATAGTTGAATATTTCGTTGTAAATATTTTATACAAGTGTAACATCATACATAAAACTTCAGAAATCGTGAGTGTAGACCTTGATGAATTTCACAAAATGATCTATTTTTTAACCAAAAACCAGATGAGGAAGTAGACCATTACCAGCACATCCATAGGCCCTTTCCTGAGGTACCTCTCTCCCAGTTTCCCAAGTGACACCTTGGGGTGTTTACTCCTAAGCCCTTCATGGAAGGGTTTAAAATTTTCCCTTTTGGTTGTTTATTTCCCCAGCATAATAAGACTACCAAAAGGTCCACTCTGCTTTTATGCAGTATACTGCTTGGCTTATCTTTTCACCATTTTATGTTTAATATTTGTCCAATGATTCAAATATATATATACATAATCTGAGGTGTAATTATTCATTAGGGGTCAAGCATCCAGAACCCAAATAACCTATAATATTTAATATCATGTATATTATGTATATTGCATATTATATAAAATAGCCTATTTTATATATATATTTAGTAGACTTTATTTTTGAGCATTTTTAGGTTTATAGAAAAATTGAGAGGAAAGCACAGAGAGTTACCACGTAACCTTCCCCCTGCCCAGTTTTCCCTATTATTATCCTCTTGCATTAGTGTGACACATTTGCTACAATTGATGAGTCAGAAATGATAAGTTATATTAACTAAAGTCCATACTTTACATTAGGGCTCACTCTTTGTGTTGAATATTCTGTGAGTTTTAACTAATGAACAATGACGTATATACAACATTTCAGTACTATACACAAGAGTCTCCCTGCCTGGAAAATCTTCTGTGTCCCACCTATTCAACCCTCTCTCCCCACAAGCCCCTGGCAACCACTAATCTTTTTACCATCTCTGTAGCTTTGCTTTTTCCAGGATATCATATAATTGGAATCATACAGTATGTAGCCTTTCACTTAGCAATATGTATTTAAGTTTCCTTTATGTCTTTTCGTGGTTTGATAATTCCTTTCTTGTTATTGCTGAATAATATTACATTATATGGATATGCCTTAATTTATTTATCCATTTACTTATTGAAGGTCATCTTGGTTCCTTCAAAGTTTTGACAATAATGAATAAGACTACTGTTAACATTCATGTGCAGGTTTTTGTGTGGATATAAGTTTTCAGTTCAATCGGGTAAATCCCAAGGAATGGGCTTACTGTTTCACATGATACGAGTATATTTAGTTTTATCAGATATGGCCAGTCTTCCAAAGTGGCTATACCATTTTGCATTCTCATGAGCAAGGAATGAGACTTACTACTGCTACACATCCTCACCAGCATTTGCTGTTGTCAGAGTTTTGAATTCTGGCCGTTTTAATAGGTGCGATAGTATTTCAATGTTTTAGTTTTCAGTTCCCTGATGACATATGATGTGGAGCATCTTTCCATACACTTATTTGTTGTCTGTATGTCTTCTTTGATGAGGTGTCTGTTCAGATTTTGTGTCTAATTTTTTTTGTGAGGAAGATAAGTTCTGAGCTAACATCCATGCCAATCCTCCTCTTTTTGCTGAGGAAGACCGGCTCTGAGCTAACATCTATTGCCAGTCCTCCTCCTTTTCTCCCCCAAAGCCCCAGTAGATAGTTGTATGTCATAGTTGCACATCCTTCTAGTTGCTGTATGTGGGACGCGACCTCAGTGTGGCCAGACAAGCGGTGCGGCTGTGCGCACCCAGGATCTGAACCCGGGCCCCCAGGAGTGGAGCGCGCGCACTTAACCGCGCACACTTAACCGCTATGCCACAGGGCTGGCCCTGTTTTTGTGTCTATTCTTTAAAATCAAATTGTTTGTTTTCTTATTGTTGAGTTTTAAGACTTCTTTGTGTGTTGTGGATAATAGCCCTTTATCAGATGTATCTTTTGCAAAATATTTCTTCCAGTTTGTGACTTGTCTTGTCATTCTCTTGACACTGTCTTTCACAGAGCAGAAATTTTAAATGTAAAGCAGCCCAAATTATCAATTTTTTCTTTCACAGCTCATGCATTTATTGTTTTATTTAAAAAGTCGTTGCTGAACCCATAACCTAGATTCTCTCCTGTCTTACTTTCTAAGAATTGTGTAGTTTGGTATTTTACATTTATATCTATGACATATTTTGAGTTAAACATTGTGAAAGGTGTAAAGTCTGTGTCTGGATTCATTTTGTTATGTTTCGTTTTGCATGTGGATATCTAGTTGTTCCAGCATCATTTGTTGAAAAACTTTTCTTTCTTGAATAAATTACCTTTGCTGCTTTGTCAGAGATCAATCGACTATACTTGTGCGGGTCTATTTCCAGCTCTCTATTCTGTTCCTTTGATCTGTCTATCTGTCTTCTCACCAATGCTACATTGTCTCGATTACTGTAGCTTTCAGTCAGGTAGTGTCAGTCCTTCTACTTTGTTCTTCTCTTTCAATTTCGTGCTGGCTCTTCTGGGTCTTTTGGCTTTCCACGTAAATTTTAGAATCACAAAATAATTTACTGGGATTTTGATAGGGATTGCATTGAATCTATAGATCAAGTTGAAAAGAATTGACATCTTAAAAATATTCAGTCTTCCTAGCCATGATCATGTAGTATCTTTCCATTTATTTAAATCTTCTTTGATTTCTTTCATCAGATCTTCTTTAAATTTTAACCAACTATTTTGATTGTCCTCAGCAAGATCATTGGTCTATCTAAAACCTTTCCATTACAGCTGGAAGTAGATTATTCTCCCAAACGATATTTCAGGTTTCTAAAGTGTGGGATCCATTGTAATGCAGAAATAGATTTGGATTTAACATAAGGAACCACATTTCAGGATTGAGAATGAGTTTAAGTCAAGTGTAGAAAATAAAATTAAATGCTCTGAAGTTTCAAGACGTGGGGTCAAATCCTTGATCTAATATTTCCTATAAATCTTGGATCAGTTTTTTGATGTCTATGAGCAACAGTTCCTTAATCTATGCCCTGAGGATATACACGTTATCAGTTCAATATTGTTTGATGAGGATTAAATGGTATAATACGTTTAAATTGCTTCATGAATAATAGGTGGTACTCAAAATATTATTTTTACATATTATATTTTGTCATTGATTATGGATTTAAATAAAGCAAGCATAAATAAGCAAATGAGAATATATTTTTTAAGCAGTACTCTTTTCCCAAGAGATCTGATATTATGCCAGGGATGCAGAAATTTTTCTGCCCAGTCGCTAAGATGAGCCCTGAAGAGATGGCAAGGGAACTCCACAAATATCACAGACAGATAGTTACTCATTTCAGGAAGTCCACCACTCCTCAAAATGCACATATCCCAAATCAAACTGTCTTCCATCATTCTTCAGAACTATTTATCTTCTAGTCTTCAAGAACTTGGGTAATACGTCAACTTTTAATGCCATCACCAAGTTACAAAACTTATAATAATCCATGACTCTTTACATGTACTCAGTTTCCAATGTTGGTAAATATTGCATTGGAAATATTTTGCATTAGAAACACCTCTCGATGCCAACCCACTTTGGCATTTCCACTGCCTTAAGTTGGACTACTATCATGTTTTCCTTATTGGTTTTCTAGCAGCTCTGCCTTTTATATCTTCTCCCATTGTGAAAAGGTCTTCTTTTCACTGTTGCTAAATAGAGATTTGAATTTATATAAAACATAAAAAAAAAATTTACTCATGACCTAAAACCTTTTAACTGCCTCCTACCATGTATACCATCTTAGTTCTCAAACATCCTGCATCAAAATGATCTGGAGTCAATCTCAGAGTAATATTCTTCAGTCTAAGCCCAGTATAGTGACCAATCCATCCTCGTTTTAGCACTAAAGTTCTTACATCCCAGGAAATCCCTTCTTTCCAGGAAAACTAGCATGATTTGTCACCCTAGATATACTAATCGGACTCTCTCGTGGTAGACCCAGAAAACTACATTTTGAAGAAGCTCCTCCAGTGACTCTTATTCACAAAAACATGTTGGAGAGCCACTGGCCTAAAAGAATATAATCCAATTTTTTTACATTATATAATGTAATTTTGGACATAATTTTATTACAATTTATTTGTTTAGCATTGCCTCACACATAGAAAAAGTGACCTCCTTGACATCAAAGGCAATACTCTATCCACTGAAACTTTCCTTCAGATACAGTGGAGAAATAAAAGTCTTCCCAGATAAACAAAAGCTGAAGGAGTTCACTGCCACAAGACCTCCCCTACAACAAATTATTAAAGATGCCCTCACACTGTAAACAAAAAGGCAAAGGCCTACAAAGTTGTGAGCAAAGAGATAAATAGACAGACAAAATCAGAAAACTGCAGCTCTCTATCAGACCTGGGAAGCAAATACTCAACTATAACTTAAAGATACAGAGAAGGAAAGCATCAAAAGTAGCTATAAACACTTCAACTTAGTCACAAACTCACAACATTAAAAATAGAATAATTTTTAACAACAGTAACTCAGACGGGGAAGAGGAAAGGGATGGAACCTGCTTAGGTTAATGGAGATAAGAGGCTATGAGAAAATGGACTATTTCATCTATGAAATCTTTTATACAAACCTCATGGTAACCACTAAACAAAAATCAGAGCAGAGCCACAATTCACAAAAAGAGAGGAAACTGACAAAACCTCCTCAGAAAACCACCAAAATGAAATGGCAGTCAGAAATACAAAGAAGAGAAACAGTGGAAACAGAGAACAACCAAAAAACAAGAGATAAAATGGCCATATTAAGACCTCATGTATCAATAATCATTCCAAATGTGAATGGATTGAATTCCCCAATCGAAAGACACAGAGTAGCTGGATGGATTAAAAAACAACACTGAAGAATATGCTGCCTCCAGGAAACACATCTCGGCTCTAAAGACAGACATAGACTCAGAGTGAAGGGACGGAAGATGATACTCTAAGCTAATGGCAGACAAAAGAAGGTAGGTGTTGCCATACTTATATCAGACAAAGCAGAATTCAAGTTAAAAAAGACAATGAGAGATGAAGAGGGGAAGTACATAATGATAAAAGGGACATTCCACCAAGAAGATATAACACTTATTAATATATATGCACCTAGCACAGGGGCACCAAAGTACATAAAGCAACAATTAACAGACCTACAGAGAGAAATTAACAGCAACACAATAATAGTAGGGGACCCCAACACCCCACTTGCATCAATGGACAGATCATCCAGACAAAAAGTCCACAAGGAAATAGTAGATTTAAATGAAACACTTGATCAGATGGACTTAATAGATATATACAGAGAATTCCATCCAAAAACAGCAGAATAAACATTCTTCCCAAGTGCACATGGATCATTCTCAAAGAAAGACCATATTTTGAGAAACAAGGCAAGCCTCAATAAACTTAAGAAGATTGAAATCATCTCAAGCATCTTTTCTCACCACAGTGCTATAAAACTAGAAATAAACTACAAGAAAAAACCCAGGAAAGTCAGAAATATGTGGATACTAAGCAACATGCTACTGAACAACCACTGGATCAATGAAGAAATCAAAGGAGAAACTTAGAAATACCTGGAGACGAGCTGGCCTGGTGGCACAGTGGTTAAGTTCGCAGGCTTCGCTTTGGCAGCCTGGGGTTCGCCAGTCCGGATCCTGGGTGTGGACCTACACATCACTCATCAAGCCATGCTGAGGTGGCATCCCACATAGAGCGACTACAAGGACAATTATGACATACAACTATCTACTGGTGCTTTGGGTAGAAAAAAGGAAAAAGGGAGGAAGATTGGCAACAGATGTTAGCTCAGAGCCAATCTTCGTCCCCCAAAAAAATACCTAGAGACAAAGAAAAATGAAAATACAACATACCAACTCTTGTGGGATGCAGGAAAAGTGGTCATAAGAGGGAAATTCACAGCAATACAGGCCCACCTCAAAAGACAAGAAAAATCTCAAGTAAGCAACCTTAAACTGCACCTAACAGAACTAGAAAAAGAAGAACAAACAAAGCCCAAGGTCAGCAGAAGGAGGGAAATAATAAAAATCAGAGCAGAAATAAATGAAAAAGAGACTAAAAAAACAGTAGAAAGGATTAATGAAACCAAGAGCTGGTTCTTTGAGAAGATATACAAAATTGACAAACCCTTAGCCAGACTCACAAAGAAAAAAAGAGAAAAGGCTCAAATAAATAAAATTAGAAATGAAAAAGGAGAAACTACAACAGATACTGCAGAAATACAAAGGATTAAAAGAGAATACTATGAAAAACTATATGCCCACAAATTGGATAACTTTGAAGAAATGGATAAATTCTTAGACTCGTACAACCTCCCAAAACTGAATCAGGAAGAACTGGAGAATCTGAATAGACCAATCACAAGTAAAGAGATTGAAATAGTAATCAAAAACCTCAAAACCTCCCAAAACACAAAAGTACAGAACAAGATGGCTTCTCTGGAGAATTTTATCAAACATTCAAAGAAGATTTAATACCTATGCTTCTGAAACTATTCCAAAAAATTGAAGAAGGTGAACACTTCCTAACTCATTCTATGAAGCCAACATTATCCTGATACCAAAACCAGACAAGGACAACACAAAGAAGGAAAATTACAGTACAATATCTCTAATGAACATAGATGTAAAAATCCGCAACAAAATATGGGCAAACCAAATACAGCAATTCATTAAAAGGATCATACACTATGATCAAGTGGGCAGGGGTGCAAGGATGGTTCAATATCTGCAAATCAATCAATGTGATATACCACATTAACAAAATGAAGAATAAGAACCTCATGATCATCTTAATAGCTGCAGAGAAAGCATTTGACAAGATCCAACATCCATTTATGATAAAAACTCTCAATAAAATGGGTACAGAAGGAAAGTACCTCAACATAATAAAGGCCATATATGACAACCTCACAACCAACATCATACTTAATGGTAAAAACTGAAAGCCATCCCTCTGTGAACAGGAACAAGACAAGGGTGCCAACTCTTGCCACCCCTATTCAACATGGTACTGAAGGTTTAGACCAGAGCAATTAAGCAAGAAAAAGAAATAAAAGGAATCCAAATTGGAAAGGAAAAAATGAAACTCTCACTGTTTGCAGATGACATGACTATATATATAGTAAACCCTAAAGAATCCACCACAAAACTATTAGAGATAATCAACAATGACAGCAAAGTTGCAGGGTACAAAATCAACTTACAAAAATCAGTCGCATTTCTATACGCTAACAATGAACTAGCAGAAAGATAAATGAAGCATACATCGCATCTACAATCACAACAAAAAGAATAAGTATCTGGGAATAAACTTAACCAAAGAGATGGAAGACCTATACACCGAAAACTATAAGACATTGAAAGAAATTGAAAGAGACATAAAGAAATGGAAAGATATTCCATATTCATGGGTTGGAAGAATCAACATAGTTAAAATGTCCATGCTACCCAAAGCAATCTACAGATTCAGTGCAATCGCAATCAGAATCCCAATGACATTCTTCACATAAATAGAACAAAGAATCCTAAAATTTATATGGAACAACAAAAGACCCCAAATAGCCAAAGCAATCCTGAAAAAAAGAACAAAGCTGGAGGCATCACAATCCTCGACTTTGAAATATACCTCAAAGCTATAGTAATCAAAACAGCATGGTACTGGCACAAAAACAGACACACAGATCAATGGAACAGAGTTGAAAGCCCAAGAATAAAACCACACATCTATGAACAGTTAATCTTCAACAAAGGAGCCAAGAACAAACAATGGAGAAAGGAAAGTCTCTTCAATAAATGGTGTAGGGAAAACTGGGCAGCCACATGCAAAAGAATGAAAGTAGACCATTATCTTACACCATACGAAAATATTAACTTAAAATGGATTAAAGGCTTGAATGTAAGACCTGAAACCATAAAACTCCTAGAAGAAAATATAGGCAGGATGCTCTTTGACATCGGTATTAGCAGCATCTTTTCAAATACCCTGTCTACTCGGGCGAGGGAAACAAAAGAAAAAATTAAAAAATGGGACTACATCAGACTAAAAAGCTTCTGCAAAGCAAAGGAAACCATGAACAAAACGAAAAGACAACCCACGAACTGGGAGAAAATATCTGCAAATCATTTATCCAACAAGGGGTTGATCTCCAGAATATATAGAGACCTCATATGAGTCAACAACAAAAAAACAAACAACCCAGTCAAAAAATGGGCAGAGGATATGAACAGACATTTTTCCGAAGAAGGTGTACAGATGCCAAGGGACACATGAAATGATGTTCAACATCACTAATTATTAGGGAAATGCAAAATAAAAAATTGAACCATTATTGGAATTAACTAATTTTCTACTTGAAACATCTCTGTTGTTGACAAAAATTGGCATCATTTAAGCTATTTAAGAAGAAATAAACAAGTGAAATTAATTTAAAGCAGTTATTTAATCTAAATGTGAAGTCGTGCTTTGGAAGGTGACATACAAACTTATTTTTAGCAACTACAAATTTTAATACGTTGTCTTCTGAAGCAGTCTTCTTTAGGTAACTAAGAACATTCGAAGCATATGCCCATGCTGCTTCTGCTTTTCACGTCCTATGATTGATATCTCTGTTAGCCCCGTGGAAGATGGTAAATAGTAACAAATATTTTGCGCATATGTGAGTTTATCATTGGATACATTATTAAAATAGAAATTCACACTTACTTTTTCTTTAAAAATGGACTATAGGGGCCAGCCTGGTGACGTAGTGGTTAAGTTCGTGCATTCCACTTCAGCGGCCTGGAGTTCACAGGTTGGGATCTCGGGTGCAGACTTATGCACCACTTATCAGGCCATGCTACGGCAGTGTCCCATGTAAACTAGAGGAAGATGGGCGCGGATATTAGCCCAAGGCCAATCTTCCTCAGCAAAAAGAGGAAGATTCACAATGGATGTTAGTTAGCTCCGGGCTAATCTTCGTCACACACACACACAAAAAGGTCTATAATTTTCTAGCCTATTCTTCTGAATATATTACAATATCAAAAATTATTTGAAACTAAAATATGAATAAAAAGTTGTAGATTTACATTGTAATGTCATAGATTTGTGTAAACATGTTAAAACCACACACCAAAAATGTTCACCGCCTAACGTGTCTTATAGCTGGTCTGCTCAGTCTCTCTTTCCCGTCATATATTTTCTCAGGTTTCCCACTAACTTTCTTGAATGATGGCCTGGTGGTTCCATGCATTTCAGGCCACCATGGCATAAGCCTTGGAACAAGTGGTTGGAGCAGCAGCATTGAATAGGTATTCTACCACCATTCCATACAGAAATGAGTTAGCTGTTCCTAGCCACATATTTCTGAGCACATTTTGCTGTATCAAAGGGTGTCTTGCGCACTGTCCTTAAAAGGAAGATGTGAATTACCTCGTGTATAGTAAAAATTCTTGCTAGTAATCTTTGAGATTTAACATGTTAAATTAAAAACTATTTCATTGCACATTTATTTCATTTATCAGGGTAATATATAAGACCACAGCAGAAACTGAAAGTTCAATGTGGACCTTTATTAATTACATCTCAGCTTATTTTAATGCAATTAATAAGAATAATATCCAATATAAAATGAAAAATCCAGGGCAACTACTAAATGAGATGGAATTTGGGACAACAGTGAAGACTGGGACATACAGTTACTCTATCCTCAACCCACCACAACATCGCTTAATCTTAAGAAGTAGCCAAGTCCCTGTGAATCATAAATGACGTTTCCTTGTACTATGTGATGATTCTCCAGTTTCAGTGCTAATGTTCCCTGGCCACATCTCCTCTGCCTCTTGTATTGGCATCAGTTCTCTTCGAGTAATTTCTGCTGCTGTCATTCGCTCTCAATGGTACCCATGTCGACATTGCTGTAAGCAATCTTCTCTAGTTGCCAAGTTTAAGTGAAGAATACATAACTTCCTCCCAATTATGTTAAACTTTGTTATTAGAATGGCAAGTAGGGAAGACTCACACTCTCAGTTTCCTACATTGCTTTATTTTTGCAGGGTTATTCAGGTCATTATATTTCTCCTGTCCTTAATAATCTGACACAAATTCCGTGGAGACATAAATCAGAAGATCATTTGAATGATTCCACTGTCTTATTTTTAACCTGAATTTCCATGTGCTTGCTTTGGGATGGATACCTTCTTTTACATGAACGCTGCCTGGAGATTAAGAGTTAGCCAATGTTTTCTAACTTCTTAATTCATAATCCTGGAGAACAGCCATCACCCAACACATCTCATCCTGGACCCTCTGATAAGAGCAATTGATGACTTATGCAAATCAATTCTCCTGGCAGCAGACAAACATACTTTTAACAAGATTGATTTTACACAGGTTACATGGCTTAAATTGTTGACCTGGAATCATCTACACTCAAATAATGGTAGTTAAATATTAAAATGATGTGATTCATGTTTCTGTTTCGTTGAAAATATAAAGAGTGAGTCAAAGAAAGTTATACAGAAAAGATGAAATTTGAGGTAGATCGTGAAAGATGAATCAGAATTACTTAAGCAAGTAGAGGAAGGAAGGACATTTTAAGTAGGGAGAAACCACATATTTCAATAAACTGACGTGAAGGTTTGTGACTTATTTGAAAATTAATGGATATTTCTGGCAGATAGAATGAAGAGTTTTTGGCAGGAGGTAACAGGAGTCAAGATATTGTCAAAGACTTTGCCACACTAAGAAGTCTGGACTTTATTTGGTTGAAGTAGCAGGCAGACACAGCTTTGTTAGACAGGGGAGTGGAATGTACACTTTGATCTACAGAGTAATAAATCCTTTGGCAGTTTAGTTAATGGATAGAAAAGAGAAACAAATCAGAAGCAGGTAATCTCACTGGAATCTATTAAAGGATTCTAAAAGATAGGCTTATGGATTATATTATTATGGATTTCCAGTTGCCTGAAGATTTTTATTCCGGGGTCCTGGCCATACATGTTTTTAACAAGAAGAATGGTCAATCATTTAACTGGTCAGAAGGTCAGAAAACTCCATAAGCATCTTTCCAGTATTCTGGGTGAGAAGATCAAGATATCAATCACTTCTTTGTTGGTTTGAAAGACAGTAAAATGAGTCAGGACCTAGTGTCAAGGAAGGGTAGCAGATAACTTTTGGGTAGAGAGAAATGGGACCATGAGGTCAACCCCTACAACAAGTCAGGTAATCAAGTGGTCCTAGTTCGGAGTCAACAAATAATAGAATTTGCACTGACAGCCTTCTTGTGAAAGCTGTAGGGAAGTAAATAAATAAATGTAATATTTTTGACCTGGAATACCCTTAACATAATATCAAAGGAATATGGGGGATTTATCCTCCCTTGCATCATAAAGAACCAAACTGATGAGAAAAGAGTCCAAATGCAAGACAGTAGCAAATGAACCGACACTTTGGGAAAAAGAAAGCATCCTGAGAAATTCTTGAGTTATTATAAGAAAAGCGAAGGTAGCATTCACGGAGAAGAGATTCTGGGGTTGACAGGTAAGATGGGGTTTTTTTGAGCCATTTGATTGTAATGTTTAACAGAAGCATAACCTTATTTTTCCCCCAGAAGACTAATGATAATTATGATGATACAAAAAGAATGATATTAATAATAGCTGAAGTGTATAAAGTGGTTAATATGTGCCAGAAACTCTTCTAAGTGTTTAATAAGCATTATCCAAATCAATTTGTGTGATAACTTTGTGAATACATACTCATTATCTTCATTTTTCTGTGAAATATATTGATGCTAAAACAGGTTACCTACATTAACCAAGTTTTTCGGTTAAGTGGTTAGAGTTATTTTCTTTTTTAATTAACTAAGTCTAACTCATACTATTAGCCATTATGCTATACTCTGCCTCCTCTATGTTAATGATCTGGGTTTAATCTCCGAACCTAGTCAAAGAAGTTAAAGTGATGATTAGGCCAGCTGAGACTATGAGCTCTCCAGGGAAAATCAAAGCAATCCTTAAATGTGTATTTAATTCCCAAACATATGGGGCTTTAGCAGAGTCTTTCTGCTGTTTGTTTATAGCTTAATTCCACCATGACCAGAGAACTACATTATATGGTGTCAAGCCTTTGGAATTTGCTGAACCTTAGTTTATGACCCAGCATATGGACAACTTTTAGAAACATTGTTTTTGTTCTTGAAACAACTGTTTCAATTGCTGTTGCCAATTGTTGTGTGTATGTATCAATCAGATCAACTTTTCTTTGATCAAATCATCTATAACATTTTTGTCTGTTTTGTCTAGTGCAGAGAGAGGTATATGAAAAATTTCCCAAATTATTTTGTATTTGTATGGTTTTCCTTTCAGTTCTGTAATATATATATATGGTAATATTCTGCTACTGTTTGAAATTTGGAATTGTTAGGTATTCTTGGTGAGTTCAAACATTTAACATTAAGAACTATTTTTTCTTACTGTAATTTTTTTTTAATCTCAAAGTCTACTTTATCTATTACTTAGCTACACATGCTTTTTTTTGGTATTGTTTATGTGATATAACTTTTTTTCACTCTTTTTTTAATTCATTTATTTAAGATATTTCTCATGTAAACAGTATATTGTTGTTATAGCTAGTTATCACTTTTGTCTTTTTTTTTTGCTGAGGAAGATTTGCCCTGAGCTAACATCTGTGCCAATCTTCCTCTATTTTGTATGTGGGATGCCGCCACAGCATGGCCACTGATGAGTGGTGTATGTCCACATCCAGGAACCGAACCCTGGGCCGCTGAAGTGTAGCATGCTGAACTTAACTACGAGGCCACAGGGCCAGCCCCTGCTTTTGTCTTTTAACTGAGGTATTTAGTCAGATTATCTGTCATACTATTAGGATTTATTTTGTGATTAAATTTATCATTTTATCATTAGCTTTTAATATGTGTTCAATGTTTCTATTTCTCTCCTTCTTTTGCTTTGGTTTAGTGTTTAAAAATATCTTCTTACTCTCCACTATTGGCTTGTTAGTTATACAAAATTTTACCATGGACCTTAAAGATTACAAAACACATTCTTGCCTTCAGGCTTTAGAACACTTTCAATAAATTTTTTTTCCTCTCCTCCACCTTTTGCGTGATTATTACTGTTTATTAAGTCAATATAAGCTTGAGAGCAAGCTTCGATTCAAAACAACTTTGTATTCAAAATAATGGTTCTATACTGATTTTTTTTCAATCTATACTCACTGATTCTGTTTGTTATATATATATGTATATAATACAGTAGAGTGAAGGATTATTCCCCTAGAACAAAGTATTGACATACACAGGGAAAAGGACCTGATAGTGACAAGAGAAACCTTGTCGGGTTTTTTTGTCAGTCTGAGTGTTAAAGTGCATTTATTTGGGTCTTACTATGTGCCAGATACTGTACTGGACTTGGAAGATTCAATGGTGAGCAAAAGAGACACATTTGTTGCCTTCCATAATACTACATTCTAACAGGGAAAGAGACACAAATCGAGAAGATGCGTATACCATCTAATTCCAATTGTTATGAATTTCATTTGCTTGTTTAAGGAAACAAAAAATGCAATGAAGAGCAGAAGTATGGGCAATGTGGGTGGGATTATTTTAGGGTTTTCACAGAAAGCATCTCTGACTATAGGACATTTATGCCCTCATCTCAAAGATGAAACAAATCTAACTGTGCAAATAGTCAGGCAAAGTGGGATCCATTCGAGGGAAGAGAGAAGCTACTGCTTGTTTTCCAATCCATGTGCTTGATGAAGATAATCATGTCAAACTTGGGTATCACATGTAGGAGATGGAGTAATTCAACATTGAGAAGCTTGGGTTCCTGAATAACACTTGGAGGAGAGTCCGATTTCCATTCAAAAACAAATATTTTAGACTTTGAGCAAGAAATAAAATGTCTTGTATTTGGACTATTATATATTTGAAAGTTCATTTGTTAGAGCTGTTTGCAACACTAATAGCTAATACTCGTAGGGAGGAATCTTGATTTTATTCTAAGTACAATGCAAAGCTATTGAAGACTTCAAGTAATGACACGATATGATCAGGCTTACGATTTAACATTCTCTGATTGAAATATGGAAAATGGATAGAAGGAGAGCAGGAATGGAATCAAAAGCATAGTTAAGAGGTCAGAAGAGTGTTCCTGACAAGAAATGATGATGTTCCAGACTAAAGATAAGGCAGTGGATATAGAGAAGAATGGATGTATTGTGTGTTATTATCAATAGTACTTTTTTCCCCTGAAATTTAATAGCTTTGCTTCTAAGATTTGTATAAGTATATAGATTGTGTGTAATAGATATTTCCCTCCTTATCACATACTAGAAAAAGAAGTATGTTAACGAAACTGTTAATGTGACCATTTCATACCATTAATGGGAGAGATGACAGTTTCACACACACACACACAATTTGAGATGCATGCAAAAAAGTATATATACAGGTTTAGGCACACATCTCAAACATGCATACTGTTAGCAAACATAGTGTTTGGTGATTGTTAAAACAGCAACAACAAATAGTTAAAAACAAAAAGCCTCAGCATCTTCACCAGAACTCGATATTGTCAGGTGTTCTATTTTATTTTAATTTTAGCCTTTCTAACAGCTATATATAGGAGAGAATCTCCTTGTGGTTTTCAGTTGCGTTTCTCTAATGGCTAAAAAGTTGAATATCTTTTCATGAGCTTATTTGCCATCTGTATGTCTTCTTTGGTGAATTGTCTGTTCAAATCATTTACTCATTTTTAAATTGAGTTGTTTATTTTCTTATTATTGAATTTTGAGTATTCTTTAAATATTTTGGTTACAAGTCCTTTGTTGGATACATAATTTGCAAATATTTTCTCCCAGTCTGGAGGTTGTCTCTTCATTCTCTTAACAGTGTATTTCACGGAGAAAATGTTTTTAATGTTGATGTGAATTAAATTTATCAATGCAAATTAAAACCAAAATGAGATATAATACACACTTACTAGAATGAAAAGAAAAAGTGACAACGCTAAGTGTTGGCAATGGTGTGGACCAACAAGAATTCTCATATATTGCTTATGGGAATGCGACATGATACAGCCACTCTGGAAAACAGTTCAACAGCCTCTTATGAAGTTAAACCTACACCTACCATATAGTCAAGCAATCCTATGCCTATACTTTTCCCAGAGAAATAAAAACTTTTGTACACACACGTGCACACAACAAACCTGGCATGAATATTCATAACATATTTATTCATAATTTCCCCAAACAAGAACCTATCCAAATGCTCTTATGAGAAAATAAATAAACTGTAGTAACAGCAATAAAGAGGAACAAACTATTAATACAGGCAATAACACTGATGGATCTCAAAGGCATTATGCTGAGGAAAGAACTCAGTCCCAGAAAATTATGAATTATATGATTCTATTTATATGATACTCTGAAAAGACAAAACTGTAATGATCGGGAACAGATCAGTGGTTGCCACGGGTTATTGGCAGAGGAAGGTTTGACTGCAAAAGACAGCAGGAGGGAGTTTTCAGGGTTTGAGCAAACTGGCTGCATCCTGATTGTGATGGTGGTTACAGGAATCTACACGTGTTAAAACTCTACATAAAAAAATCAATTTTACTGTATATAAATATAAAAATAACAAGGGAAAAGGTACGTTAGAAAAAAACCCTCAGAACCATTTTCTTTAAGGTATGAAAAGTGGTCCATAAGATGCGATTCAATTTGTTTGTACAGATTCTAGTTCGCAAATCACTCAGTAGTCACAGACTGCTTTCTATGTCCTTATTTTTTTAAAAATAAAATTCTACAGATTATTGAATTTAACATTTTGAAAGTCACATTTTATTAATTGTTTATATATAATTTTAAAAAAGGGATATGGGAAGTTACTTAAGAAATTAGTTTCAGAAAATAAACAAATGGGACTACATCAAACTAAAAAGCTTCTACACAGCAAAGGAAACCATCAACAACATGAAAAGACAACCTAACAATTGGGAGAAGATATTTACAATCCGTACATCTGATAAGGGGTTAAAGTCAAAAATAAATAAAGAACTCATGCATCTCAACAACAAAAAAACTAAACCCAATTAAAAAATGGGCAAAAGACCTGAACAGACATTTCTCCAAAGAAGATATACAGATGGCCAACAGGCACATAAAAAGATGTTCAACATCATTAATTATCAGGGAAATGCAAATCAAAACTACAATGGAGCCAGCCCCGTGGCTTAGCGGTTAAGTGTGCGCGCTCTGCTACTGGCGGCCTGGGTTCGGATCCTGGGCGTGCACCGACGCACCGCTTCTCCAGCCATGCTGAGTCCGCTCCCACATACAGCAACTAGAAGGATGTGCAGCTATGACAGACAACTATCTACTGGGGCTTTGGGGGGGAAAAAAATTACAATGAGATATCACCTCACACCAATGGCTCCAACAACAAGTGTTGGAGAGGATGTGGAGAGAAGGGAACTCTCATACACTGCTGGTGGGAGTGCAAACTGGTGCAGCCACTATGGAAAACAGTATGGAGATTCCTCAAAAAATCAAGGATAGAACTACTATACTATCCAGCTATTCCACTGCTGGGTATTTATCTAAAGAATGTGAAAACACCAATGCATAAAGATACATGCACCCCTGTGTTCATTGCAGTGTTATTCACAATAGCCAAGACTTGGAAGCAACCTAAGTGCCCATCAAGGGACGAATTGATAAAGAAGATGTGGTATATATACACAATGGAATACTACTCAGCCATAAGAAACGATGAAATCCAGCCGTTTGTGACAACATGGATGGACATTGAGGGTATTACGCAAAGTGAAATAAGTCAGAGGGAGAAAGTCAAATACCGTATGATCTCACTCACTAAGTAGTACGTAATAGCAACAACAAACAAACACGTAGATACAGAGATTGGATTGGTGGTTACCAGAGGAGAAGGGGTTAGGGAGGAGGGTGAAGGGGATAATTAGACACATGTGTGTGATGATGGACTGTAATTAGTATTTGGGTGGTGAACATGAGAACATGATGTAATCTATGCAGAAATAGAAGTAGAATGATGTACATCTGAAATTTATACAATGTTATAAACCAATGTTACCACAATAAACAAAAAAACCAAACAAGAAAAAAAAAAAAAAGAAAACATCTAAAAAAAAAAAAGACAGTTTCAGAAAAAATTTTAATGGTATATAAACAAACTCATAACGATATATAATAACTATAATGGGATGTTTCTTGTAGGGTCATAGCAAGCAATTTATAATCTCAACCAAGCCTATGTACTCCTCAAATGTCTATTAAATTTGACTGAACTTTTATTATATATCATATTGTATTCCATAAGAGTGAGAAGGAACTATTCTTTACTATCTTGCGATAACTGGTTAGGAATTTAAAGATGGTACTGTAGCGGGTGTCTCTGAGAGGGTGTGTGTGGGGGGGTTTCTATGCAGAGGTTGAGTGCTGAGGCGGCAGGGGCCTTTGGTAGGTTCCCATGCCACAAGACAACAGACGATTTCATTTTCTGCTTGACATGACATAAAACATAAAGAATAAAGATCTATAGACACATCTGTATTGCAAATTATTATTTACATATTACTCTCTGCTACTAGTTCGTGTGTTCCATGAAAAGGTAATTGATTTTGTTTGTTTCATTATCCTCAACACTCCTAGGTATTGTATACTTTCAATAAAAGTATATTTAACTGGGCCGGCCCCGTGGCTTAGCGGTTAAGTGCGTGCGCTCCGCTGCTGGCGGCCCGGGTTCGGATCCCGGGCGCACACCGACGCACCACTTCTCCGGCCATGCTGAGGCCGCGTCCCACATACAGCAACTAGAAGGGTGTGCAACTGTGACATACAACTATCTACTGGGGCTTTGGGGGGAAAAATAAATAAAATTATAAAAAAAAAAAAAAAGTATATTTAACTGAATGGATAAATGGATGGTGGATAGACGAATAGATGGATTGATTAAATAATTAATTAGTTAAAAGAGTTATGGCTTTCCCCATTTCTCACTTCTTGTTAAAATGCCAGTAGGCCAAAATCAGTCTAGTTATATTAAGGACATACATATTGAGATATCTAGATAGCTAGATGTATACCTTATAAGAATTTAATTCTTTTTTTTTTTTTTCTTTTTTGGCTGGGAAAGATTCACCATGAGCTAACGTCTGTTGCCAATCTTCCTCTCTTTTTTTCCCCCTCCCCAAAGCCCTGGTACATATTTGTGTATTCTAGTTGTAAGTCCTTCTAGTTCTTCTTTGTGAGCTGCCGTCTCAGCATGGCTACTGACAGACAAGCCGTGTGGTTCCACACCCAGGAACTGAACTCGGGCTGCCAAGCGGAGCACGCCAAACTTTAACAGCTAGGCGATCAGGGCTGGCTCAAGAATGTAATTCCTTTATTTAAGAATAAGTGATTATAGTAGGAGCCTTGGGAAAAACATGAATGTATTTATGCAGATGGTCCCCCACTTATGATGGTTCAACATACAATTTTTCAACTTTACATTGGGGTGAAAATTATAGGCATTCAGTAGAAACCATACTTCAAATTCTGAATTTGATCTTTCCCCGGGCTAGTAACATGCAGTATGATATTCTCTTGTGTTGCTGGGCAGTGAGCCGCAACTCCCAGTCGGCCACACGATCATGAGGGTAAACAACCCACACACAACTATTTTGTACCCATACAACCATTCTGTTTGTCACTTTCAGCAGAGTATTCAATCAATTACATGAGGTATGCAAGACTTCATTATAAAATAGGCTTTGTGTTAGATGATTTTGCCCAACTGTAGGCTAATGTAAGTGTTCTGAGCAAATTTAAGGTAGGCTAGGCTAAGCTATGAAGTTCCATAGGTTAGATGTATTAAATGCATTTTCAACTTCTTGTATTTTCAACTTATGATGGGTTTATTGGGACGTAACCACATCGTTAAGTCAAGGAAGATCGGTACATATATGTATAACACCTAAATAAATAAATACATTTGTATTTTCTCCAAGACTAATATCGTTTAATCTTACATACATCGATTAAGTCTACATAGGTCATCTTCTGGAACATATCAACAACATCTACAATGAAAATTCTGCTACTAAAGCTACTTAGAGCCACTTCTCTATTTTTTTTTTCCCATTTTCAAGTCTATTATCTTTCGTAATAAGTAATTTCCTCCCAGGTACAGGTGACTCACTTTATCTGAATCGAAGTGATTTCAAGGTTCAATCTGGATTTTGCTGATGTGCCTGGTTTCAAATATTGAGTCATTCACTTTTTGGCAGAGGAGCTTTGCTTAGTGCCAAGTAATTTAGAAAGCTAGAGGGAAGTCCAGTTGGAAGTCAGGCAGAGCAGAATCAGGTGCCAAGTTTTCTTTTTCCATCAAACGATAAAGCTGGTAAATGAAAGTGAATTTTGCAGATCTTTACCAGTAGGAACAAATGCAATTCAAAAGACCCAAACCAAAAGCTTCTCCCAGACAGTGGGCATAGCACTCGTTTTTAGAATTCCAGACTCTAGCCTGGTGCCTGCATCAGTGGAGGCATCCAACGAGGGTATGTTGTTCAACTAAGATGGTATGTGCCTCAGTAGGATTATTATATTTCTTTTGCCTCCACGTATTAATCATTGCGTCAGATAATCTACTTCTCAGCTGAGCTATATGGCCCTCCCTGCCATTTTCTCTAGAATTTGCTATATCTCTTTAAATACTTCTTGTCCATAAGTATTTCTGGCTTAATTATTAGCAACTGGATTCTACAAGAGCTGCATGAAGTTGGAAAATAACTAATTCCCAATATATATTCATTGGTTTGATTTTATTTAAAAGCAAATGAATAGCATCAGATCGTCATGCTTTCTAGAATCACAGAACTAAATTACAAACCCTGATTTGAATTTTGACAACAAACAAGACAAAAAAGGAGTGAGATTTGATCCATTATTTCATCTATGATTTTGCAGTCACAGCAATGTTGTTTGGATTGTAATAGAAAGGCTATAGGTAAATTGTATATTAAAATGGCTTTTGGTAATTTAAAGGAATGGTCTTATTTAATGGTGATGGAATTCAATCAGGACAGATGTAGAGAACTATCTTTTAGGACTAATATAGTCCATAACTACCTCATGGGAGAAAACTGCCTAAGCATCCCTTTTGAATAAAAGTATTCTGAGGCACATGACACATCACAAATTGAGCACATAACAATAATGTAGGATGCTTAAAAAGAAACCACCTTGGGGGGCCGCCCCGTGGCTTAGTAGTTGGGTGCACGCGCTCTGCTACTGGTGGCCCGGGTTGGGATCCCGGGCGTGCACAGATGCACCACTTGTCCAGCCATGCTGAGGCGGTGTCCCACATACAGCAACTAGAAGGATGTGCAACTATGACATACAACTATCTACTGGGGCTTTGGGGAGAAAAAGGGGGAAAAAAAGGAGGATTGGCAATAGATGTTAGCTCAGGGCCGGTCTTCCTCAGCAAAAAGAGGAGGATAGGCATGGATGTTAGCTCAGGGCTGATCTTCCTCACAAAAAAAAAAAAAAAAATAGAAACCACCTTGTTTAGAAATTCTCAGCGTTGTGAGCTATGAGCACCATATTTAGTGACATTTCTAACTTAGACTTTGGTTCTACTTGGGCTTGATTCCAGAATTTTGCCTCAAAACACAAGGACCAGTTTTAAAGCACACTTAGATGTTAAGCAAACGTTATACAGTGGAAATAGCATCTAAGAGCCTTTTAAAATGCCCAACACCTTGCCAAGTGACACAAAACATTTCTCAAGAAAAAGTATACAGGTGCAGCCTTCAATTATCATTGACTCTGGAACATGCTATATTCTTTCCTGAGGCAGAGCTTTTATGTATTCTGGGCTTACTACAGGGGATATCAAACACTCTCCTTTCAGAATATCCAAGCCCTTCCAATGCCTTGAAGACCTTCCTTCAGATCAGCTTTGCCTACAGCTTTCTCATGTGGAACATGTGATTCCTGCTCTCAAGAGTCCATTCATTTGAGACTTAATGAACATATTGCCTATGGTAGATGTTGAATGGTGTCATGGATCAGTTTTAAAGTGTTCTATAGTTCCTATGAAATGTGGTATCCAAAAATGAGAATGGGCTTTATATAGGCGGTCGGGCTTCTGGATCTCTGCTTCTAAGGGACAAGTTATTTAACTTCTCTGGACTTCTCAACAACCTTCTAAATATAATTTTTGTGATACTTAAATGAAATAATATAACAAAGGCATTTATAAGAGTGTGGGTAGTGATTGAGAGGCCATGGTCTGGAGTCAGACTGCAAGCATTTAGATCTTGGCTGTGTCATGTAACAGCCAGCTGGTCTAAGGAGTATTATGTAATCTTTTTAGGTCTCAGTTTCCGCTTCCACAAAACGGAAGTGATAATAATCTACAGTCCATAGGATAGTTTAAATGACTATCACATTTAAAATGTATAAAACATACTTAATCATGATCCTTAGCACTGAATATGTGCTCAAAATTTTATAATTATTCTTATGACTCTGTGTGTATGTGTGTGATCTTGCCTTGTCTACTTGCATGTCTACTTCTTACGGGTAGGGGTCATAAAATAATGTCAAACAGTGTAAAGTAATGGTGAGAACACAGGATTTAGCTGGGGGTAAAAGGCAGTGTCCTCTGACTCCCTTTTCCTAGATAAGTGCTCTGCCTCTAGCATTATCATTATTACTGTAATTAGCTTAATAAGAAGGTACAATATCAGGTTTTCCCATTGCATTCATAGGGAGATACTCAACCAAATGATTTTGTTGAAGGTGTTCTAGGACCTCCATTTAACCAGTGTTCAAACCCGCATTTTCAGGAAATGAAGGGCTCTTGGAGCAGACCTTTCCATATAGATAATCAATTAATTAGTGACAATTCTGGCTCCCACCTGAGTAAACAAGAACTTCTGTGTGATTCCATTTCCTAGAAATCATCTCCATTGGGTTGGCAGAGCGCCTCCTGCGTGTCCCCACAACTGCTATTCTACTTGAGCCAGATGCCACTTGTGACTGTCAAACGGAGGACAGTGCAGCTGGCCAGGTGGGCAGACTGCCTGCCCTTTGGGGTGCTAAAGGATGGAGTCCCTGGATTCTGTCAGTTCTAAAAGCAAACATTTTGCAGCATCACTGCTTTATTGATCCCAGGCCCATCCCTATTGTTTGTGTTTTTTTAAAAAAAATTAATTGGCTTTCGCTTTGTCATATGGACATAGCTTCAATCTCAGATTACTATGGAAATAAACATCACAGTTGCTAGCACTCAGTAACATTTCATTGACTCCTAATTAACTGGGTTTCCTAATCTCGACACTGATGTAGGTCTAATATGGTGTGCGTCCCTTCATCTAGCAATGTGAATGTAGGCTAAGAAATGTCTTCTCCTAGGGACTTGTCTGGGTATTTTGGCATTATACAGATGCTTAGCGTAATGAATTTGTGTAAAAGATATCAAACAACCTAGGCCGTATCTCTTAAAAAATCAGTGCTTACCACGTGTCTGGAACCTTGCTAAATTCTTTACAAGCATTATTACATCCTCTGGAGTCAGAGTGGTGGCTTTAAACCTTCATCTGTAAATGTAGGTGACAATAATAATGATATCAAACTCACAAGGTTGCTATCATGAGTAGCTACCATGTGATAGCTTTTGCTATCACAAAGCACTTAGAGTACTGCTGGGTTTATAGAAAGTGTTCAGTACATGTTAGATATTGTTGTTATCATTACCATTATTATGCTATATCATATTATATTATAATAATCTATACTATCCCATTATTGTACCATATTATAAAATACTCTATTTAAATATATATACACATATATATGCATACATGTATAGATATACACACATACATGTATATGTATTATGTAATATTATACTTTAAGACTAAATTTTCCCATTTCCCAGGTGAAGCAGTTGAGGTTTAGTATAGTTAAGAAACTTGCCAATGTCACAAGGGATGTGTGTTGTCGTGTTGGAACTCAAACCCAGCAAATGACTGACATGATACTCTACCACTTTTGACTGTGTACATGTAGTCTGTGAGTTTCCAGAGGGAGATTCTTTCTCTCATAGATGTATCTTATAATTTGAAAAACCAAGTAAATGAACAGAAGCTATTTCTAGTTTAATAAAGCCAAATAATATTTTTTTTAAAGTAGGAAGCAGAAATTGGTGAGCTTGGAATTAAAAACCCAAAGGCCCAAGTGGCTGATAGATAAATTAACACAATTGTGTAAAACACATTAGGTGAAAGAATGATAGTGCTTATGGTTAACTAGAGAGCATGAACTTTAATGATGTTGATTCATATCATGTAGAAATGTGAGTACACCATAACCAATTTCTCACAAAGGGGCTGACATCCATATATTTATGTGAAAATACTCTGATTTAAAAAATGGGGAATTATTTCACTATCTTTTAAAGCACTGCGAAGTCTAAATCAAACAATTCCACAGATTGAATTCGGCTAATGGACCACCAGTGTGCAATCTCCATAAAATATACCATGAAATCACTAACTCCTGAGTGATGAATTTCCAATAAAAAGTTGTATTCCTAAAGAACTGAATACTTTTGGACAGGATCTGCCCATTAATGAGTTCCTCATACATGAAGAGCTGCACTTACTGAAGAAATTCCACTTGGAGACTCAGTCTCACTCAGGTAGTGAATGAAAAGAAGCTTGAGCTGCACTTAGCTGTGAATGCTCACGCCATCTTGCTTTTTCAAGTCCACACATGATGCTCCAGAGTAGGGTCCTGGACATTCACTTATCATACACTCCCGGATTCACCCCCCAAAAATTTCCCACCAACCTCTGGTACTCTATTTTGTCTCCGTTTCTTGATTTACTTGGACAGGAATGCTGCAGTAAACATCTCTCTATTGAGTTGAATCCTGATAAAAATGTTAATCTTTGTCTGGTCTTTTATCTACTATCTCTAGTTGTTATTTAGAATCCTACTTTATCTTAAACAGACATCCCTGGAAAAAAAATTGCCTTACCTCCCACCTCACAGAAACTGATGCTGCCTGGAGACATCTACAGCTGAACCCAAACACCCCACTGCCCATCTCACCCCACTGACAGCAGCAGATTGACTCAGCCTGACACACTCAGAAAATGCTTAATGTGGTATCGTTATTACTATTACATATTTTTATTTTTATTGTTGTATATGTGTAATCTTGAGCTATCTACTAGAATGTAGACTTTTTATGCACAGGGGCTATAAAACTATCAAACCATGTCATATAAAACAAAGCACAGAATTTAGCTGAAAAAATAAGTGACTTTTCTCCATAAGTGCTCAGCCTATGTTTTGTCATTTATAATAATTACCATGGTTTTCTCCCCAAGAAGTTAACATACAGAGATTTCTGATTGCACTTAGAATGTTGGGAAGTTTCCCTTCTTTTAATGGTAATCACTCCTCAAGTGTGATTAGTACCTTTAATTCTAATCATTTTCACCATCACTTTTCAGCCCCCACATTAGTTTATATTCCTATCCCTGAAGTTAAAATTCTTGCACATTTTGCAACCAAAGCCAGAAGATTTACAGCACTATCAAAATAAGAAAGTAAAATCACGTTGTCTTAAGCTTGAAATGAAAATTAAACAAACTGGACTAAATAGAGTCTATAGAACTATATCTTACCAAACGATGTCCTCTAATTAATCTAATGTAATGAACTTAAAATGCTTCAAAAGGCAGCTTGGAAAATTTAAAGGATTTCACAACATATACAAAGATTCTTTTCCATTTCTTAAAGGAAATGAAATGATCATAGGCCAAGATGGAAAACATTCTAATCATGGTATAAAACATCAATATTCTTACCAGAATAATCAGCAACATAGCTAGGATGATGAAATGAATTCAATTTATTTTCATATGTCATCTTTTATACCAAATACCTTCAAATGTGAGGGACAAAATAATGAGATAACATTTATTCTGTGCTTTGAAGTGAAATTTTCAACTCTTGTGTGTCCCAGTGGATTGGTCTGTGATTTCTGTAAAAAGACAAGATAGATCAAGTGTATCCTGCTCTATTTTCTTCCATTTCACTTTTTGTTTTGCTTTTCATTCCCAATCATACAGAATTTGTTACAAGGAAAGCAGGTAATGCAAGAAGAGGAAGTCGGCACGCCAGGGGGAGAGTGATTGCAGATCTATTAGTTACAACTAGGGGACTAAAAACCAAGGATTCAGGTTTGATACTTAATTCATTGAAGGCTGACAGTGGCAATGGGTGAAAAGCAATGCTTTGTGAGTGTCTGGGTGGATCTCTATGGAAAAGTACTAAAGTTATTTTCCAGTTTTTAAAGTACTGTCAGATCAAAGGGATAACGTAATTGTTTTACCTCTTTCTAATGTCCAAGTTCAGAATACACGGCACTCAGTGTCCTTCAACGTGTGATAAAGAATTTCTCATAATACCCTAGCGAGGTCAGTCAAGTTACTGATAGCCCATTGTGGGGAATTTTGCATTACTCCAGAGTGCACTGATAAATGATAAATATCGCAGTCTGTCACTAGGAAATGTGAAGGTCTCTTTCTGATTAGCTGGTAACTGATTGACAATTTTCAATATCACCCCACCACCACTGCTACCATAACCACTCTTTAAGAATGAGAAAAAAGATTTCAAATTGTTTAGAGGTCAACAACCACATTAAAACACAATTATTATGTGTAACATGCTAGTTATTCTAAAAATGAAAACCATCTTGTAAAGAAAATAGAAAATCATCTTTTATCAACACCTTTCGTCTTGTGATTAAATATCAGACATGGGCCATTTTAGCATTTATGTCCCTCATAAATATTGCTTTCACCTTGGACCTAATCGTGATGTTACAGAGCCCTTTTCCTTGAAGTCAAGTAGCTTGAAATTGGACAGGTATTGTCAATACAGTCAGGGAAGGTAGAAACGGAGAATTGACCATTTTTATGCTTCAAAAACACCACCTAAGAATCATAAACGTAGTAACTTTGTCTTCAAGATTCCTTCAAAGATTCTAAATCAAGTCAGGTAGTTAAATTCTTGCCATTTATTCCATGTACCTTTAAAAAAATATTTTTGCATAATACTGAACTCGAGTCTATGTCTAGAATTCTTTCCCTTAATTAATGCTTTAGCACTAACTATTGAAAAGCAATTTATTTTTATGAAACTCTAAGGATCAAATCTCAGAAGCCATTATTTATGTGATGAACCTATAACTTTCCAAATTGCCTTGAAGTGTTGTACAAAAATGCTCTTTTTGCTTTCTGTATTTGCTTTATTGCTGCATGACGTGTTGCTATTTATTGTGAAGAACGGATCTCAAAACAGAAAAAGGGGGTGCTATTAAATATCTCTGTGCACATCCATGATTTTCTTTAACAATGAAACAGCAATATCTTAGATGAAGTTATTAGTGAATGAGTTTAGTAACATAAAGGCATTTAAACTGTCAGAAATACTTTTAAGACTGATTTTCAGATATTATGAATAATCTCTAATTTCTTTAATTTATTAACAAAGTTACAGATTTTGAAAAATACCTAAAGCCTTATCTTTTTTTCTTTTAAGTCACGTCTAATGAAACTCCCTTGAATTAATGTCTGTGTTTATTTGACACAAACATAGAGAAAGATTGAAACATTTTTAACTATATCATTAATTTATTTGGTAGGAATGGTCTCTGCTTACCTTAAGGAGTCTCAAATATCCTCCATACTTAACTCTCGGAAAGATTTTAATTGTTGACATTTATCACAATTTACACAGTAAAATACACAAGAAGCAAATTACTCAGAATACCCTTCTCAGAATATATTGATAATGTAACTGGCATGCTTCTCATTTCTAGTAATTAGCTGCCCTAAATGAGTACAAGGTGGATTTACATGTGGTGGGAACATAATGACCAGATTGCCTAAACCAATTGTATGGAAATTCTACCTGACACGTTGGTTTCACAATGGGAGAACACATTTGAAATAGGATCCTTGCTGAGATATCTGAAATATAACCATAGTATATATGTACATTGTATCATTATGAAAATCCAATGAAAAGTACAAAAGAGTACATCGTTTTTTGGTTTCAAGCAGAACAATCTTAAATATCCTATTCATGTTTATTATATGAACTTCATTTTTCAGATAAACCTATTGTATTTGTTTTCAAGCTTGACATATTAATCCATATTAATCCACCTAGTTTAGAACTATAGATTTTATATATAAATATATGTGTGTATATATACACATATGTGTATGTTTGCACGTGTACGTATGTGGTGCATGTGTGTATATATCATGTGTGTTTGTGTGTGTGTGTATATCTAGTCAGCATGTTAATTTGGAGATTAAAATTTCACAGGTCAAGTTTTTAATCTAGGTTAATGATTTCCAAAACATGATATAAGATGGATATTGAGATTGTATTTACCTATTTTTTAAAAAAACGCAATATTAGTCTGGTAGTTTATAAAATTAGAGACTTAACTATCACTCATTTAGTTTTAAGGATGAGGTAATTAAGCTTAAGTGATTATCCAAAGCTAAATAGCCTGCTTCTGACCTCAGTTCCAGCCCATCTCAGTCTCCATCTCAGTCCCCCGACACAACCCCCATCACATACCAAAACGTTACTCTAGTCCAACCACTCATATTTAAAATCAGGCAATATAGTTATATGACGTCACTAAAAGGTAAATTCAGCTAAAACTTTCCCTCTGGTTGTAACTCCACACACCCAAAAGAAGATGTTCTATATGCTCATGAGTAATGGGAGTAAAATCAAAATAGTTACAGTAAAGCTCCATAATAACTTAATTATCACAATGAAATCTGATAAATAAGAAAAAGAATACTTGCTTCCCCCAACTTACCACCTGGGGGTGACAATTCATTTGTGTCCAGAATAATTAATGTGTTGCATTAAATTTTTCACAAATGAGAATATGTTCAAGGATGCACATCAAATACATTATATAAATATATACAACACCAATATCCACTTATGAAATAACATAAAATAATTATTTTCATTTCATGAGTTATTTTTCTTTGACGTTTCAAACAGTGTTATCTGTTCACTTCCTTTCTCTCTTTTCTTCCAGAAACTTGAATTTTGGTTTTTGATGTGGTACATCTTCCTACTTACTCTTACTTTACATTTTACAAATGATCCTTTAACTTTGGCAAGTGTTATTTTTTCTGTTGTATTGACTGCTCCTTTTCACACCACCTGCATGTATTTTTATAGCCTTGTTTGAAATTGTTTTACTTTCTGATCATTTTGAGTCTTGATGTTAGAGAGAGAATGTGGTGATAACTAGGCATTTATTTCCAGTTGCGGAACTCAGCCCAGAGACACTTAAGTCCCCATCACTGAGATATTCGGAAAAGCCATGTTAATATTGTTTTATAACAGTCCAGGTATTTAAAATGAACCATATTAGCATTTAATAATTAGATTTTTTAAAACTACTGATTTCCTTTAGTGACCTTCCGGGAGGTCTAAAGAGGCAAAGCAAGACCATTTGGAAACTTTTCTGTATATATGTCGATAATGTTTTCAAAAGTCCTTGATGTAGGAGTTTAAGAAAACTGAGTCCATATTTATTTGGCCAGATGTTTTATGAATATTATCTCACTAAAACATTTATAAGTATATTATTAAGGCAGAAAAAATTTCCAAGAGATTGAATTATATTAGTCTCTTTGGCAATTCCTTGCCTGCAAATAAGAAATTCACTTCTGTTGTTAATAACCGCCCAACCACAGCTCTCTTCTTCCTGCCTCCAGATCCAAGTAAAATTGCAACAGCTTTCTGCTCTTTCCCTTTTCAGTGTTATCATGTCCTTCTCTCCTTACATCTGCTTCTGATTTTGCCTTTTAAAATACTCTTTAATTTATACCAAATTTTCACCTTCTACATTACTCTGTAACATGGAAGAAACCCTCATTCACTTTTCAGACCTCGTCTTCTCCTCAAGCATTGTGTTTCAAATTAGTCTGTAAATATTTGATATATTCTTTGCTCCTCCGAGTACAACAGCTGAGAACCATCTGTGGCTTCTTAACTTCCTTCCCAATCAGCAAGAAGCCTAAAAGATGACATCTAATGAAAAGATTTGATAGTTACAACCTTTATTGCGAAAATTCCTTGTTTACATCATACTTTTCAAATTCTGTATGTTATCCCAAACCCTGTCTATTTCCCACTTCCGCCAAAGTTCTTTAAGGTTTTCTTTTCTAACTTCCAAAACTTAATCCTCACTAACTTTAATGGCATTAATTGAATGACAATTGCCTCATGGCTCCTCGACTTTGTTTACATTGCTGGCACCTCTGTGTTTATTCCACGTTAGCCAATTCCCATCGAGGTCTCAATGGGACTTTAGAAACATTATTCCTCTCTAGATTATTTACTTCGTACTTCTCTCTTCTAGGCACAATTTCCCTACATTAAACCTCATTGAAGTTTCTTTTCTCCAGTCACTCCACTTACTGGAATGTACGAGTTGCATATAGAACTTTGGGTTGTAGAAATCACAAGGTGTTGTACTCTCTACGGGTATACTAGACTTCGCCCTCATAAAAGACTTGAGGGTCATTGAGTTAAACATTGGTCTTTCACCTAAGGTTCCCATGGTCCTTTTGAACTTCTTGCAAATCTTTTGTGATAGTCCTATGTACTTCCCAAAAGCCATGATCTCCCTCTGCTCCCCGCCCCGCCCCGTCCTCAAGGGCAGTGCCCACCCTGGTTCTGGATCCCTCCACTCTCAGCTATTTGATTGACTTGTTTCTCATTAGGTGTAGTGGAAGAGGGTTGGAGAAACTGATTCCTGTCCCAAAGAGATCTGATTAATTGAATTTTCGTTTTTTAACGGAACCCCACCCAGCTCATTGTGGTATTCGTCCTCACTTATCTGAATAAACACTTCCAACATTCTAAGCTAGGATTAGAAAATCAGATGTGATAGAAAGACCTTGTCTCTGCCTCCTTTCCTCCACGAGGCACATTCTGTGCTGCTTGTTTCTGAGCCCTGAGCTTTATACACCACAGGTTCCTAATACGTGGGAAGCACAGTTCTGTGTTATTGGGCGTCTACTGAGCTTCAGAAACGGATCTAATTTGGCCTCTGCAGAACGCGTACGCTCGTCTGTGAAACACTGTGCGATAAATGTTTTCCGTAAAAGCAAAATTGCTCTCAACTCTCTCCCAGTCTGGGAACTGTGTGAAATACAGAGAGAAATGATTGACTCATTCAAACAAGACCTTTTTAAGGCAAAGCACTGTCTTGGAGAAATTCTTTTTCCCTACTTGATATTTAAACATCAGATACCACAAAAATGATTTACTTTCTAAGGAATTCTGCCTTTAATAGTTCATTTATACTACTCCTCTTGCCTAAGCATTATAAATAGTGATCCCAATACTGTGAGTTATAGATACGGGCACTTATATCAGTAAGTGCCTCACTCTCACAGTCTAATACAAGATGGCAAATGCATGGTCTTGCGTTTCCAAAATGACCACACATTAGACTTGCTTACGATAGGATGTTTCTTTTAAATGTGTCTTTTCCCCCAATACAACACCTTTGTTAGCTCCATATCTTTATTTACAGAGATTCCTCCCACTTGGAGTATCTTTAGTCTTCCTCCTTGTTATCCAATTTTTATCTATCCTCCTTTTTCAGAGAATTTCTAAAACGATCACCATCTGTGTTTGACTGCATATCTGAGTGGACCCCAGTGGATCACTTCAGTATACGCGCTACTCACTGATCACCCTAGAATGGCTGAAGAGCTGACTGAATTAGAAGCAACACTGCTGTGGTAGTAAGCCACTCAATTACATTTTCTGAAATGTCCAGTAAGGAAAATCTCAGTAGCAATTTGTCTTAAGCAGCTCTACCACCTGCAAAAACCCCAACAAGAGTATATACAGCTGGCATGAAAACAGCTGATAAAAGGTCCCAGTTCCAGTTCTTTGAGTTTTGAACATTAACTGGAGCATAGGTAAAGGAGGGGGCTTTGGAGAGCAAAAGGACATGAGGCTATTCTTCAAATAATGAAGAAAGGGAAGGGAGGCTGGCTACTTGCCACTATCCTCCCATGCAAAGCCTACTGTCTTTCATAAAGTTTATTCTGAGAGTCCTCATCCTACTGTCTCAAAGACAGAACTTAGTAGAAAATACATTCAGGGTCAAACAATTGATAATAGGAGATTGCTATTGGACATCAAATCTTGGCTGAGATCCAGGAAGCCAGTCTTAATAATATTTATAGAGACTGGTCACTTAGCAACTCAATTAATATCTGATTTATAAATTCACTCTTAATTTGCTCCATAACTTGAGTCCATTCTCTATTCAAATATGGGGTAGCCACAGTATTAAGTGAAAAGACATGACTAATAGGAGACAAATAAGATGCGATGGAGTCCAAAGTCTAATTTTTCTAAGACATATGAACTTAAGTAAAAGCCTTTCTCAACTAAAAGAAAAAATTGGGATAATAATTCTTAAGTCATAAGAGTTTTGTAACAGTCAAATGATTAAGGAATTGAAGGTGCTTTATAATTATAAGATGTGTTATAAATATATGTTACTACTACTCCCCGTAATACCCTGCTACTAGCTACTTTTACTATTACTGCTACTAACTACTTTAAACTAGCTACTTTTCTGGTTATATTTAAGTAGGTTGTTCTCATTTCTGTTGCTCTATAATCACCCATCCCATCTCTCTTACTTAGAATGCCACCTTGTGTTCCACTGTATAATCCAAACAACATTCTTGGTACCGATGATATGCTGTTAAGTAAGAAAGACAGGGTTCTAACTCACATGGATCTATGTTATACATCTCTTGTCACTTTTGTCACATGAAAGACTATTTTCAAATTTTCAATGAAATACCAAGTAGCCATTTTAGTTTGCTGCTGAGCCCATATTTACAATTATGTGATTAGTATGAAGGAGAATTTAGGATGTCCCAGATCATATTTATTTACTTATTCATGCGTGCGTACATTCACCCCATCCAACACTTCTTTTACAATTAACATGCTTTACTATTAACACCTATCTGAAATTCCTACTCAATTTCAAGGCCTAATTCAGGTGTCATGTCTCTAGGCCTCACTGATCTTTGCTTCTTAAGAATTCCCATGAAATGTGATGGTGTTTCTCACACATTAATCTTGACTTTTGTATTGTGGCCAAAAGATGAAATAAAAAGGATATTGTGGGCCTAAGCAGAATAGAGAATCTGAGATGAAATCCTATGAGTTATATGAGCATAGTCAATCAAACTCCCCAGACTCAGTTTCTCTTCTGTAGATAATGGAATATCAATACGCCATATTGTTTTTTTCAGGTTTTAATAAAAATAGCTTATATGAAAGAATCTACCATACTGTTTAGATCATAGCAAATGTTTAAAATTTTAGTTCGTTCTATCGATCATCTGTGTCACTCTGTTGAGTCTTTCAAAATAATAAGAGTAAAGTAATAAAAAATGTATACTGGCTTAATTTGAAAATCAAAAGTTGATAACTATTTTATGTATTAGAGTAGTGATTATCAAACTTTGGAATGTAGAAATATAACTAGTAATAATTGCTAAAATGAAGACTACTGAGGCTCCTGGTACAGGTGGGGTGCTTTGGAGTAGGGCTCAGGATTATGAATTTTTTTTTTTTTTTTGTGAGGAAGATCAGCCCTGAGCTAACATCCATGCCAATCCTCCTCTTTTTGCTGTGGAAGACTGGCCCTGGGCTAACAACCATGCCCATCTTCCTCCACTTTATGTGGGATGCCGCCACAGCATGGCCTGACAAGCAATGTGTTGGTGCGCACCCGGGATCCAAACCCCAGCCGCCAGCAACGGAGCACAGCCATTTAACTGCTACACCACCAGGTCGGCCCCAGGATTATGAATTTTTAACAAGTGCCTTGACAGGATTTTATTGTTGGTCACCTGAAATAATATTTTCAGAAATATTGTTAAAGAGTAATTTCTAAGTCAGTCACTATATCACTGCCAGAAGTATAAAACAATAGCTAACTGTCTGCAAATTTCACACAATAACATCTCATATTGTTGCCCTGTAGAAAAACCTGGGTAAAAACAAGTCTAATAGATTGCTCTATTCTAATAATAAACCTCATAATGTTTTCATTTCATAGCCATATTCTCCATTGAGTAGCATAGTTATCAAAGAATAATTGATTTGCTATTGGATGATTGTGGTCTGTCAATTGGATCCTCCAAGAATGTGGCACGTTTCAAAACAAATCAGCTTCAGGCAATAATCACTTTATTTTTGTTTGGTGTTCCAGATTATATATTTTAATTCTAAAAGTAAATGAGTATTCTCCTCTCATAAACTGAAACAAAGGAGGAATGAAGGGAAAATACATGACTGTATTATCCATTGCATCTTTCACCTAAAATGAATGATGTTTTTTGCATGACCCTCCTTACTTTCAGGAAATAGAGAGGGAGCTATACTTTTCAATTGTGTATTCTTCCCAATAAAAATATATTTATAACCCAGTGTTATAGGCAGCAGCTCTGTAATAAGCAAAACATAAGCTCCTGATTTTCTGGAGTTTGCAATCTGAAGAGAGGTACAAACCTGAAACTAAACCTGGTTCAGGTTTAGGTTTCAGAACAGAACCTGAAAGCTTCTATGAATACTTCAGGGGACTTCCGCTTTTTCTGTGATCAATTAACGAGGGAACATAATCAATCTGATTCATTACAGAATGCAGAGTTATAAGCCAAGATTTAATTTGTCTCCATTAATGCAAATATATATTTCAGCACTGCCTCTGTGTCAGGTGCTGAGTGATAAAGATATGCAAAATCTGCCCCCCGTCCTTAAGGAGTTGACTGTCTAGTGGTGAAAACCAACAATTAGAGCACAGTGTTATCAATGTTATGATAGAGGCCCATACATAAAACAAATGTATGTCTTGTTTTTAAAGCCCATAAGAATTCGACTGTGCTTGAGTTGAAAACATAACACAGACTATTCTTTTGTGAATACTACACAAACAAAGACATTTGACCTCCTGCGTGTGACAGGAATATCAATAGCAGAATATTTTTCCTATTTGGAGCCAGGATTGTTCCTTTGTGCCAGCTCTACAGGCCACGCGATGCCATCTCCTGCTGTCTGTTGGCGCCCTCCATGTTGCCTTATCATGCAGTCTTCGCTGCTAATATGGGAAGGACCCCTCACTGTCCATTGCGTGGGCACTAGGCTTATGTGGTCTGGTGTGCCTGATGACCCTATTTTTTTCTTTTTAGTGAAAAAGCACTTTCAAGTTTTTTTCTATTTGGATTCCTAACGACTCAGAGAGCACACATAGGCAGAAGACAAACTTAGAGACGGTCTCCCAAACTACCTTCTGTCTTCAATGAATGCAACATTGCTGTGCATCCAAGTTCAAGTGCCTGTTTTCCCCAGATTTATTTTCCTTACAGAGGAAACCCTGCTTGCTCTCTCATAATGGACTATTTTTAGAGCCACCACACCAGACCTCTAGACAAGCTCAGATATACTTGAAGCCTCAGGTGAATAAGTTGAGGTTTGGGCTGGGGTTTCTCCCAGTGCCCATCAACACGCAAATGAACTCCCTCATCTTCCAGCAAACTAGTCAAACTATCCAGTCCAAATCTTCATGATATGGTTTTAAAGCACTGCTTCTCGCTTCCTTCCCTCCAAAGAAAAGTGAGGTCCATTTCAAATATGACCCATTTCCTCCAGGGGTATTTTCAACCAGATGACCTTTGTGCTTTAAAAAACAAACAAAACCATAAAGAAATTCATATGGCTTGGGGGAAACATATCATAGCAAGCAGTGCAGCTTCAAAACATGCCAAACATGAAGCAATTAGTCATCACTGTAAAGATGGTGACAGGAGAGAAACTTCTTCATATTTTCTCCCTAAAATCTTACTTTCATCTTTTCTTGACAGATTTCTTGACTTGCCTTTGTCGGTGTGTAGAGGTTGAGATTCGAAGAGTCTAAATTAAAAATAAACAGTTGTTTTTGTTTGATATTGTAATTTTCATCTGAGAACAAATGCAGTTCACTTCAAGATGTCATCTCACACAGATCTATCACATCGCCTTACATTTTACATCTGCTATAGACACTTGTTACTTCATCATGGCTTCCAGACCATGCTTTGTTGACCTGGTTCTCCCCGTGGTGGTACGTGGAGTGATAATGATCCAAAAAGACCATTTGGGGTTGTCCATTCGAGAATATATCAGCTCCACCCTAGGGAAACTGAATGAGACTGTGTGGTTATTAGTTTGCTTAGGAAAGTGGTTCTCATGTGTTTTCTCTGGGCCAGCAGGATTGTATCACCTAGGTACTTGTTAGGAATGCAGATTCTCAACCCCCAACCCAGACTTACTTATGCTGGGGCTAGGGCCCAGGAATCTGTGTTTTAACAAGCCCTCCAGGTGATTCCAATGCACACTAAAGTTTGAGAACTGAAAAATACAAGGAAAGTCTCCTTCTCTCGGCACCCTTCCTGCCCTTTCCATCATCCTCAGCGCCTCCTTTCTTTGTTCAGTATCAATCATGATTGTTCATTTAACTTACACCTTTGTTTACTATCTTCATCATTAAGCCTCATTACTACCTTATTATAATTAGTAATATCACTAAGGGGTTTTATTTCTCCAGACATAGAGGATTAAACTGTGTTCTCTTGAGACCTTTCATTCAATCATATGACGTTCTATTGAGCCCTGTTTCTATCTGCATATTGTGTGTCTACCCTCCACTGAGGATCATTTCTTCCTATGCTTGGTATAGTTCTTATATAAAAATAATAACTATATGGCTTTTTCCCAGTTCTCTGCTCTACCTTACATTGCTTAACATAACAAGACAGAAATATATATCTACACTTTATAGGCAGATACATAATTAACAGAAGAAACAGAACACCACACTCTCCCAAATTTTAAAACTTAGTACCTAAATAAAATTCATTATGATAAGATTGTGGGTTTTTTGTAAGGTTATTTATTACCTATTACCTATTACCTATTACCTATTATTACCTATTAAGGTGCCTTGAGTTTTTTAATTGATTATTGTATTTGCTCATTCACATCATTATTTCTACTATAACTATCTCCACCTTTGACACATATCTTAACTCACTAACATTTTCCCTCAATATTGACGATTTTTACTTCTTATTCGAGAGACTGACACCAGAACTATCAAATCCACCTACTGCAAATGGGACAATATCTTTTGAACCATTTTAATATATTTTTCATGACATTGGGCTATTTGTGGATTAAAGGGCATAATTTAACGTCATACCATTATTCATGGTTTTAATATAAGTTCTGTGCACTAGTATACATTCTTAATTTCATGCCACCTTTCTTTGATTCACCATAATATCACCAAAGACCACAGAATTAAAAAAATAACACATTGTCAAATTGCCTGTGGTACCAGAAGTCTGGTTTTCCTTTCAGCTGCATCCATTCTAAACAGCTCTTTTCTGTGTGAATATTTCTCTGGTACCTCAGGTATCAGGAAGATAATCCTAGGGAGCAGCCCATGGTATGCTATTGTATCAGCACTTTTACTTTACCAAATGGTAGAAGTGGCTTATTTTCTACCATAGATGGAAAGCCACTATAGTGTAGTAATTAAGAGGGTGGGCTCTAGAATATTACTACATGAATGAAAATTGCAATCCCGGCAATATAGCGTTTGTGTGGCCTTAGGCAAGGTACTTAACCTTGTAATACATCAGTGTCCTTGTCGGCAGAATGAGGATAATAATAGTAACTATCTTACAAAGGTGGTGAGCATTAAATGAGTTAATGTATGCAATGTGTCTGGCACATAGTAAGCATTCCATAACTGCTAACCATGATTAAATTTCAGGTGGTAGATAAGTATATTATTACACTGGAATCATTTATGTTTAGTTTGGTGCCTTAGATTAAACAGAGAAGTTGTGGTAATCATATTCTCATATTGAATTATATATGTTTCATAATTGGGCACCATAAATAGTGATTGATACTGCATGATTCATTTACCATTCCAGAAAATCTCTGGGCTCATTTGAAATAGTTACCTTCTGCTCTGGGGAGGCATTCCATCTTGCAGTGCTGTACTTCAAGTAAGTCTGGATTCCTACATTCTGTACTAGAAATATTATATTGGGTATATTTGGTGTGGGTCGAGCTCACGATTCTAGTATTAAATTATTCCTTCTAGTTTAGGGTAAGGTCAATGGACAAAAAATGAGTGAGTGCCATCTTGGGGAAGCAAAATTGTGGAAAAGGCAACGAACCATAAACCGTTTCAAGTCCAGGTTTATCAAAAATTATCCACAATATCAAACAATATCAAGTAATTGTGTACTCTTTGGGGCATCCATGATTTATCAGGGATTCTTTAATTCGAATAATTATTTAGGAAATATTACCATTTTATAACTATATTTCCGTATTTCGTAAGTGATATATAACAGTGACCATACCTTCTGAGTCTGAACACTGAGACTCCAAATATTACAACAGCCTATATTGTGTTATACTGAATTTAAATGTAATACCCCTGTCACAAAAATCGTGTTAGCATTAACTCCTTCATGTTTCATATTGGCTAAATCCATTTTATTTCAGCCTGTCGAATTACATTTATTATTTTTCCTGGGATCACAATCAATTAAGGAAAAATTTAATTAGACATATTTAATAAATTAATCTTGCATCCTAAGAGATTTACTTCATTATAAATGATATACCATGTAGGGATGGAGGAAGGAGGTGAAATATGCACAGGGAAGAGAACAGGTGTGTCTTTATCCTACACACCACTGACAGCATCTATCTATAGCTTTTTGGATAATAAACTGAAATGAAATAAATATATAAACTTTTAATAGTTATATATTAAATGAATTTTTAATATTAGAAAGCTAATTTGGAATAAATATATACACACAAATAACAGCCAACCAGAAAAAATTGAGGTTGGCTTTCATTAATTCATCCCGGACTGAAATCAACCAATTAGCTATTTCCTCAAATTCCAATTGATGCTTCATTACTTACAGACACAGACCTTGTTTCATACTTATGCCAGATAAAATAATATTTAACAGAGAAAATTAACTAGCTTCGTATGTATTCTTTGCTGTAAGGAGTTCATCCACTCTACAAATATACCAGAAGGACGAGCAGATGTCAGTTTCTAAAATGCTAATTAACAAATTTTAGACCTATACAATTTACAAAGTTATAATCCACATAATTTCATTTAATTCTCACAAAAACTCTGAGAGATGTGTGATTTTTTTAAAAAGTCATCTTCATTGAGACATAATGTTGCACCCATTTTAAGTATGCAGTTTAGTGAGTTTTGACAAATTCATATACCCATGTAACATCACTAAAATTAAGATATATAAATTTCCAACACCTACATAATTCCCTTGTGTCCCTTCCCAGACAATCTTTCCTCACCCTGACCCAGGGAACCACTGACTGGCTGTCACTGTAGATTGCTTTTGCCTTTTCTAGAATTCATATCAGTTGTCTGCTATAATACATAAGTTCTTATGTCTGGCTTCTTTTGCTCAGCATGTTTTTCAGTTTCTTTATGTTGCTGCATGTAATTGGTTCTCTTTATTGCTAAACAGTATTCCATTGTATGGATATACCACAATTTGTTTATCCATTCACCAATTAATTGACATTAAGATTGTTCCCCATTCTTGGGTATTATGAATAAAGATGTTACAAACAATCATACACAAGTCTTTTCGTGGATATGCTCCTTCATTTTCTTGGATAAATGCCTAGGAGTGGGATTGCTGTGTTTTATGGTAAGTGTGTGCTGAACTAATTTCTAAAGAACTAACAGAGTTGTACAAAGTGGCTGAACCATTGTGCAGTCCCATCAGTATGAGTGAATAAAAGGTATGAAACATATGAAATTTCTAGTTGCTTTACACCTTTGCCAACACTTGGTATTGTCATTCTTTTTAATTTTAGGTGAGGATCAATTGATTGCAATTTAAATACATTAAGTAAATAATTTAAAGCCACACCGCTAAGCAGATCTAAGAAAAAATACTTAATTTCTATGTTTTCTGACTCTATATCTGTTGATCTTTCCACTACATCATGCTGCATCTCATTTTATTCTTTCTATACTTGACTATATTTGGAAGAAAATACATATCAATATGTATACTTCAATAGATTTTTTCCACATCAAAGTAAAATTTAATAGCATTTAACATTATTTCAGCTACTTTCAACCCATGCTGAGATGTTTGTGCAAAAGGAACCTGTAATACTAAGCCTGAATAAGCACTACAATTTTCCAGGTGGGTAATTATGATCTGATGTATTTTCAAAAATCTGTTTGTTGCTGCCATTGTTGTTATTGTTGAGCACTGTAAGAGCCCAGTAATAAACAGTATTGAAAATATATATCTTCTACAAATTAATTATATGTGCCACATTCTAGAGAGAAACTTCAACATCTTTCTTGTACAAAGTTTACACACACTTTTAAGCACAAAGGGAAGAAATTGCATCTCTACCCCAACCCCTTATCTTTAGAAGCAGGTTCGGATTCAAGAGCTCTGTGCTACATACTGTAAGTGAAATGGAATGAAATTAGGAAACAAAAGACTAGGCTTGCCTTGGCTTCCAGGCCCAGCTCTGCTAGAGGCCCTGTTATTTAACCTTTCTCTTTTCTTTCTTTGCAAGTGTTCTGCCAGGCACTTTACATGTTTTCCTAGGTTGGGCTCCCTGGAAGCAATGCCTCAGTTGGGAATTCCTTTGCATGCCTCCTTAAGGGGAAGCTCTCAAGAGAAACAGATAAACAAGTAAAAGAATCCAGATAGGGAAAGTGGAAGAAATCACACACAAATCTGGAATGTATATTCAACCTTAGAGTCTGTCTTAACTTGAGTCAAGAGAGCAGGGCTTTTGTACCCTCCTCCATGCCAAAGGCCTCATTGACCACAGACACCTTGGGGTGGGATCTGTGGACTAACTTGCAGGCATCTTCCAGAGAGGTGGCTTCAATTACCCAAGGGTAATTCTTACAGGTGAAAGCCGTTTTTCACAGCACTGCAGCAGCTCAGAGAGAGGCACACCAACAGAACAGAGAAAAGGAATCCTAGGGGATCCGGCAGGGCATCAAAACCTGTTATCACATTTGTACAACCTTGTTCAATTTTCAACGCATTTTTAATACCTCATCCACTTTGCGAGAGAGAAACTGAGGCCTTGAGAGGCTAAAGAAGTTGCCTGGAGGTCACGTGGTCAGTCAATAGCAGTGCTAGAATAACCACACCTGTTGTACCTTCTGTCAATATAGCCCCAAGTGATCACTCAAGAAAATATAGATTAACTTCCTAAAATCTAAAACAGACGACAGATTATACTGATGACAGATACAATCACTATTAATACTGGTGCTATTATTTGAAAAATGCATTTCTCTGACCCAACCCAACTTGTTATTGCAGGGACCCCATTTCCAACTACTGCAGTCTCTTGAATACTTTCTTTAAGCTCTGCTTTGGCATGTCAAGAGAACTCTTTATCAAATACTTTTGCTCTCTGAGCTTACCCTCTTTCTACCCTACCCTTTCTGTAACACCGTCTGGAGAAGTTGTTTTCTCCTCTGGGTGTAACTTCTCCTGTTGCTAGGATTCACAAATCCTTCTTCTTCTTCTTCTTTTTTTTTTGATGTAACAATCTTCTGCAGCCAGGATGGATGGTTGGAGAATTCCTCTACTGTCCTGTGCCTGGCTTTTTCTTCCAGGATAGTACTTTTGTAGCTGGAAATACACAGAAACAAACGCACGCCTTAGTGTGGCAAAGGAGCACTGACTTTCAATTACAGGGATTTGGGTTCTAAACAGATCTTCGTTTCCATATACAGTTATCCCTTCATTGAAGTTTAAACAAGATGCCTTGGAAAATGGACAGAAAAAAATAACCAAGGCAGGTTATTTTTAACCTAAATCAGAGATTCTAATATATGGCTGTTCTTTGGAATCCTGGATTTATTTCGACTAATTAAATAAGGACTACAAAAGAAAGTGTGCATGAATTTTTATTTTCCAAGTTCAGCAAGTTGAGTAAGCAACTCCATCTACCAAAAACACTCTCTCTCATCTCATAGCCTTCTCCCTATGCCTCGGAGCTCCACAATTCCCTAATCAATGCACTTCACACTAGATTTTTATTTTGATTTGAAACATACACTCTCAGTTACCCAAGATACTACAATATAATACAGGACTAAGTCACAGCAGAACACAATAAGAACATTAGCTCTGGAGGGATACCAAATGCATTCACATACTTGTCCCATCATATTCTGATTGTGTGTGTGATATTTGGCAAGCAACTTAACCTCTCTGAAAGTCCAGTTCCTTATCCTTAATATGAGATAAATCACAGCACCTACCTCATAAGATGGTTGTGAAAAACAGTGAAATAATTGATGGACAGTGTAGAGAATACTACCCTGGCATTTGGAAAGTGCTCTATAATATTAGCCATTATTATTTCATTACAAATAGAAAGTTTTTCTAAATAATGAAGAGTGAGGGGAGAATGTATGCACATTGACTGCCAGATCATACATGAATGCACAGTCCTCAGACATTGGAGCCTGATGTCTTATTTCCATGTTTGAGAGCCACCAGGGCAGAAGAGTAAATGTCAAGAATTAGAATAGTCTGTGACTTATATTCTTTATCTAGAAAAGAAGGAACCTGGTGAAGAAATTCTTATACAGGAAGAAAAAATTGTAGAACTACAATAAAAGATGCAGAAAAAGCTCCAAATCTTAGTGTTACATACTCACTAGTCTACAGTGTAATTTTGACATGCCCAGGTGTTACCCCAAAAAAACGCTCAGAACTAGAATATAGTTAAATTAGAGAGTGATTACTCACACTGGAAGAGGAATCTTGGCTTTACAAAAGAAATTCACCGTAGGGCTCCTTATGTATCAACCTCTTCAAATTTCCAATGGTTTGTAAAGGAGCCAAGAAAGTACAAAGCTAAATTACTGATAGTTATTGTCAATGAAACATAATCAGAAATCAAGGTTAAGGTTTCAACAACTATAATACAATGAAATAGGACAACTAAATGGAAGAAGCATTGGGTTTAAATTTTATTATGAAGAAGAGAATGATGAATAAGATATATTCATAATGCATTTGGCCTGGGTTTCCCAGAAAGCAGAGTCAGAGACAAAGGACTGGGTAGGGCAAGTTCATTTGAGAAGTGATTAATGGGGCAGTGAATCAGAGCAGGAGGGAAATCCCATTAAATAAGTCATATTGAGTTGCACGCTATACTAGGAACTGGTATTGATCTTCCAAGACCTTCAGAGGATCCTATGAAATGCATTTTAGAACTGTCTGTCTAAGACAGGAAAAAGGAAGGCAATTATGCTTATTTCCTACCCCCAGTGGTCAAGGGTGATGTGGCAGATATTAATTCTCCCACAGTTCTGGGAGAAGAGCACATGCTTGTGCGCTAGGTAGGTTCCCATTAGTAGACTACAGTTATGGCAGCAGAAAAATCTGGGGCAAGAAGCAAGAAGCATACAGTAGGGGATCAAAGTGTGGTGCTCTCAGATCTCATCTGCCAGAAAGACATGGAGCCATCAGCTACGTCTGTGACAAGAGTAAGAGTTTGGGCAGAGAGGATTTGAAAGGATAAAAAAGAACAGTTGAATTCACAGCCCTTATCCAAATCTTACAACCTGAGATGAGGAGAAAATATACATAAACACTGTCTGAAACAAAGACACAGTAACGAGGCTGCAACAGAGAGACAAATGTGCTATTATGAAAATATAGCATAGGGAGAAAGTAATTCAAATTGAGATGATCTGGGAGAAAATTCAAAGTTTTTTAGGAAAAAATAAACTGCATGCTGAACATGAAAGCTTAGATAGCATTTTCACAAGATAAATGAGGAAATTATGAGTATTTACCATAATAAAAAAAGAACAGAGGGGATAGAGAACACAGTTAGAAAAGATGTAGGTATGTTTGAATTCTATATAAGGTATTTGGGGTACAGTTATAAGAAAGCAGGTTGACTAAGATGGAAAAATAGATAGGGGACAGATTGTGCAAGACTTTGAACCAAGATGTGTTTTGTAGTGATCATCAATGGTACTTTGCTTATCTAACTCTAATTTATTTTGGGAATTATCATTTTCTCATTTGATAAAGATCTGATGGGATTTTTCATTTGGCTCCCTACTCTCCTTTTAACAAGATCTTTTGCAGAGCAGAAGTTTTTTATTTTAATGAAGTCCAACTTATCTTTTTTTCCTTTCACAGATTATGCTTTTGATTTTGTATCTAAAAACTCATCATCCTATACCCGGTAACACAAATTTTCTTTTTTGTTATCTTCTAGATGTTTTATACTTTTACATATTATGTTTAAGTCTATGATGTATTTTGGGTTAATTCTTGTGAAAAGTGCTAAGTTCTGTATCTAGGTTCATCTTTTTTTTTGGCATATGGATATCTGATTATTTCAGCACCATTTCTTGAAAGGACTATTCTTGCCTCATTGAATTTCTTTTCTTCCTTTATCAGTGATCAATTGACTATATTTGAATGGGTGTTTCAGGGCTCTATTCTGTTCCAACGATCTATGTGTCTATTCTTTTGCTAATACCATACTGTCTTGATTAATGTAGCTTTAGGGCAAGTATTAAAATTGGTTACTGTGAGTCATACAACTTTGTCCTTCAATGTTATGTTGGCTAGCCTAGATCTTTTGATTTTCATATAAACTTTAGAATCAGCTTACAGTATCTACCAAATAGCTTGCTGGGATTTCAATTGGGATTGTGTTGAATATATGGATCAAGTTAGGAAGCATTGACATCTTAATATTTAGTCCTCCAATGCATGAATATGGATTAGCTCTCCATTTATTTAGATCTTGGATTTCTTTCATCAAAGTTTTATAGTTTTCTGCATATAGATTCTGTAAACATTTTGTTAGATTTATACTTAAATACCTAAAGATTTATACTTTCATTTATTTTGATAGCTCATTCTTTTTAATGCTGAATATTATTCCATTGTCTGGGTATACCATTCACCTACTGAAGGACGTCTTGGTTGCTTCAAAGTTTTGGCTATTATGAATAAAAATGCTATAAACATCCATGTGCATGTTTTTGTGTGGACATAAATTTTTAATACATTTGGGTAAATATCAAGGAACACAATTGCTGAATCATATGGTAAGAGTATGTTTACTTTTGTAAGAAACTGCCTAACTGTCTTCCAAAGTGCTTGTACCATTTTGCATTCCCACCAGCAACGAATGAGAGTGCCTGTTGAGCCACACCATTTGGTGTTGTCAGTCTTTTGGATTTTTGCCATTCTAGTAGATGTGTAGTAGTATCTCATTATTGTTTTAATTTTCAATTCCCTAATGACTCATGATGTTGAACATCTTTTCATATGTTTACTTGCCATCTGCATATCTTCTTTGGTGAGGTGTGTGTTCAGCTCTTTTGCCCATTTTTTAATCATGTTGTTTGTTTTATTGTTGAGTTTTGAATATTCTTTGTATATTTTTGAACAACAGTCCTTTATCAGATGTGTCTTTCTCCCAGTCTGTGACTTGTCTTATCCTTCTCTTGACACTGTCTCTTACATAACAGAAGTTGTTATTTAATGAAGTTCAGCTTATCAATTATTTCTTTTCTGGATTGTGCCTTTGGTATTATATCTAAAAAACCATCACATACACAAGTCATCTAGACTTTCTCCTATGTTATTTTCCAGGAGTTTTATAATTTTGTGTTTTACATTTAGGTCTATGATGGACCCTTTATCGTGTCTTTCCTTGATAGCTTCTTCTTTAATAACCATTCTCACTGTCTTAGGTCAGTGTTTCATCATATCCTGACTAGATTACTGTGATGTTTTCCATAAGATGTAACTGTCGCTGTATTTTATTCCTTGAAAATTTGTGTGTATGTGTGTGTGAGAAAGATTAGCCCTGAGCTAACATGTGTTGCCAATCCTCCTCTTTTTGCTGAGGAAGATTGGCCCTGGGCTAACATCCATGCCCATCTTCCTTTACTTTATATGGGACGCTGCCACAGCATGGCTTGACAAGTAGTGCATTGGTCTGTGTCCGGGATCTGAACCTGCAAACGCCAGGCTGGCCAAGTGGAGGGTGTGAACTTAACCGTTATGCCACTGGGCCAGCCCCCTATTCTTTGAATGTTTTGTTATACGGTTGTCAGGATCAACTCTCTAAAACAAAAACCTCATCATTTTACAGCTCTGTTTAATATCTTTCAAGAAAACCTATTTTTGAAAGGCAAATCCCTTAATATAATGCAATGCTTTCCATAATGTAAAACTTGTTATCCTCTAGACTCTTCTGTCTGGATACTCTTCCCAAATCCAGAAAGCTGACGCTATTGACCATGCCCAGTTCCCATAGAGGACCATGACTTCCATGTCACCCTAACTGTGATCTTGCTGTTCATCTACCACTTACTGCATTCCTTGTATCTGTTGCCTGTGAAAGAAAGTAATATAGGAACATGTATTCATAGGGAAAGTTTTCTTTCACAGTACATAACAAACTCTAGTCATAAATGAAAAGACTGATAAATTTGACTAAATTAAATCCAAAACAACATGGATAAATCTCAAAATTATCATGTAGTGGCTGGCCTGGTGGCGTAGTGGTTAAGTTCACATGCTCTGCTTTGGCAGCCCAGGGTTCACTGGTTCAGATCCGGGGTGTGGACCTATGCACCACTCATCAAGCCATGCTGAGGTGGTGTCCCGCATAGAGCAAATAGAAGGATGTACGACTATGACATACAACTATCTAGTGGGGCTTTGGGGAGAAAAAAGGGGAAAAAAGGAGGAAGATTGGCAACAGAGGTTAGCTCAGGGCCAATCTTCCTCAAGAAAAATTATTATGTAGAGCAAACTAAGCCAGCTACAAAAGAGTACTCTAAATGCTTCAAATCAAAGACAAAGATTGATAAATCAGATTTTAAAATTTTCAGCTATATGCTGCATAAAGAAGACATGTAAAAGAAAGGATGTAGAAATGTTGAATTTAAAAAGAATAGGAAAAGGAAAACCATGCAAACATTAGCCACAAGAAACCTGTGTAACTATATTAAGTTCCAAAGAGAAATACTAACTTTGGGTGATACAAATCAGATGAGTAGTTGCCTAGAGTCATGATGAGCATGGCAGTGGAGGGGAGAGTTTTGAATGCAAAGGGGCATGGGTGAACATGCTGACGTGAAGGGGGTATTTTAAATCTTGCTTTAAGTGGTGGCTACACAGGTGCATAATGTGTTAGAAACTCTTTTGAGAGGGCCAGCCTAGTGGTGTAGTGGTTAAGTTCACGTGCTCCACTTCAGTGGCCCAGGGTTCATGGGTTTGGATCCCGGGTGCAGACCTACACATAACTCATCAGGCCATGTTGTGGCGGTGTTCCACATACAAAATAGAGTAAGATTGGCACAGACGTTAGCTCAGGGACGATCTTCCTCACCAAAAAAAAAAAAAAAAAACCTCTTTGGAAGTCATATATAAAATAAATGTCTTCCTATTATTTGGTTTAAATTGTATCTCAATAAAGCTAACTTAAAGAGAGGCGAGAAAGAGGGAAAGAAAGGAGATAAAACTTCTGTTATTCTAAGGAATCCTTTAAGAGAGTGAAAAGGCAAGCCAATAATCAGGTAAGGAAATTTGTACCATATATAACCAACAAAAAACTCATGTCCAAGTTATATAAAGAAATTCTACCATCAAGAAGAAAATGAAAAACAACCCAAACAAAAATAGGCAAGAGTCCTCCACAAAAATGGAGTAACCCAAATGACCAAAAACTACAAAAAGTTGTTCAACCACTGAGATGATTCCAAATTCAAACCACCGTGAAATGCTATTACTCATCATCCAGAATGGCTAAAATTAAAACCACAATGTGAAGGAATAGGAGTTTCACAATCTGCTGGTGGACATACAAATTGATTCAAACAGTATCTTAGCTCAGGCTTCCATAACAAGTGCCATAGACTCGGTGGCTTATAAACGACAGATGTTTATTTCTCACAGTTTTAGAGACTGGAGGTCTGAGATGAGTGCTAGCATGGTCAGGTTCTGGTGAGAGCCCTCTTTTGGCTTGTAGACTGCTGTCTTCTTCTGTGTCCTCACATGGAAAGAGGGTGAGAGAGCTCTCTGGGATCTCTTTTATAAGGGTACTAATCCTATTCATGAGAGCTCCACCCACATGATCTAAACACCTCCCAAAGACCTTACCTCCTACTACCATCACATTGGTGGTTAGGATTTCAACATATGAATTTGGGGAAGACAAAAACATCCCTTTCATTGCAAATAAGTAAATTGATAATTTGGAAAACTGGCATTATCGAATGAGGTTGAACAAACTCATACCTTATTACTAAACAGTTTGATACTAACAGAAATGCATGCATATGTGGAACATGAAACTTGAGTAAGAATGTTTACCAGGAATATTAAAACAATACAAATATCCACTGATATAAGAAAGAGATTAATGTAGTAAGGAATTGATACCGACTGAATGTTTGTGTCCTCCCAAAATTCATATGCTGAAGCCCTACCCCCACCAATGTAATATTTGGAGATGGGACCTCTGGAAGGTATTTAGAGTTAGATCATGAGAGTGGGGCCCTTATGATGGTATTAGTGACTATATAAGAAGTGAAAGATAAAGAGATTGTCTCTCTTTCTGTGAAGTACAGAGTGAGGCCTGTGAGGGCTTAGCAAGAAGGCAGCAGTCTCCAAAACAGAAAGCTCACTCTCACCAGGAACCTAATCAGGGGGCACCTTGATCTGGGAATTCCCAGCTCCAGAACTGTGAGAAATAAATGTCTGATGTTTAAGCCACCCAGTATATGGAATTTTGTTAGCAACCCAAAGCTAAGTAAGATGGTAATATTGCTGCAAGTGTACTATACAACTCTGGAGATAAAAAACAATATGGATACATCTCACAAATATAATGTTGAGTGAAAGAAGCCAAATATAGAAGAATATATATTACAAGATTCCATTTAACTTTATTATTAAAAACTGGTAAAAGTGAAGTATAATATTAGGGAAGTATAGCTAGATATTAAAACAATAAAGGAAAGTGAACAATAGATTTGTGTAAAAGCTAGGATAATGGCTACCTTTGTGTGGGAAGGAGGAGGTAGTGGTTGGGAAGGAACAGCAGAGAGGCTTCTAGGGTACATACTATTCCTTGACTTGTGTGGTGATTGCATGGTCTTCACTTTGTGATAGCTCCCTGAGTTTTATATGTGGGATACTTTTCCTGTATATATCATAATAAAAAGGTGAAAAAATAAAACAAGAGAATGATAAACACAAAATTCAGAAGAGTAGTTCCTAAAGAGGGAAGGCAGGCTGTGAGGAAAGGGAAGACACATCCATGTAGACTCTTCAAAATATACAAAACTTGTGCATGAATTATTTTGCATATATTAAATATTATAGTATATTACAATAAATTTTTAAAAACATTAAAATTTCATTTGGTTAGGAGTTTGAACCAAATAATGTCTAAGTTCTACAAGATCACCTGTTTTAACTCCCACATTTAGTTGTCAGAATGTTTTAAATTTTTATATCAGTGAGATGATATCTTAGAGAAGATACATAACTTTTACAACAGCAAGGTACATGATGATGATGATGATGATGATAGCTATCATTATTGAGCACTTACTTTGTTTTATTCGAATGCATAAATACCTCCTGGCAATAACTTGTTAGGGATGCATTATTATTGCCCCTATTTTTCAGAAGTGGACACTGACACAAAAAAACGTTTCATAAGACACAGCAAATAAGTGGCAAAGCCAGCATGTGAAGTCAGCAAGTGTAGCTCTACCGTCCATGCTCTTAACTACTACGCTAGTTGAAATTTTCATGCAAAAGGAGTGCGTGTGTGTGTGTGTATTTCATGTCAATATTACATCTTTCTAAATGAACACTTGACTGCAATGCAGGAGAACTCATTTATAAACTTAGTTCTGCTCTTTGTAGCTAAGTATTCTTCTGAATGTCACTTACATTTTCTGGAAGTCAGTTTCCCAATTAAAAAAATAGGAATAATTCTATCTTACCGTGACCACTTCACAAGATTGTTTCAAAGAAGACCAGAGTAGATTGCATGTGTATTAGCACTTATGAAATGTAAAAGGCTAGAAATATAAACTAGCATCATAATAGTAATTATCCCCTGATGCAAAATTATATTTGATTTATGTACATACGCAACAAATATATACATCTGAAAGAAATACTCTCATGATGTTAACCAACCATACCTACAGGCAGTCTTCCAACTACATTAAGATGGCATATAAACAACATACTTATTAAAAAGTAAAAATACTATTCGTCATACTCTTGATTTTCCTTACTATGTATTTCACCTTCAAGATATTTTAGCACTTTATGAATACCATTGCAACAGTTTTAACTCTAGTAGATTGTACCTTCTGACTTAACTTCAGAATTAGAAGTTTTTCCTGATAATATACAGGTTGAATTATGACGGATTCTAAGAGAAACTGCATTAGTCTACGGCAATTTATTCTTGGGCTGTATGAAACGTGTCATGCTTTTCCCAAGCAGAGCTGATTTTATTCAATATAGCGTATTCGATGCTTTTAAAATCTGGGGGGAAATTATATTTTAAATTACTTAAGGGATAAAAGCAGCATTGCTTGACATCAAGGATTAACTGCTCCTACATAAATTAATTCATTTTAAAAATGTGAAATATCAGTATGCCTATTTTGGTGTTTGACTTTACAGCTCAAATGTTGCACATATATATTTTGTGAACATTATGCAAATGATGACCCAGAATTAATAAGCTGAAAATATTAATGAAACAAATTTAAAATTATTAATTATCTGATAATCTAGAAAGTTTTAATGTTAAATACTACATCCTAGAAAAGTCAAGCTGTTTCCTAGAGTAACACTAAATAAGAAAAGGCATACATTTAAATATCAATTGAAAAAGTATATATAGAGCCTCTTCTATGTGTAAGAAACTGTGTTGGACATAGAGAGGAAAAAAGAGACATAAGACAGAGTTCATCTCCTCCAAGTGGTTCACAGCCTAGTTTGAAAACAAACATAAATATAGATATATAAATATATATACATCCATACATATATATAATATATTTAAATATTTAAATATATTATATAAATAAATATGTGTGTGTGTGTATACAGGCTGTGGTCAAAAGAGTTAAAACAAATTGCTCTGAGGATATGAAACATAGACAGCATAATTCCAGATGAGGAGATTAAAGAAGCACAATTTATCCAAACACATGTAATCTCTGTTTATTTTGCCTAAACATCTACATGAGTCACATGGACATATTGACAATATGTTTGTGTTCATAACACCCTGGTATGTTCATAAAATTATCTGGTTTCTTATCTTGATAAGAAGAGAATTTACCTGTATATTCATGTGTAAATAAGTAGTTTAGACTGGATGATTATCCTAGGTATCTTCTAGCCCATATACTCTTTAAAAATTAGACATTGTTGGGGATGGCCTGGTGGCCAAGTGGTTAAGTGCGTGGGCTCTGCTTCAGCAGCCCAGGGTTTGAAGGTTCGGAACCCCAGGCGCTTGCTGACACACCTCTTGTCAAGCCATTCTGTGGTGGCATCCCATATAACATAGAGGAAGATGGGCATGGATGTTAGCTCAGGGCCAATCTTCTGCAGCAAAAAAAACAGGAGGATTGGCATCAGATGTTAGCTCAGGGCTGATCTTCCTCACACACACACAAAAAATTAGACATTGTTGTACATTTAATATGAGTTATTTACCCATGTGGACACTTAAGAAAACTACTTAATTATTTTTTTCTAAAATATAATGAAAAAAGCACCAGCCTTATTTTTATATTAAAAATTCCAATAATTAACTACTATGTATATTAAGTATAATCAATTATCTTTGGAAAAATAATTAGTACATGGAGAAGTAATATGATTATTATAAAGCAATTGAAATAATTAAGAGGACTAATATATGGGTAATTGACCTGATTTTTATTTTCTGATAATTATTGGTACTAAAAAGAAATAATACAAACATGCATTTGCATGGTTTTTATAAAGGAAACCACTAAATAAAGTTCAGTTTAATAAAGAACTTGCCTGAGGACAACCAGATAATAAATGCCACAGTCATGACCAAGAATTCATTCTTTCGACAACAACTGTCATGCTATTTCACACTTCCCTACGCTACCACTTCATTTGTATTCCTGGAATAAGTCTGAAAATAACTCAGTCATACATTAGCTTCTAGTCAACTGATAAGGATCTTTTACAAAAATATCGCTATCGCCTTTGTCATCAAAGCCACCAAATGACAAGTATTTAACAAACATCCATTATGTGTCAGTCAACTGGGAAAAAGAATTAGAAATCATCACATAACTAGAATGCAAGAGCCCATGAAATTCAAGGGAAGCAAAAGCAGGGGAAAAAGCTTTGCTCCAAAAATATGTGAATTAAAACCCTTCACAAATGTTTCACTTATTTTTCACTTAGACTTCAAATCAGGATGCTGACTCATTTTTGAAGCCTAAAGAGGTTTAGATAAACAAATGATGAAGGGAGAGTGGGGCTGAACTCGAGGCAGGCATCTTAAAACAAAATACAGAGTGACAGCTAACACTGTTGCTGCTGGAATTCCATTAAACCAACTTTGACGAAATTGAGGCTGAAATGAAATACAAAACAGAGAGTAGTTAATTTAAAAGTACAGCAGCCGTGGACCATTTTGATTATTACAACATAGTGTAAGTGCATATGTTTACTTTCATGACCATACATATTGTATACAATAATGCAAAATTATGTAGGAATTCTGAAGAAAACATTGTTAGCACACTTGTAAGAATATTGCCTCATAATTTTCAAATGTAAAATGTGTCTGGAAGAAAAATATTTCGGTGGTCTGTGCTTTGCACTTCCAGTGAAATTAAAGCAAATACAGGTTCTAAAAAGTAATTTTAAAGTGATGTGACATTCTAACAAATACAGTATGGAAGGGGAAAAAGAGTAACTTTATAGCTGGAGAAATCTAGCAGATACCACCCTAACCAAGTCATCAAGGTTAACAAGGTTAACATCACCAGTGATCATGCTGATATTAAAGACTCTCTGACACGTTGTCATGAAAATGCTATTTTATGTCTGTGTTTTTTCCAGAAAACCATAACCCCAGTATAACTATAAGAAAACATCAGACAAAGCCAAATTGAGGGACATTCTACAAAACACTTTGACCATGTGTCTTAAAAATATTAAAATTATGAAAAACAATGAAAGGCTGAGAAATTGCCAAGATTGGAGCAGACTAAGGAGCCATTACAACTAAATGTAAGCCTGAGTTAGATCCTAGAATAAACAAAAAGGACTTAGTGGAAAAACTGGTAAAATCCAAATAAAGTCCTGAGTTTGGTTAACAGTGCTATACCAATGATAATTTCTTAGTTTAGGTACATGTACCATGATTATGTAGACGTTAATATGACAGGAAGATGGTTGAAAGGTATACAGGGACTCTCTACAGTATCTTTCCAACTCTTCTGTAAATCTGAAATGATTTCTAAATAATAGTTAAAAATTGTTTTGAAGATACGACATGGTGGAAAATATTGTGACATTGAGTTAGGCAATGGAGTAGACACCAAAGAGCACAAACAGAAGGAAAAAATGATGAAATGGACTTCATCAAGATTAAACAATTTGCTCTTTAAAAAACATAGTTAAGAAAATAAAAAGGTGATCCATAGACTTGGGAAAACCTTTTGTAAAACATATATCAGACAAATATACAGAATACGTAAGCATCTCTTACAACAGAAAAAAATACAGAAAAACATTTAAACAGACACTTCACAAAGGAAGATATATGAATAAATAATGAGCACATGTAAAGATGCTCAACATCACTAGTCATCAAGGAAATACAAATTAAGATCACATGAGATGCCACTAATACTAGAATGGCTAAGTTGAAAAAGGCTGATAATACCAAAATAGACTAGGATGTGGAGAAATTAGAACTCTTATGTATTGCTGGTGGGAATGGAAAATGGCACAATCACTTTGGGGAAAAATATGGAAGTATTTTATGAAGTTTATCATGCATTTTCATATGACCCAGCAATTACCATCTAACAGAAATGAGATTATGTAATCACACAAAGACAGGTATGTGAATGTCCATCACAACGTTATCTATTGTATTTCCAAACTGAAAAAAACATAAACATCATTCAACTGGTGAATAGATAAATAAGTTGCAGTTGATCTACCATGGAATGCTACTTAATGGTAGAAAAATAAAACATTCGTGCACAGAATAACATGCACAAATCTCAGAAACATTATGTGTCATGAAAGAAGTTAAATACAAAAGACGATGTGTGTGGATCAACTTATATGAAATTCTAGAAAATACAAAACTGTAGTGTATGTATGTAGTGACATAAAGTAGATCAGTTGTTGTAAGAGGCTGGGGGATAGGGAAGGAGATTTTAGTGCAAGCTTTTCAGAGTAAAGGGACTATTCTAGATTTTAATTATGGTAGTGTTTACACAATTATATATAACTACAAAAATACAACAAACTCTATACTTCTAATTGGCAAAATTTATTATATGTAAACAAAACCTGAGTAATCAAAAAAAGAGAAAAAATACCGTAACAAAACATCCCAAGAAAAATTAATAAAATGTAAGCTACCAAACAACAAGGCAATAGGGACTTAAATCATAAAAATATTTACTATTTCCATGGGGGAAACGCAGTTGGAGGTAGGCAATTTCAAGACTGTCTCAGCAATTCCGTGATGTCAGGTCCATATATACGTAATTCTTTTGACAGCCAGATAGCTGTGGACATCAGATATATTCTCATGCAGTTCTACAAAAATCAGGAAGTTGGAGGAGTGCATATTACTGTCTTATTGCATCCATAACAAATTACCACAAATTTAGTAGTCTCAGCAACACAAATTTATTATTTTTCAGTGCTGTAGATGAGAAATCTGACACAGGCTTGACTGTGCTAAAGTCAAAATGTCAGCAGGGCTGCCTTCCTTTCTGGAGGCTCTTAGGGAGAAGCCTTTTACTTGCCTTTTCCAGCATCCAGAGGCTGCCTTTATTCCTTGGCTCACAGCCACTTCCTCCATCTTCAAAGCCAGCAAACGCAGATTGAGTCCTTCTAACGTCAGACGTCGAGAATCCTTCTTCAGTCATCACATGTCTCTTTGACAACAGCTAGGAAAGTTTCTCTGATTCTAAAGACTCTTGTGATTAGATTGGATCCTCTTGGATAATCGCTTCATGTTAAAGGCACGTCCTTAATTACATCTGCGAAACCCCCCGTGTCCTGCAAAATAACATATTCACAGCTTCCAGTAATTAGGGCTGAGCAATTTGGGGGGATCATTATTCTGCCTACCCCAGGGGGTTATAAATTGATGACAGAATTTTCCTAAACTGCCTCTCTCCTTTTATCAGAGAGGAGATACAGTTCCCACAATCTCAGACTTTCCCTTATAACTCATTTACCGGAAGTATGGATCCGGTACCCTAAATCTGAGGGAGATGGAGAGAGTAATTATCTAGCTTTCCCATCTGCTATAGCAGGAGACAGGCAAGACTACTCTCAGTCCACCACCAGCATCTCTCACATACTACTTTTCTATAGTTTTTCTTCTCAGAAGAAAATGACAGAAAAATATTGTAAAATATTTAAGTAGCCAAACTCTCTTTAGCTCTGTGGATTAGAGAGATATGGAAACATATGCAATATCTCAGGAAATAAAACATCTACCAATTTTCCTTGAATCACATCCTTGAAGATGCACTCCAGCCAACTGAAAGGTAAAGAGTGATGGCTATCAACAACTGAGATCGACGTCTTACTAAGTGCTGGGACTATTCAAAGCAACTAACTTAGTTAATTCTCACCATATTCTTATGAGATAAAGACTATAATTAACCTTATTTACAGATGAGAAAACAAAAGCACAGAAAGAATAAATAATTTCTTCAAAGTCACATAGCTATTAAGTGGTAGAAATTCAAACCTAGCAACTCCAGCTCCAGAACACATACTTTTTATTAAAAAATTATAATTTTACATAAAAATTTGTGTTGCCTGTGAGATTACCAGATGAAAACTTCTAGAAGACGGTTGGCTATATCCAGTCTGTACTTCAGAAGTGAGGTCTGGGCTGGAGATAGAGATTTGAAAATATGGAACACTTGATGGATATGTGTGTCAGGGAAGCTGGTGGCAAGAGTCTGGAAGGAATATAACAAGCCAGCAGGGAGGCAGCAGAAGCGTGGTGTTGGGGATCCACAAAACTGAGGGAGAGTCAGAGCAAGCGACAGTTCAGAAGTCAGATAGGCCTGGAGTAACAGGAGTACAAAAAATCATATTGGATAGCTTGACAAGGCCAGAAGCCAACAGGAAACCTGTGATAACCAAAGAAACAAGTCTGAAAAATTAGGGGGAACAAAAAAAGCACAGGACAAGAATTAATGCCAGTAATTGCACCACCTTCCATCCATGTAGTCCTTTTAAGTGTTTTACAATTTCTGATTCTCTTCCATATTTTGTTATTTAAACAAATATGAAATGAAAAATGAAAGCAAGTGTCTCCTTGTTTATTCTAGGAGCTTGTATCTGCGTCTCATGAGGCAGGAGTCTGATGTTTGCAGGGAGAGAGGATTGAAAATGACTATCTCTGCTGCCAAAATAGTGGCTAAACATGAAAAGTTTCAGAAATATGCCTTTCACTGGAAGAGCGTATTAGCAATATTTAAAGGCGTTCCCACTTATATAACTTTCTGCTGAAGAACACACTGGAGCTTCTTTCAGTTGTTACTGCTGTTGCTGTTTTATCTGAATCTTACTTTGCATAAGGGTCAGAAACGTCCTTTTTGCTCACTTAACAATAGAACATGATCATCTTTCCATATCAATCCATATAATGCTATTTTTTCTTATGGAGTCAGCACTTCCAATTCCTTCTAAAAATCCTGCAGGAAAGCCCCTTTCATATTCTAACTTATGCGTTAAGAACAGTAAGAACCATTCAGTTCTCAATGGGCTTGCCTTTGGAACATTTTCGGAAGCTCTCTGGACTTCTCTGTCATGTTTTATTAACAGTGACTCCCAGCGTTACGTTAGAATAGATTTTATTTTCTCTTTCTGTCAATTACATTGACTGACAGTCTGCAATGAGTTTCCTAGTAACACCTAGGGGATGCTTAGGTTTCCTACTCAACTATTCTTCAATATATTGAGAACCTGTCACTAAACAGTCACTTTTCCTTCTTTTCTGCTGATGAAGACAATTTTACTCTTAACCTCATGTATAATTTGCCAAATACAATAGGGCTTTAGATTATGCAACCGCCTGACATCATGGATTTTTAGAGTTTCTTTTTTTCCCCTTGGTAATAATCTTGAATTCTCTGTGGCATGTAGTTAAGATTTATTCATTAGTTCAATTATGGCTGTTTATTCTGTCTACAGGAAGCCAAATAACTTATTTTTTAAGCATATTGAATGATTAATCATGGCATTGCACCAAAAATGCAGACTTTGGGCTTAGATTTGGGTTTCCTGGACAGAAAATTAAACATAGATGATTGATTGATATGAACCTATAAATATCTACCTTGGGGGTGAGAGGAGTGGAGCAGTACACCAAGCATTTACTTTGAAAATAATTTGAGATGTTAAAATATAAATGTGTTCCCTTGTAGCCTGAGTATTCCAAGAAGGTATTAACTTAACCCTTTTCTCAAGCTCGTGGAATCTACTCCTGCATGACCATCCCAATATCCCTTGGCAGAGCTTATATGTATTTCCCTTTCCTGTTGAATTAATATGTCTCTAATATTCTATTCTGCCGACCTACATTATCAACCTTGTTATGTAGCTAATATGCCCATCATTGAGGGTGAGAAACCTCATGGCTTAGCCTCAAAGGAGGAAGGATTTTTAGAAAAGGAAAGATTACAGAGAGAGACAATTAATCAAGAAGTATATTTTAAAATATTATTCTATTAGAAATATACAGTACCCCATACAGTGCTAAGACAAGTTACTGCTCAATCAATGCTATTTTCTTTCCCCATTTTAGTTTGTCTAATGATACAGAGCACAACTCTGAAGCCAAGCCACTGAGTTTAAACTTCACTAGCTCTGTGAACTGAGGCAAATTCCTGTAAGTGATCTGTGACTCACTTTTCTCATCTGAAAGAAAGATTAAGAATAGTGTATTAATCTCATAGTTCTTTTATGAGGAATAATATATAACTAGATTATTATATGCAAAGCACCTGTGACAGCATTTTCCATTAATCCCTGTCACATGCAATTAACATAAAAATTGTTTTATCCGCCTAAACTATTCCAGAATCATTTTCTTTTTAATTTCAAATCCATATTATTTTAAATTTAATTTGACATTTTTGACAAAAAGAGATATAGCCCACTAATTATCTGACAATTATAAAATGCTAATTATATAACTATAATTATCACTTGATAATTACCAAAAAAAAAAAAAATGCAGGGGTTGTACAACGATTGTGGTGGTGTTTTCTGTTTCTCACCTCTGCCTCTCAGCAACGATCTCCTCCATCCTTCTCTGTCTTGCTTTGTGCAAACGGATATCGAACACATCACCAGAACTTCCTCACAAGTTGGCTTCCACTTGTGTTTAGCCAGTGGAAGTCACCAGCAGCAGATCAGAAAAATGGAGGAGAGGGAGGTTGGGGTATTTTCTCTCCTTCTCCTTCCTTTCCTTAGCATCGCCTTTTGCAAGCAATGGTCCCATCAAGACTAGAGTCTTCCAGAGCTACAGCTCTCACTGGGTCCTCTGATGCTATTTCTCTTATTCCGTCTTTTGCCCTACAGGTGAAACTAGCTTCTCACGATTGTTGGTTTCATAGAGCTTCAATATCCATAATATTGCCCATATGAAGTAGTCCCTTTAAATTCTCCTCATTTAAATTATCGATGACAAACTACATCTCTAATCATCTACTTTAATGTAGTATGACTTACGTACCTACTTTCATATTATAGTATCAACACTTACAGGTAAGTGATTTTTAAATATGTGAACAAATATACTTTCCGATTGCCAGTTACTGTCTGAAAGGACCATGTTTGTTCCAACCACCATAGCTGGAGGACGTGCTTGCGACCCAGCACATCTTTCAGTATAGGTGCCCAATTAATGATATTAATTATAATTTATAGTTATGCATTTAGGTTAGCCTGGCAAGAAGATGGACCCAACAGTCACAACCATTCAATTTAGTGAGATATACAATGAGAACATAAATGCAGTTACAGAAACGGGAACAGGGATAGTCAGCAGAAGAGTGTCAGCAGGCATGGTATTCCATGGGTGGTAATCCAGAGAGAAGTTTGGTATCTGGGAATATATGCATTCATTATAGATGACGAGCGGTCTAAGCCTAGGAAGGATGAATATTGAAAAGGAAGACTATTTTGTTAAATAGAGCGGTAGGAAAATAGCCCAAGAAAAATCTGTTGGCAGATCCCAGAAGTTTACCCATGAAGAGATCAAGTACTGAGATCTGGCCTCTGGGAAGAAAGGTTGTCAAAGGGAAGGCAAACACCTCAGCACGTGTGAAATGTTCATATTCCAAAGCAAGAAGCCTAGGGAGTGTGAACAAGCTTGGGATCCACTTTCCAGAACTGGGATTCAGGATTCGAACTTGGTTACAGCTATGTGAAGAATGGGTCTTAACTGTATATAACATTTTTTTTCTTGTTATTATTTTATATCTATGCATATGACAAAGAAAAATTGACACACGTCATAAATATAAAGTTAAAGAAATGATCAAAAATGAATATTCCCTACTACCTGCCACCCAAGTCAAGAAACAGAACATTCTTAGCACTCCAGGAACCCCTCTTCTGCCTCTCATGGATCACTACCCACTACCAATATTCTAATTTCTAATCGTATAAATTAGGTTGACCTGTTTTTTTTTTTTCTTTTTTTTTTGCTGAGGAGGATTAACCCTAAGCTAACATCTGTTACCAATCGTCCCCGTTTTTTGTTTTCTTGAGGGAGATTAGTGCCGAGTTAACATCTGTGCCAATTTTCCCATATTTTACATGTCGGTTGCTGCCACAGCGTGACTGACGTATGGTGTATGTCTGTGATCAGGTTCTGAACCTGGGAACGCAGGCTACTGAAATGGAACGCAATGAACTTAACCACTACACCACAGGGCCGGCCCAAGGTTGGCCTGTTTTTTAACTTCATATAGATGCATTCCTGAAGTGTATATTATTTTGTTTGCAGTTTCTTTTATTCAATATTACATTTGTGATATTCATCCATGCCATTGCATACTGCTGCAGTTCATTTAAATTCAATATCATATGGTATTCTATTTTATGGCTATACTACAATTTATTTATACATTTTTAATCCATTCTACTACTGATGGATACTTTTTTTGCAGTTTGGGGCTACTGGAATAATGTTTTTATGAAATTATATTACATGTATTTTCATCAAAATACATTAAATATCTACTGAGTACCTATGTATAGGGTGGCTGAGTCATAGCATATGCACATGTTCAACCACAGTAGATAAACCAAACAGTTCCCAAGAGGATGTGCTAATTTTCATTCCCACCAGCAGTACATGAAGACTGAAGGTCCACTTCCCTGCAGTGATTTTGTGTTGTCAGGTTGTTTTTTAATTTTGATGAGATGTTCTGATGAGGTTGTAGTGGTATCTCATTGTAATTTTAATTACTGTTTATCAAATAATTAATGAGATTGAATAACTTTCTGTAGTCTTATTGGCCATTTGGATCTTATCTTGTTTTTCCAAGTGCCTCCTCAAGTCACTTACCCATTTTTCTAGTATTGCCTATCTTTTCTTTACTGATTAGTATAAGTTCTATAAATAAGTACTGCATATGAATACTTTATCATTTATATATGTTAAAATATACATTTTACCATTCTGTGGGTTACCTTTGTGCTCTCTGAATAGTGTAGTCTAATAAACAGGTATTTTTAATTTAAATGTAGTCCAATTTTTCAACTGTTTTTCTTATGATGAGAAAAAAAGTTGTATTCTCCGAGTTCCAGAAAAAAAACTTGGAAAACATACTATTGTTTGTCCCTAGATTCAAGCCTTAAGCAAGTAAACACAGAGCCTGTTTAACCAGCGCCAATCAGGCATTCACAATTCTGCTTCAATACGCTTACTCCTGAGTGTTAGACAGTCCCTGAAAACCATCCTTCCTCCACTTGTTACTTTTGTTTATAAAGTCAGCCTGTCCTTGGATGTTGTGCTTCCCCAAAAAGTCTACATAAGATTAGCCCTTTGATTTGTTCTGCAACGACAGTTCTCCCTGGCCTGGAAAGCAATAAATTCAGCTGGTTTCAGATATACTTGAGGAGTAATCTTTTCCCTCAGCGATACTAGCACTTATTGTGACTTATTTAAGAAATCTGACAAGTATAAAAGTATTCACTCTAACATTGCTAGAAACAGAGAAAAAAGAACATTTATATTTAGGACCCCTAAACCAGGAGTGATGCAAAAGAGGTGTGCAAAGAGAGCTTCCCATTTCTAATTACACACCAAGAAGTTCTTCTTGTAAAATGAAGAGATAAGGGAAGTATATAATTTGTTCTTCAAATTGGAACACGTTTCAACAGAAAGGAGACTCTATCCATCATTACAGCAGGACCATAAGATTAAACCGGAATTGTCCCTAGAAATCTGGGGCATATGCCCCAACTAATTATAGAATTTTGTCTACAGACTCTTGTCTGGTTTTCTGTTCTATTCAACTAATCACGGAAGTTCTTTTCATTAGACCTGAAGCAAATCTAATGAATCTCTTAGGCTCCTTCCCCTCGTCTCCATCCCAGTTCCTACTTAAACTTCTAAGCATGTATCCATGTATAGAAGAACCTAACTGCTTTGGTCATGCCAGGTTTGTGAAGAAATATAAATCTTTTAAAGGTCAATAAGAGAAATATTGATGATAATGAGCGGCATATAGAGCTCTTTACCTGAAAAAAGAGTGTTTTAACTGCTTTATAATTCAAGCCCAAATTCTGTGCTTTAGTCTTAGGTCTTGACCCCTGTGAGGATATCTTCACACCCTCTTCTCAGGATTTGTGGGGATACATGAGTTTTCAAAGAGGAGTTTGACGTTAGCCCTATCCCATAAGTTTTGATTATACTTATTTTTGTGTATTATACACTATATGTTTTTAATTTCTTCATTGTCACAAAGAGACTAATTTTTAAACAAGTTCTGGGGTTTGTTTTGAATGGAGCTTGGATTCACAAAATGAAGTCGTACTCTCCAGTTTATGTTATCATTGGTTTTTTAGTGAACACGTTTACTCTTTACATCTTTAATATTCTTTTCTTTTACTTCCTATAGACACAAATATTTATGTATTCAAATTATGTCCTTCATATTACTGCCCGTAGCGATGGCCATGAAGTTCATCACTAAGATCTCCCTTCAGGAGACTCTGTGGGAGGGAGCTTGGTTGATTGACACCTTCCTGCTGCCACCTTATTGGCTCCCTCACAGATTTGACCCCAGGCCAGATTCCCCGGGCCTTCTCCACCTATAGACAGAACACAGAGGGCTATTAAACCTGGACCATTCCCACCTGATGTGAGATTCCTTTAATGGCAGCACCTTTGGCTTGGGAACTCCCCATCTGCCTGTGTACTGAGAACCTTCTTACACCGTTTTTCATCTCCGTCTCCTTTCATACGAACAGACTTGTGTCAGTCTGACAGCTCTCCCTGAAGACTCCTGCACACCTCTCTCTTAATTTTCACAGACAGTTTACCAATAAATCCCATATACCTTCAGTCTCTTCTTGGCTTCTGCCTCTTGGAGGATCAGAACTGACACTTAACAGAGAGAGAGAAACAGAGAGGTCTGTCTGATCTCTCTGATCAGAGAGAGAGAGAGAGAGAGAGAGCTCACCCCCTGAAAAACATTGTATAGCTTTATGAGCATGGGAGTTTTATTTATATAAATGATATACTGCTGGAGAATACTTAATTTTTCCGCTCAACATTATATTTTTGGGGGGGATTTATCTCTTTATTTTTTTTTTCTGACCAATGCAGACTAGTCTACCATATGAACATAGCACACATTGCTTCTCATTCCCCATTTCATGAATCCCTAAGCTGTTTCTGGTCTTGGTTACTGTAAAGCATGTTGCTATGAAGATTCTACTTAGTTTCTTCTTGTGAACTAGTGAAGGAACTTTTCTGGGGTCTTAAAGATGCTGATGGTACAATTAACTGTACAAATAATCGATTGTTTGTAAGGTACTTAATTTCCATAAATACTATAAACAGCTTTCCCAGATTGCTGCATCAGTTAAAACTCCCACCAGTAGTGCAGAGGGTCCTCTTTGCCCACATCATTATTATCATTTGCTATTATTTCCTTTTCCAATTTTTGCCAGTCTGATGAGTGATATGTAAAATTTCACCTCTTTGATTGGTAGTGAAGCTGAGAATCTCTTCATAAATATATTAGCCATTTGGGATATCGTTTCTGTGAGTTACTTTTTCATCCCCTTCATCATTTGTTTTCTATTGGATTTCCTCTCCTTTTAACTTTCTAATTTAAATTTCTCATTTTAAATTAATCTTTTTGGATATGTTTGTGTGCATGTGCACGCACGTGTGTCATTTTGTGCTTGTTTGTCGTAACAAGTTTATTAAGGTATAATTGACATACAATATGTGATGCATACTTAAAATGTGTTATTTGACAACTATTGATATGTGTATACATCCAAATCATTTCTTTCTTTATCACTTACCAGTTCACATTCCAAGTTTGTTTTATCCTCTGTTTCTCACCTTTTTAATCTCTTTATATCTTTCTTACAATTCTTTCCTAAGAGAAGTATTATTTTCTTTACTGTTGTTAATTTTGCTGAGAATATACAGGAATGTGTTTATTCCATTTCCTAGAGTAACACTTCATCTAGAGTACATTCTCCAGGTCACTTTTTATATCTTTGCTGTGTTTTTCAGATTTTTTAAAGTTATCTCTACATAGGGTTAATTTATTTTATTTTTATGCATTTTTTAAAAATTGGGGCATACCTATCTAGTTTTGCCATTTACTTAAAAATAAAGTGGGGATGGGCATCCACGAGAACTGATTTAGCCAAGAGATTCATTTTTTGTATGTAGTCTCAGAGCATTTGATCAAAAATTATGCTTTGACATAGAGTATAGACATACAGATCAATGACACAGAATAGAGAGTCCAGGAGGAGACCCACCGTTATGTGATTAATTGATTTCAAATAGGTGCCAAGATGATTCAGTGGAAAAGAATTTTTTCCTCCATAAATTGCCAGAGTGATTAAACAATCAAAAATTTAAAAAAGGAAAAACAAAAGAAAACAAATACGTAAAAGACAGAACCTTGACTTATCCTGCTCCACTCACCACATGCAAACATTACCTGATTATTGGATTACAGACCAAAATGTAAAGCCTAAAACTATAAATATCTAGAAGAAACCATGTAGAGAATACTTGTAACTTTGGGTCAGGCCAAGATGTTTTTTTTTAATTTGACAGAAAATAAATATGAAATATAAAATTTAAAAAGTGGTGTTGAGCTTTATCAAAATTTTTTAAATCGATCTTCAAAAGACACTATTAAGAAAATAAAAAGATAAGGCACAAATGAGAGAAAATATTTCCAAAACACATGTTTGAAAAAGGACTTATGTCCAAAATATAGAAAGACTTCTTAAAATTCAACGATGAGAAGAAAAACAACCCAATAACACGTTGACGAAAAAGTGTGAATGAACACTTCGCCAAAGGCAGACAGAGATGGCAAATAAGCCCACGGGAAAAATGTTCAACATCAGTAGTCATTAGAGAAATGCAAATTAAAATCACAATAAGATTTCACTACACATTTTCTAGAAAGGCTGAAATTAAAAATTAAAATAAAACAGGCAATACAAAGTGTTGGCAAGGATGTAACACAATTGGAACTCTCATACACTGTTGGGGGAATGCAAAATGTACTCAACAATAAAAAGAAATCAACTACTGATATGTGTTACAACATGAATGAAGTCCACAAATGCTGAGGAATGAAACCAGAACTCAAAAAGCTACAGCCTTAATGTTTCCTTTTATATGATATTCTGGAAAATACAAAGTATAGGAACATTTATCAGATCATCAGTTACCGGGGCCTGGGAGTGAGATGAGGGGGCTCGCTACAAAGGGGAAGCGGTAATTTGTGGGGTGGGCGCGGGGGTGGTAATGTTTTATATCTGAATTACGTTGGTGGTTATAAAAATGATTAGATTTCTCAAACCTCATGGAACAGTGCCAAAAAAAAAAATAGTTTTGGGAAGTAAATTGTATATCAGAAAGCCTGAATTAATCAAAATGTATGGCGTGACAACTGGTCTAGGGGCATGTTCTTCCTCACCTCTTAATGTATCTTACCTCATATTCTCAAATTATATTTTTATTTGTTTACCTGTTTATTGACCAGTGTCCCTACTAGAACGCAAGCTCCTTAGGGACATTCCTTGGTCATTATGATCTTCCTGGTGTGTAGACTGGTACATGGCATGCAGGGGGTGCTCTTGTGTTAAGTTTTTGTCTCAATAAATGAGTATCTTACAGATGAATTTTCTCTGTTCAATTGTTTTTTATCAACAACTACAAAAACTGTAGCGTTTTTTTTTTTTTTTTCTCGCTTCCAACTTTGTTTCAACTCTAGAATTAAAAGAAAAAAATAAAGAAAATGAGTTAGTTTTCCAGGGTGGAGTGAGGGGGTCCCTCCATCAGCTTCATCCCTCCTGCTGTGCTGTACAGTAGTCACCCCTTATCCATGGGGGATGTGTTCCAAGACCCCCAGCGGATGCCTGAAACCGTGGATAGTACCGAACTCTATGGATAGTACCAAACTCTATATACACTATGTTTTTTCGTATACATACATACCTACGATAAAGTTTAATTTATAGATTAGGCACAGTAAGAGATTAACAACAATAACTAATAATAAAATAGAACAATTATAACAATATAGTATAGTAAAAGTTACCATAGCTCTTAGCAACCTTGGCATAGGATATTTTTTTCATTAAGTCACAAACTTTCACCTTTTCACTTAAAGGGAGCGGCACTTTATGGCTTCTCTTTGGTATATCCAAATCGCCAGTGTGGGAGATCAAGATTTGGCCACCCTGAAATCTATCTCTTTACCTTGATTGTTTTCTCTGAGGGACATTTGACCTCCCCCACTAACTGCCTAAAGAATTTGACATGGTGGCTCCTTCCTGGAACAGATCTATCATGATGGCTGTAAAGATAATGTAGGATAGATGTTACAATAGGAAAGGCACCAACAAGCCCATCTTATCGGAAGTTCTGTCTCTCTGGCCACATTCTCTGGATGGCCCTGCGAGGAGTTGCCAGACAATCATTTACATTTATAAGGGAAATCTCCATTTGTAAAGGTATCTCCCTCTCTGTTTTGGGAAGAGGGGGGGATGGCCTCATTTCTAGAGGCTTATTTATCAATGTGGAAGGTGAGGCCTTAAATCTGCATAATAACCTTACTCTTGTTTACTGTGCTTTAGTGGTAATCTCCTGTAACTGACTCCCCACCCCCAAAATCCTCCTTTGTCATTGGCTGAACATGGTATTTAAGACGAGAATTTCTGCTATTGTGTTGAGAAATGCAGTGTCCCTGCTTTCTCCCATGTATACATGTTATTAAACTTGGTATTATTTTCTCCTGCTAACCTGTCTTGTTGATTATTTGGCCAGCCATAAGAACCTTAAGGAAAAGGGCACAGGGAGATTCTCCCTCTTCCCCCGACACCAGCATCACTACTCTTGCACTTTGGGGACCATTATTAAGTAAAATAAGGGTTACTTGAACACAAGCACTGTGATACTATGACTGTTGATCTGATAACCCAGACAGCTACTAAGTGACTAAGGAGCAGGTAGTGTACACAGCAGAGGATGTGTGGGACAAACAGATGATTCACCAGACAGTGCAAGATTTTGCCACACTACTCAGAATGGCCTGTGATTTAAAACTTATGAATTGTTTATTTCTAGATTTTTCCATTTAATATTTTCGGACCTCAGTTAACCAAGGGGAACCGAAAGCCTGGAAGATGAAACTGTGGATAAGAGGGGACCACTATATTGTGCAACTGGGTCCCCCCAAAAATTGACTTTCCTTCTTCTACAGCCAAACATACTGTAAATGCATATCTTTCCGATAGAGGATGACTTCTGGACCCTTGTGCAGACTCTCACTTTTAGAGAAATCAGCACTGTTTTAGAGATCTGAAAAGTATGTTTTCATGATTCAGTTCTCTCATTTGAACAATACGCCTAATATTATCTACTCTTCAGGCTTGTGGTAAGGATTAAATAAGATGGGTATATAATGTGCCAGGTCCAATGCTTGGCCGAATTATTATTCAATATATATCTTTCTTCAAAAAATATTCAGTATATATTCTCTACTTCCAAAACTCTCTCTTGTGGACAAAACAGAATAATGCCCTTAAATATTGGAAGAGGAAATTCAGTACTTTCTGTCTAGATTTCTAAACAAATAGAAAAGACTTTTATTTCCTTTCTCATGACTTTGCTGAACACAAAATCCAACGTTACCTCTACAGCTTATGAAATCTGAGAACAATTTTCTGTACTGATTTACAGGCATTTTTATATTTTCTTTTGTAATTATTGATTCTTTCCTATAAATATATTTTACCCCCAGCTAACTGCTTCCATCCCCTAATTCATGTTCTAAGCTTCTCAAGGTCAAGAACTCTGCATTATATTTCTTTGGATCTTGAGCTTAATACTGTGCATATTGTGAGTTTTTCATAAACATATTGACTTGTTGACTAAGCTTGGGGAAGGAGCTCAATTATACATTCAGAAATGATCAAATAAGTATTAAAAATACAACACCACCACCAACAAAAAACTCCAAATACTTTTAAAGCTTTCTTCAAAATGTGGCTGGACTAATTCATTTTTAAGATCATTTAGTAAGCATATCTGGGAAGTTTCCCCTGTAGTCAATATAATGGGAAGTCCCCTTGACACTGTGAACAATTATTCATGCGGGGAAGACAGGTCGACCTGTTGATGGAAAGGGCAGCCAGCTCATTTTTCCTTCTTGCCTAGACTAATTCTGCTTTGGGCTCAGGGAATGAGCAATGGTCTTTTACAAAGAATGGAGGACTGTATGTTCCCCCAAACTCTACTACTGAAAAGTCTAAAGATTAAAAAAAAGTAAAAGAAAAGAAACAGAAAGAAAGAAACTTTATCATCTTCCTTTCTTAATTTTCACTCTCCTCAAATCTGTTTTTATTTTTTTTTGTTACCCTGGATCTGATTATAAAGTACTAATTTCCAGAAGGCCTGAAAATTATGGTTGAACTTTATTTTCAAAATAATATATTTAAAAATATTCCGGATCTACATGTATCATCAGAAATTAATTATCTCTGCATCACTTCCATGAGTTTCCTTATGCTGGGAATAGCCTGCTTTAGCCATGTACATTTGTCTTCAGACTAGAAGTAAAGATTAAAAGAGATGGGCATACAAAGTATCTGGGCCAAATGCTTGACAAGTAGCATTATTCAATAAATATCTGTCCTTACTCCTTAAACCTGTTCTCCTGCTCTGTTCTCCTGCATGTCCTTCCTCAAACTCATACCCAGTCAGTGCTCAAGTCATGTAATTATGCAGTTTATCTTTTTATCTACCCATTTGAGAGGCTGACTATCCAAAAAGGACAATAGACGGACCATAGTTAACAATAAAACTCTGACTCTCCACGCTAACCCATCCAGAAAGCCAAACCACAACTTCTGCAGCACCCAGCCCAGGAAGATCAACTAAAACCTCTGTAGCAATCAGCCAAGAATGGTCAAGGCTTGCCAACTTCCTTAATGTTTGTCCCTGTTTCCAACTCAGGACTAACCAGAGAGATTCAAATATGCTTATTATTACAATCACATAGGATGCCCCATTTCTTGTTAGCCCTCCTCCAGCTTCCCCATGCCAACCACTTCTAATTAGAGCATACCTGAAGCCTTCCGTTTTTCTCTTTCTAAAGCTTTCCCATTTCTTATCTATCTTTGAGCATCTGCCAAATGCAAGCGATAATGGCTGACTCTCTTGCTATAGCAAGCTCTGAATAAATAGCCTCTCTTTGTTTTCATTTGGATGGTCTTCATTTATTCCCACACACTCTTCATTTGAACTTTGTCATATTTTAACTTTGAATATTGTAGTAACCTCTTACTGTTTTCATCTCCTTTAAATTAACTCTCACAACATCCTGCCCCTGAAGCAAACTTCTACATTTTTACCAATTTGATATTTCAGCACTTAATCCAGTTGTGTCATTCTCTACTCAAATGTTTGCAAATACTCCTCATTTCCTGAAAGGCAAATACAAAATGTTACATATGACCATAGGATTCTATGATTTAGTGTCAGCTTAGTTTCCTTTTTCGCCATTTCCATTTATGCTTTGCAATTCAACAGTACTGCACTACTTAAAATTCCATGTTTATCCCAAGACAAGCCAGTGCCCCCATTGCTTTTCATTTGCTAAGCTTTTGTTTCAAATGATTTCTCTTGATTTTTCCACCAAACACGCTAACTTATTCTTTCATTCTCAGACCAATTATCGCCTTTGATAATCTTTCTTTTTTCCTCCAAGGAAATTTATACCCCATGTGTAGTTTAGTTATAATCATTATAACAAATGCCATATAATGTTGTAGTGGCTGTTTAAATATTTGCTTCTTTTCTAGATCTCAAGATGATTAAAAGAGAGTTCCTTTTTCTCCTTACTTTTGTATCTCAGGGTGTGACACTTGATAGGTGCTTTGAAAATGTTAGTTGAAATAATGCAGGCCTGATAGATGCTCAGGAACCTGTCTAATAGAGCCAACTGATCTTTTCCTTTGATTATTTGGAAATAAATTTAGGTTTTTTTTATATGGAGAACTCTATTATAAATTTCTCCTTTTTAAGCACACAAAAATTAAAAGGGACAAAAAAATCACATCACATAAGTTACTGCACATTTTGACCACAATCAAATTGTCAAATATCCTGTGAGGCTGTTTTTAAGTACCATTAAAGAGGCCAAGGAAGGGGAGTCATATTTCTCATAACTTCCCACAGATCCCAAAATAACATAAGGAGTAGTATTTGTTTATTTGCTTTTTATAGTGAACCCAACCATAATCCGTTGATAGGATTTTTCATCATATTGTAGATTTATTCCAAACCTGTTTTCACAGGGGAATGCCTTGTACTTCATTATGCTGAATTTAAAAGCGGTTAGCATATTATGACGAAGTACTCCAAAATTGTTTGAGCACAAGTGTCATTAAAATTTGCAAAGCGAATGCTAAGCCTTTAGAGATATGGATGAACCATCTCTTCAAATTTCAAGAAAGCTGTGTTCCCTTAATAAAAAAGCAAAATATGCAAATAATAATAAAAAAAATTGTGCATGCGTTTGCTCTTTCAAAACACATATTGACTTTTCACTCCAACAAAATAATGTATAAAAGAAGTTGGGCAAGATTGAAGGCTGACTTGTTGAATTATAAATGCCTATGAATTATCCAGGACAATCTATCTGGCAGGCAGAGGAATATTATAGTTTGAAGCTTGAGAAAAAAGTTTTAAATGAAAACATAGATAAGGCAGAGAGGGGTAGTTGGAACCTTCCATGTTGTCACCTAAAGATGGTGTGCAAAGGAGAAAAGAGATGGACCAAATTAGCCAGCACCAACATTTGAGAGTAGGCAGAGCCAGATGTCCATAAACAAAAGAGATATGAAATAAGGGTTCACGTTGCATCTAGTAACATCCTTGGCACAAAGCTTGACACATAAAATACTTAATACATTTAGCATAATGTGCATTAAATATATAATAAGTGTACAATTTAGTGTAAACCAAAATAATACTAGATTAAGAACTAATACATTCAGCATTTAACAAATAATTAGTGTTTATTAGTCACTTTTCCATTTGTTCAGTCAAAACACATTTATTGAGTAGTGAACCAGTCAGACAGATGGTTGTCTCGTGAACTTGAAAGTTGATTACATGGACAATACACATGGAAAGAAAGAAATCAGTGAATTTCAGATAGTCACAGGTGCTATGAAGGCAAGATAACCTTAAAACTCATTAGAGTAGAATGCCTGGTGTGGGGGCAGCAAGAGGTTGGTCCATTGTTTTAGGCAGGCCTCTCTGAGGAAATGATGTTTGGATTGAGATCTGCATGACAAGGGAGCCTCCTTTGTACACATTTCGGGGGAAAAATACCAGGCAGTTAACGCAAAAGTCTATTGAAGGATGAACCTAGCAATTTCAAGGACCGGAAAGAGGGCCGATATGACTAAAGCCCAATGAAGGAGAGGAATAGGACTTTGCATGTGAGGTCAGAGAGAGAACAAAGACTTGGTTTGTGCAGGACCCTCTTTAGTTCCTTCACACACTGATCAGTCTGCTATTACCTTCTTCATTTGTTTGGTCCCTTCCCTGCTGTCTGTGCCTCCACTAGAATATCTGTGTCATGAGGATAAGGTCCTAGTCTGTTTTGCTCACGTGAGGCCTCAACATTTAGCACAGTGCCTGGCACATGATAGACCCTCAACAAATACTTGTTGAGTATGTTACCTATTTGGTAACATATGTTACCTATTTGGATATAATTAATTTCAATAGAACACTTTGGGGGGATTTTAGGCAGAGAAGTAGAAAGATTTGATTGACCTTTATTTATTATTATTATTATTATTTTAATGATCAAACTAGCTCCAGCTAGGTTGAGAATGGATATTAGGGCAAGACGAATGCCTCTCTGAGACTCATTATTCAGGGAACGTGTTGTCCAGAGCAGGGCTGGTAGGAGTGGAATGTGAAGTAAACAGTTACATTTGCAATATGTGTGACATACTTCACTAAATGTTGGAGAAATAAAAATGAAACAGATAGCCATATACTTGAAAAGTTTATAGGCCACCCAGAATAAAATAAATAGGGTGAAGATTGCTATAATTAAAGGAAGACAATAAGATATTTTTAAAAATTCGTGTTTGGGAGTTAGACTGTTAAAGACTCTAGTCCAAGTTTTGCCATTTATTAAAAATAAGATCTTGGGTCTGGCCTGGTGCCATAGTGATGGAGTTCATGCACTCCGCTTCAGCAGCCTGGGGTTCATGGGTTTGGATCCCGGGCATGGACCTACGTGCCGCTCATCAGGCCATGCTCCGGAGGCGTCCCACATGCAAAGTAGAGGAAGATGGGCACGGATGTTGGCTCAGGGCTAATCTTCCTCAGCAAAAAAAAAAGAGATTTCATATTAAATAATTTTTGTTTCTCTGAGAAGATTTTCTTACTTATAAAGAATAGACGAGATTAAATACTTTTAAGATGTTGATTCTCAATTGATAACAAAATACCAATCAAAATCACAAGCTATTTTGTAGATACTGACAAACTTTTTCTAACGTTTATGTGAAAAGTCAAAAGACCTTGAGTATACAACACAATACTGAAGAACAAGGAGAAGGAGAAGAAGAAAGTTAGAGGGCTCATACTACCCAATTTCAAGGCTTGCAATAGAGTTAGAGTAATCAAGATAGCACGGTGTTGGTAAAAGAATAGACACATAGATCAATGGAACAGAATAGAGAACCCAGAAATAGATACACAAATATAATCAAGTTTGACAAAAGAGCAAAGACATTTCCATGGAGAATGGATAATAATTCTAACAAATGATGCTGGAATTATTGGATGTCCATATGCAAAATACATAGATAGATAGATAGATAGATAGGAACATAGATAGATACATAGAGAGATGATAGATAAACAAACCTAGGCAAATGCCTTACACTTCTCACAAAAATTAACTAAAATTGGATAATAAACCTAAATACAGAATACAAAACTCTAAAACTCTAGAAGATAATATTGAAGAAAATTATGTGACATTGGAATTGATGACGAGCTTTTATATTTAAAGCACCAAAATCATGAATTATGAAAGAAAAAATGATAAATTAGAATTTATTAAAATTTAAAATTTTTCTTCTGCAAAAGATACTGTTAAGAGAATGAAAAGACAAGCCATATGCTAGGAGGAAATACATGAAAAACACATTTTATAGATGAGTTCTGTCCAAAATATACAAAGAAGTATTAAAACTGCATAATAAAATAATTTAAAACTGGGCAAAAAATATGAAGAAACATCCTACCAAAGAAGATACATTGGGGGGCTAGCCCCATGGCTTAGCAGTTAAGTGCACGCGCTCCGCTACTCGTGGCCCGGGTTTGGATCCCGGGCACGCACCGATGCACCGCATCTCTGGCCATGTTGAGGCGGCATCCCACATTACAGCAACTAGATGGATGTGCAACTATAACATACAACTATCTACTGGGGCTTTAGGGAAAAAAAAGGAGGAGGATTGGCAACAGATGTTAGCTCAGGTCAGATCTTCCTCACCAAAAAAAAAAAAAAGGAAGATATATTGGCATGAAATAAGCATATAAAAAGATGATTAACATAATATGTTGTTAGAGAATTTCAAATTAAAATGATAATGGGATAATACTACACACTTACTAGAAGGGCTAAAATCCAAAAACTTAATGGCACCAATTGCAAATAAAGATACAGAACAACAGAGACTTTCATTCATTGCTAGTGAGAATGCAAGATGCTACTTCCGAAGTTTCATATGAAGCTAAGCATAGTCTTGCCATACGATTCAGCAGTCACAATCCTAGATATTAACCCACCTGATCTGAAAACCTGTGTCCACACAAAAATCTACACATGAACGTTTATAGCAGCTTTATTCATAACTGAAAATAAAAGCAGTAGTAACCAAGACAAGATGTCCTTGAATAGGTGAATGGATGAACTAACTGTGGAACACCCATACAGTAGAATATTATTCAGCAAAAAAAATAATAATAATAAATGAACTATCAAGCCATGAAAAGACAATGAAGAATCTTAAATGCATATTGCTAAGTGGAAGAAGTCAGTTTGTAAAAGCTGCAAACTGTATGAGTCCAATTATATGATCTTCTGGAAAAGGCAAAGCGCAGGGTTGGTGTTTTAGTTTCCTGTGGCTGCCATGGCAAATCACCACAAGCTTCGTGGCTTAAAACAACAGAAATTTATTCTTTCATAGTTCTGGAGACCAGAAGTCTGAAATCAAGGCTTCAGCAGGGCCATGCTCACTCCAGAGGCACTAGGGCACAATCCATTCCTTGTCTCTTCCATCATCTGGACGCATCTGGCTCTGGCATCGGGCTTGCAGACATCCCTTGGCTGGTGGACACATCACTCCAATCTCTGCCTCAGTGGTCGTATGGCTTCCTCCTCTTCTCTATGTGTCTTCCAGCTGTTTTTCTTATAAGAACACTTGTCATTGGATTTAGCATCCACCTAAGTCATTCAGGATAATCTCCTAATCTTTAAATATTTAAAGTAATTTTATCTGCAAAGACTCTTTTTGCAAATATGGTAGCATTCAACCCACTACAGATGATAGTGTTGCCAGTGGCATAGGGAGAAGTGGAGGGTTGGATAGCTAAAGCACAGGTAATTTTTTAGGGTTGTAAAACTATTATTTGACACTGAAGTGATAGATATAAGATAGTAGGTATTTGTTGAAAATCCATAAAACTTTACACCACAAAGTGTGAACCTTAATATATACAAATTAAAAAAAAATCATTTTGGAGGCTAGAGAATTCCTGGATGGAATGGAAAATGTGACAAATTAATTGACTTGTTTACAAATTCAGGAAACAACTCATTAAAGGGGGTGGGGAAAATAATGGTGACCTAAGTAACTTTGGAAATGAGTACAGTCTATAAAACTAAAGGAACATGACACTGCACTCTGGTTGATAAAGTTGTTTCACCTGGAGTTATGGGTTAACAATTCTGCTGCCACTATACGTGTATACTGGAGTTAAACAATTATGTGAATGGATTGTGGATTGTGGGAGCCAGGCTTCTCACTGTTGGAGTGGGACATTATAGATGAGCAAGGAGAGGAGGTTAAACTGAACCATATGATAATAGATTAGAATATAAGTACAGATGGTTACATACAGAAATATTTGTAGATATGACTATATACACTAGTTAGTATACACACATATTTCCTTGCTGTGTCAGATGAGAGGACACGGAAACCATGACACCCTAGTAGGAATGAGCATAGCTAGTACTCAGATCTTAATTTCTAAATCTATTCTCCAGTAAAATTAACCAGAGGTCATTGGAGAAATAGCTAATTATAGGACTGGGGCAGAAAATGTACAAGATGAGCCTGGAGCATCTTGTAGTGCCAAAAAGTAAGGAAGTGCTAAACAAACAAACAAGCAAAAAACAAAACAAAATGACAAAACCACCACCAACAACAACTAAAACCTACAATGAGGGGAATATGTCAAAGTGACCAGGAGTCAACTGAAAGATCTCCCAATGGCCAAATCTGAGACCATGAACAATAAAATACATAAAGTTGTATTGGATTATAACCCAAAGTATAAAGTAAATATCCCAGAGTCAACATTGATGTAAATAAATGATTGAATAAATTAATATATCAGGGATAATAGACAAATCTCCTAAGCAGAATTCCAAATTTATGTAGATACACCACTCTCAAGGGGGTGGGGCATACTCTCCACCCTTGGTGTGGGTAGTACATAGCGACTTCCTTCCAGAGTGCGGTATGCCCTTTCCAAAAAGTACAGTATGGGAAAAAGAGTAACCTTATAGTGGAGAAATCTGACACACATCACCTCAGCCAGGTGATCAAGGTTAACATCAACAGTGATGAGTCATGTTGATAGTATGTATCCTTGATACCATGTGGTGAGAATAGCATTTTATCTCAGTAGTCTTCCTCCCCAAAACACATAACCCTAGTCTGACCATGAGAGAAACTTGAGAAGATCCCAATTGAAGGACATTCTGCCAAGTACCTGACCAGTACTCTTCTCAACTGTCAAGATCATCAAAATCAAGGAAAGGCTGAGAAATTGTCACAGCCAAGAGGAGTCTAAAGAGATATGATAACTAAATTAAACGTGATATCCTGGATGGAATCCTGGAACTGAAAAAGTACATTAGGTAAATATTAAGGAAATATGAATAAAGTATGGACTTTATTTAATGATAATGTATCGATACTAGTTCATTAATTGGAACAAATGTACTTATTAAAGTAAGATACTGATAACAAAGGAAATTGGATGTGGGTTATATGGGAACGCTCTGTACTATCTCCACAATTTTTCTCTGAATCTAAAACTGTTCTAAAACTTTAAAAAGTTTATTTAAAAAAGAAATGTGAGATTAAAAACATAGTGGAGATAAATGTAAGGAACCTAAAACACGAAGTGTGAAAGTGTTAGCTCATTACATGGATATATATATTAATTTTTACACTGAGAAATTGAAACACTCTCAGGAATATAACAATATTTAACATTTCACAGATGTCTGAGTCTTCCACTATTGACAGTATTACTCCTTTTTACTGTTACTGTTGTGTTTTCAAATCCCGATTATTTTTCAAGATCTAACAAAAACTTTCTTTAAAGGCTTTCACGCTCACCTCCCACAACAATGTTTTCTTTTCTTCCTCTGCATCATGAGGACACGTTGTGCTTAGGATGTGCATTTTTCTATCTCTGAGACAGTGTGAGTTTCTGAGACAGTGAGTTTCTTGGAGTCAGCATAATACAGTGGCTAGAAAATGGACACTCCAAAGGACTTGGATTTAAATCATTAGCTACTCCATTTCCCAGTTGCATGAACTTGGGCATTATTTAACCCCTCTGTGTCTCAGTTTTCTTATCTATAAAATGGGTTTAATAATAGTACTTACCTACCTATAAGGATATTGCAAGGAACGAATGAGTTAACATGTATAAAAATTAAGAAAAGTCCTGGTATGTGGAATGAACTACCTAGTAATTTTCTATTATTATTAATGTTATTATGATTTGTCATATAGTTATTGTTATTATTTAAATCTGTGTCACTGTCACCTAGCCATAGCAAGCACTTATTAGACAACTGTTACTTTTCTACTCAAGTTGAATAAATGCCATGGAGTACAACGCAGCCAATTCATTGCTCTCCATGAAACCGTGATGTGACTTTACAAATAAGTTTATGGAATCAGACACTCCAAATCTCATCCATTTGGTACGTTTCTTCCCACTCCACTAAAGCTGGAAGATTCCAGTAAATACTTCTCTGAGCATGGGTGACAGGAGGATGATAGAGGCCATTATATAAATTAGACAAATTTCTATTATTTTAAGAAACAATATTGTTGGAAATTTGACAAAATGTCTTTCACATAAAGGAAAAGCAGTTGCCTTCAGTAAGGCAAAGTGTTAATTATCCCAGAGACCCTATAGACTTGAATATATGAAATCTGGGTATGGTATTTTATACTTCAGATGCATGATAAGTTATATGTATCAGAATACCTAAAACATACTCAAATTTCTGTTCTTAGGGCCTAAGAAATTCATAAATGCAAGTAATATCTGTGAAACACTAAGAATCAGAAGTGTATAGAAGTTTTTGTTTTTCTTTTAAGCATAGCAGGAAGATTATTATAATTTAATCATAATAAATTATGTTTGCATTACTTAAAAATCCTAGAAATAGTGTCTTAAATGAATTTATTTTTTCAAATTTAAAAATTAAGTCATTTGCCCTATCCTTTAATTATCTGCCTTAGAGTGACCAGCATGTATATGGCAGATAACATAAACAAATATATTATGGAAATGACTTTTATCCCAACAAAATAAACCCCAATAATACAGCAAATCAGGTAACTGTACCAAATATGAGTTTTATACATGATATATATACACATTTTTTATATTTTAACAGAAAAAGAGATAAATAGAGAGATAGAGCACCAATTGGCGGTGGATACGAGGGAGAAGGGAATAGCACTTAAACTGACATTGAGAGACTCGAGTTACATGTTTATAGTTAGTATAATCTTCCCTCTCTCATAATTATCAAGCTGGAACTGCTTCTAATAGGCACACACACACAGACATAGACAAACAAACACATATGTGCACACACACATATGTACACACACAGAGATTTTTATAACCTCTCCCTCCCCTAGAGCAAAGGAATACTTTCATACAGAATTAGTTTGCCATTTATTAGCATGTCATCTTCAAGGCGTTCCATACAATAAATCCCATATGTACTGTATGATTAAACATACAATAAGGAAATTTACAAACGTGACTATCTCCATAGGAGAGTTGGGAGTGTTACTAGAGCTATCGTATGTGAAAATCCTTTGAAAATGATGTTATTGGTGTTGGTTAATTTTCCTTAAAGATTAAGAGCAATGAGTTGTTTTAAACCTGGATATATTTCTTACATTTTGGTGATCATGACCACACTGAAAAAAAGAAGAGAGCCATGGTCCTCTTTCTGGGTTTATGAACACATACATTCACATTCATGCGCACACACAATTTATGTAAGCATCCAGGGTGTTTATGGATCACCTGAAGCTGTTCAAGGGCCCAAAGATGCCACATAAGAACTCTTGCTCTAAAAGGTTTCAACTGCATACAACTTCTAGGTCAGTGGAATACGGATGATAAGCAATGTGATTCATCCTGGGTTCAAATATTCCCGACATTGACCTTGGTTTCAAACACTCCTATTCGAAGGGCAGTATACAAAAGCAAACTTTTATTGCAGGATCACAACTTGATTCAGAATTTTCAGCTTCCAAATTCTCTAGCATTTTTGTGAATTTTTTGAGGAGTATTTTGCTCCTCTTGACTGCTATCATTTCTCAAGCACCGAAAAAATCACACGCGGCAGTCAACTTCAACATCCTCAGAAACGCAAGCAGGAGCTTCCTCACAAGCTACCTGTCTTTTTGAAAATACAGTGTATTCAACCAAAAGCTATTTCTTGTGGCTGACTTTAACACTGCCCTTTTGTTTCATTGGCCTTTTTTTCTTTCTGAAGTTACATGTTGTATTCTGAAGATGGTCATGCTAACTCTTGGCAAGTATAACATGGAATTAATGAAACATGGAACCACTTAAAGATTTACTTTAGAGCATTTTGCCCTCTGATTAGATTTGCATGTATTCACATTCTGATTGTCCCAAATGCAATTAGCTTTTTCTGTTTACCAATTATCTGGGAAGATTTGCCAAATGCATCTTGACAGTGCTTCGACAGGAACTTGCAGCAGTTACAAATTATTTGAAATAAGTTCATTTACACCACAGTGTAATTCTATGCTACATGAAGAATGAGCACTATTTATTCATGTGATAGTAGAAACACCCTAAGGAATTTCTGTCAAAGAGAATTGGGTCATTATTTGTTGGAACGAACAAGTCATTAGGAAGTACAACGAATAAATCTCAACCAAGAAAAAATTATTTCTTTCTAATTTCATCTCCATAACTTTCAACTGAAGATATTTTCTATCAATGCAAAGCCAAAAATGAGCTAATCAGTTCTTAAAAATCCACATTAATGGTGAAAAATGTTATCCTGATATTTCAGAAAATGTGTACACTGAGCTTTAAAAGGTGGTGTAAGGATAAAAAACATTTAAATGAAATAATGAAACCACACGGTAAACCCATGGTCGTCTTCTTCACTTCCTAGGTGATAAAGAAAATGCTGATAAACAGTCAGTGTAAAGTTGAGCAAAAGCTTCTTGCTAAGTTTGCTGGTCATCTTTCTTTTTAGAAGAAAAATAATTGTTTAGGTTTAAAATGTATTGTGTTCTTCTAACAATTGAGTAGACACTTATTTTTATGCCCACAAACCACGTGATTAAACAGAGTGAGTGACAGCTAAATTTGGCACCCACCTAAGGAGACATGATGAAAAGATAAAATGCATATGGCCAGTAAACTTATTAAAATGTTCAAACTCACCAGGAACCAACAAAATGCAAATTACTCCAACAAAGAAATGCCCCTTTCGCCTATAAAATTGTAAAAGATGAAAATAAATGACTAAATAATAGGTTATTATTACCTACCTGTCTATATATCTGTCAAATCTTAGATCTGTCCCACCACAGAATCTGAGAAAAGCTAGAGGAAATTCAAACTTATAAAACATTCACACACATATGCACTTTCACACACACACACACAAATACACGCAAGAATACACACACAAATAAATAAGGACCAGGAAACATATAAGATAGAATAAATATTACCCACCAAGGAATCTAGTTTTTAAATACAACTATTCTATAGTTATATAAATATAATTTATTAGTGTCCTCTTTCACTCTAAATAGAGCTCCTGTTTGAGTAATTTACATAATCATCCAAAAAAGAGACTTTAGCTGATTTTAATGTGGAAAAGACTCACTGAGAGGTTAAGATGAACACAGGTATCAAGAGTCTCTGGGGCCAGGTTTGAGTGTGTCATATCAAGGGGAAAGCCTCCACGCTTTCTTTGGAACCCTTAAGAACAATAACCCAGGAGGTTAAACTTGAAAGAGTACAAACCTCATAAGCACAAAAGTATGGATTCAAAACATCCATTTGAATAAGATAATCAGTATTGTTAGTGCCTCTAACCACCTGCAAGAAGCTAACATAAGTCTTCAAAGGGAGAATTCCAAGTCTAGCATAATTTAAAAAAATTTTCGCATATGTGACACACAATTGAAAAAAAACAGACATATGATGAGATATTATTTGTAGTGAAAATCTCAGAGTAACAGCATGGAAAAGAACTCACAATGAAGCCATAAACAAAAATCTCAGAGACTTCAAAATAAATCAGATTAATAACTTTAACTTTTTTAAAAAGGAAATATGATGTCATCAGAGAATGGGAAACTATATAAACAAATGGAAATTCTAGAATTGAAAAATATAATAATTAAAATTAAGAAATTAATGGATAGGTTTAGCAGTAAATTAGATACAATTAAAGAGAAAATGAGAAGAGCAGACAAGAAAATATGCAGAATGAAGCTGGAGAGATAAGAGGACAGAAAATGAAAAAAAAAGGATATGATACAAAAAGGATAAAGTAAAAAGGGTTAACATATATGATCGTTGGGGTCCCAGAAGGAGAGGAGAGATAGGAAAAAGAGCATTTTTGAAGATAAGAATCATAGAATTTACTCAAACAAATGAAAAAATCAAGCCACAAAATCAAGGAGCACTACAAAATTCACGTGGGAAAATATTAAAAAATGTCACAACTAAAACTGTCAAAAATAAAGCCTTAAAACAGACAAAAAGTCACATTGATTTCAAAGGAGTAACAATGAGACCAGAAGGTGTGTGGTCAGAATTAAGCGAATAATATCTTCCAGCTGTTGGGGGGCAAAAAAGTCAAGGTGAAATTCTAGACCAAGTAAAAAAAAAGTTTTGAAATCGTTGAAATAAAACATTACCAGATAAATAAAACTTAGATACTTTGACACGAGAAGATATGGGCTAAAAGAAATACTAATGAGATTTAATCAAAGAGAAGGAAATTATTGCATGGAGAAGTTGGAGGTAGAGGAAGAAATAAAGACCCTTCCCTCCCCAAAAGACATATAAACCTGAATAAATCGAAAAGATCATTGGCTATAAAAATCAATATATCAATATCTGGAGAATTAAAAAATATGCATTAAATTAACATAACAGAAAGCAATAACATATAAGTGGTAAATATTACCAAAGTTTTCTGAAGCCATTCTTTTGTCTTGGAAGAGATAGAAGTCCTATTTGTATAGACTTCGATGGATCAAAGATTAAGGATGTTATCTCCAAAGAAAACACTAAAATAAAAAGTAAAATAATGAATAACTACTAAGCTAATAGAGGGACATAATCAGACAATTACAAAAGCAAGTTGTATGATAGTAGATTTAAATCCAAATGTAGAAGTACTTACATTAAATATAGGTAGATAAAAATTTCTAATTAAAAGATAAAATTTTTAGAATTTGTTAAAAATTGTGTGCTGCTTAAAAGAGTCACATGACATTAAATGAATACAAAATATTAAAGCATAAGAAGAGCAAAGATATTTCAGGCAAAAGTAAGTAAATTAAATCTAGTGCTACTGCAATATTAGGAAAACTAGACCTGGAAAGAAATACCGCAAGAGAACAAAAAGTCATTTCATAATTTTTTTTAAAGTTTCAATATATCAGGAAGATAAAAAATTGTAAATTTTTATGCATCTTAAAACCAACTTCAAAATAAATGAAACAAATATTGTCAGAAATAAAAGAGAAATACGTGAATCTACAATCACTCTGGGGTGAGTTTATAATCTATCTCAGTATTTAGTACATAAAGTAGACAATATTACATTACTAATATAAAAGATTTTACCAAGCAAATTAACAATAATTGTCTGATTGATATTTATTAAAACTGCAGAATATACATGGTTTTTAAGTGTTCATGGAACATATCCATGTTGCTAGTATTTTCTTTCTATATTGATTTTGACCAATAACAAAAAACTAGAAAATCCCCATATATTTAAAAATTAATAAGTACTCATATGTATGGCTCAAGTCAAAGAAGGAAATATATTAAAATTAGAAATTATTGAAAGTAAATATTAATTAAAATATGAAATAAAAATGTGAGATAAAGCTAAAGCAAGGATTTGAGAGAAATAAGTATTAAAAAGGACAATATATTAAAAAAAAGGACAGTATAAAGAAAAAAGACTGCCAGGCCGGCCCTGTGACATAGTGGTTAAGTGTGCATGCTCCACCGCTGGCGGCCGGGGTTCGGATCCCAGGCGCGCACAGATGCACCCCTTGTCAGGCCATGCTGTGGCGGCGTCCCATATAAAGTGGATAAAGATGGGCATGGATGTTAGCCCAGGGCCAGTCTTCCTCAGCAAAAAAAGAGGAGGATTGGCAGATGTTAGCACAGCACTGATCTCCTCACACACACAAAATACATATATATATTAAAAAAAAAAGGAAAAAAGACAGCAAATGTGTGAGATAAGCATCTATCTTAAGGAAATAGTAACAAAAGAAGAAAATATAAGGAAACAAATAATATGGATAAGACCAGAAATTAATAAAATAGAAAACAAAGTAGACAGCACAAATTAGGCCAAATGTTTTTTTTCTTCCAAAATGCTAATAAAATTCATAAATGCCAAGCAAAACTGATGAACTTAAGAGCCAGAATGAGAGTGAGAGAGAAAGCAAATGGAGGGAGGAGAGTGAAAGTGGCAGAGAGAGAGACAGAGAGAGAGAGAAGGCACAAATGACCAACTATTAGGATTAAATAAAGGAGATACCAGAAAAGATGAGAGAATTTTATGTCAATGAATTTAAAAATCAAAATAAAATAAATATCTGGAAATATTTAGACAAATGTAGTTTGCCAAATATATGTGGAATAATGTACCTTACCAAAACTGGAAAAAATATCTGGAAATATAGCTTACCAAAACTGGCACTAGAAGAGTTAGAAAATCTTAATACTCTCATTACTATTAAAGGAAGTGAAAATGTAATTAAAATCATTCAGCAAAGAAAACTTCAAGTCCACAGGGCTTCCTCATAGAATTTCTGACAAATGAACAAGCACTCAGTGGAAAACTGACCACAGTTATACACATGGTCTTCCACAGAATAGACATTTTTTAAATTATTTTTTGTATTGAGCTATGATTGATATAAACAAAAGCTGCACCTTTTTAATGTATGCATCTTGAAAATGAGAAGACAAAGACAAGCATAGTGTTCTAACAATACCTGAAAATAACATTAAAAGAAAAATTACAGGCCAATTTTAATCAGGAACAGAGGGACAAATAGAAATAGGCTCTCATTTAACAGAAGTAGGAAAGAAATACAATGGAGGTATATTGGGGAATTATGTTTTCCAGGAACCAAGGAACCAAGTACAACATCCACGGCAGTGGGCATCTACTGAGGATACTCATTTGGACTTGTGCCATTGTATGCTCCCTACTGTATTGCAGGACTCCATAGCTCTGGACATTTGCTGCTGTGTTAAATGACTTGTCAATCTACAACACTTTTGTGTTATTTAAATTCCTGAGGGGAAACATCTAGTTGGCCACACTTTTAATATTTGCAAAAGCTGTAGTTTCCAGAAGATGTATAAAAAAGTAGATACGGGACAAGTAGATACAAATCTTAACTTTCACCTATCTTGGGATGCCACATAAATAAAAAATATATTTGGATGCTGGCATAAAAATGAACAAAATATGCCTTTAGCTATCTAACATCTATACGAATTCTTTTTATATTTTGGACCTCCCCCCCGACACACACACACACAAAATTTTTCCATTTTATGTACTGCAACTCTCCTTTTTACAACTAAAAATGCACTCACACTCTCCTCAAGGGAACAAACAAAATTTTCATCATTATCACGTTCAGTCTAGGTCTAGAATTTCTAGACCATGTATATTCCTCTTTAAGTTCTGTCATTCTTATATTCTGAAAATTATAGAACAGTTGTTCTATATATTAGTACATTAAGTTAATATATTAAATATATTAAAATACATTAAATACTGAAGGAGAAAGAGTGAATACAAGGAGAATTCATTAAAATATATAAATATACTCATTATACAATCTATCAACTTCATTATTAAGAGTGTGTTCTGTGATCCAAATTGAGCATCTGTCAGCAGAGAGACTTGGAGACACGTTGAATCTTTAGGATCACAGTGCGACGTGGAAGGGGTATAGCCTGGACAAGCTGAAGACCCTTTACTGTCATGGGGCCCCATAAAGAGCTGGATACTTTGGGGGTGACTCAGAAAATGTGTTGGAGCATATTCCTAACATGTGACATATATTCCTTCCAAAATCAGTCAAGGGTCCTCTTTCTTAGCTGTTGAGGGTACAAGGTTACAGCATCTTGACACATCCCCTTAGAAGAAAAAGCCTGGCATGTTCCAGATCCTTGGCCACTCAGAAAATTTCCTCAGGTGGCAAGCCCCTGTATTTTTGCAAGATTTATCTCTCAATCTTGGGGGAAAAAAACATTAATTTATATATATGAAAGGATTTCTATCTAAAATGGAACGGGAGGCTATGAAATGGAGAATCTCACACATGTGCCCTCAGAAGAACAGAACTTAAGAACTGAGAGACTGATTTTTCATAGATGCCTGATTTATAAAAGACCAAGTCTTATCTCTTGACCAATGAACATTCGTCAGGAATCTCTTCCCATCCTCAGGTCAAAGAATTTACTGCTTGGGCTCTGGCCAGACTTCCTCCTCTTTGCACTCCTTGCCCAAACCCTTGGTGGACTCACTTGTAGCTTACTACAGCATGCATTTCCCAATTGCAGTTCCTCTGCTATTCCCAGGTAAAGTTAGTTTCAGGTAATTTGAGCTTGACTCAGTTTACCTCTTTATTTAGATTGATATGATGCCAAAGCATCTAGGACACTTTCTATTTCCTATAATCCAGTTCTTAAAATATATCATCATGCAGTGAATTGTTTTGTTGACCACTTAAATGTTGAAAATCCCTGAGATCTGAATTGTGTTAACTATTCTTCTCAGGTAGCAAATTTGTCTAATTTGCCTACATAGAGAAGCATTTTTTTCTACAATTGAAAAAATATATTTGATGCTTTAAAGTGTGATGGTAGTGGTGTATAGAGGGTGAGTAATTCTGATGCAAGTGATAACGTTTTATTGCAGGGCTTGCCAGTGAAAGCAATCTTCTTGTGCTGTTTTATCTTATTGTAATGGAGAAAAAGTATTTGTCAGGTCAATAGCTGCTTGCCAACTAAATTGATTTGTTCCTATAAAAAGACCATATCTGAAAGAACAGCTGCATTGAAATGATCATATGATTAAACTTAAGATATTCCACTGTGTTTCTCTAAGAGGCATTTATCTTTTGCATCAGCCAAGATGGAGTCTTAAATGGGAATCTGATAAGAATCACCATTCTTGATTCTTTAAAATTTTGATGTTGACTCTAATATCGCAGTTCCCTCAGGACTTGATTTTGTTTTTGATTTTAATTGTCGTTTTCACCCATAATACTCCTTACTTGGTGTGTCGGTGAGCTATTGTGGTAATTCTGCCAGGACCTAAGGATACATGTTCAGATTACACAGTCTGTTTTACCAATCCTATTACAAAGGAGATTAAGTCAGATCTCCTTTCATCATCTGATCCCTAGACCTTGACTGCTGGACCTGTGATGTTCTGGTTTTCGAATAACTGGTATTAGTCAAGGGTAGTGTCCAATAGTATTTCCTGCCTGTAGGCACGCACCGTCACCCAGCAGAGTTGCTGTAGGTCTCTTTAGGGAAGGTTGAGAAGTCATGGTACGCAATTGTCATGCTAATGTAGTATTCCTTCCGAAGGAGTTCTGGATTTTTCTTCATTTGAAGAGTGTTTGTGATCTGATTAGATAAACTCAAAAATGCCAAATAGGATTAATATGAAGATAACCATTTGTAGGCATACTATTGTTAAAAGAGTTAAAGCCAAACTAAAGAGAAAAATCCTGAAATTAACTAGCAAAAAATTCTATGTAATAATATAAAAAGGAACAATGCTTCAAATTAATGTTGATTCTCGCCAGAAACAGTGAATGCCAAAGATAGTAGAACTGCCTCTCTAGAATGCTGAAACTAGAATCTAACTAAACAAAATTATCATTCTAGAATTCTATATTCAGCCAAAATAAATCATAAGAATAAAGGCAAAAAAAAAAGACATTTAAGATATAAGAAAACTTACAGAATTATTTTGACATCAAATATCCAATGTTAAAAAAAAAAGGCAAGGAAATTCTCCAGGCAGATAAGTTATGTTATGAGTTAGAAATCTGTGTCTTTAAAAAAGAACAATGAGCTTGAGAAGTGTTGAACATTTGGGTAAATATAAACACTCATTATTTCAGACTCATTATTTCCTCTTCCTTTAAAATTTATACACTTTTTGAAGCAAAAAAATGCATCATTTTTTGATAAAAAATAGTTTTTATAGTTTATAAAGTACATACATGTGATACTTACAATGGTTGCAAAAAAAAAGGTCAGCAAACTATAGCCCATGAGCCAAATCTAGCCTACAGTCTCTATGTGTACAGCCTTCAAGCTAAGAATCATTTTCTACATTTTTAAAAGGTTGTAAAAAAAATTAAACAAAACAGAAACAAAGCAGAATATGCAACAGAGACTGTTTGTGGCCTGCAAAGTATCAAATACTTACTCTCTGGTCCATTACATAAAAAATTTTCTGACCTCTGGCATGAAGTGTGTGTGTCGGGGTCAGGGGGCAGTTGTAGTGATACATTAGACCTCTATGTTGGCAAGATTTCAACATTTTAAGTGAAGTGTTAAAATATTAACTCTCCTTTGACTGCAAGGTTAGTCATGCTTACTGTAATCTCTAGAGAAATCACTTAAAAATATACATAAGAAAAAATACATGAGCTAAAGAATCAATACACAAAAATTTGCTGCATTTTTATACACTAATAACAAACTATCAGCAGAGAAATAAAGAAAACAATCGCAGTCACAATTCATCAAAAATAAAATACCTAGGAATAAATTTAACCAAGAAGGTAAAAGACCTGTATATTGAAAACCACAGGACATTAATGAAAGACATTGAAGAAAACACAAATAAATGGAAAGATATTCTGTGCTCATAGATTGGAAGAATCAATATTGTTAAAATGTTTGTACTACTCAAAGCAATCTATAGATTCAATGTAATCCCTATCAAAATGCCAATGGCATTTTTCAAAGAAATAGAACAAATAATCCTAAAATTTGTATGGAACCACAAAGAAAACCAAATAGCCAAAGCAATCTTGAGAAAGAAGAACAAAACTAGAGATGTCATGCCCCTTGATTTCAAATTATAACACAAAACTATAGTAATTAAAACAGTATGGTATTGGCATAGAAATAACACATAGATCAATGGAACAGAATAGAGAAATAAACCCATACATACATGGTCAATTAATTTACAACAAAGGAACCAAGAATATACAATGGAGAAAAGACAGTATCTTCAATAAATGGTGTTGGGAAAACCGGACAGCCACACACAAAAGAATGAAACTCAACCACTATCTTATACCATACACAATTAACTCAAAATGGGTTAAAGACTTGAACGTAAGACCCAAAACCATAAAACTCCTAGATGAAAACATAGGCAGTAAGCTCCTTGACATAGGTCTTGGCGATGATTTTTTGAATCTGACACCAAAAGCAAAAGCAAAAGCAAAAAACAAGTGGGACTACATCAAATCAAAAAGCTTCTGCACAGCAAAGGAAACCATCAACAAAATGAAAAGGCAACCTTTCGCAAATGATTTGTCTGATAAGGGGCTAATATCCAAAATATATAAAGAACTTACGCAACTCAATAGCAAAAAAACAAACAATCCAATTAAAAAATGGGCAGAAGATCTGAATAGACATTTTTCCAAAGAAGACATACAGGTGGCCAATAGGCACATGAAAAGATGCTCAACATCATGAATCATCAGGGAAGTACAAATCAAAGCCACAATGAGATATCATCTCACACTTGTTAGAATGGCTATTATCAAAAAGATAAGAAATAACAAATGTTGGCGAGGATGTGGAGAAAAGGGAACCCTTGTGCACTGTTGGCGGTAACATAAATTGGTGCAGCCACTACGGAAAATAGTATGGAGGTTCCTCAAAAAATTAAAAATAGAACTACCATGTGATCCAGCAACTCCATTTCTGGGTATATATCCAAAAAAATGAAAACACTAACTCGAAAAGATATATGCACTCCCATGTTCATTGCAGCATTATTTACAGCAACCAAGATACGGAAACAACCTGTGTCCATCGATGCATGAATAGATAAGGAAATTGTGGTATATATATATACAATCGAATATATATACAATCGAATATAATAGTATATTATAAAAAAGAATGAAATCTTGCCATTTTTGGTGACATGGTTGGACCTTGAGGGCATTACGCGAAGTGAAATAAGTCAGACAGAGAAAGACAAATACCATATGATCTTTCTTACATGTGGAACCTAAAAAAAAAAAAAAACCAAGCTCATAGATACAGAGAACAGATTGGTGGTTGCCAGAGGTGGCAAGTGGGGGGTCAGAGAAATGAGTGGAGGAGGTATAAATTTATTTAAAAAAAAAAAAGAATCTAAAAAAATTATTAAGAAAGTGGCATGTGATATAAAAAAGAATAACCTATTGCAATTAATTTGTTTGAAGGTAATGTTGTGCTACAAAGAAAAACTTTCAAAGAACTATGAAATGTTAAAATTGATAAATTTGGAAGAGGTAATTGGCAAACATCCTGAAAATCTTGTTGTTTGTGTGGGTAGAGTGGAGGAAGGGGTATAAGCAGGCTTGAATAAGGATGTTGTAAAAAATAAATAAATAAAGGAAACCAGTATGTAACTGTAAAAAAAAGAATCAGTAAGTAATTTAATATAGGTAATTTAAAATGGAATTATAGGGCCGGCCCTGTGGCTTAGTGGTTAAACGCGCACGCTCCGCTGCTGGTGGCTGGGGTTCGGATCCCGGGGGCGCACCAATGCACTGCTTCTCCGGCCATGCTAAGGCCACGTCCCACATACAGCAACTAGAAGAATGTGCAACTATGACATACAACTATCTACTGGGGCTCGGGGGGAAAAAATAAATAAATTTAAAAAAATGGAATTATAAATAAAATATTTAAATAACACAAAGGAAAGTAGAAAAGAAGAAACTAAAAGGGCCTGACAAATAGAAAACAAATAGTAAAATAGGAGATCTAAATCCAACCATATAAATAATTACATTAAATATCAACGGAACATCTTCATGATCTTGGGTTAGCCACTGGTCCTTAGATATAACGTTAATACCACTAGCAATATTTGAAATACAGATAAATCACACTTCACCAAAATTAAAAATTATTACACTGCAAGTTATATCATCAAGAAAGTAAAAGATAATCCAAAGAACAGGAGAAAATATTTGCAAGTCATTAATCGTATAAGGTACTTTTATCCACAATATAAAGAACTCTTTATTACTCGATAATAAAGAGACAAGTAGGGGCCAGCCCGGGAGCATAGTGGTTAACTTCGAGCACTCTGTGTCGGCCGCCTGGGGTTTGCAGGTTCGGATCCCGGGTGTGGACTGATGCACCGCTTGTCAAGCCATGCTGTGGCGGCGTCCCATATAAAGTAGAGGAAGATGGTCACAGATGTTAGCCTGGGGCCCATCTTCCTCAGCAAAAAGAGGAGGATCGGCAATGGATGTTAGCTCAGGGCTAAATCTTCCTCCCAAAAAAAAAAAAAAAAACAAAAAGACAAGTAATCCAATTCAAAAAATGGGCAAAGGATTTGAATAGCTATTTCTCCACAGAAGATGTGTAAGTGGCCAATAAGCCCACAAAATGATGCTGAGTAGCATTAATCATTAGGGAAATGCAACTCAAAACTACAATAAGATACCACTTAATACCAACTAGGGTGGCTATACGAAAAGAGAGAAAATGACAAATATTGCAAGGATACAGAGGAACTGGAACCCTCACATATTGCTGGTAGGGATATACAATAAAAAATCAATGGCATTTTTATATACTAGTAGCAAACTATTAAAAATAAAATTTAAAAACCAATTTCATTTATAATAGCATCAAAAGACTTAAAATATTTAGGAATAAATTTAAGAAAAGATGAGGAAAACCTCTAAAATGAAAGCTATAAAACATAGCTGAGATAAATTTAACAAGACGTAAATAAGTGGAAAGTACACCATTTTCATTAACAGGAAATTTCAATATTATTAAGATGTCCCTTCTATCCAATTTGATCTATAGATTCAACATCATCCTAAAGTCCCAAAAGACATTTCTTTAAACTTGACAGACTGATTAAAATATATACTGAGCTGCAAAGGAACTAGAATATACAAAGCAATCTTGAAAGAATAAAAAAAGTTGAGGGTCTTACATTACTTGATTTCAGAATTAACAATAAAACTACTATAATCAAGACTGTAGGACGAAACCATAAGTATTAGAGACGGAGAGGGAGTGAGGTATCCACGTAACAAAATTAAAAATCTGGTAATAGACACATAGTTATATAGTCATTTCATTTTCAATGAAAACACCAAGGTAACTCAGTAGATTACATAATTTTTTTCAAGAAATGGTGCTAGAAGAGTTGAATATCCATCACAGACAAAATGGAAAAACTAAAACCATAAAGTACTTTAGAGGAAATGCAGAAGAACATAGTTGTGACTTGCAGTTAGCTAAGTGTTTCTTATATAAGTCACAGAAATCAATAACTATAACAGCAAAAATGCATACATTTGAATGTATATACATAACCATACATAAAAGTGGAAAGATATGTGTGTGTGTATATGTACATATACATATATTCACAAAAGACTAGTACCCACAATATCTAAAATACTACAAATGAAGAATAAAAAGAAAAATGACCTATTAAAAAGGAGTAAAAGATTTAATAGACAGTTTTCAAAAGAAGATGTTCCATGTTATAAGTCATTAGGGAAATGGAAATTAAATTTGACACCCATCAAATAGGTTAAAATAAAAAAGACTGACAATAACAAATGTATTTGAAGATGTGGGGCAACTGTCATTCCCATATATTGTCTGTGGAAATGTAAAATAATACAAACACTTTGGAAACATTGTGACTGTCTTAGTTTCCTGTAAAACTAAACATACACTTAGCATGTGTCACAGAAATTTCACTACTAGGTACTCGCTCACAAAAAACAAAAACAAATATTTACAGAAAGACTTGGACACCAATGTTCATGACAATTTCATTGATAATTGTCACAAAAAGAAAACAGTTTCCATCAATGACATAATGGATAAACAAAATGAGGTATGTTCGTATAATGTAATACTACTCAGGAACAAAAAGAAACAAACTACCGTTTCACACAAAAACAAGAATCAGTATCAAAAGCATCTGTTGTGTGAAAAAACACAAGAGAACATATACTATATGATTCCATTTATATGAAGTTCTTTACTGGCAGAATTGACAAATGGTGGGGAAGAATTTAAAGAGCAGTTGTGGGGTGGGTTCTGACTGGGAAAACGCATGAGGAAAGCCTCTGGAGTCAATGTGATTTCCTATATCTTGATATGCATTTGGGGTTCACAGGTGGAAGCATTTGTCAAAACCCAGCAAATGTGCAATTAATATTTATATATTTCATTGCATGAAATTTTGCTTCAAAAGAATAAATTTGTGGGGCCAGCTCCGTGGCATAGTAGTTGAGTTCAGCACACTTCACTTCCTTGGCCTGGGTTTCCCGGTTCGGATCCTGGGCAAGGATGTACACCACTCGTTAGCCATGCTGTGGCAGCCACCCACATACAAAATGGAGAAGGATTGGCACAGATTTTGGCTTGGGGTGAATCTTCCTCAGCGAAAAAAAAAATATATATATTTGTAAAGAAATAGTGAAGTTTAGCTAATGGATTATATGCTATAATATTTAGGTGGAAGTGTACTGATATCTGCAAATTACTTTGAAATGCATCAAAAACTACAATGTAATGTTGGATGAATAGTGTGTTGGCTAGATGGATGGATACATAAATGAAAGGAAAGGCAGTAAAATGTTAATGGTAGATATCAGGTGTAGATATATTACTGTTTACCATGAAGTACTTTCAGTTTTGCTATATGTTTGACAAATCTCACAATAAAACATAGGAAAAATTGTTTTAAAAGATGGGTAGGTATTACACAGGTGAGCATGGTGGGGTGAGTTCTAGATAAATTCTAGGTAAAGAACTTAGCAGATGGAAAAGATAGAGGACTAGTAAATAGACTATGAGTCTTATAATTAAATAATCTAGAGCTTGGGTCTCAAGCACGAAAATTTGTTTAACTTTTAGTCCTTGGTTTCTTTATATATAAGTGGAGATGTTAGAACTAATATCTCTGAGTTATTGTAATGATTAAAAACATAATGAACATGAGAGTTTGACATATAAAATATCCGCCAATAGCTGTTCATTTAACAACAGGAAAAAAGATCAAGAATAAACTGCAAGAAACTCGAGTTGTCTGTTTTAGCTGGATTACGTGGAACCAAAAGAAAGGCATGTATGTAACACTAGGGGAATACGTTAGGGCAATCTGGTAGGCAGAATTCTAACATGGCTTCCAAAATACACCTTTCCTGGTGTACATGCCCTGCATGGTCCTCTCCCCTTTGTTGTGGGCAGAAACTATAAATATCATAGGATATCACTCCACGATTAGATTACTTTGTATGGCAAAGATGAAGGGATTTTACAGATATCAATAAGGTCTCAAGTTAATTGATTTTAAGTTAATTGAAGGGGAGATCACATTGGGTGGGCCTGAATTAATCAGGTGAAAGCCCTTAAAAGAGGAAATGGACATTTACTGAAGAGAGAAGATGCTCTTGCTGGCTTTGAAGAGGTAAGCTGCCACATTCTGAGAGGTTCACCTGCCTAGGACATGAGGATGGCCTTTAGGAGCTGAGTGACCCCCAGCTGACAACCAGCAAGAAAACCAGGATCTCAGTCCCATAGTCACCAGGAACTGAATTCTGCCAACAGTCTGAGGGAGTGTGGAAGCTACTTTTTCCCAAATCAAGCCTCTTATGGGACTCCAGGTGCATTCAATATCTTGATTGCAGCCTATGAGACCCTGAGCAGAAGACCTAGCTAGACTGTGCCTGGACTCCAGACCCATGAAAACTGTGACATAATAAAGCACATGTTCTTTTCAGTAGCTGAGTTTATGGTAATTTGTTACACTGCAATAGAAAACTAATACAAGTAAGGTCACAACCTTGAATGCTAAGGTAAATATTGTGAACGTTTATTGTTCAATAAGAAAAACGAAGACCCTGACACCTTTTAGCAAAGGAGTAACATGAGGCTTCCATTGGTAAGGAACTTCAGAAGACTGAATAAGTCAGTGTGGGCTTGCCTATGGTGTAACTTCTAAACCCTTAATACAACAAAGATTTATTTTTCATTTATGTAGTAATCTATTGTGAGCATTCTCCTTAGCAACTCATCTCCACTGTCAGCCAGGAATCCTTGGTGTGTTCATCCTGCAACTCTGGTATCTCGGACTTCTTTGCCTCCCTCAAGGCAAACAAGACAGAACATGGAAAATTCATGCCTTAGTTCTTAACTGTGTCACGCAGGAAAGAATCACGTCACTTCCACTCAAACTCATTGGTCATAGTGTCATTTGTTCTCAATTTAACTGCAAGGGTAACTAGGGAATGTATAGGAGCCCAGGGAATATTTGGTAAGCCCAAATTGTTTCTACCCAGAGAGGAGAATTTCATATCGGAAGAAGGCAGTGTCAAATCTTTCAGAAAAGTGAAGATGAATGATAATTGAAAATTAGCTATTAGGTTACGTTAGAAGCCTGAAAATTATAACTCACAGGGGAAATCCAGTCTGCGGCCTGTATTTATGAATCAAGTTTTATTGGAACACAGCATACTCATTTTTTAATGTATTGTCTATGGTTGCTTTTGTGCTACCACTTCAGAGTTAAGTTGTGGCAGACACTGTTTGGCTTACAAAGACTAATATCTTTACTGCCTGGCCCTTTCCAGAAACAGTTTGCCAACCCCAGGATTGCATGATTAGAAAGTTAATCATGATTTTTAAGCTGTGAGTGGATATTACAGAACCAATGTGGGAAGGAATGACAGGTAGATGAGAAAGTAGATTGATAAAGTAGACATAACTCATAGAAGTTTGCTGGAGAAGAAAACAGAAAAGCATGTTTTTGAGTTTTGTTACTCATTTACTTATTTATTTAATTTTTTTAAATTTTATTTTGTCAAATATTTATTTTGTGAAACCTAAGGATGTTGTAAGCCACGGTGAAACTCTGAAGATGTGGGTACCTGGTGAGAACATCGAGGAAGTGATGCTCTAGAATAGTCAGAACAGGATGGGATTACAAATGGCAGCGGAAGGACCAGCCTTGGTCAGGATGACAGCATTAAAATTCCCCTGAGACAAGTTTGAAAACAGAAGAAAGAGATCATTATATGACACTTTTATAAATACTCTCTCTTTTTTTTCTGACTACAAATTTAATTCAGTAAATATTAAACAGTTGAACACTAGAGAAATTTAGAAAAAGAGAAAATGAATTTCTCCCACAAGTGAATCATCCCCCATGAACTTGCTGATAAAAAGTTAGCATCAGTTCTTCTGTAATTTTCTGGGCATGTATTCACATACGTAATTTATTTATATTTAATACAGACAGGATCATATATGTACTGTTCTTTATTTGCTTTCTTTACCATGATTTGTCAGTTATGTATAGATCTATCTCTTTTTGAATAGCTCCACACAGAAGACACCTTATATAGATAGTCTAGGTTTTATTGTACTGATTCATATGATGTACATTTAAGTTATTTCTAATTTTAGTTATTAATAGGATGTAATAACTAAATTTATGCTTGTCTATATGTATGTCTTACTTTTATTAATATTTCTATAGGATAAATGCTAGAAGTGGAATTCACAGTAATTTTAAACTGAAAGGAAGGTTGAGGGACTGCACATCAAATAGTGCTGATATTATCCTATAATAAGCAAGCAAATTCGTCAGCTGCATATAAGAGAGAAGGGCTATACTCAGGTCTTGAAGAGAATGGAGAAGCTCTGAACAACTAATGCCATATGACACTAATCTTGCAGCATTTTTTTTTCAAATTATAGTACTAGTTTATCCTTTTACCTCTAAGTCCTTATACAGCTTCAGGATGTCCCATAGCTAAGTTTAAAGTATATTTTTCATTGTTATGAAAATGTGATGGCTGACAGCAGAGCTGATCTTGCCCTAGTCCCACTAGCCTTCTCTTGTTCTTTTACCTGGATGCCATCTTAAGTTATTAAAAAGAGCTCTTTCAAAAGACTGATAGCACACCACAAACCTGAAAGTGTCTGACTGCTTCCCTTTGACCTGAAAGGGGGAAATATGAAATATTCAAAAGCCTATAGTTGGGATACTGGTAAAATGGACCCAAGTTGTGAAAAGTCTAAATATTTTTAGTGTTCTCTAGTCAACTTGCGTTACTGATTCAACTAACCATTATGACCAAATTTACTGATTGGCCTTGACAGTCTTTATAAAATAGTCTTCCCTCATGGAAGTTATTCTCATAGCACAAAAATTTTGGTTAAATGTTTGAATTTAGCCTAGTAGATAGATATTTTTATTTATTTATTTACTTATTTATTTATTTTTTGCTTGAGGAAGGTTATTGCTGAGCTAACCACTGTACCAATCTTCCTCTATTTTGATTATGGGATGCCGCCACAGCATGGCTTGATGAGTGGTATGTAAGTCCACACCTGGGATCCGAACCCGTGAACCCCGGGCCGCTGACGTGGAGTGCACGAACTTAACCACTATGCCGTGGGCCAGCTCCACTAGATATTTTTAATAGTTCTTTGCTTTGTACATTCATTCACTGAATCTGCTTTGAGTGCCTACTATGTGCCAGGACTAAGCTAATGTGCTTAGAATACAAGGATGGGCAGGACACAGCCTCTGGTTTCATGAAACTTTCAGCCTGATGAGAGAAAAAGAGAAGCAGTTAAAATACGTTCTCATCATAGAAGAAGTCAGGGTGCCAGTGAGTTTACAGAATGTTAAAATAAGTTATATGAAATGAGAAGTTTGAACAAAATGAAAGAAAGCACCAATGACCAGTAGAACTGAATGTATTTCAGAAGAACTGCACACCAGGATTTGGAGGGAATGCTGTGAAGGGGAGGTAAGCTATGTAGAACAAAAATACCATAACAAAAAGACTACAAAATATGAATTAATTCCACTTTATTTCTTCATGCAGATAGTGTACATATATTGATTTTATATTTAAAGATATTAAAGTATTTATTCAAATTTTAAACAAGATATCTTGAATTTGAAATTACCGAAGAATTTCTTCAAATTTTCCAGGGATCATAACAATCAGCATGAGCATTTTTACTTATATGTGGCATTCATAGGCAAATACATCAATATAATTTAGTTTTCTTTCAGAGTCTCATGGTATCAAAAGAGAGACAACTACAAAATGAATTACAAATTACTTGTTTTTTCTAATGTCTTTGTTTAAAGAACCTCCTTGCTATTTTGAAAGAACACACAACACAAAATCCAAAACTAATTCGGTGTAGTTCATTGCCATTTCCAAACCAATAGTGAAGTTACCAATAACATTAATTAGCATAAAGAGTGCGTTGATCTCTGTTGTTAGCTCTAAGTACTAAATCTTTCCTGTTCATACCTTTTGGATTTGTTGGTGAAGGAGTGAGTGATTGGTGAAGGAGTGAGTGAAATCTGATGAAACAAAAGACATAGCAGTTGCATATTTTAAATGTGCAGAGACCTGACTAAGGCTTGACTATTGTATAAACAGAAACAAGATATATAAAGATTGCCAGCACATTATGTAATAATGATAATCGGCTTTACTACCACATTTCCCACCACAATGCAATTACACTGAGACCACTATTTAATCACGTTTATCTATCTACTGTTAAACTGGGCATGACAGTGCTACAGAATCTTATAGCTGTATCGCAGCTTTCTCGTGGAATTACAAAACAGGTGGAAAGCAATCTTTTTTGTGAATTAATGAGGTACTCAGATCACTGTACTCCTCATCTCCATTGAACAGGTGCAAAAATGGCAAAGGGATAATTGTTTTAAATTTTGTTGTGTCTTGTGTTAAAATCATATTCTATAAGCAACAACATGAAAAGCTAAAAAAGGTGTTAAAAGGCCTAATACACAGCAAATTGAAAAACTTAACTCTTCGATGTGTGCGCACAAACTATTAAGATTGTATCTACCAGATTCTCATGAAAGATAATTTTTTTGGGTTTTTTTTGGTGAGGAAGATTGTTCCCGAACTAACATCCATGCCAGTCTTCCTCCACTTTGTATGTGGGATGTCGCTACAGCATGGCTTGATAAGCGGCGTGTAGCAGTGCCTGGGATCCGAACCCTGGGCTGCCGAAGTGGAGCGTGCGAACTTAATCACTACGCCACTGGGCTGGCTCCTGAAAATGTTTTTGATTATTAGGAAAAGGAACATATGTATCCAACATATATTTGTAGTTGACCAAAATTGCGTTGAGTGACTACTATGTGGAAAGCACTGTATGAGGCCCTGGGGATACAAAAAGAAATAACTTTGGAGGAAATTAAAATTTAGTCTGTGCAGACTACATCCTATTTGTTTCCCTCATAGTTTTTTTACAAGCTTTATGTATATATGTATTTGTTTACTAATACTCTTCTCCCTCGCAGGCTCAATTTTTTTTTGGCTTAAAACAACATAAATGTATTGTCTTACAGTTTTAGAGACTAGAAGTCCAAAATCAAAGTGTCAGGAGGGCCAAGCTCTCTCTGAAGCCTCTAGGGGAGAATCTTTCCTTGTCTCTTCCCACCTCTGGTAGTTCCGGGCCTTCCTTGCATCACTCCAAACTCTGCCTGCATCTTCTTCCCTTTGTGTCTGTGTCTCTGCCTGCTAATATGACACCAGTCATATTAAATTTAGGCTCACCCTCATCCAGTATGACCACATCTCAACTAATTACATCTGCCAAGACCCTATTTCCAAATAAGGTCACATTCTGAAGTTCTGGTTGGGCGTGAATTTTTGGAGGATGCTATTCTACTAGTATTCTTGCCATAGAAGAAATGGCAGGTATAGGCAATAGCATGTATTGGAAGCCAACCTATTACAGTAAACTTTGGGGACTCAAGGAAATGACTCACAACAGATAATTCTCTGTCATTCAACATGAACTGAAATAAAGGGTCAGATATGACAAGTGCTTAAGGTGCTTCTTCTTCACTTTATGAAGAGGGTTAGCACATTCTCACTACAAATCTAGTTTGAAGAAAGGCTCTATACTAATGCAGGCTCCATTTTGTTGACCAAAGCATACCTATCACTGAGTAGATGCTCAAAAACGTTTGAGAAGGAAGGAAAGAGGGAAGGAAGGAAGGAAGGAAGGAAGGGAGGAAGGGAGGAAGGGAGGATCTGTTCAATGGAATTTTGTTAGAATTTAATAGAGATACTTCTTGAAATTCAAGAGAATGCATAGGAACGACATCTGGCCCACTCTGGGAAAAGTGATGAATGTTTCCCTGGGGAGATAAAGTACTGAGCCTTTACACGTTATGAAAATATATTTATTTAGCCCTCATATTGCACAGTTTGGCTAAGTATAAAATTCTAGGTTGGAGATAAATTTTCCTTATATTTGGAAAGATTGTGTTCCATTTTTTCTACCTTCCCATCTTGCTGTTAACAAGCACAATATCATTCTGGAATTTTTATTACTAGGTATATATGTAATTTTTTTTTTTTTTTCCTGAAAATGTTTAGATCTGTGCTGCCAGGAAGCTCTCTATCCACTTTTCTGGATAAAAAGTTTTGGGATGGTCTATTTTCTTCCATTGTTTGGGGCACTTAATGGACATTTTCAATCTGTAAATTCTTACCTTTCAATTATAGAAAATATTCTTGAGTTACTTATGAGATAATCTCTTTTGTTGCATTATAGTGAGGAATTGGTAGCACAGAATCTAGAATCACAATGTCTGATTGCAGATCCAAGTTCTGTCCATATTAGCTATGTGACTAGAGCCAATTGGCCTAACCTTTCTGTACTTAGGATTTTTCGCTGTCAATAGTAGATCATAAAAATAGCATCTCCAGATATGAGTGAATTCTCTTTTGCAAAACATTTAGAGTAACATCTGGCATCTGGCGATTGCTTTACAAAGGTTTGCTACTATTGATACTATCTTTCAGAATGATTCCTAAAATTTTTCTTATTTTCTCTCTTTTGTTTTCCATATCTGTTTCTTTCTTTTGGCTGTACTTTCTGAGAGATTTCCTCAACCATACCTTCTAGTCATTTTATTGAGCCTTTCATTTGTGATATCGTATTTTCAATCTTGAGCTCTTTTTCCTCTTCTGCATGTTTCTCTTAGCACTCTGTATTTGTTTTACAGATGTGATGTCTTCTCTTATCTCTCTGAGGATTTTAATGGGAGGTAATTTTGTTATCCTCATGCACAGTTTAAAGCAATACAAGGCTTATTAGAAAAAAGCACTGTCTCCTATACACACCTCCATTTCTCACATCCCTAAAGTAACTACTTACAGTGCTTTTCACTGTTTCTTTTTGTATTTACCTATGCATTTCTAAATAATATGTTTGTATTGCTCTTTATTATTGTTTCTTTTTTCTGTTTTAGAAATTACCTACTTACTTCCTACATAGGAGTATAAAAATTTCCTCCTCCATCCCTCACTGGACACACACACACACAAGCCCAGTAACCCCTATCCCGATGTAGTTATAATTTGGGTTATATTGATATTCAGTTCATGTATTGACCTGGTTATGCAAATGCAATTTGTAGGTGAGCCATACAGTATTCTATAATTATTTTTACTTCCAAGCACAAATATTCAGTCTCTCTACACTTCCTACACTTAATTATATTATTATTTTGGTTTGCTTGTTTGATTAAACAGGTTTTTTTTTTAATTTACTTATAACTGATCCCTGAACTTTCCCACCAATTATACAAATCAATTTCTAACCTTTCCAACATATCATACATATCATCAATTGATCTTCTTGTAGACATCTTTCCTGGAATCTCATGAACTATTCCATTCTGGAAATGTTACTCCCCAGGCCTGTTGAATGGCTATTATCCTGAGATCTTCCTTCACAGCCATCTTGGGGATTCCATTCATCTTGTGACGATTTTCTAGGTCTCAGGATATGATGTTTCCTCTCTGTTATTTGAAAATTAGGATCAACCTTATAAATAAATATATGCAGATATCGTTCCCTAATGAAACAGTCCAACCAAATCAATTTTAAGTGATGTCCTCTGTGTCCAAGCCCTACCCTGGACCTCAGCTTTTTAGTGGCCACCTCTTAAACATAAACAAGTGGCCACATGTCCCTCGACATCTGAGAAAAGATTGTAACAAGAAAGAAAAAGGCCAAAACAACCAAACAAATAAACCTAGAAAAAGAGACTAGGCAGAGGTGATAATTCCAAAACAGTGCCTAAAACTGAAAAATCAAGACAGAGCAGTATAAGACCTAGGAATGGATCCAGTTTTTAAAAGGTCTTAAGCTTACAATATTTGAAAGGATCTCTTTACGAAAAAAAAAATCAAAAGTATGAGTTAAAAATTAGGTACAAAAGGGAATATTTACTCAGAATAAAAAATGAAAAGACCTTGCAAGGAGCTCTTGCAAGTGAGGAGAACTGAAGCTTCATTGTCTTTAAAATAAATCAGCATCTGACGAACATGTTATCTAGAGATATGGAAATGAATAGCAAAATAAACATTTAAAGAGTCAGAGTGTTTTCTTCTTCTAATAGGAACAAGAACATTTGCTTTCCATGTTTTGCATATTTACCTTTTTAAATGATGTGTGTATTTGATTCTTATAAAATTCTCTGAAGAAACTATCGGAAAATACATTTGTGTACACAATAATAATGATATAAGGTAATTAACCAAAAGTAGTTAAGTCTAGGGAGATTCACTGAGTATGGACTGAGTACGAAGAGCAGTCAGCCTAAACATTTTACAATAGAACACTGGTGTTAGAGTCTTTTTATTTTGGCTTTAACTTTAATCTTTATTGACTAATAACGCTTTTAAATCCTTATCCAGGAGTGGCATAGCCAATGCTAGAGTCCTACCCAGGACTGAAAGCAGGGTGTATCCATATAAAAATCATTACAATGCATTTCTCCTGCTCTTGTAAAAGGAGCCAAGAGTTCCTTTTCCATGAAAGCGATCAAAATGCAAACACTTAAAAGAAGTTAATTTGAATAATAGTACACTATTTGTTGAAAAGTAAAAAATATCTCTAAATTACTCCATTAGTGCCTTGATGGTTTGTTTTTACTCTCTTTCTATAAACCTCAAAAGTTATTTATTGCCAGCCTAATTAAAGTTAAAGAATTACTTAAATGTAACTTCACTGTTATACACATGTAACCTTGAGAGGTTCAAACTTTAAAACTTTGTAATTGGTTTTAAAGATGTAAGTACAGGCTCCAATCCTCTAATTCCTTTGAGGAATTTAGTAATAATTTTTATAACTTACCAATACTTTTAGAGGTATACCTGCATGCTCTAATTTGCAACATAAAAAGAGAAACAAGAAATTTTCGCTAAAGTATAAAAAGTTAGATATTTCTAGCTAGACTTTAAAAAGTCTCTCGGTATCCCCTACTGGGGAGAAAAAAAAAGTGTGTGGTTTTCCATTTATTGTTATACCAATATCATTGCATATTATGTGATACATTTTTACTGATTATTTTTCACGTTAAAAAAATTGGGCTTTATTTGCTGTATGCTAAGGCATATACTGTTGTCAGACAATGCTTAGCTTCTAGGCTCTGAGTTCTCTTCCTGAGAAGAGCGAGTGGTTAGTGACATTTTCCCATTTACACTGACTCTGCCTTTTTCCCTCCTAATAGCAGAACCCACGGAACTTTTCCCACTCAAGAGATGTCCTTTATCTGAAGATCCACTCACATTCTCAATTTAATCTAAATTCAGGCAAGAAATCCATGACCAGATTCACAGTTATAGAATTTAACAACTCAGAAATCCATGATCTACTTATAACCACGGTCTTTTGTGTTGCTCTCCAAGACTCCTTTGTTACAGTTATATCTGGAATCCAGAATTAATTGCTAGATGCCTAAGTTTCCCCCAAGTTTTCCTGAATTGTTTGAATATAAAGGACAGGGTATAATTTTTAAAAAGTAGACTTTTTTTTAAAGCAGTTTTTAGTTCACAGCAAAATTGAGCAGAAGATAATAGATTTCTCATATACCCCCTTTGCCCACATACACACAGCCTTCCCTACTATTTGTTATAATCAGTGAACCTACATTGTCACATCATTGTCACCCACAGTCCATAGTTTATATTAGGGTTTACCCTCGGTGTTATAAATTCTGTGGGTTTTGAGAAACGTATGATGACTTGTATCCACCATTCTAGTATCATAGAGCAAGGTATCAGTTTTTGTCCATGTAGGTACATCTCCTAGTGCACCATGTGAATGGGCTGATCTCCACTAAGATCCCCTGAATGAAGACTCCCAGACAGCCTAGACTTTGATTACCACTTGCTTCATATTGCCTGTCTATACTCTACTCACCTGACAAGACCCCACTACTTCTTTTTATGTTGACCCTTTGTTGAATTAGGCTGACAATTCTTATGACCTTTAAACATTGTGACTTACAGCCCTGTCTCTACCTCCACGTTCATACAGTGCAATTGGGTTACCTTCTGTTCACACCCATCTAAATCCATCTATCCTATTGTTTGGGGTACTAACTGCCTTTTAATACTCATATATCAAAGTCACTATGAAGAATACCTCTTCCCTGAATCATGATATGGTCTTGAATACACAAGCAATAAAATCAAGAGAACAGAAGAAAAAGCTACCATTTACTTTGAAATTAAACTTCCCTGTCATCTTTAGTATTTTATTGTGATCATAGAACAAAGGAATGACATATTGTTTCAGTAATGAACATTAGATACTCAAATTTTATTTTAAGTTTTGCTAGTTTGTTTGTACCCTGTGCCACTCCTGGGAGGTATTCAAGAATAACAGCATTGAAGCTTAGAACTTTGAGGGATCTTGAAGATTATGCAGTTCTCTATGTATGTGTTCCATATAAGAAGATTGAAGCCTTACTGGTTGATGAGAGTTGTCCAACGTCATTCAGTTTGTTGATAGCAATAGCAGGACTAAAAGCTAGGCCTCATTATTCATAGTTTAATGTCTTTGCCCTATGTGTTACTTATGAGATACATGGTTTGAAAGAGAATGCAGTCAACCCTTCTGGGTTGATGGACATATCCCCACGCTGGGAGGAAGGTGCACTCCAAATCCACAGAGACAGAAGCTCCTGTGCCAAGGAGCCTTCTGGAGTCTACCTCTTAATCTGGATGTTTATTTTTACCCTTTATAATAGACCAATAATGGTAAGTAAAATAATTCTCTGAGTTCTGTGAGCTGTTATAGCAAATTATAGAACCCTGAGGGGGTGGGGTCAGTTGGAACCCCCAACTTATAGCTGGTCAGTCAGAAGTATGGGAGGCCTGGAACTTGTGATTGGCATCTGATGTGGGGTCAGTTTTGTGGGAATGAGCTCTTAATCAGTGGGGCCTACACCAACTCTGGGAAGTGTTAGAATTGAACTGTAAGACACCCAATTGGTTTTGGACAGTTGGAGAATTGGTTGATGTGGGATAAAACTCCCACACATTTGGTGTCAGAAGTGTTGTGAGTAAAACACAACAGAGTCTCATTTTCAGAATTGCAGATTCAAAAACTTAACTTTATAAATGTTCCTCCAAAAATCACGTCCTATGATGGCAGACACGTAATAAAAGTTTATATGAGACAGATAGGCATGCTCATTTCTTAATTTATAGTGGAAATATTATATTTTGAAGGACAAGAATAGGTGTTCTTTATCCAGGGTTTCAAAGCATTTCTGAATAAAAAATTTAACAAGTTATTTAAAAAATAATGTATCTAGTGAGTTTTGATCAAAAAGTAGTTGATGTTTGCTTTCTTTATAAAAGGTTTTATCATTTAAGATGTACCTAATGTCTTCCATCTGAGCAGATTCTTTATAGGTGATTTAATCCTACAAGCAGAATGAAGAATTTCTGGATTGTTGATTGTTGTTCATTGACGCCTTAATAGACTATATAGAAGGATATAATGTGTGTGTGTGTGTGTGTGTGTGCGTGTGTGTGTGTGCATCTTATGAGAACACTCTGCTCTTTATTATGGGAAATGCTCTTTGTTATCATAGGAAATGCTCTTTATTGGACTAAAATAAATAAATAAATAAGAAGCCATTAGTACCTACTGATTTTCTTTGATGTTCAAAACCCTTCTTAGAAGAGTATTATGATTTCTCATTACTCAAGCAAAGGCAGTAGGAATGTACAAATGCTAAGTCTTAGCACGTGTCAAGTCTACTGGTGGTAAATGGTACAGTCAATGCAAGCTATTGAAATAGGGATGCTGCCCTTTTATAATAATTTTTGTTTTTACTTAGCCAATTATAATGAAGAATGAAAGCCTTAGCAGTGTACATGCAGGCAAGATTTTATTAACACCAAGTTCAGATTTATAGATAAGAGCACAATTGTATTATGTCATTGCTTCAATTTTTACTTAACTGGTGTGATTTTAAATAGATATTAAGCAAGATTGCATTTCTTTCTTACTAACGAAAAACTCTGCAGAGGTTAAAAAGAAAGGAGGAGGGGGATGATTTGTTTGGGTAATTGATAGTATTTAGCTGACTTTCCCTCCTAAAGCCCTGATGGGAGATGGTACAAAATGCTGAGGGCTTTTTCTATTCGGGCACATTGTAGCAGCACACGTGCCAAGCCATTATTAAGAATGAAAACATACCAACCAGTGTGACATGCTTCCCAATTTGCCCGCAGAGCCAGCAAGGAGCACCATCACTGTCTGAGGAACAACACCGTCTGTCCAATAGTCAACCCCACCTAAGATTTTGGATAGAACTAAACATTGCATATGTGCAGTAGACTTTAAACAAGACAAATTTTCCTTGAATCCAAACCAAGACACTTATTTAATAAATGTCTCAAATGTTACTGTGAAAAGTTAGTTTCTCGTACATTAGTGGTCTCCCAGCAGCGACTTTAGCAGTTTCATATGTCCCAGCTCATTTAAGGGTCTCTGCGTTCCTTCATGATCATTTTGTTTAAAATTAGAATACACTGCCAAGAAATGAACAGTAATTCCATGATGATCGCCTCTGGCTCACCCTGTACCCTCACTCTCTCACTCTCTACTAAATCCAATGTGTAATCCACATTGCTTTTAGCGTGGGGTTTTTTAAATGCATATTTGACCAAATCCAATTATCTGTTTAAAATTCTCCAGTGTCTCCTCCTCCTTTCACTGTGACTATACTTAGAGAAGATTTCACATACTTTAGCCTTGTATACAAATATTATAATCTGGCCCTTATTTATCAATCAAAAATGTTAATATCTATCTGAATAGCAGTAATATTAACTATTTGCAGTTTATCGGCAAACACTGAGCCATCTCGTGATTCTTTGTTTTTACAAAACTTTTCCCTCTGGCATGCTCACACAGGGTTTCCATAGGTTAAGGTTTCCATTCCTTAACTAAATGACAGATAGCATGCAATTCCACTTATCTCTTCTTCATGCTTATTTATGTATCCATGTATCTATCTATGTATCTTTCTATGTATCTATGTGTCTATCTACCTATAAATGTATCTATCTGCCTATCCAGCCAACTACTTATTTTATCAAAATAGATAAAGATCTTAAACAATGTAACTACAAAATATTATGGTTCTTGATGCCAAGTGGTATAATATAAAATGGTTTAAGAAAACCAATTTTCTTAAATTGCGTGCTTTTGATCAAACTGCTACTCATGGTATATGTAGAAAAGATCAGAGTTAACACCTGTACACAATATCAGAAAATCTGTGTAAATATAAAAATACAAAAGTCAACATTCTATCATGTTTCCATGATCAGTTTACTAAATAATCCCCTAAGGAGATTAATCAAAAATAAAATATTCAAAATTTTAGCACACTTTGGCCCAATGATTTTATTTATGATAATATTTAATAAAGACATAATTGCAATACAGAAAAAGTTTTATTCACAATGGTATTTAATGCACCAAAAATTAGAAATAACCTCAAGTTCAACAACTGAGAATTAGTTAAATTATTGTAAAGTATATAATGGAATATTATTCATTCATTAAAAATTTAGGGGAAATTATAATCACGTTAAAATACTAATATGATAATATCAAGTGAAACATAGTTTAAAAATTATAAATGACATAATCTCAACTTGTTAACAAGGGTATCAAGAATTCACTGTAAGAAATTACACTAAAGTATTAACAATGGTTGCATTGAGTGATGAAATGTGAAATTTTCCCTCATTTTTATTATCTATTTTTCAAAGTGTCTTTAAAGTATTTACATTACAACTTTTACATTTGAAAAAACTAAACTTCATTTAAAAGAGAGAATTAAGTGTAATCGAGAGAATGTGGCAATTCTGCATCAGAACTTAGAGGGTTTAAATATTATCTGTTGTAGTCTTCTGAAGATTATTCTCTTCTAAATTTTACTTAGACGGTTTTGTTAGCACACATACAAAGTAAGCTAATTGGTCTTGTTATAGACTTTATAGTTCCATTAGGTTAGAAACAAATTAGCTGACAATGTGGTTTGGGAATATGTAACAGCTTGCTTATTGGTAGATAACTCATTAAAGTGCATTGGTAAAGGATCTCCCAACAAATTAAAAACATACACTCTTCTCCTCATCTATTAGAATTCCAAACATACACAGAGACTCCCATCTTATCCAAAGAGACAAATCAAAGGAATATTTCAATTAACTTTTATTTTTCACTTGAAGCTAGTCTTCATTTGAACTTTCCACAATTTTCAAGGTAATTGAGGTTTTATTGAGCATTTTCTTGTTAAGAATTGAAGAGATCATGTAATTTTGTTATTTCTCTGCAGAAAATATCTCACCAACATTAGCAGTCAACCGTTATGAAACCTTTCATTTGAAAACCTAAAGGAGCTTTGCAAATTTGATTCATCACAACAAACTCTGAGTGCTCTTATTTAATCAGCGACTCCTCTCTGATTAGGTAATTCAACTAAGGTCCCAGTTAAGTTAGAAAACACCATAAACAACTGCCCCTAAATGATCCAACAAAAAGAAAATTTGCAAAAGAGGAAATTATATATTGAGATTAAATTGCAAAGCCAAAGCCTTTGCCTTACCAATGAAAATAAAATAGAAACATCTCCATTCAGATCTTAGAAGTACGGAAACCTGTCCCTTTATTTAGAAGCACATCTCACATGTGTTTTGCTTTATATCACATTGAAGAAATGTAATAATAATGAGTCAACTTATTGAGCAGTCAGTATGTCCCAATATCTATATTAGTGCATTGTTGATGGGTTTAAAAATCTTGATTGATTCCATTTTATTTTAAATAAATGTTTTGAAGCACAACATACATACAGCAAAATGCGTGTCATAAATGAAGAGCTCATGATTTTTCACAAAATACAAATTCTGTAACAATTGCCAATTTGATAGCACCCTTAAAGCAACTTGGTGCTCTCTTCCAGTCATTAATTTCTCCACTATAGTAACTGTCCTGATTTCTATCACGATAGAGAGATTTATATATGTGATTGTGTGACTGAATTTTTTTCATTCAACATCATATTTAAGAAATTAATCCACATTTTTGTGTTTAGGCATAATTTTCAACTCTTATTGCTTCTAGTATTTCATTGGATAAATATAACATAGGTTATTTATCCACATTCCTAGTGATGAACATTTGGATGTCTCTAGATTTTTGGCTTAAACAAATAGTGTTGCTATGGAGAATCATATGTGTTCAATTTTAGTAGATACTGCTCAAGAGATTTCTAAAGTGGTCATACCAATTTATACTTCCACCAATGGGAGAACTCCAACCTTTGTTTATTTTTTCATGTCAAAGGTTGAGAACTTTTATTTTTTTTTTGAGTGTGCCTGTTCAAGTTATTAACAATGTTTCTATTTACGTGTGTGTGTGTGTGTATTTATTTATTCTATGGCTTTCTACTCTTTAGGTGTTATATTTTAACAAATAGGAATTCTTAATTAAATGTAGTTCAATTTTTCATATTCTGAATTTGTAGCTCTGAATTGTGTCCTGATAAAGACATCTTTGCCTATTCTAAGATAGTGGAGATATTCTATTATCCTCTAAAACTTTATTTTTTTACCTTTCATGTTTAAATGTACAATAGGAATTGTTTTTCGTATATGGTGTGAAACTTTTAAGTACTGCAGGATTTATTTTTATACAGATATGGAAAAATATAGATTGATATTTATAGCCAGTTATTTAAAAGGCCATTCTTTCTCACTGCACTACCACTAATGTAAAAGCTAGTCACAAATCAAGTAATTGCATATGTGTCTTGTGTTTCTGCACTCTCTTTTATTCTATTGGCCTGTCTAGTCTTGTGCCAAGACCACTGTCTTTATAACACTATAAATAGCACTATATGGTACTATAAATGAGTATCAATTCCTGCTCATGCATACTTTCTAGTTTTATTCTTTTACAAGATGATCTTTTCAATTCTTGGCCCTTTATATTAAAATTTCAGAATCAGCTGGTCAGTAACTACAAATTAACAGTGCAAGGAATTTGAAGGGTTTTCAATGAATCTACAAACAGGGAGGATTAACAAATTTATAATATTGAATCTTCCAATCTGTGGGCGTGGTTTACACCTTAATTTGTTTACCCCCCTCCCTCTCCTCAATAATATATGTAGAATTCTGTGTAGCAGTTTTGAACACATTAAGATAAAATTTATACATATTTTACTAATTCTAGGTGTTTGATATTTTAATGTTACTGTAGATAGTATCATTAAAAATTATATTTTCTAATTTCATGTAGCATGAAGTACCAAGTGTAAATTATTATAGTATTGACCTTAAATGAACTTTAATGAATCAAGGATATATGCTGCTAGACCAAGAATAAACTCTAGGTCACCTTTACTTTTGAAAAAGTGGTGTTTTTTGCATGCTATGTAACTCTGAATTTTTAGCATTTTAAATACATCACTTGGGCTGGCCCCGTGGCTTAGCGGTTAAGTGCGCACACTCCACTACTGGCGGCCCGGGTTCGGATCCCGGGCGCGCACCGACGCACCACTTCTCCAGCCATGCTGAGGCCGCGTCCCACATACAGCAACTAGGAGGATGTGCAACTATGACATGCAACTATCTACTGGGGCTTTGGGAGGGAAAAAAAAAGGAGGAGGATTGGCAATGGATGTTAGCTCAGGGCCTGTCTTCCTCAGCAAAAAGAGGAGGATTGGCATGGATGTTAGCTCAGGGCTGATCCTGTTCACAAAAATAAAAAAAATAAAAAAAATAAAAAAATAAAAAAATAAATAAATACATCACTTAATTGCCCTTTGTCTTGCATTGTTTGTGTAGCGAATCTATCAGATGTGTTGTTGCTTCATCAAGATACAGTGTCTTCCCCCTGCCCCCTCTGGTGGCTCTTTTGAGTAGTTTTTTGTTCATTTGTTTGACTGATTTGGTTTGGTATTTAAATTGTTTGGGGTTTATAGTAGTTCTTGAATCTGTTGCTATATGTCTTTCATTAGTCTTTGAAAAAACTTGGTCTTTATCTCTTCAAATACTGCTCTTCCAAATTAAGTCAATCTGCTCTGCCTTTCAAGACTCCCATTACAAATATATATATATTTTTTTCTACCATGTTCCATTTGTTTTGGTTGCTCTTTTCTGCCATTTTTGACCTCTATGCTTCAGTCAGGGTATTCTCTACAGAACTAACTTTTGTAGAATTTATCCTCTCTTCTACTATGTCTATTGTACTATTAAACCCATCTATTGAGATTTATTATTATTATTATCATTTTTGGTGAGGAAGATTGGCCCTGAGCTAACATCTGTGCCCATCTTCCTCTATTTTGTATGTAGGACGCTGCCACAGCGTGGTTTGATGAGTGGTGTAGGCCCGCGCCCAGGATCCAACACTGCAAACTCCAGGCCGCTGAGGCGGAGCACCTGAACTTAATCACTATGCCACCAGGCCGGCCCCTAGATTTATTATATTTTTTGTTCTACAAATTCCTTTCCTATATAATTAATTTGATTCACCTGCACTTGTGTTTTTATTTTTGTGCTTTCTCTTTATTTTGATATAATTTCAAAATTTCAGAAAATTTGCAAGAATAGTGCAATGAACAATTTATCCCCAAACCATTTGAAGATAAATGGTTTGCCATCCTGGTGCTCCATTACCGCCAAATACTTTAGTGTGTTTTTTCTGCATACAAGTACATCCCCTTACATAACCACAATGCAACCATCAAAAGTAGCATAGGTACATTACTACCACCTGGTTCACAGTTGCCCAAATAATATCCTTTACAGAAAAAGTTTCCAACCCAGAATCAAGTTTTGCATTTAGTTTCCATTTCTCCCTGGTCTCCTTCAATTTGAAAGAGTATTTCCTTCTTTCCTTGACTTATATGGTCTGCCACTTTTGAAAATAATCAGCCACTTATCTTGAAGAATTTCCCTCAGTTAGAATTGGTGCACATCAGATTTGAGTTATTTTCAACAACTACATCATTGAAATGATGCTATGTTCTTCTCATTATGACTTCTCCACTAGTACACAATTTTGATTTCTTATTACTGATAATATTACATTTGATCACTTGATTTAAAGTGATTAAAAGATTTATCCCTAGTAAAGTTATTCTTTTCCGTTTTGTACTTAATAAGTATTCTGTGGGGAGGTATTTTAAGACTCAGTAAATATCCCATTCCTCATCAGAATTTTACCTACTAATTTACCTACTTTTACAGACTTTTACCTACTAATTAAACTGTCAACGTTTCTTAGCTAAACTAATTGTTTCTACGACAGTTGCCAAATTGTGATTTTCTAATTCTACCATTCTTGTTACATTTACTAGTGGAATTCTTCTGTAAAAAAAAAACAAACAAGCTTGCTCTTTTCCTCATTTACTTATCCATTTATTTGTGCCAAGGTAAACTTTTTGATTCCTATTTTATCCAACGAGTTATAATCTGATATCATTACTTATGTTAATGTTCAAACTTTCTCAGATTTAGAAAGTGAAGTCTCTTTCAAGTTGATTTTTGTGTCTTTTTCTTTGAGCACTTATCTACTTTCTAGCACAAGATATTTCAAGCTCATTTTGTACTTTCCTGCCCCAATCCTGGTGTAAGCCATTTCTCCAAAAAGTCCTAAGATCCTGGATGGAGATCAACATTACAGGAATGATGTGTGTTCACTGCTATCAGGATGTCACTGCTCCTAGGTGCTCTCACTGGATAGAGATAGAGAATGTATCTATCTATATAGATAAATAGATGATAGATAGATAGATAGAGATAGACAGATATATACTCTCTGTACATAGAGAGATATATATGAATATATGTGCATATTCTCACACATTTATATATATAAATATATGTGTATATATACACATATTTATATGTGTATACATAAATACATACATACATAAATATATACACATATATTTATATATATTACATATATGTATATAAAATATAATGTATACATATACAAAATATATGAGATATTTTCTCACACCCTTATATATATATACACACACATACACACACGCACACACACAGCTATTACTCAGAAACACATGCCCTCCCCACAAACACTCATATGGACTATGAGTTCACACCAATTATAATTTAATGCCTTCAATTATAATTTAACACCACAGAAGTCTTTGGGATTTTCCTCTTCCCATTTTTTAATTCCTGTCTCTAACAGTGAGAAACCTGGCTGACATTACCCTGAATTTATTTACTTAATTGATCAGTCCCTGCTGTATTTAACAAACTTCTGTCTCCACCCCTGCCTCCCAGTGCAGAGGCTTCCTCACCCTCCTCAGGGGCTGACACTCTGATCCATATAGGTGCCCTCTCACCCTGCCTGCTTTGGTTTCAATTTGTCGTATTGGACTACTGCTGGCACTCCTGCTCTGATAGGCACCTTTCCTCCTCAGTCCGGTGGGCTCTGACATCTGTGCTGGCCTACTGCAATTGTCTTTATTCCTGTGCAGATACCCCCTCATTCACTAGGGCTCCAACATGCTACTCTGGGTTGCCACTGCTGCCCTACATGAGTGCCCTCCACTCCTAGCTCAGGGTCCAATGATGTGCTCTGAGCCACAGCCATAGACCCCACCAGATTCAGTCCAACTCTTGATTGCCCTCAATTCTAGGGTGCAGCCGTTAAGGAGTATTCAACCTACCTCATCGCTCCTCCTTGGCAGGTCCTGAACTCCATTTTTTTTCCTCTGTAGCAGCATGAGACTATTAAAACTTCTGTTTAGGGGCTGGCCCTGTGGCCTAGCAGTTAAATTTGGCGCGCTTCACTTCAGCGGCCCAGGTTCGGTTCCTGGGTGGGGATCTACACCACTTGTCAGCGGCTGTGCTGTGGCAGCGGCCCACATACAAAATAGAGGAAGATTGGCAACAGATGTTAGCTCAGGGCAAATCTTCCTCAGCAAAAAAAACAAACCAAAAACCTCTGTTTAGGGTTTGACCCCCTTTCTGCAGGATTTCTTTACTTCCCATGCTGCATCTTGCCGTATAGCAAATGCCTCAATGGGCAGGCTCAGAGCGCCTGGCTCATTTCTCTGTATCTCACTTCCTTCAAGCTCAATCTGCCTTGAAAGTCCCAAATTCCAATTTTTGTGTTCCCAATCCTATAAGATTATCAAAAGTTCTGCTCTTTTTTCTGCCTGGCTTCTCAGCCTTACGCCACTCTGTAATTAATTCAGTGAATGCCCCAAGAAGAAAAGCCGCATGCACAATTCAGGGCTCCCCTCCATGAACTTCTTTCTCTCGGGTATCTTGGCCCCTCAACCCCTGTCTCCTTCAGCAGCTTTCCAATACCTTCAAAAAGATACATTTTTATTCAGTTTTTCTAGTTGTTCTTGGCGAGGGTGTTGGTCTGCTACAAGTTATTCCATCATAGTCCTACTGCAATTAATTTTTACAAAACCCGAATGGGGTAAGTTCTATTGCAGACATTTAAAAGATAAGAGAACTCAGATGCAGGAATGTAATATAACCATGGTCACAAAGTCAATGAACAGCAGATCTAGATCTCAAATTCAGGTCTGTCTGACTTTAAAAGCATTGCTATTAATATTGTACCTTTTATCACCATAATTTAGTGCCTCCAGTTATCCTACATTTATCCTAGATTTTTGAGTAGTGTGTGATAAATAGTTAATAATGAAAAAGGAAGAGTTAATAAAAATTAAAAGAAAAGAATAAAATAACCCTCCATTTTCAAAGTGACTCAAAAGACAGGTGACACACTTCCTCGCCTATCCTCGGCCTCACCTACGTCAGAGTTTCTTTACTTGGCACTATTGACAATGGGGTGGATAATTCTAGCCTGTGCACTGAAGGATGTTTAGCAGCATCCCAGGCCTCTACCCACTAGATTCCAGCAGCATCCCCCAGTTGTGACAACCAAAAATATCTCCAGACAATGCCAAACGTCCCCTGGGAGATAAACTCACCTTCGGTTGAGAACTACTGACTTATAGTAAAAGGTAATATTGAATAGGGTATGCCACTGATATCAAACTCATAATATTTTCCCTCTTTGTTGGTTGAAACTGAAAAACACAACTTCATTTGTTTTTCAAACTCCTGCTAAATCTGGAGGACCATAAAACCTAAATTCTATAGAATACATGCAGTGGGACCTGCACATTCAGAAATAAGACAAAACAGATGAGAAACGGCGGCAAGCGTTACTGGTTGTGTCCTTCTCTGAATAGAAATCTATAAAACAGTAGGTAAGCTGCCAAGTTCAGCATAGCTTAGCCTTGTCTTTCACAATTCCCCATGGTGTGCTTAGAGGAAAAGAGTTTAATTCCTATTGAACTTTTATCCAAATTTAGTAAAAAGCAATATAAATTGTTCTCTGGCCCTCTGCTATTCCCCTACCTGCCACATCATCACTCTTTTTCTTCCCAGTGTAAAGACTTCAGCTTTCTGTTTTCAGGAGGTTTGGAAACTGCCACTTATGCTGCAATTATGAAAAATGTGCTCAGAATTTATTTCAACAAAGCAGAATACTTGAGATCCTGATGTGGGCAAGAACATTTCAACTTGGAATCAGGTCAACCGTCCAATAATTCCATGTAGCCCCTTCAGGGGAGCAACACTTACTTACTCACCTTTGTATTTCTAACCCTAATATAGTACCTAACGTATAGGGAAAGTAATACTAGTTAATATCTTCAGGCCTTTCATAATGAATTCTTCAATTCACTTTGTAACTAAAATGAATTTATAAGTAAATAGTCAAAGAATATGTTATCCATATTGGTGTCCAGAAAAAATATATATGAATTCACACACAGACATACAGACACATACATTTAAGACAATGTATGACTCCAAGATCCCTCCTTTAAGGAAGAACTTGTTGCCCTAAATATAGCTCATTGCATTATTGGAGGTGGTCAATGAACTATATATTGAGTTTACACTGTATAATAATAACACTATGTTGGTTACTTTTACATCCTTGAATAGATACTTATTTGTAATTTTAAAAATATATTCAGAACATAAGGGCAGAAAGCTGCCCACATAAATCTAAATATGTTGGGGCGTGGTAGATAAAAGAATTAATGCTGAAAATGGTTATAGATAGTTCATGTTAGTTAAAAGAGAAAAGAAAAAACTCATATAAAGGTAGTCACTCTATGATAAGCATACATAGTCAAATTTAACTATCTCAAATAAAAGAATGACCAAGTATATGGCTTATGCTATATACCTGCATTAGTCATGCCTAATGAAGATTTGCTTTTGAGTCAATGGAGAAAATAGGAGTTCATGGACAAATGTGTACATCTTGGCTATACAATACTTGTTTTCCTCTTTTAATTCATAATTTGCCTTTTCTGCCAATATGATCACTAAGCAAAAATGCTAAAATCCACAAAGTGAAGCAAAATAATATGCAAAAAGTTACTTGTACAAATTACTGTTCATAAATATCAAGAACTCATGGATTGTCTTGGTCCATTCAGGCTTCCAAAAAAGAATATCACAGACAGGGTGGCTTATAAACAACAGAAATTTATTTCTCACATTTTGGAGGCTGGAAGTCCACAGGTCAGGGTGTCAGCATGGTTGAATTCTGGTGAGAACCCTCTTTTGGGTTGCAGGTGGCCATTTTCTCCTTGTATCCACAAATTCTCCTTGTCTCCACAAAAGTGGAGAGCAGAGAGAAGCAAGCTCTCTTTTGGACTCATAAGGGCACTAATCCCATTCAGGAGGGTTCCACTCTCAAAACCTCATCTAATCCTAATTACTCCCCAAAGGCCCCACCTTCTAATACTATCAATCACATTCTGGGGAAGGGTTTCAACGTATGATTTTGGGTGGAAACACATTCAGTCTATAATATGGATGTTATTTGTGTTACCAAGCATGTCTCCACTGCCCAGCATGCATAGAAGCCAATTCTATGGCACTGGCTTTTGAGAAAAGAAAAGGTTCTATTGCGATGTTAACTGGCGAGGAGACAGGAGACAAGGCTCTCAAATCTGTATCCCCAATCCAAGGTTCAGGGCAAAATTTAACAAGCTAGTGGTAGAAGCTGATTGACTTGTCTCGAATCCATCCAAATATAGTAATCAAGTTGCTAGAAGCTAGATTTTTCTTACTGAAGGATTTCTCACTTCATAAAGGGCTCAGGTGGCAACATTTCTGAAGATTCTTGGTTCCAAGCTCATCCTGGGGCTTTGGGTTCCCACCTGGCACATGCTTAGTGCTGTCTCTGTTATTGAGCAAGGTTTAATTAATCAACAGTCTGTTTTAAGGAAGCAAAACTAGTTTAAGCTGGTCAATGTTTTATGTGCTATTTCATTTGGATTTGGGTTCAGCCATATTCTACCACTAGCATCTCATTATATTTGCTTAGATTACTATATATTTTAATATCATATGTATTTTGCTTATATCAACATATGTTATATTACATCTCATATATTCTCTTGCTGAAAACATGTTAAACCTTCTTAAGAGGTATTTTTTAAAAAATTCAATCCATGATTAAATGTACCTTCTCTTGGTAAATTTCCTGACATCATCACCTTGACTTAGATTTCTTTCCTATGAACTCCCACTGAATCCTCTTCAGAAACTTAACATGGCACCCATCATACTGACTTTCAATTGGCAGTTTACTTTCCTGCCTCTCCAAACTATCTGGATGTAATTGTCTGTGGCTAATTGTCTATGGATACCATTAGGGCAGAATTTACCTTGATTCTACTGCATATTAAGGGCTTCACAAATAAATAGATGAAGAAGGAAGGAAGAAAATGACAAATGCATGAGATGTTAAGTGCTCAGTGTAAGTGCACAGGCAAACCATCGTGCTCCACCAAAAATCAGTGCAACGTTGCTTCAAAGGTCCCTTGGTTTACCCAAACAAGACAAGTTGCCCTAAGTACAAGTTTGACCGTAAAAAATGCTAACTATCCTGAGAACAAAATAAAGGATTTCTTGTGGGTTTTTCCTCCTCCGCTGTCTTCGTACATTTTTTCCCTGATATTTCATATGTCTTAAAAGGGAGAAACTAAGTGAAATATATGAATATATTCAATGATCTGTAAACAAATAAGTTGCAAGCCATATCATGTTATCTAATTCTCAACCTGGCAGAATCTCTAGCGAACTTCAGAACAGAAGTTTCACTCTCAGCTTTAAAACTTAAGATTTAGCTTAAAATACATCATCATGGATCGTTACTCTACCAATATCAAAACCTGCTTATTAAATCCTCCAGTGAAGGGGTGTTTGCACTTAGATATCTAAAAGGTAATTTGGCTGGTTGTGCAGCAAATATTTAACTGCAGGGGCCTAAAATTGCCAATGTTTATAGATTTGGGGTAGTTGATGTCACTTCCAGAATGCTTTTCAGTGTTAACATTTTGCAATGTAAGCTGAATTCTTAACTATTTTATTGTTTCCTAAGTTGGAGGTAGCTTTCGGGCTATACTAAATCTTACAATATTTCCCAGACAAATTGGAGAATGTTAGTGTGTTGAACTTCTAATATTAACTAAAATCTTTCCCGGTACTTAATAAGATTAATGCCCCCATAACCTAATTCACAGCTGATGACAGCTTTAAAGGCTATTTTCTCCTGGAGGGGGCAAGTTTCCAGGTTGCTGTGGAGACAACCCTTTGCAAAATAAACGGCACCAGGCAACTATTTTCAACCAAACTATTGCCTCCTAGGGCAAGATGTTTATGTTCATTTTTCTACTCCAATTATAGGATTTCTTTCCTTACCTTTAATCAATTTTAAGGGACGTTCAAGAGAGATTCAAACTATGGTTCTTTTTTTCAGATGCATTTCAAAATCAAAGAAGGTTTTTTCTATCCCCTCAGAGATGGGAAAAGGGGAGGAGTGGATGGAATAATAATACTTACCTATCTGCAGTTGGCCTTTCTGAGAATCAAGCGTCTCTACAACTGGCTATAATAATTTATTCTTGCATGGATGCTCACATAAATGATGATGATTTTTATTATGGGTCTTGAGACAGCAGAATTTATATTTATCAGACATTTTTAATTCCATGTCTCACACAGTGCCTGTTCAGAAGCATCCGTAACACATTGTCACATTGAATGAAAACCACAAGGCACCTGAATGCAGGCAGTGCACATAGCATAGAGCCCTCTATGAATTGCTATTCTTTTATGAAACCCTTCAGAATGTTCCCTTTCTATTAGAGATATGGTTTTAACTAGCTTAGTCCCCTCAACTCAGTGAGAGGCTTGTGATCTCCTATTTTTTTTAGTGTCTCCTTCATAATTAAATAACTCTGAGGTAAGATTTATTCGAACTATGCTAAGACTACTCTCATTTGGCAGGAGACCAAGTCTTAATAAAATAACATGTTTAAATATTTTTAGTACCGGGATACACTAAATATTCATAGAAAAAATTGACTTTTTCCCCACAGATGAACTCTGAGTCTATTATTTATTATTGCTTTAAATAAATGCCATATGCACACTCAGGAAAATAACATTCCACATCAACACCAAGATATGGTGTGGCCCGACAGCGGATTTGTGAGCCTCCATATCATGAGATGCCTTGTTTCCAGATCGTAAACTTGGCTAATTCTCATGTCTCAGAAAGTGCAAGTCTACTACTAATCATTCATCTTAGGAAATGCTTGTTGCTTTGTGTGGCTTGAACTGACATGAAACAAACTCTAAAGGATATATAGTGAGCTCTGACAGCTACTTTTAGTTCTTCCTCCCTAGGCAACTGGTGATAACTCTTCCTTTTAATAGCCAAAGTACCTATAATCTAGAATAATCTTTTTCCAACTAAGATACATAGCAAGAAAAAACAACTAATGTGATATTGAGTTGTTGGTAACCTTAAATAAACTCATACTAACAAAAATTTTATGAGAAATCATAGGCTTGGCTTAAATTTAGAGAAAAGGGAAGTATGTGAAACCCAAAGACTTTTTAGTTTCATGTGGCTTTTTCTTATATATACTCAAGAGCCATACCCTCATTAGTACATAGTGAGTTTACAAAGTCATCCTTCCCTGCTGTAGATATTCCAGTGTGCGTATGTATACACATATACGTATGTGTGTATGTATGCACATAATACTCTTCATAGATTCTACAGTTATTCTCAACAAGTGTTTTGGCTATCTTCCCTAAAATTCTAAAGTGAAAAAGAACAACTTTAGTTCCATGCAACTGTACGTGCATGCATGCACTTACACACACAGACACACACAGACACACACCCCTGCCTTGGTTGGGTAGTATTTGTGTATGTATTAAAGAATGAAGTTTCCTCTGCTCTGAGTAGGAAAACCTAGGTAAGAACCACTTCTTGCAAAACCGTTTGGGTATGACACGTGTATAGCACAGTTATTAAATACATCTGCTGTGGAGCTAGACTCAAAGGTTGCAAATCCAGCTTGCAACATAGCAGCTTTATGAATGTTGAAATGACTTTTTTCTCTAATTCTCAGTATTCTAATGTGTAAACCAGGGTTAATAATGTACTAACATTATGGAGTTGTCATGAGGATTAAAAGAAATAATGTTTTCAATGTACTTAGTGCAATGCAGTTATTAGTATCTGAAATAGAATAAATACTCAATAAATGTTCAATACAACTGAAATATTAAATTATTATTATTGTGTAACTAAAGGTGTTCAAATGTACATTCCCACTCCACGAAAAAATTTCACTATTAGCTTGAAATTTCACTTTTAAATATGTACTTTTATTTGACTAATTTTTTTCATTTGTTCTTAGAAAATTTATTGAGCCCTTCTAGTTTTCCTGCACTGTGGTCAAAACAGACATAGTCCTTTCCCTATGGAGCTTGCAAAGTAGCAGAGAGAGAGACACGATAATTACGTAAATATATTACTATAAATTACGATGATTGACAAAAAAATAGGAATGAAGTTGCTAAGAGAGTATTTGAGAGGAAGATCTATTCTAATCTGAGATACGGTCGCAAATACAGGACTTTTCATGCAATATTTGGGACATATTTACACTAAAAATATCTGAAATTTTTTTTATTTGAAATTCAAATTTAACTTGGAATCTGGTATGTTATTTATGAAAGCTGGTGACCCTAATCTGAAGTTCAAGAGAGACCTCTCCAAGAATTAGCTACTGAGTTGAGAACTGAAGAATGACTAAGCATTGACAAGGTAAAGGTGCTGCAGAATGAAGGAGCTTTTCTAAGGCAGAAGAGACAGCATTTGCAACTACCCTGACGTGGCAGGGAGAATTAGTAGTGCATTTTAAGAACTAACGATGCAGTATGGGTGGAGCTCGCAGAGCAAGAGAGAGATCGTATTCCATAGAGCTGACCAGATTGGCAGGTCTAGATAAGTGAAGATCTTGATCTATATGTGATTGACTGCAAGTCACTGACAGGTTTTAGGCCAAAGAGTAGCATCAGATTTGCATTTTAGTCACAGGAAAATTTCCAGTCTCAGTTCTAGTACACAACTCTTCTTGGCAGAGTTGCTCCGGTGTGCTCAAGCCCCCACAAAAAATCAAGGAAAAGGCATTAAATATGTGAAAATAAACAGCCACTTAGAAAGGGCAAGCATGTTGAGGTGCTGTAATGGGGAGCATAAAAGTGCTGAGTTCCAGGGTGAAATGACTGCCTGCAGTGAGTATCATGAACAGCTCTGAAATTGCTGTAGATAAATATTTATGGTTATGTTTAATTATTATTTTCACCAGGATAATCGTCAGGTCAAAGCGAATGTATTTTTGAAAGACTTTTGATACATATCATCAAATTCTAAGGTAGTTATTTTTGATGTTAAAATGGTGTGAGAATTATGTAGGGATGTTTTTCCCTAATTCAGTTTATGAAGGGCATTTTGTTTTACTATTCAGTATCCAGTAACAACTAACATAAAGTATTAGAGAAAGGATAGATTTTCAAATCACACTGTCTTAAGTTTGAATTTTGGCTCTGCCAGTTTTTAGCCCTATGACCGTAAGAATTCCTTACCCTCACTGGCCTCAGTCTCACCGATGATATAACATAAGAATTATACTGTCTTCCCCGACTGCCCAGCTCCCTGGGTTATGGGAAGCACTCCGGGAAATATATTTGAGTTTTTACCATATAATAAGAACACTAAGCTAGTCGCTTTTATATCCTCCAGTGGATACTCATTTGTAGTTTTAAAAGTATATTCAGACATGAGGACAGAAAACTGCCCAGATAAAACTGCCAGATAATCTAAACATCTGGGGGTCTGATGGATAGACACAAAGAGTAATGCTGAACATAGTTACAGAAAGTTCACTTTATTTGAAAAACAAAAGAAAAAAACTTATATAAAGACATAGTCATTTCATGATCACCACACAAAGCTGTCAAACTAACTACAAAGGAAAATAATTAATAGATACAGTGCTATGCTGTACCCCTGCATTATGCATCACTAATGAAGATTCATTTTTGAATCAAGGGAAAAGGCAAGAGTTCATGGAGAAGTCTGTACTTTGTAGCAGTATTAATAAACACTATCCAACCTCCAACATGATATTCAAAATCAATTATCAGGTTAAAAGTATGATGTGTTGTTAAATATGCATCTTTATTTTTCTATCCTTCATCCATAGGCAATAATAGGTGATCAATAAATATTTATTAAATTAATGATTGAGTGGATGAATGACTGAGGCATTTGTGAGTCAAAGCACATCAAGTATATGTCTTTTAAATACCTAAAGCTAACATAACACAGAACACTTTTAATGTCCCCTAATAGAACCCTTTGCTCAAACCAGCAAGATTCTTTCACAGTTTCTGCCATCCCTACATTTGGCCATGTTAGTGGCTCATGCTAGTCACCTCTCTAGAAATAACATCTCTTCCCACTCTAAGCCCTATCCAACCTTCAACTTTGTTGAGGTTACTTTTTAAAATATTCCCTATTAAATCGAGTGCAATGAGAGCTCCATGCTTAGCACCCGTACAACCAAGTGCCGTTTCCATCCGTTTGACAGGAACCTTGTAACAACACTTTGATCGCTGCCTTGTGTTGGTCTCGACCTCTGTGCAATATGAAGCTTGCAAGGCACATTGGCTAGAGTGCCCTGTTACGTACGGAATGTGGGTATATTAGGACCAGCCACCAGCTTTTGTATTTGCAGAAAAGGCCAGTAGATCTTCTGTGAAGAAACAGTAAAATGAAACAAAATGGACAAAATTGGCGCAGGATGTCAAAAGCTACAAACTTCCAGTTAAAAAATAAATAAGTCATGGGATGTAATGTACAGCTTGGTGACTATAGTTACTAATACTGTATTATATATTTGAAAGTTGCTGAGAGAGTAGATCTTAAAAGTTCTCATCACAAGAAAAAACTATGTGTTGTGACAGGTGTTACTAGACTTATTTTGAGGATCATTTCATGATGGTATATACCAATATCGAATCATTATATTGTACACCTGAATCTAATATAGTGTTATAGGTCAATTATGTCTTAGTTAAAAATAGAATTTTTTGAGGATTTAAAGAAGACTGTTAATGTAAAATATCCAGTCTAGTGTATATCATAAAGTAGGTATCTCTAAATTGTTGCTATAATAATTACTAAGGAAAAAGAAACTCCAGCGGCAACATGCATCTGCTTCAATCTATTGTTTACCTAAAATTTAAAAAATCAGTTCCTATTTTGTATTCAAGTATTGAGATTTTCATTAAAAAATAAGATAAGATAAAATAGAAACAGATTAGAACTGAAATCCCTGGTTATAAAGTTTTTGAATTGGAGGTGGGGTTTTTGGGAGGGCTGAGGGTTGAGGGATAAATATCCTACTCTCCTTTTGGAGACAGTTCTCTCACTTTAGTAGAGATCAGAGATAATTTGACTCAGTCCAAATATACTAGTATATTTGTTGCTGGACTATTTGGTTTTCGTTCAGCATAAGTGACACCAGAAGAAAAGAAGTTCCGAGAGAACTAAATAGCAAGTCACGTAAAAGAAATAAATGTCACAGTACTACCAGAAATTAAGAAGAAAAGACTTTTCTCTTCGAGGTCTGCCAAAAGAGTTGTGGCTTTGTGGTACTGACCTTCTTCTGAATTGCTAAGAAAAATACTGGAGTAATCAGAACAGATAAACCACTACAGTGACCATGTCAAGGATAAAGGTGATTTCAAAGAGCCAGCAACACAATGACTAAATGGCTCATGGTCAATCCATAGCTTTGGGAATGACATCGGGAAAACCATACAGAAGTCCAAAGATAGTGGACCAGACTATGACTATGAGGAGCACGTGTGACCCACTGAGGGGTGTTCCAGGGAAAGGGTAGAAATTGAGGGCTAAGCGTTTCTTCAGTATTATATTTGTTGTGGTTCAGAGGTAGACTGTGACATTATTATCATCCTCTTGATTTCACATCCCTAGGTACCCAATGAAAGGTAGAAAGACGTATTTTTAAAATATATTTTATTCTTCTGAACCAGATTGCACACTTTTTACAAAGGGAAGGGGGAACACAGGATTATGTCTTACGTGTCTTAATGAAAACTTTCTAATTTTACACATCGATTGTTATTCCAAAGAACTTATCTATTGCCTCTGCTTTTCGCTTTAAATAAGATAACATACTTGATGTGCCTTACATATATAGTAAATACTTAATGAATGTCAGTTCCTTTCCCCTGGAAGTATTTTTATGTTCCTAATATTAACTTTGGTGAAAACATTGAAGTTGCATTTACTTTTACACATATGACTGTGTTAAATGAAGATATCTACATGGAACTAACAAAGGAACGTAAGTAAGCCATTTCTCATTAACCAACTTTTAGAAACAAGAATAAATCTGTGGTTAAAACACGTGAAGCAGAGATATCCTACTGGGATTAAATGAGACCAAGAAGACTTTCCTGTGAAGTAATTCAACCTATTATGTCTAACTGTGTTAATTCTTTTCAGTTTTGTAGAGCAGAGAAATAGAAGGCAATCAGTGATCCCAAATTAATGTGATGAGTCAAACATCACGTTCTGATAAGTATGTAGTTGTGAATGCGCAGTGCCATGAGATAGACTCTCATCTCTAGACAAATACTTTGTTGGGTGAAAGGGAGATAACTAAATTAGTATGTTTCGAGACATATGCAAATTTGAAATATGGATTTTTAAAAAATGTTACTAATAGAAGTGAGCTTTCTAGATAGAAGTGAGCTTTCTAGAACACACACTGAATCATGTCATTTTGTTTAAAAACACAGATTGCTCCTCACTGCATACAGGATAGAGTCTAGACTTTCTCATGGGCAATATAAACCCTTAACTATCTAGTCTTGATCTATCTAATTAATCTCAGTCCTATCACTTCTTCTCTCTGTTCCAAAATCAGCACTTCTTTTTCTTTTTTTATGTGGGTGTGAGGAAGATCAGCCCCGAGCTAACATCCATGCTAATCCTCCTCTTTTTGCTGAGGAAGACCAGCTCTGAGCTAACATCTACTGCCAATCCTCCTCCTTTCTTTGCCCCCAAAGCCCCAGTAGATAGTTGTATGTCATAGTCGCACATCCCTCTAGTTGCTGTATGTGGGACGCGGCTCAGCATGGCAGGACAAGCGGTGCATCGGAGCACGCCCAGGATCCAAACCCAGGCTGCCAGTAGTGGAGCACGTGCACTTAACAGCTAAGCCACGGGGCCGGCCCCAAAATCAGCACTTCTTCAAATTCCTTTAGTTTATGGACACTTATGATAAAACACACAGATCTGTTCCCCAAGTTGTGCCTACTTATCCAGACTTAGCTCTAATGCCATATTTACAATGAAGGCTTAACCAACTCACAGAGGCAGAATTCACTCTCCTGACTTAATAAGTCCATGTATTGTATTACAGGATGACGTAATCAAATTTGTAGTGGTTCACATGACTTTGAATTCTCAGAGTCAGGGATCTTGCCTTATTTATCTTTAAATCCTGAGTTCCTAGCACAGAGTTTAGTACAGAGTAGTCACTTAAAAATTGTTTGCTAAGCAAAGAATGACTCCTGTTAGCTTTACTTGAATTATTTTAAAAGAGTAAATTCCAAAAAGAAATGAAGGTGAGTGAAGATAATAAATGATCCCTTGTGGTATGCAAATCCACATCATAAAAAAAAGTTATTTTAAACAATGAACAAAAAATTATGAATACATGACACACAAGCACAAACACGTACGTATCTGTGTTATCTACCTATCTATCTATCTGTCTGTCTGTCTGTCTATCTGTCTGTCTACCTATCATCTATAGCGATTTTTCCAAATGTAAAAGGCAAACACAAACACAGAAGATTTATATTATTTTAATGACGTCCTCCTCTTTGGAGGCATTTAGTTCATGAGAAAAATGTGACTACTAGTGTCAGCAGGCACTCACTTTGGGGTCAGTCTCTTCTGTGTGATCTCAAGAAAGTCTTTTAATTGATAGAACTTTAGTCCATTCATTTATAAGATGGGGGTGATAATGATGATGATGAAGATTAATAATAATACCATCTTCCTTATATATATGTATAAATTATTTTGATGATCTAAAGACCATGCAAAATAACCTCAAACTTAAGTCATTATACAAACAAAAGCTATTATCAAGTGCAGTGGTTATGAAACAGTATACTGCTTAAGTTAAAAAATTGAGAAAAAGAAAAATGCAAATCTTCAACGATAGATACAGCTAATATTCTGAAGGATTATTGCATAGACAAAATTTGGTGGGAGGATGTTGGTTCCAACACAATTTGGTTCAGGGTGTTCCATGTATCCTTAACACAGGACAAAGAGGAAGTAATTATTGTTATCTTTATTTTTAAAATTAGCTATGTGGAAGAACCCACAGCAAGTATGATCAGATAAAAAGTGAGCAATAGGTAAGAGAATTTCAGAAATATTCAGGGATGTTTCTATGTATTCAGTGTATGTTAACATAAATTGGACTAATTACTACTGCATGTGAATTAGTGTTATGAGGTCAGCAGGGTACATACAACAACCCAATGAGGTATTTGTTTTTATTGGCCCTGAGCTAAGATCTGCACCAATCTTCCTCTATTTTGTACGTGGATCGCCACCACAGCATGGCTTGATGAGCAGTGTAGATCCGCGCCCGGAAACCAAACCCCCGGACCCCAGCCACAGAAGCAGAATGCGCTGAACTTAACCACTACGCCACTGGGGCCGGCGCCCTACTTCCAACTTTGTGGTTGAGCACATGGAGGCTCAGCTAATTGAGTACCTCATTGACTGTAACACAACTGTGCAGTAGAAGTATTGGGATTTAAGCTTAGTTCTTCCTGACACCGGCAACGGTTCTCATTCTGCTCTGTCCATTCCATCTCAAAAACCCTGTCCTACTAGAGTATAAACAGTTGTTCTTTAACCCACTTAATCTCTTTTCACACGGGGAAATCAGCTAGCCCTAATTAACAGACACTAGCAAGGGAGGAATGGAGAAAAGAAGGAAAAGCAGCATTTTACAATGTCCAGTCTACTGGAAACTCAAAAGGGTCGAGGTGTTAAAACCCAGCTACTCCCTGCAGTCCTGATAGGACGGGTTTGCTGCTGGTTAACAAGAAGGTCCAGAGTCCATCTCGATACCCTGGAGGTATGAACATGGAGGGAAATGTTTCAGTGACCTGCAGGGGATATGTTATATTTGTCTTCTTGCCTGAGGAACTCACCAATTATGTGAAAATGCCAACTGGTCTCCTTACCTGATTTTGAGTAACACCTCACAAGAAAATAAAAATGCCCAGAGACAGTAGGCAAAAATCATTCAAGAGGAAAATATAGAAAGGATTTTTTTTTTCCTGACAAGGCAGAGACAAATTAAAATTTTGCAAGAGTAAGCAATTGAAAAAAAAAATGACAGAGAAGAACAAAAAGAAAAGGAAAAATAATCTATTCCTATAGAAGCAATACAGAAATTTTAACATTGAAAATGTTTTCTCCATTAATAAATTAATTTAGAAAATCAGGATTAAAGCAGTATATTGTATGATACTATAAGTCATAAACATACACACAGATGTATGCACACTTTGTATTGTGAATATAGAGGCACAATACATACGTGGACATATATATCTAGAAGGAAAGCCATTAACTGGTGTCCATGGTTGTTTGAGTGTGATGAGATCATGTGTCACTTGGCCCCCTATTTGCAAAAGTGTGTCTTCTCTATTTTCTATAATGAAAATGGAATCCTTACTTGCAACCTAAATGTGTACCTCTTCCCACAGAAGGTTCCACAGCTTTCCACAATATATGGAAAATCCACAAGAATTGTGAAGTTTAAGGAAATGTGTTACGTGTATGAAGACATCTTTAACAACATGTAGGAAAGCCCTTTGGAGAGAGAGAGAGTTATGTACAGTACTGGTTATATTGATACCTAGTGTATTCAGGGAGTATGCTTTTGTTCTGGAATGTTCTGTTCCATGCTTTGTTTGGGAATTATTTGCCAAAAATTATAATCTCCTTTTTCTCTATCATATACTTTTCTTTTGCTCCCCCATCTTGGACTATTCAGCAGCTGAACCCCTCTCCATGTTTGAAGAACCCTTCCATCACAAGCCTTTGTAAGTGGAAGAGACTGCATTTATGCCAGCCTCTTGCCACTAAGATACAGGCATATGATCGAAGTATGGCCAATCAGAAATGTCCGTAGTGGGCCTGCCCCATGGCTTAGCGGTTAAGTGCTTGCGCTCCGCTACTGGCCGCCCGGGTTCAGATCCAGGGCACACACCGACGCACCTCTTCTCCAGCCAAGCTGAGGCAGCGTTCCACATACAGCAACTAGAAGGATGTGCAACTATGACATACAACTATCTACTGGGGCTTTGGGGAGAAAAAGGGAAAAAAAAAAACAGAGGAGGATTGGCAATAGATGTTAGCTCAGGGCTGGTCTTCCTCAGCAAAAAGAGGAGGATTGGCATGGATGTTAGTTCAGGGCTGATCTTCCTCACACACACACACAAAAAAATGTCCGTAGTAAGGGTTTTGGTGGTGTATTGAGCTTCCAAAGGCAGCAGTGGCAGAGCACTACATCAGAGTCAAGTGTTCAGTAGAAACGGTTGGTGCAAGAATTATATCTGCTGTTCAACAGGAGTGGTAGCTCTGCCCTCGCCCTGTAGCTTTTGTGGCATGTTTTGGCTGTGGTTCTGCTGATACCTGCCCTCCATTTCTCTGTCCACTTGCAAAATCTGGTTCTGAAGCTTTCCTCTCAATTTGGTAATGTACCCGCTATCATTTTAGTAAATTCATTTTATTCTTAAACCAGCCAAAGTTTGTTTCTGTTGCCAAAAGTCCAGACTAATACAAAATGTGAAGAAATCATTCTAGGGGAAAACAAGTAAAAGAACTTCCTGGAATATATCCTTCATCATTTTGAAGTTTGGGATAGAAATATAAAGATCTCGGAGCACAGGTGGTATTTTATGTCTTTTTCCAGTTAAACTGGAAAACTGTTGTGACTTTGGAAAAGAGAGGAGGAAGTTGAATGTAGATACCTCGAGCACACAGATGGTGTTGAAAAACTGAATTTGGTTTACTGGACTATAGTTTATGATATTTTAACAGGAGTTTTTGGCAAAGGGATGGTACACTCCTCACCAGAACTGGTAGGAATGATTGCATGTTGCTGCTCCAAAAATGTGAAGGATTTAAAGTTGATACTGAAGAAGAAAATACCATAATCAAATGACATATTGTTTATTACTAAGGACAGTAAATTATTTTTCATAAAATATGCATTTAGTGCTCTCCCTGTATCAGGCGATATGTAGCTAGAAAGAGAAAACATGAGCAATCTGTGCTCTCCATAAATGTCTCCTTTATCCTCTTTTAGTTACTCTTTATCCATAATATCATAATATTTTGTTCATTTGTATCCCATTCATTTGTGAATTCCTTGGGGATATGGGACTTATCTTCTGTTTCTTTATGTTCCTAGCACATAACACAATCTCTGATACATAATTGGCTTCCAAGAAATGTGTACTGAGTGAATAAATGAATGAATGAATGAATAAATGAATAGAAAAAATGACATTACCAGTAGATGGGCTGAACAAGCACCCTCAATGAGTGAGTTTTATTTGCATCCCAGTCAACTTTCTTATCAGTGACAAGAGGAAACACAGAAGGCAAGCTTATCAAATTCACAGATGCTGTGTAGGTGTGAGGAATACCTAACACCTATAACGACAACCAGAGATCTCAATATTTACCATGTAGTGTAATTCAAGAAAAGATTTGAAAGAGTTTATTATAAAATATTTTATTCCTATTCTTAAAAAACAGTCAACTGTCTAGGGAGGGGCTGGGATACATCTGGCTTCAAGGCAGGTAATAGGATGAGATAGACAAAAAAATGGGACATAGAGGTAACACTGACAGCACACTCAGTGAGTCAACAGGGTAACAGGACTCCTCATAATGTCAGTTCTGTCCGTGAGGAAGGGAGACAGCCATCCCCTCTGCACTGCACGGGTCAGGCTCTGCAGAGAAAACTGTGTTCTCAGCTGTTCTGAATTTGAAGGTCACTAGAAAAGTAGGGGGCATTCAGAAAAGGGTGATCTTCATGGAGAAGCGTCTGAACACCATAATATACACTTTAATGACTTGAGGAAATGTAATCTAGAAACACTTAGCATAAGTAGAGTGTAATTAGCTCAAGATCTAGTGTGCAGAAATTAGTTATTGATTGGAGTTCTAAAGTGTCCAATCAGCTTTTCAGACTAGGCGTGAGGCAGATATGCAGAGTTGAGGCACCAAAGAGCAGGGAGCAAGGATAAGAGAGGCAAATGAGTGGACAACCTGACACGTGGATTATTGCCAGAAGCTTGTTTTTACCTGTTTTCTGTACTTTAAAGACCAGCACATACCATATTTAAAGAGTAAGGGCAAATATATGCATAGAAGTAGGACAGATAGATTCAAGTGCTCATAAACACATTTTAAGAAGCCTTTGTTTTTCCAGTAAACTTTTCATAAAATGCCTAATAATTTCCAGAAATGATTGGAATACAAAGATGACCTTGAACATGGGGGCCTAGGTCCAGTTCCTTGCACTGGAACTCTGTGAGTACTAACTGGATAATGTCAGAGAGGTCATAGAAGAAAATCCTAGTTCGAGGGAAAGTTTGTATAAGAGGAATTCTTAAAATCATTTCCAATTCAAAAACTCTGCCTTTACTCAAGTTACACAAGTGACAGATTTTTTTTTTAATTAACATAAATCACGACTACACTCTGAAACCTTTTGAAATACTGCATATAGAAATGTTTAAGTAAAATACTTTTGTATATTTATGTTTATTACTTATGCACGGGGAAAAACTAGAGAGAATTATTTTAACTTTTTAAAATCATTTTTCCCATTTAGAAGTAATATAGCACAGACTCTGAGACTATTTGAATTAAACTCTGTTCCAATATTTTCTAGCTCTGTGATGTTTAACAAGTTTGTTAACCTGTCTTTGCCTTGGTTTCATCATCTGCCAAATCAAGATAATAATGGTAACCTGAACTGAACGAGATAATAACGATTTAGAAAAATATCTGTCGTGTGGTAAGCACACAAAGGTTTGTTGATGTTATTGTTTTAAATGTAATGATATTTGTATATCTGAGAAGTATATTTGATAGAGCTTATGTATGTTACGATGCATATTCATACATTCTCTCCGTATATAACTCACTATGATGTTCAGCAGGGGTTATTTATTTTCATGTTTTTTCTAATACTAGGAATATATTTTAGCTTTTAAGACTGATTCACCAGTCTGATTTTTTATCTTCCAAATGTATTCCATTGATTCCTAGTCAGATTTAGGGATGTTATTTGTGGATGGAATAGTTAATTGGACTGGTCCAGAAAATAACACATTCACTGATTTATTTATAAGTTTTTAGTCAGTGCTGTTATAACAGTTCCAAATACATACACATATCCTCAAAGTATTTTCTTCTATATTTAAAAACACTTTATATTAAAAGTTTAATGAAGTAAAATATACTTATCGAAAAATGCACAAACGGTGAACAACTAGATGAATTTTCATGAACACATGCATGTGACTATCATGCAGATAAAGAAATCAAATAATCCCAAGACCCCAAAATCCTGCCCACGGCCCCTCCCAGTCACTCTCTCCCCAAAGGTAGTAAAAATTTTGATTTCTATCACGGTAGATTAATTGTGATATAATGGTTGTTTTTGACCTTTGTAAATACAAAGAGGAAACTATTCTGCATGAACTCTTGTGACTGGCTACTTTCACTCAATATTATATTTGTGATATTCATCTGTATCATTACATCTAGAAATACTTCATTCATTCCAACACCTGTAGGGTTTTTTACTGCATAACTTTACTTCTTTTATTTATCCATTCTACTGTCGAAGGAAATTTGGGTTGTTTTCAGTTTGGGCTATTATTAATAATCCTGCTATAATTATTCTTATCCATGACTGTTAGTGAACATATATTTTCTGTGGACAATATTGCTAATAAAAATGCTAAGTCACAGCATATGCATATGTTCAGCTTTAGTAAATACTGCCAAACAATTTTCCAAAATGGTTGTACCAGTGAACACTCCTACTGTTAATATAAGTGAATCCCAGCTTGATGTCAATGGGATGATGTAAAGTCTTCTCAACAAGGTGGGCAGAAAATACTTGAAACAATGTTACAATCAACTATACCTAGCTGCAGCTTTTGAAAACTCTCATGTGCATCATGTTATATTTCTAAGATGTCTTTCTTCTCATGAATATTAAAATACTATCTCTGAACTGAGCACCTAGTTCATACTTACTTGTTCACAATGGCACATTTTAGTAGATTATTATTCATGAATTTTGGATTCTTCTCGTTTTTAGATATTTTTTATGGAATTTATTGCCCATATTGTTTATTTTGGTATCTCATTAAAATAAAATAGTGAAAGTGATAAGAGATTCCTCAGGCATTTATTGTGTTCCTACAGCACTCTGGGACTATGCTAGAAACTAGGAATAATGAGATTTAAAACACTGGAATCCCAATTCTAGTGAAGGAAATAGGTAAATAGACTATTATAATTCCAATAACTATGTTGATTGTCACAGCCAAATGCAATGAGTTATAAGGGAGAATCTAGACTGATCAGAGATGAAAGAAGGAAAATACAAGGAAGGCTGTTGGAGAGAGGGGACTTCCGAGCTGAATTTAAAGGGTGAAAAAGATTTTTAGCTAAGTGTGTGTCAATCTCTTCTTGCCAATTGTTTCCTTTTTTTTTTTTTTGTTATGTTCTCCCTTAAAGTTTTTTTTTGTTTCAAGTGTCAACAGTAGTTTGAGTAGTATTTGTTATACAAAGGAGATAATACAATACAAAAGTGTACAAAAAACAACAACAAAATTCCTTTCCCATCACTAAATCTCACCCCACTTCATTCCCAACCTCCATTGAGTGTTAAAATCCTTGCTAGGCTCCTTCCACAACTTTTCTGTGTTAATGAATTGCATATTAACTAGATGCCTGAAATATATGTAGCTTCTGAAACTATGTGGGTGTATTTTAAGAAGTTTTAGGTTTCTGTTTGCTTGTTTTTATTTAAAAAAATAATCATGATATACACATCACTTAGCTACTTGCTTTTATATTACATGTAAAATTGCATTTTAAAATTATGTCATATTTCACAAATATAAGCCAATATATAGCATGTACACAGAACATATAAGAATTAACAATGTTGTAACAACTGTTAATAGCTTTGGAGACTTTAGGGGATGGAGATCTCTCTCCTCTCCATAGGGGGTGGAGAGCTCTTATCCCCATTCAAAACCACACTGATATCGAGAGACAACCACTGTCTTGAATTTTGAGCAACTTATATTTTTATTAACTTCACAATATATCATATACACCCCATGTCAGTAGATACTGGTTAACTTCCTTTTTTTCCCTAATTTTTATAAACATATATGCATTCACATATGCAATATTTATATGAAGAGTATCATATTACACATTCTTTTCATCTTATTGCAATATTTTTTTCTTTACTCCTCACTTCAGTTTTCCTCTCCTCCACCCACTTTCACCCTCCCAACCCATGGGTACCCCATTTTAAAAACCTGATGCCCATTCTTGCATTTCTTTGCTCCCAGCTCATTTAACCATATACAAATATAGTTAAAAGTTGTACAATTTACAAATATTCATACTTATATATAATACATACAATTGTGTAAATATGCATATTTATTTTAAATGGAATATTATAAACAATTATTTGTGTTTTTATATTGCTTATTCAATACTAATAGATTTTGATCCATGTCAACTGATAGAACTTGATTATTATTTTTTTTAATGGCTACAGAATAGTCAATATTGTGGTGTGCATCATTTATTCAACCAATCTCCTATTGATGGTTACTCGCTCATGGTTGCTTCTTTCCATTATGGACATTGTTTTAATAAACATGCATATGCATAATGCCTTTGTCTGCGGCCTTTTATCTCTTTAGAATAGATTTCTAGAAGTGGGGTTCCTGGGGTTAAATTTTAGTAAGTTTTGCTTCACACTTTTTAAAAAATGATTTAATATTCATATTTCCAAAAAACTCACGGGAGTATGCTTTTCTTCATATCCCTGCCAGGATTAGTTCTTATCTCTCTTTTTAATAAATTTTGCTACTCTTGTCGGTAAAAGTGATATCTCATTGGTCCTTTAATTTGTAAGTCTTTGATCAATACTGAATTTGACTGTCTTATTTGTATGCTGACTATTTAATTTTCTTCTTCTGTCAATTGTCTATGTCCATTTTTTGCTCATTTTTCTTTTGAACATTTTAGCTGTTTCTTGACAATCTTTTGTAGTATAGATATTATCTCCTTACCTGTTATTTGTTTTACAAATTTTTCCCAATGGTATTATTTTTCTATTAATATTTTGTTATAAAGAATAGGCCACAACACCCAATGAATACTAAGAGTATTTATGAAACTGTCATAGGCATGGCTTCATTAGCAAACTCAACTAGCTGTCTCAAACACAAGGAAATTAAATAATTTCCCTCAAACAAAATCTTTCGTGACTTTCTAATCTCTTGACAAGGAGAATGGTCTTTTGTAATTGAGGAGGGAAAAGATTTAAAGACTAAAATTTCTGGCCAATTAACGAAGAAGATTTAGCCATTTGCCACTGTTACACAGCTTCAAAAGAGCACCCTCTGCTCCTCTAAGGATGGAAATGTGCCCTTCAACAATGTAATATGTAATCGTCACAGCTGGACTTGGAACAAATAGAGTTTGGTGTGCTGATGAAACCATGGTTATCTCATTACTTGGCCACTTGGAGATTCTACGTCTTAGAGAATCAAAATTCACGATTGATTAACCCCTATGAATAGCATCAAAATGAATTCCCTAAAGTACATAAATGTAGATATCTACTACTTGCAACTAATCTATGTGGTTTTTACCCAGACACTGTCTTTGAGCATTTGGGGGAACTTAATAGCCTCTAGCAAAAGGAAATATAATTACTGTCAGAACACTAGTTGAGCAATATTTAATTATCCTCCATTAGAAGCTATCAAAACAAGATTACATTTTACACATGCCACATTCCTTGTAAGGTCGGCAACTCAGACCTCTGGTAATAAATAGAGAGCACTCAGCATGCTACAGATCTCCTAGGCCATTTAATGATGACCGGTCCATAACCAGCTTGGTTTTTTTATCAGAACTGGAGGAGTTGAGATAAAATTTGAATATTAACAACAACAAAAAACTAAAATATGTTATGTAAAGATGGGGAAAGAGTCACTAAAACAAACAAACAAAAAAAAACTGAGGCAGGAGAGTAAACCTGAGGTAACATAGCTAAATTTATTTAGCAGTGTTTTTAGAAACTAGGCCCCAGCTTTCTCTGGACCAAGTGTTTGATTTATGCTAAACTTGTGGCATTTAATTTTCCAAAATGCTTTCGGTGTGGCCAACATCCCTTATTTAACCAAAACTTTATTTTAGAAGAATATAATCAACAACCAGGAGAGGGAAAGTTAGAAATAAAACTTAGCACTTATTAGAGCAAGCCATTTTACATGATGAATATCTCGTTTAAGCCACAGAACGAGCCTGTAAAGGAATTATTTCCACTGTTTTACAGAAAGAATAATGCAGCTCCGCGAGGTTGTGTAACTTGCCAAATTCCCATCAGTAGTAAACGTTAGAGCTGAGATTCAAGTCCAGAGCTTCATGACTCAGGAAGTGAAGATCTATTAAATAACCAACTGCCTGCCACGCACACGCAAACCAGCATGTAGTAAGTCTCCAGTTAAGCTTTACTTTCAGAGCTGTTAGAAGTTCAAGGAGGTCAAGACTCGTGTGAATTTGGAGAAGAGGTAAGAAAAAAATTAAAGAAACTTAAAGAAAAATTAAAGAAATCAAGACAGAACATGACTGTCATCTCAGAAAGTTGCTTCTTAAACCTTTCCAGTCTCTAGCCACCCCAGTACTTTAATTCACAATTGTTGTAGAAATAATAGTAATATCTACCATTTATTTAGCTCTTGCCATGTGCTTAATTCTGTGCTATCTCCTCTAAATACAATATCTCATTTAATCATACTAATTCAAATATACAATGAAGAAATGGAGGATTGTGAATATTAATCAACTAGTCCAAAGTCACACAAATTGTTAATGGCAAATGGAACACAAACACTGATTTGGCTTCAAACTTGAGAACTTTTTCCATGTTATGTAGACTCTCATTAAGTTGAACAATGGAGTTTGGTAACGTAGGGGAGGAAGAAATATTCCTCTACCTTTCTAGGTTCTTCTGGCTGGTCTAAGAACTAAATTGACATGAGAAAGAATAACAGGAGAAAATCAAACAAATTTAATAACATGTATACATGGGAGAAACCCAGGAAAACTGAGCAACAAGCCAAAATGGCTGAAGCCACCACCTTAAATATCATCTTCAGCTAAAGACAAAGGAAGATGTTGGGAGTAGTGGTTTGGGACTTCAAAGGGGAGGAAGGAAATTCACATGGAGATGGAAAAGCAGATGTTTGGTAAACAAATGTTTGCCATGCCTTGCAGAGACAATGAGACATGGAGAGGACTTTGATCAAATGGGCCTTGCTAGGTTCCTCCCTGTCTACCACACCTGGTTCATATTACACTATAGTTATCTATGGTGATAGCTCCTTCCTGGGACAAGCAATCTATCTTAAATTCTTTTAGGCAGTTAGGGGGAAGGTCAAAGTTTCTTCCTGAGTCCTTTGTTCTTAAAAATAATCAAGCCAAAGAGACACATTTCTGGGTGGCAAATTCTGATCCCCCTCAGTAATAACCACATTCTCCAAAAAGACTAGTAAAACCAGTTGAGATGTCAAATAACGTAAAGCTGACAAAAATAAACACTGGAGACCTTTAGATAACTAGGGATAGATAACCCTAAAGTGCCCTGCATACTCAGGGACTAGTTTGGAGAGGTTTTAGGATTAAAGTCGCTGTAGTACATCATATATAGAACATCGTATTGTTCCAGTAGAGCCCAATCCTCAAAAAGAAGGTCACATGTCCTTCAGGATTTCAGGACAACTCTCTAGCTTTTAGAAATTTTTATTTAAAAAAAATAAACATTGTGTAGTAACTCAATCATAAAACAAAACAATTCATCCAAAATCTTACAGAAAACTGAACTGAATAACGATTAAATTAGCAGAGATATTATGAATCTGAAACTACATTAAAATTCATTTTAACAACTGTGTGTGTACAAGTCCTCAGTTCATTACTCTTCCGACAGTTTCATTACTCTGCAGAGCTGGACGGAAATTTGCATTTCCCCAGGCTATGCTCATCTAAGTGACTGACCAGGAGTGAGGCTGCTCCTGGAATCACAACATTAATGGACCACACACCAATCAGCAGCAGAAGGAAGCAGTCTTTACAATGCATGTAAATTAAGTATTCTGTCAGCAGGCTTTTCTCTTTAGCTAAAGCTCTTCCGTGGGAAAAAGCACTCTGGACACCTTCCCTCTTCCCTTTGCAGCAGCAAAAAAAAGGCGATTCACCCTCAATTCTGCCTCAGAGATAAATTAAAATGGCTATTTGTGTCAGGTGGGAAAAGAAAGGGTGATTTCCCACATCAGGGAACCACCATTCCAGATTCCAAGCTCTCTCCTCTGGCTATATTACTCATATTTATTTCCTGTGGGTTTAGAGAAGTGAATATTAGAGATGAATGGCATTCTTGACTGCTCACCAGGGATTTGCCTCAAGCCAAACTCCTGCTTTAACTTTACACAGTCCCTAAATTGCCAGATGCTGCATGTGTTTCTCTGCCATCAGAAATCTTCAAAGTTGTGGCAGACCCAGAAACAATGAGACAGGGAGGTCACAGAGGTTGGGAGGAAGAAAATAGCAAGATCAGATACCAGAGGCCCAAAGCACCGGATAATACTGGAGGAGGGACATTAGGAAAAGAGGATGGACTATAAACACCATTTTAATTTCTCTGAACCATTGAAAGCTTTTCATGTAGTTAAAGGACCCAGCCCAGAATCAAAGCCAGCCAGCGAATCAACCTCTGAACAGGATATTGCCACTCTGAATAACATGCCCTACATTCCAAAAATCAAAAACTCATCTGCATTTCAGCTTAGTCATACCCATAGAGGAAGCGTTCCAAAGCTTTGACCTCTGTTAGCATAGAGGGATCAGGCATGCAAATTAGCACTGGCCCTCAGGCCCTTAGCTCAATCACACTCATGCCAAGTGCAGTGTTAAGGGGACCTGCAAAATATCTGGAGTGATTCTAAATATACCTAATTTTTAAAAAATGCCGTTATAAAGAGCTTTGTGCAGAAATTTTGCATGTAATTTCTATACTCTGGATGAATTTCAGATTATAAAGAACCTTCACCCAAACTCTCCATTCTCCCTGCCACTCTGCTCCCAATCCTAAACATTGTTAATCTACTCTCTCTTGAGCATACCTCCTTCTTCACTCTTTATATCACTGGACACTCTTGATTTAGCAAATCTTGGAGGAATTTTTTTAAAGCATTTTGGATCAGTGAAGGTGCTTTGCACTCTTTTCCAAGGTGTTCTACAACTTACTCACTTAGCCTTACTGTTCTCTGTTACGAGAACAGTAGATCTCAATCCTGACCACGCATGAGAACCACTTGGAAAACTTGGGAAAAAAAATACTTTGGACATACCCAAGACCAATTAAATTTCCAAGGATAAGGCCTCGACATTACGTTTTAACAACTCCCTAGGTGACATTGATATTCCTCTGTGTTAAGAACCCTGTACTAACGTTGAAGGCTTACATCAGAGGAAAAGCAGCAAGGACAGCTGACATTTCAAAGTTCCAATGGATGGTTCTCTGCTATCCTTGTGTTCCATCTCAGATGAAACTCTGGACATTTTGAACAGTTTCATACAGCAAGCTACGCAGGATACAAGCAGGGGACTCAGTGCCCAGGCTCTAATCCCTGAATCACTCTGTGAGATTACAAACCACGCTTTTATCTCCTTGCAGATGCCCGCCCCCAAAAGCAATTTGGAAGAAGAAGCTTCAAAACAGAAATAATCAAAATGCTGCAGCAGGAAATCTGATAGGAAACATACAGCAAGAGGTGAGAAATATCTGGCTGCATTCATTAAGTTCCCCGACGCCCTGACAAACACTGATCTGAGGACTGGAATAATATCATCAGTTACAATACTAGTATGTCTTCCAACCTGAAAGAAACTATTAGAATCAATAGGATGCTTGGATGCAGAGCCCCTGATTCTTGTTGTAAGGATACATTTTGTCTACAAAGATCTCGAAGTGCTGGTGAGCAGGAATTTGCCTTGTGAAACTTTTTACTTCCCCTCTCAAACCTAGTAGCCAACCACTTGATGATGAATAACATTGCTGTGTGTTGGATGGAACAATGGGGGCACAACCTAGCTCCTTCTCATCACAGATAAAGAAATGAATGTTTGCTTGATTATATTTTTAAAACAAAGTCTTGGTTGGCAAAAGGCTTTCCTGAGGCCTCATGTTGACAGAGAAAGTTAGGAATAGAGTTCAGTGCAGATTAGTGATCACCAACCTCAAGTGGACAGGAAGCATCTCTGCGCAATCTGGTTTTCTATTTCTTTTTTTTTTTTCTTTATTGTGAAATTTTTGTTGTACATTATTGTTTGTCAGTCACCATGCAAATGAATCCCTTCATCCCTTGTGCCCACACCCCCCCACCTTGCCCCTGGTAACCACCAAACAGTTCTCTTTGTCCGTGTGTTAGTTTATCTTCCACTTATGAGTGAAATCATGCAGTATTTGTCTTTCTCTTTCTGGTTTATTTCGCTTAACATAATGCCCTCCAGATCCCTCCATGTTGTTGCAAATGGGAGGATTTTATCTCTTTTTATGGCTGAGTAGTATTTCATTCTATATATATACCACACCTTCTTTATCCACTTATCACTGGAGGGACACTTGGGTTGCTTCCACGTCTTGGCTATAGTGAATAATGCTGCAGTGAACATAGGGGTGCATAAGCCTCTTTGGACTGTTGATTTCAGGTTCGTTGGGTAGATACCCAGTAGTGGGATAGCTGGATCATAGGGTATTTCCATTTTTAATTTTTTGAGGAATCTCCATATTGTCCTCCTTGCTGGACCACTCTCCACAATGACTGTATCAAAACTATGCCCTCTCCTCAAATATATAGTACTCAAACCTGCACCTCTTAACTCATAGCTTCTGTTCATTCACAGTGTCTATTTCTTTATAATTTTGACTTCCAGACGGCCCATTGAGGCCAGTCAGACCTATCTTTATATCAGGACTTTTCAGCATCACTAGCAATGGAAAATTCCTCTCTCTCTCTCTTTCTCTGTGTCTTTCTTTCCACCCCCCGACCCAGCGCCCCACTCTCTGCCTGTCTTTCTCTTCATGTTTTTATTCAGCACTAAAGGGATCTAGTTGCTTCAGGTAATTTTTTTTTGACACCAGACCTCATCAAAAATCTCTATCAGACTTTGGTTCCTTGAGTAGCTTCTCTGGGGGCAACAGCTCTCCCTAAAAGATGTTTTAGGTAAGGATCAAACTGCATTGAATCACTTTCTGCCTTCAGGGCTGACCTATTACACCAATCTGCCACTCTTTTTGGGCCCAGATGATTCTGATATTCAGCAAGGATGGGATCTTTATACTAAAAGCTCGATGCTTAGCCGGCGTGGCAATGTTGCAATTATGCTTGGCTCTCTTTTCCCAACATTACCACCACAGGTAGCATTCTGGAAATGTTGAACAGTGTCTCATATAACAACTTAATCGGGTTAACTTGCTGAATAATTACTGTTCCATGGAAATGCATTTATATCTGAGAGCAACTTTATAAATGAATTTGAACTAAAGCCTGTTGTTTTAAACCAAAAACACCAGGATTTTCCGTACATTAATGACATCCTAAGCACCTGAAGGCAAGTGATAATAGATGTTTGGTGTGTATGTGTGTTGGATGTGGGAAGTGGGGATATAGGTCTTATAACTATATCAAACTTACTCAGCAGGTACAGAAGGTAAACTTGATTTAGATTTTTAAAGGATAAAGGTGAGCTAGTCAAAACCTATGACTCATTTATTCCCCTGGGAAGCCACAACTTTTGTTAATAATTTAAAATGAATTTTTTATTTTTATTAGAGTCGTACAAGCATCACATTATTTAAAATCCAAGTAATGTTATCAGGCTCATACCAAAAAGGAACAGTCCTCCTCCCACGACATCTCACTGCCCAGACCTACTTCTCAGAAGCATATTTCAAAACAATTTGCTTATACTGCTATTTGCATTAAGGGATTTTAGATTTCATTCATGGTAGATAAACATATAACTCTGATTGGCACAATCCCTCTCACCCCGCATCCTCTTTATTCCCTTCCCTGCATCTTCCAAACTTGACTCAATGTCATGGGATTTTTTTGTCATCTTGTAGTCATAGTAGCATTATTCTTATTCATAAACATTGTTCACTGCTGCACCAAGTAATATATTACAGTAACATTTCCTATCGTATACAACTTTTTGCTTTCCCTAGACTTTATATTTGCTTCATTTTTTGTCTGGTGTTCTATGTAAAGATTAATATTTTTTTCTAAGGCCTTAAACAGATCTTCCAAACACCTACTAGTATTATTTTCAGAATATTCAATTATATATGAATTATGTATTCTCCAAATATTCAGATGCATTAGGAAACCTCTCATATCCACGTTTACATACGTATATTTTTATTCCCCACCTCCTGAGTATCTCCCTGGAGGATTGATCTTTCCCCTCCAACCTAATGGCTGTTCTATAGGGCATGGCTACACAGCTGTCTACTGTGGATTCTTTGTACCATCAAATACAGTCTTCTCTGGACAGCTCTTCTGTGGTAAGCCTCCTTTTTCTCAGATCCCATGTCTGCCTCTTTCTTAGTTTATTCCTTAACTTTTGAATAGCACCTACTAATTAAGGGTGCATGGAAGACAGAATTTTTGAGACCATTAATATCTAAAAATGTCTTTGTATTTCTCATACTTTATTGATAATAAATTTCATAAAGAATTATGGTTTAGAAATGATTGTCCTTCAGAATTTTGAAGTCATTGTTTCATTGTCTTTTCACTTCCAGTATTTCTGTTCATAAGTGCAATGCTATCCTGACCGTTTGCCTTTTTTGTCTTTCTTCAGGAATCTTTTAGCACCTTACCCAATTGTAGTGAAATTTCACTATCATGTGCTTTAATGTGGGTTTTTTATTTTTCTTCATTTATTGTACTGGGCTCTTCATGGAACCATAAATATAGAGATTCATACCCTTTAGTTCCAGGACACAATAAATTTTAGAGAATACCCATTCCTATTTTTTCTAATCCTTCTTAGTTAGATGTTAGATTTCTTAACTATTTTCTTAATATTCATATATTTTATCTCCTATTTTTCATCTTTGCTTTTATGTGTTATTCTACTTTATGGGAGATATTCTTGACTATATTATCTAACAGTTTTACTGAACATGTTCAACTTTGCTTATGGGATAATTTTTAAGAGCCTTTTCTTATTCTTACCTCTTTCTCTAATAATAACATTCTTGTTTTATGAATGTTATATATTCTCATCTATCTGAGAGATCATTTCTCTTAATAGATACAATTTATTAAATACCACTATATGCTAACTGCTCTGCTAAGCACATTCCATACTTTACCTTGTTTAATTCTTACAACCATGTTAGTAGTCTCAGAAATATTATTACCATTTTATAGAGGAAGATACCAAGAATCAACACTTTTTCTATATGCCAGTTAATCCTGATTATGTAAATATTGCTCAGTTTTGCCAAGTAATATATTATGATTAGGTTTTTAATTTCTATGCAACTTTTTGCTGATAAATGCCAATGGCATGTCAGTTTGACTGGAGATCCCAAACTCCAAAGACAGTTATATGACACTGCTAAGAGTGGAGACACTGCTTTATTACCTATACAACTTTAGTACTTCTAATTCTTTCATTGTTTTATGTGTCACTTTGTCTTTTTTTGGGGAGGGTGGTTCTTAGATAGTAGTCTCCTTAGGACAGGGCAAATTTTTATTTTCCTCATAAGTCAGCATCCAGGCATTCCAGTGCCTGGAAAAGTAGTTGCAAAAAAATATAGAATAATTGAACCAACTTTTGGAAAGCAAACAATTGCTGCTCCTTTTATCTTATGTGCAAAAATCACCTTTCATATAGTTAAAGTTCTTAAAGTAGGGCTATCTGTAGGTGAGGTAATATTTGTTTCAGTTTTCTTATCCATAAAGAGGAGATAATGATATCACATAGAATCGCTGTAGAACTAAAAAGATATTGCATGCATAGTGCTTAGCATGCTATCTGATTCCTTTAAAACACTCAGTAACTGTTCACTGCTACCCTTATCATTCTCTTCATCATCATCATCATTATTAAGCAAGACATAGGAATAATACATTCTTGTTAATTGGACTAGATTAAGATAACTCAGTCTACTCAAAGGAACTTTAATTATATGAGAAAATGCATTAAAATATCACTCTTTTAAGTATTGTACTGCCTCTGAACAATGTAATACATGATGACAGCTTTAATTTGAAAATCAATCCAGATCAGTATTTGAAGCTCCTGAATAAATATTCTTTCAAACATTATAATACTGAAGTCCAGGTATACTAACCTATTGGGGAATTCACTTATTAAATAAAGCATATTAAGCTTTACTTCTTGAAGTAAATCTTTGGCTTTGGTCTCCAATCTAAACTATTTCCCCATTCCCTTAAGAATCTATAGCATTTTATTGGATGTTTATTAAAATATCTATCACAATTTGATTTGCATATATTCATTAACGTCTTTTTCCCCTTACTAGATCCAAAGCTCCTTGTGTAAAGGGTCAATAACACATGTCTTTGTATTCCTCTCAGCAACTAGAACAACATTTCAGATATAGTAGCAACTTGAGAAATATTTGTTAGAGTGAATGCATAAGATAAGCACAAAATTTACATTAAATTTATGTAGCACAGTTACATGGAACTATATAGTAAAAGTTACTTGCCTGAGATCATACAAGTTGCCTCAGCCAGAAATCTTTGAAAGTTGGTATTCCTCAAACTTACCATATATGTGACATTTGCATGCAAGGCAGATGCTACTGACAAATACAATGTTATGTATCTGGAACTGAGTCTTCAGTAGTGTTTACAGATTTGTATTGATCAGTCCAAATACTCTTTATGGTGCCTAAAGGAACAGCAACATATATTTTTAGCATAGGTTCCACTCAGGTCATGGCGCACAGCAAAATTAACTAACCCATTAGTGGATCAGACTCAGAATCTATGTTATGAGTAATGTGATCCACTAGTGATGTACCCAAGTATGAGCTTTAAGTTCTTCACTAGAGAAGTATTAGACCTACTCTCTTTTAGAGTCAAGTGGTGTTTATTGTATTGTCCTTTTAAGTCAAATTGTTATGCAAGAAACAAATCAGTGCTACAAAGCATGGACAAGATGGTGTTGTAAGAAAACTCAAGTGAAAAAAGAAATATTTTTATGTTTTTGTTTTTTAAGTACTTGTATGATGTTATCTCATTGAAATGTATTTTAAAATTTGGGGCCCAGATGGCTTCACTGGTGAATTCTGCCAAACATGTAAGGAAGAAATTACACCAATTCTCTATAATCTCTTCCAGAAGATAGAAGCTGAGAGAATACCTCTCAACCCATTCTATGAGGCCAGCATTACCCTAATATCAAAAACATACAAAGACAATTCAAGGAAAGAAAACTACAGACCAATATCTCTCATGAACATAGATGTAAAAATCCTCAACAAAATATTAGTAAATCAAATCCAACAATGTATGAAAAGAATTATATACCACAACTAAGTGAGATTTATTCCAATTATGTGAGCCTGGTTCAACATTAGAAAGTCAATTAATGTTATCCATCATGTCAAAAGACAAAGGAAGAAAAATCACATGATTATATCAATAGATGCAGAACAAGCAATTGACAAAATCCCACACCCTTTCATGAGAACAACTCTCAGAAAACTAGGACTAGAAAGGAACTTCCACAACTTGATAAAGAACATTTACAAAAACCTATAGCTAACATCATACTTAATGGTGAGAAACTAAAAGCTTTCCTAATAATATCAGGAACAAGGCAAGAATGTCCCCTCTCATCACTTCTTTTTATTCTTGTACAGGAAGTTCTAGCTAATGCAACAAGACAAGAACAGGAAATAAAATGTATACAGATTGAGAAGGAAGAAATAAAACTGTCTTTGTTCAAAGATGACATAATCATCTATGTAGAAAATCCAAAAGGATTGCAATTAAAAAAAAAACTCGTGAAACTAACAAGTGGTTATAGCATGATTGCAGGATACAAGGTTAATATAAAATGGCTATCACTTTCCTATATACCAGCAATGAACAAGTGGAATTTGAAATTTAAAACAAAATGCCATTTACATTAGCATCCTAAAAAATAAAATACTTAGGTATAAATCTAGCAAAATATGTACAAGATCTATATAAGGAAAACTATAAAACTCTGATGAAATAAATCAAAGAACTAAATAAAGGGAGAGATAGTCCATGTACATGGATAGAAATTCTAATTTGTCTAGATGTCAGCTCTTCCCAAATTGATCTATAGATTTGATGCAATCCCAATCAAAATTCCAGCAAGCGATTTTGTGGATATTGACAAACTCATTCTAAAGTGTATATGGAGAGTCAAAAGACACAGAATAGCCAACACAATAACAAAGGAGAAGAACAAAGTGGAGGACTGGCTCTACTTAACTTCAAGACTTACTGTAAAGCTGTGGTAATCAAGACAGTGTGGTATCGGTGAAGGAACAGACAAATAGATCAATGGAATAGAGTAGAAATCCAGAAATGGACCCACATAAATATAGGCAACTGATCTTTGACAATGGAGCAAAGGCAATACAATGGAGCAAAGATAGTCTTGTCAACAAATGGTGCTACAACAAGTGGACATCCAAATGCAAAAAAAGAAAAAGAAAAGAAACTAGACACAGAACTCATACACTTATCAAAAATTAATTCAAAATAGATCATAGACATAAATTTGCAAATGCAAAATGCAAAACTATATAACACCTAGAAGATAACATAAGAGAAAATTTATATGACATTGGGTATGGTGATGACTTTTTAGGCACAACACCAAAGTACAATCCATGAAAGAAATAATTGATAAGCAAAATTCATTAAAATTAAAAACTTCTGCTCTGCAAAAGACACTGTGAAGAGAATAAGAAGATAAGCCACACACTGGGAGACAATGTTTGCAAAAGACATATCTTATAAAGGACTGTTATCTGATATATACAAAGAACACTTAAGTTTCAACAATAAGAAAACAAACAATCTGATTAAGAAATGGACAAAAGGTCTGAAGAGACATCTTACCAAAGAAGATATACAGATGGTAAATAAGCATATAAAAAAAAAATGCTCCACGGGCCAGCCCCGTGGCTTAGCGGTTAAGTGCGCAAGCTCCGCTGCTGGTGGCCCGGGTTCGGATCCCGGGCGCGCACCGACGCACCGCTTCTCCGGCCATGCTGAGGCCGTGTCCCACATACAGCAACTAGAAGGATGTGCAGCTATGACATACAACTATCTACTGGGGCTTTGGGGGGAAAATAAATAAAATCAAAAAAAAAAAATGCTCCACATCATATGTCATTATGGAATTGCAAATTAAAACTACAATGAGATACCGCTACACGCCTATTAGAATGGCCAAAAGCCAAAATATTGACAACACCAAATTCTGGTGGGGATGTGAAGCGACAGGAGCTCTCATTCTTCGTGGGAATGCAAAATGGTACAGCCACTTTGTAAGACATACTGTCAGTTTCTTACAAAAGTAAACATACTCTTACCATATGATCCAGCAATTGTGCTCCTTGATATTTACTCAAATGAATTAAAAACCTAAGTCTACACAAAAACCTGCATATGGATGTTTATAGCAGCTTTATTTATAATTGCCAAAACTTGAAAGCACCCAAGATGTCCTTTAGTATGTGAATGAATAAATTAGCTGTGGTACATCCAGACAATGGAACATTACTCAGTGCTAAAAAGAAATGACGTATCGAGCCTATAAGAATATAAAATGCATATTACTAAGTGAAGCCAATCTGAAAAGAATACATAGTCTATCCTTTTTTAACTATGTAAAAATCTGGAAAAGGCAAAACTATGGAGACAGTGAAAAGATCAATGGTTGTCAGTAATTGGTAGGGAGCAGGGAGGGATGAATAGGCAGAAGATAGGATTTTAGGGCAGTGAAACTATTCGGTATGATACCACAATGGTGAATACATATCACTATATATTTGTCCAAATGCATAGAATGTACAACACTAAGAGTGAACCCTAAAGGATATTACGGACTTTGAGTGATAATGATGTGTCAGTGTAGGTTCATTGATTGTAACAAATATGTCACTCTCTTGTGGGATGTTGATGGGGGAGGGAAGCTTGGGTGGGGGGCTTGTGGGGATATATGAGAACTTTCTGCTCAATTTTGCTGTGAACTTAGAGAAGCCAGAATAAACACCAAAAAATAAATTGGATTTAACGAAAAAATAAAAGAAAAATAGCAAGGCATGAATACACACACACGCACATAAACATTAAATATTGGCTTCTGCTCTCTCTTAGGAATAGAGCAATTTAAATAGACCTGAAGAAGGCAGCCTTTGCTGTCACAAGAATGGTCTTATGTACCAGTTTGTTAACTTTGAAATATGCCCCTCAGTCTAAGATATAAAATCTATAGGTTTGGGTAAGACCTTCACTTGAGATTTGTTTATAGTTTTTCCATATGAGCTCCTGTCACTCTACTTAGATTCCATCAGCCATAAATTTTCCATCTGGAAATTCCTCTTGATTTCTGAACATGAAACCACTGCAAGCTACAGGCAGTCTGGGATTTCTTTTTCAATTTCCTCAAGACCAAGGAATATGCTGTACCACTTAGACTATAGCTGTGTATTAGCAATCTACAGTTTCTGCCTTTGACGGCTGACAGCTCAGTGAGGGAAAATAGTATTTTGAAAGCTGTGGGAATTCAATCATCAACTATGCTCTCATGGGCTCTCTTCCAAGGTACTGGTCCTGATTAAAGGAAATGTTACTTTTGGAAGTATTCATTGCTATCAAGCAAAAGCATTAAAAAAAAAAAAAACAAACAGAAAACAAAACACCAGCATACTGTTATCATGATACATCTGTGTTCCATCTTAGCCATCCTGAATTTCCCTATTTGTTCACATTTGTTTTCTTTCACTGTCACAAGAGATTGTGTGTGTGTGTGTGCACATGTGTGTGTATGTTGAGGAGTTTTTATGTTGGGAGTTACCAAATACAAAATTCAGATATAACTGAGCCTCATTCCTCTCTTTTATAGTCAGAAGTCACCCAAAGAGACCAAGAGACCTCTACTTGCATAAACAGGTATGAAGCCAAATCTTGGATTTTTTTATTGAGACAGGAAGTAACAGAGTTATTATAGATACAGGAACAGAAGTCATGGTCCAGGATCCTCAATTTGGATGTTTAGAAGTCAAAAAGGATAACACTAACAATAAGAAACAGAAGTCGGGGCCGGCCGCCCGGTGGCATGGTGGTTAAGTTTGGTGCTCCGCTTCGGTGGCCTGGAGTTCACAGGTTCAGATCCTGGACATGGACCTATGCACCACTTTCAAGCCATGCTGTGGCAGGCATCCCACCTATAAAGTAGAGGAAGATGGGCACAGATGTTAGCCCAGGGCCAATCTTCCTCAGCAAAAAGAAGAGGATTGGCAACGGATGTTAGCTCAGAGCTAATCTTCCTCACACATACACAAAAAAAGAAAGAAACAGAAGTCAAACAATAGAGATAGAAGTCAAAAAGAATAACATCAACAAGGTTAGAGACTGTTTACTTCCTGTCACATGTATTTGAGAAAATGGAGAAGAAAATAAGGGGTAAAGTGTGTTTAAAAAGGGAGGCTGCTTGGCCTCAAATCTGCAGGCAGACGAAGGCAGTTTTTTTAATCATATGAGAATAATTAGTGCTCACACACAGAAGGAGACAGAAGTCATATCTTAAAATCAGAGATGTGCTAACGTTCCCAAATCGGTGAAAGGAGGCTAACGTACACTGCACCTGACACCCACTAGCCGATGTGATGGTTTATGTGAAGCTGCTTTCCAGGGAGTCGACAGGCAGCAGGCATAGTCTCATAGCCTCACCAGCCAGAGCCTAGACTAAGCTACGTAATGGTTCTGTGACTGGATTCCCAATATTCCCATTGTGCCCCAGATCAGGACTCCTGAGCTGCCCCCACGAAACCAGGTGCTATGAGAGCAACCTCATGGACCTGTGTAAAGATTACTACATAACCACAGAAAGAGAAATCTGAGCATAAATGGAGCATGAGGCAAGGAGGGAGTAAAAGTGGGGAAGTCCCACTCAAGATATTACTGTAAATCAAAATGTAAAAAAATAAAAATAAAAAAAGTGAGAATAATCATGCTTTAGGGCAATCACCAAAAATAAGTTACTTCTTTTTATGTAAGAAATTTTAAATTTTCTAAAAATATAAATGAGAGAATATCAGTCATAAAAAAGAACAAAGAATATTGATAAATATGCAGACAAAAGCAAAAAAGGGCAGGTTTATAAACAGAATCATATAGAAGTCATTGAGATTAGAAGGCAGTAGTGAAGAACTTACTCAGAATGTAGACAAGACACTTTAAACGATGAAAAGTTGTTCAGAGTGGTAGAGAATAGATTAGCAGACTCCAATATTTATTCAGTAGGCATTCAGCAAAAAGAGAATAGAGAGAATGGCAAAGAAGCCATATTGGAAGAGATAATGTCTGAGAATTTTCCAGAATATAAGAAATAATCCACAGACTAAAATAGCACACTGAGTGCCAAGTAGAAAATTTTTTTTAAAAAATTATAACTATACACATTTTAGTAAAACTATGGAACATTAAGGCTAAAGACAAAATTTTAAAAATTACCAGATGAAAATACAGATTGCGGGGGGCTGGCCTGGTGGCCTAGTGGTTAAGTTCAGTGTGCTCCACTTTGGTGGTCCGGGTTCGGTTCCCGGGTGCAGACCTACACCACTTGTCAGCCATGCTGTGGCGGTGACCCACATAAAAATAGAGGAAGATTGGCCACAGATGTAAGCTCAGGGCAAATCTTCCTCAAGGAAAAAGAGGAAGATTGGCGACAGATGTTAGCTCAGGGTGAATCTTCCTCAGCAAAAAAACAAAACAAAACAAAACAAAACTGTGTACAAATGGATGATGACAAATAACAGGCTTCTCATCAACAACAATATAAGCCAGAAGAGAGTGGAGTAGTATCTTCAAAACATTTAGTGAAAATAAGTGGCAGTTTAGAATTCTATAGCCAGTTAAACTATCATTCAAGCATTAGGATGAAGTAAGAAAAACAAATCAGACCTGAAAAAACTAATGGGAGTTTATCACCTATAGACTTTCTTGAAAGAACTACCAAAGGAGGTACTTCAACATAAAGAAAAGTCAAGAGTGTAGGAGTATGGTGCAAGAAAAAATAGTGTGATTAGAAAAAATGAAATATATTTGTAAATTTAATTCAATATTGACTGTAAAATAATTATTACTATTTTGTGCTTAAAACTTTTAGAAAACAATAAAAAAGATCATGAGAGAGAAGTGTTAAGAGTTTTGAAACAGGGCTAGCCCCGTGGCTTAGCAGTTAAGTGCACGTGCTCTGCTATTGGCGGCCTGGGTTCAGATCCCAGGCGTACACTGACACACCGCTTCTCCGGCCATGCTGAGGCCACGCCCCGCATACAGCAACTAGAAGGATGTGCAACTATGACATACAACTATCTGCTGGGGCTTTGAGGAAAAAAAGGAGGAGGATTGGCAATAGATGTTAGCTCAGAGCCAGTCTTCCTCAGCAAAAAGAGGAGGATTAGCATGGATGTTAGCTCAGGGCTGATCTCCCTCACAAAAAAAAAAAAAAAAGAGTGCTGAAACATAGGCGGCTCCTTATCCACTTGGGAGGAGCGGAGTGGAACTAAAGTATCTCAGGTTTATTAGAAATATGTACAGCAAGTTATGTATATTAAAATTATAGGTGTAACCCATGTAAGTATTAAAACTATTATCTCAAATTTACAAACCAGAAAAGGAGAAAAACAGATTTAAAAAGAGAGATGGATAAAGAAAACTGCCTAAGCAGGGCAAAAAACTAGAAAAAAATAAATGTGTCTAAATATATTAACCACAATAAATGCTAACAGAATAAGCCTGCTACAATTCAATCTCTTAGATTGGATTTTTAAAACCTCAGCTGTATGCTGCTTGCAAACATTACTTCTTAAATGAAAATTCACAAAATCCTTAAAAATAATACAGGAGGTATGGGCAACATAGGCAAACATAAACAAAAGAAGGCTGGTGTAACGATATTAATACCAGACAAAATAGAATATTAAGGAGAAAGCATCAACAGTTATAGAGAATGACATTGCAATAGTGATTCAGTAAATGTGAATTAAAACAGCTATTTCTCTAATAGTCTAGCCTAGGCATCTAGCCACCATGAGACAGACTTCACCTGGTAGCATATCTCATCCATTTCAAGACACCATCCTCAAGAGACCACTGGTGGCTGTCCTATCTCCATCCTTCTCATACTACTTCACATGTTTCAAAACTTGCAATCTGCATTTTTTAGAAAGTACAGCCTCTTGCATACCTAAAATTCTCATTATAAATATTTAAATAATTAAATATTTAAATAGCTTGGCACAGTAGGTTAACCAGTCCATGGCACTCAGACATTAAATGGCCAAAATGCAATCTTCTGTTATATGGTTTGTCTCAGAGAAGAGCCTCCTGAAAGAATAGCAGAAATAATTTGCTGGAAAAGGAAAAGAGAAAGTGATTCTTTTGATATCTCTCTTTATGATGATAATTCTTGACAGAATAGCCATTTTATCAGTAAATGAATTCCTAAATGGGAAGAAGGATATTGAATCTGTCTCTCCACATTTTTTGTGTTGTGCATAGAATCCTCACACATAGAATGAAATTTGGATTAAAAAATAATAAACTGCAGAGAAGATATCACACCAGAGCCATTTAATTTCTTTTTGCTAACTCTCTATTTTTCTGTCTAAAACTCCAGAGTGAAGGTAAAATATAGCATTATTGCTAGGGACCGTAAAAACATTTTCCCCTTTATGCCACTACATAAAATGTGGTTTAGATGTAAATATAACTTATATTTCCACATATTAACTTCAGGATGTGCCTCAGACCAGTTGTTCTCAGGGAATAATGCTGCAGAGATGAGCTCAAGAGCACACTCTAACCGTTCATCGGTAGTATCCCAGTTGCTAGGACACCTACAACTCCACATTCCACAACAGAGAAAACACAGATGTCATAATGTGTCCCAAGCACACAGATTTGCCTTTGATTGTCGACATTCATAGAACTCATCCAAAACACAGATTTCCCAAACAAATTGCTCTTGGGTTTGAGGATGTATTGTGCTTTCACATTTGCAGTCGATTTTTGCCTCCTCTGTCAATCTTTGTCCTGCTCTTCATTTGCACCCATTCTACCCGACTATATGTTTTCATTTTTCCCTGCCTAGACTCTCACAACAGCCTCTCAACTAGTCTTTTCCTCCACTCTCTCCCGACTCCAACATCTCCTTTGTATTACAGACAGTAGTATTTCTAACTTGCAAATGTAACCATATCACTTGTTTTAAAATTTAAGCAGATGCATAAAATAAAATGTGCAAAACACAGAATAAGGATGAAACTCCTCAGCGTGGTATGAAAAGACTTTCATGATCTAACACTACAATGTGCCTAGTTTCTTGTCCTACCCCTGCCCTAAACATACCTTCTTCCTTAGCCTTATTGATTTACTAACTTTCCCATAAGCACATCAGTGTCTTTTATCATTCTATATCTTTAAGCCTTCTGTTTCCATAGCCAAAGATCCTTTAATCACTTAAAATTTACTATAACTCGTTAAAGGCACCTTATTATGAATGGCCTTGGCCCCTCAGGAGAGGAATTAAGCATCGTTTACTTTCGTATTCCATAGCACCATGAACATGCTTATTTTGACTCACTCTCCCATTATTTAATAGATCATCTGAATGGAAAATCTGGAAATAGCTACCAGGAGGAATTATGATTATCAGAGCTGGGAAACTTGATACAGTGAAAATGCAAGTAAGGTTAGATGTGAGTGAGTCTCTGGTCCTAGAATGTGAAGATTCAATTGCTTAAGTTTCTTCTGCTTTAGGTTAGTGCTGGTCACGAGGATTTGGTAGGTGATAGAATGAATCCATGAGCGAAGAAGAGGGTTTAGAAGCTCAGAACCAAGGCAGGCTCCCAGCGAGGTCTGCACACGAGAATATATATTGAATACCTCTCCCAGTCTTGACAGTGGTCTCATACAGGAGACAAACCTTACAGTTCAGCCCGATTGAGCTCTTGGTTGTCTCTCAAATCTTGATTGTCCAAGCCGCCTTCTTTGTTGTTAGCGGCTCCCAGTAGTTGAGGATGTGCCAAAACCTGTCCCTGCCCCAAGGGGAGGATCTGTCAGCCTCCGGAGGGTGCTAAATTAGAAGCCTGACCCTCAAGCAGCAGCTTTTAAAGTGTTCAAATAGGCCTCTTTCAGGGAAATACTGGGAGCCGGGCACTTTTGTCTGCTCCCTCTGCGCTGAGTCCTAGGGGTATAGCAGGTTAAGAACTGTTGGCTTGTTTGTTTGCTATAGTCCTGTGGGACCCACAACAGCAAGCCCCACCAGCCACTAGAGCCAGGACATCAAGGGGTGCATCTCTTGACTGGCAGCTGCAAAAGCTGGGGCACCAGACAGGTGGGCAAGCTCCTTCCAGGGAGACACTGGTGACCTGGAGAGGCCAGAGGGAGAGCACCGAGAGGGAGGCAGTCAGCGCTCAGACGTGTGCAAAATTAGAAGCCCGACGCTCAGGCAGCAGCATTTTTTTTGGTTTTTGGTGTTTTTTTTTTTTTTCCCCTTTGGTGAGGAAGACTGGCCCTGTGCTAACATCTGTTGCCAATCTTCTTTTTGCTTGAGGAAGATTGTCCCTGAGCTAACATCTGTGCGAATCTTCCTCTATTTTATACATCCGATGCTGCCACAGCATGGCTTATTGAGGGGTGCCTAGGTCTGCACCTGGGATCCGGCCAGTGGACCCCGGACCACTGAAGCGGAATGCAGCGAACTACGCCACCAGGAGGCCCCAAGCAGCAGATTAAAGTATGCGAATAGAGTTCTTTCAAGGAAAAACTGGGAAATGGTGTTTCTGGCTGCTCCCTCTCCGCTGAGCCCTGAGGGAATAGCCACAGTAAGTCCTCAGGAGCCCTTTAAGAACCATTTCTTTGCCTGCTATAGTCTTATGGATGTAAGCACTGTTGGCTTTCAGAGTTAGGTGTCTTGGGGCCATCCCTCAGGTGGAAGTCTTAGAAATTGGAGCACTAGACATTGGATCTAAACACTTTGCTCCTCAGGGAAGAGCTGGGAGTTGTGAGTTCCCTCCTGGTTGTGGAGTTTACAGTGGAGCGTGTCTCAGCCTTTCCTCCCCATTCCAATATAGGTATTTTCTCATTCACCCAATATATAGGAGTCACTCAGCTAGTTTCTGGATTTCTTTCAGAGGGAATTGCTCCACGTGTAGCTGTAGATTTGGTGTGTCTCTGGGAGGAGATGAGTTCAGGAGCCTCCTATGTCACCATCTTGGACTGGAACTCTCAGAATGTATGTTGAATACGACATTAGGCAAATGAGCTTTGAATTTAAGCTGTCAGTTACAACTCTTGTGACCATGGGTAATTTACTTATTCTCCCTTATCCTCTCTTTTTATAACTATAATACAAAGTTAATGATAGTTCCTATTGCATAGTTTGTTGTATTTAATAGCTAACTATTTTTATATAATAATAATAATTAAAATTAATATAATTATTATAATTTAATGCTGTCCTGACCCAGTTTTAAGGCCCTGGCTAGAAGTTGATCACTTCCCTTTCTTGGCAACCAATTAAGTACATACCACAACCATTTATCTTATTGAATTCTCATACCCTGGGCCCACCAGGCACCCATGTAACTACCCTGAGGCCAGGTACCAGAGGACTAGGGACAGCCGCTATACCCAAGAGCCTGTGAAAATTGTCACTTTAGCCCTTCCACAGGGAGCCCTGAAGTCTGGCTAATCACACTCCCCTTGGTATTCATAAGCTGTCTCCTACAGCCCCAGCTTGCTGTTACCCTGCCTCTGGGTGCAACTCCCTGGGTGACCCAGCATGGCACCCTTCTCTCATTTGAAGCTCTAAGTAACACAGGCTTCTTATCTTTCATCTGTTCAAGTGTCAGTGTGTTGTATCCCGCCACCAAAAGAATCTTTAAATTTTATAAAATAATAACATGTTAAGGAGCAAACACAAAGTAGATCTCTTTCTTTGTGAGTGGAAGAAAAATGGTGACTACAAGTACACATTTTTTTCTTCAACGAATTCAATAGCAAGGCCAATCAAAATATCCCTAGACAGACTACAGTGTTCTTTAAACCCTCTGACATACCACTGACACCTTGCCGGTAGACCGGTAGACCATAGAAATGTCTCCTCTGTCATCTAGATCTTCTCAAGGGTACTTCCCTCGTAGTGCCCACATAGTTTAAGAAATAATAGTAATGTCAGTCATAGAAACAGACAAGGTACATTTTATTTATGGCAATTGAGATGGTGAAAGACTTTTCACTTCTCACACTTATTCAACCCCATATTTCATACTAAAATATGCATAATAAATTATACTAGAAAAACATTATGAGATCAAAGGGAAACAACTGCCATAACAATTACTCTGAAAACAGCCTATCAGCCATTATTCATTCATTGGAAAAATGGCAAATAAAATATTTTTGATAGAATATTTTCTAAAATATGTGACCTGAAATGTGTTATTTACATCACCCATGGATATTTATCTTTATTACTATTTACTCTGTGATAGTAATTTTCTTTAGAATAAAAAATATAAGAGCAAACTTCTAAACATGTGCTTATTGACATCACCTGTGGCCACTTAAATTTGTGACACATCTGTCTCCTTTTTACACCACTGTGATGTTAACTATAATAATAGTTATGGACTATTGATTGAACACTTACAACATCAGCCACTGTGTTAGGCTTGTTTGTTTGTTTTCATTCCCTAGCCATTTAATCCTCACCACAACTCTAGGTGATACGTACATTTGACAGTTTTTGTTTTTAAATGAGACTTAGAATATAAGTTGCCCAAGTTCCCACAGCAACAAAATAAAGAACAGGATCTGAATTTAGATGTGTGAACTCCAGAATCTAGATTCTTAATTATTATAAATATAGTCTCTCAATGTGTTCTACTAAGTATTTCTAATGATATCCTTACTCCCATATCTGATGTTTATCCGCAGTCTTCATTCTCTTTCAAATGAGCAGCAAATAGCTCTGTAGATAACTACTCTTTACTACCTCTCTTGAAATTCACCCTGACTTGCCTCAAAGCCATTTCATTTTTTTATTTTCTATATATGTTTCTATTTCCTTCATCCAAATAATTTTTCTTTCTCTTCCTTCCTTCTTCCTTTCTTCCTTCCTTCCTTCCTTCTTTCCTTCCTTCCTTCCTTCCTTCTTTCCTTCCTTCCATCTTTCTTTCTTTTCTGTCTTTCTGTCTTGTCTTTCTTTCCCCTTTCTTCTTCTCCTTCTACACAGGGCTTCCCCCAAGGCTAAGTTCTTGGATTTGTACTTGAACATCTACTCTTTCTTTCTTACTTGATTGATCCTTGTGTAAGCCTTCAATTCCATGCTTATTACCATTTTTAAAATGGATATTTTTGTTTTATATTCCCATTATCACCTCATACTCAACAATAACTAATTGAATGCCCTTTTGGGATTCATGTGTACAATTTTTATTGTGTAAAGCTACTAATTTTTTTGCCATAAGATCTAGGGCAAATAACTCAACCTTCGTATGCCTCTTATTCTCTCCTTAAACAAATAAATACCCTAGATAATTTCTGCAGTTCCTGTAGTCTCTGGAGTTTGGTGATTCACCAACCTTTGAAATTTTAAAGTAATAATTTTGAAATTAGTGATAGTTGGCCCTTTAAAAGTCCACCTCTTTGACTAATTGAAATTATAGGTCACATAAAAGAAATGTCTAATAAATGCTCAGCCTTGAGGACTGATATCCTGAACCATCCTATTGTACTAAACTTATGTCTTAAACTATCCATTCCCACCTAGAAATTGCTCTGTTTTCTTAAATCTCTTCATTTTTTAAAAACTAAATTTTGGGGGCTGGCCCGGTGGCGTAGTGGTTAAGTTCGGCTCACTCCACTACATCGGCCCAGGTTCGCAGATTTGGATCCTGGGTGAGGACATACACTGCTCATCAAGCCATGCTGTGGTAGTGACCTACATACAAAATAGAGGAAAAATTGGCACAGATGTTAGCTCAGGGTCAATATTCCTCAAGCAAAAAGAGGAAGATTGGCAACAGATGTTAGCTCAGGGCCAATCTTCCCCAGCAAAAAGAGGGGGATTGGCAACGGATGTTAGCTCAAGTCTAATCTTCCTCACAAAAAAACCCAAAAAAACCCCTAAATTGTGCATTTCTGTCTCCATCAATGATCAATATAGCTACTTACTAGCCTCATCTCTAAGTTAACTTCTTGAGCACTTATTTTGCATTTCATCTTCATTTCAGTTCTTTTGCTAATAGCACCTAAGACATTGCAAGCTTATGTTCTTCCATGCAAACATCCAACTTGAAGCCAATATGTTCTTAGTGATTTCTTCTTCATCATTCTTCATATCATTTACATCTTCATTTGTTAAAAATTATCTACAAATACCTGCAGAATCTGATTCTCAAGGTTCTCTCTACTCCAATCATTCTCAATTTTACTTTTAAATAGCTTTCTCAAGGTGTTAGTTTCATTATGCCACTTTCCTTCATAATAACCTAATTCTACTTCTACAGATTAAGTAAAAGTATGATTTTAAACCCCTCTACCATCAGTTGTCCAAAGGTATCTCTTTGTACTCTCAAAAACAAAGCCAAAAATATCTGCATTAGTCAAGTCTATCTTCTCAATATTCTCTATGAAATTATAAAAGCTCTGTGGTGGTACTATGATGCACCTTTAGATCCTTCTTCAAGGGAAGACTTTTCACCCCAGTTGTTTAGAGTACTGTCCTAAGACAGGTTTCAGTTGTCAATACATTCAGGGATCACACCATCTGCAAATCTTCCTTGCCCAAGGTAACAATAACTCATAGCTCATAGCCAATAACTAATTATGGAGGATGTATAGAGTAGAACCAGCCATTTTTTAAACATATTGATTAAGACATTCTTTACATATCATAAAATATGCTTGTTGAAAGTATAACATTCAATCATTTTAAGCAAACTTATAGAGTTATGCAACCATCACCACAATTCAGTTTTAGAAGATTTATATCACTTCCAAAAGATCCCTCATGCAGAACTGCAGTATGTCCACATTACCTCTTTACATCCCAGACAACCATGGATCATCTCTCTGTCTTCACAGATTTGCTTTTCCTGGATATTTCTTATAAATGTAATCCTACAACATTATGTCTTCTGCATTTTGCTTGCTTTACTCACCAATGTTTTTGAAGTTCATCCATACTGTCACATACACAGGTAGTTGGCTTCTATTATTGCCTAACGGTATTCCATTGCATAGACATACCATAATTAGTTTATCCATTCACAACTTGATGGTTATTTGGGTTGTTTCTGTTTTTAGCTGGTATGAATAATGCTTCTATGAACATTCACCTACAAATCTTTGTGTGGGAATATATTTTTATTTGTTTTGGATAGACACCTAGAAGTAGAATTTTAGAGTCATATGGTAAATTTACATCTAATTAAAATAAAAAAAACTGCCAAATTCACTTCTAAACTGTTGTTCCATTATACATTCATATCAGTAATGTACTTTTTATTATAGCCATTCTAGTAGATGTGAAGTGATATCTCATTGAAGTTTTAATCTATATTTTTGTAATGACTAAGTGAGCACATTCTCACTTTATTATTCATTTGTATGCCTTCTTTGGTGCCATATCTATTTAATTTTTTTACATCTTTTTAAAAATTGTGTTGTTTTTTTTTTTTACTTATTATTATTGTGTGTAGGAATTCTTTATATATGCTGTATATATATCCTTTATAACATATATGACTTGTAAATAGAATCTTTTAGTCTGTGGCCTGTCTTTTCATTTCCTGAAGGGTGTCTTTTAAAGCACAGACCTTTGTAGTTTGGATGAGCTCCTCTTTATAATTTTTCATGGATTGTACTTTTGGTATTATGTATAAGAAATATTTTCCTAAACCAAGATCACAAAGATCATCTCTTATGTTTTCTTACAGATGTTTTATAGTTTTAGCTCTGTGATCCATTTAGGTTTAATAACCATGCTGAATTTATGGGTTGGTGTGACATTGGGGATGAGGAAAATTGAATAAGCTGTTCCCCAAAATTGATTACCTTCATTTAAGTCAATGCCCTGGATCCTGAAACTCTTAATTATTAACAAGGAACAACTCATGTGATAGTTTCAGAATTGCTGTCTATTTTCCTGTCTGACAGGTAACTGGGTTTTCATGATGTAGGGGTTGTGATTGAACTTTTTTTTGACTGGGCTCTTGAAATTTTTCTAACAGAGCAGAATCAAACTGTAGCTAAAACGTGGCTAGGTAGCTCTTTAAACCACTATTGAGATTACCACTAACATTCACCTATAGCACAGGATCTTTGAAAGAGTGACAAAGACTATTTTTCTCAGTTATAGAACTAGAGCCTATCACTTTGAGAAACAATTGAAACTATTCAAATTCTCTCCCTATCACTTGTGGGTAGAAGAATTATTTTCACATCAGCTGCTTTATAATGGCTACATGTACAGAACCAACACATCAGAAACCAAGTCTAATTTGTTCATTCTCTGGAGGAGCATAAAGGCTATGTATTGAGGTATTGAATTCAAAAGTACACTCCAATCAAAAATAGTTTGGCTTTATCTTTTATGCATAAATATAACACCATGATATATATTCAGCAAAGACATATTACTATTTCTGTCATATCCAAGGATATAAAATACAGAAAATAGTTATTCCAGCGATGGTGTCTTTCATTTCTTTCTGTAAGCTAGCATATGTATGTTTTCAGGGACAGATTGAAAGTTAAAAATCTCACATTCTGTCATTTTCAGAGTCAAATGCACCCAATGCCAAACATAGCAAGGCTTGTCACATCATCATAAAATTATTGGTAAGGCTCCCTATTACTTTTTTATTGCTACTATAACAAATTACCACAAACTTAGAGGCCTTTAATGACATCCATTTATTATCTCACAGTTCCATGGTTAGAAGTCTAAGCACAGTGTGTAGGGCCTCATAAGGTCTAAATCAAGATGCCAGCTGGACTGTCCTCTTATCTAGAGACTCTGGGGAAGACTCTGCTTCGCTATTCATTCAGATTATTGGAAGAATTCAGTTCCTTATCATTGTAATTCATTTTTGAGCAAACAACAGCGTGTTGAATCCTTGTTCTTCAAATCTCTGACTTCTTTTGCTACCAGCCAGAGAAAGATCTCTTAGGGCTCATGTGATTAGATTAGGCCCACTTGGACAATCTAGGATAATCTTTTAATTTTAAGGTCAAATAATTAGTAATCTTCAGTACATGTTCAAAATCCCTTTCACGATGTATTCACAGGAGTAACACTGGGAGGTCAAGATTTATGGGGGTCAAAAGTCTTCCTACCACTGGCTCTTAACTTGAAATGAATATAAGGAATTATTTCAAACATAAAGTTCTTCCATTATTGTTTAAGTCGTTGTTCCAGTAACCAGTTATACCAACAATAGACCTAAATGAAGCTTAAATTTACTATGAATGTGTCTTTGCCCATTTTTTCACCCTCTAACCTCCAGCAAGACAGCTCTAATCCAATAGAGAATGCAAATGGGGATATTGGGTTTGATATTTACATTTTACTTGTGCTTGTTAGGAGTATCAATAACCTCTCTTGAATCATTGGGTTTAGAAGTCATTATTCCCACTTGTTAATGACTCCAAGCAATATTTTTAGTGTAAGTGAATTTTAAAAAGCTTTGCCTTTAAACTGTTACGAAAGTATAGCGAGAACTCTGAAATTTTCTCTTCATCTAAGTATATTTAAATTTATGCGTATAACTTATAAAGGACAGTGAGTGTGCTTTGCTCAAGTCAAAGTGAGCTTTCACTCGACTTTCACTTGAGCAATCAATCTGCACTTGATTAATAAGCAGAACTTGATTGTTAGAAGGAATAGAAAATAATAATCATTACAACATGAATTTAATTTATATTATACTTTAGCATCTTATAGATTCTTTCATATACACCGTATTAAAGGCTGAAATAAATGAAACCTATACAAGTAGTTTTATTTTTCCTCAAAGAAATATTCTTGCCTTAACCTTACATATTTGCTATTGAAGGAACAAACAATATCACTTAAATATTAGGTTAGTTGAAGTTTGTCTCATCGTTTCTTGAAATCCAGAAGTGTTAACTCAGATTGTTCAACATATATCATATTAAGTACATGTCTAGCACTCTTAAAGGTTGATGAGTGTTTCTGACACAACAACAACATTTTCAATACCTTTTGCTGTACCAATCAAAATAGGAAAATTTAGATTCAGAGAGTGGTAGACTTTGGATTTAAGTACTAAAGCCTAAATCTTTCTCATGCTTGTGACTCCACTTTGCCTCCAGACTTGGGGTTTAGAAAGTCTGCCGGATTTGGCCATGAGGAGGTAATTAGAAGGTGAATTTAAAGAACAGATAAGCAGTAATGATGAAAGCCACTGCGAGGGCATGAGGTTTTGCCTACATGGCATTTGGAACAATGGAACCATCAAGTGATCTCTTACAGGAAGTTTAGCAGCCATAAAACAAGATGTAATGTGATAGATTGAGGAAGAAAGAAAGGGCACAGAAAATGTTCCTTGTTGTGTTTTTCTTCTAATGATGGAGACTATCTGAGTGTTTGTGGCCAAAGTACAAGCAATAGAGAAACAGAATTACCAGAGAAGAGTCAAAGATGGAGCAAAGTCAGAGAAGAGATAGAAAAGGATAGAATCAAGAAGCTTAAGTGAATAAGTTTTCTTTAGAAAAGAGAAAGGATATTATCTCTACAAAAGAAGCAAATGAGGTCAGGGGGGTTGTCATTTTGAAGGAGAGGAGAGAGTTAATTTGATAGCTTGCACTGCATAGATTTTAGCGTTTAGGTGAAGTGAAGAGGTGAGAGGATCTGTGGAAACTGTCTTTTGCACTTCACAGTAGCCAAGTAGCAGTGACAACCCCCATATATAAGTAGAAGAAGATTGATTTGTGTATTAGTTACAAATTCAGGTATTACAGTCAGACAGTATAAATCCTGGCTCTACCGTTTAAACTCCGTTGAGATAAATGTCACATACCATAAAATTCACCCATTTAAAGTGTGCAGTTCAGTGTTTTTTAGTATATTCACAGAATTGTGAACGATCACCACAATCTAATTTGAGACTTTTGCAACATTCCAGAAAAGAACCCATTAGCAGTCGTTACTTTTTCCCTCCCCACCCCCTACTTCCTGGCCCCAGGCCCAGGCAATCACTAATCTACTTTCAGTCATTATGGATTTGTCTATTTATGACATTTCACATAAAATGAATCATAAAATATGTAGTATTTTGTGAAGTCTTCTTTCACATAGTGTAATGGTTTCAAAGTTCACCATGTTGTAGCACGTATCAGAACTTAATTTCTTTTTATTCCTGAATAATATTCTATTGTATGCATAAACCACAATTTATTTATCAGTTCACTGGTTGATGGACATTAGATTGTTTCCAATTTGGTGCTTTTATAAATAATGCTGCTATGAACATTTGCTATAAGTTTTGTGTGGACATGTTTCATTTCTCTTAGGTATATACTTATGAGGGAATTGCAGAGCCATATGGTAACTCTATGTTTTCCAAAGGGTTCTATCATTTACTCTTGTACAATTTATTTAATGTCTCTGAGATTCAGGTTCCTGACCTTAAAATGGATGGAATAATTAGACCTATATCCGAGGGTTTGGGAGAGAATTAGATTATATAAGAATGTAAAACTTGGCACATAAAATGTGAGTAGGAAATCAGTTTTATTTTTACAACATGAGTGAGTGCAGTAACAGCAAAAAAATATTTCTAGTGTCTATGGTATACACGTATGTGTGTGTGTACATGTGTGTGAGAGAGAGAAAGAGAAAGAAAGAGAAAGAGAGAAATTGAGACTGAAGTTTGCCAGAAGACAGTTTTAGTGTGACATGCATGAGAATGACACTGCTATGGTCCATGCACACAATTTCTAGCCATGTCCCTTTTGGATCACTGTATTTTATTTTATATTATTTTTGTGTGTGTGTGTGTGTGAGGAAGATCAGCCCTGAGATAACATCCATTGCCAGTCCTCCTCTTTTTGCTGAGGAAGATTGGCCCTGGGCTAATACCCGTGCCCATCTTCCTTTATTTTATATGGGACGCCGCCACAGCATGGCTTGACAAGTGGTGCGTCAGTGCACGCCTGGGATCTGAACCTGCGAACACTCCGGCTGCTGAAGTGGAGGGTCTGCACTTAACCACTACACCACGGGGCCGACGTGGGATCCCTGTATTTTAAAAATTTCTCTTTGGAATATCTTACTGGTCCAGATGTCTTTCAGTTTTGAATTAGTGTTGCTGCCTCACCCACTCACTCCCATCTTTGTCCTTCCATCTAAAACAAACTTTTAACCATCACAAACCATCCACTGACCTGTGAGCCCCTGGTAACCATCCGCTTCTAGTAGGGAGTCTTTGATCTCAGCATTCATCACAGTAATGACACTCCCGCCCTCTCTTTACCCTTTTCTGAGTGTTGGCATTTCCAAGTCTATACTAGATGGTTTTAGCAAACAAACCACATTCCTGTCCTCATCTTTTCTACACCACTCCATACACTTCACTTTTTTTTTGTTTTAATTTATTTTTTTTTCAGGTAACATTGGTTTATAACATTATATAAATTTCAGGTGTACATCATTATATTTTGACTTCTGTATAGACTACATTGTGTTTGTCATCAAAGGTCTCCATATACTTTAAATACATGAATTTTATCCACCTAAGAGCTGGGCATAGGAAAGAGAATAATGCCTCAACTTCCACTAGGAATAAGAGGAAAAACATTAAAAACAATGCAAATAAACAGGTCATATTAAAGACCTAAAAGCAGATTAAAATTACTGATTTATTTGTTTGTTTGTCTGTTTGCCTTGCATTTGCTCAATCTAAAGTATTTCTCGTAGGGTGTTCTTATAGTAGGAGCTCGAGTCATTGCAGAGCTTATATGTCTGTCCAGAGATTATTATATTTTGACTGTTGGCATTTCCTGGATTATGGTGCCTCTTTGCTTCAGGGTATTTAAATATCACTTCTGGATCATTATATTCAAGCTCTTCTTGAATATTATATTCATTCCATGTTGCCTTCTTCTCCAAATCTGAGCACACGCTGCCACCTCTCCCAGGAATTCCCTTCCTGGGGCTTAAACATTGTCTTCACAGGGACACCCCAAGTTAGGAGAAAATGAACTCTTGTAGCACGTTAATTCAGAAGCATATTAAGAAATGACATTAGAAGTAAATGATAGATCAAGTTCAAAGTAACTGCATAAGGATATGGCATAAAGTTTTTGGCGAGGGATCCCTATCAGCACTTTCACTATTTTTTTTCTAATTTGGCCTGTTTAGCCAACCTCTCAATTGTTCTCCTTTTCTCCAGTGACTTGCTCAAAGCCCTCCCTCCACCCCTCCACACATTATTTCCTCCCTCCTATACACAGGCATCAGAGTGATGGCTGCCCACTTAAAATTCTTCCATTGGCTCCTAGGAGGAACATAAGCTTCTTGGTGTGGTCACTCCATCTCACGATCCTGCTCCTATGTCAACCTCCAGCCTCATCTTTCACCGTGTTCTATGTGCACACTGAATTTTAGCCAGACTGAACCCAACCTGTTCTCTCCTGACTCGACTCTGTGCCTTTGCACATTCTTCTTCTTCTGCCTAGAATTCTTGCACGTGGTATTCTCAGTACTAGAGATTTGCAATAAATAAAAGAAAGTCTCTGTTCTTTCGGTACCTGAGTCAGTTATAAGGTCTCACCTCATCTGCTCATATCCCTTCACTCTATTACAGCACTTACTGCTTTTTGACTCTCTATACTGTATGTCTTCTCTTCTAGATGGGAGTTCCTTGAGTACGGGGATGTTATATTCTTTATAGCTCCATCTTAAAGACTTTATATATAGAGTCTGGGACATAATAAGCACTCAGTAAATGTTTGCTCAGGGACAATAAATTAGGACTGAGGATCCCAGGACTCCCAGCATCAATACTCACTCAATCTAATGTGGGCCTAATGCTTGACTAGATTAGCTGAGTAGGTATTCAAGCCACATAGGAACGTCGTATGAAGTTAACAAGCCCCAAGGGTCTCAGCAAAGGGGGTCATGCAGTGTAATAGTCAACACCTCAATTAGGATGTATGCAATGTTTATTCCATCTTCTCCTTGTTACTTCACTTCACTTCACTATGAGCATATATCCTCATAGAATAGAAGAGTTTGGATTAGATGATCTCTTTCATCTTTAATATCCTGTTGATAAAGTGAATTAGAAAAAAAATGATTGCATTGTTTCAAAACTGTAAATGCAACTGACATATGTGAAAAGGGGAAGTGTATGTTCCGGACACTAGTAGAAACACTGAAATGACCCATGAATTTTTGATGTAGGTTTGACAGAGATGTTCAAACACATCTCCTCTTTATTGTTTAGTATTCACTGCCCATTATGGGCAAGAAATCATGAATTTTTGACTATAGAATTCAAAGCCACTTCTGTTAGAAGTAGTGCTGAGATAAAAATAAAAATAAAGCAGAACATGAATTTCTGAAAAAGCAATATATTATTAATTACTCTTTGCATGAATTAACCCTGAAGAATATTTTTCCTTGACGAAAGGATATTTGATATATTGTTAAAAACTTCTTCCATGATGGAGCCGGCCCTGTGGCTGAGTGGTTCAAGTTCCGCATGATCCGCTTTGGCGGCCCAGGTTCGCAGGTTCTGATCCCAGGTGCGAACTTACTCCACTCATCAGCCACGCTGTGGAGCCATCCCACATACAAAGTAGAGGGAGACTGGCACAGATGTTAGCTCAGGGCTAATCTTCCTCAAGCCAAAAAAAAAAAAAAGCAGTGGATTGGCAACAGATGTTAGGTCAGGGTAAATCTTCCTCACAACCAAAAAGAAAAAAAAAAAGACTTCTACCATGATATGTGCCCTCTCCACCCCCACACACTTTGTAATTAAAGGAAAAAAAAAGTTACTTTAGAGCCATAGGAATTGAATTTAGAGGGGCTAAGGACAGTAGAGATCATCTGATTGAACTCCCAGTCAAAGAAAACTCTCATGTACAGAATCCTTTACAGCTGTCAACCTGGTTAATTCAGAAATTAGGGGTCATAACCATGACACACAAACTCATTTTGTTTAACAATTCTAATTATCATAAAGGCTCTCTTTATGTGGTGTCACAATGTGCCTTCCCGTACCCCTTGCTTATTGACCTCAAGATTGTTCCCTCTTTGTCCTAGTACCGCCCCTTGGAATTAGACATACATTCAATCCTCCTTTCCAAGGACAATCTTGCACATATTTGAAAACAGTAACTTGTCACCTTCTTTTCTTCATTTTCTGCTTTATTTCAACAGAAATCAATTGAATGCACAAATGTTTTATAGAGACTTCTCCCTCTCTTGGCTAAAAACTTGGGTGCAGTGATACAACCCAGGAAAACCTCTGTAATTTATGTCAACAATGACTTATTAAAGGATACGGTAGCCATTATAACGCATACTCAAAGGGATGATCCTTAGGAGCTTGACAGCTTTGCATGCAGCCATCAGGTGGGGAACAAGTCCATCCTTTTGGGATGGGCTAACTGCTTGGCAAGGTTAAACTGTTTCAACCTGTTCAAACTGTTTCAAACTGTTTCGGCAGGGGTATATTGCTATCAACTGAAATGGATAACCTCGCAACCCTTTTATTCTTAACTAATTAAAAAAATATGAAACCTGAATATTATGGAAACTGCAACTTTTTACCCTGGAAATGTTTCTCTGAATAGATCATTACTGTGAGAGCATGCAAGACAGATATCATAAACTAACATGTGGAACCAAGAGAGGTGAGTATTTGGGAATATCCAAGACATTACAAGAGTCTAAAGAATTAAGAGCAGGAGATAGATTTGAATACAGAGAAAAGAAGTAGTGTGCATGAATATTAGAGAGAGTTGTTCATGCCTGTGGCCTGTCTTTCACCCATTCATGTACCCTAGCATGTGTCAAGGAAGATAGTTTTCAAAGGCCCAGATAAAAAAAAAAAAAAGTAATGAATTAGTCAAAAGGGAAAAAAAATAGTTATTTCTCGCTATCAAACTGTGTTCTTTTACATTCAGTGAAATGTGGTGATTCATGAAGGTGGGGCAGAAAGTGCATACATGGGGCCGGCTCCGTGGCTTAGCGGTTAAGTGCGCGCGCTCTGATGCTGGCGGCCCGGGTTCGGATCCCGGGAGCGCCCCGAGGCACCACTTCTCCGTCCAACGCGAGACCGAGTCCCACGTACAGCAACTAGAAGGATGTGAACCTATGACATACAACTATCTACTGGGGCTTTGGGGGGAAAAAATGAATAAATAAAATCTTTAAAAAAAAAAAAAAAAAAAAAGAAAGTGCATACATGGCAAAGATACCAGAGAGGAAGGGAACTGTTATCTACTGAGCATGTGCTGAGTGCCAAGTGTGATGCCAAGAGCTTTGTATATGCAGCTGTTGGGGAGAGGGAGCATCCCTTTCTACCCTTCTTGTGTACTTATGGTTGGACTAATACACAAGACGAGATTAATAGGAGAAAAACCCAACTTAAATAGTGTGCACAGGAGAATCATGGAAATGATGCTTGGAGAGTGAGCAAAACAGGCAGGATATATATCGTTTACACAAAGCACAAGAAATTTATGAGGAATTGACAGGACTAACAAACTTAGATTTGGGGTACATTATTATTGAAGAATTTAAACAGAGTTTATGTTTGAGATAGTAAATTAACAAGGTTTGTTTATGCAGGCTTCTCAGCCTGGAATTCCCCAGCTCCGGTGATGAGGATGCAGGGAGAACACCTTTCACATGGGAGATTTATTTCCTGCTTTCAGGGGGAACAGAGACAGGAGGATCAGAAAGACCTTTTTGCTTTTTGAATAACTTTAAGTCAAAATAATCAATATGCCTCTGTGGGATATTTTGGAGTGGTCTTCCCTGGATCCCAACACTGTCATAGCTATAATATCAATTATCATAGTAATTATCCTTTGTCAGCTATGGCAAAACGGAAACCTAGGGGAAAAAAAAGAAGATCATAAGGCTAGCTATAAAGCATACCCATCCAATGTTCTCCTTTGAAAGTTTAACCTAGACAGGATTATATCTTATGTCTTAAATGCTTTTAGTTCATACTGTACTTTTCCTTTTTAGCACTTAACACAATTTTATTCATTAAATACTTGTGCAATTTTTTGCCTAAAGCTAGTTGCCCCTACTAGACTATTAATTGCATGAACTTAAAGACTAAACCATCTTTATTTTTCTACTGTTGAATTCTCAGCACCCAGCACTGTTGAAGCATATTTTAGGTGTCTGATAATGAGCTACTGAATAAAGGAATAAATCCATTAATTGAGAGCTTTGCTAAGTCTGTTGTGTCTTAATGACACCAAAAAATAAAATAAAATCTCATAAACTACACTATTTGATTGAACCAGATTGAAGATACTGTTACTTGTAAATGTAGCAGAATACCCTGAGTTCCAACTGAAGCTCAAATCTTACTATCTGTGGGTATCTTTTGAGCTTATTTTGTTCCTTTTATTTTGTTTTCTTCTCATTTCCTCTTTATTTTTAATGAGCTGATATGCAGATGGATTCTATTTAGAAGAGAGAGAAGAAAGGAATATGTATCCAATCCCTAGGACAGCAGGTGAAGCGAGGGGTGGGAAAATCACAATAGAGTGCAATGGATTTGGAATCAGACAGAGGTGGAGGTAAGTCGCAGCTCTCTCACTGGACTTTGCTTAATTTCTCCCAGACTCAGGATCCTTATCAGTGGAATGGCCATAATACCTCCAACCCCATAGCATTGCTTGAAGAATTAATTGTAATAAATCCTGATATATGCAAGGTGCTTAGACTAGTAACTGGCATTCACTAAGCACTCAGTAGGTGGTTTGCTATTGCTGTTATCATGATTATATTAATATAATTAATGGAGAATTGGATTATAATAGTTTCTACCTGGTTCCACTGACCTGAGAACCTTCTTTAAAGTCTGAGTTAAAAAATACAGAGCCAGAGGCTGCAAACACTATTATTGTGAAGTACTCTGTATAATCAGAGGTGCAAACATACAATTCTAAGGCCGGGGGATACAAGACAGGGCAAACTTAGAGAGAAGGATAATACACCTGTTTCTGAGTGGAATCCAGCATTGCTCAGGAACCTTAGAGCCTTGAGCTGTGGCAGCCTCCTTGGCACAGGCAGCTGTGTTCCCTTTGATAACAGATACTGGCAACAGAGACAGTGATGCAGAACCTTGATGAGGACATCTTAGCAAAAGAATGACCACAGGACATCATCCAGAGCACTTGAGAAACCACCCCGAGAATTCCCGGAAAAAGTGGTTTGGAGTCAAGTGAGGGGTGGTAGAAGAGCAGCAGGGGGTTGATGGCCTGTGGTCAGGTAGTGGGCCTTTGCATCATGCATTTAGGAAATTAATATTAATGCAATCTTGTTTACACACCTGTCCCAACAAGCCTGATTAGAAATCTAGTTGCGTGAAAAATAAATGGTCCAACTAGAAGAGAGTTGGCCCACACCAGAAAGCAGAAAAGGAAAATTGAAGATGCCAAGCCAGTCAATGTCCAGAAGAGAGAATATTTTAGCCTTGTGATGACGGTTATTTGAATTATGAGCCTCCAAGCTTTATCTAGTATCCTCCCTTCTCCCACTACCACCACTGCAAGTCCACACGCTTGGGAGGCAAATCTGAGTGCTAGACAGCATGCTGTTCTCAAAATTGTCCCTCCCTTCATATAACTACTTCCAGGTAGTTTTATAATGGGCATGCTTGTCTTGCTTGGCTCTCTATACTGTTATAGTCAATTCTTTCCCACGAAGCAATTCAATCACTCTTGCCAAAATTGGCTCCTGAATCGGCATCCCACCACTTCACCACACTTCTACTGATATTTGTGAAAAGCAAGGGTAGGCACAGCTCAGGAGCAAACTACAACCACTTGCTCTGAAAATATTGACTTTTCACTATTAATTTCATTCAGAATATTTTAACTCTTTTCTTTTATTAAAAAAATAGGGGCTGGCCCGGTGGTATAGTGGTATATATTCACACGCTCTGCTTCGGCAGCCCGGGGTTTACAGGTTCTGATCCCGTGCGTGGACCAACACACTGCTTGTCAAGCCATGCTGTGTCAGCGTCCCATACAAAGTAGAAGAAGATGGGCGTGGATGTTAGCCCAGGGCCAATCTTCCTCAGCAGAAAGAGGAGGATTGGCAACCGATGTTAGGTCAGGGCTAATCTTCCTCACACAGACACACAAAAGTTAGATAACAGGCACCCTTACATTTGTTAACAAATATCTGTTAGTAATCTGTTCCAAAAGCGTTTGCTAAACTTTATAAGTTGTTTCATTACAACTACAGGTGTTTAAAAAACACGTTTAACCCTTGAGCCAACTACTTAAAACTCACAACTGCCTCATCCTCTGGGCAATTACTGAAGTCAGTTTGAAGAGTCCATCATGTACTAGACAAAGGAAAGGACAATCCTTGCCTACTGTCTATACTATAATTGCCGTTTGGCCTTTCTTGTCTAAGGTCAAGTTGCGCGCAAAACATTAGAGGCCTCTTGCCATGCTTTATCTACAATAATTAGTCAGAGTCCCCTGCTCTAGCACTTTGCAACTTGAATGTCTTTGTTCTAAGGTGATACAGTTGAGGTGGGTGGGGGAAGAGACTTTGGAAGGATGTGGGAGGATGACTTAAAACCAGGATATTATTTGATGTAACTTTCCATTTTAATCAAACAAGCCATGGTGGCGGCATGAGAAGGATGTCAGTGGACAATATAAATATGAAGAAATGCTTTGTGTAGAGAACAAGATGGACTATGATGAAGAGTTTCCTCTCACACACAAAAAATAGGGTCATCTTATGTGTAAATCCAAACTGTGCCTTTCTTCAGAGATTAAAGCAATCACCGTGCAGAAAATGAACTGTCAGATACAACAGTGAGAAAACCGAACAAGAATCCAGATCCCAGTTCATTAAACACTATGTGGCAAAAAAAATCATCTTCCAGACCCCTTAAAGCAATAATGATTACCCCACCCCCGCTCCCCCACCTTAGGGGAAACTAGGCATTTGGGATATTGGGATTCATAAGAAATATATATTTGGTCATTCCGATGACTAAAATATGTTTTCCATATATTTGGTCTTAGTCCATGGTTCCTCCCAGTCACAGCTCCCAAAACCCTTGGAATTTCCTGAGAATAAGAGCAATGAGGGCATCTTTTGTTACAATATTTGGTGTCTAGTCCTCAGTTCCCGGAATTGCTTCAGAATGGTAAAAGTGAAATGGGTGTCTTGTTATTCATAACAAGCCCCTTCCACCACGACTGGGTTTATGTTGATGAGGTGACTTTTGGAAAGCACCTATGGAGGGGAACTAGTTGCAGGAGGCTTTTAAAAAGATTTGCATCTGAAAGGGGCAGAAAAAGAATTTACAATCACAAGTTTTCTACAGTAAGTGCTATAAGAAAAGGCATATCTGTGGTTAGGCCTTCTGGATTCTGTAAGGGCAGGGGGTGAGAGAGAGGCCAGAGGCCTAGTGGCAGGAAGAAGCCTGTCTAAAGTTTAGTCAAACTGAAAGAAACATTAAGACTGTCCTGATCAGTCTTTAATAGGGTGACCATATAATTTACCGCTTGAGTCTCAGAGTGGAGACTCGCAGAGTGGAAGAGGACACTGTCAATAATTAGACTGGATAAAATGTGTAGAACAGGACTGCCCCCATCAAATTTGATGGATGGTTATTCTACTTTTACATTCTTCATGCTATTTTCATGAAGCCAAGAGGAAAGGGTGTCATGAGATGTAATATGTCCATGAAGATAAATAAAACATACCCTAAAAATACTATCTGACCAAATTGCCAGGGAAGAAGTGTATTGACACCAAAGATTTCTGAACAATCAATGATGGAGATGATTTGGCCTGCTTCCTCCTTCAAGATCCAGCCCAGGAATCACTTTCTCTATCTTCAGAATTCTCTACGTGGTTCTCAAAAACAGGACTTAGCATTTCTTGTTTATTTGTCTCTTCCCACAACAAACCTTGAGTACACTGAGAACACAGACTTTCTCTTTAATCATTGTATCTTCAACACTTAACAGTGTGCCTAGTATATAGTAGATGCTCGACAAATATATAGATGCTCAAATATAGGTTGATGAAGTAACAGGGAGTGTGAAAAAAGCAAGTCAAGTTAGCACCACATGTTAAGCCTCAAACACTATAAGAACAGCTGTAAAATGAGTAGAAATGACGATAACAGAAGGCGTGAAGCCTGCTGTTTTATTCCATATGGGATTCAATTATAGTATACAGGGAGGGGAGGAGACTAATATATTTACCTAATGGTATCCACAATGCTATTTGTTGTATTCTGTTCTATATTTTCTTCCTGCGGAATGTGCTTGTTTCCCATTAGTGTTTCATGAATTAACCATAACTGCCACCAATGTAATTAAAATATTGATTGCCAAGAGGAAGTGAAGATTCAGCATTAATTCATTCAACAAAAACTTATTGAGTCCTATTATATGTTATTCCTTGCAATAGGCTCCAGGAATATATATAATAGCAAGGAATTATCTTGGCTGCACCAATGTGGGGGTAGAATTGAATTATAAAATAGTGCAAAATGTCATTTTATGGTTCTAAACCTACCAGATATATTGCCAATTCTCTTCTCTGACTAACTCTGTTTCCAAGCACCGAATGCTCTCTGGGATATCTCACTAAGGGTGCTTGTATGGAGGTATATGGTTGTCATGTCACTGCACCCTGGCTGCCTCTTAGTGGGGTACCCAAGGGCCCTGCCACTGCCCAGGGAATCCACAAACTCATGGCGGCACCCAGTAAACCAATGTTGTGCCTATGCCTATTCCAGGAGCCCCCCTTGTGACAGAACATTGTTTATCTTTCCCTGAAGCCCCTGTTATCTTTCACTTGACCTCATATGATTTCCCTCCACCTGGCTCTATATTAACAGGGTGAATTCATTCCCCACCTGTGCAATGGTGCACCTGGTTTATAATATTCACGATAGCTAACATTTATTGAGAACATGCTATGTGTCAGGTGCTGTGATAATCATTGCAATAACCCAATGAGTTTGGCATTGTTGTTATTTCTAGTTTGTACACAGAAGTTTAAGTCGCTTTCCCAACATCAAACATTCTGATTCCACAGCCCACATTCTTAAACATGCTCTATATTTAGGAATTTGCTGTCAGCCATCAATGCCCAGTCATTGCTCCTTATCATCAAGCACCTTGGAGCTTCTGCTGGGACATCCAGGTGACCTCACCGCTCCTGTCCTCCAGAAATACCCAGAAATGGCCTAGTAGGTTGAATATCAACCATAAGGCCACATGCAGGGAGCACTCTTGTAACACAGATAGGAACAACACATGGACATGGATGCCAATGCCTTAAAGAGTATTAAGTGACATAATAAAGTACAAAATACTATTGAGAGCAAAGGCACTCTGGCCTGATGTCATGTAGAAAATGTTATCCAATTCAAATGAAATGTGGGTGGATTGTTAGAGACATAGAGAGGTTGGGAAGAGCGAAATACCTGAAGATTTAGCTGAAATATTGAGACAAGATTGTCCAGTGTCCTGAATGCCATGCTGGCATTTGGGATTTATCGTGTTGCAATAAGAATGTGTTTTAAATCTTTATCTGATTAGAGTTGTGTTTTTAAGGGAATTGAGAAAGACATCTCTGGTGGCAATGTGGAGGATGGAGAATGTCAGAGTGCCCAGTGTGGTGGCTACTGTAATTGTACAAGCAAGAGATGGCGAGAGCTGGTCTAGTGCAGTGACAGTGGAAAGTGCGAGCAGCAAAAGCACTAGGTGGACATTCCTGGAGTAGACCTATAGAATTTAGTGATCAAGTGAATGGCAGGCTCGAAGAGGAGGAAATTGTCACCAGTGCCTGAAATTCCTTATGATTCCTTACAATAATTCCTTACAGTGGATTCCTTATAATGACTGCAAGCCCCTACACAGTCTGGCCCCCAGTCACCTCCTGGATGTCGCCTCAGAAATCTCCACGGCTCAGGTCTTCAAATCCTTCAGATTTTACTTTCTGAGGAAGACTGTCATTGATCACATACCTCAACTTGCACACACACACACATACACACACACACCCCTACCCAACTTGGCACTGCCTATCCAGTTGCCTACATCATTCTTTTCTGAGCTGTTAATATCACTTGACATGCTATACATTTTATGTATTCATTTTTGTATTTCTTTTTTTTCCATGCTAATGCCAGCTTGTTAAGAAAGGATTTCTGTCTGTTTTGTTCACTCCTGCAACCCTGGTGTCTACAAGAGGGTCTTTACATACTAATTTAGTTTAGTAAATTAATTTCTAGATCAACTGAGTCAGTAGATGGTGGTCTCATTTTTTTAAATGCTATATTCTCAAATTTTAGGTGATCTCTGGCTCCCTTGTTTTTATTTTGGAGGCTCAAATGTTACATCTGTAATGTACAAGCATATACAACCACTCACACATGCCTACACATACCCACAGGCTCACGCATATGCACATACATGGACACACACATATACATCCACACACAAAAAGCATTCCCACTTCCTGAGGTCACCTCTTGGGACTGGAAATGGATTTTAGTCTATAGCATTGAAATATCCATCACTGCCCGTATGATTTTTGGATGGCGTATTAAGCACCTGCCATAATGTCAAACCTACAGGAGACACTACTCGGCCAATTTTTGAAGCAAGCTACAGGAGCACAATAGGAGCTAAAGAGGACCATGGTTGTATGTATGTGATGCCAAAGTCTTCTGACAGAGTTAGCACTCAAACCATAGTGGGCATGGAGCTGAAAACTGGATTGGTTGCATGGCGGAAAAGATCTTCCCGAGACATGATTTAAATACTCGATTTACTTCAACTCCCTTAGCAATCCCATCTAGGAGTATGACACTTTTAGCTTACTGCCACTTGAGTGGCTTTCTATCACAAAAAGAGAAGGGACATCTGCTAAACTAGAAATAGGGGTAACTGGGGTGTCATCTGTTTGTAACCTACCACTAACACGATCTGGGACCTCCATGTAGGGGACATCCATGAGAATTCAAATTGTCCCCCATTCATCCATGAAATCAAGCCAATTTGCTGAAAATAAATTCACCAAGCCAAACTGCTGAAACTTATTTTGCCACAGAATAAATCTGCCAAAAATCAATCTTACTGATGAATACTTTGCTAAATGACAGATTTAACAAATTTATGAAATTTGGTAATTATGATTTTAACAAATTAAGAGAAAAGTTTTAAGAGCTTTAATGGGAACATTTTAAGAGCTTAAGAATATACAATTTTGGTCTCCTGCTGAAATATAATTTTATGAACATTACGATTCACAGTATTAGTATTCAAATTCTAAATATATGTATATATTTATTTCAAAATGTGAATTATAGATTCTGTAACCAAAGTTTTGTTACTTTATATGGGAATTTTTCAGGCTAATGTAATTTTTAAAAAAACAAAAACTGTTATTCATTTATCTTTAACAGTTTTAGGATGCATTTGGCAATTTCAAGTAGCATTTTAAATTTCAATTGTTATATCCAAAAATTAACTGCCGCAATTCATTATGTGCAATTTATTATGTGATGTGGGTGCTTCTGTCACTTCCTGGTTTATTTCTATGTATATAGTCCATAATATTTATCCCTTCAAGGCATCCATGTCTTGCTTCTACATTTGGACACTTTTTCTCTTTGATATTGAATCTTTCTCCTAACAGCTAACAAGTTGATGTTTGCAATTACTTCCTGTTAGATACCAAAATTTCAGCATTTCATAAATGATGTGATTCTTTCAATTATTTCAGATTTCTTTAGGATACTTTGGATGTTAATTTTTACTTTCCAAATTTAAAGCAGATTAGGTATAATGTGTTATTTTTAACGATTAACTGTAACTTTAATTTGGTTAATTTTAAATTGTTATTAAAAAGTAAACATTTGTATGTATGTATATATGTATATACATATATGAATATATTTTAAAACATTTATATATATTTATATGTTTTTAAATGCATATAAGATATATATAATATTTAAATATATATATTTCAAAAAATTTTTGTATCAGCAGTGACCAAAAGTGTACGTTCTTGTTAAAGCTGTTAACAGATTCATCAAACCTGTTGGAAACCAGTTTTGACAATTAGCATGTTTGGTAAATTTGACAAATTAATCAACTGGCAAATTGATGACTTAGAAAATGGCCTTCAGCAATTAATTTTGTCTGAATTGATCATTCATCAAATTGGTTAATCTTCAAACTTCATTTCTGTGAATGGTTACATGATAGCATCTCATATCATAACATGAATGTGACTCTGAACAGCAAAATTTATTCAGGATTAGATCCCTGATTGAAGTTGGGCAAATCAGAACCTTTCTCAGAACTTTGGTTACTGGAAATAGAAAAAGAAGACAATCTCCTATCAAGGCCTTATGATGTTTTCGCTACTGATGTAAGTCAAGTGGAAGGAAGAAGACACATGGATTCTTCTTGTGTGGAGGAAGAGGTGGAGAAAGCCAATTTGAGAAAATAAAGAGAACAATCAAATAGGCATAAAAGAACAGAAATAAAATAAGAAAAAATATGTCCTGAAAGTAATTGAATGTTGGCCCCAATCGCTGTTGAGTCTTTTTCACATTTGCATCTCTGAATGCCTTGGGTCAGGGAGATATCCCTGAGAGGAATCTTCCCTTTTGCTAATGAGAAATCTTCCTTTTTGCTAAACTGATTACTTTTAGGTTTTTGTCACTTTCAAATTAGAGACAAGAAATAGATAGACCTTGGACAAGTCACAAAATAATTGTGATAATAATGGTGATGGTGATGATGATAACAATGATGATGATGGTACAATAATTTTTAAAATGCCTTGCAGTTGTTTTGCATCTTTGGATGATCAGTATTTTGTAGCACGTGTTCAGCAACTACTGCACAGCAAGCAATGAGCTAGGTGTTGCGAATACAGATATGAAAAAGTCTCTTCAAGATGGATAAGTAAACAATCGTATATTAAGTGTTATGACAAAAAATATGCAGAATTCTAATCCAGAGAAGATTAGAAATTGATCCTTCTTACTCCTTTGCAGCAATATTTCTATTAACAAATGAATCTTTGATGTATTTATGTCAACTCTAATAATTATCTTATAACATCAAATGTCTCATTTGTATCAGATGTATTAAAATCTGTTGGTAAATAATATTCTAGAATTTCACAGTATAGATATAACTCAGAAGTTTCACATATTGATAGTAATCAAGTTACACATTATGTTTAAGATAAGAAGTGATAAGAATATCTTTTCTAATGGAACTAGACAATTATTAATAATTCATGGCATTATAGAGCAGAATGGGTTTATAGGCACAGCGTATTCTTCATGAAGTCATGGAATGACATTCAATATCTATGGGCTCCAATTCTTACTACCCCAAAAGGGGGATTTGACTGCCGTCCGTAAGACATGCCAATAGTCAAAAGGTGAGGTGGTAGGAAAAGAAAGGACTTTTTATTACAGCTTGCTAGCAAGAGGGAAGATGGCGGATTCATGTCCAAAAGAACCATCTTATAGAACAAAGACTACAGGCCAGTTATATACGGGGCTGGTCTCTGCGTGGAGGAGGCAGCTGGTGTCCGGGTAGTCTTTGTTTTACTAGATATGCATCAGAGACCGGAGCAATGCTCTATACCCTGATCTTTCAGCTGTCTTGGTGATAGCTATCAGCATAGACTCTCTGCCCAGGGGTCATCACATTCCTAAGGAACTCAAAAGAACAAAGTTATCAACTTATTGCAGCTGGGAGGGGCCATAAAATCCACAGAGCATGTCGGGGCTAGTTAATCAGAGGTCATTCAAAGTTACAATATGGTTTCTTTTATACAATATGGCTTCCCTCATGTCAACCTTGTGTTGAGCCAGTATCATAGTTATATGAAGATACACATTAACTTTATCCTGTGTACGAAAAATCAAAAGACAGTGTGAGTGTAGGTTTAGTGGTGTATTAAAAGACTGCATCTAATCAAGTTTTTGGAAATGAGGGAATGGATGTGTGGCAAATAGGAACCAATCTTTCCTTCTAAAGCTTCATAAAACTATAGTTTCCACATTTCTTTCTTGTTTTAAGAAGAGGGACTTACATGATTCCCACATTTGAATGAACTTGCATGATTCTGGGCTGTTGATTTTGATTTTTGATTGCCTTAATATCAATTTAATGGCCACAAGATACTACTACAATCTTCAATAAAAAATTAAATAAATACAAGTTTCATGAGTGCTGAGACATTTCCTCCCTACAAACTGGCAAAGCTTTTTAAAAAGTGATAATGCCCAGTGTGGTCCAGGGTATAAAGAAACAGATACTGATATACTCATGTGGGAATATAAACTGGAAGAATGTTTATATAGGGCAAGTAGATAATCTATAGCAAGAACCATAAAAATTCTTCGTAAATTTCAACACTGAAATTCCCCACTAAGAATTTATCCTTAGAAAATAATCATTAATGCGGATAGTTGTGCACAAGCAGGTTCATCATATAATTTGTAATAGAAAATTGTTGGTAACAGCCTAAATGTCAAATGATAGAGAAGTAGTAAAGAAAAAAATAAAGGTGGAGTATGTTGTGGTTAGTAAAGAAAATATTTTTGAAGATTATTTAATAACATGTGATTGTACTTATTTGAATATTTGGATATAAATATAGCATGTCTGCATACACATACTTGAAAGTATGGTTCTAATTTTGTACACTCCATCTCTATAAATACCAGGAAATGCCTCTAAGGTCCCAGGAGACCAATGTATTTGTGGTTGAGGTTGCCAGTGGGCACCAATATTTGCGTCCACCCTTTCTTCCCGGGCACGTAGCTAGACTGCATATCCCAGCCTCCTTTGCAGTTAGATGTGGCTTCACAGCTCCTAACCTCCCCCTTGTACTGTCTTCGTGAAGTGTTTAAAAGACAATTTTGTAATTTGTGATACCTACTGATTTTCTTTCCCACCCCCATAATGTCTGGATGGTTTTGTCCCTATTGCCTCTGTCTTGTCAATTTGGATTTGATTTCCTGTGGTATTTCCTCAGTATGTGGCTTAATCCTGCAAAGGAGCTTCAGTTGGTTAGTTTGCGAGTTCACAGGGCCCAGATGGTTCCGTTGACCTTATGTTAGCCTCTCAACCGCACCTTGGAACCTTAAAAGCCCTTTCCAGTTTGGACTGCCATTCTCAGATTGGACTTCTCTAATTTCCAGTGAGTATGTACAGGCTATTTTAGGTTCCTCTGGATAACAGGTCATGAGAGGTCCCAAGCCTTCTCTTCACTTCCAACTGCACAGTCACTGATATCATGCAGGTCTCATTGATTTCAGTGGTTTGTTTCCAGTCGCTCATATCTAGGGGTTGGTAGGAATACTTAGTATTTTTTTAGATATTGTTTCTGGGTTTTTGGTTTTGCTGCCCTAGTTAATGTTTTAGTTTTATGGAGAGAGGTGGAGAAATAAAACAACAACAATAATACAAACAACTATTTTTTACTGTCATGGTCACCATCAGCACAGAATCCTGAACAAATACATTTTGAGTCCGTACAGTACAAAGCACTGTGGTTGAAGTGGTGAAGATAGAGGAATTATGGAAGTAAACAATAATAGTATGTGGGATTATAAGAAATAGTCCATGGCACTGGATAGGAAATGGAAAGGACACTGATGTATTGAGACATCTGAGTTCTAATTCTAGATTAACCACTAACTTTTACATGATTTTTGTTAAGTAATCTGTCATTTTAGTTTCAGATTTCTCATGTTAAATAGTTGGATTTTGGTTCCCTTTGGCTTAGACTTCTTACGGCTTTTATTAGAGGGACTATACTTTATATTACATTTATATGGCCATCCATCTAGACATACTCAAAAACTTACAGAGGTTTTCTTTTCCAAAATAAAATCTAATTTCTTTACCTTGACACCCAGTATCTAGTATGAACATTCCAGCATTCTCCTTTACCCTGTCCACTCTTAAACCCTCTCTTCTGTCTATGCTGAGGTTAAAATTCCCAAACGTATATCAACAATTTTTTCACTCTTCTGCTCTTGCTTATATGTAGCTTTCTTATCTGGTTCAGACAGAAAATCTTTGCCTCTGGTCTGCCTATTGAAACTCTACCTTTTCAATTCGCCAACTACTTCCCTGAGGAACATATCATGCATTACCCCAGTGAAAAAATGTTCTTCCTTCTCAGAACTTTTATTTATCACACTCTCCCTTAAATTACTGCCACCTGAATATATGTTTGGTGTTTTATTACAGTTTAGGCAGGACAGTGCAGAGCAGCATATACAAATCAACCTTAACTTGGGGGTCAGACTTGGATTTGAATTGTGAGTTTGCCAATATATGTGACCTTAACCAAGTTACTTTAGTACTCTGGACTTAGCATGATGACAATAATATCAAATATACTTTGTAAAGATTTAAAATAATTTTTAATCATTTATCTCAAGTCTCACGCTCAATTATAACTGTCTACTTGACACCCTCAATTAACATGCCCCAAATAATGTTTGTGATTTATATACATGTCCAAACCATGTATCAAGCAACCTCGTCTTGTCCATTGTCCAATTACACAATCGTCCAGTTACTAGGATGTTTTTATTAGATTCTTCTCGTTCTGTCTCCTCCCCTCCCACTGCCAGTTTATCAGTAAGCACAGTTTCTCTAGCTCTTAAGTATCCTGTCTCCATCTCTACCACTATCTGAGACACCAGCATCTCTCACTGGGCAAAGGTAGCCTCTTAACTTTTCCCTTTTACTTCTAACAGTCTATTTTCTACCCAGTAGAACAACCAAAGTTACCTTTAAATATAAAAAATATATCACATAACCCTCTTTTCCTAAAACCATCTAATAATATTTCACTACTCTTTGACGGTAATCCAATCTCTCACCACATCCTACAGTGCCCTATAGAATCTGTGCCCCGTACCTCTCTGAGCCCACCTACTGCAATTCTTCCATCTGAATTCTGCTTTAGCCACCATGGCAATATCATTATTTCTCAAATACTCCAAGACTGTTATTTCAGAGCCTTTAAATTTCTGTTTCTTTTGCCTAGAACACCCATTTCTCAAGCTTCCTTATTACAGATCCTCCTTATCAGGTAGGTCTCTCCTAATTTAATTAAATTCAGCAAATACCTATCATACTATGTATATATATTTATATAGTACATCCCATATATACTATATTATGCCAAAATATATACATCTAAGGGTCATCAATCATTAACAAGATCCTGTTCTCATGGAGGTTACAGTAGGAGGAATATCAAGTGAATATCACAACGGCAAACATGAAATTGTGAACCAACATAGTTTCTTTTAAGGAAAGGAAACTTGTTTTTGAGCCTCACACCAAAATCCATCATCCCTGCAATAATACTGACAACTGGAACAGGAGCAGTTCCAACGTAATATCTGTCACAGGTGAGAGAGAAAGAGATAACAAATGTTTCGTTTTATGAGGCATGATCATGATTTAATCTATATCTGTCACTCTTCATGGATCTAAGATCTTATCACAGCATATATCATACTCATATATCATACCAAATTTAAACTCCTGTTTATGCTGTTTTCGACTTTTGGAATGCTATACTTATCCCTTTCTTGGGATACTTCTAAAATTTTTTCTAAGATATAACTGCTCATTGTCAGATTCCTTTGTGAGCTTGTATCATTATTATCCAATTTATTATATAACATTTTTATTTATCTTCCCTTGTATTATGCAACATATTACCAGATGTAAGGAACCAGGTTAAATTTATTATATAGGTGGTGAAAATACTTTAACTACTTAGGTATTTTAATGATAAATAATAGAAAATAAAAATTGAGCATTAGACTTAGAAAAATCACCATATGGTGTCATTCAAAAATTAGAATTAGAAGCACTGACAGGATATTTTTCTCCTTTCCTTTTTAAAAAGTACCTAATTTCTGGGGGCCGGCCCTGTGGCATAGTGGTTAAGTTTGCACTTTCCAGTTCAGTGGCCCGGGGTTTGCAGATTCCAACCCCGTGCATGGACTGACACACCACTCATTAAACCACGCTATGGCGGCATCCCACATACGAAATAGAGGAAGATGGGCACAGATATTAGCTCAGAGTCAATCTTCCTCAGCAAAAGGAGGAGGATAGGCAACAGATGTTAGCTCAGGGCCAATCTTCCTCACCAAAGACAAGTACCTAATTTCTGATTTTCAAATTTATGCTACATTTATATGAATCAGCTATTTTTAAAAATCTGGTCAAACAACTAGATGATTCCAACTATCTGAAAGTTGGAAACTATTGTCCAACTATTTGGACATCAGCTAACTATAATCCATCCATAATAGAAAGATTTGAGGCAGCATTTCTGCCTTATGTATTATCATATTTATATGTATAATCATTGTGCCATATATATTATCATTATGGCACATATATATGTTGTATTATATATATTATATATAATCAGTATATATATATATTATTATTATGTACCTAATGTGTGCCCATCAACTGAGACAAATCACTAAAGGCTTATTGAATATTTTTTGCTTTCAACAGTGGCTAGAGTTAAATGAGAAGCAAAAAAGAAAGGTTGTATTATTTGCTTGTTTGTTTTTCTACTGAGCAAAATCTTCTTGCACATGCTGTCCCTAAATATGTTCTCGTCCTTGCAAAATGAGAAGTCCTCAAGAGGTAGTTAATTAGTTCCTTCCAAAGAGTAGAAATATATACAACAAAGACAATGTACCATGAGAATTGATGCCACGGGGAGGGGAGGCATCTAAATTTATTGAAGAACAAATTGAGGAATCCAAAGAAGCAATATACAGAAAATGAAACCAATCTCAACAATTAAGGGAAAGATCCAGAAATAAAAGCTTATCTGGGCTTTCAGGAAGAGGCTGCAAAACACCAACAACTTTAGATATTATAGATATTGACCTATAATCGTCCTGGAAATTATGTGAGTTAACAGGATGGGTTTTGAAATCTGACCAGATTGGTTCAAATTTGGGCTTCAGAATGTACTAAATGTGTGGACTTGGCTGAGCTGGTAAGTTTGTTAAGCTACAGTTTCCTTCTTTAAAAATAGGAACGGTGATACTACTTTGCATTATTTGTACGAGATTTGAAGATACATTTAATGGATGTATTTTGGCACATATTCATTCATTATATCTATTCAAAATAGTTAACATTTTTAAAAAGTGTTTTTTACCCACTAGGCTCTATTCTGAGTGTTTCATACATATTAATGCTATTAATATCATCATTTTACAGATGAGGAAACTGAGGCACAGAGAGAGTAAGTAAGTGGCTCAAGATCACAGATCTTATAAACAGCTTTTCTAGCCTTGGAGCCAAGACAGTGCGGCTCTCATGTTTGTGCTCTTAAACCTTGTACTATACTGCTTCTCAAATTATGTTGGTTCATATCATATTTCTCAGTGAATAATTTGTTTACAGAAATAATTGAATAAACTATCTCTAATTAATTCTATGTCTTCAATTTAAAATCTATACATCTAGTTTTAATTTTGTCCATAGTGCTCCACTTGGGTTATTCCCAATAAATATTGTCTTTTATAGACAATAAGGTGTTACTTTTCCTAGAAATCCTAAATCAGTGAGAGCATTATCAATGTTCTCTCCACCAGGTCTCTGGGATGAACATGAAGTTCCTGACTGGTACATTTCTACCCCACCTGTAGATCAGGAGACACGTGCAAGCTAAAATTTATAGAGTTAGACTTAAAATTAGAATTAGAATTAGAACTACTACATAAGAAAAATACATAGATGATTCAGCACATTTAAAAATCTTATATGACCTTATTTCACCGTTCATTCATATTTGAAAAAACAATTTACAAACTTGGAAATACTAAGTTAAAGAGTGCTATTTTTTCATTTTTCTTTCTTATGTTCTTTTCTCTGTTAAGAAGATAATTCTAAGGGAACAGAGTTCTAATTTCTGGAGATATAGACAATAGAGCACTAGTCTCAACTTTACATCTTTATAAAAATAAGAACAGCTTGTTTATTATTTGTTTGTGTGTTTTATAAGCACAGCCGGAGGCTTCTCCTTACCAATTAGTAGCTGCCGTGGATCCACACACACAGATTGTAGAAAAATAAATAAATAACCACAGGGAAAGCTCTTGTGCTGAGAGACTTGAAGCATGCCTCTAACAGGCTACAGTGCTGCTGCTTTCACTTTCCATCATTACAGTTCAAATCAACAAATATATTTTGAGCATCAACCTCAGGCAGTGGAAAGGTAGATCTGAAGGATATACTACATAGGTAAGCGGCAGTTAGAAAATGCAAGAAGACGCTATGCAGCATTAATGTTTTCAACAAATATAATTGGGCCATAACTTGTCCCAGACACTATTCTAGGTACTGTTAAGTCCCTGGTTCCAGGACCTTACATTCTAGTAGGAGAAGAAATAACACACCGCTGACAAATAAATAAATGGTAATCTAAGCTCTGAAGAAAACAAAACAGGATGAGAGAATAGAAAGTGATGATTATGTAGTTAGGTATGGACGCATAGATACGATTTTCAACGTCTCACCTGATCCCTAAGTTATCAGTTAGGTTGCCTCTTCCACTTCTCCTTCCCGCCCACCTCTTCACTCACACCAACCACAGGGCTCCTTGCCATTCCTCAAACACGCCAGGCACTCTCCTAAGTTAGTCTTGCACTGACTGCCCCCGTAGCTTCTTATTTCTTCCTCCAGATTTGACCATCCCTCGTCTCCTTCACATTTTTGCTCAAATGGAAGCTTCTCAATGACCTAATTTTAACCCACAATTTAAATTTCAGTTTGTCCTATTCCCCTTACCCAGATCTACTTTTTCTTATTTTTTATATCACTTATTACTTTCTCAAATCCCATCTAATTTACTTATTTATTGTGTTTATTGTTTATTTTTATTCTCTGCTTATCCCTGTTAGAATATAAGCCGGATGAGGACAAAGCCAGACTTTGTCTATTTCATTCACTGCTCTGGCTCAAACATATAGAATTGTGCCTGGCCCACAGGAGGCATTCAGTTAGCTTCAGGAGGCGAAAACAATTGCTCAGCAACCACAACAGAAAAGTGAGCTCCAAAAGAGAGGTGAGTGGAACAGAAGTCATCTAACCAGGAGCGAAAGAAACATTATGCTAGCATCAGGAAAGGAGATAGCTATGATCAAGTAATGAGTTCGCTTAGAATTCAATGGGACACTTTTGTGGAATCAAAGTGCAAAATAGGAAATACAAGGAAAGGTGCTCGGCTAGAGAAGAATATGATATTTGCAAATGGATATGAAATGGGAAGAGCTGAGGCACAGAGGATCCACTGGTGTATTCCAACCAACGGAGAGCATGATGTGTAGCTCTGCTTTGGCACAGCTAAGACTGTACGCATCTGTTCAATACAGAACAGGCATTGTGGTTTCAAAAAGCATGCAGGGCCGGCCCCATGGCTTAGCGGTTAAGTGCGCGCACTCCGCTGCTGGCGGCCCGGGTTCGGATCCCAGGCGCGCACTGAGGCACCGCTTCTCCGGCCATGCTGAGGCCGCGTCCCACATACAGCAACTAGAAGGATGTGCAGCTGTGACATACAACTATCTACTGGGGCTTTGGGGGAAAAAAATAAATAAATAAAATTATAAAAAAAAAAAAAGCATGCAACTGGGGCACATACTAATAAAATAGTCACGGCACAACTAGAAAATTTATGGATGTGGAGGGGGTGGAAGGTGGGGGCACGGGGGAAGATTAGTTCTGAGATTCTTGAAGTAGATCAGGCGTGAGGTCATAGCTGCAAATAACTAAAAAGAAGAAATAATGACTCCTTGCGATGAAATAAGCAGTTTTCTTTTAAAGAAAATACAAAGTATGCAAAACGCAGCACAGAAAAATGACCGCTCAATAGATCTTACCTGGCCGTGACCTTCTAAGCGATATGCTTTATTTATGTTTCCAAAGGGTGTTTACTATATAAATAAATGTAACAGTGCTAAGAAGAATTAGCTTCCATATTTCCTTCTAATGCAAGAGGCATGAACTCCTTTTTTAAAAATTTTATGGATACACATAAAGATAAAATAGTTGTTTAAAATTCCCTAAATTATGCAGAGTGAAATGCGAAATGAGAGAGACTTGACCCATACCACTTACTGTTTTAATGTGATATTTATAACAGACAAAATAATGTACTGGAATGCTTCAATACAAGTACTATTAACATACTTCCCTGCAGAAGGAAAAACAGAAACTAAAACAAAGCCAATAAATATTTTGTAGAATTTATGCTTAAAAATATTATTGATTTACCATATTTGTGACTGATATAAAATTTTATTGTAATTGAAAGAATCTTACTAGCTTAAAACAAAAATGAAAAAAAACAAAGATAAAAATTTATACCAAGTAAAGAAGGATGAAGAATAGTAAATAGAAAAGAACTTGATGGTTTGAGTCAGAAGACCTAGATTCAAAACCCACTTTCACCAATTACCAGCTGTGTGATTTGGAGAGCTTATATAACTGAGTTTTTTCCCAGGTGGAAGGTAGGTTAGAGATTCGTCACTACAATATTGAGCTCATGAAAGCAGGTTGTAAAGATTAAAACACTCAAGTAAACCAGTGTAGTAAATGAGTCTAATAATGGCCCCAATTTTTCATCTCTCCCTGTATCCATGCTTATTGGTGGTATGTGCCTACACTGACTCAGGGGTTGTTCTCTTTGACTTATTTTAGCCAACAGGTTTTTAGCAAATTTGACATAAGCACAAGTTTGAAAAATCACTTACATATTGCTGTTTCCATTCTTGTACCGTTGCCACTGCCATGAAAACAACATAGACTAGTCTAAAAGAGGGAAGTAAGAAAGACACATGGAGAAAAATCAAGGCCATCCTCCACCAGCCCACAGCCAGCCAACCTCAAACATGAGAAAGCTTGGCCAATACAGTGGTCCCCCCTTATCCATGGTTTCGCTTTCTGAGGTTTCAGTTACCGGAGGTCAACCGCAGTCCAGAAGCAGATGATCCTCCTTCTGACGATACGTCAGATACAGTAGCCTAATACTACATCACATGTCTATGTCATTCACCTCACTTCATCTCATCACATAGGCATTGTATCATCTCACATCATCACAAGAAGAAGGGTGAGTCCAGTACAATAAGATATTTTGAGACAGAGAGACCACATTCACATAACTTTTATTACAGTGTATTGTTATAATTGTTCTAGTTTATTATTAGTCATTGCTGTCAATCTCTCACTGTGCCTAACTTAAACTTTATCAGAGGTATGTATGTGTATGAAAAAACATAGTGTATATAGAGTTTGGCACTATCCACGGTTTCAGGCATCCAGTGGGTGTCTTAGAATGTATCCCCCATGGATACTGTATCAGTAGGGCCGCCTTAAAGACTCCCAGATGTCTACAGGTGTATGAATGCACCCAGCTGAAACTAAGGAGACCACCCGCCAACGTGCTGGCATGTAATCAATAACAAATGATGATTTCTTTCAGCAACTAAATTTCTTGGCAGTCTGTTTACATAGTGTTTTTGTGATAATAGCTGATTGATACAGTACAGAGGAGAAACTATTCAGGAAAGACAGGAGAAATGATGGGTCTAATGAGGCATAAGTGAGGAAGAAATCCTTGCCACATCTAAGACTCACAGCATACAATGAACTCCTGAAAATCTGGGAAACTTAACCCCTGGTCTTGTGTAGATATTCTGGAGCAGAAATAACTATCGACATCTGTGGTTCACAACCAATCACGCCAGCAGAGCAGAGGGAACCCAGGTCTAGATATCAGAATGGAAAGATGGCCTTCAAATGTACGGTTTATAGATAAGCTAATACTATATTTCTGGGATGCTTAAATAAGTAATCATAAGTGTAGCATACATTTTCAGATGCTTTTTTAAAAAAACATCTCTTTAAGAAAATATATGTTACATGCACTGAAACAACTAGACGACACACTTCTCATCAGCCAGAATAGTAAAATGATATTTCCAATGCATTTAAAAAAATTATCAGGCTAAAATTCTAAACATAGTTTAATTATTATTTAAGACTGAAAAAGAAATAAATATATTTTCATACAGAGAATGACAAAGTTTAATGGTCAGAGATGATCTCTGAAAGAACTTCTTAATGTTTTTTTAAGTAGAAATATTCTGAATACAGAAGATTGGAAAGAAAGGCCAAAGTAATTATTTTTCACAAGTAATCTTGTGCAAACAAATTGGCAAACATGTTTGTAATTCTAACTAAGCACTGGATGTGAATGATACAAAATATAACCAACTTGGTGATATTAAGATAGAGCAGATGTAAAATGTCACATAAAAAATAATGTATAAAGTGGAACAAGGAGATCATAATTAAACCTAAGATCTCTTTTTTAATTCATTATGAAGGGCAAGGGGACATGGTTCAGAAAAGGAAAACTAAGAAACCAAGAAAAGGTATGATAATTAAGAATCACAATGTTAGATGACAGTGAAAATGAAATATATCCGTAATCACTATAAATATATATGCGTTAAAGCTACACATTGAAAAACAGTCTCAGATGGGATATAAAACAATCAGCTCTAAGATATTTATGAATAGAATGACACAATATATAATGATTCGAAAAATTTGACAATAAAAATATACTAGGACAGGGACCGGCCCCGTGGCTTAGCGGTTAAGTGCGGGTGCTCCGCTACTGGCGGCCCAGGTTGGGATCCTGGGCGTGCACCAATGCACCGCTTCTCTGGCCATGCTGAGGCCGCATCCCACATACAGCAACTAGAAGGATGTGCAGCTGTGACATACAACTATCTACTGGGGCTTTGGGGAAAAAAAAAAAAGGCAGAGGATTGGCCATAGATGGTAGCTCAGAGCCAGTCTTCCTCAGCAAAAAAAAAAAAAAAAAAAGAAGGAGGATTAGCATGGATGTTAGCTGAGGGCTGATCTTCCTCAAAAAAAAAATATTATGACAATACTAACCAAGGATAGCTGGTATGCAACTAATAGTATTTAAGGCATTACTAAGGATGAAGTATTCTTAGTAAAGCAAAATGAGAAAATGAACTACTCACCATAAGAACATAACAACTTAGATTTAGTCTTTATCTAGAAGCTGAAATTCAGAATTAAAAACAAAAGACAAAATTACAAGTAGGTTTTGGTGAATCTATGAGCAGAGACAGAAATTTTAACATCCCTCTCTGAATCCCTCTCTCAGAAATTAACATAAATTTTAACAATAAATAATAGTTTGGTTTTTAAAAATATATAATCTGATATTCAACAATTAGAAAATATATCTCTTTCTTTCTATTTATCTGTCTATTATCTATCATCTATCTTTCTATCTATCATCTACCTATCTATCTATCTATCTATCTATCTATCTATCTATCTATCTGAGATTCCATTCCATTTAAGCACACGTAGAAGTTTTATCATAATTAACTAACCCACATAAATAAAATGGATAATATCTTATAAAGATAATTAACTTCTCAAAACTGACTCAAGAAGAAAAGGAAAACCAGAATAGGCTTATAATCATGAAAGAAATTAGATACATTAATATTTACCACCAGTTCCCTCTCCACACATATAAGCATCAGGCACAGATTGTTTTATAGGAAATTTTTACCAAAACCCGAAGAATCTGATGACCTTCCTCTTACACAATTGTTTCAAAGGATAGAAACAGAAGAAATGACACTTTATACAAGCTACTGTATACAGACACTTTATATACGACTTTATACAAGAGACTTTATACACTTTCCTTATACACCAAGACTCATAAAGCTAGTATAACACGATATAAAAAATGGGCATAAAGAATAAAAGAAAATAATATTATAGACCAATTTCACTTACAAATGAGATACAAATACCCTACATAAAATTTTATCTAACTAAATCACAACAATGTAAAAGTTATTCTAGGATCACAAGAATGTGTTATTTCTATTATAATTCCTAAAATCTTCATCCCAATGTACCAACATGAAAGAAATATTATAAACAGACAGGTTAGTATTAGATCTTATTTTTTATAAGATCCTATCAACTGCTTCTCATGCAATCACAATTTGGAAGAGTTTGGCAGTAGGGATTGGTTTTAATGATTACAACTTACTATTCAATAGCTTTTGTAGGCATTTCTATATATATATTTCTAATTTATCCTCAAAACAATCAGTGTAGTAAATAAGACAAAGAAATTGAGGATTTGGAAAATTAGTTGAAAATGAGAAGAAAGGTTTTAATGGGTTACTCCATGTCAATTATCTAGCAAAATGACCTTCAACCTTGACGTGCTTGACTCAGGTTTCGGATTTACATCTTCCCTTTAACATCCTCACCCATTCACCTCTTGGGTGGTTTCAGATTATGCAACGTCACTGCCTATTACAGTTTCATGAATACACATTAAGACATATTTACTAAAGTGCAGTTCTAGAGACAGAGTTTCAATAATAAGGACACTATACCTTCAATGTTATGAATATGCTAATTTTGTTATAAAAATCAAGCAAGGAAACCTAATTTTATGTTTAAAAATAAATGTGGAAAACAAATCTGCTGAAACACATAATACAAGTAGATAACTAGTGGAATGTTTTGCATAGTTAGGATACCGTCTGAGACCAAGGTTCATATTATAAAATTCACACTATAAATTCTAGGTACCATACTGCATTAAGTAACAGTGAGAAGATCAGGTTATGAGTTTTAAGCAGATGTACATTAATCTCTGCTCTGCATACTCCAATGTTCCATTTCTGAATAATAAGTCACCTGACATTATATCACCAAAAAAATTCCCTTTGCCGAGTTTTTACTCTTTAACCTTTCTCTGAATGAGAAGGGAAACTCAAAGTCATTATACATGAAATAGCATGTTTAAGAGATGAAATATTTGAAGTACTATACGAAGCCACGGATACACTCACATTGTGGCATACTACACATATACTGATGTAAAAACTTATTTTGTGACTATAAGCTCACTTTATAATGCACGCCCCTGATTCTGTGTAATAAGGATGTTCTTAGCACACTTGTCACAGTGCTTATTAAATCATCAATCACACAGTATGCAACGAATTTTCCTCTTTGAATGTTAGGATGTATTAGGACTTATCAGGACTCCTATTTTCTGTACTCTAGTCATATGCAATCACTTAGTTTCTCTCTCTCCTTCCTGCCCTTCCTTTTTATTTCCTCCTGTATTAGAAACTGTTAGTGCTCAACATTATCCATATATATATTTTTTTATATTTCCCAAACTGCCTTGTTCTAAGATTGGATATATGTCTAGTTCTTGCAATGAATTGTGAGTAGAAGTGATGGATTTCACTCTCAGATCAGGAGTGTCTGATACACTTTTCCCATGCTTTGTCCCTCCATCTGCTGACTGCATTGCCTTAGAATCAGAAGATGGTGGCACCACAAGAAGAAAGAAATCTCGCCCTTGATTCATCAATCGGAGGTGAGCTACTTAGAGGACATTTACCCAGAAGAGCTCCACAACCTGCCTAGGACTACAAAGTGATAAATAAACATCTGTTGTGTTAAGACAATGAGTTTTTGTTGTTGCTGTTTACTAGAGAAAATTACCCATTTACTAATCTCCCTTTCTCTCTTCTTTCCTCTAGATCATCCTGTATCATGTATTAAGCAATGCATCAGAGACACAGAGGTGATAGACTCACGTCCTGTCCTCAGGCAGCTCACAAGATAATATGAAGTAAACGTGAAGAAGCCAATGACTACAGTACATTTTTATGAATGCTATTATGGAGTTATCCCTAAAGACCTTGACACACAAAGGACTCTGGGGGAGGCATCCTGGGAAAAGTGATGCTTGATCATAATGTTAAAGGGCAAGGAGGATTTATCCACAAGGAAGGGGAAGAAAGGCATTCCAAACCTAGGAGAGAGTAAGTGTTTCTCAGAGTTCCAGCCAAAGTACCTCAGGGTTTTCTTTTCTTATGGACATTTGCTTAAGACAATAACCTGATAGTCATTCCTGACACACCATTGCCTTAAATTCCTCGCATCTAATGAATCATCCACTCCCGTTGATTCCATCTTGTCAATGCCTGTTGGATCTATTTCTTTCCATTTCACCTTCTGAGAACTTAATATGGATCACCTACATCTCTCATCTTAAAAGCCTTGTAATTGGTCTTTAAAATTCCTTTACACCCACCCTCTGATACTCCTCCATACAATAGTCAGTTGTCTCACTAAAATTTATATATGATCCTATCTCTTCTATAGTTAAAACTTTTCAATGATTTCCTGTTGCCCCCCAAAAAAAGTCCAAACTCTAGCATGGTATATAAGTATGCTTTACTCCATGACCTCAGCTCACCTCCCTGATACCATCTTACCATGTACCACCGCACAATGTGCGGTCTAGCCAACCTGATTCTCTGTATTTAACCCCAAAATAGCATTTATTACACCATGATATCCTATAACTTCTCCATGCACCTGATGACAAACAAAAAGCAAGCTCACACAGCTTTAAAGTGGATGACGTGCAGAAGGTGTCTGGACAAGGGAAAATAAATGCTACTGGGAACCTTGCCTTGAAAGGCCTTTCAAGCCGCATTAGAGAGTCTAGACATCCACACACCTCAGAATAATCCCTAGAATTTGCTTCCATGTCAGCACCAATCCCATACAAATTACTGATCGTTAAAGACAACTCTATTGAAAAGCGTTATTCTTGGGGCTCTTGATTCAGATATCTTCATACTATGTCTTTAGAGTCCGGGTTTTTGTTGTTCTTGTTGTTTCGAGATCCTGAAAGAAGAGGAAATTTGTGCTTACTTTTCTTCAACTCCTTCCTTGCTTCTTGTCTCTCTAGGAGAGGAGGAGCTGCTAACAAATTAGTTGAGATCTAAGATATTAACTAGACCTTATTGGCAAGAGAACAAAATTGCTGTGGGTTCAAGGGGACTGTGCTCTCTTGGACTCTCTCTTGGTTTCTCATCTCATCCTTGGATGTACTGAGTGAGTCTGTTGACCAGGGCATGCTCTGAAGATCTTGATGACTTGAGCCCCTTCCCACCTGGATTTATTTTCCCAGTGTTGCTAGGAAGAGGACTAAGATCTCATGTGGGGTGAGGGAATGAAGGATGGTATAAATATAAGGATTTTTAGGGAGGAGGGTTGTTTTTTTTGAAATGCTGTCTTGCCTAGTTTTGAGGCAAGGCCAGAGGCTGGTCAGTTCCCCATCTTGAGCAGTTGATTATGTCCACACCCCAACTACTTCCTTTATGGGGTTCTCACACTTCGAGGCTTCTGTATATACCCCCTAATTGCTACAGGGCCAGGTACCAGACACCTTAGGGATAATCCCTACATCCTAAAGCCACAAAATTATTCAAATTAGCCCATCCGTGAAGGAGTCCATGAAACCTAGCTAACCCCACCCAGGCTGCCACACAAAAGCTGCCTCCTACAGCTGCAGCTTGCTGTTGCCCTGTCCCCTGGTGCGTCCCCCTGTGTGGCCCTGTCTAGCAGCTTTCTCTTGTTAAGAACTATAAGTAACAAAGAGTTCTGATTTTCATCTCTCAGAGTGTCATAGTGTTGTGTCTCGCCATCAAAAATAAAATCTTTAGGGGCCGGCCCGGTGACGCAAGCGGTTAAGTGCGCGCACTCTGCTGCGGCGGCCTGGGGTTCACCGGTTCGGATCCCGGGCGTGCACCGACGCACTGCTTGGGAGGCCATGCTGTGGTGGCATCCCATATAAAGTGGAGGAAGATGGGCGCAGATGTTAGCCCAGGGCCAGTCTTCCTCAGCAAAAAAAGAGGATGATTGGCAGATGTTAGCACAGGGCTGATCTCCTCACAAAAAAAAAGAAAAAAGTCTTTAAATCTTATAAAACAGTTAAGAGAGGAATAGAAAGGTGTGCTTATCTTAAATCCAAAATTAATGTTCTAAAGCAATTTTCACAAAAGCTCTGCATAAGGGGTTCCTGAGGCTGCTCAGGTTTGCTGGAAAACTATACTTTGTTTCCCATATGCCTTCCCTTCCTTATATATAGTTCCTATAGTAAGCTCGTCAAAAATTAAAAACAAAGTCGCTATACAAAGCGAGAAAGGATTTGAGTTTTTCTGTGTCTTTGATCACAATGTCATCAGCAAAGTTTCACCCTATGCCCTGGCATATTAGCATAGGGCTTGTAGGCTGGACAACTATATGCACAAGGACAAATATTTGAGGACAAAGCAGGATGTGGGGAGATTCAGGTCCTTATACAGCGCTGGTAGTTGGCATCAGTTGATATGAGACTATAGGTATTTTGTTATTTTTATTTTTTATCTCTTTGCTCAGTAGAATTTAAAGGATCTGTCCAGGGGAAGTAAGGTTTTGTTTCAGCAGAAAAATAGGTGGTTAAATGGAAGTAGACTACCATTGGCGTACAGAAGGTTAAGCAAGATCAGGGAATTTAAGGCAGTATGCTGTGGATAACTACATAAAAGTGAACATTGCTTCTCTTCAGGGCTATAAGAGAATTCCAGAAACATTTCTTTAGGCTAAGAAAGCATTGAGCTTCTGAAACATTTGAGTGTCAACTCAAATAATCACTGGATTGAAAATGTCTCCCAATACAGTGTAATTATCTAAATTATGGGTGATGAGCAAATCATCTAATTGATTTTTTATAATGTCTTGGGTACTAAATGACAGTATACTGTACATAAATAGCCGACTGAGAGGAAGAGTCTTTGTCTTTATGTATCCTCAGAAAATGCTCCAGAGAAGAACTAAGGTAATAACTGAGGCAATAAGTTCTTTACTTTTAATTATGGCTTAAAACTGTCATTCAGCATGGGCCTGGAAGGGAATTAAACTATGAAATACAGATGCTATAAAGATCAGAAGCTGAGTGGAAAAATTCTAGGGAGTTCTGAGGAATCAAGTTTTATCCTTATAGGTAAATTTCTTATATATGGTATTAATAGAGTCTTCCATATGGAAAAAACTGGAAAGAAGAAATTAAGGAAAAGTCTCTTCAATATAGGCCATTGGTTTTTTGCTACTTAAACAAATATTTATTCAGCTTTATTTTCATAGTGCATCTCATTAGAAAGTTATAATAACACTATAGATTGTCCTGTCTATAGACTGTCATATCCTACAGACTATCCTATAGAGAAAGTATTTTCTTTTGCTATTTTCAGGAGTAAAATTGTAGTCAGGGAGGTTAAATGACTTTGCCCAAGTTAGATTGCAACATGTGACAGAATTAGAACTGAATTCTCCAAATCCAGTGCACTTTCCATGACATCAGCCTACCATTAAAGATACAAGAGAATTTCACATCAATGTTCCTTAGAGAAAATACTTCGAGTTACAGAGGAACTGAGAAAGTCTGAAGAATTTATTCTATAATGAGTTCTTCAATACCAGGGTGTTTAGGATCTGAACTATGAATAATTAGATTGTGTTTTATTTGCTGTAATTTTTTAAATATTTACCTTTAAAAAAACTCTCCATGCAGACATCAGTCTCATGGTAAAAGAAATCAAGGGGAAGAGTTTTTGCCTAGACTTGAGCCAGAATTTTAAGAAGTATATGTTCTACTAGGACTTGGAAGTAATGGAGAGGATCACAAAGGGTGGCGACATTCGGAAACAAAGTCAGAGATATATGATCCAATCTCTCCTTTCCAAGTGGAAATTCCCTTCTGGAATCCTCCTCCCCCAATACTACAGAGGATGACCCTATTTTAAAGATAAAATCTCCATACACATTTATTATGCACTTTTCCAATTCTAACCTTCCATTTTGTCTGCACTTCTCTACTCCCACTCATAACTTTCTTATTGAAAATGGGAGCCCTTCTTAAATTATGACAATTCTAGTCTCATCAAATTAGAGTGGGCAAAGGAGGATATATTGGACATGAGGAAGGATGGCAGAGGTAAAATTTAGGATCTAAAATTTAGTAATTTAGAAACGCAAACAAACTTAGTTCTATAGCATTCAAATTAATTCAAATTAATTCCAATGTGACTTTTATGATTATAAAAAATGCTTTAGTGATCTTAAGATTTTTGCATGGAAGAAGGAGTGATAATAATGAGTTAAATATGAACTTTTGCTTAAAATAAATTCATTCTTCAAAATGATACTTAGTACTTTTTAATAAAGTACTACATTCAAAATAACTAAAATGAACATGAGCTAAGTCTTAAATGTGCTTATAATGTAGTAACATAAGCCCATAAATGACTAATGGATGGTGAGAAGAGACTGCAGAAAACCCATCTATGTAATGACAGCACCAAATGATATCTGAGGATCATCATTCTAATGATTTTCTCATGATTTCACCACTTCTTAGCCATCACTGAAATATCACTAACAAGTAGTGCTAAATGGAATTATTTAAATGTATGAATTACAAAACAAAGACACAATGCACAAGTGCCATAGATGTCTCAGTGGCTTTTATGCAATAGGTCACAAAGTGTTGTTAACAGGTGTGGCTGTTGGTATTTTATTTTGTTTGGATGCAGATTTATTAATCACACTACCACAGGATTAATAATAATAGTAATAGGTTGGCTTAGAGGAGTAATAAAAGCTTTGACAGAATGACAGAAATAAAAATTTTGTACGTACAAAGCACAAAAAATTACATGAGAAAGAGCTAGATATAACTTTAACATACACACTTAAATCAATGCTGTATTAAACCAAGAGAAGTATATGTCCATGATTCCTAATATCGTCTAGTATCATTTGATATTCGTTTTTATTAGAAAGTCATCTCATAAAAGTTCATTAAAACTGAATTTTAGTTTTTGGTTTATTTGTTTGTTTTTTATAAGTTGCTCTTAGAAACATCTTGGTGTAGTAAAAAAGGATATGAGCTTTGGAATTACAAAACTGTGTTGGAAACTGAACTTACCTCTCACAAACTGTGTGACTTTGGAAAAGCATGTCATCTTCTTTGGGTTTTAATGTTTTCAACCTTCAAATTGGGGATAATAGGCCCTGTTTATAAGATTGAGAATTAAAATATAGTATGCTTGCTTCTTTGCCTGAGACATTGTAAATATGCCATGCTGAATATTAATGTATTTCTTTCATGTTTTATAGGCAAGGATCACATATATAATTATCTTTTGATAGGACTTACAGCAATACTTATAGGTGTATTTGGAGTTGCTTATTAATATTATTAATACTGATCCCTACATTACTGTATGATTGAAACAATAAAAGAAAATAAAAATGGCTAGTTATGATTAAAAGAACATCAACTTACAAAACATTCTTTGTCTACACAAATGGCTTCCATTCACTTAGATAAAATGATATCAATCTGTTGTTTTAATTCTGATGCTGTTTATCATAAAATGCAATATCATGCTTTTCTAAATGGAGATGTGTTAGATTAGTCAAGTAGGATTTATAAAGAATCCCATCGAGAGATTTAGACTCAAAAAATATCTATAGAATTTTTAAAAATTTTGTCCACATATCACTAACATTTTCCAATTCTGCATCTTTAAATGTCTATATATACGGTGCTCCTATACTAGACTAGATATCAACAGGTATATCCCTAGGAAGCATATTTTCATAATCTCCTTCCCAAATGTGAATGGGTTAGCAAATGTTTCAACACGTTCCCTGGCTTATTGCCCCAGCACTTTCGCTTGGATAATCCTTACTCACTTCAGATACTCTACTCAGCCGTGATCTTCACCAGGAGGCCATTCTTTAGTGAAGATGCCAATCTAGATTCTGTGCTCTGTCCTCACTGCTCCCTTAACATCTTGTGCGTACCTCTACCTCCACTGAAATTATCTCTTGGCTTGCCTATTGTTCTTACCAGACGCCGCCTTTTTCACTTGTTCACACCCAGACACCAGCTGTATCTGACACAGTTGGTGTTCAATAAATGCCCGTTAAATGAATGGAAAGGATGATTTAATGAAAGAAGATATAGTGCTCAAGTCACTCAGAGCCTAAGCAGGTGACCACACGTCTCTCTACCCAGTTCACTGTAATAATAATAGCTAACATCAACAAAGCACTTATGATGTTCTGGCATTGTGTCCAGTGATTTATGAGCAACATATTTTCTATTCCTATGGGCTGAGTAATACTAACATTATCAGTATCACTTCAGAGACAAATAAAATTAAGTTTAACCATGTTAAATAAGTTGTCCAAGACTACTTGTTTGGAACCCAAGTTAACTTGGCTCTAAAACGTGTGCTCTTTCTACCTGCTAGGATGACTTCCTTCTTTTATTGAAGCTCCTCAAATTCTACGTGTATAATTTGGACACCCACATATTTATAAAACGTGAAAGACACAATAGTTTCCTTAGGTTTTGATCGATATAATGATTTTTTTTTAAGATAGAGTCCCACTTTAATTAAGAAGAAAAACAAGGTGAAGCCTTCAATCACATATTTCATCTGCAGCTGTGCTTTTCATATTTAGCTAAACAGTAATCCAATTGGTAAAATGAGGTATTTTGTTAATCAGATACTATGGGTAGTGATTGCCCTAAGTGTCATTTGGTATTTTCTAGTTTGCAAAAAAAGAATAAAAGAGTCACTGTACTCACAACTCACATTAAACACTAGATAAAGCACAATTTTTATGTGATGATTCCAAAGGTTGTTCAGAATCTTCTAATACTTCAGGATATTCACAATGACAATACTTTTCATTGTAATGTCTTGGAGGTGACAGGTAAAAGAATTTTTTTGGTGAGGAAGATTAGCCCTGAGCTAACATCTCTTGCCAATCCTTCTCTTTTTGCTGAGGAAGATTGGCCCTGGGCTAACATCTGTGCCCATCTTTCTCTACTTTATATGTGATGCCGCCACAGCATGGCTTGATAAGTGGTACGTAGGTCTGCGCCCAGGATCCGAAGCCACCAGCCCCAGGCTGCCAAAGCAGAGCGCACAAACTTAGCCACTGTGCCACCGGGCCAGCCCCAGAAATTTTTTGTTTTTGAAATTCCAGTAACCTGCTCTTACTAACTTTACCCTTTAAAAAATGCCCCAAGCCCCGAGTTCTCTTAATTATTTAAACACACACAAACAAACGTCTTTATGGCATTTCACAAATATATAGTTATTTAGAGAGAAGGCATCCTCTCTTTGACATTTTTCAGTCTTATTGAGCAACACTCACAGAGGGAAATCCACAGGTATTTGTCTTCAATGCAATCATTAGTAACCTGTTTGGGTAATTGAACTGTCAACTTGGCCCCAGCCGGGATCCCCTGGCCATTAGAACATTTGTTTGCTTTGTAGTAGTCAGTGCTTTCATTTTAATATGCCTTGTTAGTGCAAATAACACTGCCTCAAAACTGCTATTAAGGAGAAAAAATGCTCGGTGCTACACATGAGAATAAACTGCCAAAGTAATGTATATGTAATTGGAATGATAAGTAATCTGTCACTAAACTCGATATACCAGTTTTATTTCTCCTACCAGAAATCTCCACCCTGAATTTCTTATGCTCTAGCTGTCTTTGTTAAGCATAAATATTTTAAATTTTAATTTTTCCATGTGTAGTGTATTGATGTTTTGTAACCTGATTTGTTCCAGAATCCTATCCCAAAATATTCACAGCTGGATGGAAATATAATGCATTTATGCAATTCTAAGAGTTACTTATGCTTCTTTTGTTGGAAAATGTGTCCTTACAAAACAAAACAGTTACGTATATTCGATACAAATGCATATTTCCTTGGAACTTCTTTTACAAATGAATTCTGGGTCCAGTCTGACCATGGCTGAGACCAGCAAACCAAGATGTCAAGAACTTCGGGGAGCATAAGTAGCTAATGTTACCTCAGATTGACCAAGAATAAGGTCTCAGATTCATTGCAGAAAGGCAACAATGCAGTTGCTAGTTCAATCAGTCTGTAGGTGACAAAAATTAAACTGAAATTTATTATAAAGAGACTTCTCTTCCTCAGTTGGAGAAAGAGCTGTCTTTGTCTAGCTTCCATCCTTCTTGGACACTTGCTAAACAACATACCCCGATGTTTTTGTTGTTGGAAATTGTCAAAGTTGCTAAGACAAGGCTTGATTTCAATAGAAGAATAAAGCAAATAGAATTAAATACAGCCTGCTTCTGTTATTTAGGACGATTATTTCTTTCTTTATGACTCTCTGTAGGAAAATTAAAAGGGAGCTTCCTGCTTTTTGATTACACATATTTAACTGCTTAATGCATTCTTCAATGAATAGTTAATAAAATACAGTACTTGAAATGACTTGGTTTTCATGTTCAGTTATTTAGCATTTACAGTTTATTAGGGAGCTGATCTGTAGTTTGACCTCCAAACAGCATTCCTAGGCCCCCAGGAAACTAGATATGTGATATAATGTTTAGATTGTTAGGAAGCTAATGTTCGCACCTTACCATCAAATTTGCCATAGTTTATGGGGTAGTCTTATATACTCAAACCCTAAGCATGATATTTGATAACTCCTAAAAACTTAAACTGCTATCAGATTTACACTGGTATATATGGTTTTTACATAATAGAAGGACTGAGGAATCCAAGAGCAGGTTTGGAAAGAATAATTCAGAAATTAACATTTCTAGGATTGAACCTCCCTCATTTGGAGGTGCAAACACAAAACCTGATTTTGAATATTTTCCTTGAGCAGCAATAACAGCTAGGTCTTAATCTTTCTGAGCTTCTCTAACAAACATACAATAAACCATGTGGCATTTATTCCTTATAGTTCCAGAACCTGGGATGTCCAAGATCATGGTGTTGATAGACTTGGTGACTAAGTTTTTGTTGTAACCTCACATGGTGGAAGGGACAAGGGATCTCTCTGGGGCCTCTTATAAAAGAGCATGAATTCCATTCATAAGGACCCCACCCTCATGATCTAATCACCTTCCAAAAGCCCCACCTCCTAATACCATCACATTGGGTATTAGAATTTCAACATATGAATTTTGAGGGGGACACAAACATTCAGACCATAGCAAGCTGTCGCACTAAAGATAAAATCTGAGATGAGCCCAGGCCCTCCCTGAAAACCTGGTTCTGGGCTGCATCAGATAGCACATGCTCTGAGTAATCAGGAATTGAAGATCTGGAAGCATTTGATCAAGTGGGGAAAAGTACTATCACTAGAAGGCAAAGACAATTCTGGCAGGCTTCTCTGAAGTACTAATTCATTTATTTATTTATTCATTAACTCCAACAAACATTTGGTGAGGACCTACCATGCACTAGTTAGTGGAGATCAAGGCAAGCTGTGGAAGCAACAACCTGTCAAGTTTAAATTGAGGACTGAGAAAAGGGTCAATAGGCCCCAAATAAGAAGTAATTCTGGAGGATAGGAAAGAAGTAGTCCAAGGATGTATGCAAAAAATATGTTCGGATGGGCATGGCGAGGGAGAATGGAGGGATAAAGTTAATGTCTGGATCCATATCAGTTCATGGAAAAATGAGTAGTTACCCAAAAACAATTCTAGATCCAAAGTCAATGGTAAGCTTAATACAGATGTGAGGAGCAGGAGCTCACGTGTTTCAATCACGAGAGAGTCAAGTCAGTAAGAGCACTACGGTAGATGTGAGCTTGCCCTGGGGACACGTCCACCTGCATGTTTGCCTTAGACGCACACACTACCCCCCTTTTTTGAATAAAGGAGATATATCATTTCAGATTATAAAATCCTACCTGTTTGTTTGCTAAAATTTGCTGCATTCTAAAGACTAGAAACTCTCAACACCCAGGAGTAGTCATTGTTTATAATTACCTGGCTTCCCTTCCTCAGAGGCGTATTGCTCCATATAGTAGAGCATGCCATACACAACAATTTGGTCACTTTCTTCACTTAACATCACCAGTTTTTTCTTAAATAATATAATTTCAGTAACTGCATAAGAAAAGTTCATTTTTTACCTTGTGAAGGCATTTTCTCTCTTTCAGATAATATCTCTTTCAGATAATATCAGATAATAGTCCACTCATGGACTGTGATTTTATCTATCAATCTTCAGCTGATCAATTCACATCAAAGAAAAATATCAGGATCAAAAAACTTTTCACTATAAAAATATAGTTCCTGGGGGCCGGCCCGGTGGCGCAAGCTGTTAGGTGCATGCGCTCCACTGTGGCAGCCCGGGGTTCGCCGGTTCGGATCCAGGGCACACACCGACGCACAGCTTGGCAAGCCATGCTGTGGCGGCGTCCCATATAAAGTGGAGGAGGATGGGCACGGATGTTAGCCCAGGGCCAAAAAGCAAAAAGAGGAGGATTGGCAGGTGTTAGCTCAGGGGCGATCTTCCCCCCACCCTCCAAAAAAAAAAAAATACAGTTCCTGTATAAAAACAAGGGGGAAAAAAAGTTACCAAAAAAAGGTAACTTTACTCACTAATTTTACCTCTGGTTTGCTTTTTCTTCCTTGTTTTTCACTGAGTATGAGTTTGCATCAGCACAAGTTTGCCTAGAGTAACTCATCAAGGGTGTGAATCTTGTGGTCTCCTATGACTTTTCAGATCCTTCTCCCCAAAACCCCAAGTTCATCTAGATATAAGCATAAAATGAAAAAAAAAAAAAACATTTATTCCTGAATAAAAATTCATTTAAAAATATATATGCATTTTGGGTATATATAATATTAAAGGAGCTATGTATTCAGTTCTATATGCAAACTGTGTCTTCTATACACAGATATATGTCTCTATTGTGGATCTTAGGTAGAGCATAATATTCTCACCAATAAATCTTGCTGCAAATGAACTATCAGCAACTCCTACCCAGGCTTGCTAAAATCTCATGCCAAGCTCCTAGGTACCATTTAAAGAATAATTACCCTAAATAGAACACTTTATTCTTTTCAGCCTAGATGATTTATAGATAAAATCCAGCCAGTATTAGATTATTTCTAACGTATTATTATTAATAATAATGTTGGTGCTAATATTAATACAACACATTCCATGGGCCTCTTTGGGAAATGCTATTTTTACTCTGTTAAAAAACACAAGTATTGGGGGCTGTCCAGTGGCGCAAGCGGTTAACTGTGCATGCTCCACTTCGGCAGCCCAGGGTTCGGGGGTTCAGATCCTGGGCGGGCACTGATGCACCACTTGTCACGCCATGCTGTGGCGGCGTCCCATATAAAGTAGAGGAAGATGGGCACAGATGTTAGCTCAGGGCCAATCTTCCTCGGCAAAAAAGAGGAGGATCGGCATCAGATGTTAGCTCAGGGCTGATCTTCCTCACACACACACACACAAAAAAAGTATTACAAAGATGATAGTTGGAACTGCAAGATAGATGGAAATTCAGTCCAATTTCCTGCAGGTCTGTAAGAAACTTAATGAACTTATATCCTTGACAACTTGTGATTTAGCTGCTAAGATCTACCTTTGAGAAAAATGATATTCCCCTGTGTTACTCAAGAGCATAAGATGAGTTTTGGGTTGCCAAAGCTTGCAGTAAAATTTTATGTAACCATTATCTAGAGCATGGAACTTGCCTAATACCTTACCATCAATGAATTATGCATGTCAGTTTCTATACGCATCCTATTTTTATGTTTAGTCTTTAAGCATATTTATAGCAGGGTTCCCATAAGCTCATTATGCTGTAAATACATTTTAAAAAAAGTATTCTGTGTCACTGATGGAAAATACAAAAAAGTCTTAAGGAGGGTCAAATTTATATGCATTAATATGTGACCAAAACCCCCAACTGAGATTCACCATCAGGAGTTGAAGTCATTCAAAGACATAAACTGAAGATTTACTGAAATCTCTGGTATATACAGTTCCCGGACACTGTAAATTAAAGTTTAGGGTTTAGGGAGTAAATTTATAAAGTTTAAACATTGAAAATATCAAATAGGAAAGCAGTCCTTAATCTTCAGAGCCGGAATCAATAAATCCAAGGTAAGAATTTCCTGATGACAAAGTCCTCTTTATCCCTATACATTCTTTTTACTCAGTTTATATAATGCTGTATTGGGAGGCCAAAGACCAACCCTAGGTTTAGTGATTTGCTAGACAGACTCAAGAATCAGCATAAGATTTATTACAGCAAAAGGGTAAAGAGTAAATCCAGCAAAGAATGAAGGTACATGGGGCAAAGTCCAGAGAAACTAGGCCCAAGCTTCCAAAAGTCTTCTCCCTGTGGAGTCATACATGGGACATGCTTAATTCCTCAGCAACAAATAGTGCTAACACATGTGAAGTGTTATCTACTGGGAAAGCCCATTTGAAATTCAGTGTCCAAGATTTTTATTGGGAGAAGTTCACACAGGCACCCCCTGCCTAGCATGTACCAAAATTCCAAATCCCAGAAGGAAAGCAGGTGTTCAGCACAAACCACATTGCTTGTACAGTTTAGGCACAATGAACTGTGCTTCTCAGTTCTGGGAATGGTGGGAATTCTCCTGGAATTCAAGTTCCCAGATACTGGTCAAGGGCCAGTCTTCAAGCAGGCCTTTCTGTGTTAACTCTCCTCTGCACAAACGCCATCTTAGGTAATTAGGTGTTTCAATTCATATGTATTTTTATCATATCACTTAAGACTAGTTTCATCTTGACAATACAAAATGTGTGTTCAAATGCAGAGTTGGGAAGAAATGTGCAGTAGCACTCTTATACAGAATTCCCACCGTATAGAGTCAATAGATGTAAATAACCTCAAGAGAAGAGATAACGGTAAGATGTAGTAAAATAGGAAGTGATGAGTTTTGATTTTAATTTTACTGATTTTGAATAACAGTTATGCTTGACATCTGGCTCACAAAATTCCTGAAAATTACCCTTCAGTGAGCAGGCTCACCCCAGTAACACAAGCACTTAGCAATCCTCTGCTCTCATCATGTCTACTAACATCCTATCCACCAACTCTCAAAGTCGAGGGATTGGGGAGTATACTCCTTCCATGAGGGTCGGGGAGAAGGAAGTAAAGTTTGTTGAAAAAAATTCTAACCTATCACACAAACTCTTATTTTGAGTACTGTTTTACAGTTTTCATTTGTATTATTTAATTCTAATTGAATTTTATGGATAAAGAGATTAAAGTCTTGGCTTTGTCCTTAAGCCAGCATCATTCACTCAGTGGTAGAATATAGCCAAGAGGCAGGGGAGGGAGGTATTTCTTAGTTCTAATTTTATTTAGGTGCCCCAAATTTAAACTCAGAGCAATATCGCTCAACAAAGAGTAAAGCTAACTTTGCCAAGAGGCTTGTGAACTCTCACTGGACTTTGAGTTTATAGTTTCTAGGCAACTTCCTTCCAAAATTCTGTTTAAGGTCTCTTCCAATGCATTATGCTGCTTGAAATGGAAGAATTTCCAAGTCTCTAGTCCACCGAGTCTGCTTCCAGCTTGTACATGCCTTGCAGCCTCTAAAATCTCAACTATGTAAAAGTGTTTATAAAGCTGGACCACTTAAACCAATCCCATTTGATGATCCACTTCTTTTTTGTCTTGGAGAAGCGTAGCCAGCTCCTCAGGCCAATGACTATATGCCCTACCGCACATGAGAAGTCTTTATTTTATACGAAGTAATGCCCACACTGGTAATAAAAGAAGAAGAGGTTGACATGTCAATAGAGAGAATCCCTGTGTGATTTACATTCAGTTCCTATCATCACCAGAATCTTTAACATCTCTTAAAAATAGACTAGTTGCCTCAGAGAGTTTTCTTTCTCCAAGATTGTAGAAACTCATAGAAGTGACCGTCCACTCTCCTTTAGTGTTGAAGAATGTCTCCAGGAGACTTTTCATTAGTGAACAGCTTTAGGGTTTATAGACAGTCAATACCACAGCTGCCACTTCTCCCTCTAGTCTAGTCTCCTTCTTGTCTCCGGACAATTTTCCTTTGTGCCTTATCTCCCAAACTAAATTGTAAAGCTCTTCAGGATAAGAACTTTATCTTATCTGTCCATTCTGTCATTTTAGACTCCTTTAAAGTCTACATTTCTGTGGTAGGAAGGACAGGCACAGAAGAACAGGAACAACAACAGTCACTGTCTATAATTCTTCTGTTATAGTGCTTAAACTTACTTCTCAGTCAGGGATTCATTTGCCTATGGAGCACTCATTAAATCCACAATTATTTCATGCCAACACGTGTTCCAGGGTTGCTAGCACAGGATATCCTCTGGGATCTTGCCCTAGGTTTATAACTTCACCCCCGCTTTGACCTTGACAGAAAACTATCTGCTTTCCTGCCCCTTGTTTCACAGTTTATGCTTTCTGATGTGTTGGATATTCTGTGTAGAGTTGCCATATTCAGCCTGCTGGTACTCCAAATCCCAGTTTCAGCATGACTTCCCCTATAAAATTGTCCTTGATCCCAAAGTCCGGGTTAGAGACCTATCTGTGTTTCCACCATATGATATGACTATGTCTACCTTGATATTGACCATACTGTAATTATTGACTATTCTGCTTGGCTCTACTAAACTGTAAGCCCCTTAGTGACAGGAGCCCTGCTATACCCGGGTTTTTGTTTCCAGAACCTATGGGTTCTAGCACAACATATGCCCTCAATACATGCTTATTGAGTAAATCAATGAACATTTAAAAAGTTGTAGAGATGCTTCTGCTAAGGGGGTTAATATGACTCAAGGTTTTTCACTTTGTGTGTGTTTTTTCTTATACAATTTCATCTACGAAGAATGTTCTAATTCCTCCCCCTCTTCCTAAATTCTATTGATTCTCCAGGACCCTGCCCTAGGGCCACCCACTGCAGTTCAGGAGAGAATATTTAACCCACTGAACCATTCTCTTGAACTTCATAACCTGTTGCCTTAATAATCTATGTTGTATTTTTTCATTCTATATTTTAGTAACTTTTTTCTGACTATAAAATACAAGTTTATTTTGGAAATTAGAAAGTATAAAGCAAAAATAAAGATAATATGTGTTTCCTTAGTTGGAGATGATGATTGTAAACATTTTAGAACTTTCTTGTCTGTGTGTATATTTATGTATAATTAAGAGTAACTTTTTACACTTTTGTGCTGATTTTTTTCCATTAGTATTGTATCATGTGTACTTTCACTATCTTGTCTATAAAGTATGGGGAAAAAAGATGTAAAGATATTTCTCCATTTGAGATTGTCACTGTCAGTAACATATTTGCATACTAGGCATGCTGGCAATCGTCTTGACTCTGAATCCCAGTGGAAATCTAAATAGAGATGAAGAGTAACTAAAATAAAGCTTTATACTTTTTGAAATATAATCCTTTAGTACAGCTAAATCTGATAAAAATTTTCAAAGAGGAATTCCATAAGTTCCATAAAATCTCAAAGGGAAATTCCAAAAAAAAATAATACCATAAGTATCTGAAATAGCCATTGATATTAAAATTTTTGAGATTAAGATAAATTGTTCTATTTGCTGCCTTTTGGATTGTTAAAATCAGCCAACTCTCTCACTAAAGGGTAATGTTTTATTGTCATCATCACCATGTTCTTAGTGGGTCCACACTGACTAAGGACATCCTTCTGGGTGTCTATTTCAGACCCCTGATTAGCTTTGGCAAAATCAATTAATTATTATGATCTGGGTAAAGTAAGATATACTTCATTACGAATTTGTCTTTTTCAGTTCTCTCTTCTGCACTAACTTTTGAATATTTCACGTGATGTCTAGATTCTTCATCTATAGTCTACAATTCGAATAATAAGGGGTCAGAGATGGAGAGCAGGGATTGGGGAAACAAAGAGATATTTAGAAGACAGAATTGCTAGGAATTAGAGTAATCAAACAGTCGAGGTGCCCAGACATAGAAAGCACTTAAGTATTGATTCTTATTACTACTCTTGATAATATTTTGATTGACACTTTGAACAAAATGAGACTATTATCTGAATATAAAATATGTTACTAAGGATTTTTCCCATTACAAAAGCAATATATGGTTGTTATTGAAAATTTGCATAGAACATAGATCATAGAAATGTAGAAAGAAGTAAAAATAAGTAATCATATTTTCACACCCAAAATGAGCCACTATTAACAGTTTGGTCACTCTAGTCATTTTTTTTTTTTCATATTGCAGAATCTTATAAACTGTAAAAAGGTACTTAAACTGAATGGTAATAAAATCGCGCTTAGATTTAGGGAGCTGCAGGAATAAAGCAAATGTTTATATTGTATTATGCATGCCAGATATTGAAAAATATTTTGTTTTGCTTTCCTAAAATGTGTCCCTTGTTCCTGAAGGAGTCCATTATCCTGAGCTACAGTCATATGAATAATGTGGTGCTTCAGACATCCACCTAGGGCCATTGGGGAAGCAAGAATTCTCTACCATTCTCACTGGACTTAAGCTGAAAACATCATGGTACAGTCACTTCAAAGTTAACAAGAGCACTACTGATCTGATCTGTGTGGGGACAGAGGCTCAAGAGCACATTTGATGATATTTCTGAGACAGACTAGCCTGTGGATTGAGCACAGCTTGACAGTTAAGAGATGATGAACTAGCTTCTCAATCACAATTTGTTAAAAAAAAATGTTCACGGTAACATGCTCACCTAGCCTCCTTTGTGACTTGAAAATAAACTATTTTCTTATTTCTGAAAAGTACCCTTTTTTTTTACTTTTTTCTTTTTTTGACAGTGGTAAGGATGAGAGAGCGTATGAGGGAACTGGATAACTCTGACAACATCCACATCCTTATGTAGAGGAAATTGAGCTTCGCTTTTCTTTCACCTTAATCACGACTCGGGGTGTCCATAATCTCCAGCGAATAAAAAATGAATGTGAAAGACAATGGAGAAATTCCACAAACATATTATCTCAACTTCTTCCCAGTTCTCCCCTGGCCAGCAGTTTTTCTAGTGAAGGGGATCAGTAGAGAGGAGGTAGCTACACTTCATCAGCTAGATGCAGATCTGTTCTCTCAACACCATCAAGTCTTATCAGGAAAGATATCCCTGATCACCTTGTTAAAGGACAAATGCCCCCACTCCTCACCATCTAGCCCCTTTCCTGACTTTATTTTTTCCATAGTATTTATCTTCTTCTTTTACACTTTTTTGTTGTTGTTGTTGTGGAGGAAGACTCCCCCCCCTGAGCTAACATCTGCTGCCAGTCTTCCTCTATTTTGTATGTGGGTCATCACCACAGCATGGCTGATGAGTGGTGTAGGTCTGCACCAGAGATCCAAACCCACGAACCCGGGCCGCTGAAGTGGAGTGCCCTGAACTTAACCACTATGCCACGGGGCCGGCCCCTCTATTACACTTTTTATTAGTATTTATTTTGCTTTTTATCTGTCTCCCACTCTAGAACTTAAGCTCCAAGGGATTTTTATCTCCTATTTTTCAATAGGTACATTGTCTGTTTAGAATAGTAACTGATGCATTGTAGATGCTTAATAAATATTTGTTGAATGAACAAATCTTAGTTTTCATCAATGAAAGCATGATTGATGTATTAACTTTGTCATGATAGAATGATTCAAATGGGTACAGATCTGTATATTTGTTTAGATTTTTTATATAGACTATCATGCAGTCTGTGACAAAAACAGTTTTACTTCTTCCTTTCCCAATCTGTATGCTTTTATTTCTGTTCTTGCCTTATTGCATAATTAGATCTTTTAGCACAATACTGAATATGAGTGAGAGGAGAACAAGCCTTCATTTGTTCCAGATGTTATGGGCAAAGGATCCAGTGTTTTACTATTAAGGAAGATGATAACTGTAAGTTTTTTGTAGATGCCCTTTAATCAGATTGAAGAAGTCTTCTCTAAGTTTCCTGAAAGATCTCATCAGAAACAGATGGTGGATTTTGACAGTGCTTTCTCATGTGTCTATTGAAATAATCCTTTTTTTTTTAAGTTTGTTAATATAGTGAATTGTGTTATTGATTTTTCCTTCTTTTTATTTTGGTAAGATACAACGTGAAATCCACCATCTTAATCATTTCTAAGTATACAGCCCAGTGATATTAAGTACATTCATAATATTGTACAACCATCACTTCCATCTATCTCCATAACTCTTTTTATCTTGTGAAACTGAAACTCTGTACCCATTAAACAATAACTTCCCATTGCCCTCTCCCATCAGCCACTGGGAACCACCATTCTACTTTCTGTCTTCATGACTGTGACTACTCTAAGTACCTCATGCAAGTGGGATCATACAGTATCTATCTCTTTGTGACTGGCTTATTTAACAGCATGATATTCTCAAAGTTCATCCACGTTGTAGCATATGTCAGAAGTCCCTTCCTCTTTAAGACTGAATAACATCCCATTGTATGTATATACCACATTTTGCTTACCCATTCATCCTTCAGTGGACACTTAGGCTACTTCTACATTTTAGCTATTGTGAATAATGCTTCTATGAACATGGGTGTACAAATCTAATAATGTGGTAACTCTGGAAATCAGATTCTTTCCCTTCACCAGGGTTTGTTGCTTTGTGTTTGTGTTTTGTGTTTTTGTTTTTTTGATTATTGTAGGCTGTCTTTGTGCTTAGAATTAGCCTTCAGTGTGAATCTAAGATCTTCTCTGAGCCTTTCCCTGGACATGTGTGGTCACTTTCTAATTTTCCCTTCATATGCAATTGCTTTTGAATGACCTAGTCTCTAATCTGGCTCCCAAAGGGAGAAAAAGAGAAAAATGACCGAGAAGAGAAGGGCACCAGCCCTGTAAATCTGAAAGTCACTTCAGCCATTGAGGGAGGGGCTTGCTACAAAGAGGGGAGCTACAACAACAATATTCACCCACCTCTCTGATCAGAAGCACCAATCAGTGATCAGAGAACAGATCCCCAATATTTGAAGGACAGGGTCCTTTTTGTCCATCCTGGATCCTGCGAGCTGTGTGCAAGCTGCTCCAGGACCGTGTGCACAGCTGCTTGGTACATGGCTGGGGGTGGCGGGTTGAGAGCTGCTACTGGGCTAAGACTGAAATTGACTGAAATCAACCACAATTTACTCTTCAAGTCTTCACCTGGAAGTTGTAAGCCTTCAATAGACTCCAGAGTTCCAAAATAATTACATGAGACAAATTCTGCCAGTGCAATTGTTTTCCAGGTGGGGAGACAGATTTCCCGTGCTTCCTACTCCACCATCTTCCCAGAACCCTCTTTTACATTATTGATTTTTGAATGTGAAATTAATTTTGCAGTCCTTAGTTAAATGCCATTTTCTGATGATGTAATATCCATTTTGCATATTTTTTGTTTCGATTTACTAAAATTTTGTTTAGACATTTTAAACCTATGTTTGTAAGAGATATTGGTCTGTAGTTTCTTTTCTTGATATGTATTTGTCTGGTGATAATGGCCTCTTAGAGTGAGTTGTGAAGTATTTCCTGATTTTCAATTTTGTGGCAAATTCTTACTGCTATGTAAATTTTATTTCCCTTTTCCCCTCTGTTTCTTTCTTGCTTTTTCTAATGGTGTTTTTGTGTGTAGAGCCTAAGTTTTTATGTTTGCTTGTTTTACTACTACTTATTTTAAATAAGGTGAATCCTTCCCAAATAAGTGGTATTTTGTGAACACTTGGTATTTAGGAGGAACCAGGGCACTATCTTGGCTAGTAAAAAGTATTCCTGGCTCACAAGCAAACCTCTGTTTGAATCAGGGTTTCAGTGTATCTTGCAGATAGTTACTCATCGTTTCAGTTGACAAAGATGAGTAGCCATAAGTCGGTTGCCAGAGTTAGCAAAAAAAAATACAGAATACCCAGTTAAAGTTAAATTTCAGATATACAACAAATAGCTTTTTGTGTGTGTGTAAGAATGGCTTGTGCAATAGCTGGAACATATTTATGCTAAATAGTATCCCTTTTATTAAATCTGAACAAATTTAACTGGATATTCTATTTTTTTTTTCTGAAAACCCTACCCACAGGGCCACAGACCACTCACAAATTCGCCTCTGTAATGTGATGCGTTTGGCCACATGACATATCTATGAGTCTCCCTCTTTATGCCATGATTCCTGCAGCACTGCCTGCCTCCATGTACTGTGGGTTCAAACAGGGGATAGGGAGGCTCCAAACCTGGGAAACTCACACTGGACCTACACAAGTACTTCTAGGCACTCTTCTTTGTATACTGCCTACTTTGGAGAGATCTGTTCTCTTGAAGAAGTCCCATCTCCATGTCTTCCTTCACCCTAATAAGTACGCCCACTACACTGCCTCTTTTTTTTTTTTTTTTTCAGTTTTTTCCTATACTTTGCTGCACTTCACATAATTTTGGTTTTAAGTACTTACTATTACCGCTGAAGATGAAATATCCATTTGTTTCTCCCTTTCTTCTTTCTCATTGCTTTCAGAACTGGGTAGAGAAATGTTTACTCTGCCAATTTACATCTGGAGGTCTGTCTATTCTATTTAATAGTTTCATCAGTATCTATTTAGTTTAATTTTCTTTCTATTTTGGTACCATTGTATTTCCCCATGTTTTTCCTAGAGTATATTTGTTAAAAACATGTCTATTATTTTGCAATGTTCCGCATCTTAGAGTTATTTATGCATTTTCCTATCCCATATTGACCCCTCACTCCATACTTTATATTTTATTAATTTCTGGGTTTTTATCTTCATTATCTTTCCTCAATATTACATTGCTTTGGGTTGGGTTTTATTTTTGCTATTTCTATATCTTTTTAAATTGAATACTTTACTTTTTTTACTCACTTCTTTGAAAAAGTGGAAATATTTAAAACTATTAATTACCTATGAGAAGTTATCAATGTTCTATTAATTTGGATGTGCTATATTGTTATTATTATTCCCCTTCCAAGGTTGCTTATTATGTTTAAATTTGTGTTTAAAAAAAATGGTGATGTAACAGCATCCCCTTCCCCCAATTCTAGGAAACTAAATATTTTTAACTTAAATATTATTATACTATAGCCTGCTTATTTCTTGGTTTCCGCATTGTGTGCAAAGAACTGTAGAATATATATTTTTTTTATTTTGGTGACTTTTCTTTTTGGTAAGTAAATAGTAGGAAAGTAGTTCTAATATAATATTGTAGAAAAAATGGACATAATTTTCCCCTTGATTACCTATCTTTCTTTGGAACATAATCTTCCTACAGCTTTAGAGGCAGCAATGTACTATTTACCACCTGATCTCCTTCCCTCAGCATATCTTACCTTCCAGAAGATGGACATCTAAATTGAGATGAACTCAGCAATAATTCAGGGACAGTAGGAAATCAATAAGAATATCACCCTTGGTAATTTAAAACTGGGACATGAAATAACTATGCCAGTGAGCTATGGCTTCTGGGACTGAGAGCTAAAATATAAGAAGGCAGAATTTGGGGACACCTCTATTGGGAATTGTTGAATAACAAACTATCCAGAAACTTCACATCTTCAAACAATATTCATGTTTTAGCTTATCATTCTTTAAGGTCAGCAAATCAGGTGCATCTTGGCATGGCTCCATCATGAATCTTTGATCAACTGTGGATCAGGTAGGCAACTCTGTTTTTGGGGGCATGGCTGGCTATCAACTGGGTCACTTTGATTCTTCTCTCTTTGTCTTATTTCTATATGTCTCTCATATACTTCCAGCTGCCTAGCCTGGCATGTTCTCATGGCAAGGCTGAAGCATATGCACAAGCAAGCCCAAAAGCCCAAGAAATTGTGCTAAACATGCAAGGCTTTCTGAGGCTTAGGCTCAGAACTTGTACATAGTCACTTCTACCATGTTCTATTAGTCAAAACAAGTTGGTCATCCCAAAGTCAGAGCTTGGCTGGGGCAAAGAGTATAGATATGGGGGGGGGATTGATTTGTGTCCAAATATTAATCAGTTACCACAGTCTTCCCCCTAGAACCAATCATTGCTGTCCTCATATGCAAAATATACTTACTCCTTCCCAAGACCCCCAGAAGTCTCATCTTATCTAACCATGTCCACAGGCTCAAAGCCCAGGAATTCATGGTCTATATTAGCTTTGAATGTGGATCTCCTTGATATGGAGAACTACGAGTGAAAGAAACAAATTATCCACGCCACCTACCCCACCATCTTCCAACCCACAAGAGAGTAGTGAAACAAGGAAAGACAAGAAACCAACATTAAACTCTCCCATTTGTGAAGAGGATGCATGGAAGACACATAGCAATTACTGTTTCTTAGCTATTCTGAAATTCCCTGGGCAAATGTTTCAAGAACCTGCAGTTCTGGGAATGGAAAATGCTCTTGATTAGGCCCTGGATCTACACCTCGTCTTACACTGTATCTTGCATCTACATTCAATTTGCTATTTACGCTGAGCCCATTTTTCTGGTGACACTATATTACTGGTTTAAGATGCTGTATAGGTCAGAAACAGAGTGGAAAGAAACTAAAAAGTTACAGGGAAAAGTTCATGGATAAAGAGAGGCTATTATATAGGGCCATCAAATAAATTTATCACAATATTCAAAATGGAGCTTGTGTTAACCTTGAGAAGAAGCTAGTCAGTATAACAAAGAAATAATTAAGAATATGGACCTCTGAGATAATTAAAAGATGGACCTCAGGGAGACAAGTGCAATGAAGGTACAGGGTGTGTGGTTAGACATTTTAGTTTCTGGGTTAAGTCCCTCATGTGTCTTCATTACATTCCTTTTCTTTGAGCTCCAAAAGAAAACCTGTATTCTTTTTCTCACTCTCTTTCTTTTCTGTAAGCTAGTTTTGGCAACATCTTAACCAAAACAGCATGTGCCTAAATCCTTTGTTGAAATAGAGAGAAATATGGTCTTCTCCTATTTGAATACTAGATATGTTGCAAGTTTTCCTTTTTTTTTTTTTTGATCTCCTTGGGCATATAAATGGAAATATGCTAGTACGAAACCATGTTAACTAGGTATACAAAAATTTATTTATATCATTATTACTAATATAATATGTATCCCCATTAAAAGAGTGTAGTGCAAAAAAAAGGGTTAACTATGATATTTCCTGGGTGCTCATACTATGAATTGTTTTTTTTATTTTCCCTGCTTACATGTATTTACTATTTTTAATGAGGATCACTCACAGATCCTTAGTGTTCAGTTCAGTTTCAACAATTCTATGTACCCTTGAAACCCCACAAAAACCAAGACAGAGACTATTTTTATCACCAAAGAAACTTCATCTGTGCCCCTCTCCTCTCTTCGCTACCCTTTCTAATGCAACTATTTCCCGTCTTTGATCATCATTAACTAGTTTTACCTGCTCTTGGAGGTTATATAAATGGAATTATAGACTCAATTGTGTGTGTGTGTGTGTGTGTGTATGTGTGTATCTGATTTGTTTTCATCAATATAATGATTTGGGGGTATATGCATGGTGTTGTTTCATTATCTCTTGAAATATGTTGTCTGCTCCATTTTCAATTTCCTTTCCTCTGGGGGTCCCATTATGTACATGTTAAATCGTTTGATCTCCTATAGATCTTAAACTCTGTTCTGTTCTGTTCCCACTTTTCTTCTCTTTAAGTTTCTGTTTCATACTTTCTATTTCTCTGTATCCAAATTCTCTAAATCTTTGCTCTGCCGAATCCAGTCTGCTGTTGAGTCCATATAATGAATTTTTCATTTCAGATATCATAATTTTCATTTGTAACGTTTCCATTTCATTGTTTTTTTTAAAGTTTCCATGTCTCTTGCAAAATTTCCCCATATACTTAAACATATGTTTCCCACATTTTCAACTATATCCCTTAGTATTTTTATCACAGTTATTTTAAATTCCCTGAATGATAATTTTACTATTTGAGCCATCTTTGCATCTACTTCACTTGACTCTTTCCTCTTTTGACTCTGGATCTCTCCCTCTCTCTCTCTCTGTTTTTGATTCTTTGTGAGTTTTGTAATTTGTTATTGTATGCTGATCGTTTATGTAAAAGAACAAGATAGACAGAAATAAATTATATTTACATTTAGAAAAAAAGAACATACCTTCCTGTGATAGGCTGCTTTAACTGGGACCTCATTCAATTCCACCTGTATTGAGCGAAGCCTGGGCTTTTAGACACGTCTAGTTTGATGGCTTTAGTTTGTGTTGGTTCATTACTGCTTTCTCATATTTGGAGATTGAATGCAAGTCTTTTTTTTTTCCATGAGGCTTAGGGTCTCAGAACTCGTGAGATTCTGGAGATATCTTTACGCTTTACAGCCGAGCTGCCAGCTTTCCAAATTGTGGAATCTTGCTTTCTGCTTTCTACCAAGATAGATTTTTCAGTTTCTAGGGAATTTCCTTTGGTCTCAAAACTTGCTTCAGGCTTTACACACCTAGAAAAACTTTTCTACCTGATATGCTACCACTGCTTTGTTTCCACTCCTTCCCAGGTAAATTTCCGTGTGCCTTGGACTTATTTCCTCAGGCATCCTGCTTTCTTACCATCCTCAGAAGGTGGTTTCTTTGTAGTTGTGAGAGGCCGCACAAACCTTCGTGATAATCTCTTTCTCAGCTCTCCTGTTCTGCACCCCAGCCTTTGTCATACTGCCTTAAAGCAAATGGTGAAGACCCGTGGAAGAGTTGGTGAATGAGTGCAGACTTGGTCTATGTCTGGGGTTTTTTTGAATTCTAATTTTTCATGTGAGCCAAGATGCAGCTCTTAAAAGTACATTAAAGATTCATCTTGTTTCTTCCTACTTCCATTAAAGGAAAATTCCTCATTCTCTCACCATTCTGTGAAGATGTGCCCAGATCCTCCCTCTTACAAAAGACTCATCACTTTCTAGAGTTCATATCATGGTTTCTTTGCATCTAGAACTCCGATGGGCTCAGAAAAACTATGATTTTTTGTAGTTTGTTTGGCTTGTTTTAATTGTTAGAGAAAAAAAGTCGATCTCTTGTGACTTTCTATGTCCTAATTAGGAGCTAAATATTCTACTTCTTGCACTTTATGTATTTCCAAATATTCTTCCAAATTAGCATGCATTGCTTTAGTTATCATAATAACACATAGAGAAAATAAATAGGGTAGAACTAATCAAGTGTTCCACCTTGCTCAAGAGAAGTGGTTTAAAATCTATAACATTATGCTGAGGCCGCGTCCCACATACAGCAACTAGAAGGATGTGCAGCTATAACATACGACTATCTACTGGGGCTTTGGGGGAAAAATAAATAAATAAAATTATAAAATCTATAACATTAAATATTAGGCCTTAAAAGAGAAGACATTTCCTTATATTAAGAGACAGTTTACTTGTTAAGAGCAAGCATTTTCTATCGTCTTTCCTTTCGTTACTTTTATAAATGTTGAATTTAAAATAAAATTCTGGGTTTATTCTCTTCTATAATGGTAGAGACTGTGAAGAAACAAGAGCATCTTACCATCACAACAGCTGAAAGAGAATCTTACCATGACCATTTACATAATTAACTTAGAGAATCAGCTGAGAGTTGCCAGTATTCAGTAATGTATGACACATTATAATTCAAACAATAAAATTTTTAGCATAGTAAAGACTAGGGATCAATCATAGCAAAATAAAATAAAGCAAACCAACCAACCAACAACAGAAAGTTATGTACTTAATTTGCAATTTATAAAATCTGAGATGTATCCGTGTTACATTCATATCTATACAGGCACACATCTCTACCTCATCCTTCTGGAAGAAATAACAGGCTCAAACACTTTAGAAAAGTTGCACAGGGAATTGAGTGATTAATGCAGAATCAATACTACTACAGAAGACTCTACCTGATTTATCTTACAATCAACATGGGAAAATCATTTTGATGTTATGACTCAGCAGATGTCAAGATGTAAACCTTTCACAAAATGATTTCAAGGCAGGAATTAACTTGCTTACTCTGCAGAACCAGGCAAGAGAGAAAAGGCCAGTAAGAGTTCACTCAAGGATGTGCCTCAAATGTACCAAATGTTGTTTCTCATACTCTCTCTCTCTAATCATTGTTAGGAAGAATACAAATGGTGCAGGCAGCAATAAACTGGAAAGAATATTAGTGCCCCAGAGAAATTATGTTAGTTTGAAATGGCTAAGCAGGACCATTTTACTAAAACTTGCTTGGAATGGATCTAAGCTGCCAAGTAAGGTAAGGAGAGAATTACAGCCATTTGAAATTTACAACTATAGAGTTTTCTGTTTTAGAGAGTCTTTCAACTCTGAATATTGAAGGTTTTCCCCCAGAAACAGCCCTGATCATCACAAAATTCTCATCTCATAAACAATAGGATTTATTAAAGTGTATTAACAGATCAGTTAAAATAAAAGCTGAGGAAATTCTAATGTAGTGAATCTAAAAGTCACCAGGATGAGGCAAATTGCCCAGAGTTCTGGAAAACTAAATATGGTCTCCGTTCAAAATTATTTCAGAAGACTGAACCTATAGAAATTGACCTTATTGCAATAAATATCCGTTGTATTTTGTTTTATATAATTATTTGCACACCATCTCCACATATTTACACATACATACTACTGCTCTTCTCCGTGATCTCTGCATGAACAGTCTCTTCTCATTCCTCAGATTGAGTGTAAATGTGACCTCCTCCTCTGAGAAGCCTATCTTGACTACCTTATCTCAATCTTAGCGTTCTGTTTGTTTTCTTCATGGTCCTTGTCAGATTGAGCTACTTAAAAAATACTTTTCTTTATTCCTTTCTCTGCCACAATTGTAAGTTGATGAAGTCAGGACCATATCTAATGTTCTCGGATGCTAGATATTTAGCATCCAGCACACTATAAGGCACAGGGGATGAGCTCAATTAATATTGGTGAATAAATACATTAAATAATATACCTCTCATGGGGAGTCTCCTGTGACCCTTTCTTCCCTCTTTAAGTCTCTTCTCTAAGTAGTAATGAAATTATTGGACTCTGGTTGCAAGTAAAGGAAACCCAACACAAATTAACTTAAACCCAGAAGGGATATTATTAACTCATATAATAAAAAACCCAGAGATTTGTCTTCACAGAAGTGGCAGGATCCAGATTTTAGAAATGTATCAGAATCCCAGAATTAATCTTTTTATCTTTTAGCTTTCCATTTAATCAGCTTTATTTTTAAGCAAATTCCCTATTTGTGGGAAATGTGGTCTCCAGTAGACGCAGGCCTACATTCAATCAGCTTAGCAACAACAGAGAGAAACCATCTTCCCTGTTACCCCAACGAATGACCCTCGGAGGACTCTAGTTATTCAGGCTGGATTAATCTGTGAGGCCAAGGAAATGAGGATGTTGATTGACCAGAATCGATTCATTGTCCAAACCTATCATCTAACATCCACCCAAAAACCTCCTGCAATGATTTTTTTTTGCACATGAAAGAGGGCTTATTTTACTGGACTAAGAAAGCAAGAACAGAATGCGCCAGAAAGACCAAAAGGGCAGTTAATCTGACCCACCACACATTTACCTGTCACTCTTCTAGAACAGTTGCTGCTTTATACCCTTTATTATAATGTAGCTTGTATATTAGCTCCTTGTTTGGTGTGTCTGAGTTTCCTCTGTGTTAAACAGAGTTTCTAGTTTAATACTTTTTCGTAATAAATGTCTCGTAAATGAACAAAAGAATACATTTTTTTTCTGAATACTTCAGCAGAAACTGAGTTGAATTTTCTAATTAGATTTAGGATATAACTTTGTCTCATGAAAATTGCTCTTTTTCTAGGTGGAGCAGAGGGATGAGTGATGGCACAAGGGGATGTTTCTATGGCCTGTGACTATAATTTCAGACAAGGACATTTCCAAACAGAATTCTCTCAGAGAATTACAGCCACAAAAATAGTATAGGTACAGAGAAACCACAGGGAAATAGTTTTGAAAATATAAAAATAAGCCACCACCACCTGGAATATCATTTACAAATTTTTGTCCCTCTACTTCCCTCTTTAAAGAAAAAAAATCCTGAAAAACTATGTTTTGAGCTCAAAAGAGTTGCAGATAGGCTTCAATATATGAAGCAAACTTTGAAGGCATCACAAAATCTATAGATTCCTTTAGTTCTCTACAGTATATAGTAAAGCAATAAATAATCCGTTTGTGGTATATATATATATAATTATATACATATTTATGTAATTTGAGAGGCCCATAAATAGTCAAACCGTGTACGATGTTAAGTGTATCTGAAATTCTAAAATCATTCTTACTACTTATTGTAATTTTCTAAGGCCTCACAATGAAACAAACATAAAAGCCTCATAGGATCTTTATTAATAAAAAAAAGCAAACTAAGTATCAATTATACTTACAATTTTTGCTTTCTCTATTAAATACTATGAAGGGAGAGGTATTCATAACCAAGTAAATTATATATTTTAGAATTGCATCGAAAACTTATTTACTCCCCCAATGGTTCTTGTGAGACATGGTGAATATAGTTATGTGTAGGAATCTAGAATTATGAGAAATTTCTGTAAAACTATAATTGTAGTGTCTAAATCTGTTTATTTAATTATTACAAGTACTATCTCAACTTAACCAAGATTTTTTTAAAGGGTTTTTCATAAGTCAATTTTAAAATTCACAGGAAAGTATAAATAAACAAGTATAGGCAAAGTTTGTGAAATTAAATCGCTGTATAAAAAACAAGCAATGAAAAGACTTATGCCTTAACAGCTGTCAAAATATAGCGTAAAGATATACTATAATAGATATTTTGGTTGCTTCCTCAGGTCATTTTATTTCTTGATCCTTTTGTCATTTTGTCACTTCCCTCACCCCAAAGTGAGGCACTCCCATGGTTTGGCTCTAACTGAATTGGCCCCAAGTCAATCAGTATTCCCTTGAGGTCTTGGGATCGGTATGTTTTGGTGTTTGGCTTTATGACGGGAGGTCTAGGGATGTACAGCTATCTGGCTACTGGAAGGGAAGTGAGTCTGCAGTGAAGCCAACACCAAGGGGGGTAGGTAGAATTAAAATAATTGCTGAGAAATGTGGCTAGTCTACAATCAAATCACCTTCATGCAGTCTCTGTATTATTGTTTAAACTTTAAAATTGGATGTTTTTAGAATTTGAAACAAAATACATTGACATGTGATAAATAATGTTGTCACGTATAAAAATTGAAGCAATATGGTCTATGTGAAAGTATTGAAAACAAAAATTAAAAAGATGAATAGAACAGAACAGAGTCCAGAAACCAGCAAAGGAAGTCATGCAAGAACTTAAAAAAAATAAAGATAAGTTAGAAAGAAACTACTTAAGAAAACTGAGGAAAAATAATCCAGGACCAATGTTTTCAATTGTACTAAAACATTTCATAGTTTCAATAAAGGTAGAACATTTCCAAATTTATTCTGCAATGGCAGCATACTGCTGATTTTAAGAGAAGAAACTTATGACACAGAAAAATTAACTATTGACATAACGCAGTTGGATTATACATTAAAAGATTTTAAATAAAACATAAGCAAGAAAAACACAGAAATATATTTAAAAAAATTTGCCATAACTATATAGTATTTATTTTAGGAAATTGAAGATGGTTTGAAATTTGATAATCTGTTACTGAAATTCACTACATTAATAAATTTAAAATAAAAAAATAAGATCCTAATTCATAAATTGCCATTGATAGACTTCACCAGGAATTTTTTTTAAATTTCATCAAAGTAACAGAAGAAAACTTTCTTCAATTGATAAACATAATAATGTTCAGTGTTGAATAAACATTCATCACTGTTTGAAGAGTCTATCTAAGGCAATGAAAATACAACAAACAAACAAAAAGAATAGCTATTCTCCCCAAATTCATTTATGAATTAAATTTCTTTCCAGTAAAAAAAAAAAAATCCAAAATACTCTCATGTTTGGTAAGCTGATACAATAATTCATTTAGAAGAGTTATGGTCAAATTTGTGAAGAATACTTTGGGAAAAGAAAAGAAAATGTTGTAGTGGTGGTCTTACCAAGTATAAAGTTATATAGCAATGAAAAATGTACAAGAAAAGATATATATATATCAGTGGAATAAACTAATAATATATTTGCATATACATACATATTTAGAGAGAGTACTTTATAAAATAATCATTTTAATAGATTAGGAAGAAGGCTCTTTAATAAATGAAACAGAGTTAGTGGCGTATTTATTTAGAGAAAATTAATATACGCAAATACAAACGTATTCATCATCAGAATATATACATAAAATTGTAAAAGTATTTGAAGGAAAATGGGAAAGTTGGTTTTTAATATCTAGAAATGTGGAAGTTTTCATTTATTATGACAAGAATGGAAGTCATAAAGAAAAATATTAGCAAATAAGTAGAAAAAAATAATAACTCCACTAAGTTTAAAAATCTATGCACAAATAAAGGTAAACGACAAAAGACGAAAAGGCAAATAGGGTGAATACATGAAATCAGACAAAGGTCACTGTTTTCCATATTGAAAGATCTTTATAAATAAACAAGGAGAAAAGTAGATTAAAATTATAGAGAGGAAGCTCTCAAGAAAAGAATTCAAATGACTCTGAAGAAAGAATATAGATTCACAAAGTCCATAATGAATAGGAAAATTCAAACTAAAACAGTGAGATAGCATTTGTAGCTCATAATATTGGCAAAATACACAATTATTTACATTAAGTGTTAACAAGAATGCCAGGAATATGGTATTCTTATAAAATATGGATGGTTATAAATTAGTACAAAGAATTTCAAGGTCAATTTGATGTACCTAACAACATTTTTTTTAATGAATAAATCCATTAATCTAGCAAAAGTTACAAAATGTGATATGTTCAAGGATGCCCATTATAGCATTATAAGCTACCTAAATATCTATCAATACAGGAATAATTAAATCAATTTTGATACAACCATATTATGTTCCCCTGGAACTATTAAAAAAAATAGTATCTGTTCATATGAACTAAAAAAGAAGAATGTCTATGATTTTTTTCATTAAAAATTAGAAATACGGTATGATTCCATCTTTGTAAAAATAATTAAATATGTAAAATTCTTGAAAGTGCATATTTGAAATTTCAGAAGTATAAACATCAAATTGTTAACATTTAGTTCTCCTGGTTATGTGGCTGGAAGAAAAAGGAAAATTAACTTTTTACTTTTTTTATTTCAACATTTTAAGCACTTGTACTTTGTACGTTTAACATTTATTTTTTTAAATCACACTTTCTCTGATATTCTTTTTTATTATTTGTTCCAAATCTTGTAATTACTGTGATAAATAGATGTTATGATAAACATATTAAGGAAATCAAATATAGTTTTTATTTCAATAAAATTATTTAGACTGTGTGTTTATATTTGTAGTAATAAATCAATTTTTAAATCTTTACCTTTGAGAAACATTGCCTATCAATTTCTATATTGGTTAACTCATTAATATATGTTCATTTTAGTTTATTGCAGTATTTAACAACTGAAATTTTTATTTTGTAGCTGTTATATCACTTAATTTTGAAAGTGATCTACATTGTGTATTGACTTTTCTATTTTGCCCTGTCTACAAGTACCTGACCTACAATGAATATTAACTTCAAAATACCATAAAGTGAAATTCAGAGTTTTCCCTGTACTATGCATCTCATAGCCAAATTAAATATTAAAATAAAATTGAACTACATATGTATAGTAGTTTATAGCTATGTTAAAATTTATGTCTTTAATAAATATTATTTAAAAAAAAAGTAAAATCCTTTCAGTAAATCCAGATCAATCTACATGGTATCCTGGTTTCACTCACACACTCATTTGAGGAAAACAAAAAACCAGCAAGGTTTTTTTGTTTTGTTTTTGTGGTGAGGAAGATCAGCCCTGAGCTAATATCTGTTGCCAATCCTCGTCTTTTTGCTGAGGAAGATTGGCCCTGGGCCAACATCCGTGCTCATCCTACTCTATTTTACATGTGGGACGCCACCACAGCACGGCTTGATAAGCCACACGTAGCTCTGTGCCTGGGATCCGAACCCGTGAACCCTGGGCTGCCAAAGTGGAGTGTGTGAACCCAACCACAATGCAACTGGGCCGGCTGCAAAAATCAGTAAAGTTTTATCATCATTTAATGGTAGTTAAAGTAGAGCAGAGATCTGGAATAACATCTACCATAGATTACTCCAATTATGTTAATTTTTTAAAATTTTATTCATAAATCATTTTAAAGTAAACTAGGGACAGAAAGTAGTTATCAGACACCAATAATAAATTGGTTAACCCTTTTCTAGGCAATACTGCATATATTTTTTTAATATGGGGGTATATAACTAGCTTTGTGTCCATCTTAACTCAGTCAACAAGTACACAAAACTCAAGAAAGAATAGGGTCATCAATGTACATACACTGTAGTGGTCAAAGACTTTGTTTCTAGAATTACATATACTAGAATTTGGTTCATGCATCTGCCATACATTAACTGTGTAACTTTGAGTGAATTACATAATCTCTTTAAGCCTCATCTTTCTCAACAGGAAAATTGAACTGATAGTAATATCCATCACATAGGTTGATTTGAAGATTAAGTGAGATTATTCATGCAAATATCTAGCTAATGTCTTGACACCGCATAAATGGTTAACGCTTGAATTTCCTCGCTTCATGTTTTTCTAACCTCCTATTCTCACCCTTATCCAAATCTGATGAGTCAAGATCCTAGCAAAATTATCTTCCAAAGAAAGAAAGAAGGAAAGAGAAAGGGAGGAAGGGAAGGAAGAAGGGAGGGAGGAAGGGAGGGAAAGAAAAAAGAAGGAAAGAAGAAAGAGAGAGACAACTTTGAGTGCAATTGTCAAATTTTTCTGAGATTAACATTCACGAGAACTATTAGAATGATAATATTTCAATTAGCGGCAATTTTTTTCATCCCACAGACTCTGTGAAGATATTTTATTCTGACCCATAATTGTAACAAGGTAGTATTTGAAGCCCAGCGATAATCAATCCATTTTAAGACATCCTTTTATTAATACTCTCAACAAACCTGAGATGAACTGAACAGTCATTGTACCCTCATTTTACAGCTGGGAAATAAAATGAGGTTCTGAGTTACCATAATTTACCCAAGACATGCTTTACGCATAAAATCCCTCACCGCAGTGACTGAAACGTCAGTCTCTTGACTACATGTCTAATTCTCTAATGGTGTTTTCTTCCATTTTCTATTTGTCAGTGTCAGTATATTTAATGATCGTGTTTCTCTTACGGTCTGACGGTACAAAATTTAGCTCTTGGTGCAAACTCAAAACAGCTTCTTCCTGTTTTACTCTTGCTTTTCTTTCTTAGGCTATTCCAACAAATATTTAAACAACCCTAATTTTGCCTAGCTCAGATTGGGGAAGAATCAAGCTGACGTTTTCTCAAATGAGCATTTTCCTCTCTTCAGATGCCATGAAATCGGTTATTGCCATAGAACCTGAATTTGTAACAGCAATAAAAAGGGTGAAGAATGAAATAAAGTGAAGATTTAACGATTAGGCACCCTGGAACTGTCAAGTCCTTATTGTCCCGAATCTATGTCCACATGGCATGATGGACATTTCAGGGTCAAAATAACAGCACACCTGTTGAAATTAAACTTAAGCCCACACTGCCTACTGTTTTGTAGTAATTAGAGTAAAAATGGTTTACAGAACTCAGAAATTCGTTAAACAGAAACACAGCAGGCGTATTTTCTTTCTCCACATGTAAGCCTTTCACATAGATTTGTGGACCACTATAACAAAAGAAAATCCTTTGAGATGTGGTTATGTTTTTATTGACATAGTGAACTACCCAGCATCCAGGATGTTCTGGCAGAGAATTGATCCCTCCTAATGCTTTTTATAAAGCCTTGTTTCTTTTCATCACTGTGACTTACAATAGTCTATCTTGAGAGGTAAATATGTGCTAAGACATTTTCTAATAAAAAAATGGCTTAACAATTCTGAGAGCTACTATGGTCCTTATAAATTTCACTTAATACACGTATAAGGGCTGAATTCAGCACGCACTTTTATGCAACTGTTTGAGTGGTAAAAGTCTTAAATGGCAATATTAAATATTTAAAATAAAAACAGATTAGGTGTACTTAAGTTTGTAAACCTTCCTCACCAGTACATACATAAATAGACAAACAGACAATTGTCTTAATACACCCCACTACTATTAATTTTTGAATTTCCTATACATCAGTGAATTGAAAAATCTATCAGGCACAATTAAGCATATCTTATTTTACTTTCTCTTTTTATATATTACTATATATGTAACCCTCTTTAATCATAGTGAAAATACGTTTTCCTTATTTTAATAGAGCATGTCCAGACTACCCACTCAACTTCTACAACACATGAAATTAACAAAGTACATTCTATGTGTACAAAGTTAGTTGTATATAGACTATGTGCTGAGCTTGGTCCATCCATACATTAAAATTTGACAAATAGCTCACCCTCAAATAAAAAAAAAATGTAGGACCATTTAAAAAATTTGGTCTCGTGCCTCTGACTTTGGGTAAGAAAAATAAGCAAGTGTGGCCAGCTATTTGAAAGTCGGTTCTGCTTTAATTCTCCATTCTTTTTTTTTTTTTTTTGGTGAGGAAGATTCATTCTGAGCTAACATCTGTTGCCAATCTTCCTCTTTTTTTGCTTGAGTAAGACTCTCCCTGAGCTAACATCTATGCCAATCTTCCTCTATTTTATACGTGAGTTGCCACCACAACATGGCTTGACAAGTGGTGTAGGGCCACACCGGGAATCCAAACCTGTGAACCCTGGCTGCTGAAGCAGAGCGTGCCAGACTTAACCACTATGCCACGGGTCCAGCCCCTAATTCTCCATTCTTTATCATATCAGTTACATTTCCAAACCTGAATTCCTGACAAATGCCTTCTAAGGGTACAACATTTCCATGTATTTTGCTGTGCCCAATTGCACATAATTTTCCAACCTCTCTATTAATAGGCCTCATTCAAAATGTTTTTAAAAAACTCATTTGTTTTTGACTAATTTCCTCCACAAAAGGCCAGAAACATCAGAAGGGTCAGTTTCCACACTGAAGCGGTCAAGTACCTAATGCATAATCACTCAGAGAAGCAAGTTAATACTGAGATTACCGCAATAAATATGTTCAAGATCAAACACTATCCATCTTCAGGGTCACAAAGCCAGTTCATCTTTAGCCAAAGACAAAGGCTGGTCTGTGATTGGAGACTTGCATCAGGCACCTTGGGGAATAGTCAGATCTATTCAATACACGTAGATTTAAAATTAGCAGAGATCCACTGTATAGACAGTTTACTTTTAAAGCATCAAATAGTGTGAGTAAGACATTCAAAAATCCTCCTCTGAACATTGGAACTTGGCACTAGAAACAATGTATATTTTAAATTTACATGCAGTTTTATGTGTTTCTAATTCTATTTTGAGTGTGTTTTCTGTGTGTCTGGTAAATGATGAGGACATGACGATGATGAAAATGGTGATGATGATGACAACAAAAGTTGCATTTTCCTGGAGCTGGCCCGGTGGCTGGGTGGTTGGGTTCGTGTGCTCCGCTTCGGCAGCCTGGGGTTCACGGGTTCAGATCCTGGGTGTGAACTTACTCATCAAGCCATGCTGTCAAGGCATCTCACACACAAAAAATGGAGGAAGATTGGCACAGAGGTTAGCTCAGGGACAATCCTCCTCATACACGCACACAAAAAGTTACCTTTTCCTTAACTTGTACTAGTTTATCAGCCAACTATTTACATACATTTTTGCTAACTATCCCAAAACTCTATAAGGCAGGCATTAATATGCCTATTTTACAGATGAATAACCTAATTTCAGAGTTAGAGTAACTTTATTCAAAGTCCTAAGCTAACAAACTCCAAGGTCCAAGCTTTTTACATTATATCACAATTCCTTTTATATCTTTGGGAAGTCTCACATTGCAGAACCAAGTCTCCTGAGGACAATATAGACACAAAATGTTGAGCAAGAATTTACCAAAGTGCCCATGTGTGCTTAACATTGCACTAGGCATGATGGGGAGTATTAATGAAATATTAGATATAGTCATATAGTCATACCTTTTTGTGAATTAAATGAAGATGATCTTGCTTTTGGAACTAATTAGAGAACCCCTGAAAACAACACATTATGAAAATACAAATCATATTAAGAGAGTTTAATTGTTAAACCTTAAGCCCATGAGGGCAAGGCGGAAACCTAAACCACCCTTTTGTTGCACAGAATGTAGCAGTTTCTCTACAAAGATAGTTGTTTATTGAATGAATCTGTGAATGAATGAAGGCTGATCTTTAACGTCACTCTTTACTACTGTTCAGTCCTTACTCCAAACATACAATTAGTACCCCAATCCTGGTGACATTGTCTTCTCAATCTCTTTTGAATGTGTCCCTTTTTCATTTCTTCTATCAGTTATAGACTCACACAAAGCAAGAAATAGTCAACAAACAGCAACAAACAACTCAGTGGTTCTGACCAATAAACAAAAATAATTCCAAATTATTATTCAAGAATTTACATCAAACAAAATAGAGCTCATTTTGCCTTCTCCATTTTTCTCTAAATCAGAAGTGGCTTGCTGACAAATGGGTGGATCAGGCCAATCTGTTTGTATTTTATAAGTCCCTATAGTTTTAATCTTCAAACTGTTTTTAAATGTTTTAATCAATTGCCTATATTCTGAAATTTGTAGATTTCACAGACCACCTGAACTGACTTTCTTTCAAAAAATTATATTTTCCTACACTGAATTCTTCTTTTTAGGGTAAAATTGAGCTGCCTTAAGCCCTACCTATATGGAGTATGCACTCTCCAACTCACCCTTGTTTCCACTACTCACTATCTCTGCATCAGTGAGACTAAAAGTCACATCCATGCTCTGAATTTTATTATCATGTAGCTAAAGTAAAATAAAATATTTTCTACACTAGGTCCACTCATTTGAGTGGGGACCGCTGCTCCCCAGAGATGATCCTCTTCAACCTCCAATGGGAGGTTGGGTCCTGGCATTTATTCTTACTTCTGTGCTAATATACATCCATTCTAGCATCTTAGATCTGTGGTTTTAGGCAAATTAACATTGCTGAGCTTCAGTTTCTTGAACTATAACATGAGCCAATAAGCCTCCCTGCCTTTAATATTCCTGTGAAGATTAAGTGAGGTGTTTCTCAAGTGCTGAGGACTGTTGGACACTTAGTAAATGATCAATGCATACAAACTTACTTCTGTGATGATGATGATGATGATCTCTACCTCTTCCATAGCCACATGTAAAAATCAATTAGCATGAGATTGTCCCACCATTCCCATTGTAGGGTGGGGTGAAAGTAATCTGGGATAAGAATGCAGGCATAAAGAGGGAAACAAGTCCCATTGAAATAGCCTCTGAATTCTCAAACACAGCCATGTGTCACTTAACGACAGGGATACTTAATGAGAAATGCCAGGTTAGACTAGAATCTGTATTCAAGTAGTGATTCTCCAACATGGTTCTGCATTAGAATGACTCCTCACCACACACAACAACATAGGAGAGCTTTTGAATTTAACACAGCTTAAGCCCCACCCTAGATTAAGTATGTCTGGGGTGAGTCCTCGGAAACAATTTGTTTCACAAACTCTCCAGTTGTTTCTATGTGCATCAAGTTGGAGAATCCCTGAGTTAGACCAAAATGTGTGGTGGTAATAAAAGAAGAGGAAGTGGGGGAAAACAAAATAGCATCTTTAGATGATTTGATCATTGTGCAGACATCAGAGTATGCTTACACAAACCTAGATGGTGTAGCCTACTACACACCTAGGCTATATGGTACTAATCTCATGGGACCACCGTTGTATATGCGGTCCAGCCATTGACTGAAAGTTCATCATGCCACACATGACTGTATTAGATAATGGCCCCAGATAGAGAAGGAAGAGAAGAAATGATGTCTTGATATGTATATAGACAGAGAATGAAAAAGAGTGGGCCACAAACAGGATCCAGGAAGGGAGCCTGGCTTATATATTGGGTCAGGATGGGAGAATGGGCTCTGTGTTATAGAACTGTATTGATAAGAAGATTCAATGAGGTTTCAATAGACAGGTAAGATCTATAGATACCCGCAGAGATGGAGAGCAAATCATCAAGAGGCTTAGGGGATTTGGTTCCTAAGTGTAAGCATGGAGAACCCCAGGAAGGAAAGAATCACTGAAAAAATTATGGAGGATAGTCATATTTCACAGGTGAAATGGAAAGATTTCCAAATAACAGAGAACTCTAGGGTTGAGATGCCTGGCAGATGGCTAATTACAGTGAAATAACTTATAAGAGATAATTTTTGAAAGACTACCAAATCAGAGATTAAAAATCAGTTCTTTAGGCTTGGTTTGAAGTATTATTTAGCGTAAAGGTGCCATTGATTTGGTAGAACTTGGAATAATTTGCTACATTAAATGCCAAAGAACTGAAATCATTGGGGATGAATAAAATAAAAGGATAAAATGATGGGAAAATTCTTGAAGTATGAGAAGATGTTTCCTGCAAGTGAACACGAGGTCTGGTGACCTGTAAGATTAAATCCTCTGTACTAGGGATGGCCACATCTCATTATGATCCTTTTTCACTTAAACCATCCTGCACACCAATAGTGGATTTTGATACTATACAAACCATAGCTGTTGATGAACATGAGCTTACCAACGGGGTAAGTTTTGAGAAATGCGTTGTTAGGCGATTTCGTCATTGTGCAAACATTACAGAGTGTACTTACACAAACCTAGATAGTATAGCCTACTACACACCTAGACTATATGGTACTAATCTTATGGGACGACCATTGTATATGCAGTCCGTCATTGACAGAAACGTTGTTATGCGGCGTGACTTGTATTTTGCTTTTCAACCAACTGCTCTACTGTTAAAACATAAATATATAAAATTTGACAATTTTTTTTTGGGGGGGAGGAAGATCAGGCCTGAGGTAACATCCATGCCAATTCTCTTCTTTTTGCTGAGGAAGACTGGCCCTGGGCTAACATCTGTGCCCATCTTCCTCCACTTTGTATGGGACGCTGCCACAGCGTGGACTGACAAGCGGAGCATCGGTGCATGCCTGCGATCCGAACCCAGGCCACCAGCAGCGGAGTGCGTGCACTTAACTGCTATGCCACGGCGCCGGCCCCTTGAAAATTTTTTTTTTGAGGAAGATTGCCCTGAGCTAACATCTGTTGCCAATCTTCCTCCTTTTTTCATTTTTTTTTTTCCTCCCCAAAGCCCTACTAGATAGTTGTATGTCATAGTTGTATATCCTTCTAGTTGTTGTATGTGGGACACTGCCTCAGCATGGCTTGATGAGCGATGAGTAGGTCCATGCCCAGGATCTGAACCAGCAAATCCTGGCCCGCCAAAGCAGAACACGCAAACTTAGTGGCTGTGCCACTGGGCCGGCCCCAAAATTTGACAATTTGAAAAATAGAGAAGAAAAATAAATCAAACACCATTCTACCACCCCAAGACATTTTGGTATGTTTCCATTGAGTCTATTTTCTATGATTTTGCATGTAACTGAAGCGATGCTCTACAATTCTACTTCTTACTTTTTTCACATAATGTTATTTTCTATCTTAATGTTTTCACAACCAGCATTTTAATGACTATACAATATTCCATTGAATGAATTTTTCACTCACCTATTGCTGGTCATTTAAGTTCATTTCCTACTAAAACATCAACTCCTCAAATATCTTTTTTTCTTTATAATCAAGAGTGTTTATAATCAAATGTTACACAAATATAAATCAACACTTTTTAAAACCACTGTAGTGAACATCTTCAGAACATCTTAGAGCACTACTTGCTAATAAGGTCTCAGGAGAGGCAGGGAGAGAAGGATGAAGAGAAGGGGAGGGAGAATGTGCACTAGGATTTAAGAATCTCAGGCTCAGCTATTCATGAAAAATTCTAGACATTTGTACAATTCCCTCATTCAACTATTTCTGAGAATCACCAAGGGGTGACATAGGTGAGTCCACAAATCAACCAGGCTGTTGTAACCTGTTGCGGAAATCCATAGCCGCTGTTGATCACCTTAGGGCTGTGTTTCCTGGCTGACTTGGGTTACATAGGAATTTATAGTCAGTAAAACATGCTCTTGAAACGTATAGTGTCATGTCAGCTAGACAATATATTTTCAAACAAGAGTGATAATCTCCCTCCCTATGTGTTAAGCTCAATTATTGAAAAAGTCCCACTGGCAGATGGCTTTGGCCCTAAAATGCTACAGATTCATTTAATTCCAACTGTAGCTATAATGATGTAAAAAAAATTATTTTAACTATTGTGTAGGAGCTGTTGTTAAATCAGGCTCATGAAGCCAGACTGTTTACTTTAAGGTAAATGTATTTTTCAGGAACATTGTTAAATCTCGTAGATTTCTGGCTTCTAACATCCCTACCCATGGTTTACATTTATTATGAATGTCTGTATTGTGCATAGATTTGAAGATTTGTCCTAGGTATTCTTGATTTTGTTTTCTCAAGATCCATATCCTAATTTAGCCCTCTTAGAAGGAAAGGGGAGCAAAAGCAAAGAAAATTAAGATTAAAGAAAGCATATTAAGAGAATATTAAGAGAAATAGAGGGTTTCTTCCTAAGGTTTAGAACATAACTAATTTTATTCATTCAACTTAGACTTTTCCAATAAATAAATGGAGCACTATATTCTAAAGAGGGAAGCCAACATGAAAGAAGTCATAGATAAAGCACAATGCAGAAGTCAGAGCTCTAATATCTTCTCTTTAATGATGCTACTTTGGCATTAATACCCTTTGATATCATGGTCCTGGAATGCCCTTGGAGTTGATTCTGACTATGCTAATGCTCTCAGTGCATTTATTGGAGTAGAGGTTGAGGTCAGGATATCTTCAGTGACAGGAATGTAGCATTAAAATATTTTTTCCTTATTTTGGATTATTCCTGTAAGACAGATTGCCAGACTTGAATCTCAACCATTGACCATTACCAATCAAATGCCGTTGTTCTCATGTTATTTAGCTTACCTTTATTTTATGCTCCAATATTTTATTGTACATACTTATTTGCATATCTATATCTAAACCACATTTATGATTTCTCCATGCCCATTTTCTCTGCTTCTAGACTTTGTGCCTGTTAAACAGGTATGCTATTCTTTCTCATGTCTCTAGTGAGACTGAATGCCACTCATAGAATTCTAACCTTAGGTTTTCTAGAAAATCTTACATCAGGATTTTTCAAATATCTCATAAATTTCTCTTAATGTCAGAGTACCTTAACAGGACAACTTAGAGGTCGAAGGGACAGCCTGAAGCTGCTATCTTCTTCTTAGTATTTTAAATTATATTACATATCATATAGGTTTTGCTTTCATATAAAAATAACAGTTTTTAAGGTATTTGTGGATGTCTTCCTTTACTAAAAATGGGTTAAAATTGATGCTCCAAATGGGTTTATCATAGTTTGTTACAGGTGCTCTTTCCTTAGTCTTCGATTGCACTTGAATACTTGCTTTCAAGTGGTGAATTGTTTGTTAGCATGTCTTTCTTGTATATTCTGTTCCCTCAGATAATCTAGCTTGTCGTGCCTGGTTAGTAATATCAATTGAGAAGGAGAGGAAGAAGGAGATAAAGAGCAGGACGAGAAAACGGAGAAAGAGGAGGAAAAGCAGAAAAAGGAGAATAAAGAAGCATCCCTCTAATCTACGGTTTTCTCCACTCTGAGTTCAGAATATCTGTGCTATTGAGCGGCTTGTGCAGAACAACTCTATAATAACCTTTGCTGATATGCATCAAAAGAAAAATACTATGTAACAGTTTAATTCAATGAATAAACATTTCATTTACATTTAATAAGACTGTTTATATGTTAATTCAGAGAAATGGGGTACTTACAATTTTAGAAGACCGATCTAACTGATTTGCAATTAATTCAAGGTATATCAATAAAGAATATATTACATTAAAATCTAAGAAAACTAAGGAACAATAGAAGCTATCTTGTCTGCAGTAAGCCTGTTTCATTTGTCCTGGTATACATCTTGTAGATTTCATAATACTTGTGAAACAAAATAATCATCAAGTATCTTAATTTCTGTCTTGTTCTCTCCATTGAAGGAAGATTTTCTCCACAGACACCCAGACCCTTTCAGACAAGACAAACTTGCTCCCTTTGCTAACATTGCTTTGTAACGGCTTGTAAGTTTCAGGGACTATAAATGGAAGTTGTCAGGTACCTGAACACACGTCCCATCCAGGATTGCATGGGAGTCGAGGTCCATTAGCAGCCTTCAACAAGATCTGGAAGCTCTTCAAGAACTCAAAAACTGGAAGATATGCAAATACCTAAAGACGAAAAGGATAGAAAACAAGTTAACCTAATAATGGATGGGAAGAGTAGTTTATGAATTTCGTAACTGATGGAGAACTACAATTGGATTGCTTACAATATTACAAACAGATCAAGCAATGGTTGCAAGCTGCCTGAGAAGGCTGGACACCAATGCTGTGGCCTTGAGGATGTCACTGGGGGGTCATTGTAACCAAACATAAAATCTCAATCTAAAGTGGTGAGTGGTCCTGTGAGAGGCATCTCTGAGCCCACTTGGAAATGTGATTTATCATGAACTGAAAGTCATCTCTTGACGTTAGCATTGGTAGAGGCAAAGCCCACCATGGATAAGGAAAAGACCTATCTTACAGGTTTCTGGAACCAGACAACTCCAGATTTCTTATGTGAACTTATGGAGAGGGAAGGTTTCCTCAGAAAGATTGAAACTTTACACTGATGAGTGGTGGCTCTGAGAAAGTTTAATTTATTTTAGAAAAGTAATGATAGTGACATTTTCTTTTCTTGGAGGGTTCTGGAGAAGATTCATACTGACTACACTTACTTTTTGAATTTCACATGACACATGAAGTCTAGAAGAGAATTGGAAGAACCATAAAAAGTTCATTTCTGAAAGAAATTAGGAGAAATATTGGCCATCCTTTCTATATCAATTTATGTATCCAAACATCACAATGGATTCCCAGTCTTTCCACAGAGAAAACTAAAGGTCAATTATTAAGATAACAGTCTAGAACTGCAATAGGCACACACGCAGATTATTTCTTTTCAATTCCCTTAAAAAAGATTTGCGTTCATCAAGAAAAGTGTACACTAATGTCTTGGATATATTAAAGTTGTCAATTTTTTAAAATTGATTTGGTTTCCAAACTATCATTATATCTCCTCTCTATATTTTTGTCTATTTTATTTCTGTAATCCAAATAGTACCTGAAAGTATGTAGAAGAGTAAATTATTTTATTTATTAAAGTTGTTCTTTTCATATTGGCAAGTCCTATTATGCTCCTCAGCTATGGCTAACAGCACATACTCTAGACATCGCATCTGGTTTAGCAGAGGTGCTCTGATAGCCTATGTTCAGGCTACTCTAGAGTGACATCTTCTCCGCTGGGAAGTGGCATAAACAGATAGAAAATAATTGATTGTTTTCATTATAATGTTTCAGATTTTAGTTTTACTTATAAAAAATGTTTGGTATGATGGGCAAGTAATAAATTAAAATGTCAGTTTGTCTTTTTCTCTGATAGGGAAGAGCTAGATGGAGAATTGGAGTTGTGGTACAATATTACTTCACGATCTTCATGAATTTCTATAGAATTCAAGGAAATCATATATGCTGTGGTGTTTAACAGTAAAGATCAATATCTGAGCCTATTTGATATACTGCATAAATTTCTTACAGGAAATGTCTTAGCCCAGCCCATCTCATAGGATTCTATTACATGCTTATTGAATTTGCTTCACATTTTTTTTGTGTGTGTGTGAGGAAGATCAGCCCTGAGCTAACATCCATGCTAATCCTCCTCATTTTGCTGAAGAAGACCAGCTCTGAGCTAACATCTATTGCCAATCCTCCTCCTTTTTTTCCCCCAAAGCCGCAGTAGATAGTTGTATGTCATAGTTGCACATCCTTCTAGTTGCTGTATGTGGGACGCAGCCTCAGCATGGCCGGAGAAGCAGTGCGTTGGTGGTGCGTGCCTGGGATACAAACCCAGGCTGCCAGTAGCGGAGTGTGCGCACTTAACTGCTAAGCCACGGGGCTGGCCCTCTTCACGTTTTTGATGCCTTAAAAGACATTAGTAACTAACACCACTACCAAATGAAAAAAAATACTGGAGAAAAAAAAATTCTAGTAGTTGTGCTTATTGAAATCAAGATGCTTAATATTCTGAACACATGGGTCTTTACTGAAATTTTTAAAAAAGTTTCAAGTTTAAGTACATTTTGAAAAATAGATATGTAGTTTTACCCACACCTTTGGCTTTGCTTACATATCAAATTCCTCCCACATTAATTTGATAAAAATTGTGTGTAGGTTTTGGATTGCTATTGAGTATTCTTTCCAAGATGTACTTAAAATGCCAAAATAATTTTACAGTACAGGATAACAGTGCTGTTTGAAATAAGGAAGGAAAGACAATTTTAAATTTGTGAAGTTGGTTTTTTCATTGCTTCATGACACTAAAAGACAAACAATAACTGATTGCTATCAGTGCCATCATGAGTTAGAATTTCTTGAATTAATTAATAATTAATTAGTTAATAAGTGAATAACAATACTTTGCACTGGGCATTATTAATACAGAAATGACTGCTTATAGTTTTGTTTGTTTCTTAATAGGGTAAATTTTTCATCTTCTCCCTAAGGACCTTATTGTTCTCATTATTTTGTAATTATTTTTTGCTCTAAAATGCAATTGTTAAAGATAAAATTCAATATATTCTTATCTTAAAAATCACAATTTTCAAATTCATAGAGGGAAATTAATGCTATCTAATTGAAAATAAAATAATATATGCTTACTATAGATACCTATTGAGTTAGAACATAAGGACACAGCATTAACAATAAGGAACTTAGTTCAAAAGCTTGCAGAGGAGAATTTATGAATTTATGATCAATAATATGATAAATGCTTTGTTATGTATGGATATTGCGTTATAGAGGTGTAAATGTGGACTCATTTTTTTTAACATGGTGGTACAAGTTGAATGCTGAAAGAGAAACTAATATTATGAGAGGCCGAAAATATGAGCAGTGTTTCTGCAGAAAGATATTTGCAGTAAGGATAATTCTAGAAGAGAAGGAAAATAATAAAAGAAATGGAAACCTGATAAGCTGTACAATTTGCAAAATGTGAATTAATCAGAATGGTGAGTTTTTTAATGCTCCTTCAGAAGGGGAGGCAGTTGACTTAAATAGCAGGAAGAATTACCAAAAAGACAAAAGTGAGGCATTTTAGAGATACAGAATAAGGAATTTGGACGTGATCGTATTATTAAGTTATTCTGTAGTGAATCACCAAATATTTTTGTAAATAGGGTGTGTTTTAGAAATACAGGTGTGGTGGCGATGTAGAAGAAAGACTGGAGGGTTTAAACACTTACCAGTTAAGAACAGTGTCTACAATGAGATGTTAAAGACTTGTACAGGTTAAGGCAAGTAGAGCTACCTGCTAAAATAAACACACTCTTAAATCTCAGCAGCTTAGCAGAAAGTGTATTTCTTGCTCGCTCAAATTCCAATGTCCATAGGTCAAGAAGTAGCCTTCTATATCACCATTCAGGGACTTTTTGTATTTATGTTCATTAAGAATATTGGCCTGCAATTTTCTTTCTCTCTCTCTTTCTTGGCCAGGGTAATGCTGGCCTCATAAAATGAGTTTGGAAGTGTTCCCTTCTATTTATTGGAAGACTTTGAGAAGAGTTGGCATTGATTCTTCTTTAAATGTTTGGTAAAATTCACCAGCGAAACCATCCGGTCCCTGGATTTTCTTTGTTGTGAAATTTTGATTACTGATTCAATCTACTTTACTCATTAGAGATCTATTCACATTTTCTATTTTTTCTTAACTTAGTGTTGGTAGGTTGTATGTTTCTAGGTTGTCTACATTGGACTCTCTTTTCCCAGTGGGCCTCTGGGCACGGTGCTCTGCTGGCCTGGGAAGGAGCAATGTGTTCAAAGTGAAACCACTGCTCTCACTCCTGTAATGTGATCCTTTTCCAGCTCCGCGGTCCAACAGGCGCTTCAGCCTCGCTTCTGGGTTGTGGGATTTTCACAATGTTGTCTTGTCCATGGATAGTTGTTAGTCGGTTTTCTCGTGGAGTGAAGTTAGGAATGACCTAAGTCGCCATCTTGATGACGTCACCTCCCACTCTGCTTATTTTAAAATCACTACACTACAACAAAGTTGCATGAGTTTCTTTATAACTTAAGACAATTTGATTTCATTAACTTATTTGAGAATCTGCAGAAAAAGGCAAAAAGTATCCTTACAAATTGGAGAAATCAGAAAACTCTCTCCCAGCAGGGGAAATTTTGCCATTTATATTGGGAATGATAAGAAAACAGGTGATTTTAGAAGCTGGATAAAGGAATGAGATTTTTCAAGGAGAAAAGATTTGTTTGAAGAAAAGCTTGGAAATCTCATTGACAGAAAAGAAAGAGAAGTGAAATTGTTGTTAAGAAGAGATAAACCAGGATTTACAAACACACACACACACAGGAATGGTCAATGCTGCCAAATGAAGCTGAGAGGTCGAATTGATTTAGGACTGAAGATAAGACATAGGATTGGTAATTAGTAAATAATTGGTGACCATTGAGACAAAATATTTATTAGAACAGTGTTCTTAGAAATCAGATTATGGTGGGTTGATGAGAGATGAGAAAAGAAATGTGGTGATGTCAATTTTCAATAATGTTGATTTTCTTTCTGACTTCATAATGCTTCTCCTACTGCTACTGTGTATATGGGTTCACACTGATGTTTCCAACTCTAATTCATTGCCCTGTGGATCATTCTAGCCTTCTCTTGTCTCTAATCTGTAACCTGTCTCTCCAACAGTGAGAAACACAGCTCCCATATCCATCATCCATTCATTTAATCATTCATTTTCAACATAGATATGTAGTAGTATCAAATTTGTTAACATGTACTCCTTTGGGAAATAACTTCAGCAGGTAGTTTATGCACAGTTTCTTTTGCCTTTAGTCTTTCAGACTCCATTCATTTCTAAAGTAACTTAGGTCAGTGCCTTATGCCTCTACCTTCTTCAGTGAGGTTGTTTCACACATTTGTAATACAGTTAGATTATTTTGTCATAGACTACATCCTATCCTGGAATTACCCTAAACACCTGTGTGTGTGTGCGCATGTGTGTGTGTGCGCGCGCGCGCATATGCGCTTTCATTTCAGACATTGTTTCATTCATTTTGCTGGAAAGTCCTAGGAGTTTTAAAAATTCCATTATTGATGACCATTATTGTGTCAATAAAATAGATTGTCTTGAGTGCTAAGAGTGATAAGTAACTGCATTGGAGATGAGATTGGAGATTTGAAGTTAGTTTTCACAGTTTGGAATAGCCACTATGTGGATAAGGAAGCGGATTAGCCAAGGAAGCTGAAAAAGCTTTCTGAGTTGCTTCAGGGCTTACGCAAAGCTGCGATCATAAATGTATAATGGATATGATTACACAGAGTATGAGGTTTTCTCCAGCAGCCTAGGAAAAAGAGAGATGGTTGATTGCTCAACAGTTGGGCACTGCCAAGGAAGGGTCAGCAACAGAAGGTAAAGCGGAGAGAACATATATAAAGCAGTCAGGAGAAAGTCACTGAGACGATTAACCATGAGATAGGTCCAGCACGGGCTGGAAGGGAAATAAAGCCAGAAAGCTTTTATATTCTAATAGACTAGGAGTTCAAGTGATTAGTGGTCAGAGATGAGAGTAAGAGCAGATCCGGCTAAGTGGAAGAGTAGAAAGTATCAGAAACTGGCTGGATAAGGGGGTTTCAGAAGTCAGGAATATGATTCATTACGATGTATAGTTAACCCACTAAATGTAGTAAGAAGGAAAAAGCATATGCTTACATAATAATGGGAAAAACAGAACATCCTAGCCTTCACAACAATTGCATTTGGGGAACATAAACTTGATTTATTTTGTTTTCATTGTAACTAAACTGTTAAGCTGAAAAGCTATAAATCAACATCCCAAGTAGATTCATTAGTGGCCATGCAATTAATTAAAGCTAACTCAAATGTACTTTATAAAAATTATCAGAGGTTAAGACTCGTGTTTAAACCCAGGTATTAATTGATGTGTAGCTTATAGTCAAGTATAAATCCTTCTGGGCTTTAAATTTAGACAGAGCCATCGGTATACCAGTCATTTACATACTGACATGTTTCAAATCTCCAGTCTTACAAAGCATTACACTTTGATTCCTTCAATTCCGCTGGGGAATGTAAAGAATGTTACAAAGAAAACATACTAAATCTGAGCAAAAGGAAATAAATCAGCTAACTATTTCTAACTTTAAGGTAATAGAATTATTACTTATTAAAGATAAAAAATATAGTAATGGGTAAATTCTTCATGGAATCTCAAATTGAGAAATGAAGGAAGCCACTGAAAACAAACCTCTTTCAAAAACTCTTATCTATCAAATGTCCCACTAAGCTCCTTAAAAAAGGTACATCGTTGCAGGGGGCTGGCCCTGTGGTCTAGTGGTTAAGTTAGCGCACTCTGCTTCAGTGGCCCAGGGTTCATGGACTTGGATCCTGGGCACAGACCTACACACTGCTCATCAAGCCATGCTGTGGCAGTTCCCACATACAAAAAATAGAAGAAGATTGGCACAGATGTTGGCTCAGGGCCAATCTTCCTCAACTGCACCCCCCCCAAAATGTACATCGTCTCTATCTGTGATTATGGTTGCAATAATGCCTTAATATATATGAAATCTTATTTATTTATTCATATTAATTAAACTCCTTGAATCAGTTACTATTTTTTAAAAAAATACTTTCTTTGGCTTAAAATAATACCCAGCAGACACTCCTTCATTTTTGGATGATGAAAATAACGCTGAGTTAACAATAATTAAAAATGAAACCTTTCCAATTATTGTTACTTGGATATATATAAAACCTAGACATTATAAACATTACTGCATTGCAATATACATTATGTTTTAAACAATATTTTTAGAGGATTTACTTGCCTTTTAAGGTTTTTGTGCATTGTAATTCTTATCTTTGAAATCACCAGGGAATTTTCAAATTTTGACAATGCTATAATGGTGCAATCTGAAGCTATTGGCAGAATTATCTTTATATAGTTCCATAAAGCTTTTCCACATGGATGATGGTTTCATAAACCATCCCCAATCTAGATATGGACTTTAACTGTCTTGCATTTTCAGATTCTAGATTAATTTGTAAATATGGTAATCATCCTGACTGACAGATTACAACTTATCATAAAGTGTTTACCAACTGACACCCATTAGTACTTTTTCATGAAAGCATGTTGCGATGTTAATGATATTAGAGATTAAATAATTGATGTTGATAGCTTTAGGAGGGTGAGATTCCATTTATACTATTCTCACATTTTAAACAAGAATGGATGCTTCTCTGTTAGACCGTATGTCACTGAAGTCAAGACATTTTGTTCAAGACCAACATTTTCATGGAAGGAGAAAGAATGTTAAAATAGAACAGCAAAGACTACAATGAGTAGCCAAAGAGACAAATCAAAGTGTTGTACAATAATGTCATATGTATGGTGAGGTTATTTCCTGGTGTTTTATTTAAACTGTTTAAGTTGCATCATTAGTTAAGAATTCCGCAGAACTTTTCCCTAATTTTAAAAATGAAATATTTCCTGATAAGAAATATGTAGTTTAAAAGACTTTTATTTTAAGCAGATTTGAATAGCAATTTCCACGAAAGACTTGTGAGAGCTGTGCTTCCATTGCTCAGGAACCAGTCTTGGAGAATAGGTTTCCAGGTTGCAGCCTTCAACAAGAAATGTGTGTAAGCATATAGCAAATGTCATTTATAGATCTGTTAGACTTGGGAACTTAGAAAAGCCATTTGAATGACCGAAAACAGCTGTAAACAGATTATCTAAACCTTGAATATTACAGATCTAGGAGAAACCGAAGGATGCAGGGTACTACTCTAGGGCATCACTGATGCTTTTTGAGTTTATGGATTCAACTGGTGGCTTGATATTGTGTATTCAATAAGCATTGGTCCAGAAAATCAGGTCAATGATAAAATAATTGGTCACTTAACAGTGATTGCCTTTTAATATGTATATAAATGAATGAAACTCTAAAATAGATAAATTGTATTGTTTCCGTCAGGAATTAAAACTCATTTCCTAGTAGCATCCACAGCAGTAAACTCAATTTACTGGAACCAAAATTTCCGGAAACTAAATTTCATGAGATTTCTTAGCACTCAGCTTTGGGATAGCCATGCAGATCAGAAGAAAATGGGATTAGTTCAAAAACTGTTCAATGTTTAACTGTCCTCAAACACATTTAGCCGTATGATCAAATCTATACATATGCTGCCATATAATGTAGGCGACTGCTCAGAATAAACACTCTCCCTTTTTCCTCACTCTTAAAAAGAGAAAATTGAAATCTCTCATACATATGTCACAAGGTTGACATGAGAAACAAAAAATGTAAAATCTCAAGTTTTTATGAACCTATTGTGAGCAATGCAGTGTGCTAAATATTCTGAGGAGTCCAAAACTGGACAAAACACAAATATTTTTCTCAAGAAACTTAGAGAGTAGATGGGTAGGAAAAATAGATATGTTAATAATTACTACTTAAGGTCAAAATGGATAACTGCCATTACAGGAAAAGGTAAACTAGTATCCAATTTCTGAGATTAAAAATGTTACTTTTATAGAGTGTGAAGGAGGTTTCATATGCCACGTCTCATTTACCATGACCCTCAAATAAAGATTATTTGGGTATATAGTGATCAGAAGAAGGTATCCCGGAGAGAGTGAATAGTGAGAGCAAAGGCATAAAAACAACTTGGAGCACTCTATGGAAATACACTGCAAATGGTTAAATGAATGCCTTGTTGAGCTGGACAGATCAGGATTCACGTGTCGGTTCACATTTAATAGCTGTGTAAACTTAGATCAACTATTTACCTTCCTCATCTGCAAAATGGAAATGATAATAGCATTTTTATTAAGGTTTGTTTTGAAGAAAATGAGAAAATGCATATAAAGTTCCGGGTTACACATTACTATTGTTGTTATTATTTTTAATATTTTTTATTATAGGGTTGGGAATATGTTATAGTTTCATCCATGTTTGAGTATTTACCTTGAGGAAATGTGGAATAACTAGTGTTGATTTTTTTTTTCAAAATATTGGTGTACTCCTATCTAATATGTAAGTTAGAAAAATAACTTTGATATGATGACCAAAAATTTTATATTTAAATTTTGACACGTATAATTAATGATAACTAATACATTTGGGTAACACTGCATGTTACAATGTATTTTATATGTATTGGCTGAATTAATCTTTACAATAACCCTATTGGATAGATACCTATATATCTATCTATCTATCTTTTTACAGATGAGAATAAGAAACTGAGCTCATGCTTCTGGATCTACTGATGAATGTGATAAATAATCCTAAAAACAAGGAATATAGAATTTACCTAGCCTTACTACACAGAAAGAAATCTCTAGGAAGATACAGAATTAGTAGATATCATGTAGATTTATTATTCATACTATTTAAAAGAGCATTACATAAGTAAATTCGTTTCATGAATTCTGCAGATATTTGCTGTTATTTCCATGCACAAAACATTGTTCTAGGCACTGTGGAGGATGCAACAATTAAGTTTGCCCCAATCCAAGTAGGAAGTCATATATTTACATGTTTTAATATACAAAATTGCCATAACTGAGATGCAGGTAAAGTGCTAAGTGAGCCAAAGGAAGGGAAATATGAATTTTGCTTAGTGTTAATTACAGAGGACTGCATGAAGAAGGATTATATTTGAGCTAGACCTTGGATAACTGGGACTTTGTGAAGAGAATCCTAAAGAGAGGAAACAAAATGAGCAAAAGGTGGAATATTATTGAAATGGTTACCATGGAAAGGTGTAAGGATATATATGGCTGTAATTGCAAACAGGGAGATTGTGGAGTCTGCTGGAGACCTTGCTAAATCTGAGATTGTTCCTCAGGCAATCATGATTGAAAAAAAAGACTTTCTGCCACTTGATACCTGTGACAGAACTAAATATGAATTTTCTTTATATTATATAGTGGTAACCCTGGTGGAGTTACAAATGATGGGAGAAGGAAAGATTGGGAGAAACATTTCAGACACTATTTCACAAATCAAGAAGAGAGATGATGAGGAACTGGTCTTGGAAAGTGGCTTTGGGAATGAAAAAGATGTGATAGAGTCAACAGAATTTGATGTTACAACTAAATATAGGGAATGATGGAGCATTAGAATCTACAGTGACATTGAAAATTTCAAAACCACGTATCTTGGAGGAAAATGGTCAAGCAAGGAATATACGAGGTGAGAGTTGGAAGAAGTTGGGTGAAGATAATAATGGCAGGGTAATATTATTTATTTTACTAAATATATGTCTACAAAGTATACTAACTCATTTTTATCTGTATAAATGCACGCAAGCAATTGTCAATAAGCCAGATGGTCTTGAATAAAATAGGAATTATACTAACATCAAGAAAGATTGATCAGCATTAGTGGACATATAAAAACCAGGTAAAAAGAGTGTCCAACACCATTTTGATAAGTAGTAAATTAGCCAAAAGTCTCAACTGGACCCTATTTACTGAGAGATAAAACTTCTATCCATTAATTAAGCGATGCTGAGGCATAGTAAAATAAGTAGTAACCTGGTGTGAGATATTTAATAACAAGGATTTGATGGAAATGCAGGGCAAAGGAGGTTACTGGACAAGGAGCTATAGGCCAGAGACTCTGTTTTATTTAGATTAGGCTCCCCAGAGCATTTTTGAGTATAAACTAGACTGTACCTAGTGATGGACTCTTGGAAGATAAGGACACTCAAGGTAGAGTAAAATAAAAGCAGTTTCTGACTCATTTCCAGCTACTGCTAAGAGGATGACTGGCTGCATATGAGGAGACTAGAAAATAACCACTTCAGAATCAGAATTAATCAATCATGAATAATGTTAATGACATGCTAATGGAACATGCCTGGCACAGTTCTTTGGGCATCAAAGGCATCATCTCATGTATTCATTACAAAAACCTTAGGAGGCAAGTATAGATCAGGGTGCTAATGGAACAGTCATGAAATCATACTCCTCCCATCCTCAGTCAGTATTGGAGGACCTGAAATTCAGAAAATAAAAAGTTAAGGTAAAAGTTTGAGACTTTGCAATTATTGACACTGAGTTGATAGACAAAGTCATGATATTAACAAAGGAGATAATAGTGAGAAGAAAATAAGTCTGGAGGCAGGGCCTTGAGGAATCCTTAAATTTTTCTGAAGCTTTTAGTTAACACTGTAGACAACAATCAGGTTTTTACCCTTAAATGTAAATGCCCAGTTGGAATGACAAGTTCAGAGTTGTTCATTCATTACTGATAAAAACTTCATTTATAGAAACATTAACTTATCCTTCTGAAATTCTTGAGGAGACATTGTGACCACGCCAACTTTGGCAATTTTCTTGACAACCTCTTAGGTGACACCACATTTGTTAAAAGATGTGATCCTAGGAAGGGGAAGCAAGAGACTAAAGAACTTTTAAAAAGGTTCAAGGAGGTTTCCTGGGAAAAGAGTGTTCAAAGAAGAAGAAAATGATAATCAATTTCAACTATTGCAAAGAAGTCAAGAAGACTGGGGATGGAGAAGAAATTTATGAATCTTTAAAGAGAAGAGCTTCCATGTAGTCGTGGAGGATGAAGCCAAGTAACAATGAATTGGAGAGGGAATGACCTCGAGAATCATCAAGAACTACAGACAATAATAATTATTTGTGGCTTTTTTTTTTTTGGTAAGTTCTTAAGATGACTGATTTTTATTTATTCTTTGATAGGAAGAGCAAAGATGTTGATCACAGATCTGGAGTGTCTTAGGTCAAGGCCAAAAAAAAAACGGGGGCAAGAGAACATTGTCTTCACATCTAATAAACCTACATCTTCTAAATTTAAGACCTGGTTCAATATAAGAAATTGACAACATTCTTATTGACCAGGAGGAAAAGTCAAAGAAATGATTACTAAGGAATCCTCCACCCTTTTGCATCCCTCACTACATCTTCCCTACCATCATTTACCACCCTAAAAGAGAACACCTGTCTATATACTTTACCTTTATATTTCATTCACGGGTGGTGATGAAGAAAGGAAAGATTAAAAACAATAAAAATACAAAATAGTCACACTCCACAAAATAAAGAAAATAATACTTACAAGGAGTAGGAAGAATTTTTTAAGTTCAAGAAAAGTTACAAAATTCTGAAGTTGTACCAAAGCTAGCTACGCATTAACATCTCCACATTATCATATAATTAAATACCTGATGACTTGAGGACAGAACTCTGAGTTGAGCGGACATATATTCCACTTGACTGACTTTCCAGCTGAGCAAATGTTTCTCTTGGCTTGAACACAGACCTTCATTTTTTTTGTTGTGAATCATTTCCCCGGAAGTCACCGTTGCATAAATGGTGCTTTCTGACTCCTGATCTGCCCAGACAGCCAGGATCAGTAAGTATGCAAACGAGCTCAACAAGCAAGGTTCTCTTCCAAGATATTTGTCAGTTTTCTCATTCTAGGCCGTGAAGTGGTCTTTTTGTGAGGATCCCCAGGCAGTAGCCATGGAGTTAATCCTGATAATCCTTCAGGACTGCATCCGTTGCTCACATAACTGCATTCTAGACCTCCCTCAAATCTTGTGGGAAGCCCTCACTCACCCTGAGACAGCTTGTGTTTCCCTCTCTACTCTTTCCACCCAATGGCAGAATCTGGAGAGAAGCCAAAGAACTTCTAGAGATGTGCAGTAAACAATTTAAAAACCACTACAAAACCTTGGGGCCCAGATGGAGATATTTGTACAACCAAAAAAAATATATATTTTATTACAAAAATTTCTTGTAAAGTATTATGTCCTGTAAAATTATAGGAGGAAAACAAAAAATGCTAAAATGTGGACTGTTCATTTCTGAAATGTATTATTAGAGGTAACTGTTATTTTTCCTTTTTGTAAGCATTGGTAGTGTCTGAAATTTTCACAATGATCAGGAATTTGACTATAACTTAAAAAAACATTTTAAAAACCAACTTTGGGAATTTACAAACACAAGCAGATTGGTATAATCAAGTGATTCATTTAGATCAAGGAATCGTAGGTCTGAAAAGAGCTTCAGAGAACATGTCTCCATCTTATTATTTTACAGATGAAGAGAAAAAGTTCCAAGGGTGGCGGAGGGTGAGCGAAATGGCTTGTCCAGTGTCAAATATTTACATTACTTGGCGTAAATATGTACCTCTTACCTTAAAGGTTAACCTCAAGCTTGGAAATATCTCTAATCTGATTGAGTTCAAGCCTCAATTACACTGTAAGAATGAAACACTGATCTGGAAAATCCACTGATTTAAGAATTACTTAAATATGTACCAGAGTGTCTGACACATAATTGGTGCCAGGTGTCCAAGTTGTAATTGGTGCTGAATGGATGAATGATAATAAAAGTTGTTGAAAGGGACCATTATGGATCATTGTCACGTGATGTACTTGTTGAAGACAGGGCTCCTTATATTACAGTAAACTAGTGGGGAGGGACATCAATTTGGAGACTGAGGATATGTGCTTTATTTGGCTGCTGCCTTGGATAAATGATGTTTGCTCAAAATAGTAAAAATTTAAAAAAAAATAGAAAAAGGAAAAATAATCACCAGTCATAAATAAAAGAGACTGCTACCAAATTAGTAACTATGTCAGACAAATAAAGGTGCCCAGTGTTACGCTTTAGCCTCATTTGACCCATTTAGAAAAATAAAAGAGGAAAAAAGAGGCAGTATGAAGGAATATACTGCCCTACAGAGACTTTTCTAGCTTTGAATCTACATCTAATTTTGTTTTTACGAAGTATCCCACATAAATTGTCTTTTTCAGCATATTGTAGGGTAAAAGCACATGCTAATACCAACAAATTGGAAATTTATGTGTGCATATATAAAAATATTTGCGTACAGCCCCAGATGGAGGAAGCAACAGAGCATGAACCTTAGTTGCAAGGCTAACAATATATACTTTACACTGGGAGACGCAATTTGTGTGTGAAACAATTCAACCGCTGATTAGGAAAGTGACGCGCTCTGGAATAATGTGCCTTTAAATTCAGCAGTAAACATGAAGATGGGACTCCTGCTGTTTGCCAACATGTTTCCACATGTCTAGTTTATTCCCACATATAGCTTCTTAAGGCATTCAAGGAATATTTTATTTACTGATTATTCATCAACTTTAAAGAATAAAAAACATATGAGATATTTATAGAGGATAGTATTAAACAACCTATGAACTGTGCTACATAAATGATAATGGCAAAAGCAAAATGCAAAAATTGTTAAGAACCAACAGTCTGAGGACCAGTTCTAGCTGTGTGCTAGGTTCTAGCTAGGTAACCTTAGCAATTTATTTATTTGACCACAGTTATATCAGCTTTGTAATCTGTACAATGGACATGATAATACTACTTATACTATAAATATCTGTGAGGATTTAATCAGATAATTTACATAAGGAACTCATTATAGCATCTAGCAAATGGTAAGCTCTCAATAATCCTCATCATTTCAATCCTTTTCTAAAAACTGACATTTTAAGATCTGAAGGCTGTCTGAAATGGGGTTTGCATTTTCAAAATATGGTATTTGGTTATTCTCTTGACAGTGAACGCCACTGGCATTTATAATAGGAGACATAGTGGGGAGAGTTTGAGGTGAAGCGGATTATCCAGAAAGCTGCACGTTACTGATGACATAGATGGTGAGCGTTAGCTGCTTATAGGAGAGCACAGCCAAGAGTCAGTTAGAGAGACTGAGACTTCTCAGAAACATTTCTCGAGAAAAAATCCTGGGGAGAGGATGTGGGCCCAGTTTTAAAACCACAGAGTCAGAGAACGCTTTCTTTGTTGTTTGTTTGTTTCTTTCCCTGAATGTAGCCCAGGGCTTTCATTTAACTTTGTCCTTGACCCAGCTCCCCTAATTCAATCGCGTTTATGCCCTTGGTAGAATAAAGACTAGAGCTAAAAAAGGAAGTAGCCATGTTATGTAAAACTGTGTGAGATTCTTAGGCACAGAGAGCACTGCTTCTGTGTCTCCTTTACAGAACCGATTGTAAAAGGCACAGGGATATAGTTTTGTCTTTTAGCCATTGAGTCCGTGCAGCCCCGGCATCTGAAAGGCATCACATATTAGTGGTCTAGCCACTCCCCAAGGAGGTTGCAGAGTGACTGTGGTGCTTGGCTGGCAGGAGTAGATGGGACTAGGAGAGGCAGTGGACAATGCTCAGTAGGCGTACGAAGAGTCTCAGGCACATAGTAGGCCCTCAAGTAATATTTGTTTAGTGGCTTCATGGTCCCTGTACTGGGCTGAATTGTGCCCTCCAAAAAGATCTGTTTAAACCCTAAGCTCTGGTAACCATGAATATGATCTTATTTGGAAATAGAGTCTTTGCCAAAATAATAAAGTTAAATGAGGTCATACTGGATGAAGGGTGTACTCTAATCCAGTTACTGATGTCTGTGCAAGAAAAACAAGATTTGGACACAAACATACCCAAAAGAAGATTGCCTTGTGACTACAGAGGCAGAGACTGAAGTGATGCGTCTACAAGCCAAGGGATGCCAAGGACTGCCAGCAACTCAATAGCTAGGAAGACACATGGAAGGTTTCTCCCTACAGCCTTCAGAGAGGGCATGACTCTGCCAACACTTGTATTTCAGACTTCTAACCTCTAACTGTAAGAGAATAAATGTCTGTTTTTTAAGGCACCCAGTTTGAGTCACTTTGTGATAGCAACCCTAGGAGACTAACACAGCCCCCAAAGACATAGCATCTTGCCAATACCTAGTAAAGTCAATGGTGCTTAGTGGGGAGTTAAAACATCTACTCGAAGTATCTATGGTGCCTGGTAAAATGGCAATAGTGGGGCAGAGCTTAGCAGAATCTACCAAATCTCGCTGCTGTCGCCATGCGACGATTGGCCATCCAAGTTAAAATGCCCTTGCAAAGATGACCGTCAAGGGGCTGCCAATAGAACTTGAACAAAAGAGGGAAGAGAGGAGGCATTGCAGGGTGCTGGTGTTTATGGGCAGGCAAAATTCATCTCCCAATCGCCTCATTTTCAGCTTCCAACTGGGGAGGCCTGGGAAAACGCAGGCTACGGTAATACAGAACAGTTTTCTCTTGGTTATATGAAGAACTGCATTAGATTGTCTTTTCTTGCATGTGGGTCTTTTTGAGTTGTAAATGGTTTAAGGTCACTTATTACCCAGAAATGTACTTTTTGCTAGAATGATTATGCCAACTGTTCCACTTAAAAGGCTCTTGATCACTGAACACAGTGCAAAGTAATTCAGAGATGCTGACTCCAGAGAAATGCTTTGCTAACAAAAGTTGCCGAGGCCAGCCAGAATGAAAGCATTTCTTAGGCTCAAATGGAAAATATTTAAAAGAACCATAATGAAAAACGGTAATAACGAGCCTTCAGAATCTGATGATAAACATACATTAGACATTACGATTAAATGAATTTTAACTAAACAAGATCCATGAAGCACCTATTACAAGGCCCAGGTCCATTATAGAAAGTAAAATGATTAATAGCAATAGGAGTATGATAAATATTTATGAGGAATTATATACATTTTTCTTGTTAAAGTTGTCTTTCTGTGATTGAGTGATTTGTAGTAAATACTAAGTCAGTTAAGACCAAAAGTGTTACAGAGATGTGAAGACAGCCTTGGTAGGTGGTTAGAGAGGTTACATGTGAAGGGAATGACACCCAACCAATTGCTACACACCCTGGATCGATTCCAGTGATTTCTAGGTAGACCCAGGTATATTGGTGGGAAGAAAGCTCATGGGTACAACAATAACCATAGAGTATACTAAAACTAAGGTTATTGTTTTAGTGCTTCTGTGAATCAGGGCCAGGTCTATGTCTTTTACATATGTTGACTTTACCAAATTTTATGTCAACCTAAAACCCACTAGCACACAGAGGTTGGTAATGGGGGCTGGAAGTTAAGAGCCGCATAGTGTAGTTCTAGAGAACTGCCCTTAATCGGTGGGTATGCACACTGTTTTTCAGGGTGGAAACAGGTCAGGCGGTAGAACAAGCATTTAGTTGATATCATGCAGTCCTTCAAATGATGAAAATTATGGGTCCTCAATGCTTTACAGAGCATGTGACAGAAGGAGACTGTAAGCATATCATACGTAGAGACATTCATTTTCAAAAAGATTTGAAAGAAGGTAGTATCTACTTATCTAAATGTGCAAAAAAGTGTTTCTGTCCTTGGGGAAGATTGAGAAGAAGGAAGGAGGGTCCCAATTTTGCTGGTGTCTTCGTCAGTTCGGGCTGCTATAACAGAATACCACAGAGTAGGTAGTCTAAATAACAGAAACTTGTTTCTCCCAGTTCTGGAGGCTGGGCAGTCCAAGACCAAGGTGATGGCTAATTCAGTTCCTGGTGAGAGTACTCTTCCTAGTCTCATATATATATGAGAGAAAAAGAGAGAGATTTATTTTAAGGAATTAGTTCATGCAGTTGTGGAGGTTGGCAAGTCCAAAATCTGCCAGGCAGGCCTGTAGACAGGCGGGAGATCCAGGGAAGAGCTGATGTTGTAGCTGGGGTCCAAAGGCAGTCTGGAGGCAGAATTCTCTCTTCCTTGCGGGAACTCTGTTTTCTTTTAAGGCCTTTAACTGATTAAATGAGGCCCACTCACGTTATGGAGAGTAATCTGTTTTATTCAAAGTCAACTGATATAAATGTTAATCTCATCTAAGAATATCTTCACAGCAATATTCAGACTCTTATTTGACCAAATATCTGGGGACCATGGCTTACGCAAGTTGACACATAAAATTAACCCTCACACCCACTTTTCCTTGAACTCTATGAGGATAGAGATTGTGACTGCATGGTTCCTTGGTCTATCTCTGGACTCTAGACAATGTACCTAGTATATACAGTATGTACCAGATATATAGTAAAAGCCCCAGTATTTCTTGAAAGATTAGCAGCTTTTGAAGATTGAAGCTACATGGTCCACAACCCAGAATATCACGTAGTACAAAGCAGCAGTAGTGACAGGGGAAAACACAGGAGCAGCCTGGTCGAAGATCAGGGACTGATCTTCAGCCTTTCTGTCTGATGTTAGTCGGAGGTGATACTGTGTCTACAGATGAATCATCAATGAGAAAAGACAGTTAGATGCCTACAAGTACCCTCTATTCCCCATCAGAACAAGGGCCAAGTCACAGGTACACTTGGATATGCTTAAAGTTAGAGTAAATAAAACTAGGTTAACAATTCACTTACGGGACATGAAAAAAATCAAAGGTCTCATCCCCTACAGAATTTTTACTTTATCTGAGTGAGCTTGATTCATACTATTTCTCATGCTGGTGGATATACTGATTGGTAGACATTGTGTGATGGACTTTCAAAGTCATGGATACAAGTAGATATTTGAGCTGAAATTTAAACACTTCACATCTCTGCTTTGTCATTGCTATATACACAAGCAAAAACATTTTCTTGGAAAACAAGTCAGAGATTCATGTCAACTTTTATTTAGATGTAATTCATATTAAGCATTGCTAACAGAAATGCAATTTTTCTATCTTTGACCTGATTTCTAACCTTGTTTTGTCCAGGGATCCATGACCTTTCTACAAATCATGGTAGTGAATCATTTCTATCCATTTTGAAAAAACAGGGTTCTGGTGTACTCCGTATTCTGACTCATGACTTGAGGTGAAGTGGAAATAGCTTTTGAGTCTTTAATGCTCATCCCTTCCGCTTCTGCATCATTTGGGGAGGTTTCTCACGATCTACGTCTTAACTCTAAGCTTTTCCTTTGTTTGGTTTATTTTACTACAAAGTGCTAGAGACTGCATGAGCCACTGGACAGTCAGGTCAGCTTAAACAAGGTTAAAGAAAACCTGTTTCTAGCTTTGGATCATCCTCTTTCCTCTATCTTTTTCTTTTGAACTCCCACTAATCTTATTTTGTTTGTTTTTACCGTAAAAATACCTTTATCATTGTTTCTAAATATAAAAATCATATCCATCTCATACTAAAAAAATTAACTACTCTGAAAAGTATAAAGAAAGTAAAGTTCATTTCAAATATCACTTCACAGGATAACTATGGTCAGTATTTTGATATATATAATAAAGACAGGCAGATCCCCCTCTCTCTCTCCCTCTCTCATGTGTGTGAATGTGTGCACACGTGTGTACACACATACTATACTGGATATTCTCTTTGTGTCTCTCCATAACCCTACACTGCCCCAAAAGGCTGTTCTCAATAGGCTTCCTTAGCCTCTGGCTTCTAACTGGCTTGGACAATCAGAAGCTTCAAAAGGAAGCCAGAAGGAGGGAGGAGAGTGAGGGCTGAAGATTTAGTTCTTTAGTCCATTCCCTGTTGGTCTGCCTGAAGCAGGTTGTGTTCCTCAATAAATCCTCTCTCAAGAAAGACACCTCTACAGTTCTCTTAACTTTAGATTCTGGTAACTACTGCCTGCTGCCTCCCATCAGGCTCAGGGGTTATAAGGGCTCCACTGAAACTAACCCCATAGTACGCACTATTCTTGGTGTTCCTTTAAAAAGTCCTGTTATTTAACAATTATCCAATTATCCTAATTTGAATGTGCCATCTATTTCCTGTCCTTATGGACAACTCCCCTTACACAACACAACACACACACACACACACACACACCCCCCTCTTATTTTACTGATATGGGTTGGATGGTACATGCTACTCAAACATTTTTTATTACATACCCTAATTTGTTTTTCTAGTCTTATCTTGATGGGTATTCAGATTATTTCTTTTTTTTCATACTATAAGCAATGAAATCATTAACAACCTCATTTATATATTCTGCCAAATTTTTGCAAGATTATTTTATGGTAAGTTCCTAACAATGGAGTTTCTTTGTCAAATGGTATGTGTATTTTTAAATTTGATAGATATTGTTAATTTTTTTCTTTTAGATTGCTGCATCAATTTGGGTCAGAATGAACGTTTCTGTATCCTGCATGCACTCACCAGTGCTGTATTTTATCAAACATTTTAATCTCTGCCAATCTGAAATATGAGAAATGTCATTACCATTTTAGTTCTTATTTCTTTAATTATGAGCAATATTGAACATGTTTCATGTGTTTATTTAACCATTTGGATTTCTTTTGCTGAGAACTCTCTATTCATACCCTTTGCCCATATCAATTATGATACTTATTTTCAAGACAAAGAGTAGCATCTATAGTGGAAAAACTACGTAACCCTAGAGCCTTCCTGATTTTACACTGAGTTGTTTTTAAAGTCATATTAGTCCATTGTACTTTAGGTCTCTAAGTTGCGTTTTTCTAAATTTAATATGATTGGAGTTCCAAGATGGAGAGTCACAGTCTATAGGCCCTCCACTTGGTGGAGGCTGCCTTGCTGCTTCACAGACTGTATGATAGCCTCATCTTTAAATAGTAGCCAAAGCTTTATTTGTGTTCTCTTCCTCATATCAGGCTTCAGCCATTTGTCTTGCATCTCTTGACCTGTACTTTGCACTTCTGAAGTGAGCTTTAATGGGCATAGTTTGTCACCATCTTTCACTGCCCCAATCAGTTCATTTTAGTGGTGTATCCACATGGTAAAAGCAAGGACCAGTGTAGAATACACATCTGAACAAACAAACAGTGAGGTCTATATTGGGAAATACCTAGAAATGTGAGCAAAATGTGGATAATCTTGTTACACTTTAAACAATCTGGGTAGGTTTGAATTGTATCCAGGTTTTCATGTGAAGTAACTAATGGAGCAGAGCGCAAGCAATAACATTATGCCTTTACCAATGCTTAGGTCTTATTGCAAAGAAAAATCAAGTTCATGGAAGCATGCTAGGGAAAATTTAAGAAACCCGCTTGGCAGTGAATTTTTTAGACTCTGATTAAAAGATGATTTAAGTGTTAAAATACACACACACACACTCACACACACACACACGGTGTATCATGGTTTCTCTACTTTATCCAGAGAATTTCAACCCAGAATTGCTAACTGTTCTAGCTTACTTATCCCATTAGAAATAGCATTGGGGGGCCGGCCCCGTGGCTTAGTGGTTAAGCGTGCGCGATGCTACTGGTGGCCTGGGTTCAGATCCCGGGCACGCACTGACGCACTGCTTGTCCGGCCATGCTGAGGCGGCATCCCACATACAGCAACTAGAAGGATGTGCAACTATGACATACAACTATCTATTGGGGCTTTGGGGAGAAAAAGGGAAAAAAAGGAGTAGGATTGGCAATAGATGTTAGCTCAGAGCCGGTCTTCCTCAGCAAAAAGAGGAGGATTAACATGGATGTTAGCTCAGGGCTGATCTTCCTCACAAAAAAATAAATAAATAAAAATAAAAAAATAAAAAATAAGAAATCTCGTTGTTTCTCCTAGAGGACTAGATTTGGCCATCCTGGGTAGGATGGTGGTGTCTTCCTCAGTGAGAAAGAAAGTACAGGAACTGAGATTAGTTCGACACCTATGAAGCACCGGTGAGTCACTGTGTGATCCATGGTCAAGGTATTCCATTTAATGTTCTCAATGACCTTCTGGAGTAAGAATTGCTATCTCTATTTTTTGAAGTTGAGCAGCATCCTCAAGATCACAAGAATAAGGAATGTGGTGTTGAATTTGAACTTAGGCCTTTCTGATTCCAAACTTCATGCTATTCCCACTACGCTAGTGCTTCTCAAACCCTCTGTGATACAGGACATTTTGGGTTTTTTTGTTTTCCTGTCACAGACCAATACATGGTCCAACTATGCAAGATTAGCATGAAGCTCCTGTTGCATGGAACTCATCATGCAAGTTCAATAACATCCAAATTGATCTAGACCCAGATCAATGAGAAGAGTCCACTGACCACAGGCTTAGATGTCAGGACACTGTCAAATTGCTAGAAAAAATTCTAAAACTTCTAACCTTCGTACTTACTACATTCTGGTAACAAGTCACTTGCAGAGCACCTCTGTCCTGCATACCCCATTCTGTGTTGTATGGCGCTAGAAAATACCGCTACAGCCTAATTTATTATCTGCTTTAGAAAAGACCACAAATTATTACTGAATTAAAAGTATGGAAGTTAAAGTTCTACCTTTATGGCGAAGTAAACCTAATACAAAATGGTCATTCAAAGCTTTTGTAGGAATAAATTATTCCCTGAGGAATGTGCTTGATAAGTAATAAACATGGAAAGCCGTTGTTTGTTTCCCATTAGGCAGAGGAAAACTAATTTCACAGTTTGTTGTACCTGAACGTTTGGCATTTGTTGAAATGAATATCTTTATTCTTATTCTGTGTTGTGGATATTTAATCTTTTCTTTGGAAAATTACTTCTTATTTAATGAGATATTTTGCTCAGTACATTTGTAAATAAAGCAACCATACTTAAATAATTCCGATTCCTGTCGTTCTCATTTTACATCTGATTTCCTTCTTAGCTGATCTGCTAGTCTACACAGCTTGATTACCTTCCCAAATTATCTTGCCAGGAATACTCCACAGGGTCTTTCCTATGAAAACTGTATTAAGCCTTTAATAATTCAGCAATTTTGGCACTATCACACTTTCCCCAAAGTGCACTTATCTGGAAGGCACTATTCCATGAAAACCATAAAAAAAAATCACTCTGGTATCAGCATGAGTGGTATTGGAATGATCTCTGAGTATTTAAAGAAATGCTTTTAACTAATTAGAAAAACATTGAATATCTCTGAATTGTTTCTCTTCAATATGTTTTGACCTAAACAACATACATATATAGCAGTGTGTTCCTGCTTTAAAAATCAATTTATTTTGGGGGCCAGCCTCTTGGCGTAGTGGTTACATTCATGCATTCGTGCATTCCGCTTCGCCTGGGGTTCACCAGTTTGGATCCTGGGCACGGACCTACTCACTGCTCATCAAGCCATGCTGAGGCGGCATCCCACGTAGAAGAGCTACAACTCTACAACTATGATACACAACTATGTACTAGGGCTTTGGGGAGAAAAAAAATTAATTTATTTTGTAAAGAAATTAATATACAATTCCCTTCTTTTGTGAGTTTTTCTTTGGTTGTGAAGAATATTAAAAGGAAAGTTTCTACAGAACAGCATATCTTTTTTAAGATAATATCTAACTTCTGTAAATAGTGTAATAATTTCCCTTTTTGGTGATCAGCAGTCATTAATTTTCATCCATCATGAAAGTTATGAATTTGGAGGGTCAGGATGCAGTTAGCCATTGTTTTTGAGGAGACAGTAATAAAATATTTTGAATTTGCCTACATCATCATTTGGACTAATAAGAGACTTAAAAAGTAATAAAGAAAAATGTCTGCAAACATTATCTACTTGATTAAACGATAGGAAAAAAACTAAAACATGAATAAATAAAGGGAAAATATCCAAGACTAACCCAATTCCTGGTGCTCTGCATAAGAGAAGTGCTGTGATCTCTGTCCTATGTGGGATATATTTCATGTTTGCAATTGTCACCCTAGAGTTGGTGGCATTAAATGGCTGGGAACCACATCTCTTTGAGTGATCCCGCACAGCCAAGCAGAGTTCTGAAAGCTATTTCCCACTGATTTCTACTTTTTGTATCTAACTTTTAGGTCTGTATTTGTTTCCTACGGCTGCCATAACAAAGTACTACAAACTGGGTGGTTTAAAACGACAGACATTTATTCCTTCACAGTTCCAGAGGCTAGAAGTCTGAAATCAAGGTGTCTGCAGGACCATGCTCCCTCTGAAACCTGTAGGGAGGATCCTTCCTTGCTTATTCCTAGCTTCTGGTGGCTTGCCAGAAATCATTGGCGTTCTTTGGCTTGTAACTGTCTCACTACAATCTCTGCCTTCACTGTCACATGGTGTTCTATGACCCTCTCCTAAGGACATCTCTCATGTTGGATTAGGGGCCCACTCTACTGCAATATGACCTCATCTTAACTAATTACATCTATTATGACTCTATTTTCAAATAAAGTTACATTCTCAAGTAATTCAGGATAGAGCTTCAATATATCTTTTTGGGGGGACCCAATTCAATCCATAACAAGGCCTGAATGACATCTTTGTCATTTCAGATGAATATTCTGGCTAAAGCACAGTTTTCTACTGTCAAGCAAGTATTTATCAAAGCCTGTAGAACCTCCTGAATGCTAGATGCTGTAACACACACACAACACTCACGCACACACACACGCACTCATTACAGCATTACCAATCTAGGTGCCCTTAATTTTCCTTTTCATAAATCCTAAATGACCTTGATAAAGCTTGGGTGATTTTCCCAAGGTGGAATTTGGGGACAGGGATTGGGGTAAGGCTTCCATTGCACATTGTCTGTGTTCTGAGCACTGCGCTGGCCACATTTATTATCCCATTTCATTCATACAAAAGCACTAGAAGGTACTATAATAAACAAATTCCGTAGATGAGGAAAACATGACCTAGAGATAATACATTAACTTGTCCTAGAGAGTTAAATGGGTGAGCCAGTATTCAGTCTGTACCGCACAATCTTCTAGTTCTCTGGGAGCAGAGAGAAAGTAGAAAGAGAGGTTGAAGAAATCATTCACGACATGATAGGTGGTTTCTTCTCAGCAAAGTTTGCAGTGCTATAACCCACCAAAGCTAGTGACTTCATAGGTCGCTCGATACTGCCCACAGCACAGTAACTGCCACATTTTCTTAATTTATCATTGGAACATGTTGACAACTTTCATTTGCATAGTGATAAATTGCCTTAATTTAACTTCTAATATCAGAATTGAATAAGGTTAATTTGAGGTCCCAGAGCAACTATGAAGAATCAGAGACTTAAACACCAAAACCCTTTACCCTACCCAAAGCAATGAACATATAGCAGAATCAGTGATAGGGTAATGATTGCCGTATAATTACAACTATGTACTGGAAATTATTGCAACGAGCCTTATTGACCACCTCATCAGAAATCAATATGTCAGAAGTTGGTTGTACTGTATGGCCTTCCTGGTAAGCTAGCCAATGCCATGATCTTTATAATTACTATTGTGGCTGCAGTAACAGATCACACAGCTCTCGATCTCCGAACACTTTGTCTCCCACCCAGCCTCATGCGTGTTGCATGCACATATTTCCTGCTACCACACACACTCTGGATTACTCACTCCCATTTCTCCAAAGCAAGAGCTATCTGTGCATTTCTCAAATACATGAGCAACCCAATTCCAGAATCCCATTTAGGGTCCACTTGTCAGGGCCACCACAGCACCATTTACTGTATTTGTCATTATTGTAGCAGGAAATTGCACACTCAAAATAGATAATTTGAGAAAGCTATTCACAAAGCTATGGACAGGGTATAGGGAAACCACATAGAATAATGCAATACCCCAGGACTAGAAAGAGTGGAACAGCATGACCACCCCTAGGCTTGAAAGAGCAAGGGCAAGGAACAGTTAACAAAACATGGAAAGTAAGAGAGCTGTTTGTAGAAGGGCACGTCACAGATTCTAGATCTTTAGTTCCGAGATACAATAGCTCATGTAGAACTCAACAGGAGAGTAACAGGCGAAATAAATACTGTGACCTCACTCTCCTCTTCCCCTCCAGGCTCCAGTAGGGCAAACCCAACAAGACGCTGGAGGACAAGGGATGTAGTCCATGCAAATCAGCTGCCCAGGGCACAGATCAGGGTAGGGAAAGATGGAAAATAGATCTGCAGGGGCAAAGGGAAGATACATAGTGCACACTTTCCAATGAGGCAAAGCATTTCCATTGGTTTCAGTGGGGGTCAGGGACACAGACTCTGTAGGGAAACATTTGCTGTCCCCTTGCCAGATTTACCCCAGCTTTAGACCTTAACATCCACAGCATGGACTCCAACTGACACTGAGAATACTGTGCTTCGACATTCCCCTTTCTTCCACCAACATGCCCCCAGCAAGTTTTAAGAGTTGGCCCCAACATTGCCCAGAGCAGAGTTTTCAAGATTCCTTCAGAGCAACTAGCGCTCCCAGGAAGCTCTCTAACCCATCTCCTTGGTTCTTTTCCCCCTAGTAGTTTTCATCTGACATCAATAAATTGGCTACTAGACCAATCCCAAGAAAGTGATGATTCATTTTGACTAAGAGTTCACCAGGACTAATGACACAAGCCCTTACATTCCTGTTTACCTCAGTTACCACAGGAGGCCATCCACCTTCACTCAGATCCTTATCCTTATACGGCTTTGCAGAGAGCATTATATTGTTCTGACTCACTTTCTATTGTTCTGCTACTTCATGATACCTTTCTCCCTGGCCTCCTGGGACCCCTGGTTTGTCATCAGCCAAAGTCCTTGTATCTTCCCCTTAGGACACTGCTTTACTTAAAAGCCTTTCAAGAGATGACTCAGTTTTCTCATATTTCTAGTGTAACTCGGGGCCCAGAGGTAAGAGTATATATGTTTCTTAATCCTAGCTTATGCTTCCAGACCCTTCATTTTTCTTCCTCCTCTCCCAAAATACCCCTTAAAAGCATCTGCCAACAGGTATCTCTCACTGGTACTATCAGCCATCCCTCATTAATGCAGATATATATTAGTCTCTGCATCACCCCCATTAAAGATTTTAGTGTGTACCTTGCTATCCTTATGTCTACATTACTGCTGTTGTTTCTGGCTTCAGTATTTAACACTTTGTCCTCTAAGTTCTTTAATCTCCTCAGTCCCAACCATCTTTTTCCTGCTGTCACAAATAGACCTTTCATCACTGATCACAATATCAATCATGTCAATTTCAAGTATCTTGCTCTCAAATAACTCTTTCTATATTTCCAGCCTATGTTCTCCAATACTTCTATTCCTACAGTTCTTCAACTTCACTAGGACTTGCAATCCACTTATCTACTGTGCCAGTTCCCTTGTATTTTGCATCCTATATGCCATCACTACAATTAATTCCTTGCATACACTCTCAACTCCCTTGCCCCTCTATTCTTCCATTGTACTTCTGCAGAATAATCTTTACCCTTATTGAACGTAATTCCCTATATTCACACTATACTTCTACCTCAACATATAAATATCTCTAGAATAGAATATACAGCATGCTGATAGGTATCACTTTAAATTTATGACACAAATCTTGAATGGACTCTCAGCACTGTCTAGCAATCCTACCATATTATCTTAGTGAAAACACTTTCCCAGTCTGTAAGACCATTACTTCATCATTTACCCTCCCTTCAAGTCTCCAGTACCCTCTCTTTCTATCTGAACATCGGCTGATGTCTTTGGATCATTTTAAATAAATATTAAAACAATCAGAAAAGAATGTCCTTATTCTTTTCCCCCAAATCAACATCTGATGTGCATCTGCACTCATATATTCTGCCTTCATCTTCTTAGAATTGTTGAAGTGTCCCTGCAGTTACCAAAGTTCAACTCCTACATGTGGGCATTGCATTCCATCTCTTCTTGCCTACTCAAAAACATTGCTTCCACAGTCATCTCCCTCTGTTCTTCATTGTAAACGTTTCCTTTTTTCTTGAAATTTAAAGCAAGCAAATATCTTTTGTGGTTTCTTACCTCCCTCTAACTACTGCTCTTCTCCTCTGCTCATTTTGATAACAAAATACCTCCTAAGGAACTGCCTAGATTCACTGTCTCCATTCCCTTACCTCTCTTTTCCTCTTGAATCTATGCTAACCAAGCTCTCTTCCATATCTCTCCACTTAAACTTTCCTTGTCAACATCGACAACACTCTCTACAATGCTAAGTTCAATGCTCATTTCATAATCTCCATTCTGCACAACTTCTCACTTGCATTTGATCTTCTTGAAATTGTTTTATCACTTACCTTCTGAGACAACAGAATCTCCTGGTTTTGCTCCGACTTCAGGGGCTCCTCCTTCTCATGATCTTCTTTCTTGACCTCTTAATGCTATACTCCAACAAGGTATCATCTTCAGACCTCTCCTTTTATCTATCCAAATTTATTCTTTAGATTATTTCATTCATTCCCACAGCTTTAAACACCATATGTTCACTGAGGATTCTTAGATATATACATTACCAACCTGAATATCTAGCCTGCATGTCCAAAACAGAACTGTTGATTCCTTCCTACCTCATCCCCCAAGCTGCTCCCCACCAGTCTACCCCAGCTTAGAAAACAACACCATGATCCATGTACTTGTCCAGACCCAATTCTTCTCTTCTCCCAGAACCCACTTTAAAACATTAGCATTTCCTTTTAGCTATATCTTAAAAATTTTCCAGATGTGACCATTTACTGACACCTATATGGCCTTCAGCCCACAAAATTTACCATCACTCCTCACCTGGGTTATTGAAGTAGATAGTTTACTGATCTTCCTACTTTTACTCCTTGCACCCTATACTCTACTCTCCACCCAGCAGCCACAATAATCTTCTTAAAAATGCCTATCTGATCTTCTTACTTTCCTATTCAAACTCTCCAAGTGTTTCCAATCATATTTATGGTAAAATGTAAATACCTTACCATAACCTCCAGTCTTACCTTCAACTGCTACCCCCAACTCACTGTGCTTTTTGGAGTTTTTGCTTTTCATGTACATACTAAGCTCTTTTCTGCCTCACAGGCTTTGATTTGTCATTCCCTATCTTGGGAGTATTCTTTCGTAGACATTCACTTGACTTGTGTCCTCCCTTTATTCAGAACACTGCTCAAACACTACTCTTCAGAGAGATCTTCCCAGACCACCCCACCTAAAATAGAGCCATCTTCTGAAATTATAAAAATTAAAATCAAGATCATTTTTTTGTTATGTTCTCAACCTAGAGGAATAATGGTGCTCAATTCTAACTATCCAAGAAAGGTAAGATAAAACCAAGTAAGTAACAAGGATTATGACATTAAAGTAGAATAATGATTCTTGTTCTGAGAAGTTGAAATCAATTTTATGTCTAATTTGTTATACTTCACGATACCGCATCAAGTATTGAGGAGCATGTATTACAATTATCTACATAATAATATAAAGCATAATAATTATAAAAATAAAGATTAGACTATACATTCTGTGGAATCAAAATTTTATATAAGAGGTAAAATATGATAACTACTGTTTCAATTGTTGTGACATTGAAACTATGATGCCATTGATTTGAATTTTGCTGTTATAGGCCTGAGCTATGCTTCAAAGGAATAAAGTATGTCTCCTTGGGTCTTAGTTTTCCTTCCAGAGGCAATCAAAGTACTGAAGCGTTTATGAATGGGTTAGAAGTATCAAGCATCAATCATCGTCAGAATCTTATCAACTAGGAAACTAATTCCTCTAAAACATATTTTTGTTGAAATACTATTAGAATTGAGTCTTATATCAAAATAGCAGACGTGAAAAATATGTCCACTTCTCAAACTGCAGGAACACATGCAATGTGTCTTACTTTGCAATTGCACTAAGCATTGATTCAGCTGCTCGAAGAAAGGTTCACTTAATCTGGGGACGCTTAGTGCAAAAATAATGAGGCTATTACTTTTTTAGCTTTGCCTCCAATCCAATAAAAAGTGTATTATTTTCCACTGTCAGGTGTCTTATTATTAGATCACTAACATTTTCAAAAGCGTATCTGCATAAAGATGAGTTTAAAGCAATTCATACATAGCCAGAAAACTTTCCCAGTTTCAATATACGAGGGATAATAATAAAAGTTTATCAGAAACATTTTCTTCCCCCATTTTGATGCCTGTTTTCTCACTTCATGACTTTACATAGTCATAGTTATTATAATAGAAATAAACCTGCTCTTTAAAAGGAGAAATAAAAACACATACAACCCACATTCAGATGTCCATGGGTATAAAACAAAGAAAATAGACTTTGGAAAAATAGTGCCCATGTAGCTCCAGGCTAGGGAAATGAAGAATGGTCTAGCAGGGAAGAATGTATATTGAATCATCTTGTATTTCAGAAAACGATACCCAACACAAATCTATGAGACAGAACTTTGTGAAATCTATTCTTTTAACTTTTTTCAGTCACAGATTTGGGACTACGGCATTTATCTTGTAGATCTGAGTCTATGAAAGATCACTGTAATGAATGGCTTTCTATACTGTGTGCTCCTGTCCTGTCCTGCAACCAGAACAGGCTGAGCAAACGCTCTCAACAACAACTTGTTGATCACCTTGTATTTTGTCACCCAAAATAAATTTCAAAAACAAAAGCTGCTCAAGTAGATCATTGTTTCTCCAAGTGCAGTTCACACAGCATTTGTGGTACATTAGGATATGGTATGTCAACCATTTCTGCTTCATTTTAGAAATTTTCATATATTTTAAAGTGTATTAAACTACTCATCAGTCTTCTTATTTCATGGATATTAAATTTATGTATCTTTATTAAATATCTAACATGAGTTATTTTAAAAAAAGATTACAGTTTATTAAAGATGATACTAGTAAGCATGAGTGGCACAAATATAAAGCATCCTCCCTCTTTTTTCTGCACCAGTGGTGGCCAGTGTTGAATTATATTCAAATCAACTCATTTACTAGCCATTGTGAGCTGCTAATTGTTATAAATTTTTGTGCTGAATGCCAAGCTGTACGTACACTTGTCCTTAAGGAATTTAGAATCTAAGACAGAGAAAGAGGTAAGTAAATATTTGAGTATATCAAGAGTTCCAAGAGATGAGCAAACACAATTTTCTGGTAGTTCAGAAGAAATGGAAGTCACATCCAATTGGAGGACGTTAAGAAAGGTTTTAAGGGGGAGATAGCAATGAAGGAAAACTTAAAACTTAGAATTGCATGCTTTGGGATAAATTGAGGAAGCTGTATTCCAAACAGCAAATGGCAAAGACAACGCACTTGAAGTCATTCTCAAAGAGGGGAAAGTCACATTTAAATACTATAGTGGGGCCAAGGGGTATTAAATTTAGTTTATATTTCTAGAGCAGGTGGAAGAAATGACACTTCGCTTATTAGAATGGAATTTTTCTTAACCAAGATTTTTCACTAACCTTAATTTTTCTTATTTGGGATCTCATCTTTGACTACAGAGGGTTTTTTTTTAAAATGAATGGCTCATTTGAAATCTATACTTGGAAATGTCATATTTTCTAAGACTCAACAGGGATTTACTATATTTTTAAAGATCAATTTCTATGAGACAGTTTTTTACATATAAAATTTAATCCCTTGACATACTACACAAAGACAAAATTCCTTTTGTATTCATGACACTTATTTCTGGTTCTGACATTTCTATCTTTCAAGGTGGCTTCCTTAATCAGGGTGCAGTAAATGGCTTCAGTTCATCACCAAGTAATTTTTAATTAGAGGTGCTTTAAGAAAACTCTTCTTAAAGTTCAGCTGCAGAGTTTATACCAGAGACACTTGACAATGAACTGCCAGTGGATGGATTTATTTTTCACCTTGGTCTCATTTTTCTATGACAGTATCCTGGGTAGGAAGGGAGATTATTCAGATTCTAAACTAAATTGTAATACTTTAATAATAGCTTTAATCTGCTTGTAATGATCTCTTATTAATATAATACGTTGGATATATTGAGAACATAGATTTTTCCAAGAAAATGTATTGATGAATTAAAATTCTCCTAGGATTGTTTATATCTAGATAAGCCACCAGCAGCTGAAGTTGACAGGCAGTGATGCTGGGAATTGTTCTACAAAGCTTGAAATATTGAGTAGAATTGATGGACTCAAAATAACCCCTTTTATTGCTGTTTATCCTGAGACTAAACTCTTACCCATATTGTGTTTCAAGGAGCACTGGTTCTTGGCAATGTTAATCAGAATTCCAAATAATTTGGGGGCAATACTGTACACGCTATTTTTCTTCTACAGATTCTTAATACAAATTAACTTATTTAAGGAACTGAGAATTTCTAAAGTTTATTATATCATTATTTATTTCATATATAAAGGGGAAGGTACATATTAAAATCCTCATTCTATCTTCCCCCAATAAAAGTTTGTAGCTGTATTATTATTATTATTTTAACTTGTGTCCTCCATCCCTTAAACCAATTTGTGAAGGACACTACTAACATCTTCAATTGGCTGCAGTTTTTCATTCATCCTAAGATTTAGAAATCAATCAACAGGAAAAATCGCCAGTGAAACAAAATCTAAGTGTAAAAGTAGATGTTTGTTTGTATTGAGAATTCACATCTCTTAAATAATGTTTAAGCTCTATCAAAGACAGGACAAGATTAAGGTAAAATATGAGTTGGAAATTCAGGAAGGATACTAGGTAATAGAAATCAAATAAAGTGAACGTAGAAACAACACTGTTGAGAGTAGTTTAAAATGTTATTGCGTAATTTTCTACTTTGTGTAAAGAAGGGAGGGATATGAGAGTATATGTTTGATTTCCCTTGTATTTGCACAAAGAAAAACTGAAAATATATACATATAAATAATAAAATTGTCACCAAGAGGGAGCCAGATGCTAGAGAGTGGAAAAAAACAAACGTTGGAATAAGACTTCTCAAAGCAGAGATTTTATAGTATTTTGAAATTTGAATCACATGAATGTTTCAAATTAAACTTAAAAATAAAAATAAAACACTGCTGCATTTTTAATGCAAACAGAGTTTCTTTAGTTGCTCATAAGAGAGAGTTCAAAACTGGAATATATAATAGCGCCTTGGTGTTCAGAATTTCTTTTCTTCATAGGTAAGAGAACAATATATAAAAAGAAGGAAAGAGAAGAGAGAAGAAACCGGTTCAGTGTTTGCAGGGCATATGTTACTAATTTATGGGGAATGAGAATATAAATTGCTGTTGAATATAGGAGAGTTTGTAGTGGTTCACTGTGAATGGACAGTCACATGCAGGCGTAGCAGGCAGACCCCATAAGAATGGAAAACAGATAATACAATGGATAAACAGCACATACTGATGGAAACCAATCTCCTTCTCCAAACATTTGGGCAGTTAAATTTTAGAACTGATATATCTGTTCAAGAACCTAAGGTGAAAGATGAATGCTCTTTCCAGGGGACAAATATGCACATATACACACACACAAAATTGTACACACAGTTTAAAAGTTAACACTGAGACCCACAAATCTCAGGGGACAAGGCTTCATATTTTAATAGGTAAAAGTAGACACTCGGAGCCAAAGAGAACTTGGATTAATTCTCGGCTCTACACTGATGGCTGAGTTGGATAAATTACTTAATCTCTCCGAACCTCCATCTCCTCATCTTCAAAATGGAGCTGCTGATCCCGATGTTACTAGCATACAGGAAAAATTCAGCAAATATTAAACATTACTGTTACTATAATATGACGGCTGTCAAAATAGAATTAGGAATTCCACAGCTGAGTCCTATCAGTGAAGCTGATATGTCCTGCTTCAACAGCTCACAGACAAATTGAGCCTTCTTTTGATATTCAAATGTAAGTGCTCTGTCATAGAATGTCTTTTCATTTCTCTACCCAGGTATCTTTCCTCTCATAATAATTTCAGGGAGACTATGCAGCATCCTCAATCCATTGGTGTTAGGCCAGGCTTCACTTGTCTCAAGGAGAGGAAACTGCAGAGTTCATTCAGTCAGGGAAGGAATTCCATGTTCTAGGGCTTTGTTTCTATGACTGTCTTATAGAATGGTTGTCGCTCTTACAATCTAATTGAATTGTTGAGGCACACACCAGCTTTGAGAGTCTGGAAGCAGTGTCTAAAGGTACGAAGAACAGTTCAGGTTGGGAACATTTGTTGAGGCGGTACTATTTTGAGTGTTATAAAAATATATGCTTATATGAAATCATGATTTCTGTCACCAGTAGCTTCAAGATACGGGCTGTACTACCAAAGAACAGTGTGCTAAGCTGTCCTTTATTTGAAGGGGAAAAGGGGAAAAAATCAGATCCCTTTGGAAAAATGAAAAGATTAATCAAAAAGCTGTCACATCTCCCTAACATTTTAAACTGTCGGGGGAGTTTTTTTCGTATTAAGATAATACAAGTTTCTAACAAGGCAAAGACTTAGAAAAGCCCGCTAAGCATTAGTTTATCAACGCCTTTGTGGTCTTTGGCCCAATTTCTATAATTATATAAAGAGAAAATGAAAATAAGTTGATAAATCAAGCTCAGCATAAGCCTGAGCATTTGCTTCCTGTTCATCCCCCTTTAGGAATTTTTTTCTAGTTGTTGCTTTTGTCTCATCCCACCTCCTTGGTGGTTTGCCAAGATGAACTAAGAATGATTGAACTTAATATTTAAAGACTTCAATTGTAAGAGCTGTTGAATGGCTATGTAATTGACATAAAGAACATGAGTAATAAACACAGTTCCATTCATTTTCTGTTCTACCATACTCTTAGTTTAAAAAAAAAAAGTCTTCAGATTTAAATGACAAGTAACAGACTGATGACATGTACTCCTGACTAATTAGGTGAAGCCCTCATTCTATAGGGCTCTTGACCGTTAATAGCTATAATACTACCAGCATCATATCAATAACCTGCTATTATGCATTTGAAGTGTCCACTTCACTGCCACTGAATATAGCACTTAGGAGGAAAGACCAAAGGACAAGAAGGTTTAGCTAGTGCTGTTTCAGTGACATAAGCCTTTCAACTCTATTCATCATCACCTCTCTTCTTCCTAAGAATGCCCTTTTATATCAATTTGCTCTTTTAAAAACCTAATGACCTTCGAATTCATTTTATTTGGTTAATTCTGTATAGCAAAAATCACATCCAATGTTCATTTTAGGATACAGCTCAAAGATTTGCTATACAGATTTGCTTTCTCATTCCCAAGCTGCTGTCTCAATGCGTGACCACGTTGAGGTTACTAGGCTTAGGTGAGAAGACGATACTCGGAATCTGATTGTTTCCCTAAGACATAGCCTTTTAGCCCAATTTCTTATAATTTAAGGTCTCAAACATTTAGTTGGTCCAATATTTCAGGCTCTCAAATTTATAGAATGTCTATGGCCTTTCATTTCTGCATGCATCCCTGCCAATCCTCTCCTAGCTTATTTCTTTCATATAATACTTTGCGAAGTACTTCCAATAGCAGCTGATCCACGTCGCTATGGTTTAGTCTTTTAACCTCTTCCCCCATGCTATTGAATGAGGAAGAACATAGTCCACCATAAGCAAAAGTTTTATCAAATGTTTTCCTACTGTATAACATGAATCATCATCTTTTCAGTCTCCAATACTAGTTATTTTTCACTAGGCCAACGTTGTATATTTCAGAATTTATTACTGTAGCACTCAACTTCCAATACCAATTTCTCTTCTTGGTGGGTTAGATTAGGCTACGCTGAGACAACAATACTGAAAATTCAGGAACTAAACACATTAAAATTGCATTGTGTCTTGCTCCATGCTGCTCCATGTCCAAACAGGTTGATACAGGGTTTTGCTGCACAAAGTTACTTGGTTATCCAGGGTAAACCAAGCTCTGCCGTGTCACAACTGTGGCACCATCTGAAACATTAGCTTCTTTGAGATTCTCACCAGAACACAGAACATAGGGAATTGACACTGCTCTTCTGTGCTTCAGCCCATTAATGATACACGTCACTTCTGCTCAGGGTCCATTGGTTAGGACTAGTCCCTTGGCCCTGAGAAACTGAAACAAGGCTGAGCTATATAGGCTATTCACTGAGTAGCAAATACCTGCCACACTATGGGTACAATGTATTGACCAATTACTTTGTAACTTTTTCATATATTTCCTTTGACCTGCTTAGTTTCATTAGGTGATTATAGTTCCTTTGATATTTCATTAAAATTCTATCTGAATTTTCAAACTTCCTTATAAACCTCTTATGTCCAATAGAGATTTAATTTCTCTCATTGATTAAAGTCTAAACCTCATCACTCTGACCATTGTTAAAATGTTTTGATATCTATAGTTATATAAGAAAATAACTGATCAAAGATAACATGTAAGATACATGTAGGTAAAAAAATAATGGAACAATAGTTTCTAAGCCTCGAAGCTTTGAAATGACAACAGCTAGAATATATCATACTCTTTGAAATATGAACAAAAAGAAATACATATTGAGAATGGTCACTGATGTTTCACGTTAATAATAGATTACAACATCTTTTTAAAAGTTTTAAACTTTTGCCTGGCAACTAAAAACATTAAAGTAAAATATTAAAGATATAGCCACTTCTACAATCCATACATAATTACTAATTATGACATATATTATAAGTATGAACATGCTGTAGATGAATATAGATGGGATTCACACAGCAATCCGAACCTGGGAAACAAGTCTTACCAGGAAGGGAAAGATTCATGATAATACTGCCCAGAGTGGGAAGATAACTGAATTTGTTGCTCAAGTTCAATATTTCAGAGATTGACAAGGAAGGAGCACAATAAAAGTTTTAATATTCAGCAGCTTTGAAGAATAAAGTGCTCAGAATGATCAAGTATTCTGATTAATATGTCCACCATGGGTATTATGTGTGGAAACCAGTTTTTAAAGAATTAGGATATGATAGAATCTAATTTTAATTTAAGTAATGTAAAATAATTTAGTATTTCTTTGATGGATGGTACTTGAGGATCTCACAGAATCCATACAATAAACATTGGTCATCATTATTCTGAAGATTTAGATGAACGCTGGTTAACAGATAACTTCGGTTAATAAAAGGTCTCATTGTTTTCGGAATAATGCAGGCTACAATGCTCATTCTAATCCTGTCTTTTACTCACAATGTATCCTTAAGCAATGTACGCTCTCTGAGGAACTTTCCTTGTCATTACAATTAATTACTATTTCGTAAGGTTGTCTAGAATATTCTTTGATTGAGTGAATTCCATGCTTACGTTACAGTGACACTTAGATTGTTCATTTTTAATATTAATTTATTTTGTGTTGTTCTAGTTAAACTACCTTGGGTATTTTCTTGGACCAGGAAGCGAGTCGCCAGATTTAGCAGATCCAGTTCACTAGGTCTGAGTCTGTTGAAACTCATAACATTTAAGATCAACTGTATTCTGACATAGTACATCCCCTGTACTCGTTTGAATACACTCCCCACTTGAATAATGGGACAGATTTTTACTCTTAACATATTCCATGCTTCCTCACATTCACATCTTTGTTTCTCAAGTACTTCCCTTCAACTGGATTTCTTCCTTTCCTTCCCCAGTCTCCTCTACCTCATGGAGTTCTATGCATCTTTCAAGGTTCGTTTCTCACATCAGGTCCTCCAAGATCTTGCTCACATTGGATTGGTCAATGCATTCAGTGTTCCAGGTACCGTGTCAGGATGTGAAACAGCAAGACGAACAAGACATGGTCCTTTCCTTATGGAAACTTATGGTATGGTGGAGGAGACACACAGAGATAATTTCATTATAAGGTGGTGAGTCCTGTGATAAAAGTGTACTAACTAATTTGAACCCCTAAAGCAGGTTGCAATGTACCTCTTATGTCAATAACCTTATTCAGTAGTAAAGTACTGTGGAAAGAGAAGCTTAATTAAACTGATATTTAATGCAAGATATTTCACTTACTTGTTGCGACATTGAGCCAAATACACGGTTAAATTAGTATTTTTTACATTTCTAATTGTGGAAAAATACACATAACATAAAATTTACCATCTTAAAAATTTTTTAAGTGTACAGTTCCATAGTGTTAAGTACATTCACATTATTGTTCAACGAATCTCCAGAACTCTTTTCATCTTATAACTTTAGTATTTTTAATGAAGAAAATAATAATACTTACAGATTTGTCCAGGAATTGAAAAAGATAACATGTAAACAATACCTAGTTCAGAACACAGCACGTAGATAACATTCACATAACAACTACATTTTTTCTGTACTTCCTCTATAATGAGACACGTTTCTGAGTGGACCCATCTCAGATACAGATCCAATCTAAGTCTTATATAGCACTTTGTCTGATGTATTTATAATAGGTACCTTGTAAGTAATCTAACAGAATGAGTGAATAGACAATTGTGTAGGGAGAAAAATGGATGGATAACTAAAGGTAAGAATTTGAAGAATATTCAAAGCAGAAGTTCCAAACTAGAAGTGTTGCCAGTAAAAGAGACCAAGGATAAATACACTAGAAAAATGGCATATTGCACTGATTTTGAAACTGAAGCATGATGAGTTAAAGGAAGCTCTGAAGATAGGTGTTATTTTACTATTATACCTCCCTCAAAACACACACAAACAAGCAACATCATTAAATCACAGATAGCCCAGGAGTTAAACAAGGTCACACCATGACATGGATATTCAAATGCAGCTCTGCTTATTTCTAGAACCATCTCATCCCACTGCCTCTTCGCCTGAAATATTAAATTTTGGGTTATCAAAAAATTCACAGGGGCTGGCCCGGTGGCCCAAGCAGTTAAGTGCGTGTGCTCTGCTGTGGCGGCCCAGGGTTCGCCGGTTCGGATCCCAGGCGCGCACCAATGCACTGCTTGTCAAGTCGTGCTGTGGCGGCGTCCCATATAAAGTGGAGGAAGATGGGCATGGATGTTAGCCCAGGGCCAGTCTTCCTCAGCAAAAAGAGGAGGATTGGCAGATGTTAGCTCAGGGCCGATCTTCCTCACAAGAAAAAAGTCACAATGTTGACTTCCTTTTGCATGTTACTATTAAAGGCATCTAAAAGGAATGCTAAAAATCACTACCATTTCCTCTCTACAGAATATTATTAAATATAAAGGAAACAGCAAACAAAAGTAATTAATTCTTCCTCTTTCTTTCTTAATAATACCATTGAAATTAAAGCAAAGAGAAATGCTTTTAGGAAATCTCCTGAGTTAAAATGCTTCACAGAACTCCAAGTAAGACTTACATATGGGATAGATTTGGGACTCACTCACATGAGGACGATACTTACGACGACAGGAGTGTGTACAATCTCCAAGGAAAAGAATGCAAACGTGAAAGAGCAGAAGCCCCCATCAGATAAAAATGAGATTTGCATTCTAAGAAAAGCAGTAAAAAAAAAAAAAAAAATCACTGAAGATCAATAATATAGAGCAAAACACTTTTATAGAAAAGCAGAGGAAAAAAGCCCAGACAATCTTCCCTATGTCTTACACATCTGTGTCCTGGAACATGTCTGTGAAGGATGCCATAACGTCAAATAGAACCGAACATTAAAAAAAGAGACTTACACATGGGGACTATTCAGCTTCTACCCAAATTATTTAATTGTATCTCAGGGCCCAGGGGTATTAAAAAATGTAACAAGGAGGTGGCAATGTATCATAAAATCTGTATTTGAAAGAAATCTCTAGCTCAGAGTAAATGAAGGGAACTGGGAATCAATTACACTTGGGTATGTAATTTGAATAAATGAAAATGCCAGAATGATTGAAGTTTATGTATTCGGGATGGTAGAAGGAGTCTGATAGTGGATGACTGCATTTTAATAATATGAATACAGGAAGAGAACAGCAACAACAAAAGAATACGACAGAGAGAGGCAGAGGATAAAAGTTACTAATGCTGTAAATATTTTGAAATGAAGAATTGGTGTGCAGTTACACAAAAAATGTTATGAATGAAAAAGCCAGGACTGCCTATGATGGAGAATGGGATTTGCTAGGCTAATATGGAAACAATCTAGAAATGGAAATGTTGGCACTTTTTAAGTCATTTTTTTAAGGAGATGTATTTAAACATTAGCATCATGAATAATAGCTTAACTGAAGGTGAGCAATAATGTATTATCAAACTAATGGGCCATTTCATGCAAAATTGAAAAGTAATTATCCCCTATGTATTTATTTTTCATTTATATCTCCCAAAATTTACAATAAGACATCATTGTAATGTCTTATTATATATATACACACACACAAACACACATGCAAACGCATCTATGTACTCACATGCACATATCTATGCACACGTAGTTTTATTTATATGTGTGCTTATTAACATTGATGAATATATGTTCTTATTGGTAAAAACTGCTTTCTTACATGCTTCTTTTGAGGATTAAATGATATCATACTTGTAAGGCGCTGAGTAGTGCTGATGCAAATAATCCATAATCAATCTATAAATCAAAATTGGGGTGAGTTTATTATGAGCCAGATCTGAGGTCTAACCCAGGGCCTTCCTTCCCCGAGAAAGGAAGGCGACCCCAAAGAAGTGGGGTGCACAGAGTGGTTATATATTGCCTTAGAACAAAGAGCATACATCACATATGATAGGAATGTCCCTTTTACAATAGTCACAAGATTGCTTTACTGGCACAGCAGATTGGTGAACACAGCAGGTCGGTGGTCACAGGGTGAGCAGAGCAGGTCGGTAATTAATCCTTAGTTTAGGGAGAGATGCTTATCCTAAAGGAGATGCCGATATGGGGGAGGTTACATGCCTAGCTTTAGGGGCACCATTTTTACTTTTGGGACATAGGAAATATTCAAAGCAGATGTACAATGCATGCTCAACAGGCCATTTCAGGCCCTTTTAGCAAAACAAGATCAGGCCATTAGTTTTAAACCAAATGGTTTCCTCATATACTCCAATATATCCTACTGCTTTTCATCTGTTTATCAGTAGAATACATGTGAATTGGTAAGATGTCTGTAAGAAGAAAGTTAAAGAGGGAATTTCACCAATATACAGGAGGACATTTTTGAGTTATATCAAATATGGTACTATTACTATATTTGAGCTAAATTTACCCCTGAGATTCCTGAGGACCAAAACCAGGGGAAAATTATGAGGAATCAACTTGTTTTCATTGGCTAGTGAAAGGAAGCATAGTATACATTTCCTGTTATAAACTATATAAAGAAACATTATTTTTATTAATATACAAAGGAGTTTGAGCAAGATAATTTCATCCGTAGTACACTGATGAAGATACACTTGAAACACATACAGTTGGGCATAAAACTTTAAGAGAAAAAACAGCAAAACAGTTTTTGGATCATTTCACCCAGAGCTGGAGTGCGCTGAGGGGGTGGAAATAATATGATACTGCACCTAAACTTTAGAGTAACTGAACTCTTTTGGGGAATGATGGAAATAGAGTCTTTGCTGTACTTTGCATATTGAAAGTAGTCTCTTTTTTAAATCTATTTTTTAACTTTAGTATTTTATTTAAAAACAAAATAAATTCCCTGGAAGTAGGCAAAAGAAGCTGTGATATGTGATATATAAGAAAAATATATATTTGGTCATTCAGATGACCAAAAATATATTCCTCATATATATTTGGTCTTCTTCCATGTTCCTGGCTCACTGCTCCCAAAACCTTTGGAATTTCCGAAATGTTGAGAGTGATAAAGGTATCTTCTGTTACGTTAATGAGATGACTTTTGGAAAGCACCTAAAGATGGGGGTTGATTGCTAGTGGAGCCAACTACTACGTTATTAGAGAGTTAAAACTTTTCAGTCCCATCTCCTGACCTCCAGGGAGGGGAGAGGGGCAGGAGATTGAGTTCAATCACCAATGGTCAATGATTTAATCAATCAGGCCTATGTAATGAAGTCTGCATAAAAAGCCAAAAGGACAGACTTTGGAGAGCTTCCAGGTTGGTGAACAAGTGAAGATTTGGAGAGTGGCATGCTTGGAGAGAGCATAGAAGCTTGGTGCCCTTTCCCTATTCTTTGTCCTATGCATCTGGCTGTTTCTAAGTTATGTCCTTTTATAATAAACCGGTAATCTGGTGAGTAATGTGTTTCTCGGAGTCCTGTGAGACGAGCTAGCAAATTAATTGAACCCAAGTTTAGGATCTTGTGAACCTCTGATTTATAGCCAGTAGGTCAGGAGCACAGGTGACAACGTGGGCTTGGGATTGGCATCTGAAGTGGGGTGGGGGCAGTCTTGTAGGACTGAGCCCTTAACCCTGTGGGATCTGATGCTATCCCTCGGTAGATAATGTCAGAATTGAATTGAATTGAATTGTAGGACTTCCAGCTTGATGGTGTGGGGGGAAACCTCCCCCATACAATCAGAAATTTGGATCCCAGAACATCCTAAGAGAAGCACAATGCTAAAGTTTGCAGAACACACAGAGTATAGTAGCCATTGAGCAAAGCAAAGAGATTCTGCCATGAAAAACTCAGAAGCTTTTCTGCTAAGAACCCAGAGTATTTGGGCAATATGTTGCAATTTATAAGGGATTATAGGTGATAATTCACTAGGATCACCATGGTGGCGCCTGGGATGAGAAGTCTATCTGTTCTTTTTCTCTTCAATGGCTGTGTGCTTTATGAAGATACACAGATAGAATGATAATGGGACACTATGATTTAGTCTTGATGTATAATCTGTGGATGTAATGTTCATCCTGTGTTTTTTTCTGTTAATTAAATAGCCACCTTTAAACTTAAAGTGCTCAAGAAATGGTGGGAGGAAGGGCGGGGAAGGGTAAGGCAGAGTTTTACTACAGCAGATATTCTTATGAGTATTGAGTAGAGATATTCCAATATAGTACCATGGCAGCAATAATTGAAATGAAGATTACATGTAAAGATATTCTTTGTATTGCTTCTACCATTTATTGCTAGAATTTCCTTCATAACACTCAGTGTATTCATAATTACTTTATTCATCCAATAAGTATTTATTGAGTACCAATTCTATGTCCACCACTGTTATAGAAGTTAGGGATGTAACTGTGAGTGAGACAGAAAAAAATTCCTGTAGTCATGAGTCTCTCACTCTAAAAAGGCAGACACACAATAAACAAGACAAACATGCAAAATATATTGAACGTTAAATGTGGATAAATACAGGAAGTATGGAGGATAGGAAGTATCAGAGGATTTAGAAAAAGCTTACTAATAAAAAGTGTCATTTAGGTTAAAACCTGAAGAAAGTGAGAGAACAAGCCATGTGGACATTCAGGAGAAAAGCATCGCAAGGAGAGGAAACAGCAAGTTCAAAGATCTGTCCACCTTACTGTATAAACAGCTCCATGAGAGGCGGGAATAGTGTGATATTTTTCGCTCTCCCCTCTGTCTCCAATGCCTACTGCTGTATCTGGCACATATTAGGTGTTTAATATGTATTTGTTTAAGTAGAAATGGATTGATATTGAATAACCCTTTTTATCTTGCTGACTCCTACTTTGATCTCAATTCAAACGTTACACACTTAAGGAGACTTTACCAGCCTCCCTCATAGTGTGAGGTCTCTTGTCATATGCACTCATAGCAGTGCATGTACTTCCCTCAAGAATATGTACCTCAATTAGAGTTAATTTGATCTGATGAATGTCTATCAAACTTTACCAGAGATCTGGTTTTACACATCACGACATCTCTAGTGACTAGTGCTTGACATATAGTAGGTTCCCAATACATGTTTAGTGAATGAATGCATGATAACAATGTTCTCATGCTTTCCTAAGTATTTACATCTCCTGTTCTGAATTATTAGTCAATGAACTTGCATCCAAATTTACACAGAAAACAGAAACCATCTGACTGGAACTTTTCATCTGCATAGTATCTATGTCTGCACCCATCTTCATTCTTCCATCTTGCAAAAGTAAGCTTCCATCCACAGATGTTTTTAATGCAATGCTTACAATGATGCCGGCAATGTTGACGAATACAGTTTACTTGGCACTCACAATGTGCCAGACTCTTCTCACTTTTTTAGGAAACTTATGTGATCTCTCATATAATTATACATACTCTCTCAACTCAGTTAGCTTTTAAATGTTCCTATTTACCTTTCATTAAAAATAAAACAAAATGTTCATTTGAATCCACACATCCTCCAGATATTGCTTTATTTTCACCCACAGCTCAGTATCTCAAAAGAGTTTAAGAAGTTTAAGGAATGATCGTTTACTTCTCCAGCCTCAATCCTCTCCAATCTGGCTATCACAGAACAACTCAGTTTAAGTCACCAATGACTCTCATGGCATTGAAATAAATGAATATTTTTCTATCCGCATCTTGCTTGCTTTTTTGCTGAAACGTTTTCTTAACAAGAACGATGAAACTCTCTCCTCCTGTCTTCTATAACATAAAACTCTTTTAGTTTTCCTTCTATCTCTCGAGCTCCTCCTTCTCTGACTGCTTTGCCCCTATTCAACTTGGCAATTGAATGTTGGACTGCTTCAGACAGGACTCAGTCCGTGGAAATTTGTTCTTCTCTATGTTCTCTTCTAAATAAATTTTACCTACATCCATTTTTTCAGGTAATATTTATATATGAAGGGATGACACAATTCTATCCTTTGTCCAGACTTCTCTTTTGAGATCTAGACTCATATTTCAAATTATCTACTTAATATCTCCACACAGTTGACTTAATGGCACCTTAAACTTAACATATCCAAAGTCAAACTCATATTTTTATAAAATTTGGTCTATTCTCAGTATTTATTGTGTCACTGCATAGCAGTATTATCTGTCTAATAATTCCAGACAGAAGCATAGGAATGGTTAGTAAGATCTTAATTTTTCTTACCATGCCTTCTCAATATCACTTTCAAAATTTATCTTGAATTTTTCTGTTTCTCTCTAGCTCTGCCAGGGCAACTATACCTCTTACCTGAAATACTTAAATGTCCTATAAACCAGTCAATCCCTTTCAACTTCCCTCCAATGTATTTTATAAATCGCAGAAGAAGTGATATTTGTTACAGAAAATTTTTTCATCATTTCCCTGTTTAAAACACATCAATAATTTCTCATTGCTCTTAGCATAAAGACAAATTTCTTAATGTGCTTAACAAGCTTTGCAGAGTGTGGGTCGTACCTTATGTTCTAGCTCCATTCCATAATCCACAGTTTCTCTGAATTTCACTTTTCACCATGTTGGCCTTCTTTTATGTGCTTTGATCTTTGCTCTGTCTCTGAACCTTTGTACATGCATTTTTATGTATGTGTGAAACATATTTATGAATGCATGAAACATTCTTTCACCTTCTTCATTGTGGTAGATGCTTACATGGTGGTCACCCATAAACCAGACAGCTGAAATTCACATCCTTTTGTAGCCCCTTCCCATGTGACTGTGGATTAGCCGTGCAACTTGCTTTGACCAATGGGACATTAACAAGCTAAGGCCTAATCAATTCTTGCACATCAGAGTTTGTCGTCTTTTGTTACTCTCTGAGGAAGATAGTCACCATGCTGTAAAGAAGCTTGGGCTAGGTTACTGAATTGTAGGACTTCACATAGAGAGTGAGAGAGAGGTTACATGAAGGAGCATCAATCAATGCACCCACCTTGTAAGTGAAGACTTCTTAGACCATTTATCCCAATCTAGGTGCCAAATAAATGCAGTCAATTGATTGTCTCCAATAAATATCATGTAGAACAAACTCCACAGCCATGATTCTTGACCTATAGAATCACAAAAAATAAAAAATTATTATGGTTTTAGGCCACTACATTTTATTTTGTCTGGAGGAGATATAAGGTTGTTACAAAGCAATAATAACTGATATTTACCTAGTTACTTCATACTTCTCTTTCATACCTAAACGTAATCAGTGAAGACTTCTCTGAGTTTCTAGAGAGCTAAATGATAATAACAATAATACTCAGTACTAATTCAGTATTTACTGCATATATGGCACTATTCAAATACCCTCCACGTGTTAACCTCATTTAATCTTTGAAATAGTGGCAGATACTAACATCAAAATAATCATAGGTACCAACATCAGCCCTGTTTTACAGATAAAATAAACTGAAAGACAGAGCTGAGTATTAGCTCCCTATTAACTCCTGTTTATAATCCCTATTGTTACAGGAAATTTCCTAGTATCATAGCATTTATAACAGTTCTAATTACACACATAATTGTATGATTAGTCAGTTAATATACTGAAAGATCAAAGAGGACAAGGGCCATGACTGTCTTTTATCTCCATTTTCTCACCAGGAGGACCTGTCTGTGCTAGGTTTGTAGGATATTTTTCAATTAAGTGATTGAATGGTTAAATTAACAATTCAGTGGTCAACTCTCAGGCCTGGTCTCCTAGATAGTGGTGCCTTTTCTCAGGTATTTCCTGACATCTACTTGATCCCTAAAATTTCTGAAAATATTATATAATTTATGTGACAATATAAATTGCCACTATGGCAATACGGAAGAATAAAAAATATTCTGAAATACCTCATGTTGCAAAATATCTAGAATTACTAGTTGAAATATAACAAATATCCTTTTAATAGTATGGTTAGGTTCAAAAAAATAGAAGAATAAAATAAAGAAAGAAAAAAAGGAAAAGAAAAGAAAAATGTGAGCTAAGCTGATGTCAGCTAAGCTGATGGAGATGTTATAGCTTCCTTGGAAGCATTTCACCATATTTTTTTTTTTAACAGCTGTATTGAGGTATAATTGATATACAAAGAACTACACATATTTACTACGTACAATTTGATGAGTTTGGACATATGCAAACACCCATGATATCGTTACCACAATTAAGATAATAGACATATTCAACTCCATCAATAGATGAAGGGATTGAAAAAAAAGGTGGTCTATAGATACAGTGGAATATTATTCAGCATTTCACCATCTTAGCAAACAAAATACTTTGTTATAGTTGTTACAAGGGTGTCAAGAGATAAATCCATGGAACTGTACAAGGAGTGAAATGGAACCAACACCTATGCATGAAGATAAGACTTATGAACTTTTGTGAAGGCATATATTAGAAATATCTACTTGATAGCAGAAAGATGCAAGGAAATTCGACTGTCTGAGCCTGGCTGTCATTCAGACTGTTAGTCAGAATAAACTATCTTCCCTGAAAATCTGAAGTCACATGCCTTGTCTTACCTGGACTTTGTGTTTTAATTTACACTCTCTGGAAGATATGGAAAACTCCATACAAATAAATGGCCATACATAGTAGTAATTTTGCAATAGCAAACCCAACTATCCTCTGTAGGACATATCTCCAGTGAAGACCAAATAGCATTCCCACAAATGAAGTCCTTCCAAAGGTGAGCTCACAATAAAACATTTTAAAAATACATAATGTTTCATCAGAAGCAGTAAATAACAGAATTAGATAGAAAAATATAAAATATTTTTGCAATAATTAAAGACAAAAAATAAATACAAAAACTTAATAAAAGAAAAGCACTGTGTAAAATGAGAAAAGTCAGATTTGAAAAAGCAAACAGAAACTAATAGAAATTCTACAAATGAAAGTTATACTCATTGGAATCAAGAAACTCAATATGCGTTTCAAATAGCAGTTTAGATACAGTTGAAAGAGAATTACTGAATTGGAAGATGGATGTGAAGAAATTACAAAGGATATAGCACCTAGGGAAGAAGAAATAGAAAATGTGAAAGATATGTGAAAAATATAAAAGATATAAAGGATAAATTGTAAGTCTATTCAGAATTCCAGGAAATAATATAAAAAATTAGAAAGAAGCAATATTTTAGGAGATAATGGCTGAGAATTTTCCATAATTAAAGAATGGAATGAATCCTTTGATTCAGGAAATACAAAAAATCTAAGCAGGATAAATAAATTGGATTTGTAGGCATATAAGAGTTAAGAATAATGACAAAGACAAATATAAGTTACTAAAAGCCTTAGAGAAAAAAAGACAGACTATCTGCAAAGAAAATAGTGTGACTGTTAATTGATTTTTCTGGAAGTCACAAGACAGAATAATACTATCCAAATATACTAAGAGAAAATAAGTCTTAGATCACAATTGTGTAAATAGTTAATCCGTCATACAAAAAGATGTTGAAATAAAGATATTTTCAGACAAAAATAAACTCAAAATTTTATTAGTCATAGTCTTCCATAAACAAATTTTAAAAGAGATTCTTTAAAGGAAAGGACAAAAAAGAAACCATAAGAAAAACTGAGATACAAGAAGCTATGGTGGGCAGAGACACTCATAAATATATAGGTAAATCTAAACAAAACTAATTTATAAATATTAAAATAATGTGCATTTTGTTGACAGGGAAGAAATCAAGATACTAGAATGAAGATACTAGACAGCAATAATGAAAGACAGAGGGTAGGGATAAGAGAGAAAGTATTTTAAGTTCCTTCAATTGTGTTGAAAGAGATAATGAGTAAACTTTTAATTACGCATGTTAGATTTATAAAAGTAACTCTAAAAGAAGAGAAATAAAGTGTATTTCTTCACTTCCATAGGTGGGAAAAATGGAATTAAAAAGATATTCGATTTTTAAAAACAGGAAAAAATAAAGTAAAAACCGCATAGAAAAATCAGGGTTAATGAAGCACAGAACATGAAAACAATCTAAATATATTAGTAAATGATAAATGTAAACAAACTCAGCTCTCTGGATAAGAGCCAGAAGAGATCATATTGGTTAAAAATATATCCAACACTCTATAGTTTATAAGAGATATTCTAAAACACACAGACATAGAAATTAAAAAAAAATAGACCCCCAAAAGTGTGAGCAGGCTTTAATGACTTTAAAGAGTACCTTTCAATATTTTAAAGTAACCCTAGCAGTAGAGACAAATTACTTCATATCCAGGGTGATCTTAATTAGCCCTTGAACTGTGATATGTGTATAATTTTCATTAAAGATGAAGCCTCATCTTTAAGAGTATATTTTAGGTGCTGGCCCTGGGCGTAGTGGTTAAGTTCAGCATGCTCTGCTTCGGTGGCCTGGGTTCACAGTTTCGAACCTGTGTTTAGACTCCTACACCACTCATCAGCCACGCTGTGGTGGTGCCCCACATGTGAAGTAGAGAAAGATTGGCACAGATGTTACCTCAGGGCTAATCTTCCTAGAGCAAAAAAAAAGAAAAGTGCATATTTTATTCTTGTGTTTGCTTCCGTATAAAACAATGTGTTTCCCCAGAGTCTTTCCTGCTTTATTTTTCTTCCAGTCTGAGATATTTTTGTTTCATTTATTTGTTTTCTACCTTTCTCATTCCAGTAGAATGGAAGCTCTAAGAGGTCAGAAGTTTCTGTCTGGTTAATTTATCGCTCTATCTCTGGTGCCCAGAAAAGTGGAAGGCAGAAAATAGGTATTCAACAAATTTATATTAATACAATTATCGGCTAATCTGCAAGCCCAGTCACCAGTAATAAATCATTTTGAGATGATAAAATGCTTATCATGCAAATTTATGTATACGCATTCTTTGGAGCACAACTAATTTCTGAAAGAGGCACTACCTGCTTTATGGCATTTAAATAGACATTTATAAAGGAATGATGGAAGGAAATGAGTGCAATCTGCTTTTAGTTTGTATATCCCCCTGTTATTCTGTGTTAATTATTTGTACAAATACAGTTCTGAACTCTTAATAAGACATTTCTAAAGAGAAAGAACATCTTAATATTACAAAAGGAGGAAGCCAGTTGTTGCTTTAGGTATGAGAAATACGTTATATATTGCCATGGCCGTTGTAATCTTAATTGCTTTTGATTTTAACAAGTATTACATTGCAAGAGTGTTGCAATTTGCAGATATTACTCTGACATTTAAAAATCTGGAAAATCTATAATATTTCAGGCAGCTCTAATAAAAATGAAATGCAGACAATAAATACGACTCTGACAAAACCTCTCCATGACTCTAGCTCTGCTTTAGCATTTAATGTACTTTGTTCACAGTCCTGCAGTGTTTAGTATCTCATTTATACTCTTTGTATATTCAATTCCTGTGCTAGAATATCTTATGAAGATTAACATCCAAAGGTAATATATTTTAGGAACTATTTATAACCAGGAGCCCACATCTGCATAAATTAAAGCTCAAAAACCTTCATACATATTTTATATATAAGCTATCTTTTCTCAACACAATTAAACCCATTAACTCAATGAATAAATTATGTTTGATTTTGTCATTTTGACCTAATAGATGAATATATATGTATAACTAAGTAATAATTTAGTTATGCATTTTTCTTACCCATTTCCTGGTTTATTATCTTTTTCTCTTATTGGCAAAATGAAGATTACGATATGTATTCAATGGCTCTTTGGCCAACTGTCTCATTTAAACCCACTGTCAAGGGAATATTTAAAATTATAACAGCGAAAGGTCTACTCCTGCTGTTTGATCCAGACTAGTTTCCACTTTCTTTTACTTTAAGAAAGAGCCACTTGATTTTCTGTCATAGACCCACCTACCTCTACTCTGAGTTTTTGTAGTTTGGGAAGGGTGAGTTCCACCCTCTGGCCCAGGGGCTGGCACATGACCCACGCCTGGCCAGTTAGAGAATTAGCATCCCTATCTACTGTGATTGATTCAAAGGTGAGCACTGGATTCAAGATGAGCCAATGAAAGCCATCTACCAACTTTTGCTAGAAATATCTAAAAGGGAAAGTTTTGTTTTCACTCTATTAGTCGAAGAGGAGGTAAGCCTGTTGTTGTTAGGGGCTACGTTTGCAAAAATCTACCTGAGAATGAATACAACACAAATGAAAGCAGAACTAAGAGACAGAGAAATCCTGATATCTGTAGCTTCCCTCTCTCAATCTGGTCCAGGTACACTGGGTCCATTTTTATTCCTCTAACATGCAAGACATGATTCCTCTTCAGGGCCTCAGGGCGTCTGCACTTGCCAGTTCTCTGTCTGTGATGCAATACCACTAGGTATCCATATGGCTATTCTCTCACTCCTGCCAGGTCTTTATATATGAACTTGTCAATAAGACCTTCTTGGCTGTTACTGAGGCTGTCACATACATGCCTTCCGCCACTTACCTGCTTTATTTTTCTCCATAGCAATTATCCTTATACAGTCATGCACCAAATAAGGAAATTTCCGTCAATGATGGACCACATATACGACAGTGGTCCCATAAGATGAGTACCATACAGCCTAGGCATGTAATAGGCTAGACCAGCTAGGTTTGTGTAAGTACACTCTATGATGTTCACACAATGACGAGCTCACCTAACAACTCATTTCTCAGAACGTATCCCATCATTAAGGGACACATGACTATATAATAAATCATGTATTTTTTTAAATTTATCTTGTTAATGGTCTTTTTTACTCAGTAGAATAAAAGCTACTTGAAGGTAAAACATATCTACCTTTAGCACTTAGTGTGTAAGGATGGTGTAAGAAGGTGGTTGACTTTGTTGATATGTGTAACACACATGCACAAACACAAACAGAAGAAATTATGAGCTATTTGAATGACGACATGAGTGTGCCATTCCTGTGTCACTTTTAGGGTGAGGGGCTGGGTCTTTGGTATTACCACTGCGAAATTATCTATTGAGCTGCTCACTTGATTAGCATGACTTACATTCATACACTCCTTATGTTAGTAATATTTAAAGCCTCCGGAAGTTGCTGGAAGAGCTTGTGCAACACAATCTTGATTAAGAGTCTCGATGAAATTATACTAAAAGCTGTTGAGGAGTAGGGGCTAATTTAATTCCAAATTTATACAATGATGGTATTTAACAGCTTTGAATGAGTCCATGAATGATTGAATGGATTGATCATGAATATACAAATTTGTATACTCTCATGGTTTGGTGTTACATTTATGAAACCAAATTGTAAAGTGTATTGAAAATAAAACCAACACTAATGACATTTCTGATAGCAAGGGATTTTGATGTCTTGATATGTTTTCAGAAGTATTGAGACTCTTTTCTGGTCATCTTTAAACTCATTTCTTTAAAATATAAATTTTATTCACATTCGAACATAAAATATTTTCTTAAATAAGTCATAATCTTTCTATGATAAGAGACCAGAAACAAAAATAGCATGTTGCTGTATATTAAAGTACTGAACCCCTTGAAAAATAAAGGACTGTAATTTTAGCTGGTCTCATTACATGTCATGCAATACTTGAAATACATATTTTTTTTCTATTGGAATAGTTTCTCTTGGTTCTAAAAACAGAATGTAATAAGTTTTTGAAACTAGCTCTTCTAACTCCTAAATCCACTTGGTTTTTGAAATACAATCTGAAATATAGGTAGCTGAATGCTTCTTTTCAGGAAAACTATTTTCACAGCAAGAATAAAGAACTTAAGTCTGTAATATAAAGGGAATGAATTGGCAATCATTAGAGGTTCTGTTTGTTTCAATTTGTTTTGTTTTCTTTATATAATGACTTATATATTGAAAATTATCCCAACAGGATATTTCTAGAATATTCCTACTTTGAAGATTTCCAATGAATTTGCTTACCTCTGAGAATGAATTCTTAATCAACTGACTAAACATAGAATCAATACACAAATACGGACACGCATACAAAAGCATAGTCTAGTTCTGTGCTTCTCATACTGAACGTGCTCACGACTCATTGGGGATCTCATGAGACGCAGATACTGGCTCAGGAGATCTGGGTCAGGGCCTGGGCTCTGCATCTCTAACAAAGTCCCAAGTGATATCCATACTACTCCTCCACGGACCACACTTTGAGCAACAGGGTTACCTGGCGAAGGGCAACCCCCAATATGTTTTCACCTCAAAGGTCTTCATATGATTTCTCCATTGTCATCTTCTTTTTAATATTACAGAAGAAAAAACTTAAAATATTACTTTTCCCAATCATCTTACTGTCCTTTCATAATTAATATTTTTCTTAGGAAGATGATATTAGGATTATTTATCTTGAGATCCTAAACTTTCTTCAAGCTATGCCCAGACACACTTCTAAATAACTCTACCTGTTAGTCAAATAAACGTTTATCTACAGAATCCATATTTTCTAACTTTTTCCTTAAATACTTTTTCTAATCTTTTTCAATATTCTGCAATTCCATTGGATTTGCCAGGTGCTGTCTTCCATGTTGTTTTGCCAATATTTTGTTTATTGTTAATTCTTTTTTGTGTGTGTGTGGGTTCTAGGAGAATTAGAGAAATGTAGCTCTTTATCGAATCCTTCACCATTCTGAATTGAATAATTTGTATTTTCTTCTTGTTCTTTTGCTTTCTTCTTTGTAGTTGTCCTAGTAAGGGGACTAGCATTGGTTCATTTTCAAGAGATGTAATTTTTTTTTCATAAATGTAAGATCAAAACAAGAGAACAAACACATTTATATATATATAATTGAATTGAATATAATCATGGGTCTCCTGGTTAGATAGTCTCATTTACTTTCCTTTGCGTGGTGAAGCTAATGCCTCAGAGGCTTCTGTTTATTGCAATTGCTGACTCTTGAAGGAGACTTAATTGTCTAGCTTCTAATTATTAAAGCCTTCAATCAGGAGAGAACACCACTGATGGGTTCTTCTGTTTGTTTTGACTGTTAACTTTGAAAAGTGATTCCACAGCTGTGACTTTCACATTCATAGTAAGATCACACAAGAGAAAATCTTACAGTGAATAGTTATGGGGAGGTAGTGAGGTTTTATAGGAAGTTGTTCTCTGTTCTTTCTACCCAGCTGGGGGTTGGAGCAGTTCAACTCTTTAATTTAACCCTATTGCTGTCATATCTCATAAACATTTCTCAACATTCTAACAAGTAGATGACACTCTCCTTGGTTTCCACTTGGACCGAAAAGAAATTGGCCCCCATCTTTATATTTTATTGATCATAATCATGAGAATCTGGGAGCAAGGCTTGGAAACCTGAGTGCATTTTGCCATCTTAGTATGAAGTCCTATACTGTTCATGCAGGACTGTACTAGAGTGCCATACATCCTGTGAAGATTTTTCAACTGTTGAGGACATGGATTCTGTGAAAACAAAGCCTGAGAACCACAGAACATACTTCTAATGCTTCAACGACCACGAAAATAATAAATAGTAATTAATACAGCAAAAAGTAAAGTATTTTGAGTTGCTAGATCATCTCTTTGACTTTATGACTAAGCATGTGTCATATGACAAATCAATTTCTGATCCATACATCAATTTCTAGTTCAGGAAGATAAGAGGAGGAGAACTGAACACATAAATAAAATATGCAAATATGCTGTTAAACCAAATTTTAAAAGTTGCTTTTTAAGTTGTTAAAAGTCTCACAAAAGTATAAATAACTACTTGAGTATATTAAATAACACAAAGTCATTGCCTAATTACTTTCTATGTCATTAATATACACACAATAAAAACAAAAACCTGTGTATATAAATAAAAACTTCTAAAGACTATAACAATATGTTTCTTCAATAGCGAGAATATGAAATCCTAAATATTTATTTATTTGCTGGCAATGACATCTGTGGTATGAATTATTTGGTTTTCTTTCTGCATTCATAAAATATTTGCTTTAAGTGATATAAATATCTGTTACGGGTAGGTATTCAAATCTTTCTATAACTTTGTGTTCTCATACATTTTATGTGGTTAAAATATTATTTATGTTTAAAGAAAGAGAGGTGCTATATTCCTATATTTAAATTCTGTTATCTCCAAATCTGTTCCAAATCTGCTCCTTTCTCCCTTGTGCAAAAGAACTAGAAAAAAAAAACTAGAAGAAATATCCAAATTTTATTTCGTTTAAATCTACTTCTCAAATATTACTATATCTAAATGAATTATTACAGTTTCTTTTGGATGTAACTGTTCATTCTAAATAGGGATGAAGAGAAGAGAATTGTTATTTATTGAGCTCCTAGGAAACTTGAATTTTCTTGAATTCAATATATGCTTCTTAGAAAATAGAAGAGACTACGTGCTAAGCATTCAGATACGATTTGACTACATTTGCTCAAAGGTCACGGAAACTTCAGAGAAAATTACAGAATTATTTTTATAACCCATCCCAATATTAGCATATTATATGTCCCTTCTTTGAGGGAAAACCTCTAAACACGACACCACATTAATTCAACTATAGTAGTTTACACAACACTACATTAATTAAACTGTAGTAGCACTTATAGTAACTGGAGCATCTAATGTAAAGTGGGAGTATAAAGATCATAGCAATCTTTTCATTAAAGAATATCAAACATGTATTTTTCAGGACTGAATATTGGATCATTAAAAGCTAACTTCATGGTTTTGCTAAAATAGAAGCAGAACAAATTAAAAAATAAAATGTAGTTCCAAAACAATCCTATTCAGAGCATTTATATACATAGATAATTTAGGTCTGGTGTCATCAAGCTATGTCTACAAGCCAAATGTAGCTCACGATAGGTTTTTTGTTTTTCGCATTGTAGTTAATGTTTCTTTTTTAATTGAAATGAAATTCACATAACATAAAATTAACCATTTTAAAGTGTACAATTCAATGGCATTTAGTACATTCACAATGCTGTGCAACCACTACCTCTATCAAGTCCGAAACATTTTCATTATTCCCCAAGAAGACTCTGCACCCGTTAAGCAATCACTTCCCTTTTGTCCCTACCCCCAGACACTGGCAACAGCCAGTCTGTTTTCTGCCTATATGGATTTACCTATTCTGGGTATTTCATACAAATTGAATCATGCAACATGTGAATTTTATGGCCTGGCTTTTTTCACTTAGTATAATGTTTTTGAGGTTCATCAATGTTGTGGCAGGTATCAGTACTTCGTTTCCCTTTATGACTGAATAATATTCCATTGTGTGTGTATACTAAATTTGTATATCTATTTATCCATTAATGAACATTTGGAACTTTTAGTTATTTGAGTCTTCTCTCTACTTTTTTTGGTCTGTCTGGTTAAAGATTACCAATTTTGTAGATCTTTTCAAAGAACAAACATGGATTTGTTCATTTTCTCTATTGTTTTTCTGTTTTGTTTTGGTTTATCTTTGATCTAATCTTTATTGCTTCTTCCCTTCTGCTGGCTTTGGGTTTAGTTTACTCTTTTTTTACCTAGTCCCTTAAGGGGTAAAGTCAAGTTACTGATTCGAGATATTTCTTATTTTTTAATACATGCATGTATAGCTATAAATTTCTCTCAAAGCACTGTTTTTACATCATCATATAAATTTTGATTTGTTGTGTTTTCATTTTCATTCATCTGTAAGTATTTTCTAATCTCCCTCGTGATTTATTCTTTGACCCACTGGTTGTTTAAGAGTGTGTTGTTTAATTTCCACTTATTTGTGAATTGTCCATTCTTCCCTCTGTTATTAATTTCTAGTTTGATTGCATTGTACTTATAGAAAAAACTGTGCAATATTTCAATCTTGTACCATTTGCTGAACATGTTTTACTTAACATATGGTCTGTCCTGGCGAATGTTCCATGTACACTTGAGAAAAATATGTATTCTATTGTTGAGTGAAGTGCCCTCCTTCTGGGACTCCCACTATTCTATGTTGGTATGCTTCATGGTGTCCCACAGGTATCTTAGCTCTGTTTATCTTTCATCATTCTTTGATCCTTCTGCTCCTCAGACTGGATAACTTCAATTGACCTATCTTCAAGTTTGCTGATTTTTCCTTCTGCCCACTCAAATCTGCTATTGAAATTCTCTAATGAATTTTTCATTTCAGTTATTGTACTCTTTGGCTCCAGAATTTCTGTTTGGTTCCTGTTTGTAATTTCTATTTCTTTGTTGATATTTTCTATTTGTTCATGTATTGTTCTACTGGTTTTCTTTAGCTACTTGTATGTAGTTTCCTTTAGCTCTTTGAATATATTTAAGACCATTGATTTTAAGCCTTTGTTTAGTAAGTCCAATGTCTGTGTTTCCTCAGGGACAATTTCTGTTAATCTCTCCTGTAAAGAGGCCATAGTTTCTTATTTATTTTCATTTCATAGTTTTTGTTGCAAATTGGACATGTTGAATATTATTATGTGGTAACTCTGGAAATCATAATCTTTTCCCTCCTCAGAGTTTATTTTTACTGCCTCTATGGGCTGTGGTAGTTGGTTTAGTGAGTTTTGTAAACTATTTTCATAATGTCTGTGTTCTTTGTCATGTGTGGTCTCTGAATTCACTGTTGCTTTAGCTTATGGTCAACTAGTGTTTTTACAGAGATTTCCTTGAGCAACTCAAGTCAAAAAAGAAAAAAGGAAAGAAAAGGAAAAAAAGTCTCCTAATCTTAGCAGATTTTCTCTGAGTTGGGGCACTGCTTCAATGCTTATCCAGGCCATTTATCCTTATCCTGCCTAAATCTTTACTTCCTGCTGCTCTGTACCCAGAGATTAATTAGCCTGAGGTGAAATTTTAGGATCTTCTCATGTCTTCTCTGAGCATGTGTCCTGCTCTGGGCTAGAACATGGCTTTTTAAATTCCCTGGTATATGCAAGTGCTTTGAAGTCGTAATTTCCCAAAGAAATTCTGTCATCAGTGCTTTCTCCCAGGCTTCTGCAAGTCTGTGTTTGCTTCAACTACAACCTTCTGCAGGTGACAGTGGGCTGTTCATTTCTTTTACAATGTTTTCAAGGACAGTCCACTGCATAGTTGTTTTTCTGCACTGAGAGAATTTCGAGTTAGGTGAAACAAAGGCAAACACCGTATGTCACTCCTTCAGGTAGCCCCAGACAGGACAAAACAGACTCCCACAATTCTTTGAGAATAATGTCTGCTTTGCTCCCTCCATAACCTAGGACCAGAGTCCCACCCTCAGACGTGGGTTATTGTCTTCAAGACTGCACTGAGCCGGAGAAGTGGGTGGGGCACAGGAAAGTAAAAACGTCACAAAGATTTTCTATCATTTTTAGATTGCCTTTTTGTTGATTCAGCATTCAGTTGGTTGCTGAAGCCTTTAAATATTTCCCAGCGTTCTGACAAAGTTGATTCTGACAGTTTTTCCTTGATGTTTTGGTGTTTCTGTGGAGGTTCAAGCCCTTGGAACTTTTTACTCTGCAATTTTGGCTGATGCCATGATTCACTGAGTATTTTCGTAGATAATTTTTTTGGAACACAGCCACACTCATTTTTTTTTTTTTTTTACATATAGTCTATAGCTGCTTTTGAGCTACAGTGGCAGAGTTGAGTATTTGCAACAGATACTGTATGAACTCCAAAGCCTAAAATATTTACTATCTGGCTCTTTATAGAAAATGTTAGGTCACCTCTGCTCTAGGCTAAGGGAGTCCACAGGTATATACCTTCCATCAGAGTGGTGGGAATTGTCTAGAGTAAAAAGGCTACAAAGTTTTGAGAACTGAAAATAAAAAGAATCAGATGGAGAAATGCTGACTTTGTTTAATGATGTGTATAATATTTTCCATATGGCAAATAGGATTACAGTGGATTAGTTTAGCTTGGTCTTTTCCTACCACGTAATGTAGAACCCTATGGTTCTGCAGACTTGTCTTAGGTTGACAGCTGGGGTAAAGCTCTGGGAACCATGCTGTATTTCAACCAGAATAGTGACACTTTTATCTGTCTTGTTCATCAGATTGTGCATAAAATTTCATTTTTAAAGATGATTTTTTGCTTTAAAAAAAGATTAAGAAAATCATTTCTTTGATTAATTTTTATCATTAATTCCATAAAATTTATATCTAATTACAGAATTGCAAGAACTGAATTCATAATTACCATATCCTTATTTTACATTATTACTCATCTGAGACCCCACAAATCATTTTCAAAGTAGATTGCAATCTATATATTGTCACCCCGTAGAGAAGAGTGTTTTGATCAAAGATGTAAATTGGTGCTTATTTGTACAATGATTTGTGAGTCTTCAAAAAGTGAATAAAGTAGAAGCTGTCCTCAATTACTATAAATTTAATTATTGCAATTCTATAATTAGAAACATGGCAAGTCTCATAGATTATTCAAAAAATTTTTTTTTCAGTTTATACTTGGCTGTAACCAGGGAGGAAAAAAAAAAAAGAGAGTGAAAGAGAGATTGAGAGCTCTCTCTAATGGAAGAAAGTGTGACTCTTTTAAGTCAATAAACATACTAAGGTACTAAAGGAGGTTATTTTAGGAGAAAAATGGTTGAAATTCCAATTTTATAGCCTTGTTGTTATTTTAGCCTTTGTGCTTTTAAGAACTTGGACATTTATTGTTTCTTCTGCAAATGTTAGAAAAGAATAAACAAGTGATCATATTTGAGAAATAAATACACATATGTATGTGTTCTCTAAAGAATTGTGGATCTCAACCAAAGAATTACGGGTCTTTATTTAGAATGATTCACTATCAACAGAGATTGGGTTGGTGGTTACCAGAGGGGAAGGGGGGAGGGAGGGCAGGTGAAAGGGATAATTCGGTACATGTGTGTGGTGATGGGTTGTAATTAGTATTTTGGTGGTGAACATGATGTAATCTATGCAGAAATAGAAGTATAATGATGTACACCTGAAATTTTCACAATGTTATAAACCAATGTTACTGCAATAAACAAAAAATTAAAGAAAAAATAATAAGAATATTCTGAGTGATAATCCATGCAGCTCAATTTTTATATCTGAGTGATACATTGTCTTATGGACCAATGTCAGTGCTATGTCCATGTCAGTAATTTCATTTGAAACAATTTATATTTTAAGTTTACTTGTTTGGATTTTATGTAAAATTATGATCTCATATTTGGAACTTGATAATTGTCTTTAGCTTCTTTTTTTTTTTTAATAAAGTAATTGATGTTTGCCTTTGCAAAAAAAAAAAAGAATGATTCACTATCAAAATGACCGTGAGGTCCTGTTGGTCTTGTTTGTGTGAAGACTCAATTTTGTTGCTTTTTCCAGGCTTTGGTATTCATCAGATATTAAAAAGTTAAAAATCTGAATGTCTCAAAAGACTGCTTTGTGGACTCAATGCTACACTGATTTTTAGGAAATCAAGTCATGAGAGTTTTCTTAAATTGTAGCCCCACTATTTGCCTATCCTTCAATAATAAACTTTCTATCTGCTAACTATAATATGTACATAAGCTAGGAAAATAAAAATTCGCTCTCTAAAGCATGTAGATAAATATAAACAAAGCAATGGAGTGGTGAGGCAAGCTCATATACAAGACATTTAGAAGAACAATATGGTCCCCAATTCTTTTATCTTTGACACATGAATATCACTACCACTTTTTTCTGCCTTATCATTATTGCTACATATCCCAGACTGTTTGAGATGTTTGCAAGGTCCTAAATTCATGAAGTATAAATGACTTTGACTTTCTCTAGAGTCTCATTCCCAACAATACTTGTATGTATTCCCTACATATTATTATACGCTAATTGAAGGATCAGCGTATTTCTTATGCAAATATTCTGTAAATATTTATGAAAGACATTAAATATATTAATGTCTTTGTGGGCTATGGGATGTCTGTTGCCACTGTTCAAATCTGCCATGGTAGCACAAATTTTGCCATCAGCAATACATAAACCAATCACTGTGGCTGTGTTTCAATAAAACTTTATTTATGGATAATGAAGTTTGAATTTCATATAATTTTCAAGTGTCACATAATATTCTTTTTTTTTTTCTTGTTTCCAACTGTTTAAAAATGTAAGCACTATTCTTACTTAGCTTATAGACCATACAAAAACAGGTGGCAGGCTGGATTTGGTCCGTGGTCCATAGTTTGAACCACTGTTTCATCTTATCTTTTATGTGTATTAAAATTTTACCTCTCTTTTGATGATAATCTCTTCAATAAGGAAAAGAATGTGCATATATGCAGGAGAGTTATTCTGATGTTGGAAGAAGGGCTTCAAAGCTGGTCAGCTAGGTTCATACACTGCCCAAGAGACCCACTTTAACAAATTCAACAAAATTACAAATTGAAAATTACAAATTATTTGTTTTTCCTCTTAGAGTTAGTAAAAAAAATAACCGAAAACACAAATATTACATGTACAAATTATTAAGAACCTATCTATTCTTTGTGAGAAATCTGAATTGAAGACATTGCAGGTGCTCTTACTTGATCACATGTTGCAATTAAATAAGACTGGGTTGTCACCTGGGGAAAGTGTGCTGACATTAGGCTAAGACAATCCATTACATTGACTTCAAAATAGGGGTGATCTTGTCAATATATATAAATTCACACAGTCCATTGGCTAGCACATCTTGTATTTATATGTCCATACAATCAGTATTTGTTGAGCACTTATTATGTGGCAGGCTTTGTGCTAGGAGCATGGGACAATGTTTGCCTTTAAGATGCTTACATTTCAATGAAGGACTGGTAAAAAAAGAAGAGAGAGACCACCCCCCCCCCAAATAAAGAGATAAATTTATAAATATTGTGGAAATTGAATAAAGGACTGAAAAAAATAATAACAAGGTTGGGGGTCCTTTAGATAGCATGGTTAGATGGAGCCTCTCTCAGGAAATGACAATCAAAGCAAAATCTTGCACCTGTCTCCAATTAGAGATGATCTTTTCAGTAATGATAATAACAATTGTAATGGTTTGCAGTGTGATATTTATGTTAACTGCATGCATTATTCTTTTTAATTTTCATAAAAACTCTATGACAAGAGAAGATATTAAGGGCTGAGGAAGTTAAATAATTTCCTAATATCATAGACTAGTAAGTGGTCATCAAATCATCAGTTGAACCCAGGTAATCTGATTCAAAATTGGGTGTAACCTCATCCCTTTATTCCAATAGGACTATAAACTAGTCATAGACCATTGTCTAGCAATGACTTTTGGATAGTCTCTCTAACTTCTTGTTTTACGTGGTTTTCATTTCAGGCACACTTCTATTTTAAACAACAGATTCTTGTAATAAATATGTTATACATTCTGTTGGGGTAACAGTCTAGTCTTAGACTCAAGCAATTCAGCATACATATGCTACAACCCATGATGTGTTTATTTTAAAGTTTAAATTTTGGAGGGCAATCTGATATGCCTTATTTCCAATATTTTAAGAGAAGTCACTCTAATATACAGTAGTATATTTTTCTACCTTTTATTCAAATCCTATTTAAAACTCTACTTGGCAAGAGTAGAGTTCTAAATCTATTGTTCTCATTTATTTTTTGTGTATGGTATTGTATTCATTGCACAGAGAATTTTTAATATATTTGCCAATACTACAGAGTAGTCATTGTCCTCAAATTTATTACAAATGAATCTTAATGCTACCTCAAATATTGAATTGCTCTTATTATTTGTTTGTATGTTTCATTGATTCTCCCTGCAGTGGCAAAAGCGAGGATGCTGGTTAACTCTCCCTAGGTTACTATTTAAAGTTGTAGTTTTATCTATTTCGTTGCTCCCTGGTTTAATACACATTGATTTTAAGTGAGTTCACAGCTTCTTACAATTCTTCTAGTTTACCATACTTGATGCTTAGTATAACAATATTGATTTCCTAACCAAATATTTTAACTTCACTATGTGAATATATTGAGCAATAGGCTTGGGAACATATGTTTCTATTATTTCCTTCAGATAGTAGGCAATGGAAAATCAGGACAAACACTAGGTTCCCACTTGTAATTTATTTATATGATGCACCTGATACTCAGTGGAAGCAAACAGCAACACTGCACATCCTGCGACATCTCAGGTTGGGCTAAAGGCTGAATAGCAGGGAAGTCATGTATAATTCTGGAGCATGCTAGATTACAGTACAATCTCTTAGCAAGGCAAACCCCGTCCCTTGGTACCTTGAAAGCTAGTGTGCATATAACACACGAGGATTTACTATAACCTGCTTCCTGCTGGGGCATTTCCCCTGAGGATTGCATGGAAGAATTTCAGAACTAAAAACATTACACCAGAACAAGAGCTGGTGAGAAGTAGCTTTGCAGAGCTCCCTCCCAGGAGGAAACAATGAGTGGATTGAGGTGGACTATTTGTTTTATTTTTTAAATTATTATTATTTCTCCTGTCAGTTGTTGACATGATATAGAAACAAGAATTATCTTTGTCTTAAATTACTTATATGATGCTCTGAAAATGTGATGCTTTTAGCATTCTCTTTGTCTGGTAGCTCACAGAATTTATGTTTTAAATATCTTGGGGAATATGAGTTCTTATGTTTTAAATGTATATTAGGGAGATATATTTTGCAAATAACACAGATAAGTTTTCAAGAGTTTTAAAAATCTATATTGATTCCTATACCATAACTGACTTGTACAAAATATGTGCTATGTATATGGAAAGTTAGTGATTGGTGCATATATGCAGGCTGAATTGTGGCCTCCCCAAAATTCAAATGTTTAAGTCCTCCCCAGTACCTCAGAGTGTGACTACTTTTGGAGATAGGGCCTTTAAAGTGTTAGTTAAGTTAAAATGCGGCCTTCAGACACACAGAGAGACATTAGCAAAGACCATGTCAGGAAAGACCACTTGAGGACCCAGGAAGAAGGTGGCCATCTACAAGTCAAGGACAGAGGCCTCAGAAGAAATTAAACCTTCTGCCACTTTGATCTTGGTCTTCTAGCCTCTAGAACAGTGAGAAGATAAAGTTCTGTTGTTTAAGCCACTCAGTCTGTGGTATTATGTTACGGCAGCCTGAGCAAACTTTTAACACGTGCCGTCTTCTAAAACAAATCTTTCATGTGGTAGGATGAAGGACGGCAACAGCCCTGGGACCTGAGAGCTGGGGACAGAGAAGGGACACTCAGCCAGGGACGCAGGCAGTAGTCTGTGAGCTGGTCTGCCAGCTGGCAATATAATCAGTTGACGTGCATATGAATAGTGAGTCCCCAAATCACCTCTACCTTCTAGGCCAGAGTGGGACTGCCCATCTCTCTTTATATTTCAACCCCCGTTCCAATTTTCCCTTTCATGAGCTCTTCTTCCTCCTCAAGGATTCTTGGAATGATTTTTATTTTAGCAGATTATAATTGCGCAGCAAATATTTAAGGGAAAAGAGAGGCAACCCCAGAGGCTGCTCCACATGGAAGCCAAGAGAAGTTTTAGCAATTCCTTACTGTTTTCTGTAGGAATAGAATACGTGATGACTGGACAGTTTCTTGACTTATTGCTGTCACTTTTTGCCCATTTTTACTGAGTAATTAAGTATATAGCAGCAAAAAGACTGGGTATTTTGTGATCAGAGTCAACATTTTAATGAATTCACCAGGGGAAATATAAAATACTTTATAAACACAAAGATGAGCTTTTCCCTCCTGTTATTATAATTTTACTGAATGGGCAAGATTTTTCAGAGATACTATTTTTATACTCTAGTGATGCTTGTTTCAAAGGCTGTAAGGCAGTGATTTAAAAGAAAGAAAGAAAAAGAAACAAAGAAAGAAAAGTAGGAGGAAGGGAAGGAAGAAAGGAAGGAAGGAAGGGAGGAAGGAAGGGAGGAAGGAAGGGAAGAAGGAAGGAAGGAAGGAAGGAATTTGAAATTAGGTGGCCAGAGTTCCATTCTGGCTCTGCCACTTAACCAGCTCTGTGGCATCTCTGGAAAATAATCTTTCTGAGTATCTGTAAACATGGAGAAAATAATAGAAATTACCTATGAAGTTTATTTACCATGAAGTGAGGTAACCCCTATAAAGCACTCAGCATACTGTCTGACATGTGTTAAGTGATAAATATTATGTGGGCTGTCAATATATTATAATTTCACAAAAGTAATTGCTTGTAGGTTGGATTAAAACAACAATACTATTCTAGTTGTGTGTACTTCCGTCTTTACTGAGGTAACTCTGTGACAGCATTCTTCATACTCCTGATGGTTTGGGTGAGTTCACAGGCAGATCTCAATGGAGTTTTGTAAATGGGTTGGTTCTGGGTCTCTCTGCCCATTCCAGTTTGCTGTGGGTCTCGCCGCTGTCACACTCCTGTCCACTCTAGATGCCACGACTACCTAGGCCCAAGTACAGATGCCTGAGTTCCAAAATGATCCAGAGATAATTGTTGTTACCGCCTTCGAGTCAATTTCGACTCCTAGCGACCTTGTGGACAGCAGAGCAGAACCCTGCCTGGTCTGTCTGCGCCACCCTCTCACCTTCTCGCGTTGTATCAGACAACGCTCCACTGCCATTCATAGGATTTTCATGGCCAAGTTTTTCAGAAGTGGGTGGCCAGGTCCTTCTTCCTAGTCTGTCTTAGTCTGGAAGCTCCGCTGAAACCTGTCCACCATAGGTGACCCTGCTGGTATTTGAAATACTGGTGGTACAGTTTTCAGCATCACAGCAACATGCAGCCGCCACAGTATGACAACCCACAGACATATGGTGTGGTTCCCTGACCGGGAAATGAACCTGGGCCACACAGTAAGAGCACTGAATCTTAACCACTAGACCACCAGGGCTGGCTCCCAAGATTCTGGCCTCTTGTTATGAACTCATTTCGTTTATTGTAGTTTCTTATTCCCAGGTTCAGACAAAGGACACATTTAGAGATGGAATTCTCAAAACTGTTAGTTTTAGTACCTCTCTTCATACTTAAAAATTATCGAAGATCTCCAAGAGCTTTTGTCATGTGGTTTATGTTTATTGATATTTACCATATTAGAAATTAAAACTGAAAAAAAATGTTTTTAATTACTTTACTTAAAAATAATAATGCTATTATGACACGTTAACACAACATAGTTTAGAAAATAACTATTCTTTTATAGAACAAAACCACTACTCTGTGCTGCCCTACTTTCTGGGGCTTTATACACACCCTCTCACACAGATACTGCCATACATACACACATCTTCATTCTATCAAGAAACTTTAGTCCTTTTGAATAAGTTAGAATGTACTGAAAAAGTCTTCCAGTTCTTTCTCTCCCTCAGGCAAAGCATTCACGTTGTTTTTAACACTCAAGGAAGATGCTTGAAGCTGAATGGAATAAAAACCAAGCACAATGTCTCCACACCTCTAGGCTTACAAGCCTTGCACGCATGTAGGGTTGAGTTCTCAAGTGGAACTAGAGTTTTCTGCCACCCTGCTTCAGTAGCTCACTTGCATAACTTCTTTGCCAATTGCTCATTTGTCAGAACAGTTCGCTGCTGGGGCTTTTCTCCGGAATAGTAAGAATTCACTATAAGCAGTCTGATTTTTTCTCCCGGTAGATTCTGTCTGTTTTATTCCATGCTGCTTCCTCAGTGTCTAAGATCATACTTGACATATAGTAAGCACTCATGGAACTAGTTGAGTTAGGTGAAGTATGACGCTTCATTGTAAAGGAAAACAACTTTCCTTTGAATCAATTCAAAGATACCCTATGAGGAAGAACACCTTCTTAATTGAGGATGATAAAAAATATATAAGTAAAATAGTTTTGCTACAAATGCCAATTGTATTGGTTAAATGAGTCAAGAGCGAACTCTGCACTAAAATATCCATAGCTTAACTTACACCAGACTCGGTCTGCTGCAACAATAATGATAGTGGCACAAAATGGCCACAGAACTCATTTTTAGAAAAGATACAGTACTAAAGAAGGGCTTGTTAAGCAATAAAAAATTGAATATTGAATCCTATTTTTTCATTTGACTTTCATTAAGTCATTTGAAATAGCTTTTTAAGCAAGTACCCCTCTTATCAACCTATGAACAAAATGAAACTTTTCCCAAATTTTTAGAAAATGTTAATACTGAACCCTTACATATAAGTCAGAGATTGTAATGAAAGCACTCTCTGTTTGTATGATTTTTGCAAAAAATCATTGGTCCAATAACTTAAAGTCCAAGGAAAAGCATTGAATCTGTCGTAACTAAATAGAACACAGTAGATTGAAAAGTCCTCGTTTTTATTAAACTCTCTTCATAGTATTTTCAGCAGAACTCTCTGTCACTGCAAATATTCTCTAGGCAATGTTAGAAGGAGAAGTCTATCTGTAAAGATAGAAAGGAGAAATCTGCAGATACATTGGTGAGGCAAGGATTGAGGGCACTTCAGTTGTCAAATTGACTCAAAGTAGATAGGGTCAAAGAGCTTGCATTTCATCTATCTACCAGTTATTGCAATACTCTATAAATTTAAACATAACCTAACGAGTTCAATTGGGGAAATATAATTAAAACAAAATCTTCTCCTCCAGAAATCTTCTCTGTAAAGGTAGTAGAGAAAGACAACCGTTTTATTATTGAATAAGCCTTAAACCAGAATGTGATGTGAATCACAGGCAATCCAGTAAGAGATTGCAAAGACAAAAGGAAATATCACTCTTTTATATAGCCAAGCAGATACAACCCACTGCATAGACGTTCTCAAGATAAACAACAACTAGACTTCAAGTAAAAGAACTTGACAGCACCTTTTGTCACTCAGGTCATCCAAAATTCCCCTGATAATTGGGGTGATCATCCATGTTAGCTAACTGACTTTATTCAAAGGAAAAACAAACCTTTCATACCTTTATGAAAGGAAGTAGTTTTGCAACTTGGAGTAAGGCGCCCACCAAAGTTAGGCTCCTCCCCTCCCGCAGAAACTGGGAGTTAGGGATACCATCTCCCTTGATGTATACATTTCAAAGTCATGGCTCCCAGGTCATTGAGATAGACCATCCTGGATCATAAAACTAACAAAAGGCCTATCTTGTTTTTGAAAGAATTTATATACATTTCAAAGAGAGAGAAAGTATATACAATTAAAAGTTTTCTACATTAAACTTTTCTAAGAAAGAGGAAGGGAGAGAAATCTCTTCCCTTATTTTTAACAGGGGGAATTAAGCATCTTAATTCTAGTTTGTATTTTTCCTTATAGTTGTTACCATTACTTTGATAGTATACTGCAATAAATTAAATAAATTCGCTGGCAACCCCTCAACAATGAAATGTCTCTACCAATAAATGTTGTACTGACTATGTATCATCTCTTTTAATAGTAGATTTGTAGGTGATTCATATTCTAACTGCAAAACATCCATGTGTTATTGGCATAAACATGCCGCCATGGAAAGGGTTAACCAAAATACTCAAGGTAGGGTAGTTTGACAATCACGGAAAAGAACCAATAATAATTAATATTGAGGATAGCACAAACTCAAAACAACTCGGATGGTGAGCAGGTAATAAAATTTCCTACAGAAAAATTTGGAAATCCCTATTATTTATAGGAACATTACAAAATTATCTGGCATTTGTAAAAGCTGGATTTCTTGGTAGAATACAGAATTAGAATTTTAATGAATCTTTAATAACACCCCAAATTTAATTTATGAATAGCAAATTGTATTATGTCTTAATAACTCACTTAGTAGCTTACGTATAAGGAGCTCTTGATTGCCATTAAAAATAAGTCTACGAAATTGCATGAACTTAATCTATGAAGAAGCTAGCCTATTATTTTTTTAAATAAATTTGAGGCTCAAAAACAAGCCAGGGACCAGGCTTCAAAGGCAATGCATAACACACATTCATATGAGACCAGGCCAGCCTGTCCTATAGAGTGGGTACCCCAAATAGCTAGAAGTAACAATCAAAGGGTGCTGAAAGGGTTTCTTGATTTAGAATCTCTTACCCTGGGGATCCTAAATCAGTTCCTTAATTGTCCTGTCATTTACTTCTTCAGTCTATTACCAAAAATTCTGTTGGAAATGGAAACTTTACTATTAACATCTACCCAGATATTAGTAGCTATTAAGCCATTATTGATCATTAATTCAGAAGCTCAATTAGTTTATTATATCCCAAAAAAAGGTAAAGTGGAAAGAATATAAACTTTGTAGCGAAGTGGACTTGAGTTCAAATACTGCTTTGCAATTCATTACCCTAAGAGGAACAATTTGAGTCTTCTGAATCTGTTTCCTTACATAAAAATTGGGTTATACGCTCACTTCAAATGTTGTTGTTAAAAATTTTTCATGATTAGACAAGATATATGACTGGTTCAGAAAATACTGGCTTCTTTTTCTAGCCCTCCTCTTTCTCTTAAGTGTGAAGGAATAGGACATAAAAAAGGACATTTTGATGAGAAGGTGGTATAACGTATGAATAATGGAATTCTACCACCATTGAGATGAGGAATCTTTATAAATTAGGAGCAATTATATGGGCATTAAGCCCCTTTGAAAAGTTAAATAAAAGAATTATTAAATAAAGAAAAATGCACCAAACATGTATCAGAGAGATTTGGGTCTACTGAAGAATACTGGCTAGGAATATTCTTTTTTTTTTTTTTGTGAGGAAGATCAGTCCTGAGCTAACATCCGATGCTAATCCTCCACTTTTTTGCTGAGGAAGATTGGCAACATCTGTGACCATCTTCCTCTACTTTATTTCGGACCCCGCCACAGCATGGCTTGACAAGCAGTGCATTGATGCACGCCTGGGATCTGAACCTATGAACCCTGGGCCGCTGAAGCAGAGCACGCACACTCAACCACTGTGCCACCCAGCTGGCCGCTGGTTAGGAATATTTTTAAAAGCAGATCATACATGGATGGGAGTCCCTGTGAATTTTTTCTTATACTGAATTAAAATACACATGTAGAAAGTTCAGAGGATCCATGTAACCAGCCTCCAGATTAGGAAATATAATATTACTAACATGTAAAAAGCCCTTCTCCTACTCCCACTTATCCCCCAATATTATGTATGCTTCATAGACCTTGGCCACCCTGTATATAACTCAGGTCACGTTTGTTTATTGTGCTGTTCAGATCTTCTATATCTTGACTCATATTTTGTCTGCTTATTCTATCAGTTTTGGAGAAAAATGTGTTAATATTTCCCTTTATGGGTAGTAGATTTCTATGTTTTGCTTTTTTTCTGTCAATAGTTGATTTATATATTTTGAACCTATATTTTTGCTGACAGTTTGGTCTTGGACTTCTAGACTCCAGAACTGTGAGAAAATAAATTCTGTTGTTTAAGAGACCCCATCTGTGGTGCTTTGTTATGGTGGCCTGAGCAGACTAACAAATGATATTCCTTTGCCTTCAGGATTCTCTTTTTTTTCTTTTGAGAAGTTAGTCATGGTTTTTATTGCTGTCCCCCCCCTTTTTTGTCTGCTGAGGAAGATTGGCCCTGGGCTAACATCCATGCCCATCTTCCTCTACTTTATATGTGGGAAGCCTGCCACAGCGTGGCTTGATGAGTGGCACATACGTCTGCGGCCGGGATCCAAACCCACAAACCCCGGGCCGCCAAAGCTGAGCATGCGAACTTAACCACTACGCCACCAGGCCAGCCCCTATTGCTGTTGCTTTGAAGGTATGATAACTTTTATTTTCTCTAGCTGTTTTTAAGGTTTTTTAATTGTCTTTGGTTCTCAGTATTTTAGTACTATTTGCCTATGTGTTTCTTGGGGTCTGCTAAAGTTTTTGGATTGTTGAGTTAACCTCTTTTAATGGCTTTGGAAAACTCTTGATTATTATCTCTTCAAATATCATTTCTGTCCATTAACTCCCTTTCCTCTCCTTCCTGAATCTCAATTGTATGCTTGTTAGCTCATTTGAGAGTATTCACATGTTTTTAATTCTCTGTTGTGTTTATTCATTCTATTTTTCTCTCTTTGCTTTATTGTGGGTATTTTTTCCTATGACCTGTCTTAGAGTTCACTAACTGTGTTTTTCCTTTGTTCAACCTAGTGTTAAACACATGCATTGGCTTCTTAATGTCAGATATCACGAGCATTTTTGTTTCTAAATTGCCTATTTGATTCCAATTCTTTGGTGAAATTCTCCATATGCCCATCTATTTTGTTCAACTTTTTCTCTACATTCTTTAACATAATAATTATAGTTATTTTAAATTTCTTGCCCACTAACTCCAATATCAGAATCAGTTGTAGATCTGTATCTGTTTGCTTTTTCTGTCAATTATTGGTTATATATTTTTGCCTTTCATGTGTAGTGATTTTTTTTATTGTATGCTAGATATTATATGTAAAACAAAACTACTGGCTTCTGCTTTTCCTCTACTATTCAAATAATTAATCTGGGTCAGGGATGGGACAGGGCTTCCATAAGGCTTAGTTTATCTCTGGTTTGCTTCTAAGACATGACCAACCTAAGTCTCTGATTGAGAGCCTATCTTCTCAGCCCTGAAATGTTATGGGAGATCTAGCTTTTTCTTTCAGAGGTCCTCATCCAGCTCTCCAGACTTTCTCTCCATATAGCTTCATAATTTGCAAGTATGATGATAAGGGAGCCAATAGTTTTCTTGAGAAAGGTCTAAAATTAAGTACCAAAAGTTTGCAGGACATCTCACTCTGCCTTCCTGATGTGTTTGTTGTATTTCTGAAGTCTCCTGCTCCAAAGAGTTTCAAGATCTTTCGAGGAGGAGGCCAGTAGTGTACTTGAAGCAGGTCTTTTGTTTGTATTTGTGTTTCTAAGCACTGGGAGATGGAGGGAGATTTCACTCTGACTTTTAGAAGCTTACAGTGTCCCACAGGAATCTGGAGTTCAGTAAATATCCTCTAGGAAAAACAGGGTATATATTTGAGTCTCTTCATTTTAAGTCACATCAGCCACCAGCAACCACTAAAAGTGCTGTTGGTTTATCTTTCCCCTAAGCACAGGATCTTCATCTGAGCAAGACTACTTCTGAGTCCGTGTCCAATATTAGCTGAATGCCCCAAGAAAACAGTCAGCTCATCATCCCTCATCTGTTACTCATTGCTTCCATATTTCCTTGAGGCTTATAACAATACGATTTTTTTTTTTAATTAACCAGACTTGTTCTAATTGTTTCAGTGGGATCATTGACTTGTTGCAGCCTAGCACACTCCAATCAGAAGTGTCAAAAGTTTCTGGGGATTTTTGGGGATCTATCTTTTCTTAAGAATCTATCTCTAGAATTGGATCCTAAATTCATGAAAACATTTTGGATTTATTTAAGTGAAAGTTAAAAAAAGTAATTCGTTCACAGTTGCCCAAGGATTATTTATTTTTCTTTTTTAATTGCTGTTGCTTTATCTTGCATTCATCTTTACTTCTGATCTACAAACTCAGCTAAGCAGAGATACTTCTGTGTATTTAATATGAGTCAACTTAAAACAACTTAATTTTGACTTGTAAACTCCTATTTCCTTCTATCTGGATTGGAAGAAACCCCTACTTTGGAGATTCTGTTCCATATTCTGAAAGCCCTATAAATGTTCTGGGAGATACGGTACCAGATTCTAGGTGGAGACAAAGCACACTTTTTTTTTCCCTTCCTTGATTTTAGAGATCTAAATATTTTACAGATGGCTCTCACTGTTGTCTTGTGTATCCTCTAGATCTGACTTTTCCTAAGATCAGTCTCCCATTTCTGTGTGCTGGTTAACTTTACCCAAATCTCCTAACATTGCCTTAAACTCAACATTAGTCATATTACATAAGTTACATACTTTTATTCTCAATCTGTTGAGTTCCCAAAACTATAACAATAAAAAAGTAACAACAGCAACACTTCTCTGATCCTGAACCAGCCTCCCCAAAGCACAGGCTGGATATCCTGGCTTCACCTTCTCTGTCTATTTTCCATCAGAGGCCAAGGGCTATCCCTCTACTTCCTAGCAGGTCTCCTATCAACCTGCCACAACTCTCGTTTAGTTCCTCATGAACTTTGGGGTGAAGTATTTTATTAGCTATCAACTTGTCTTTTATCCTTAGTCTCTCTCTCCCTTCCAAACTTATAATCCTCTACCAAATTATATTTCTGAAGATCCAATTTAATCATGAAAAGATAATTTTTCTCTTTCGTTCTGTCTACATTGGGTCAAGTCCAAACTGTGTCCTCAAATTTCCTTTCCAAATGTTTATCTCGGTGTTCCTCTTCCCTCATCCTATGCTCCAGCCAATTTGAAATTTCAGTGTTTCTGGTCTGTGCTTTCTGGCCACAGTATACATGCTCATTTGACCTTGCTACTTGAAAAATTATTCCCACTACCTCCTTTTCTATCTCTCCATCAGTCACAGGTCCTTATTCTACCCAGTCTTCAAGATCCTGCTTGAATTAATTGTCCTCTATGCAGTCTCCCTGACTTACCCCCTCTGAATTCCCATAGCTCTAAATTACCGTAGTAATGTTCCTATACTTCTCTAAGAGGACTTATATTGGCTACCTGGTATTAATTTTCTATTTTGTTTTCTAAACTAGATTTTAAATATATATTATAATGCTAAAATAACAAAATCACAAAAAATATTAAATAAATTTTTTTGAAAACATTTCACTTATTGAAAAGAACATACAGTAATTGTAGAAGTTTCAGAAAAGTCATTGTATTAGTCTGCTAGGGCTGTCATAACAAAATACCACAGACTGGGTGGCTTAAACAACAGAAATTTATTTTCTTACAATTCTAGAGGCTAGAAGTCCAAATTGAGGTGCTGGCAGATTTGGTTTCTCTGAGACCTCTCTCCTTGGCTTACAGATGACCATCTTCTCGCTGTGTCCTCACGTGGCCTTTTGTTTGTGCATGCATCCCTGGTGTCTCTTCCTCTTCTTATAAGGGCACCAATCCTATTGGATTAGAACCTCCCTCTTACGACCTCGTTTAAAATTAATTACCTCTTTAAAGGGCCTGTCTCTAAATACAGTCACTTTCCAAGGTATACTAGACATTAGGACTTCAATATATGAATTTTGTGGAAATGCAATTCAGTCCATAGCAGTCACGAAGAAAAAAACAAATGTCACATGCAATCTCACAAAAAGATGTCTCTCCACTTTAGCATTCTGTATTCAAGTCTTATATCTGAGCTTTGTGCACAAATTGTATTGTTTTCTTTGGCATATTGAGGAGACTACAGAACTGAAAAAGAACTTTTTTGAAGGCCCTTGAGACATTTTTGCAAATTCACCTTCAGAAAATATTTTATCGATTTATTTCCATGCAGGCAATGGGAAACCAACATTGATTACCATAATTTTTAACTCCTCTTGACTAACTGATGAGAAAAAGTGATACATTGTATCAATTTGAATTCATTTACTTAACATACATGCTAACATTTTTATTGATTTATCCAACAAATGTTTACTGATTGCCTACTAGGTTCTGTTACTGTGCAGGGTACTCAAGATATAATGGAGGACAAAACAGACATAGCTCATGCTTTCCAGAAACTTATAATATAGAATAGCAAAAAATAAAGAAGAATGGCACAAAAATGGCTTTATAATTACAAATAATAATAAGTGCTGCATAGCGTTAAGAGAGTGTATAGGCTAGTGACTTAACCTAATCACGGGGTGATTGCAATTTCCCTGAAGAACTAATATTTATTCTTGTTAACTGATGATTTAAATTTATTCTTTTGTGAACTAGCTTTTCATTTCCTTTGCCTCTTTCTCAATTAGAGTGTTTGTCTTAATCTAATTGACTACATTAAAGAAAATTTAAAGGCAAAATAAATCCAGCATAATGCCACAATCTGAAAGAAAAGGCTAAATTTTTATTATGAATTGCTTTCAGTTTAGTGCATATTTGTGTATTTTATAAGTATTTATTTAATGCAGTAATACAGTTTTGGACCTCATTCTTTATCTCTAGTAATAATAACCTGTAACTACTTAATTTGATTAATTACTTCTTTGTTGTTTCTATTTTCTTTCTAACCAGAATGTATATTACTAATACTTGACACAAGTTGGCTATTAATAAAATATACATTTGATAATTAAGCATGAATATTTTCAGTGAATGCAATTCTGATACTTAACATTTCTGAAGGTAGTGTGATTACATAGACTCACTATATCATTAATTACTTTAACTTTCCATTTATTTCACAATGCTTTCAAATAGTACATAATTAATTAATATGTTAATTGACATCACGGCGCATATGGATTTTTTTTCTGTTTTCTTCTACATTGTCTCCTTAATGTGGAAAATTGATTTATTAGTGAGAATATGGTCATCTGCAAGCCAAGGAAGAGAATTTACCAAATTTTGCAGGCAGTTCAGCATGGAAGTCAAGCTTGCAGATTTCAAAGGTAGACTGCTTCTAATTCCAGGCTCCAGCATTTATCAGCCATATGACCCTGTGCCTCTACTTTCTCAGCTATGAAATGGGGGCTATAATGATACGTACCTTATAAGGTCTTTGGAAGAATTAAATGAGTTATTCTATATTGTGCTTAAAACAGTACTTGATGCACAATAAGCAATATGTAATTGCTCACCATCTTTGTTGTGGTTGCTATATTATTACATATAATGTAATATATAATAATTGTGGTTTTTAAAACAAAATTATTGTTTTTTTATAAATTATAATTATTTATAAAATAATTTTATAATTATTTATTAAATGTTATAATTTTATAAAATAAAATGATTATAGGTAGCAAGTACTAGGTACAAAAGAAGGATAGAGCTGTAAGAAGCTTGGGGCTGAGTACACTGTATTAAAATAATTTAGCAGGATGTAAATTAACAAACTCAAAAACAGAAAGAATCCAAGACGGAAAGTTGACGTTTAACTACATGAAAGAAATACCATGTCACGATGGCCAAATTTTGGGGTGATGAATCAGAGCCATGAAATGGGTTAGTATTACAAAAACATTTTGGGGCTAAGAACTTAGAGTGGGGCCTTAGGTAAAGCAATAGGACTACATGCAACTTCAAGTAGACAGATTTTTTTTTTTTTTTGGTGAGGAAGATTGACTCTGAGCTAACACCTGTTGCCAATCCTCCTTTTTGCTTGAGGAAGATTGGCCTTGAGCTAACATCTGTGCCAGTCTTCCTCTATTTTGTATGTGGGTTGCTGCCACAGCATGGGTTGATGAGTGGTACATGTCCCCATCTGGGATGCGGACCCATGCACCTCAAAGCGGAGCACGCCGAACTTAACCACTATGCCACCAGGCTGGCCCCCCCAGTAGACAGATTTTAAAGACAGGGACTTGTCTTACAATGTCTCCATGTGATCCTTCTGAGTGTATCGCCATACATATGCATTGACTTATGATTATGCCAAGTTGCTTTTCAAAACAGATTTTCTAATTTGACTGTAGAATCTAGACTAGAGCTAATCTATATCTGATATATTTTTAATACTCCTGCTTTTCGCTTTGGTATTCATTAAGAACATGGTTCTGTTGTGAGATACCATGCATTAGCAACGTGACTTGGGTAAGATAATTATCCCTTTAAGCCTTGAAAATAGAATTTCATTTGAAAAAAGGATGATGATAAAAGTACTATCTTCATTGGATTGCTATTGAGTTCAGTAAGAAAATCCATGCAATGCGTTTAGTAGAGTACCTGAAAAAGAGAATGCCAGCTATTATTATATGAGAGAAAATGCAGATGTTAAAAAGCATGGGCTCTAGAGTTAAATTGCCTCAGTTTAAATCCAGCTCACTCATTGACATGATGTGAAATTAGATAAAGATACTTATGGGAGACTGGTCACTCATTTCTACTCTTCTCCTTGGGTAGAGAGAAAGGGTTATATTTCCCTTCCCCACTGAGACTGACTTTGTCATTCAGGGTGGTCTAATGAAATGTGAGTTATATGGTTCACTTTGGGGGAAAAGCCTTACTGACCCACTAGTGCTTCCCAGCATTTTCTCCTTCCCTCTCCCTCAGGCAGTGGTCCCTGTGTCAGCCTAGCTCCTGAAATGAAGATGATGCAGAGCAGACGAAAAAAAGCCAGCACAAGTGAGGAATTAGCTTTTGTTGTCTTTGTTCGCCTGTCCTAACTGGTTCAAAACTTAATCTCCATAACCTCATTTTACTCATCCAAGAGACAAAAATAACAATTTGACCATTAGGGTTTTTGATTCCAAGCAATTGAAACTGATAATTTTCTGTCTTAATAATTGATCATTGTCTCTTCAAAATGTTTTCTTCACATGATTATTAAGAAACTGCCCTCCAACTTTCACTTTTCTGAACTTCAAAAGTCCAGGCCATTTTCCACAAAAGCTGCAGTGGTATGTCTGAATCTTAGGTGGATTTCTTAAGAGACCCAACTTAAAGGAGGATAAAGATGGCTTTAATTCCCACCTCTGTCTGCATCTAACTAACATGTGACCTTGCCTAGGACATTTTTTTTAACCTTACTTGGTTTCTATTTTCTTATCTACAAACTAGAGTTAATATCAATAACCTAATGTAATTATTGCAAGTTCTTAAAAAACGGTATATACAAAAAAGCCAAGCACGTGTACTTGAAAGCAGATCCTGGAGCACCGTGAAAGAAGGTTTTACACAGAATGTGTGTTTCAGCAAAACCTTCAAATTTTCAGGACCCACGAAATCCAGATTTCTTTGCATCTGGGACATGCCAATTGATTCCGGGTAACATACGAAGTTCCTCTTAGATTCAAAATAAATCCACCGTGACCACAAGAAAAGGCAGATTCCGCTACTTTTATACCAACGTATTACTTGGTAGTTTGAACTTATTTTTAAATATTCATGTTCGCTTTTGTCACTAGCATTTCAAGATTTACTGATGTTTATGTGCTTTGATATGGGAAAACTTCCTGTTTTTATTAAACACATTTTCACAATCTAATATTTGGTTGCTACTTAGCATAATCATCTTTTTTAGATGCATGCATTGAGAATGGATATTACATTGCAATGGGAATCCTATCTTTAGTCTCAGTAACACCTTATAGATGTAATGAGTTTTGCAAATTTGCCAATAGTGGTTGGAATCACGACAACCATTAAACACTGTACTCTTGACTTGTTATTAGCTTTTGCAGTGATCAGTTTCTGCTGCCGTCTTGCTTTGTTGCCTCCAGAAGATTCTGAATGTATGTTAGAAGGCATTCAACTACAGGACCGTTTTATGACCCTGTATCATAAAAGCCCTAACTGGGTATATCATGGGCTGTGCAACCATGGTTTTTGCCCGGTTTTGTTAACTTTTCTATGTGGACCAGTCTGGTCTCGGATCTTACTTTCCTTTGCAGTGTGATTCTGTTCTTCCTGGAAAGAATACCATGTATAGTCACTTATGTCATGCAGTGTCAGATATCTTTGTTCACATTTATTAATTTTTTGAATATTAACTGTGGCCCATGATGTGCAAATCAGTGGGCTAAATGCTAGAACTATGTGGTACTTTCTGGTACAGAAATTGTTCAGACCCAAAGCTTATCAACTCTGCTTGGGTATGTCAGGGATAGCTCTAGAGAACAGGAAATCCTTGGGCTGAGTTTACAGATTGAGGCATTTTCACATAAATGAAAGGGAATACCTTCCCAGGGAGAGGGAAATGTGTGTAAAAATACATAAAACATGGGTATGGGGCATCTGGGAGACTGTGAATAGATCAGGATGATAAGAGTGTAAATTGTATATTTGTAAGGAAATAACTAGGGGCAAAGATTGATAACAGCCAAAGGACAGATTAGAGATCGCCTTGTATAAAATGATAAGAAACTTAGATTGCATGGTTTATGCAATATGGAGCTACTCAAGGCTTTAAAGAAGGGAAATAACATGAAGCTTTGTGTTTTGAAAAAGATTACCCTGTAATAGTGTGAAGGATGTAGTGAAGGGAGGAGGTGGGACAGAAAACAACTAGTTCAATAAACCAGAAGAAACATGATGGCAGGATTATGCTTAAGAATTGAGAAGACAGGGAAGGGGAACATGCATACAGAAGTAAGGAGGTATAATTAAGGTTGGGTATAATAGGAAAGATGGAGATGTAGGAGTAGCTTGACTCTCATACTGTATGACTTAATAAATAGAGGAGATCTTAACTAAGATAATGTTGCAGAAGAAGCAACATTTTTGCTTTGTTTTGTTTGTCTTTATTTTTTATTCTTCTTTCTTTCAATAGTAGATGGTTTGAAAAGATAAGCACTAATGATGCCTTGGATCCCTGGACATACATATTGCTTCTCCTATCGAGGAATAGAATCTGTTTATTCCTCCCTTGATCTGAGCTAGCCTCATGACTTGCTTTGAGCTCTAGAATGTGGCAGAAGTGATAATACACTTTTGAGGTGCGATTGCTTCCAGTTTTGCTCTCTTGGAGCCCTGAGCCATGAAGTAAAGTTGTCCAACTACTGTGCTAGAGAGAAAGGACATAGAAAATCTCAATGGTGTGTGTGTGTGTGTGTGTGTGTGTGTGAGAGAGAGAGAGAGAGAGAGAGAGAGAGAGAATAGCTCCTAGACATTCCAGCGACCCAATAGAGACAGAAAACAAGTGAATGAAACCTTCTTGGATACCCCAAGTCCAATCTGCCCAGTCAACACCACACGGGACACAGACAAGCCATCCAGACCGAGTCTTGCCCGTTGTGCCGCTTCATGAGCAAATAAATTGTTGTGTTTTAGGCTATTTAATTTTGGAACAGACTTTTCTGTTTGCAGCAATTGATAACCAACAGCGCCTTCCTCCCTCCTTTCGTCTCTCTCTCTCTCTTTCTCTCTGAGGCAAGATGATATGAGGTGCGAAAAGAGGAAAATATTGTGATAACTGGGTTATTTAGAACATGATTTCCAAAAGGAGATCATCAGTGCCTATTGCTTCTCTTTGGACAAATTTCTGTGAAGCAAATTTCCTCCTATAATCTCTAATGCAAATCATAAAGATACCATAAAACAGCATTCATAAAAGAAACTCACAAGCAGCGAGCCTGCGATGTTCAGGAGAAAATCCTTCGTAAGTTGCGAATATTCATGAGATGTGTAAATAAATCATGATATCTATGAATAATATCTTTATGTATTCAAACAAAAGATAATTACCAATATGTATCTCTAGAGGAAAAACTATAAGCTACAAGACCAACGGAAAGAGTTAAGAAAAAAAAGTAGAATTTCTTTGTGTTATATATGCTATTTCATGCTTTAATTATTAGTCATTACAACTACAGAAATGCAAATTGTGAAGCTGACTTTTTTTCCCATAGGTGTGCAACTGGTAAACGACCTTTAGTGTCTTTAAAATGACATATGAATTTTTTTAGACGTTGAGATCAATTATCCTGTTTTCAAAGTCAGAAAGGTTTAACCAACATATATATTTGGGTTAATTTATTATTTAAACATTTTATTTATAATATTCAACCCTCTCTAGGAATCAAATAGCTTTAGCATGGTGGTCATCTCCTTTAAATGTAAACCCAATTCATAAAATGTTAACTCATTTGCTCTAGGGAAAACACGTTTAAAAGAACAGACTTTTTCATTATGGAGGAAAAAGGCAAGAGGTTATCAGAATCCACCTGGAGAACTTTTAAAAAATTATTCCCACACCCACTAGTGGCAGAAGTGGGCATGTATTTGCAAAGCATCCATAGCTATGTTGCACACTCCCACAACCACTTTGACAGGTAAAATACTAAAAGGAGGAGAGAAAGAAACATGCTCCTTTCTTCCTTTTGAAATTAATTATGTTGTTTCTATTATTTTATCATCTGAATAAATGTCAAGTATCTTAGCCCCCCTCAAGTCTCCCATTATCTCATTAAAAACCTGTCCAAATTCATCTTCTACCCAAAATGCCTATGTCAGCTTTGGTTAACACAGCTTCCTGTACCTTGTTCTTTATCTTCTACCAGTTCCAAATAATTTGTTCTGCCTCATTTTCAAGGACTCACTCAAATCCCATCTCTTCTCTTTCAGCACAACCCCCACAATAAATATTTACCTTTTTCTTCTGTTAATTTCTAAATCCTTACTCTTCTTATAGTAAAATTATTTGCAAAACAAAATAATCAGTTCAATAAGCTTCTGCATCCTTGTCTACTCTTCTGGCCAATGAAACTAGGTATAGTATTTCTACAAAGCGCGAATTCAGTAGCTTCCTAGTCTTGGAAGGATGAGCAGGGAAGAGGATATATATGACAAGATACTTGGATTTTCTAACCCTTTGCATGCGTGACCTTGGGTAATCGCCTAAACTTTCAGGCTCATGTGTAGAATCAAGACTAGTTTCTAAAGCCCTTTTGGCTCTAATGTTTTATGACTAATAATCTCTGAGATGTTTGCTGGAGTTCATGTGTGTTTTCTAGTGTCAAGCTGTATTGATACAGTGTTGCAATAAACATTTATTACGTCTCTATTATAAGGTAGGTATATTTTTGTGATGTTAGAGAAAGAATATAAATGAAACAAGAAGGCATCTATTTGAAAACTTAGATTCGAGTGGGGAGGTCAGTGCAGCAGAGACAGACAATAAACTAAACAAGCAAATAAATAATCATAATAATCACCAGTAGGTTAAAGATGATATAATGATAGATTGTGGGGTGTTTATTTTAGATTGAGAGGCAGAGAAATATCTCAGAGAAGATGTCATGTTGGCCAAGTTCTGAGTGATAAAATGTTAGCCATACAAAAATGGGGGAAGAATGTTCCAAATAGTACCAAGGTTCTAAGGACTTGTTAGAATAATAAAAAGAACACTGTGGAAGGTGGAGCATTATTGGGAGAGGAGGACAATTAAGAAGAAACCAGATCACATAAAGCTTAAAAATGATGGAAAAGGACTTTATTTTTATTTAAAATGTGATGGGGGGGGAATGACATTACCCCGTGAGTTCACTTTTAATGATAATCACTTCTATGTCAATAATCTTTTTTTTTCCCCCTAAATAACAAGTCCAGGAATTGCTTTTAGGCAAATATTTAATACCTGTGAGTGTTATCCTACCACAGCAGAATAATCTCAGTCCAGATGTCTGACATCTATAGTATATTGTTAACATTCTTTTCAAGCTCCACAAATTGAAAGAGGGGAGAGGATGCTTAATTATATTCTCTTACAGATTTGAAGTGAAATATAAATGGATTTAAATTTTTAAATGATAGCATTTTCCAACTTCAAAGCAATTAGCTTGCAGCTATTTTTCACATATATACACACTACAAACAATGAATATTTAATTTTTTCAGATAAACCAAAAAGTTAATTACCTTTTCTTTGTCCTCTTAGAGTTATATATTATCCTACCTTTGTCTGGAAAAAAAATATATATATATAAACCTGTACTGATCCTCAGACACAAAGGATTATATAGCATTTCTTTCTCAATTCTCTTTGAATTTATATAATTACCTCTATAATAACTGGAAATATCTGTTGTTTCATGTTATCGTTACTAAATGTCAATTTGTGATTACTTCTTAAGCTCCTTGGAAAACATAAATCAGGTTTACACACAATATATATCCAGAGTATGAGAGAAATTGTTTTTAGGAAGCCTCTGAAATATTTACCAAGTATATGTTCTTAGCTTCTCACTATAGGGATTGGTTCTTGAAATTTGGTTAGGAAATTATTATAGCTTCATCTATTGAAAAATGTTTTAACTGTCTTTTCATTGCCTGTATCTTTTTCTTCCATAGGTAAAGTAGCACACACACACACAAAAAGATCTATTAATAGCTTGACTGTGTTTGAGGAAAATAAAAACATATAAGATTATATCTGCTTTAAATTGTATAATATTATCATCAAATTCTGCAAAACTAAAGCTGTTTTCCAATGATAAGTGTCTACGTGGCAATTTTGGGAATCAGCGTGAAATATTTGTCCTGGAGACTTTTTGAGTTTTAGCAAATTGATCAACAAGATTCACTGAGCACCTATTAAATTAAAGATATATGTTAGGTGTTGAATTGAGGGTAACGAATAAAGAATTATTAAAGCATTTAAGTCATAGCCTTGCCCTCTAATAGCTTTGTAGTGTTATTGGAAAGATAAGAAAAAACTAACTAAAATACAGGAGAGGGAGCACTGGGTGGTATGGACATCAAGAGGCTTGATAGTCTCAAGTCACTAAAACTCTCATGTCCTCTGTTTGCTCAGCTATAAGAACAAACCAGTCAAATTAAGTGGTGTTTAAGATCTCCTCCAATTCCAATATTCTAAGAGTTTAACAGGAAAGTTAGATAATTCCAATGTACTGACATTAACCCCAGCCTTGGCAGATTGACATATCTAAAAGAACACAAATGGATTTCAGCAACGTGACCAAATTATTTATCAGATATCCCACATGCAACATTCAACCTTTAACTACAAATAAGGAAATATGATAATGAAAATGTTTAATATTTTTAAGAAGAAGAAAACAAAGACAAAGAAGAAGAAAAAGAAGAGGAAGAGGAAGAGGAAGAAGAGAGCTCAAAAGAAAGAAAGAGAAACCTTCAAGTGAAATACGGCAAAATTTAATGTTCCCAGCTAAAAATACGTACTTTCCAGAATCTCCTGCATGAAGAGATGGCCATGTCACTTACTTCCGATCATTGAGACATAAGTAGAATTTGATGACTGGGGTTTCTGTAAAAGCTTTTAAAGAGGACAGGCTCAGCTGACATACCTCTTTGATCTTGAGTTCTTTCTTCCTTCTTCTTGATTGGAAGAAAGACTCAACGTTTAGAAGTATAGCAATCGTCTTTGACAATAAAAGCTACAAACTAAGGAGAATGGAAAAGAAATCTAGAACAAATCATTGTTTTATGGAGCATGTGTACTAGCCTGTGAGAGATTTTCAAATTTTGTTATGTGAGGTAATATGCCCCTATTTGTTTCAGCCACTACAGAATGAATGTTCTATTACTTGCAGTTCAATGCTATTCTGTCTATTGCATGCCAGAGATGAAGGTGAGACTCAAAGCCAGAGCTGTAATTTACATCTGAAAATATGGTAGCAGGGGAGGTTGGGGAGTGGGAGGTAGGGCCTTGGTAATATACCTAGATAGAATTCCTAGAATTTAGGGTTAAAGAGGAGCTGTGGTTCACACAAAATGAAGAGCACTCAAACTAAGAACTCCACATAAAAAGTCATGTCCTTCTGTAGACTGCCAATTCAATATAATGAGGATTATAACATCTCTGTGCTATCTCACACACACACACACACCCCCCCAAACAATTAGCAAGAAGCTCACTATTGGTTGCTAGATTTCAGTGAAATAAATACATTTTTGATGAAAATTGAAAAACTCAACCCTATATCCTGTTTATGAATTCCCAAGCCTAAAATTTAATATTTTAAGTTTTTTTGAGGACTGCTAAAAATTCCTAATAATCTGTCAAATGCAATCATCAAAATGTTCTTTAAGCAAAATTTTATTGACACAAGAGAGAAAGCAATAGAAAGAAAATAAAATTCAAGATGGGCCTAAAATAAAAGCTACAAATCATATAAGGAAACAAATCACCATAAGAGATAGTCAGCAGAAGCAGCAAACGGGAGCCTTGATATCACAAGAACTAAAAATAATAGAACAATCTGAATTAGCTATAAAATAAGTTTATGACAAATAATTAAATAGAGAAAATAAAATCATGACAAAAGCAAATAGATTGAACTCAGGTGAAAATAAGACTTTAAAATTGAACAGAGAAATCAAAATGTAGCTACATGCTGTTTAAAAGGCACAGCAAAATATAATGACCACAAAAACAAATAGACATGAAAAACGAGATTCAGCAAATAATAAAATAAAAATTTAACAGTGATGTAGTAATAGCATGAAATTGTGATTTTTCCAATAAAAACAAATAGTAAGGATGAAGAAAGTTGCTACACAATGATGAAAAGTACTATTTACTCAAAAGACATAAATATCCTACACTTGAAATCAGTAAAGATATGATATAAATAAATTAATAAAATAAAATTGAATATATAATAGTTTCGGTAAATGACAGACGAAACATATTAATGAAAGGAATTATTTGAATAATACAATTATTGACCTTAATTTAATTGTCGTGCATAGGACTGTCCACACAACAGTTAGAGAATCACATTTTAATCAAACACATATGAAGTATTTACAAATATTAACCATTTACCACATAGCAAATCTCAACAAATAAACAATTAGTATTATACACACTTGATTTGCTGATTATCATGTAGAAAATTAGAAATCCCTACACTCCCATAGGCATTGACCCAATCTATGGTTCAAATATCGATACCTTGACTATATTGGAATTTAACATTTCTATAAGATAATCACAAACATATTTAAAAGATACTGCTCAAGTGGTGATTATTTTACTGAATTTCATTTAACTGATGTAAGATTTACATCTAAAATATAAGTAGTCCTGATAATCTGTAAGAAATATAAAACCAAAGAGACAACTGAGCAAAGAATATGGGTAAGGAAAGTGGAAATAAGAATGACCATTAAACATGTGAAAAAGGCTCAACCTGGCCAGGACCCAGGAAAATATATGTTTTATGTACTTTTAAATAACCATGAGATAGAATCTTACATCCATCAGATTGGCAAAAAAATTTGAAGTCTGATATTACCATGTGCAGGAGATGATGCAGAGGAATGGGAACTTTTATATACTGCTAATGGGGATGTAAATAGTATTTTAGAGAGCATTTTGACAATATCTAGTAAAGTTTAAGATGAACAGACTCTAAGATTACATAAGGCACATGTTCTAGAGAAATTTTAGCATGGATACTCAAGGAGACATATATAAAATTGTTCATTGTAGCTTTGCTCATAGTAGTAAAAATTTAGAAAAAATGAATAGGTTGTGGTAAATCTACATAATGAAAAACCATAATTGAACCATGTCGAAATTATTTAAAGCTATATGTAACTGTCAAAACCAGAATATGGCCTGTAAAAATAATGCTCATCAATTTAAATCATTAACTACTAATTTTTTAAAAAATTCATATATCTACCTATGTGATAAATTATAAAATATAGATTGAATGGACACGACTTCAAGATATTGGTGACTGCTGTGGAAGAAAAGAAAGGAGCTTCCAGAATGACAGCTGAGGAGCTCCATGGACACACTGCCCAAGAAACAGACATAACGGGTGAAAAAAAAATTTTTTTCTCTTAAAGTCTCTGAAAATTTTCCTGAGGGCATTCATCAAATGAAGAAACACGTATTCAAGAAAATCTACTGAATCTCAGTAAGAAGAGTGAGAGTCTATGGCATCGCTCCTTCCCTAATCCCTCCCCATGATGACTGAAGCTATAATTTAGGCAATATGGCCAAGAAAAAGAGTCCCTCTTTCCATCAGCCCCCAGGCAAGGGATAGGCTATCTCATAGGGAGGGGCAGGCTGCCAGCACTTCTCATCCCCCAGCCCCCAGTTCCAAGTTGCAGAGGTTAAATTCCTGGCAAGTTTGGCCAAGATATTGAGGGCTCCCTTCCTCCACTCATGCCCCATTTATAGGGCAGAAGTCGACCCTACAGAAAGGCAAGCCAAAAAAACCAGAAGATATTGTCCCAGCCCTTGGCACTGCTCATAAATCAAGTGTATCACACCCAGAGAAGCAGGCCACTGTCCCCATGCCCAGCTCCAGAGCAGGGGCTCACAGATTTTGATCAGAGGAAGAGGCGATACAAAAAATAGAGATCTGAAGCTCTTCCCAAAAGACCTAACATTATTTGAAACAGAGTGTGGAGGATTTCAAGCCTAAGAGTGCTTTCAGAAGCAATGGACATTTTGGAGGTATGCAAGTAAGAGCAATAATCTTAACCAAATGTCAACTAGTTTACCAGAGAGAACAAAGGAAAAAGACAGCTAAGAATAGCCCTGCTAGGGTTAGAACAAGTTGCAAAGATTTACCTTAAAAAATACTTCTAGGGGCTGGGCCAGTGGCATAGTGGTTGAGTTTGCAGGTTCCGCTTCAGCGGTCTGGGGTTTGCGGGTTTGGAACCCGGGTACGGACCTACACACCACTCATTGAGCCATGCTGTAGCAGCATCCCATATATAAAGTAGAGGAAGATGGGCATAGATGTTGGCTCAAGGACAATCTTTCTCAAGAAAAAAATAAATAAAAAGAGGAAGATTGGCAACAGATGTTAGCTCGGGGCCAATCTTCCTCACCAAAAAAAAAAAAAAAAACCCTCTGCAAATGACCCCAGGCTGAGTTGGATCAGACTATGGAGCAATTTATGCCCCAGCACTCATCACAAAAAATAGAACATTCAGGAGGCAATTAGTGCGGCTTAAAAGCTGGGGTGATACCAGCAAAGGCAGACAGTTTAACAGAGATAGCAGGGAAAGATAGCCAAAGAGAATCCTGCTCAAACCTCTGCTATCCCTGTGCGGCGGTCTGTGTGCCCAAGGGCACCTTCTGTGGAGGAACGGCAGATGCTTCATATGGAGGAGACAGTAGATTTCAATAAAATAGTCCAGCCACGTCACTAAACAAGTAAAGAACAACAAAACCAAACCTCAGGCCATGGGAGGATCAGTATCCAGCCTTGCTGGCAATATATCCTCGAAATGACTAGTTTTCAACATCAAAAAATATGAGAAAGACAAAGAAAATGGAAATGTTATTCATCCACGGGGGGGATAAAAAACACAGTGATAGATACTGTCTGTGAGATAGTCCAGAAAGTGGGTTTATAAGACAAAGACTTCAAAACAGTCATTATAAATACATCCAAAGAACTAAAGAAAATCGTGTTTAATGAAGTAAAAAAAGGCATGATGATTATGTCTTATCAAATAGAAAATATCGGTAAAAAGATAGAAATTAGAAAAATGAACCAAATGGAAATGTCCTTTTAATATGTTTTCTTGTTTTCTCTATCATGGTGTTAATCCCAACAGACTCGAGTGGTTGTCTGTTTAGTCTGTCTGAACTATAGGATCCAAGGAGACAGCAACCATATCTCCTTTCGATCGTTTTTATATTCCTATCCCCAATATCTTGCACAGTGCCTGGTATATATAATGCATCAGTATAAATGTACTTAATAAAAATAAATGATTCTGTAGTCTCAAAGAGACATTCAGGTATTGGACATTTTGCATTTATGCATCTACCCAACCACCTTCCAGTTCAAGGGAAGTAATGCTTAATAAGCACCTCTCATACGCCAGACACTGTGCTAGGAAATTATGAATGAAATTTATTTTTCATTATCATAACGTTACGAAGGCAATAGTATTGCCCCTTTTGTAAGTTAAGCAAATAGAGGCTAAAAGAGATTAACTTACCCAAGGTCATAAAGCTACTAAGTGCCAAGGATTAGAATTAAATATCTGTCTGCTTTATGTTATAGGCTTTTGATTTTTATGCAATGATATTTGGTAGTAGAAAAAATTACAACTCATTCAGCAATAGAAGAAATATCAAGGATGACAACAATAAAACTTTATTTACCTTTTGAGTTTGAGGTTAGTATATCTTCCTAATTGCTTGCTTGTTAACAAGTCAGACCTAAATCATCTGCGATGAGTCAGAGTGCTATGGATTGAATGTTTACGTCCCCCTAAAATTCATATGTAGAATCCCTAATTCCCAGCGTGATGGTATTTGGAGCTGGGGCCTTTGAGAGGTAATTAGGTCATCGTGTCATGAAGGGGATCAGTGCTCTCACAAGAAGACGCATGAGAGACATGATGTCTCTCTCTGTCATGTGAGGACACAGCAAGCAGGCGGCCATTTGTAAACCAGGAATAGGGCTCTCCCAGACCCTACCATGCTGGCACTCTGATCTCAGACTTCCAGCCTCCAGAACTATGAGAAATAAATATTTGCTGTTTAAGCCACCCAGTCTATGGCATTCTGTTATAGCAGCCTGAATTGACTAAGACACAGAGGCTTCTGTGAGTTTACTATGATCGCAAATTAATGAACTTCCTAATCCAGCCCTTCACAGGAAAGAAAGTCAGATAAAGACCAGAGGCTGGGGATGCTCTGTGACTAATGATAGCGGGATTAGATGAGGATGAAGAGTCAGGACATGGAAAAGGGAAGAAGTAGAGTTAAAAAAATTCACCGGAGGATGTGTATGTGTTTGAGTGTGGGTAGGGAGAGATATGGTTTTTAGGAAAATTGCTTGACAAAAATGATATTAAGTGACTCAAATGAAGAAATTTGCATAAATATCTAGGAAATACATGATAAACAGATTTTTTTTTTTTTGCTTGAGGAAGATTAGCCCTGAGCTAACATCTGTGCCAGTCTTCCTCTACTTTATATGTGGATTGCCAACACAGCACTGCTGATGAGTGCTGTAGGTCCATGCCCAGGATCTAAACTTGTGAACCCCAGGCTGCCAAAGAGGAGCAGGCCAAACCTAACCACTATGACATAGGGCCAGCCAAGTCTATCCCTGATATTTCACATAAAATCTTACTCAAATTTTGGGTTACCCTCTGAATATTTCCTGGCAAACCTGCATGGTACATCTACCCTTAGGGGTATATTTTGAGGGTCTGGAGAAGTGGTTTATTACTGTTGTTGTGATGCAGATATTACGGGTATATGTCCCATGTTAGGTGGCCATCAACAGTGATTTTGAAAGCATAATTTTGTGTTTCTGGGCTCCGGTCTCCTCTTAAGTAAAATGAAAATTTAAGTTTAAATATATTGTAAAGTTTGCTTCCAGAATATCATTCTGTTTTCATTGAACTTTATCACAACCCACATTCACTGAACTGGAGAAAAGTAAAATGGTCCCCAAAATCTTGGGGGTGGGAATAAAGATGAAAATCAAGAGAATTCAGAGCCTGGGTCAAGGGCAGCAGAGGTTTGAAAGAAGCAAGGCATTCAATAATCAGGGGCATTTTTAGAATTAATTTAGAGATTCTGAAAGAAGATTTTTTATACATATTGCTCTATTTCACTGTATTCTGTAGTCCTCATCCTTTACTTGAATTTCCCCTCAGAATCACCTAAAGAGCCTTTTGTCAAAAACACACAGACCTAAGACCTCACTACTGAAGATTCTAATTTATTAGGATATTTTCTTTCTTTATCACTTATTTTAAAACTCAAATAAAAATCCTGACACACACTGTTATTTAAGATTCAGGGGATTTGGGATGGTAGCTGGACTTTTCTTTTTGAAATGGACGTCATTAGCCAGGGGGTATATTTAAGATATGTAGCTTGGCTTTTGGGGAGGTGGGATAGTCTACAGGTTATAGTTCTCTAGTCTTTTTCATGGACGTAGTTTTTCTGTCTGGGCTACTGCAAAGAGAGAAATGTTAGTGTTCCACCACACAATAGCACTCATTAGACAGGCATCCCTTAGTTTAAAGCAATAATTTTTATTAGCACAAGCTTATGCAAATATCAGTTTATATAAATGACTTCTTGAATTGCAATAAAGAAACAATAACGTCCTCAGTTACCCATATCTGAAGTGATATCATCAAGTAGCAATCCAAAATAGAGAGCAAATAGAAGGATTCAATTGTGTCATTAGCTTCAGCATATTTCTTAAATATTAAGATATTTTGGTATAGAAACTCCAAGTACCCTCCACCCTGCTATTTGTCCTATGATATCTTAGATTTAACAAAAGTTGTAGGCAAAATAAAATTAAAGTATATTTCTAAGAGTCACTGAAAGATTAAAAGAGAAAGTTTTGATCAACTGCTTAAAATGTAAAATGGTTCTGAGAGTGACGTCAGCATCATGGCGGAGTGAGCTTTCCTGTGAACTCTTCCCCCGACAAGATACAACAAAAGCAACAGTCACAGACCAACAATGGAATCCCAGACAGTGAAAAGCTAGAGCGGAGGGATCCACACTGCCACACATCTGAGAGTGGAACGTGCTGGGCCCCCGGAGGAAGTGGGGAGAGGTAAGGAGAACTCCTCTCCCTCCCAATCAGATCAGCGATCCCGGTCCACGAGGCTCCCAGAGAGGGGGGAGGGGCGGCCCTCGGCGGGGAAACCGTGGCTCTTCGGGCTCTCTAAGCCAGTGGGAAACTCCCGCACAGAGGATTCAGAGGAGCCACAGGGCTACCATAAACATCTGAGCACTCCAGAGAGCGGATAAAGAGGGGCAAACGAGAAGCCTCCCACGTCAGGGACCCAGAGGGCAAAAGAGAGAGCTCCCCCCACCCCACCCCCCGCAAACCGGACTCTGCAGCTCAACCGACCAGACCAGACCTAGCGATCCGCAGCAGACCAGACCAAGTGATCCGCGAGAGACCAGACCAAGCCATCCGCGGCAGACCTGATCAAACGACTGGACCCGTGGATCGCAGCAGGAAAAAAAACCAAAACTGCGGATCGCAGCAGAAAAACCGGGGCAGAGCGCAGGGAGCTTAGACTACACAGCCCTTTACCACCAGACAGTGGCGGCAGGTGGAAATTGCAACCAGAGATTTCCAGGATGAGGAAAAACAAAACCAACACAGGAACCACAATGCAAAAATATATGAAATCACCAGACCAGAAACAAAATGACAAGCACCCAGAAATCAACCCCAAAGACACAGAAATCCATAAACTAAATGACAGAGATTTCAAAATAGCTATCATAAAAACACTCAACGAAATACGAGACAACACAGACAAACAATTCAATGAGATTAGGAGTTTCTTCACAAAAGAGATTGAAATCATAAAGAAAAACCAATCAGTGCTGATGGAGATGAAGAACACAATGGAGGAGATAAAGGAGAATCTGGAATCTTTAAAGAACAGAGCTGACAATATGGAGGAAAGAATTAGTACTTTAGAGGATAGGAATACAGATATACTCCAGATGGAAGAGGAGAGAGAACTAAGACTAAAAAGAAATGAAGAAAGTCTCCGAGAAATATCTGACTCTATTAGGAAATGTAACATAAGAATTATAGGTATTCCTGAGGGAGAGGAGAGGGAAAGAGGAACAGAGAGCCTATTCAAGGAAATAATAGCTGAGAATTTCCCAAATCTGGGGAAGGAGCAGGAAATACCAGTAAGCGAAGCCAACAGGACACCTATATATATTAACAGACAAAGGCCTTCACCACGACACCTAGTGGTAAGGCTAGCCAGGGTCAACGACAAAGAAACAATATTAAGGGCAGCAAGACAAAAACAAAAAATAACATACAAAGGAACTCCCATCAGGCTCTCAGCGGATTTCTCAACAGAAACTTTACAGGCTAGAAGAGACTGGAATGATATATTCAAAATACTGAAAGACAAAAACTTTCAGCCAAGAATACTCTATCCAGCAAAAATATCCTTCAAATATGATGGAGAAATAGTAACTCTCCCAGATAAACAAAAGCTAAGGGAGTTCATGGCCATGAGACCCCCACTACAAGAAATACTCAAGAAGGCCCTCAGGCCTGAAAAAAAGAAGAGAAAGGGAACACAAAGCTTGGAGGAAGGAGAAAAGTAGGTAGACAAACTCAGAAAAATAGTAGATCTTTACCGGAATAGGTTAGCAACCACTTAAATACTAAATTCAAAGATCAAAGGAAGAAATTCACCAAAAATAAATTTAACCTCATCACTGTAAACACACAGCCACAACACAAGATAGAATAAGGTATAACAAGAACAACTTAGAAGGGGAAGAGGAAAGTGACTGAATTGACTTAGTATAAGGAAATAGGAGGCCATCAGATAATGGACTATCTCATACACAAGATTTTTTGCCCAAACCTCAAGGTAACCACTAAACAAATAATCAAAGCAAAACCACATATGATAAACAAAGAGAAAACTAGAAGAGTCATAAGACAGTACAACCAAACTGAATTGGCAGTCCAAAACAAATGGGACAAGAAACAAAGGAAATGCAAAAGAACCAGAAAATAAGTGACAAAACAGCAACGTTAAGCCCTCATATATCAATAATTACCCTAAATGTAAATGGATTGAACTCTCCAATCAAAAGATACAGAGTGGCAGGATGGATTAAAAAGCAAGACCCAACAATATGCTGCCTTCAGGAAACACATCTTAGCACTAAAGACAAGCACAGGCTCAGAGTGAAAGGATGGAAGACAATACTCCAAGCTAATGGCAAACAAAAGAAAGCAGGTGTTTCCATACTCATATCAGACAAAGTAGACTTCAAGATAAAACAGGTTAAGAAAGACAAAGAAGGGAAATATATAATGATAAAAGGGACACTACATCAAGAAGACATATCACTTATAAATATATATGCACCCAACATAGGAGCACCAATGTACATAAAGCAACTATTAACAAACCTAAAAGGAGAAATCAACAACAACACAATAATAGTAGGGGATCTTAACACCCCACTTACAGCAATGGATAGATCATCCAGACAAAAAGTTAATAAAGAAATAGTAGACTTAAATGAAAAACTGGACGAGATGGACCTAGTAGACATATACAGAGCACTCCACCCAAAAACAGCTGACTACACATTCTTCTCAAGTGCGCATGGAACATTCTCTAGGATAGACCATATGTTGGGAAACAAAGCAAGCCTCAATAAATTTAAGAAGATTGAAATCATAACAAGCATCTTTTCAGACCATAAGGCTATGAAACTGGAAATGAACCAGGAAAAAAAAACTGGGAAAGTGACAAAAATGTGGAGATTAAACAACATGCCACTGAACAACCAATGGATCATTGATGAAATTAAAGGAGAAATCAAAAACTATCTGGAAACAAACGAAAATGATAACATGCCATATCAAACCATATGGGATGCAGCAAAAGCGGTCCTGAGAGGGAAACTCAAAGCGATACAAGCCCACCTTAACAAACCAGAAAAAGCCCTAATAGGCAACCTTAAATTACACCTAACAGAACTAGAAAAAGAAGAACAAACAAAGCCCAAAGCCAGCAGAAGGAGAGAAATAATAAAAATCAGAGCAGAAATAAATGAAATTGAGACCAAAAAAACAGTAGAAAGGATTAATGAAACAAAGAGTTGGTTCTTCGAGAAGATAAACAAAATCGACAAACCCTTAGCCAGGCTTACTAAGAAAAAAAGAGAAAAGGCTCAAGTAAATAAAATTAGAAATGAAAGAGGAGAAATTACAACGAATACCATGGAAATACAGAGGATTATAAGAGAATACTATGAGAAATTATATGCCAACAAATTGGACAATCTAGAAGAAATGGATAAATTCTTAGACTTATACAACCTCCCAAAACTGAACCAAGAAGAAATGGAGAATCTGAATAGACCAATAACAAGTAAAGAGATTGAAATAGTAATCAAAAACCTCCCAAAAAATAAAAGTCCAGGACCAGATGGCTTCTCCAGTGAATTTTACCAAACATTCAAAGAAGATTTAATACCCATCCTTCTCAAACTATTCCAAAAAATAGAGGAAGATGGAACACTTCCTAAGTCATTCTACGAGGCCAACATCACCCTGATACCAAAATCAGACAAAGACAATACAAAGAAATAAAATTACAGGCCAATATCGCTGATGAACATTGATGCAAAAATCCTCAACAAAATATTGGCAAACCGAATACAACAATACATTAAAAAGGTCATACACCATGATCAAGTGGGATTTATACCAGGGACGCAGGGATGGTTCAACATCCACAAATCAATCAACGTGATACATCACATCAACAAAACAAAGAATAAAAACCACATGATCATCTCAATAGACACAGAGAAGGAATTTGACAAGATACAACATCCATTTATGATAAAAAATCTCAATAAAATGGGAATAGAAGGAAAGTACCTCAATATAATAAAGGCCATATATGACAAACCCACAGCCAACATCATACTCAACGGGGAAAGACTGAAAGCCATTCCTCTGAGAACAGGAATGAGGCAGGGCTGCCCACTCTCACCACTCCTGTTCAACATAGTACTGGAGGTTTTGGCCAGAGCAATTAGGCAAGAAAAAGGAATAAAAGGAATCCAAATAGGTAACAAAGTGAAACTCTCACTATTTGCAGATGACATGATTGTATATATAGAAAACCCTAAAGAATCTGTTGGAAAACTATTAGAAACAATCAACAACTACAGCAAAGTTTCAGGGTACAAAATCAATCTACAATAATCAGTTGCATTTCTATATGCTAATAATGAACTAACAGAAAGAGAGCTCAAAAAGATAATACCATTTACAATTGCATCAAAAAGAATAAAATACCTAGGAATAAATCTTACCAAGGAGGTGAAGGACCTATACAATAAGAACTACAAGACATTATTGAAAGAAATCCATGATGACATAAAGAAATGAAAAGATATCCCATGCACGTGGATTGGAAGAATAAACATAGATAAATGTCTATATTACCTAAAGCAATCTACAGATTCAATGCAATCCCAATCAGAATCCCAATGACATTCTTCACAGAAATAGAAAAAAGAATACTAAAATTTATATGGGGCAACAAAAGACCCCGAATAGTTAAAGAAATCCTAAAGAAAAAGAACAAAGCAGGAGGCATCACAATCCCTGACTTCAAAACATACTACAAAGCAATAGTAATCAAAACAGCATGGTACTGGTACAAAAACAGACACACAGATCAATGGAACAGAATTGAAAGCCCAGAAATAAAACCACACATATATGGACAGCTAATTTTCGACAAAGGTGCTAAGAACATGCAATGGAGAAAGGAAAGTCTCTTCAATAAATGGTGTTGGGAAAACTGGACAGCCACATGCAAAAGAATGAAAGTGGACCATGTGCTATCGCCATTCACAAAAATTAACTCAAAATGGATCAAAGACCTGAAGGTGAGACCTGAAACTATAAAACTCATAGAAGAAAATATAGGCAACACACTACTTGACATTGGTTTTAAAGGAAACTTTTCGGATGACATGCCTACCCAGACTAGGGAAACTAAAGAAAAAATAAACAAGTGGGACTATATCAGATTAAAGAGCTTTTATAAGACAAATGAAACCAGAATCAAAATGAACAGACAACCAACCTGCTGGGAGAGAATATTTGCAAAACATACATCTGACAAGGGGTTGATCTCCATAATATATAAAGAACTCACACAACTGAACAACAAGAAAACAAACAACCTGATCAAAAAATGGGCAGAGGAAATGAACAGACACTTCTCCAAGGAAGATATACAGATGGCCAATAGGCACATGAAAAGATGCTCAACATCACTAATCATCAGGGAAATGCAAATCAAAACAACACTAAGATACCACCTCACGCCCGTTAGAATGGCTATAATCACCAAGACAAAAAACAACAAATGTTGGAGAGGATGTGGAGAAACAGGAACCCTCATACACAGCTGGTGGGAATGCAAATTGGTGCAGCCTCTATGGAAAACGGTATGGAGATTCCTGAAAGAATTAAAAATAGAGATGCCCTATGATCCAGCCATCCCACTACTGGGAATCTATCCAACGCACCTGAAATCAACAATCCAAAGAGGCTTATGCACCCCTATGTTCATTGCAGCATTATTCACCATAGCCAAGAAGTGGAAGCAACCTAAGTGTCCCTCGACTGACGATTGGATTAAGAAAATGTGGTATATATATACAATGGAATACTACTCAGCCATAAAAAAAGACAAAATCATCCCATTTGCAACAACATGGATGGGCCTGGAGGGTATTATGTTAACTGAAATAAGCCAGAAAGAGAATGACAAACACTGTATGATCTCACTCATATGTGGAATATAAACCAACACATGGACAGAGAAAACTGGACTGTGGTTACCAGGGGCAGTGGGGGTGGGGGGTGGGCACAAGGGGTGAAGGGAGTCATATATATGGTGATGGACAAACAAAAATGTACAACCCAAAATTTCACAATGTTAGAAACCATTAAAACATCAATAAAAAAAAATGTAAAATGGCTCTAAACAGACACAACTTAAAAAGCAAACATTCTAGGAAAAGTATTTCAGGAAATGTGGCAGAAGTTTAATATAATAATTATGAAAAAGACACATACAAAATTTTACAGAATAGTATTAAGAAATAAACGTCTAAATAAGCAAGAAAAGGAAAAAAGCTATTCAGTAAAAAGAAAAAAGCTATTCAGCAATAAGACCATAGAATAACTTTGAAAAAGATTTCTGTAAACTATTAATCTTGTTTTAATGAAATAAATGTGCACTTAAATGAGATATAATTTATTTTTACTTAACATGCAAAATTCAATTTCTGGTGCTGGTGAGAATGCATGAACTCAGTATTGCCATATAGAGTTTAGCAAGTGGCAATTAAAATTCTGGTGATATTTTGGAAGGTAAATTTGCCATGCATTTCAAAAACCATGAAACAGGTCATATCTTCATCAAAGTAATAATCAAAGAAGTTAAAAGTTATTGTAAAAGATGGTTATGAATCTAACACAATTTAAAACGTGCATACAACATAATGGCCAGCAAAGAAGCCAAAATATGAGCATTCTATTGGTGACTGTGCCAAAATAGTTCCTCACATAGATAAAGTCTAGAAGAGAACTGACGCAAAAATACAAACAATGATAATGTTAGGGTTGTGGTATCATGTAGGATCCTCTGTCCCTGTTCTCCAAGTTCTCTTTAATTTTGTTGTATATTCCTAAGTTTGATAAGGTTGACATAGACAAGCACGGGAAGTCAGTAGAGGTTCCAGGTGGTATAATCTCTATATACACTCACTATATGAGATAAGGTCAATAGTAAGTGTGAGAAGAGGAGAATGAACACATTTCTTAAAACTGTACAGAGCTGTCAAACTGGTCACAAATCATTTGCTAAAATGTAGTGTGAGCCTTTTCTTTGTTTCTTTTTTATTGTTTCTATCACCTGCAGAATTGGTATAACAAAATGATGGTTCACTGTTATGCTGCAGAGAGGTTTATAATGTATATGGAAAAATCTTAATAATGTTTGGAGCTTCAGGGTCTGTAAGAAAACATGGGAAATTGCTTCTGAGACCACACTGAAATGTGAACCTCGTTTAGAGAGACTGAGTGGGGGATGCTACAGATAAAAGCAACTGAAATACAGTATTTAGAGTGACAGGTCATCATAGAAGTTAAAAAATGCATTTAGCTCATTCAGGTGTGCTGCATTTACTCAATTTTGAGGGACTATTAGTTAGCAAAGCACATATTGTATTATACTTCTTGGTGTTTTCATTATTTGTCTATAAACATTCTCTTGAAAGAGAAGGTGTATTAAATACATAAAAATAAACCAAGTTAAGTCTTACTCTGCCAGGTGAAAGTCAGTATCAATATCTAATAGGAGAGGAAGCTCAGAGAGACAGCTATATCCTTCACTGGATGGATAGAAAACCAACTCTACATACTGTCAAAGCATATTGCATCAGTACAGAATGAGGCCCTACCTCCAGGTAGTGGTGTTTTTAGATTGAATTCCAAAGAAAATCAGTCTCTCTTGGGCAAGTTTATACAATAACCATTAATGTGTGCAAATACAAGAGGAGACAGGATTTAGTTTAATTTTCTATTAGATACTTCTCAATTGCATATCTCATGCATGTTCAGTCTTTTGGCCCAGGGTGAAATTTGATGATTTTATGAAGTGGATGGAGATTCCATAATTTACGATCACAAACTGGAGTTGGGCTGACAATTTCAGAGGATTTTGTCTTTTCACTTATTGGAAAGGTCAACAGTGAAAATCTTTCTGAGGCTAATTTGACAGATACATAAATGGGAACAGAGCAGTTAAATGGTTTGTTCAAGTCTACATGTCTAATTATGGTAGAAGGAGGACTAGAAACTTTATTTCTTTTGTTCTTTCCTAACTGAGGTAAAAAACACATAACATTAAATTTACCACCTTAACCATTTTTAAACATACAGTTCAGTAGTGTTATTTCACATGCTTGCAAAATATATCTAGAACTTTTTCATCTTTAAAACTGACACTCTACATTCATTAAACACTACCATTCCCCTACCCAGCCCTTGGCTACCACCTTTCTACTTTCTGTTTCTATGATTTTGACTACTTTTAGATACCTTCACAAGAGTGGAACCATACAATCTTTGTCTTTTTGTGTCCCTACAGATTCCTTCAGTTGTGTATTTTTCTAGTGACTGATTCATTTGGGTCCCTATGAATCCTTACAACAGGTAGGAAAATAAATAACCACGCTTGAGAGACAAAACAATTCAAAGAAACCAAGTAGTACTGAGCAAAATTTTCCTATTTAGTCTAGGAAATAATTGAAACATACACTTTAAAATGCTGATGTATTCAACAAAATAATATTTTGGGAGAGTATATGAGCCCAAATGATGGATTAGGTATTGGTGTTTAAGGGAGATTAAAATAAATATATCCCACTTTTGCCTCATGCCTGGAAAAAACCTTTTAAAATACTTTATTGATTTTAAAGTAAGCTTAATGTATTTTAATTGAGCTTAGAGACTTGAGGGAGAATGCAACTAATGATGGATTTTTTAATAATGTTTTCATAAAACATTAAAATAGGTCTTAGTTCCACTTATCTTTTGCGATGACAATACTTGCTAGGTTAATCTTAAAATATTCTTGCTGTATTTTAATCTTGTGTGGAGGTTTCAAATATGCACTGTAATGTATTTTAATAAAATATATAAATGATGACATCTCTATAAACAGTGCTACATGCATAAAGATACTAGTGAGCTCCCTGGCTGTTGTAGAATTGAGCGTATCAATCGTCTTGCAAGCTTTGAAAGAGTCCTCTTTTTCACCAGCCTAAATATTTTTAAATCCTCTGCTTTGGCAAAACGAGACTATCTCACACACGGAGAATTTGTAATTAGAGTTTATTTAGAAAACATATTAAGTGCTATTACAGAGCTTTTGTGCAAGTGCTAATGAATATACTGTACTTAACCACCATCAGACAGATCAAATATGAGACTAATGTCCTAAAGTAAGCAACTTTCAGTAATGAGGATGTGCTCATAATTACAGTGTTGTCATTATAAGAAGTAGACTTATTCTCTGTCATTTATATTAAACGATTTTTTTAACTTCTTACTAGTGACATAGTTAGATGATAGCTGTTAAACTTCTGACAGATGATCTTTGGGAAAATTGTATGGACTATAATGACAGGAAAAATGAATTTGAAAAGAAAAAGTATTATCTGATTATATGAAAGACTTTCCACAAAGCACAGACTGCTAAATATTTGGAAGGCCTACCTCTGGTCTTTGCAGGATTGTGAACCTATTCAAGTAAGTGACCTCTGGATCTGGAACTGTTGGGCCAGATGATAAGGAAAGGGTATAGCTCAATTCAGGTTATGCATGAGATCAGGCTGCGTATGAAGATGGTTTAAACTAGTAGGGTATGGGTCAGGCGAAAAGAACTGCTGGGATGAGCTGAAACGAAGCAGGACTCCTCTGGGACATCATCTCCTCTCCTGGGGAATTAAGGTCAAATGGATAAGATTCTTTATAAGAAAGAGAGTAAATAGTATACAGAATTCTCTGACCTACTGGATTACGGAAAGCCTTATGCAAAGATAACACAGCATTCTCAATAATTCTTGAAAAATAGATGTTTTTCTAAATAAGGCATTTATCTTCTGACCCCTGTGGGTCTCTAAGTGTTAACGAACGTTGCTCTTTAATGCTAGACTTAGGGTCCAAGTCATCACCTCATACCAGACTAGAAAGTCTGACATGGGGTCTGGAAGAGAATTGTGGCCCCAGGAGCTCTAAAATATTGGTCATGGAGGACCTCATTTTTCTTCTTTTTGGGATAATTCATTCATATGCAACTGGTTTATTCTTCCTGGGCTTGATCCAGGATGAAGGCCTGTACACATATAATGGCATCATTTTTATTTTTCCACCTTAGAATTTTCATGTTAAGAGGGATCTTAGAAACTGGCTGGTCTATACTGCTCACCTCAGAGAGTGTTACTCTAAAATACAGGCATGATAATATTCCCAGACATAGAAACCAAGTTCCTCTCAATCCTCCAACCCTTATTAGTCTATCTTTCTCCAAGAAATACGAGATCTTAAAAAGTTCAGAGATGAATATTAGACTTAATCCTCTACACGTTGCAGCTCTTGTATCAGATCTTGATGATAGAAAGAAGAGATACATTCAGGCAATGACTTAAAAATGTTAAATCAAACACAACAGAAAATAGGTCAATGAAAACCTCTAATGTAAAAATTATAAAAATACAAAGAACTATTTTGAAAGTACATTTATGCTAAATTGAAACAAAACCATTTCTTAAAATGCTTATTTAAATGAATTCCATACTGCAAAGAAATTGCTCAGATTCAAAAATGTGAACTTAACGTATGTCTGAATTATTTGCAAACTATAAAACAATATACTTATAAAAAGAAGTGGAAATCAGAGGACAAAATTGTTTGAAGAACCTAAGGGACAATGTGGAAACTAGTCCAAATCGGTCATTTTGTGCATGAAGAGGCTAAATCTCTTAGACGTAACACCAGTTGTCCTACGTCACACCAAGCCAGAATGGAACCCTAAGTCCCTGGATGTCAAGCTAACCCAAAATTTATCAGCGTATTTCTCTTTTAAAAATAGAAATGAGGAAGAGGAGTACAAATGAAGGAAATGTGAAGGCTGTACTGTAGGAGCCAGGCAGGTAGGATGAAGACTAGGAATTTAATAAACTGGAAAGCCCTGAAAAACACTAAAGATCAAGAAAATCGTGTTGAGGAAGTTAAGACAAAGAGTCATGGGAGTTCTTAATTGAGGCTGTTGAGAAGTTTTCCAAAAAATCAGAATCAGTACAGATGTCAATAGAGTGCAAGAGTGCAAATTCTCATTCTGGGCAGACAGGCTTTTCTCTCTATCCTGATAGAAGTGTAAGATATGCCAGCCTGCACATATGACTAATAGGAGACAGGCTCAGAGGCTCTGAACTTGAATGCCAGTTCTATCCGAGGAAGAGTAGAAATCCATAGAATTCTTGAGTCTATAATCAGTTAGAGGACTCAGGAAAACAGAATCTCCAAATTCTACCCATTATTAATTACTAAACTAGAAACAAAATAAAGAAAAAACTTCATCTTTTTTTTTTCTCTTACCCCAGTAGGAAAGAACATGAAATAGCTATACATGCTAATGTATGTTTGCTGTAAGTTTTTATGTGGAAATAAATCCTCTCTACTGATAAGAAACTAAAAATATTTTCAGATATAAGGAATAGCCGAATAGTATAATTATTTTCCTGATTTGTTGCATAATATAAGGCCCCTCATTCAGACCAAAACCTTTTATTTTTGTATTGAATTTAAAAGATACTCTTTTCTATTAAAATCCTGAGAATCGCTTGGTTTAATTTTTAGCTATAAATTTTGTGATGAATCTCCAGGTTTTCAATTGTAAAAGGGCAATAAACATATATCATTCAATATGACTTTTATGTCTTAACTTTGGTGTAACAAACACTACTGTAACGAATTCAGTAACACCTCTTGTCAATCTGCTACCTCTGGGGTGAGCTATTAAAAGACCCCAACAGAAATATGACGTATAACCTGTTGGTTCAAACTCCACTGTGGCAGCATCTATTATTATTTGGCCAAGACTGGACTAAATTTTACACACACATATGTGCTCTTCCCTTCCTCTTAGAAATAAATATTATCCTAAGCAAATTAATAGGATAAATCAATTTTCGTAGAAAATGCCCATTTCCTTGTACATATACTGCCTTTGGAATTTTAGCATATAAATCGTTTACAGGCAAAAAAATACTCCTTATGAAAATCTATTGTATCTAAGGCAAAATCTCAACTTAGTAACTTGTAAGTGGTTTAAGCAACTACGCATCTTGAAAAACTAAATCAACCGTCTTGAATGATCTCCTGTAATTCATTTCCTCAGTTAATAGGGATTTGTTAGGGTTTCTTGTGATTCCAAATTGCTTCTTACTTTTCTTAAGATGAAAAATAATATAGAAGTATTTTAGAGCTTTCAACTCAAGTATTGCTGAAGTGTGGAATACTTAAGGCTATTAGGTTATTACATTTTTCCTTTTTCAGGATATACTGGATGTGGAAAAACAAAACGCTCCCTGTGAAGTCATATTAGAAATAGTTTGTGATTATGTTTGCTTCACAAAATAATGAATCAGTGTGGTTTCTGTGTGACTGAGACATTCTTACTTGATATTTTTATCTATAGACAAATCCTAAGCAGCTACATCTAATGTCATGATTCAAAATCCTAATACCAGTGAGCGACAAATGGAAATCATCCTAATAGCAAATTTTTCACTTACGGTCTCAAAATGTATTCAGCGATGGAGTTAACAATAGAAAGTGCTCAAAAAGAAAGAGAAAACACTAACGTTGAGAGTTTAACGAGCCTAAAATTTCTAAAATCCTGCGTATTTTACTGAATTCTAGTATTTTGGGCATGTCGTTTTTGTTTTCAGTGCACGAATATTTAGCCATCGTCACAGCCTAAGTGCCGCGTACTTTATAGAGCCAGAAAAATAAATTTAGCCTTGATGAAATATTTCAGCACCAAAGATAATTTATTTTCTTTAAGGTAGAATTAGATAAAAGAATGATAGAGTACCAACATATAAGGTATTATCAGATGCTATAATTTATATGGTCTACATTGATTTTGTTCTCTGTGGGAACTAATACACATGCTTTCAGATTTAGCAAGGGATTTTAAAAAGGAAACATAAAATCCACAAAATATATATCTCCATGAAATTTTATACCAGAAAATCCATGAGCACTGAACTGAAGAAAAGCCAGTCTATATTTTATATGATATTTAATTTAACTCCTCCATTGCCCTCTAACACATAACACTCAACCATCAAGTCTAATTTTCTTCTGTTTCAATAACTTTAACATGACAAAGAACAAAAAGTTACAACTATTTATATTGCCTTAAGAATAAAAATCAATTTGCCCTAGTCAAAGACAATATAAAACTAATTAATTGAAATACAATTCTTAAAAAACTTTCAGTAACAGTCAATGAGGTTTAAAGAAGAGAAATCCGGGCCGGCCTGGTGGCTTAGCGGTTGAGCGCTCGCGCTCTGCTGCTGGCGGCCTGGGTTCGGATCCCGGGCGCGCACCGACGCACCGCTTCTCCGGCCATGCTGAGGCCGCGTCCCACATACAGCAACTAGAAGGATGTACAACTATGACAGACAACTATCTACTGGGGCTTTGGGGGAAAAATAAATAAAATTATAAAAAAAAAAAAAAAAAGAAAAAAAAGAAGAGAAATCCTCTGTTCTCATAGCTGAAATACCAGCTAAAACATCTTTAAAACAAATTCTATGTCTAAAACTTGCGCAAAGTCTTGTGATGTATTCAACATTTAGAAAAGAAAGGTCTAATCTAAATAATCAGGTACTGATTATGTATATTAATAAAGAAGAATGGATTCTCTGAAAAGTGAACAATTTTTTAAAAAATGTTACACTTCTGGGTGTACGGTAAATTAAACATTCTTAAAGCTTCTTTCACTTCAAATGTGGAATTAGATCCCAAATGAAGCAGAGTTTTATTACATATTATGGCTTGCAGGAAGTAAAGGAAATTATTAACCACCCTTCCAAAAAGAGTTGGGAAATGATATCTGAGCAGGGAGCAGTAACGACATGCCAAAGTTAAGTGATACTCAGGGAAAATATTTATATAATGCATACTGTTATCCAAAGACTGAGCTGTAAGTTGGTGGCAAAATGGGAGAGCTGTACTTAAAACTCCCCCTCCACCACTAAACTGGTGACACTAAAAGAGCACTAAAATGACCCCCACTTCAGTAGCAGCACCATAGACCCTGGCAGAAGCAAAGGCACCAGAGCATCATTTAGGCTGCAGGGATTCCCTCAGCTCAATGAACCAAATTTGCATTAACAATTTAAAAATTATGAAAAAAACAAGGAAACAAGCCATTATGAATGAGATTTAGCAGGAAAATAAATAAACTGACTCAGGACGCAAACTTTTAGAATACAACTGATTTCACATTAAAATATAAAATAAATGGATTCAGTTATTTATAATATGAAAGAAGAAATACCAAAATTGATGAAGCAGCAAGAGTCTACAATAAATGACCAAAGATTTTTTAAAAATAATCAAATACAGCTTTTAGAAGAAAATGTAATTATTAGTATGAAAAACTAAATGGATGGGTTACCAACAGATGTTAAGCTGAAAAGAGAATTAGTGAACTAGACCACAGAGAAGAATCAATACCCAGAATGCATCAGAGAGTCAAGAAGATGTGAAATATAAAAATAAATGTAAATTTATTTATATGTTATTTACAGAATAAAAAGTCTAATCACCGTTATGAAGTTCAGAAGGACATAAGAGAGAAGTGATATATGAAAAGATGTTGAGTTTTTTGATTTGTTTAAAACTAATGAAGTATATTTGTCAAAAGGTAAATATACATAGTAAGACCACAATATACATAAACAAAGTAAATGGAAAAGAATCATTCCAAAAAATATTCCATTAAAACTGTGAAGCAGCAAAGACAAAGAGAAGATCTAAACGGAGCCAGGTGGGAAGAGAGATAAATGACAGAAAATCAGCTCACCAACAAAGCAAAGACAATTAAACTGGCAACTGACTGCCGGATAGCAAAAAAGAAACAAACAGACGGTGGAATCCAATCTTCAAAGTTACGAGAGAAAGTCACTCAGCCTGGAAATCTGTACCTAGCAAAGCTGTATTTTCAAAGTAACGGTTATCATTTTCAGACAAATTAAATAATCATGATATACAATGAAGCATAACTAGAGGAAAATTCACAGTATTTGAGGCTTACATTGAAAAGGAACACAGGTTGAAAATTAATAAGCTAAATGTCTGGACTGAGATGTTAGGAAAAATACAGAATAAACTCACAGAAATCAAAGGTAAAGATATATTAAAGATATGAGAGAAATTGAATCAAACAAAAAATAAAGATATGTAATAAAGAGAATGAACAAAGTTAAAAAGTGGTTATTTGAAAGACTAACAAAATAAGTGAAACAGTGGGAAAATTTAAGAATAAAAGAAGACAAGCATAAATAAATAAATTAATTAATTAAATTATAATAAGAAAGGACATATAACTCAAAAAATGCTAATAATTAGAAAGATAAGTTACCACTGTGAACAACTTTTACACTTAAGTTCTAAAAGTTGATGCAATGTAAAAATTCCTAGAAAAATTTTACTTACTGAAACTGACTCAAGAAGAAGTATAAAGGCAGAATAAATATAAAGCCTGAAAAAATAGAAAGTTAAAAATATTTTCACAAAGATAACATCTGACAGACAATTATACAAGCAGGTTCTACTTGCAAAAACCTTTCAAGAAAGAGATCATTTCAATTTATACATCATCTGTGTAATACAAAATGAGAAGATCGTCTAACTCATTACATGAAGCCAATGTAAACTTGATAGCAAAACCAGACAAGAATGGTAAGAATAAAGAAAATCACAGATAATTCATGAATATAGATACAAGAATTCTAAACAAGATTGTGGCAAACTAAATCAAATAGTTCGGAAGACAGATTAATGGCCCCCTCGAAGATGTCCATATCCTTTTTCATTTTCAAAATTGTTATATATGTCACCTTACATAGACAAATTTTTAAGAATCTGGAGATGGGCATGCACGGCCTACGGACTCAGGCTGCAGAGCCATCCTGGGTGCCTGTGCCTAGGTCACTAGAGCCCTCATTGTTGTGAGACAGCGCATATCCTGGACCCCAGAGCCACCGTAGCTCCACGCACACGTGAGTTCCAGACCTTGGTTCTACAACCAATCCACAGGCATCTGCGCTCTAGACCCTGGCTCCATGGCCACTCCACGGATGCCCGTGCATCAGACACCGGTGCCACGGTCAACACGAGTGTGCCCGTGAGCCAGTCGAGGTGCCAAGAGGGAGCCGCTCAGCCACGAATTTTCCCATGGGAGAAAAAGAGATCAGGAGGACCCCAGCAGCCTTTGCCACCAACAAGCCCAACAGCCCTCCTCGCCACTGCGGACAGCCGCAGCGCTGGCCTCTGAGGACCCCTGCGATCTTCACTAATACTGAGCTCAGCTGACGGAGTTACACTGAGACTAGGATGCTCGCTGCACACACCCCAAGCCAGAACCACCGCACGACACGCAGGGAGAATCTTTACAGGTGATCTAGTTTATGATAGGGCTAAAACTGATACTGCTCATTCATTCTTCAATCGGGACAATAGGGTTTCCACCACCCTAAAACTGTGTGTATTGGAATGTTAATTACAATCGCTTTGTTGTTAAATCTGTTGGGGACTAAGCTGTTCTCCTTTAGGTAAGAGATTTGGCCTTTTTTTGTTCCTTCCTGAAATACTCCTTTCTTTGCTTTTATGAAAATACTCTCTTCTAATTTTCCTTCTTTTTCACCAGCCCATCATTCTCAGTTTCTTTTGCCCATTTTACTTCTTTTCTCTACATTCTTACCCGAGTTAATATCATTCATTTTTCACACTTTAATGTCATCCAAATAGAGATTACCAAATTTCCATCTTCAACGTTTTTCTCTTCTCTGAGCCCTAAACTCGTATTTCCTACTACATATCTCTCACCTCATTTGATATTGACATTTCCACTCTAGAACCTGTTTTTGCCACTTAATTCAGACTTCTCCCTCCTGGTAAGTGAAATTATCATCAACATACTTGGTTAAACCAGAAACCTGAGGTTCATACTTGATTTCTTTCTTTTCTTCATCCTCCAAGTCATTAGTAAATCTTGTCTACTTACCTCCACAGTAAGCCCACATCTATCCATTTGTTTCCATCTCCACTGACTCTGAGATCTAAGTCCATCATTTAATCTTTAGTAATTTTGAGACAAAGTTTTTAGAACAATGCTGTTGTATATTATCTATAAAAGCAGCGTTGGGCATAGATATGAATAAGTCAAAAACAGTACATGGAAAATTATTATCTTTGGGAATAGGATTTTAGATGATTTTTCTCTTCTTTTGTTTTTTATTTTTATAAACAATATAATAATTATAACCAGGAAAACAGATGATTAAAACAAATTCAAAACTTTTCTTGAAACCAGATATCCTGGGGATCATTCTTTTTGATAACTTGAGCAATCTCACATATATCCCCAGCTCAACTGGTTTAATGACTAGACATATACAGCAACATGAGAAAAAAAGCATTTACATTCTCACAGGTGAATTGAGTATTAATAAAGGTCTAATTCCAATTTTCAATATTTGGGTTTGGCAGTATAGATAGAAAGGGGTTACCTTTGAAAATCAGGATTGTGACATATCTGAAAGGCTACGTGCATGTGGTTAAAGCATTAGGAAAATTGTGAAATTGAATGATTTACAAGATCAAATTTGTTTTGAGCATTGCTCTGTGCTTCAATTATATTCACTAAGATTACATTCTCCATCTGATAGTGGTCTTATGATGTTTATTTTATATTTATGCATATTAGCTTTGAAAGACCAATGTTGATTCTTTTCATTGCCTATAATAGTTTTTTAATGGAAAGCATTAGTTTGAATTACGAGCAATCAAGTATATATTTTGGAATGCATTTCTTTAAATGACTGCTAATAATTCTGTGAAAGTTCATTTCAGATGTTGAAATATATGACAGTTATGTTAGAAATGAATGATATTGCAGGCACTTGATAAGTTTATTAAATACAAAGAAACTAGAATACTAAATATGTTATTGATGAAATAATTCAGTTAAAGTGGTGAGCCAGTGTGGAGAAATGGAACACATATAGACACCAACAAAAGGCAGATATGAATTTGAATCCTACCACTTATTGTCTGTGTGACCTTAAGCAGGTTACTTAACCTCTCTAAGCATATCTATAAAATTTGGAAAACAATTCTTATTTTTTAACATTGTTGTAAGAATCAGAGAAAATATTTGTAAAATGTGGCTTATAGTAGTTTATACCTTCCTGCCTACTACTAATTTATTAACTTAAATGATGCCATACATGCAACTCTGATCCCCTACCATATTGTTAGATGAGCATATTGGTTGGTTAGTCATTGCTCATTGGCTGTGTTGGCGTCTGCCTCTCCTGGTGACTTCATGGCACTTTAGATGAAGATTGTGTTGCATATTTGAAAGAGGGAAAGGAGAGAATTGCACATATAAACACATTTATCCCAGTGTAATCAGGAAGAAGCCCATGTGTGCTCAAGAAACTTGCTCTACAAATCCTTCACCAATATACAGGGTTATCTAACCTTGTCTCTGCTCATAAAGATAATACCAAGTCATGCCCTCCAGAGCAATGTTACCTGGCATTGACAGTTTCCTCTCTCTCATACCTACTGCCACTCCCTAAAATAGAGGAATCAGTCTCTTTCTATTTTCCAAGGCAATACCTATTCTTTAATTGGCATTATGATCGTTTTTTCTTCACAACCCTTAATGTCTTAATTTTCTTATTTGTAATTGCTCAACATAATCATTCCTCTAAGGAACTGTAATCCTAGCAAGCAATATGTCTAATCAAAATGATTCTGCAATTTTTTCTATCCTTTATAATAATCTAAACATCTTTGTGATTTTAAAGCAAACAAATCCCACCCCCAACCGGCACAAATTACAAACTTCTTCAGCCCTGTCATCGGGATGACCATTCACAAACTGGGTTATCTAGAGTGATTCTAATCCTACAGGAGGTAGTAACATGTTGTATTTACTATAACGTGCTGGTGAGGGGGAAACTATATGCAAATCTCTTAGCAAAGCATATAAATATTTCACTAAAATATGCTACTCAATTAACAAAAACTAATGGGGTAATAAGAAAAGTGAGTACAATTTTAGCTAACTTATGCCCAGGTGATGTAAATAGCACATTGCAAATAGTTCAGAGAGTGTCATCAATTCTTATAACAGCTTCAGCCACCGCCTGATTCATCAAGGTATACAAGCATATCTGTTCACAAAATCTGCATTGGAGACACATGAAGCAGAATTTGAAATAATTATTGATGAAGGAAATATTCAGCATAGTTGTTTCAAGGTACTTCACAGCATTTGAGAATGAAAATATTCCATTTAATTATGAAAAAGTTCAGTCCCATCAGTAAAATAAAGCAGAACTTTTGCTGGTAGAACTTTAAGCATAATGGGAAAATTTTAAAACTGGAGCTGGAAGAGGTGTTTAAATGTCATTTTGGCTATTCCCCTGCTACAGAAGTGACGTAATTCAATTTACATGGATTATTATTGATTCTAGTTCTACAAGATGGGAATGAAAAAGTCATATCTGACATACTTTAAGGTCCACAATGGCAATATTTTTTTCTTCCCTATAAACCTCAGTTTGTTGAAATGCAAGAGTGTGTTCTTCCAGTCTATAGTAGACACCGCAAATTAAATTACAATCAATATTAGTAAGTAAAATTCTGGCATAAAAATATATTTTCCAAGTCTCAGCTTATGACTGGCTAATAATAACAATATGGATTATATTAATATTGTACCCCTCTCAAAGCATGAACAATTTCTTGGAGTCCTTTGGGAATTCTCCACAGTACTGTCCAGAGATAATCAGTAGTTAACGTTTTCCTGTATTCTTTCAGAGCTATGTCCATTTTGTATTTGGCTTTCTTACATTTTATAGAATATATATTGCTATATTTATTACTTAAATTGGTTTATAGCAGTGGTTCTAAAATTCAGTATGCATGCATGAGAGTCACATAGCAAGCCTATGAAGAGCATAGCTCCCTTGGCCTCATACGTGACCACCTACTCACTTGCATTTACCTCGAAGATTCTGATTCTGCAGAAGTGGGTCAGAGTCCAAGAATATTAATTTTAAAAATAAACTTTCAGATGGTTCTGAGGTGAGTAGATTGCACAATTGAAAAACACAGTTCTATAATTTTCTTTTTTGTATTATCCTTGTGAGGATGGTGTATCAAAGTTTCCCTAAATTTGTGCTAATTTGTTAAGAGATTCATCTTTTTTAGGATTTGAAAGAATTTGGATGACAGAAATTATCTGTTTGATACAATTTTCTGATGAAATCATCTTTATTTGGTGACTTTTGAAGGGAATGCATCATTTACTACATTTTCAAGTCCTTCTTTAGTTATGATTGTAGCCCAGTTTTCTACCTCTCCTTGAGTCAATTTTCATAAATAATGTTTTCCTAGAAAACTGATCATTTTATTGTAAAATTTATTTGTGTTTGTGAGATAGAAGGGGTTATATCCTATCGGAATAATTTCGGCTTTTATCTTTATGAGTTTCTTCTTTCTTTATGCTTTTTGATTATTTCTTTCTATGTCCAGTTTCTTCAGTTTAATACTTATTTTTTTCTTTTTGGTATTTCTTTTATAGTCTGATATCTCCTTACCATGGACATGGTATAGCTCTGTTTTGGTTCAGGTCTATTTTGATGTTGATCAATAATTTTTTTTTTTTTTACTCCTTAGATACCATTTTGTTAAATTTATTTCTAGTTTTCGTACAGATTTTATTGCGGATGTGAATAGAATAATTTTCTTATTTTATTTTCTAAATGTTAATTTTTGTTATATTGTAAAGATTTTGATTTTGAGGTGCCTATGTTTATGTAAGGATTTTTGTTTTGTACCTAGCAACTTTGCTGAATTCCTATTAATTCCGATGATCTGACTGTTGGTGGTCTTAGATTTTCTATGTAGACAACAACACATGTACATGTAAAAGATTTTCATCTTGCCTTCTCAGTTTTCATTTTTCTCACTTTGCATTTTCCTTTTTTTTTAAACCCTGGCTACTAGATCCTCTAGCGCAATGCTGAACAGCAGGCATGGAAGTCAGCATCTTTATCTTGCAGTGACTTTAAGGCAAACGTCAGAAGTCTCGTGATTAATATATTTGTTGTAGTATTTTTTACAAAAAACAAGATAGACTATTTCTCTGAAATACTTTCGTAAATAGTGATTATCTGTTCTATGAAGTTTGAATCCATCTGATTTAAACTGCCTGTGAAATCAACTGGACCTGAAATCGCTCAGGTCATGAAACTTTTGATTACCACTTCAGTGTATTCTCTCTCCTTACTTCCTACTTTTCTGAGTGGATTTGCATTAAATATACCTCTTTTAAAGATCATATATCTAGATTTTTTTTTGCTCTAGTAAAATAGGTACTTAATAAGTAGTTTTTTTGGCTCTGTTTTAGTCTTCCCTCACCGCTGTTGAACCAGCATAATTGAAAAAAAATGTTTTTCTTGTTGATGATAAAATAGAAGCAATATATTCAGAGTCTATCTTTTGGAAGTTACCCTTTACATTTTAATACAGATATTTATCATTTTTATTCTAGAAATGTTTAAAAGTTTCATCATATCTGTCTCTCATTCAACCACAGGAAGGGCTTTAACAAACTTGGACAACTCATTTGCTATTTCCCAATCAAGTTTTCTTTTTAAAGATTTTTCTATTTTTTCAATGTAAAAATAAACTAAATGTAATTTCACATTCACTAATCAATTTGATTTTCCTAAAATAGTTTGTAAGTTTTTTGGACCTTCCATTCTTTATGGAACCTGTACCTTCCCTTGATTTATAATTTTTCTCTCTGAGTATAACTTCTTATAGTTCATCTGGTGAGAGTTGTTGAATGATATTTTCCTAGCATTTGTATAAAGGTATCAGGAAAGCTTTTGTATTAACTTATGAATTATAGTTGCCTGGCTGCCGAGTGAAAGGGTGTCAGCTATGCCGAAAGAACACGACCAACTTCAGTTCACAGCAAGAGTCGATAATCCAGACCCAAGATGATGAAATCTCTTCCCACTTTTGCATTCCACAGTGACAGGTACTCTGGAGAGTTTGATAGTGGAAAAACTAGACAATTTGTCAACTAGGATTGGTGAATTCTGTCACAAGGTATCAGGATTCCAGTATCCATCAAGTTGGGGTTCAGACACAAGAGTGGCAGAAGCCAGGCTGAGCTCCATTTCTCAGAGCAGCCTGAGGAGGCGGAAAAGCTGTACCATCAGTTCTCAGACACAGAGATCCATGCCGGAGCCCATTTATCAAAGCAGGAGCATAGACCAGGGCTGCTGTTCAATGTTTCTGACCTGCAGCTGCCGTAGGTCTAGGACACCACAAAAGATGACCACGGAGGGGCCCAACTATGGGGATTGAAGAATCTAGGCAAATTAACTAGGTCCCCACAGAAGTTTTGGCGCTAAAGACAAAAGCTTGGCTTTAGAATTTTGCCAAAGGCCATTTCTAATTTGAATGCTCACTTGTGGACCACTAAGACATCTAATTTTGTGGTATAACAACTTTGTCACTGCAGGAAAGCCTATCCAATCACATCTGAGCTTTCCAGGCTATTTATGCTCATTGAACGCACTGTGCGTGAATTTGTAGCACTCTCCTAAATATCTAGACAAAATATGAACAATTTATTTCCAAAAGAAAGGCCACAGTTTAAGGAAATTTTATTCCAAAATTGAATTTCTCTGTGTTTACAAAAGAAGAAATTTAAAATTGCTTGAGCATGTATTATATGCCTCGCATTGTTGTAAGGTGCTTTACATATGTGGTTTTATTGCATTTTAAACTATAATCTATGAGAAGTTATGATTGCTACTAGTCTGCAAATGAAGAGACCAAGACTGAAAATGATCACATAATTTTACCAAGGCAACATAACTCAAGTCTCATCAACTCTGAAACTCTCTTTACTTCTATTCTGTCAGAGTGTCTTCCATAATCAAAGCATGTTGACATAACTGGGCCTTGGGAAATTAAATCCCATGTTTAAGTGCCTTAAACATGAAAACAATTATGTGAGCTTAGAGTAGCGTTAACATTGCAATTTTATTTTAAATAAGATAGTATGCACAGTGTGGAAAAGTTACTACCCACTGCGTATCAAAGTCATATACCATCATGTATTTTTTTAAGCAGATGGGTAATGATAGTATCCTTTTACTTACAACTGAACAAATCATTCATGTCAACATGTTTTTAATGTAAATTCAATTTAAACCTGCCATGTTGACGGTTAAATATCAAGATGCTAATATTGATTTTTGTTTTATTTTTTAATCACTTTTCTAGGCAGTTATGGCAAATTAAGCAGCTCTATGGATTTCCATACAGAATATTGATCAAAAATACATACAACTTCATAGTTGAGGGTATTTATGGCTTTTTCTCCCAATTAAATAGGAAGAAGATACTATATTCTAAACTATTTGACTATAACATTGCCTCCAGATTTTAGACCATAGTAAAAAAATGTGATTTAGCATACTTTGTATTAGTATTCTTTTAAACTTCAAAGACACAAGAAGTTCTCTTAAAAAAAGCACGAGATTTAGGTTTTAAAAATTCTTTTTAATCTTCTCCAGTGTTCTGGTAATCAATACCTGTAAACTTAGCATAGTGCAGGAAGTCAGCAGTTAAAAAGAAACATGAGAATTAATAATATTGATGGTCTCTGGAAGGGATTGGTTCCATGTCTTCAACTAGATACAAAATCAGTGCAATTCGTAGTCAATTAATGAACACAATATTTTTCAACTTCCTGATATTTTTAAATGTACTGCTTACAGCATTCTCTCTAGGAAATCATTCTATCTTGTTTTCATGTTCTTTTTTTTTTTTTAAATTTTAGTAAAATTTTAATGTAATTCTCTTGTGTGCTGATTGTGAAAAAAATGTATTAAGATGCTGAAGCATTTCTTATTTCTTAAAGCATAAAAATATGATGGAATGTTCATTCACAAATGAATTCAGTCATTCAACAATACCAATACAGTAAGTACTATAAATTCAATAGCATTTCATGCGTGAGGAGGAAGCGTTACAAAGATCGATAAGATCTGATCAATGACTTCAAGTCAACAAATTCCATTATTTTCAATTTGTCATAAATAAATTACTATATTTAAATTATTCTAAGATCCCATGAACTGTAAAATGGATCTCTCTCGCAGGATGTTAAAATGTAAAAATCTGTGTACCTTGGAACTCACCTAGGTTTTTTTGTATGCCCTTATTTCATTTAATATCAAACCATAACATTTTTCATAGATGGCTAAATAATTTTTGAAAATATAATTTTAATGACTTCATATTAATCTATTATATGAGTCAACTATAGTTTATTAATAGGGTCACTGGTCATTGTTTTTATTTGTTTCCATATACTAATATTGCCTTCTTGAACATCATGCTCACCATTGAATATTTCCTTAGGATAAACTTTTTTTTTGCTTATTAATCTGAGATCAATAATTATAACACTATCGTAACACATGATACTCTGAGCTGACCTTCATATACTTTTACTCTGAAACATTTTTGTTTGCATAAAATATTTTTATGATTTTTTTTCTTTAGGAAGGGTATTTAGATAAGGCATTTTCTGAGCCTGTCATGTCTGAGAAATATTTTATCTACAGAGTGACTGGGTCACATTTATTTTTCCTCTGTAAATGTTACCCAATTTTCTTCTGACATTTTAGTGTCACCGAGATTTCTGAGGCCAGCTACATTTTTGTTTCTTTCATTCATCCAATGAATGTTTATAGAGCATTCACAGGGTGCTGGGTGCTGGCAAACAGTAACCAAGATGGTAGGATTATTACCTTTATGGATGTTTTTGTAACAGAGTTTACCTTTTTTAGGTAGCTACATTTTTTCACCCTATATATTTGAGAAATAGTATATCCTTGTCTTTTAATCTTTAAATTTTACCTTAAATTCTGGGATGGCAAGCAGATTTTATCCAATATTCCAAATCTGATGGATTGTTAACAGCCGCCTCTAGGGGTGTGTTGAAGAATTATGAGACTGACTTTGAATTCACCAGGAAAAGAGTTCCATGATTAATCATTGTGATATGTCTCATAGCTTCTGAGTGTTTACCAGTTCAAGTTAAGGAAAGATCTCCTCAATACTTTTCCTGGATCTTAGTGATCCATTTCACTTTGCAGTTTCTTTTTTCTTCAGGTCAGCTCTCCTATTATTTCTTTCATGATTGATTCTTTACCATCTCTGTTCTTTCCTTTAGGAATACAGATGTCATACACAACAGAGCTCTATGATCTACATACCTTGTGTTTCACCTTTTCTTATTTAAATCCCTACCTCCTCCTCATGAGTTTTGGGAAATATTTCAGAATTAGCTTCTATATTCACTGATCTTTCTTCTTTCTCATTGTAGCCACCCACTATGATGACTTTTGTTATTTGTTAATGAAATACTTACTTTGTGTAGCAGTCAAAGTTGGCAGGAAATGTACAGCATTCTCAAATTTTGTATGTTTAGGAAAAGTTTTAAAAAGGGACTAATTACACATGTTTGGTCTGGATATAAGGAAACCACAAGGGGGAGTGGATTACTCTGGCACTAGTAATAGCAGTGTGCTGTTCCCTGACTCGGCCATCCTCCCATGCCTGAAGTGAAGTGGAGGTTAAAACCTGGAGCTAGAGCCAGCCATGTGGAGTGGGCCACTGGTATTAGCTAATGGTTAAGAGCAGCAGAAAGCCCATAGCAACCCCACCAGGAGAGAGCCAAAGAATAATCAGTATAAAGGTCTTTTAGAATAAAAATATAATCCTTTCTATTTACCAAAGGAATATAAAACAAAAAAATTAAACGGCAAAGAAAACAAGCCAACAGTGTGAAATAACTTTATATTAACATGTAATATACAATAACATGATATGGCAGAATTGAGACCAAGCGTATTAACCATATTAATAAATCTAAATGGGTCTAACTCAGTTAGAGAAGATTTATCTGATTGAAGTACACAAATCAAAACCCAATTCTTTACTGTGTACATGAGATACATCTAAAAATAAAGTGGTCTGGCATGGCTAAAGATAAATTGATGGGAAAATATACCAGGACAATGCAACAAAAAGAAAGCAAGGGTAATGCATCTGCTATCAAGCAAGACTTTCAGTCCCAAAAGCACTCAGTAGTACAAAGAATGTAGGATTGCCAGATTTAGCAAATGAAAATATCGAAATCTCAATTAAATTTGAATTTCAGCTAAACAGTGAATATTTTAATATACTGATATTCCATGCAACCTTTGCAGCACTGCTTAAAAATTATCCATTGTTTATATGAAATCTAGATTTAACAGGGATTCGTGTACTTTTCTAACAGTTGTCCTCTTTCCCCACTAAATAATGTTTACCTGAGCAAGCACAACCTATGGGATGTAATCATAAACAACTTTATTCTTGTCTCTCACTGTCCCTTTAAATCTGCTGTTTTCTCAACAGGCGTTACTCCATACCAGCAGCGTTTCTAACTCCTCCAGGGTTGCAGTGTGAGGAGGAAGAACAGGTAAGGAGAGAAGGAAGTTCTGACTTGACTGATAATGTTGTGATTATTAGCATGCAGACCCTCTTGGAATGTGTTTAGAACTGACTAATCATTTCGTTCACACTTTCTTCAAAGATCCTCTCGCCATCTCTCGGGATATCTCCTTGATAGTTTCTTTGATATGGGTGAGTGCATCTCACTTCTGGCTGGATGTTACTCCTTCCTTGGCTTGTAGGAATACAGCACTGCCTTCCGTTTCTCTCTGCTGATTTTGCCTCGTCCCTCCAGGTGGTCTTTTGGATAGGACCCAAGACAACTTGTGTATGGCTGATAGCTGTATCACAGGAAGCGCTCATCTATTCTTTGCTCCCATTAATTCTGGGAGGCTAACCACCGCAGCCACCTCTCCTTTGCTCAGCCATCAAAATAGCCTTAGAGGTCACTTCTAGCCCTTCAGATTTTCTAGGGAGCAACAGACATTATTTTCTTTCTGTTCTTTGTGTTGCAAAGGACATGTGCTGTGCTCTCTGAGTGGGTGCCATAAAGCTTCTCTCTGATGTTTTCTAATTCTTCTCTTGTATTTGCTATTGAAAATATATTTGAAACATATATAATGTCTTTTAAAAGCCCACACAAAATGTTTAAAAGCAAAAATATATTTTAATAAGTGAGCAGTTACAAAATGATGTAACTTCAAACTACAAGCTTTGAAGGAGTATAATTAATAGCTTACAATATGGTTGTATAATTTGACTCAATATTTCCAATCTTTCTAATGAAAGGCTTCCAGAAGATCAAAGTGCCCACTACAACGTCTCAGCTTTTCTCAAGTTTCTTTTATTGGAGGTAAAAATAAAGTATCATGTGCTCTTTTATAAATACCATTTTTATTATAAAAATAAATTGTAAAAAGAAAATAATGGAAAAAGCAAAACAGGGAATCAAAAATATATGTAATAATCCTCACTAGAAATAACCACAATTACCATTTTAGCTTATACCTTTCTATCATTTTTCTAGGTATAATTGTTCATATATTTTTATACAATGTACACATACTGTACATACAATTTTTCAGTTAATTATATAACACAAACATTTTTTATTCCATTAAATATTCTTTTTCATCAAATTTACATTTCAATATAGAGAACTCTATAATTTATTTGCTCATTGCCCTATTTTAGGCATATTACAAATAATCCTGTGATGAATATCTTTGTATGTAAAGTTATCATTCAGTTCATCTAATTTCCTTAGGAGAAATTCATAGGAGCTAGTAGCTGGGTCCAATGGCCTAAAATTTTTAAAACTTCTGACCACATTGCCAAATAGTCTTCCATAAGAACTGTGTGCAATTGCACTACCCAACAGCAATTTAGCAGAGTGTATTTTTCGTTACACCACCATCAATACATGGTATGACTATAAAATAATAATAAACGTTGTTAATTTGATTTTTGTTTTGATAACTAACTCTATACCAACATTTTCAAAACTGTTCAATGGCATTAGTACAAAAAGTCCACGAAATAGAATTTGTGTTCGCTTGTAAAAGTTTGGGAGATGCCCAGAAAAACAACTTTTCTTTACTATAAGGTTTATCAGAGTTTTTAAGATGCTTAACATACTAAAATATATTATGAATTGCCAAATATCAGATTTCAGGTTCTCAATTTGCTTCTTTCTAATGGAAATGTTTTTATAATAGAGATTTGTATTTTTTTAAATAGCAATAATGAGGCCAAATTCAAATTGAAAAACAGTATCTTTTGGGCTGCAAGTTGCCTGTTATGGTATTAGTCGTCGTTTGAACTCTTTCTTTAAATGTTGTTCTCTTTTTCCGCACAATTGCCTGCATGCTTGGCGTAGCTGGAGATAAATCTCTTTGGGGAGGAAAACGAACCAACTAAGTTTTGCTAATATAATATAAAATATTTTTCCGTATTTTGTTTTTTTGTGTGGCTGTATAATCATCCATTTTTTGCTTCAATAAAAGATCAAATCTGCTCTAAAATATTTCTTAGGATATTCTTAGGCACTTACTGTTAGGTCATTGTAACTCAAATTGTAAGGAAAACGTTAAGGTTTATATTCTGAAAATACTTTTACCATCTTTCTAACCTGCAATTTTTTCTCACTGATGCAACTAAAGGAACTGGGTATTATTCAAAGGGTAATATGCTATTATAGAAAAGATTCCTAGAGAAAATTGACCAGGTATTCCTAAAATTTTCAATATCTATAAAATAAAGATACACATTTAATGGAGTTTGTGTTTGGAGTTCTGTTTAAAGATGCACGTCATAGAAAATGAGCAAAATGAAACAGTGCATTTTAAAAGTTGTAAAGTGCTGTCTTGATTAAATGTTGAATTTGCAGATGTTTGACTAAACTATACATGAAACCCAAACACAACGTTTTGAAATAATTAGTGATATTCACACTCCATCAAGATAGAGCACAAATGGGATGGAAACCATGCAGGTTCTATATAAAAAAAGCCTGAGGGTTCAAAATATTTTACAAAATATTTTATCGATACTGACAAATGAACCTCTACTAGCAACAGTGAGGGGAGATTTTTTTTGGAAGGTAAGAAAATAAATTGGGAACAGTCTGTTAATAATGAACAGACATTAATTAATGAATGAATTAATTTATTTTATAGAAAGAAGCTACTTTTTTTTTCAGGAAGGCCATGCAAGTCCCTACTTTCTCTGAACTTAAATAGAGATCAAATGTGTGTTTAAGGAACAATTTACAACACAATTGCTAGGGCTGGTGTCCATTCAACCCTCATTTTGCTATTTGTTTTTCATATGTGTTATGTCTTTCTCGTTCCTCTATTCTTCCATATTGCCTGCTTTTACGTTATATATATATTTTTTCTAGTGTGCTGTTTTAATTCCTTTGTTGTTTCTTTTATTATATTTTTTGAGTTATGTTCTTAGTGGTTGCCCAGGGAGTTACAATTAGCATATTAATTTATAATTTAGTTCAGATGAATATCACCTTAATTTCCATAGTACACAAAATCTTTGCTCCTATATTGCCCAATGTCCTCCCTCCTCCCTTGTGCTATAATTGTCATACCAATTACATTTTATATATTATAAGCCCATCCCCACAGCTTTATAATTATTGCTTTACCCTGTTGTCTTTTAAATTAGATAGAAAAGAAGTGTTACAAACAAAAATGCATCTGTTCTGTATTTTATATTTACCTATGTAGTTACTTTACTGGTGCTGCTAGTTTGTTTCAGTTTTGCCTGAAAGACTCCTTTTCTTATTTCTTAAAAGGAAATTCTGCTAGAAACAGAGTCTCCGTTTTTGTTTATCTGGGAATATCTTAATTTCTCCTTCATTTTTGAAGGATAGTTTTGCTTGATATAGAATTCTTAGTTGACAGTCTTGCTTTCAGTGCTTTAGATATGTCATCCCACTGTGTTCTGGCCTCCATGGTTTTGGACTAAAGAGAAGCTGTTCGTCAGCTGTTGAAGCTCCCTTGAAAGCCATGAGTTACTTTTCTCTAGATGTTTTCAAGTTCCTTTGGCTTTGACTTTTGGCAAATTGACCATGATGTGTCTGAGAGGGGATCTCTTTAAAATGATCATATTTAGAGTTTTCTGAGCTTCTTGGATGTGAGATTAATGTTTTAATGATTTTTTTCTCACTAATTTTTTGTTGAAGACTGGACATTTCGAATGTTGTAATGTGGCAACTCTGGAAATCAGATTTCCCCCCTTCTTAGGGTTTTATTTTGTTTTGTTTTTGCTGCTTGTTGTAGTTGTTTACTTGTTGTTGTTGTTATTTCTGTTTGTTTAGTGACTTCCCTGGACTAATTTTATAAAGTGTACATTCGTTGTTGTGTGGCTACTGAAGTCTCTGCTTGATTAGCTTAGTGGTCAGCTAACGACTGGAGAGAGATTTCCTTAAATGCCTTGAACCAATAAGTCTCCCAGCCCTTGCTGAAGGATCTCTGTGTGTATGTTGGAAGATTCCTCCAATCTCCAACAGTGCTGCCTTAATCTTCACTTTCTGTTTGCACAGAGCCCCAAGGTCAGCCAGAAGTGAGATATTAGAACCTTCTCATGCTTTGGCATGTGCATCACCTTGCACATGTTTGTGGTCTTCTAGATTACTAGGAATATTCTAGAACTTTACATAGCCCCCTGTGGAGTCTTATTCCCTAGTATTTCCTTTTAAGTTTCTTTGATCACCCTTTTGTTAGCCACAATTGAGATTGCTGCCTCAGGCAGCTGTGATGATAAATGATTCCTATGACTGTTTTGGACAAATGCCCTAAGGATAAAGCTGTTTGCATAGGGCACACTCAGAGTCAGGTTAAAGAAAGAGAAGCCTTGAGAATAGAGCTTTTCAGGGAGCTTCCAGCCTGGGCAATATGTGACAATTATCTAAGGGTGCTGCTTTAATTCTGTCTTGTGTTGTCCTCTCCAGTGGCTGCTGGTCTTCTATTTTCACAGTTATCATCACTGTGAAACTTATTTTTAATGCTGCTGCAGAGTGTGGCAGAGAATGATGGGAATTGAACTAATTAAGACTCCATAAGGCTTGCTGTTCTTACTGAGATTCAGCCAGTTTTCTTGAGTAAACACTCCTCACGTTGTTGCAAGCCTATGGTTAATTTCCAAATTTCTGGAAAAGTTGATTTTAACAATGTTTGCCTGTGTTCTTGTTGCTTTTGTAGAGTTTTGGAGGTCCTTGTTCCAGAATTTCAGAAGTACTTTCCAAAGTTCTTGCATATTTGACAGTTTGTGTGTGAAAGTTATGAATGAATTTAGATGGGTATATGATAATTGACTCACATTTTCTTTCTTTGAATATCAAAAAATATTAATTATCTTCTGGCATTAAATGTTACTGTCAATAAAAATCTGGTCCCTATCTTAGTTGCTTTGTCCTTTAAGTGACTTAACCATTTTGCCATTTTGTCCAAACTTTTTGGGTTTTTTTCTCTTAGAGCTTCATTTCAAATGAAGCATTCTGGCATTGTTTTCCCTAATACATGGTGTCCTTTTGATATGTAATTTTAAGTATATTTTTCTTTTTTAAATTTCAGTAACATTTTTCTGAATATATATTATAGAATTTATTCTGTTTCATTGATTTTTGCTTTCTTCTTTGGGGACATTTGTTACATATACATGCTTAATTCACTTTAATTATCTTTTTTATCCATCACTTTATTTCAATATTTTTCTCTCTTCTTTTTTTTCTTGGTGTTTAAATTGTCTTTCTTTTCTTTTTGTTGTAGGGCATTCACCCCCGTGTTTCTTCCAGTTTCGCGTTTCTTTCTTTCTTTCTTTCTTTCTTTTTTTTTGAGGAAGATCAGCCCTGAGCTAACATCCATGCCAATCCTCCTCCTTTTTTTCCCCTTTTCTCCCCAAAGCCCCAGTAGATAGTTGTACGTCATGGTTGCACATCCCTCTAGTTGCTGTATGTGGGACGCCGCCTCAGCATGGCCAGACAAGTGGTGAGTTGGTGCACGCCCGGATCTGAACCTAGGCCGCCAGTAGCAGAGCGCGCGCACTTACATGCTAAGCCACGGAGCCGGCCCCTAGTGTTTATTTCTGAAGTGAATTTTTCTTTTAGTTCTTGTCTTTATTGAATTCTATCACCCTATCTATGAGTTTTCCTAATTCTGCTTTATGTTATTATTTCATATTTTGGATGATTTTTAGGTTGTTTTGATATATACGTTAGAGATGGATCTGTTTTGTATGCATATATTTGTTGTATGATCTCATTGTCTATAGGGATGATATTCTGCTTCTTATCCTTTCTTTTCTTACAACGACTTTGTGTGAGATTCAATCATGATTGTTTTAAGTTGCTCATTTACACAGTAACATAGCTTTCTAAGATTTTGATAGGTAAAAATAGATTTTCTAGCTCATCTGCTCTAGCATTTCTTCTTCTGTGGTTTCCGTAATCAGTTCAGAAACATGACCTTGCAGTTTCTGTGATCCCCTGCTTCTATCCTCCTTCTCTTTTAAGTATGTTCTGCATTTTCTCTTTTCTTTTCTACTATTTTCTCTATACCTCTTAATTTATGCTACTCCCAACAATGTCTCTCCAATGGAAGAGAGATCCTTCTGGTTAGTTTGGAGAGCTCATAGGACCCAGATTACTTCATCTCCTTCATACCCCGGACCACTCGCATTAACTCACATATTAAAGTATGCCAAAATGCTATCCAGTTTGAGATGCTCTTCTCAAATTGGCCTGCTGTGCTTCCCGTGAAGTTTGGTTGGTTCTTTGAGGGTTCTCATCTTCTCATCTGCACCCTTGATTCCATGAGACTATATGGGGCTTGTGGCTCTCAGTGCTTTGCTCCCACTCACTCATATCTTGGGAGTCAGGGGAGAAACTTCTCACTTTGGTTTGTTTTGTTTTGTTTTGTTTTGTTTTGTTTTGAGATGTGATCTGTATGCCTGGATACTCTGCCTTTTCCATGGGGAAGATTTGGAAATATTCTACCATCCTTTTTACAAAATATACCCTGAATATGGATTTTTTCATTCATAGGCTTTCCCTCTCAATACTCTTTAGAAATTATGCCTGTGTAGTCTAGCTTTCAGAGTTATGGATGGGGAACCTGGTGCCAACATTTTTTTTTCACTTTGCTTTAAGCCTTTTTGTTTGTTTGTTTCTGCCTATAAGATTTGGAATTTTTGTTTTTGCTTTAAAGTCAAAAATCTCACCAGCATATGTCTAAGTGTACTTAGTCTCTTTTAATTCACAGTGCCTGCTAGTCATTGAATCTTTTTTCTGTCTACTCTTTTCAGGCAACATTAATTTATATATGTCTAAGAAAAGTATATTAGAACAGAACAGAGCAGGATGGTACCTGACAGAACTTATATTAGCTCTCAATACTGCATCGGCATAAACTACCTTCTGTAAGAATGAAAAAGAAAAATGTAAATCTTTAAGATGTCTTAGCATGTCTTTCTTTTGTCATTGTGCATAAAGCAAAGTTTGTGTTCATTGTTTCTTTCTCTTCTGTTGTTTCTCTTTTAGTTTGCTTTCTTTTCTAATTCTGGAATTCATTTTTTAAATATATATATACTGCAACGCCTGTCTCTGTCTTCTAGTCTCTTATCTCTTCCCTTATCTTCCTTTTCATTTGACTGTGAGAAAAATTTCTTGATCTGCAACTCCAATGCACTGTTTGGTTTTTGCAGTAATCAATATATTTATCCTCACCATTGTATTTTTTATTCAACAATAATCTTTCTTATTTGATTGTTCATAAATTGGGGCTTCCTGAATCTTATTGCATGTGTTACTTGTTTTTTTTTAATATTTTTAATTTTCCTCTTTCTTACTATATGTGTCTTTCAAACGGGACCATTTGCTCTGAATGTTGTTTTCCTTGTGTTTAATTACTGAAGTTAACAAATTCCTCTCGTTCCTAGTCTGATGGTTTATTTTCAAAAGGTGGTATATTTGGAAATAAGATGGGTCGGATATTTTTATAATAATCTGTTCAAATTATTAAATTCCGTACAAAAGAAAATCGGCATTTTCTTCATTTTGCCGGTTTAGAAGGTTCGCTTGCTTAAAAGCAGTAGAAGTAGAAACTACAAACTGTTGAGGTTCCAGAATAAAAGTTTCACGGTCAAGGGAGAGGATTTTTCTTCTCTATTTTTATCTTTGTTCTGTGGGTGTGGCTGTGATTAACTGGGACTAACCCCACCTTTCCTAATTGTCATAACTACTCTCCTCTGGATCCTCTGGCACTCTCCTTTACTGGAAACAGTCTCTGAGCCAGGGGTAAGCTGGGCATGACCACGGCACCTGATGCGTTTCCTGGAGTCTCATACAGGATCAGGCTTCTCTCCAGCAATTGTTTCCGGATCTCCCAACCAACAGTCCGTGTTACAGTTGAAAGTGTGTGGTAGCCTGAGCCGGAGGGGAACAAGCCCGGCTGTGTAACTGAGGACAATTCTAATTACGTGTATAGAAGAAGTAACTAGTATAGGAGGAGTTAGTGCTAGGAAGAACGGCTATACTACTACATTTTATGGGGCAGTCAAATTTAACAAGAGCCTGATTCCCCCTCCAGCGGGCAGATAGTCCATTGAGGCGATGCCTCCCTCTTTACTTACTCTACTGGCTCAGGCAATTCTTGAACGAAAGTGAGCACTGCAGCCAGACTTCTGGGTGCTGCCATCCAGTGAATTTCCTGAAATCTATAAATTTAAGACTTATTAGGTACTGATACAACATAATTTTAAGAAGTCTGGATGCTAAATCATGGCTATCCATTAGATTCCAGAATTTTTTGTTTTTTAATACTGATGTCCAGATCCCACCCCAAACTAATTAAAATGGAATGTCTACAGGATTGTTATTTTAAAAGTTAAAAAAGATTCTTTTTTTTTAATTTTTTTTTTTTTTTTTGGTGAGGAAGATCAGCCCTGAGCTAACATCCATGCTAATCCTCCTCTTTTTGCTGAGGAAGACCGGCTCGGAGCTAACATCCACTGCCAATCCTCCTCCTTTTTCTCCCCAAAGCCCCAGTAGATAGTTGTATGTCATAGTTGGACATCCTTCTAGTTGTTGTATGTGGGACGTGGCCTCAGCATGGCCGGAGCAGCGGTGTGTCGGTGCGCGCCCGGGATCCGAACCTTCCCCAGGTGATTCTAATGTGTAACCAAAGTTAAGAATCACTGGTTTCGAGCCTATATTTGTATCATTTCTTTTCCCTCGTCAAGCTGTGTGACGAAGCCGTATAATCTGGGTTATCTGTAGAAAGGCAGTAGTAAGAAAGCCATCATGATAGGTGTCCTAAACAGGTTCTTAATTCTAAAGAGGTGTCCGTGTGGGAAGATGGAGCTATGGGGTAGGGAAGGCCCATTACATTCTCTTTGAGAGAGATCTATTTGCCTGAGATAAGTTAATAATAATTTATTTTATTCAGTGGATATAATGTATTGTTATTAATTTTAAAGTTATCCTTACCTTCCAAAAAGGAAGATGTTCTCAGATTATTAAAATAGGTTAATTTTCCAGTGGTTCACTTAAAAGGCAGCATGTATAGGACTTAAACGAACTGGAGCTGGAGCAAATAAAAACAAAAAGAATAAGGTATAGTTCCTATCCTCATGGAATTTAGGGGCTACTTGTGAAACTTGGGGATATAAACATAAAGTATTGTGATAATTGCTGTAATAACAGGAAGTCCAGAGCAGCGTACACTTAACTCAGATTTCATGTTTGTATGTGAGTGTTTGGGGAGCAGGGAAGATACGTGTGGGGCATCAACAAATTCTTAATATAGAGAGAATAGTATGGAGAGCACTGAATGAAATACGGAAGCCGTGCAATCCAGGCATAACCCAGAAACTTCCCAGTCACATCATCCTGGCTGAACTCTCAAGTCTCCCGGAGTCTCCTTTCCTCACACTTAAAACTAGTATGACAACAATTGGCATGTGCAGCTTTTCAAGAATATTGTGAGAAACACAATTGTGTAATCATGTACGTGAAAGTAATCTGGGAATTATGAAGTGCTGTATAGATATCATATACTACTACTATTATTTATAACTTCGTGCTTTCTTTTAGTGTCGTGGCACAAACCATGTTCATAAGACATAGTGTAGAAAACATAATGAAAAAAACTTGGCAGTTAAATATAATAGGGAGGATGTGTTATATTTCAGTAAACGCTAATCACCTAATTAAGAGTTGTGTATATCTTGACTTTGATTTTCACAATGTAGTCAAATGTGTTTTTTTGGTAGTTGATAGAGTGATACTTATTATTCCACCACACGTATTTCCTTAGAGGGAACAACACTAATGTTCCAGTGTCCAGGAAGGGGAATAGTACAGATTCTTCTCTCCAATTCACTCTTCTGCTCCTCCTATGGAAGTACCCTGAACAACTGACACAAAGCAATTGACAAACTGAGAGGATGAGACAAAGATGCTTTCTGAGTTTCCTCATAATTTATCTTTTTTTTACCTCCTCTTCCTCACATGGTCTGGTAAGAGTAAGTGAGATTGCATTGTACTGTGCCCTGAGTTTCAGAATCATAATTTTGCCTAATTATCACTGAATCCATAAATATACAGCAAAAGCAACACACCAGCTACAGTTGTTGCTTCAGGCAAAATTGCTGTGGTAAAAAATAACATAAGTAATCAATGGTTGACAGCAATAAGCAATAAACATTTCTTTCTCCTGTTACGTAAGCTGTGACGCTACCTGCCTCTGCTCGGTTCAGCAAGATGTGTATTTTCATTCCGGGGCCAGGCTGAGTAGCGCCTATCTGTGACGTGCCATTCTCACTCCAGTGGCCCTTAAACACAGTCACCCTTAAACTTCCACTTGGTCAAGGAAAGCATCATAATTCTTCATTTCTCATTGACCTCAGCATGTCCTGTGGTGAAACGCAAAGTCAATGAAGCTGGGATGTATACTCCGCCTATAGGATGTGTGTGCAAGTCACACAATGGTGAGCAGACAGACATAATTCTAGTACAGGGAAGAGAAAAATAATCTCACCTATACTGGCCAGGTGACATTTGCCCCAGAAAAACTCTAAAATCCAATCAGGCATCTGAGTGAGGGCCACTCCAATAAGAGCATGCAGAACAAGACCTGGGAATAGAATTTTGATTTTTTACAGATTCAGATTTATGAAAAATATTGGAATTTTATTTTGCAGTTTAACTTTTTCCCTGGGTATTTATTAATAGGAGAGATTCCACGTTATTCAAAACTAAATGATCTATTGTAATGCATACCAGTGCCTTAGATGTGACACTGCGCCCTGGTCCCAGGAAGATAAACCAAATTTCACATTTGCTGTTGGAGGAGCACTTAACTGAGGATGGGAATAAGGTTGCATTAGCCCAGTCTGATTTCCTGTCTCATGCACTTCTTCTCTTCATTTCTCTCATGTCATAAATAGATAAGGAGGCTTTTCACCAGGAAGTAAGAGGAGGCAAGCAATTTACCTGTTACTCTTTTAGCTCCGTTAAACATTCCTTCCTAAGAGGAGCATGTTATGTCTCACTGTTTCTCATGATACCTTCTCTGGCTTTCTCTTGTATTGACAAGATGTACAACAGGCTATGACCCTTAGGCAGTAGGCTAGTGAAAGTGCTCAGAATTTGTTCTATAGACCCAGAGACCTCAGATGCTCCTCCTCTAAGGTCTAGAGCAGAGCTTTCCAATAGAAGAGAATAGAATGTGAGCTGCATGTGTAATTTTAAATTTCCTAATTGCCACATTAAAAAATAAAAATATCAGGTGACGTTAAATTTAATAATATATTTTATTAAACCCAATATATTCAAACTATTATCATTTCAGCGTGTAATCAATATAAAAATTATTAATAAAACATCCTATCTTCTTTTTTTTAATTAAATCTTTGAAATCCAACATGTATTTTGTACTTAGAGCACGTCTTCATTCAGATGAGCCACATTTCAAGTGCTCATGAGACACATGTACCTAGTGGATACCCTTTGGACAGTGCAGGTCTAGACTTCTGTTTTTGTTTCCATTGGAGATGAAAAGATATTATAATTTCTTGGATAGCTTTCTTAAAGCGGTCCTGAGGTGCACATTACAAAATAGCATTCCAGCAGAACTCTATTCTGTTATTTATAAAAGGGGAGCTTATGTTCTACCTTAAACCCCATCTGCTTTTTGGTATCTGTTTTCACTTAGTTCAGCACAACAGTTATTAAAATTGAGAAGCCTGACTTATATTTCACCTGGATGAGAGACATTCTACCTTACCAGGACAGTGGATCCTGCAAGATCAAACCAATTATGAATTTTGAGCTCAAGCCTAGAAAATTGTACGAGTTGATAGACAAGTGAACTACCCATGGGTAAGGCTTGCAGCATTTTTAAGGGCGTTGAATATTTCAGAACAATTTAACAGAAAAATTCAACATATATTTCAATTGAGGTAGAAATGCAAGGTCTTTATAATTACATTTCTTACATTAATAGCAAATTATTATTTATTAATTCATATTCTAGCTAAAGTGCAAAGCTCAACTAAAGGTGTTGTATATACATAGTGCAATAAAAAAGGGACATTTTCAATTCCAATAACAAATATATACCATCGACCTTTAACTTGAAATATTTGATATTGTCCAATAAAGATAATTACTTTTCGGTTGTAATGTAATATCATAGTGTGTGACCATTCACAGTAATAGAAATCTTTATCTGACTGCCAATAAAACAGCAAAAAAAAAAATCCAATTAATGAAATTCCAAAGTGTCATAATAATAATTACTAGACCAAAGGGATATCGCACTTGATTAAGTCATTTTATAGAGACTTGAGCAGCAATTTCAACTATTCTATCAGCTATCAAATGTAGATAAAGAAAAGAAAGGTGCTTTGAACATGCATACATATTTTTACCCACTTTATAGACTCGCCTAGGTCTTTAAAACATAAAAGACTAATCGTGTGGCTCAATTATAAAAGTCTCCACTATAATGTTACGAGACCCAGAATATATACTCAGTCACTTAAAATTCTGATCTCTATTATTAACCACAGATTTCAATGGACATATGATGCTCCTATTTTGCTTTTCCACTCCATTAATTAATTCTAGAAGTATATGAATAAGACATGTGCAAGGCAGTATGAAATAATCATTAAAATTACAGGAACTGTAGCCAGAATACCTGGATTCAAATCCTAGCTCTGTCACTTGCTAGCTCTGTAATCTTGAGCAATCTGTTAAAACTCTCTGTACTGTGATTTTCTTACCTGTAAAAAGGAGATAATAACATTAACTAACCCACAGAGTTGGGTGAGGATTAAGGTAATTAATAGATACAAAATGACTCAGTTGTTGGTGTAGAGGAAGTGATCAGTAAACTTTTGGTGATGACGTTTTATTAGTTGTAGTAGTAGTATTAATGTCATTATCTGTAAATCTGCACATAGTATTTGGATCACTTTTCAATTAAGAAATCAAAATATCTACATTCTAGGATTTTTTTAAAAGATTTCAACTTTACTAGTCAAACTTAAATTCCCTTTTTTTCATTTTCTATCAAAAATTTCATTGTGGAAAAAATAGTTGTTATTCAAAGAAGATGAATTCAAAGATACGCTGCCTATCCATTCCATGGTCCATAAGAGTTGCTCAATAAATATCACCTATTTTTCTTGTTATTTTATTATTATTTATGCACTTATCTAGATATTCTGAGCTCTAACCTTTGAAGAACTTAGAGATCCATAAAGTTATAAACCAGTGGCCAGTTTATTATCCCACCGAAATGCTTTGTCCCTTATCATGATCAATATAAAGATTATTCATTAATTCATTCACTCTACAAAGAATATTTATTTAATACCAACAACAAAGCTGAGCACTGAGCTTAGTACTGGGGTTAAACATGAGGGCTCTGTTCTCCAGAAGCTCATAGTCACATAAACCAGTGGTCTCCAGAACAGAGTTGGGTATTGATATTTTTACAAAAATATTCACATTTCTGTTTATATTTTTATCTCGTCTGTTTAATGTTTATTTTGTGTATATTTTATATAGTGCAAATATATTATAGACTTGTACATGAATGTATTTCAGAAATAAAAATATCCATGTATTAGAGGAATTAAACAATTATACTGAGGGGGACACATGATGTAACTGTTTGGAGATCATGATATAAATAAGTCTAATAATGGATGAAAAGTATGGTTACAGAGATCCATACAGTAGGAAGAGATGGGGAAGAAGACGATTCTCCTAAACATGGACGTTTAGGGAAAGCTCTATCCTCGTGATGGTACTTGTGATTTATGAAAAATGAATGGGTAATTGTCCATCTACAGGGTGAAAGAGTGGAAGAGAGGAACGAGGCTTGCAGATATTTAAGGCTGAGTGTGCTGCATCAAAATGGCATGAGATTATGAATGACAATGATGGCTTTATGACTGATATGAAGAGAATGCAGGGACCAGGTATTCTGAGCAATAAGGAGGAACTAGCTCATGGAGAACTCTGCACATCATGCTTAGGAGTTGAGATTTTGTTCTGTGAGCAATCAAGAATTTGTTGGAATTTAAATAATGGAGTAACACATTCAGATTTGAATTTTAGAAAGATAAAAATATTAAGATTTAGCATTTATCTAGTGCTTACTGTGAGTTGGACACTGTGCTATGCATTCTATCATTAAATTTAACCTTCATGTTCTAGGAGGTAGGAACTATTACTAGGTCTGTATACAGATGAGTAAAGAATAAAGATGACAACTGACTTGCTCAAGGTACAGAACTAATAAGTGGTAGTACTGGGACTCAGATTCAGGTCTGTTGGACTCAAAAGTACACTCTCTTTGGGGGCCGGCCGGGTGGCATGGCGGTTAACTTTGCGGGCTCTGCTTTGGCGGCCCGGAGTTTGCAGGTTCAGATCTCAGGCACGGATTGACGCAGTGTTTATCAAGCCATGCTGTGGTGGTGTCCCATATAAAGTAGTGGAAGATGGGCACGAATGTTATCTCAGGGCCAATCTTCCTCAGCAAAAAAGAGGAGGATTGGCATCGGATGTTAGCTCAGGGCTAATCTTCCTCACAAAAAAAGAAAAAAAACTACACTCTCTTTGTTGTAATAGTAGGTGGAGTGGAGTGTAAGACTAGAGACTGTTAATAATCAGTTGTAAACACACTGAGAAGAGATGATGAAAGTCCAGGCTACAGTGCTGAGCCAGGAGTGATCATTGAGATCAGGAGTTAAAATCAGCTTAGCAAATAGTTGAGTGCCTCCCATGTGGGCAGGTAGAATTCAAAGTGGCCACTGCTTATACTGGCAGGTTACTATTGGATATATTGTCCATTATGACATTCAATATCCCCCTCATACAAAAACTGAGAGACTTATTCTCATGAAAATGTCTGCATTTCTTGATAAACAGATAAGATTCGTAGCATAAGACCATTGGAATTATATAATTTCACAAGTTTACCTTTATGATTCAGGTTTCAGGAAGCTAGGGATAAAAGCTAATGACCAATTACTTACTTCTATTAGCCTAACTTTTCTATGTTCTTATTTTTACTCTTCTTGTGTATTTTAAAAATTTATTCTTTATGGCAACTCATCTTTTATTAAAAGTCATATCAATTTTTGGAAAGAAATATACCATATGACTTAAATGACTATGGAATAAAAACTACAATTCAAAAAGTAGTGTCCTGCAATTATAAAAGTGTTCAGCTTTCCCTCTTTGAATTGAGATACTTTGTCATATGAAAAAGGAAAGAAAAACAATTGAAAAAGTTAAAATATTTTGTAATCACATGAAGTGTTCCAAATTCCAAACAAAATCCATCGCCAAGACTCTTTAGTAAACATAACTTCTCCACACCCTGACCTCTGTATCTTTTATTGGAAGATTAATAACATGTATCTTAGCAACCACACCTGGACCCAAGGCACATGGGAAAGTCTTGGCAGCATTCAAGGTCAAAATGCTCTAAGCTTAGATTGAATGCCAAGAAACTATATGCCGTTTTGCTTCTAAAATGTATTAATAAATTTATATAGAGGGAAAGAGAAAAAGAAAAAAATAAAAGAGAGGAAAAAGGAAAGAAGAAGGAAAAAGGAAAGAAAGAAGGAATGGAAAATGCCTAGTGGGTAGGTAAATACTTGTTCAATTATGATAAAGCAGAAGGATCTAACTTAAGCAAATATGAATTTAGGTATCCATTAATGCCAGTAAATAGTAGGCTGACTTTTAGGCTTATAATCATAACTATAGAAAGAAATTAGCATATAATTAATGATTATAGAAGATAAAATGAAAGCGATGTTTCATAAACATAAACAAACCTTATTAATGTCTGCACACATCTTAGAGACAATATCTACATAGCATTTCATGGATGAAGGGATAGGAAGCATGGGGGATGCAAATTTTCCTATTAGGGTTAGATATTAACAGTCTTAAATGCCTCAATAGCAAAGTTATAAGAATGAAATTACAGCGAAGTGATTGGAAAACATTTATATGTGTTATTCTTACTCTCATTTTTCTACACATAGAAATTAGAGAACAACTCTAAAGGAAGACTTTAAGTTTTTAGTGGATGTAACAAACTCAGAATCTCTAACTGTTCTAAGTGTGGAACAAGACAAAGAATGCATATGGTGGGATTTCCCCAAGATTGGGGATTGGCCCATGAGTTCGGAAAAGATTAAAGAGGTGAGACATTCTAGAGAACATCACTGAGATAGAGTGCATGTGTATTAATTTGCCTGATGAATCCTAAGGCAGGTTAAAATTAGCAACCCAAATTTAATCATTTTGACTTAGAGAAAAAAATTAAAATTATAGTAGCTTAGAACCCATTAAAAAATTATGTAATCTATTCATTTTGACTCACAGTTTTGATCATTATGTTCACATTCTATGAGTCAGAAAAATGAAATGCCTTAAAATTCTTACAATTAATATGTTTGAATAATTTTGAGAATGGATCTTACTAAAATATTAGATATTTAGTGTTGAATTACTGGCTCATATAGAGCAGGGAGAAATGGTTTGAGTTTTTAAGAAGGAGTCACAGAACTTTATCCTTAGGATGAGCACTTTGCCATGAAGAGATTTCATTTTTACTTTCTAACATCATTGCAGGGGTTTAAAAAGCAGAGTGTAAGACTGAAAATAAGATCCTAAGAACATTTCAGGGGAAACACGCACACACAGAGACACACACGCACACACACATAACCTTAGGATGTTTCCCCAGGAGAAAACACTAAAGAGTAGAATAACATATATGTATTTTTTTCCTAGCAGAAAGGGATCTTAGAAGTCATTCAGTTGATGTTCCTTATTTTGTAATAAAGACTAAAACATAGAAAATGATGAACTGGGACAAAAACTCTTCTGTCCTGATTCCAAGTCAAGTACTATTGTTTTTCCCCCTGTGCCATTCAGTTAAGTACATAAAAATAAACTAATAATACAAGGTAACACGTTAACATAAAGATTTAGGAAATTAATAAGGGGAGAGATGCCTTAGATGATCAGAGAAGTTTTATAGAGGAGAAAGGACTTGTGCTGAATCTCGAAGAATGTAGATTTCAGGTAAGAACGAGACTACAGGAGGGAGATCAACTTGGAGAGTAGAATATCTCTACTCTATGGGTGGTAGAGGGCAATGTTCTATTCATTCTCCCCTAATTACACTGCAGCAAAGATTTTAATATCCTTCCCAGCCATATATTTCCATTAATTTCTTATATTTTTGAGCAAGAATGAATATTTCCAAGACACTTTCACATATATTATGTCTTTGGTTAACACAATTACCATGTGAGATACTGTTAGCATTTTATCTACGAGAAAATCAAAGCGCAAACATTTTACCTGATTTATCCACAGTCATACAGCTATTTAGCCACAAAGATGGATTTGAATGCAAGTCTTCTGACTCCAAACCGTGTGTTTTTATATTGTATCACAGCTAGGACTTATCCAGCCTGACACTGAAACAGTTCTTGGCTGATGGAAAATACTGGAAGAAGGTGCAGGGACATTTTGGAGGATTGCTGTTCCTTTCTGTCAAGAAGATGGTTGTAACTTTAATCTGGATTTGACTTTAAGGAATTCTAGTTCAACTGTCTCATAAATCTGTTTCCCTCATGGCTACTTATGTGTCCTCAGGCTTTTTTGTTGGCAGAAAGCTCAGCGATTAATGTTGCTGGGATATCCCCAATGTCCCACATGGCACTGTATGGCTCTTATTTGCACCATCTCACTTTACCTAGTCAAGGGTAAGGGAAGGATGTGATACGATTTTGCTAAGTTAAAAATAAGTACAGTTTACTGATAAGGATAACTAGCTAATAATTATAACTAATTAACTACTGCTAACTCTGTGTTAGCAAAGGCCACAATGCAATGTTTTTATTTTTCAATGGAAACCGAGTCACCTTCATGTCTGTACTTTACTTTATCTGGATCCAAGTTGAGTTCATCAATGATTTTGCAAATCTAAGATTAAATCAGTTGTGTCGTCAAAGCAGCAACAACAAACACTGACCAAACAGTTAAAATATAGTCAAGTAGACGATGTTTTATGGTATACAATTGTAGGAGAGGAAAAATAATTTTCTCTCTTTCTTTCTAGGTTCTTGGCTGACATACTCTCTGTAATAAAAGAGACTAACAGAAGAAAAACAAACAGAAGTTTAATGACATGTGTACCTCCTGTATACATGGGAGACGCCCAGGAAAACTGAGTAACTCCCCAAAATGGCCCAAGCCATCACCTTAAATACCATCTTCAGTTAAGACAAAAGAAGATGTTGGGGGGAGTGGGGTGGGCAGGGAGGCAGGGATGGGAGGCTATCAGGAAAAGCACAGTAAACAAGGGTCAGGTCATTAAGCAGATTTAGGTCATTGCCTTTTCCACTGATAAGAGTTTCTAGAGATGTAGTCATCCTCCTTTTCCTGGTACAGAGAGGAAGACACCCTTATAAATAGGGATTTTCCTTATAAATGTCTCTTACAAAAGGGTAACTTCTACTGGTTACCTCCTGTGTCTGCTGCTTCTTAAAAATAACCAGCTCAAGATAATTCTTATGCCAAAGAGACATATTTTGAGGTGGCAAATTCTATTCCCCTTCACTTTACAAAGTTATTATGAACATATTAACCAAATTGACTACAATGATTGGTGGATTTTGCATTGTACAAATTTAACCACTCCTTTAATTTAAGTGCTGTGGCAGATACATAGGCATACTACTCAGATTCCCCTTCAAGAAAGGACTCACTTCCCAGATCTGGGGAGAAGAGTTGAGTTGACAGCCTCCAGCTGTTAGATTTTCTGAGTCAGCCTCAGGTTTCAAGCTAAGGTCACATTATTCTTGGGATAGCCTCTGGCCAGTGATAAGTGAGATGGTGGTAGTCAAGGGCATTCTGTTTTGGAGGCATCCTCTAGCTAATGTCTGAGCAAGGTGGTGCTGCAAGAGCCTTGACATTTTCTCCCAGTGCACGACTCCTCTCAGGCAATATGTGCTCCAGAGCTCCCAGTGGGCTGGCAGAGACTTGGTAGATCTGCATTGCTGTCTGACGGGTCCCCTCCCCCATCCTGATATCTCCCATGTCCTTTCACAGGTGTTATTCTCCAGTAACTATAAAATACAGTAACTTTTAAAATTCACATTAGAAATGATTGAAAGTTCTTATTGGAATAAAGGCTGAGATTTTTAAAAAATTAAAATGTCACATCCTCTACGAAATCTCTGACATCTTCAGGCATACTTACTCAAGTTCTTCAGTTGCACATATTGTTCATCCTATATTACAATGTGTATCATGATGTAATTGTAATTATTTGGTACGATGGCCCTCTCTAAATCCATCAAATGAAATAGTGTTCATTTTTTCCACTTATCTCTCTGTTGGGTGTACTAGTTGTCCCTGTATACAATACATGTTTAGAAAGGGACATTATTCCTGAGGGAAATTTTGTCATTTTAGAACAGTAGATTGCAAGAGATTAGGGGATTAAGGATGGAGAACATGTCTTCAAATTGTACTCAGTCTTTCTCTGCTTGAATGATCCAGTTTTACTTTATCCTCATAAAGAGATACTAATAACTGAAGTATGTAGTGATTTTATGCTCAAATCCTAGTACAGAAATTCACATAAATATGCCAGATTCAGTGATATTTGGTACCTCTGTGGAGTGTTTAAATTAGGAACTTTTCTTGAACTCTACATTTCAACAACCTTTGCCTATAAAAGGGGTAAGCATGCAGAAAGGGGAAATCCCATAACACAATAGAATTCTGAGAAATTATGCAAAAGCAAAGCACTCACATTTTATAAAATATTCCTAGTAGAGTTACAAATTATGTAAGAAAAAGTAACCAATAAATCAGTTACCTCTGGTTATGGTTTGGTTTCTGAAAGCCTCTGTAATAAAATTGACAGCTTCCTTTCAAAATTATATTGAGCTATTGTAATATATAGTATATATGGAAATAACTTTTATAAATAAATGAGGTAAATTTATTATTTCATCCTAATTCTCTAGATGTAAATAATAAAAACAAAAATGTGCACCCATTTTTTGGAGGGGGGGCACTTTGCTCTTTAAATCACTCTTTAGTTGAAACAGCTAATAAGACTGTCACCAACTAACTGTGCTGAGTAACTCAAAGGAGGTTTCAAAGCACTTAACTGTTTCTTAGTTATGTTAAGAGAGGCAATCACCAACCGCCCTGTACCTGTCCAAACCCCACCGCAAGAGCAACACCTGTGCAGATGGGCTAAGAAGTGTCCAAGAGTTACATTTGCTTCATTGTAATATTAAGATCTCCACCGCAGGAGGAGGTTAGGCCTTATTACCATAACATGCGATGTAAGTGGAAGCATGTTTTCAAACTGCACCAGCACGAACAAATACCCACCTCTACATGTGATGACAAAGCTACCTTTTTGAATGTATGTTCCCAATCTGAAATAAAGGGCCCCTGTTTTCCCTTGCTTGGGGTGCCACAGCTCTGGAAATAATTCCCTGTGGTCTCCTTATTTGCTGCAAAAAATTTTACTTTGTGTGACAACTACTTCTGGTGAAGGCCTTGATTTCAACTCACCAAGAAGCAGACCCACTTTGGTTGGGTAACAAGACACCTTCCCTAGGTTCATGCCATGAAAATTGAAAGTTATAAAATTCAAATATATTTTTGGAGAATAAAAATAGTGTCATTTACTGGCAGGCAATAATAATAAAATAATGAAATCAAACAAAACCTGAACTCAAAAGTTTATATGTTTAGGAAGAAAAGAGAATGATAAATATGATGCAAACAAAATCATTAATAATTTTTCCTCTCTGAGCTATTATCCCATCGCTTTGCCTCAACATTTTTACTAATACAGCACTATATTAGTGGATGAAGGAAGGCAAGGATGGTAAACTACATTTTGCCATCAGGGAGTGAAGAATAAGCTGGTGGCTATATAAGAGGCCACCTATTCATGGCGTATATCCAGGGTCAGGGTCCAGAAGACTAAATGGCTCAAATCAAGATCAAGCTAACATGAATACAGGCTCAATCTGTAGACTAAAATGATATAGCAAGGCTGGGTGGAGAACCCACAGTCAGGAGTAAGGCTAACAAAGAAAGGAGATGCAGGTATCCAGAGTAGTCAAACCGAGAGAGATGAATGAAGACTCAGAGAAGAAATCTAAGTTTGATGAACAGATAGATAGAAATGCACTGAAGTTGAAGGGACCATCCATAAAAGGAGTAAATGAAATTCTGGAATATGAAGAGTATATTGTTATGGTTTCTTTTTACCCAAACATTCCCATCTCTACTTTTTAAATTCATGGAACATAGTTACAAAACAATGCCTAATATTATGAGTAATATAAGTTGCATTTATCAAATGTCCATGTTCCCTTTACAATAAGAGTTATCAGTAAATGTTAACACGTTTTTTGCATTTATTTGAAAGCAAAAATGATATACATCAGGACACTTCCATTGACTTGACTCAATTATGTTTGATTGTGCACAATCTGGAAGACTTGATTCAAATTTAATTTAGGGTCTTAGTCTTTCCAGAACTACATTGTCTTTGTCTTATCAGAAGGTAACTTCATCAAAATTCCCTAAGACTATAATATTTTAAGTCTGATGAGAAATGTGTCTGTATATTGACTATTTAAGAAGGTTTCCTTTTGAAGGTATATTCTTAAACCTACTGAGATTTAGCTTACAAAAAAACCACATACACATGTGCTATAAGAGAAAACAGCAGTACTAAATTTATCATCAGACTTCTTTTCAAGATATTTTTTAAAAAACATCAATATAGGGTTATTTGTATCGTCTCTCTTTTTCTGCGGCACTTTGCTTGGTTGCTGAAATTGCTGAGTAGGAGAATTTGAGCCAGAGGAGCTTGAGGAGAATCCTTATTCTGTCATTCTTTTCTTTATGACTTTGCATCAATTGCTTTATGTTTCTGTATATTTTTTTGTTTTGTTGTCTTTTTTTTTTCCATTTGTAAACCAAGATGACACATTCCATCTTTATCCTTCATTGAGATTTGGGAGTATTAGGCATTGACTAATTAAAGCATCTATGAACTGATTCTTATTTTTCATCCTGTTCAGGTACCTTATGAAAGCAATACACCAGACATTACAGTTAGGGTGACTGATATTATATTGTATTATAAGTACGTGTATCCATAGTATCACAGGTCACTGAAAGCAGGCCATATAGAGTTTCTAATACTTAATTTCATATAAAAATGTATAAATGTATTTTTCTTTATCCCTCTATTGTTTTTTAATTGTAAATTAACATAAGTTTCTTCGAATTATTATTACTAACAATTATGCAAAATTCAATTTAAGATTATAAAGAAATTCCTTAGGTATTAATCTGCTAAAGAAAAAAACAAAACTAGAATAATTTAGTGCAAATCTTCTAGGGTTAATAATGCTTAAATATGAGAGTTATTCAAGTTTCTATTGGTTTCTTTCCCAAGATGTTTTTATTGCTCTCAATATCTCATGTTGTGTATTTTTTATTGAAAAATGGAACTTGGATATTTTGTACCTCTTAAACTTACATAATGTTATATGTCAATTATATCTTAATAAAGCTGGAAAAAAAAATAAAACTACAAGATACAAACATTCATTCACAAACCAAATAGTCAAAGTCAAAGATACTACCCAGTGTTCCTGCCAGTGAAAGGGTAACTGATTATATATATGTATTATATATGTGTATATATATGGAATTTTGAATAATTGTGGTAATCAGTTAGTGATTTAGTAGCTAAGTCACTAATTAGAGTTATAATTGCACTTGTATCATCAACACTACATTTTTCAGATCTTTGGAATTCAGGTCTTTGTACTTGGTCACTTTTGTTGCTACTTGTCAGGAAGAGATAGTGGACTTCCATAGAACAAGTTCATTACATTCCCTTGCAAGGACAAGTTAGTTACCTCTTCCCTCTACTCTCGGGGCTCTTTGAATATGGCTCTGTTACAGCTCTTATCCCATTGTTTGTAATTAGCTTCTCTGTCTCTATATCTCCAAATAGACTCTGAATTCTGGGATGCCAGTCTAAGTTGCATTTGTGTTTGAGTACTCAGGACCCGAAAAACTTATCTGGCATATTTTGTCCCTCAATCTTTGTTAAATAAAAGAATAAACATTTTAAAGGGCAACAGTTTGCATTTAGGAATAAAATATTACTTATGTTCTTATAACTGGTTATCTTTCACAGCAGCATGGCAGACATGTTACTGAGTGAATAATCCTCTGGGATATGATTTATTTATTTTATTTGTCTAAGCTACATGCTTGGGTTTCATTTGCTCACATATAGAAGGCTTCATTTCATACATTTGGGAGATAATATATTCAGAATGTATATCAGTGTTTCTAGTTAAAAGGAAAAAAGAAAACAATACATTTGGGTGTGTTCAAGATATTTAAAACAATTGCAGAGTATAAAGGGCAAGTAAGCATAGTTAAGTGTAGCGTTTTATCCCAGATGAGGAGTGATTGTTTTTCCTCACACCAACCAGTTTTCCGATTCTCCAACAGCAACTAGGTGAACTACAATTCAATTCAGTTCTGACACTAAGTACCCAGAGTTACTGTCAGACTCCACAGGTTTAAGGACTCAGTCTCATAAGAATGCCCTCAGTTCAGATGCCGGCTGCAAGTATCAGGTCCCCAAGTTACTCAGATTTCTGTCCTACTTGGCAACAAAGTGGGGGGCACCACTCCCAGGTTCAGTAATTTGCTAGAATGACTCATAGAACTGAGGAAAATGCTATACTTGTTATTACAGTTTATTATAATTGATATAAATAAACAGCCAGATTAAGAGGTATATCGGAAGAGGTCCAGAAGGGTCTTGAGCACAGGACTATCCGTCCCTGTGGAGTTGGGGTGTGCCACCCTCCAGGAATGTGTATGTATTTGCCAATTTGGAAGCACCCTAAACCCTGTCATTTGAGAACTTTTAATGGAAGTTTCATTATGAGGCCACGATTGTGGCTATGGGGGATCAGAATTTGCCACCCCAAAATGTGTCTCTCTGACATGATTATTTTTAAGAACAAAAGACTCAGAAAGAAACTTGACCTTCCACCTAACTGCCTAAAAGAATTTAAGCTAGAAGGCCTGTCCCAGGAAGGAGCTAATACCATAAGATAACTATAGTGTAATATGAACTAAGTGTGGTAGACGGGGAAGAACCTAGCAAGGCCCATCTAATCAAAGTCCTTCCCATGTCCCATTGTTTTTGCAAGGTATGGTAAACATTTGTTTACCAAATATTTGCTTTTCCTTCTCCATGTGATTTGCCTTTCTCCCCTTTGAAGTCCCATACCACTGCCCCCAACATCCTCCTTTGTCTTTAGCTGAAGATGGTATTTAAGGTGGTGGCTTCAGCCATTTTGGTGAGTTACTCAGTTTTCGTGGGTTTCTCCCATGTATACATGTTATTAAACTTTATTTGATTTTCTCCTATTCATCTGTCTCATGTCAATTTGATTCTTAGACCAGCTAGAAGAACCTAGAGGGTGGAGGAATATTCTTCCTCCCCTACATGGCCATTGGTGATTAACTCAATCTAGCCTTGGTCTTTCTGGTGGTCAGCCCTCATCCTGAAGCCATCTAAGGGAACCACCAAGGGTCACCTCATTAGAACAAATGATACTCCTTATCACCCTTATCACTCAGGAAATTGCAAGGGTTTTAGGAGCTCTAAGGGTGCCAGGAACTGGGGACAAAGACCAAATATCTTTCTTATTATACCACAGATGACGAGGAAATTATTACTGTGGAGATATAATTTAGTAGAAAAAAGTGAGTGGTTGGAATCCATAAGGATTCAAATTCTAGTCCCACTCCTTACTAGCTATATGATCTCGGGCAAAAAAATTTAAAATGTTTAGTGCTCAGTTTCCTCATTTATTAAAAAGGGAATAAACAGAGTTAAATGACTTATGTAAAATGCAGAGCACAGAGCTGGTGCTTGGCAAACACTTGAGAGAGTTGTTATTATTTGAATCAGGGGTCTGCAAACTTCTTCAAAGGGACAGCTATTTTATGCTTTACAGTTCAACGAGTTTCTGCTGCAGCTGCTCAGCTCTGCTGTTGTGCAGTGAGAAAGCAGCCATAGACAAAATAGGAGCAAATGAGCATGCCTGTGCTCCAATAAAACTTGATTTACAAAAATAAGCAGCAGTCCAGATTTGGCATGTAGGCCATAGCTCACCCAGATCCCTGGTTTCAATGACGCAAACTCAGAATTAAGATAATGTTACATTATATCAATTCTAAATTTACATATTGATCGCATAGAATGCACTTTGCTTAAAGAATTATGCATTTTCTTAAACTTAAACTTCTTTTCTTAAACTCCAGTGACTTGATGTTTTGGGTTGAATTGTGTCCCTCTAACAAAGATATGTCTAAGTTCTAACCCCCTCAGAATGTGACCTTATTTGGAAATAGAGTCTTTTACAGAGACAATCAAGTTAAATGAGGTTATTAGGGGTGAACCCTGATCTAACATAGCTGGTGTCTTTATAAAAAGGGAAAATTTGGACACAGATACTCACAGAGGGAAGGTGATGGTGATGTGAAGAGAGGCAGGGAGAAGAAGGTCGTTTACAAGCTAAGTAATGCCTGAGGCTACTGGAAGCTAGGAGAATGATCTGGAACAGATCTTTCTATAGTGGCTTCAGAGGGAGCATGGCCCTGCCAAACCCTTGATTTTGGACTTCTGGGTTCCAGAACTATGAGACCATACATTTCTGTTGTCCTAAGCCACCAGTTTGTGGTGCTTTGTTATGGCAGCCCTAGGGAATCAATACAGATTTTGGTACTTGGAAGTGGGATGCTGCTGTTAACAAATACCTAAAAATGTGCATGTGTCTTTGGAACTGGGTAATGGGTAAAAACTGGAAGAGTTTTGGGGTGCATGACAGAAAAAAACTAGATTGCCTTGAAGACACCATTGGTAGAAATAAGGACATTAAAGGAGATTGTGGTGAGAAATCCTCACCAGTTTAGTGGAGGGATAGTAGTAATTGAGAGAACATTCCAATGTATAATCTCTAAGCCTTCATTAATTTTACGAATGCAACCTTTGTTGTTTGTTTGTTTGTTTGTTTACCAGGCGGGACATCAGCTGAAGCAACTGCATCCACAAAAGCCACTTAGTCTGATGTGTCATGTCAAGATTACTGGACATGCGTAGAGCACATTTACCACCTCCCTGGGAAGAAGTGCTGTCTGACCAGAAGCGCCCCTTCTGGCCCATGATGTGCATTTTTATTCAATTTTCCAAAAGAACTAACAGAGACAAGTGTCAGAAATCCAGTGCTCCTTAAGTAAAGACCAAAAATTATAATATGAAAAGAAGCAACGTCATCCTAATTAATCAGGTCAGTCCACCTTACTCATTTATTCAACAATTACTGAGCATTTACTATGGACTAAGACTGCGCTAAGTGAAGTGAGCAAGACTGACATTGTTTCTATATGGTAGATGTCAAACTAGCACAATACCAGGGGGTTATGGTAGTACATATTGGGGGCAAACAGTGGAGTCAAAAAATTCTCAGAGGAAGTGACATTGAAATTGAGACTTGAAATATGCAAGAAAAATGTCTTAGCCTGAGCAGAGTTAACCAGAGTATCTCCCAAGTTGTATGAGGCAAGTGCTTTTCAAGAATTAATCTTGGAATAGGTGGAGATTCATTAGAGGAAGCCAGTGTGATGGTTTCAGGAATATACAAGCAGAAGAAGGCCTTGAAAACACTCTGTTAATGACATGGATGTTCACAGGCTACCTGTGGCCATGTCATTAAATAAAAACAAATTAAGGACTAAATAGCAAAATAATAATAATAATAATAATAAGGAAAGCATAGATGGTTAAGTGGACTAAAATGACAAAAAAACTGAGAAAAAATTCAATTAAGAAAATATAATAAAACATTCTAAATAAGGTCATTATAATAATTAAATTATTAACTTAAAAAGGAGCTAAATTATGTTTTAATATAAGAATTAGAAGATAACAGCAAATGGGATAAACAGGAAAAACAGTAAGAGGATAAAAGGCAGATCAAGACATCAAAAAGTACAAAAAAGTGGTTAAGAATAAAATACTTTGAAAAGGTATAAAAGAGAGAGAAAAATCCAGAAGTGAAATAATGACAATAGAGTATAAGATGAAGTATGATGATAAAAGAAACACACAGTAGGAATCAAAGTTAAAATAGCATTCCAGCAATTAGAAGTATGTGCAACTATGACATACAACTATCTACTGGGGCTTTGGGGAAAAAAAAAGGAGGAGGATTGGCAATAGATATTAGCTCAGAGCTGGTCTTCCTCAACAAAAAGAGGAGGATCAGCATGGATGTTAGCTCAGGGCTGATATTCCTCACAGACACAAAAAATAATAATAACAACATTCCAAGGGAGAAAGAAATCCAGCCATTCTGGCAGGCAATTCAATTTTGCATCTTGATTAAACAGCTGTCTGGATACTAGGTTGTATCCCTTAAATTTGTTTTTTTTCTAGTTGGTAAGAGCATGAGGGCAAAGAGTTACACAAAGTCTTTTTCTCTCTCACCTTGGGTGTGCAACAACAGGGCAGCCTGTAATTTCGGCATAATTTTTAATACCTGTCAGTGAGGTTAAAGCCCCTGACAGAAGGATGGCAAGGAGCATCAGCAGAGCCTAGGAAATTTGCAGCCCTCTGACCTAGGGCATGCTCTGCTGCCTACTTTCTTTTCTAAAGAGGAACTCCATTTAAATTCGAAGTATTGTTTTATTTGTTCAAATAAGCAACACACCTCCTCCTGAAGGAACTGTATCTCTTTTCTAATGACAATTTGATATTTATTAATATATCATTATGATTAGTTTCACAGTCTTACTCTTATTTCAGTCTCTTGCTGGGATATATAAATCTCATATTCTTATAAGAACTACTGCTTTGACTGTACTGGATAACAAATATTGGTTTCACTTTTCCCTGTGTTTCACTCTTAATAAAAATTCAAATTCTCCATATTGAAGAAGATGCTTCTTAAAATCCATCACTATTTGGTGGTCTCTGCTGATTTGGAATGAGCAAGGTAATATCTAGCCTTCTTTTTGAATTACAATTGGAAGTGTAATGTGGTTACTAAGCATCACATATGCTTTGAAACTGGGAATGAATGGTTGGCAGAGGAGTGTTATGAGTACTGTATATACACAGTATCATAGAGCGAAGCTGTGATTAAGAGAGGCAGAATCAGCCTAGACTTTCAAAGGCATATGCCTGGGGTAGAAGAAGATCCTTCTGGGCAGTCTTTCAAATTACAGCCTGCAGAATGCTTGAGTCACCTCTATGCTCAAGTAAGAAGAAAAGATGAATTAAAACAGAACAAAACAAAACAGATTTTAACAATGTAATTGTCCTGATTTCCTACTTTAGCAAAAAGTTCTACATCAGGGATTGAAGAGGTAATTAAAGTCAAGATGTTCAGGAAATTAACTTTGATAGCATTAGAAGAGAAGACATAACGCTCCAGAGTATGTCATGTTTAGTACATCATGCTTAATATGATTTTGAGGAAAAAATTGAAAAATGGAGTGTAAGAGAGCATACTGTTCTGTATCACCTTGGCTTTGTTAATGAACTTACACAAAATTGTAAATCACCTTTATTTGTATATTAATAGTAATATCATTCAACTTCATGCATACCCCAGTTGGGACCTGTGTCTTAATTGAGTCATAAAAGACATATGCTTTTATAGTGAAATACATTCTTCTTCCTAAAGGAAAGATCTGGGTGACATTCATTTTTTTTCAATTGTTGTAAAAAACAAATAACATAAAATTTACCATCTTAACCATTTTTTGGTATACAGTTCCATAGTGTTAATTGTATCACATTGTTGAGAAACAAATTTCTAGAACTTTTCATCTTGCAAATCCGAAACTCTATACCCATTAAACAACAACTCCCCTTACCCCTTCTCTCTCCAGCCCCTGGTAACCACTATTCTACTTTAGATACCTCAAATAAGTGGAATCGTATAGTATGCGTCTTTTCGTAACTGGCTTATTTCACCTAGCAAAATGTCCTCAAGGTTCATCTAATGTGTAGCATGTGACAGAATTTCCTTCGTTTTTTTTTAAGACTGAATACTATTCTATTGTATGTAAATAACACATTTTGTTTATCCATTCATTCGCCAATGGACATTTGTGTTGCATCTAACTCTTGGTTATTGTGAATAGTGATGCTATGAACATGGGTGTACAAACACCTCTTCAAGACCATGCTTTCAATTCATTTGTGTATACACCCAGCAGTGGCATTGCTAGATAATACAGTAGTTCTGTTTTTAATTTTTTGAGGAACATTCATATTGTTTTCCAAGCAGTGCACTATTTTACTATCCTATCAACAATGCATCAGGGTTTCAGTTTCTCTATATCTTCAGCAAAACTTTTTATTTCGTGTTTGTTTGTTTGATATTAGCCATCCTAATGGGTGTGAAACCACGTCTTATTATGGTTTTGATTTTCATTTCTCTGCTGAATAGAGATTTTGAGCATATTTTCATATGCTTGTTGGCCATTTGTATATCTTCTTTGGACAAATATCTATTCAAATCCCTTCCACATATTTTAATTGGGTTATTTGACTTTTGTTGTTGAGTTGTAGGAGTTCTTTATACATTCTGGATATTAACCTCTTATCAGATATACAGTTTCAAATGTTTTCTCCCATTTCATATGTTGCTTTTTCACTGTCAATTGTGTCCTTTGGTTCACAAAAGTATTTTAAGTTTGATATAGTCCTATTTGTATATTTTTGCTTTTGTTGCCCGATTTTGGTATCATTTCCAAGAAATCATTGTCAAGTCCATGTCATTATGCTTTTCCCTTATGTTTTCTTCTAGGAGTTAATAGTTTTTAGATTTACATCAATTGTGATGATTGTGTATGTGTTTTTTCCCCCTTCAATCTGTTAATGTGGTGTATTACATTGACTGTTTTTTGTATGTTGAACAAACCTTGCATTACAGGAATAATCCCACTTGGTCATGGTGTATAATCTTCTTACAGTATTGTTGAATTTAGTTTGCTAGTATTTGACTGAGAATTTTTGTGTCAATATTTATCAGGGATATTGGTCTATAGTTTTCTTGTAGTGTCTTTGTCTGGCTTTGATATTAGGATAATGCTGGCTTCATAGATAGGCTTTGAAGAGTGTGGATTTGGGAGTGGAGAGCAGAACATACTTCAAACTTCAAAGGCCTTAAAGTAGCTATGTGTTTTTCCAGCAAAGAAAATGTTTGGAAAAGTAGGTGGACAGGAGCAGGCACAGAGAGAGAAATAAAATTTTTTGACACTCTAGTGTCTGTGAATAATCTAGAGTGGTTCCCGAAGACTGGCCTATGGACCAGTGCGGACACAGACTCTTCCAGGTTTATGACAAAATGGTAAATGATCCATGAGAAAAATGAATATAAATTCATTTATACTCTTCAAAGAGATAAATGCCTTCAAAGAACTCAAGTTTAAAATAAATATTCTAACCTGAGATTAAAAGCTTCCTAATTTTTTTCTGGAAAATAATATATTTTTTTATGATATAATAGTGATAGCATTTACCATTGAGCTACAAACAAACAGGATGTTCATATAAATTCTGTAAGAGCTTAAGTGCATGGAACTCAAATGTGGCCTGACCGTTGTACTAAGCGTTGTCAGATGTGGCCACATGGTGTTCATTTCCCCTTTTCCTAAGAAGATCTTGATCTCCTTTTAACAAATATGTCTCCTTCTTTGTGTATTTCCCTCCTTTGGCAGGATGGTAAATCTAGATACCTGCTTCAAACTCTGAGAGCGTTTGGCACCAGATCTATTCTCTTCCCTCCCAAGTACACTGTGGGGCAGATGCATGACAATTGGAAGCTTCCTTTTTTAGAACAAACCTGACCGGATGCTTGCTGCTATGGTTCCTGCCTCTTGGTTCCCTGGAAGCACTCCCATCCACCCGCTGAGCCAAGTTATCCTCCTACTATGTAACCTCTTATTTAATTTATCAAGACTTTTCTTATTCTTAATTGCCAGCATAGCGGACACTAACTGATAAATTTACTAAACAGCTATGTAACCTTGAGCAAATTACATCCTTTCTGGAGATGATAATAGTACTTGCCTTAGAGGGTTGTTGAGAAAATTAAATGAGTTATTATAGGTAAAGTGTTTAGCACATAGTTAGCTATTGTACTATCCTTATTGTTGTTACTGCCGTATAGAGTGCACAACCACAAGCCACAAAAGACATTACAAAAACATGGGTGCCTGTCCTGTGGCTGTCAGGCATTCTTATAAAAGCCAATAGAGTGAAAGAATAAAGGCTTAGAGGTTTCCTCTCACATATCCAACAACCACCTTTAAAATCAATTTCCAAGCATAAAACATGACCTTGGTTTAGAAATAAATGGAATTAATTTGCAGTACCTGCTTCTAAGCCTTGCTTCCTAATGCCGGCTCTCAGTCACCAATTATCTTCGGTGGTTTTGCTTATTTCAAAATCCCCACAGAATTCATTCAAATAAAATTCTCCAGGACATCAAAAGTGTTCAGTTGTAGTAGACTTCCTCCACAGTGAGTATCACAAAGTACTTTCTCTAACTGCACAGAAATTAGCAAAAGAACATATTTATTCTCCTCAATCTAGCAACCAGCCTTGGCAGGAGCCAGAGAAAGCAGAGTATGTGATGGGTTCCTGAATATAGGATACAATTTATTAATAACCTGATTAAGCAATCAATCAATCTTTTCTGACAGTCCCTTTTCCCTGGGTATTAAATTACCAAGTGAAAGCAAAAAAGGTGAACTCAATATAAAAAAGCAGCAAAATGTTATTTCACCCACTTTACACATTTTGGGGCTTTAATCTCGTGGTCTCTTTCATTTGCTGTTTGATTCCAATGGACAATTTGAATATGTGGATGGATTTTTTCCCACAGAAGTAATTAGGGTGTTTGAGAGAGTGAGCCAAGCTGAAGAGAACATACTGATTAAAGCCTTCTGCTTTCAGTTCTAGAGAGCTGACCTTATCTCCTCTCCTCCCTGTGGTGCGAACTGCACATAATTGGGAACGTTCTTTACAGCAACCAGAGAAGGTATTTGTTATGCAGGGTTTTTTACGACACAGAGCTCACCGAACCAGGGACACCTGGCACATTTATAGCTCATTTATAAGGAGTAGAAGTCACCTGGACACTCACAATGCTCAACTGTTACCCTAGTTGCTGGGTAGATAGTGGTCTTTTGACCCAGAAGCCTTAACATCATGCCTATAAATATAGAGAGACATAGTTTTGGGTTACTATTTTACCCTGCCAAATGTCCTCAGATTTTTCCTGACATGAGACCTTTTTATCACACATAGAGATCAATAGCTTATATTCACAAACAATCTGATTCATTGTTATGACACAGAATCAAATCCTGTTTGCTGTATGTTTCCTTGAAAACTGACAAGTTTGGGGAAGGGAGGAAGGAAAGGCAGCCATATTAAAAAGAAAGAAAGAAAACCTATATTAACTACCTCTCTGTCATGTTTTCATGACTGCTTTTGGCTCCGTGTCTATGTGGATTCCACTTAAGAACACAGGGTAAAATGCGCCTGGCTGTTTTCCTGGCTGTAGATTTCAGTGGGCATAGCCTTCTCTGTCTAACCAGACACAGAGAACGCATCCCTTTGGAGATATCAACATCAGCTTGAGTTGGAAGGTTTACGACCAGCCTTCATGTTTCTACATGAAGATTCAGGCAGTGCTATTTTCTGCAATATGCCAAACAATATAGTTGTCACTTATTTATTTGAGGTGCTTCCAACAAAGCAAACAAGATAACTAATGCCCAGGTTCTACAATCATGGTAAAAATATTAACAGTGGCCAACGAAATGGAGACATAAGGCAAAATATGTTAAATGTGGAAATGCACTTAGCATAGTGGCTGACAGCTTCACAAATGTTAGCTAAAATAATGATAACGCATATTGTTATAATATTCAATTTTTATTTTCTTAAACTAGATCTGAGTGATCACCTCTTATACTTCCAGTTACCTCCTCTATGGTGATAAATCCCAAATCTACATCTCTAACCCAAACCACTCAACTGAGTTCCAGATATAAACAACCGATCAATTGCGTCCAATATTCTCTTCAATGTACTTCCCACAGGCACCTCCAACCCATCAGAACCAAAAGTGAGATCACCATCTTCCAATATTTTTTATCTTGGCTCCTCAAAGTTGGAAACCTGGGAGTCCTCTTAGATTCCTTACGCACTCCTCATCTCTAGTGGGTCACCAAGTCATTTGATTTCAGCTGCAACATCTCTCCGATGTATCATTTCCTGTTCCTTACACTACCCATTTCCTTTCCTTGCTCACGTGCACATTTTTCTCAAAGGAATTATTGCAAGATCTTTGGCACTCTCCCACTTGTTATTCTTAAAATTATAACACATATATATATATAAAACATATGTATATATGTGTGTGTATATATATATATATGAAGTAGAGTCAGCTACATAATTTGTGGGGCCCTGTGCAAAATTAAAATGAGAGGACCCTTGTTCAAAAATTGGCAAAAAGTACAGTGAAAGGGACTAAATATATAAAATTTTCGTTTTTCCACAGTCTCTCTGTCTCATTCTCTTCTCTGTCTCCTTCATGGTGATTTTTGTTTGCTGTTTAATGTCACACTCCCTCCAATATGGGGGTATTCACAGGGTGAATGGCACCCATGGCCAGCCCCATGATTCTGCATGCAGCACTCTCTTGTCCCACCAGCATCTGGGTTCCCCTCCTACCACCTGCCAACCTTTGTGCCATGCCCTAGTGGGGTTGGGAAGGCAATCACCTCTTCCCTTGGACCTGGTACCCGACATACGGCAGACCAGCGCCCTCCGAGGGATCAAAACCTCCCTGCTGGGCCGTTATTGGTACCTGGATCAAGGGTAACAGTCTCTTCCCTGTCTAGTCACCTCCAGAATGAACAGTAACTCATGATAAAATATTCTTAGAGGATTCCAAATTTTTCCTCAAATTATAATATAAGGCAAAGATTAATTATATAAACTTTGGTGTCACAGAGCTTTGGCTCTACCATTTACCAGCTTTGTGATTTTGGATAAATTTCTTAAACTCTCCAAGCCCCCAATTTTCACAGATGAGTCTGCAAAATGAGATAACAATAGTACCAACTTTATAGGATTGTTCATAAGAGTTAAATGGAACTATCGTGAAATTGCTTAGCTAACGCTAGCTCTAATTAACAAAAAATAGTCTACCTTATTCTATTTTTTGTTTTCTTCTATGAATTCTAAATGATCTCTTATTAATATTTCCACTATTGATTTATTTTATTAGCATTTTTCTATTATGATTTTTCCCATCTCTTTATTTTTAGCTTTTTTTGGTATCATTTCTTTGTAGTGTGCCTTGAGAAGATAGCTATAGTTAGATTTATTTTTTAAAACCATGGAGGAGTTTTACAGGGAAATTTAATTTAAGTAAATTTATTAGGATTAGTGATATGCCAACTATGACTGTACATTTTTACTATTACTTTTCTTTTTGCTGTTTCAGAGTTTTGCTGGATTAAAAAACTATTGAATAATTCCTTTTTACTACTTAGTGGTTTGGAAATTATCATTCTTTGCAATTCCTCTATTGGTTTCCCTTAAATTTTTAATAAACGTCTACTAACAGATATGTTTTTCTATCTACTCCCAACCTTGAAATAAAACAAACTCCTTAGTTCATTTTCACCTACTATCTCTACCTTGTCCTTCCATGTTTCTTAAATTTGAGTACCACTATTCCCTATGTGTCATTTCTTTCTCCTTTTGGAATTTACTTTTTGTTCTTATGGAGTGCATGCTCCATTTTTTTCCCCAGATGAATTTTATGAGTCATTGCATGTCTGAAAAATGCATTCATTTCCCCTCTAATTGAATGCTATTAGATCTAGGTATCTCTCTCATTTCTCTGCCTATCTTTGCAGACACTGCTTTACTGTTTTCCCCTATTTTGTGTCGCAGATAAGAAATCTAACACTGTCTAAGTCTTGTTCCATTGTAGGTTACCAGTTTTTGTTTTAGGTTTTATCTTTTCTTTTGGGAAACTTTAAAGATTTTATTTTCATCATAACTGAGATTCAAAAATTGCACAAAACTAAATTTAGAGGTGAGTGTCTGGTTTATTTTTGGTCAGCCTCTGGCAGACCCTTTTAATCTGAAGACTGAAGTCTCTACCAAGAAACCAGAACATCAAGCATCAACAAAGTATGCCGAGGGGGTAAGTCTTCCCCAAAGATGGTAGTGGGCATCTAGTCAGTTGCAATGAAAACTTCCACAGCCTTGCCCCCACTTTTATGCCTTAACAAATCATTCTTAATTATTCATTGTGCTTCAAGCACATTCAAGATTATTGTGCTATGAAGCAAATGAGAGCATTATTATTTACAGCTACTAATTTCCATCAAATACTTTCTCTTCTCTCACTCAACTCTCTCTTTCTGTGTTGGCCGTTTCTCAGAGGCTAACTCACTAGAGAAGAGCCAATGGCATGTCACCTCTCTTTATTAATTTGACATAATTTTATAAAGCCCTCATTTTGTACAAACCCCTACTTGGGCAAGAATTTCATGTAAATGAACATGGAATCCAAATGGCATGAAGAAGGAAAGGCCACTTTAAGACTCTGCCACCGAAACCTTATGGAACATTTTGTTTCTCTCTTGTCCTTCAGATACTAAATCATGATCTGACTTGATTATTTTCCTGGAATTTATTTTTCCGGTTGGTTATACCCTCATTGATCTGATTCTCATTATATGAACACCTCTATCTACTTCTATTTCGTATTTTGTGTGCGTGTGTTTACTGCTCCTTGGGAGATTTCTGACTGCCTGAGTCATTGGCTCTGGCTGCATAAATTGGTGAGCTGAAGCAGCAGATATGGAGCTGTCCCAGCCTCACTCTCAGGGTTATAAATGATGCTGTCTGGCTAGAGGACACTGCATTAATGGGCATTATGGATAGTCCTGCTCTATTTCAGAACTATGCTTTTCAAGCCAATCACTGTGTCTGAGACAGGGGAGACATAGAAGGGTGTGGTAGAGGGAGAGAAGTTACCCCTTTTTCAGGTGAAAAATAAATTTAAATTACCCATAAAGTGACTAGATATGTTAGCAATTGAAGAGAGCTAAGGCATGCTGATGAAAAAATGTCAAACAAAGTAATTTTTTGCCCAAATACTCTATTAAGCCCCAGTCTCATTTTGCTTTATGTAATAACCAAACTTTCTAAAAAGTTTCTCCTGTTATTTTTCAATCTATTCCAAATTGTTTCTTTATTGAAGGACTAGAATGGAAATGTACTGTTTATGACAAGGTTCAAGTACAATTTAAGGTTAAGGAGAAATGAGGGAAGCTATCTTGAGGCACAGAGAGATGGAAAAGACAGAGACGAGATAAATGGTTAACTCTGGTTCAACATGAGTCAAGGAAGTTGGCATCAGAGGTAGCTATTAGGAGGTGTAATGAAGAGCCATATGACAGTGATGTGCCAGGTCAATAACTTTAATTTACCTCCATTATTATTTTATTTACTATAGTTTCTTCAAGGTAAAATTATGAAGATAAAATAAATCTTAAGAAAATGTATAATTATTGATAACTGAGGGAGGAGGATGAAGTGAAATAGCTTAGGATTTGGAGCTTAGGACATTAATTAGGACTCGGTTTCCCGCCCTTGCACTGAATTACTACATGATCTTAAGCAAGCTATTTCACCTTTCTGAACCTGATACTCCTCATCTGAAGAGGAATGTGACAATAGTTATCCTCCATTGAGGTTGAGAAGGTTAAAGCAATGATGTGTTTTGGTACCAAGCACAATGCCTGGTACCTTGCAAGTGATGAATAAATACCTACTTCTTTCATTCCATCTTTTCCTTTGCATCACTTCCTATCAGTCCTGCCTGCCATCAGCTTCCTTTTTAAAATATATTTCATGTACGTTTTTATATTTCAGTTGCATGTTTATAGTCAACACTTGAGATTCATATTAGCTGTCTGAAATTCTCTCAGTTTCCCCTTGAAGGTCGAGATAGTGGAGTAAGTTACAATGCAAGATGAGTTTTGTAAACCAGTGCAGCATCTATTAATTCGGTCCCTATAATGTGGAGAGAAAAACATTGAACCATTTTTACCCTGACAGTTTCTGAGGCTGCCACAGCAAAGGCTAAAATAATTTGAGAAAGCCGATCATTTGAAGCTAATGGCATTCAATCGTGTTCTCCATTTAGAGACCTTCTACTGAGTATCAGTTACAACTCACACTTCAGAGAGGGTGACAAATCAACCCTATTTCAGATCATTTGATACAAGAGAAAAAAATGACTAGGAAGCTTTATGTAATTTTCACTTTCACTGCTTAAGCTAAAGAAGGAAAATGATAAAGGATCAGAGACCAAAATGTAACCTAATCAGTGAAGTTCCTCCTGGCTAAAGAACTGAAGACTATTGTAAAACTCTTAACTGAGGAGCAGTAAGTTCTCTTGGTTCAGCTCTTTAGACAACAGAAAGTTAAACATTTAGACGAGTGGGGCATGGTCAGTCCCCCGGAGGGCTTACATGAATTTTCTGGAGCAAAATCACCTGGTGGCACTATGGAAGAAACAGCTACAGATTGCTTTTGTAAATTGCTGGGTGATTACATTACCAGTTGACATCTGCCACAGATCACTAAAGGCAGCCCACAACGCTGCAAGCAAGTGACTCAGGTGTGGGTGGGACTCCACTGGCTCTTGATGGACTTTTTGGCTTCAGATTCAATATGTGATTGCCCAGCCCACTCCCAAATGTACTTTACCATCTCTCTTGGGTTCTCATTGACAGGCTCCCCAGGTAACTTCGTCCTGACATATGAAAGCACAGTGATACCCAGCAGATATTCCATAAACAGTTTTCATGGAATCCTTGTATATCCACAATGATCGTCTGAAGCAATGTGTGGCATAGTCACAGTTAAGAAATGCCATGACAGGCGCACTGTTTTATAAGGCATTATGTGAGTCCTGAGCAAAAAAATCATAAGTCCATAGTTCACTTAAATGTTCACTTTTTAAAATATGAGATTTATTCACCAAAACAAGATAACTTCAAGTATTTAATCTTTGCTTTATTCCATTTTTATCCTTTCTTTCTTTCCTTCTCCCTTCTTTCCTTCCCTTTGTCCCTTTTACTTTATTTTCCACTTCATTTACCTTGAAGTTGTGCCTACTTTAAGCCAGGTAAATAATGATGATAGTCAAAAGTACCAGTTATGTGTCATGCATCATACTAAGCATAGTGGGGGATATAGCTACGGCTATAACAAAGTCCTTATCTTCAAGGAGCTTACTGGAGTTCACAATGAAAATGTGTACACAAATATACAGCAAAATAACGATAGCAGTATATACTAAGGCACACTATGGGTGCTTAGCCGGAAGAAGGTTTACTTCTTCCTTAGATGTAGAAATTTATGTAGAAAAAAATGGGCCTTGAATTGAACCTTGAATAATGGGTAAGAGAACTGAACTGAGAATAAGAATTCCAGGGGCCAGCCCCATGGCCTAGTGGTTAAGTTCAGCGTGTTCCACTTCGGCAGCCTGGGTTTGGTTCCCAGGTGCAGACCTACTCACTTGTTGGTGGCCATGCTGTGGCAGCAACCCACATACAAAATAGAGGAAGATTGGCACAGATGTTAGCTCAGGATGAACCTTCCTCAAGCAAAAAGAGGAAGACTGGCAAGAGACATTAGCTCAGGTTGAATCTTCCTTAAAAAAATAATAATAATAATAATTCTAGACAGATGGGATAGTACAGATAATGTGACTAGGAAACTGGGGGGTCAGGGGATGAATTGCCAAGATTTTAAGAGTTTTTAAGGAATAGTGACTAGAGGCTGGTGATATGATTAGCAACGAAACCAAAACAAAGAACACTGGGAAAGCCAAATGATAGATGATTTGGGGATAGGATGATAAATATTATATATATATATAAAGATTGGAGCCATAGACCCAAAATGTTGAAATCCAGAGACAAGAACTACTGTTTTGGGAAGATAGGAAGCCAGGGCTCCATAGCCTCGTAAGGTGATAACATTTTAGGAGAGAGTAGATATAGCTCACGTGAAGTGGTGAGAAGAGGACTAATTTAGGACCTTGGGAACACACACCCTTTGGAAGTCGGAGGAGGAAATCAAGAGGAGAGCCACATTAGTGAAGAATTATGAAAGTTAAAGGGGAAGAGCTCATTATATCAGATGCTGTGAATATCAAAGAGGGTGAGGATTTAAAAAGGATTAGAGTGTATAATTAGAGAGTAGGGCATAGGGTTATGTGTACATATTTTGGGTTCACATCTTTGCTCTACTACTTACTAGCTGTGTGAACTCAGGGAAGTTACTTAGCCTCTCTTGTCCTCCATTACCATTATCATAAAAGAGAATTGTTGTTGGGAGTAAACATGGAAAATAATTTGAACAGTACGTGGCCAATAGTCAGCAATATAAACATGTTCTTCATCTTTCTCTTTCCTCAGACTCTCTTCTTCCCTCCTGTTTATACACGGTGCATTGAGACTAATCTAATGTGTGGTCTCAAGCCTGAGGCCACAGGACCTTGCAGCTCAAGTATACTCAACAGTGATCAACTCTGCTTCTATAATGTTTTGTTTTGCTTTTTTTCCCCCCTCCCAATTCCCAACAAAAGGAATCTAATTGGCCTAACCTAGTTAGATTCCCTTCCCCAGGCCAATCAGCCTTGGCCAGGGATCAGGGTCAGGTGGTACTGAATTGTACCCTATTGGAGCTTGGGAGGTACAGACGGTCTAAAGTTGGGGGTATGGGCAGAGTGGGCATTTCTGGTGCAGAGGGAATATGTGAAGGTTAGAAAGGGTCAAATGTAGGATGGGGATCATGGTATGCACCTGCAGGCCAACCAGGCATGACCCTGGTTGTCTGTAATCAAATTATAGCTTACGGCTCTAGTCAAGCACATGGCTTCATTCACCAAGACATAACAGAGGTGGAGGAGGTGGTAAGTCACATCACTCCCATACACATATCCTGGTCTGGAGTTTCTGCTGTCAGCCATTACTGTGAGATTGCTGAACTCTCCAGCTAGACGACAGACTCTAAATACAGACAGATCTGTGTTCCAAGACAGGCTCTGCCACTTAGAATGTGTGATTTTTGTTGAGTTCCTTAACATCTGTACCTCAGTTTCTTTGTATGTTAAATGGGAACTTATTAATTAGCTCACAGATTTGTTATGCCTAGCAGTGTCTGATGTGTAGTAGTTGTTCAATAAATGTTATATCCCCTTGAAAAGTGAGCACAGGATGGAAATATCTACTATATGAGACAGAGTGAAACAGAAGGAATGATGCTTGAACAAGAATCCTCCTAAGACTTCGTTTCTTATTTTCTCTCTGTACTTCCCTAGCCGTGTGATGTTTGAACCTCAATTTTCCTTTGAACTTCAAATTTCTCATGTACAAACAGGAATATTCTTTAACTGCTATGAATATTTTACAAGATGTTCAAAGGGCCAAGTGAGCTAAGGTGTAAGAAAACACTTTACAAATTAGAAAACACTAAATACAAAGTGTCAGTAAAACCTTACTTTAATCATTATCCTTGAATAACTGGAACTTTAAGATGTAGTCCCTCTAGATTTCATTTTTGAAACACCTTTAAAGTAGATTCTGGAATAAAACATCATCTTCATCTCCTAAACAGAAATTTCTTATGTTGTTGGCCAAATATGATGAACAAATGGACTTGCTTTGTTCCATACACTGTTTAAAAAATATAGTGAAAAATGTTTCTAAAACATTTAAAACAGGAGATTTCATGCAATAACCTATATTTACAGCTTCTCTCGAAAAATAAAAGGAACGTCTTATAATACACAGATAGCATTTAACATGGCCAATGATGCTGTAGCTGATTAGCAGCTACCTACTTTAAATACAGCATGCACACTGATTTGCCACAGTCGCCACTACTCCTTATTACCACCTTACATTGAAGCTGAGTGTCTTAATCTTTATCATCACACACTATTCTATTCTACTTATACCACATTTTTCTTTACAAGCCAAGTGGTCTGCTTTATTATTTACTTTATCTGTCTGACCATTGTCTGAATTACAGAGTGTCTGTAATTCCTGTCCTAAAATATGCATAGCTAACTCAATATTTTTACATGTAGAATCCATTTCCTAGTTATAACACCAAGGACAGAATCTGAACCTCCAATAAAATGTTATGATCAAAGGCAAAAAAGTTAATTATTATTATTTAGAAATAATTCCAAATATAAAGATGAAACGAATGTTGTTGGCTTCCTGTTAAATAGAAAATTCATAAATTTGAACATAATACTCTCATCAAGTGACGATTAATCTAGAGTTTCATACATTTGACATGTATTTTTTCTTCTTCAATGATCTTGAGCTGAAGGCACCTATGAATGGGATTCTTAGAGTCTGTACTCTCTGATATTGTATGTAACATTATCTGTGTATTTGCCTTTGTCTAAGAGGCTCCTTAGCTTTACGTAAACTCCTAACAAGGTTGGTGACACCAAAAGTTAATATGAAAAGTTACTCAACATCACTAAGCATCATGGAAATGCAAATCACAACCACTATGAGATATCACCTCACACCTTTTAGGATGGCTGTTACCAAAAAAACAAAAGATAACAAGTGTTGGCGAAGATGTGGAGAGAAATGTAGGAACGTAAATTGGTACAGCCATTATGGAAAATGGTATGAAGATTCCTCAAAAAATTAAAAATAGAACTACCAGAAGATCCACCAATCACACTTCTGGGTATTTATCCAAGGGAATTTTACTCAGGATCTTGTAAATATACTTGTATTCTCATGTTTATTGCAGCATTATTCACAATAGCCAAGATATGGAGATAACCTAAATGTCTATTAAGAGATGAATGAATAAAGAAAATGTTGTATATGCATATAATGGAATATTATTTAGCTTTAAAAAAAAGAAGGAAACTCTGCCTTTTGCGACAACATGGGTTAACCTGGAGGTCATTATACTAAGCTAAATAAGCCAGACACAGAAAGACAAATACTATATGATCTCACTTATATGTGGAATCTAAAACAGTCAAATTCATAGAAGCAAAGAGTAGAATGGTGGTTGCCAGAGGCTGGGGGGAGGCTGGAATGAAGATTTGGTGGTCAAAGGGTGCAAAGTTTCAGTTACGCAAGATAAATAAGTTCTGGAGATCGACTACAGCGTTAGCTAACAATGTTCTTACCACACATAAAAAATAGTGATAATAACAATAAAAGGGGCAAGAGAAAACTTTGGGAGGTGATGGCTATGTTTATGACTTTGATGGTGGTGATGGTTTCATGTATATACATATCCCCAAACTCATCGAGTTGTATACATTAAATATGTACAGCTTTTTACATGGCAGTCATACCTCAATAAGTCTTTTTAAAAAAATCACTTTACTACAAAGAACTGAACAAGGTACTTTTACTAGACTGTCTGAGCCTGTGTTGAATGTTAATAATTATCGGAAGAGAAAATAAATTTTCTCAGTCAATCCTGATTTTGAGCTATGGTGGGTTGAAGGCAGGGATATCACAGAGAAAGAAATCTGTGCATGTTTCTGTAGGTGTGGGCACATGTGTGTATATGTGTGTGCATGTATCCTTCTGATTTCTGAAAAAGTAATGGAAATGTGAGAGAAATCCTGAAATAGGGTTGTGTCCAATGAGATCTTGTTCAGATCTGTACATCCTCATTGGGAGACAGTTCTCCACTGGTCTCTTGTGTTCCATCAAGTCTTGGGAGCAGAGGCACTAACTTCCCTTTTATTCTGAACTCTCTTTCCAAGGATGCTCATATAGCAAAGAGCCTTGGAAGATGGAGATAGCGTCTCCTGGAGCATACGGCAGGTTTGTAAACTGTCCAGTGTCACCAAACAACATTTTCCTTCAGAACAAAGTTTACCCCTTCTTAGTCTGCAAGTAGGGTAAAATCTCAGACCCTTGACAGTTTTTGACAACATTCAGCTCCACCCAGTCTTCTTTCTTAGAGCACTTTATCTCACCCCTTAACCTTCCCCATCTTCTCTGGGGTCAATAATCTCACCTATATTGGGCCACTATCTTGGGCCACTGTTTCCACCGAGAACCTGGAGCTAAATTATAAAGTTTTCAGCTGATTCAAGTCCCTAGCCCGTCGGGGTGTTACTGACATTTCAGAGTTTTAATATTCTAGTTGAGAATGGGAAAAGAGAGGAAAAAACCCCACATCTTTATCTAAATATTGATACTTGAGTTGGGAGTAGAATAGGAACTCATAGAATCAGTGGATCTTGTTTACCTCTCCCAAAAGTGTATGGGGCCACGGGGATGGCAAATTTGTTCAGCCCTGAGAGAAGTGGGGTAACAAGGTGTCTTCTCAAACTCACTGAAGTTCTCACTCTAAGCAAAAGGATATGAATCTGCCATACAAAGTGGGAGAGCCTTACTGGTTTTTTTCCACTGTAGTGCACCTTATGCTTCTGAAACACTATAGTGACTTAAATTTAGGATATTAAATGGCTGGTTACTGAAGGCTCACTCTGACATAGCTATTCTTACTTCACTTGTATTAAGGCACAGGGGAGGGCGAAGTGGGCAGAAACAAAATGGAAATAGGAGATGAAATTTGCCATAGGAGGATGTATTGCATTGCTTTCTGTTCACTTTGATTATGTTATATCAGGGAGATTTGCTAAAACAATGGAGAATGTGAAGCTTTTTAAAAACAAATTTAAAATTAAACAGGTTTTAGGTATAGGTTGAAGCTAAGAAGACAGATGTCTGTTGGTGTTTTACACACACATATATGTAAAGAAATTTTGAAAAGATACCTTTTATAGATAACAGAATATTCTCAACAAAAATCTTATTTTCTCATTTTTCCTTTGTGTTTTGACCTGTTTCCCTTCTTATTTAAACCTTCATGTGACGATTTGCCTCTGAATGTCTTCAGATTGTGACCCAGGAATACCAAGATGCTTAACCAGGAGCGTGCCTTCCCAGTACGTGGACAGTGTAATCAACCAGAGAAATTCCATCAAGACTTGGAACCCTCCCCTGCTGTCCTTTGAGTGATGTGATATCTTATTGTTCCACTTTGCAACTCTGCCTATGTTTTATTTATTTTTGCCAAGTTAAAATGAATTACAATTTAATTTTATGTTGAAAATTGTTTTGGAAATTCAAAACACCTTGAGGTAACTGGAGATGCTCTGGGGACCAGAGGCTGGAGGTAGAAACCAGGCAGGGAGGGGGAAAGTTCAAAAACAGGGATGGAAGGCACAGCATTAGACTCAGGACTGCTTTCTCGAGCATACTGATTCCTTCCTGGGGTGGACAAAACCAGGGCTTCTGCACATCTAATAAATACTCTTTTCAGATCCCATGGGAGTAATAAAAGTAGAGACTGCAAAGTTAATACAGGTAGCATCAGAGATGCATGCTGCTATATATACCATTCCTCACTCAGAGAAAAATCATATAAAAATCATATAAAAATCAAATAAAATATCAGGGGCCGGCCCGGTGGTGCAAGCGGTTGGGTGCATGTGCTTCACTGTGGCGGCCCGGGGTTCGCGGGTTCGGATCCCAGGCGCGCACTGACACACTGCTTGGCAAGCCATGCTGTGGCGGCATCCCATATAAAGTGGAGGAAGATGGGCATGGATGTTAGCCCAGGGCCAGTCTTCCTCAGCCAAAAAAAAAAAAAAAAAGGAAGAAGAGGATTGACAGATGTTAGCTCAGGGCTGATCTTCCTCACACACACACAAAAATATCAGATCACAGCTTTTTTTCTCACAATTGAGACTCCTTTCACCTACATCAGATCATCAAGTGAATGCTTCCGCAGAAATTGGAGGTGTTTAATAATTTAACAAACAGATGAGTCTATATTATTATATTATTAGACGATGTCAAGTAAAGAAAATGCATTTCTTCAGTAATTTAAGCAAGTTCTATTGAGAGATCTTATACTTCAGATACAGTGCTGGATGCTCGGAACACCCTGATGAATAAAATGAGCAAGATCCTCACCCTTGTAAGTCTTGCAGTCTAGTGGCCGAGGTCTACACAGGTTTTGGGAGCGGGGAAGAGAGGAGGTGGGGTGAAAATTTAATTGCCCACCTAGATCTGAATCAAAACAGGCAAGTATAAGAGGCTAGTGGCAAGAAGAGAAGAGGGAATGGAAGGAGGGAGTAGGAAATTGTAGTGCTCAACCCTACTCAGATTTTCTCTTTTCCTGGTCACAGGACAAATCACTTTTCCCGATCTCCGTGTGGCTAGGTGGAGCAGTGTGCTTGGATAGGGTCAGTGGGCTGTAGGAAGAAATGGTGTGAAAATACTTGCAAGCCAAATCACAGGATAGCCAGGGTATGACTCTCTGGTGGTCTCTTTCCTGCTTTAGCAACCTAAGAGAACTGTTGTTGAGATGGTAGAACCATAAGGTTGAAGTAACCTGGATTGTTGAGTTGCTACACAGATGATAGTTTCCTGGACAGTCACCTTGATTTGTAGTGGACTCTGTATGAAAAAGAAACATTATGTTAAGCTTTGAGATGGTAGCGTACTTTCTGCAGCATAACTTAACAAGCCCCAGCTACTATAGGGGGGCTAATGAATATGTAACACAAAGATAAAGAAACAGATTGGAAAATTACTTAGAGTACAACTGTTCTTCAGCCTTTAAGGAAAGAAATATTCTCTAAGATCATAAGAAGAATATAGATAAACTAAGTTTGGTAGAGAGGGTTTTTATTTGATCTAACAGTGATACCATTTTATCATATTAGCAATTTGATTTCATTTGTATGAAATATGCAAGTACAAAATTTTGTGTTGTCTCTCTGTGTGTGTGTGATATAAAACTAAGTTAATTTTACTCAGTTACACACGGAAAATTCCGATGTAATTTTTCAACTCTATAATGAAACGGATTTTAGGTGGGTAGGCTCAGATCTCTTGTAGAAGAAAAGAAATAATCATTTTTTGTTTGCCCTAAAGCCTGGAAACAAATAAAAACATGCAAAATGTACAGTACATAAGAAGATCAGTAACCTACTTTATAAAAATTGTTTTTTTCCCTCAGGAGTGGAAAAATATAATTTATCCATGTAATGGTCATTTAATAGCTATTAGTGCCCAGTTCTTTTGGCACTGATAATCGATTAATTTATTAATTCATTTAATTATTCATTCAATAAATATACGTTGAGTGATTACGATATGTCAGACAACATTGGAAGTTCTGAGAATTCATCTGAGACCAAGATGGAACAGTCTATGCTCTCTGAAAGCATACATTCTAGTAGGGGGGAGATAGAATATAACTAATAAATTAAAAAGAAAATATCAAATAGTACTAAGTACTATAAAGTAAATAAAATAGGAAGATGGGATATCGATGTCTAGGGGGTGGTCATGAAGGTCTTTCCAAAGAGGTCTTTTTTGAGAGGAGACCTTAATGGCAAGAAGGAGGCACGCTTGCAAAGATCTGGGGAAACTTATTTTCAGGCAGAGAGAATCATAACTACAAAGGTCCTAAGCAGGAAAGAGCATGGCATAGTCATGAACAGGAAGAAGACAGGTATAGCTCTAGCATGATGAGCATGACAGAGTACAAGGAAGGAGGCTCCACGTGATGGTTAATTTTGTGTCAACTTGACTGGGCTAAGGGATGCCCAGATAGCTAGTAAAACATTATTTCTGGGTGTGTCTGTGAGAGTGTTTCCAGAAGAGATAACATTGAATCAGTAGACTGAGTAAAGATCTACCCTCACTAATGATGCATGGGCATCATCTAATCCCTTGAAGGCCAGAATAGAACAAAAAGGCGGAGGAAGAGTGAATTCTCACTCTCTTCTTGAGCTCGGACATCCATCTCTTCTCCCTTACACATCAGAGCTCCTGGTTCTCAGGCCTTCGGACTCAGACTGAATTATACCATTGGCTTTGCTGGTTCTCCAGTTTGCAGATAGCAGATTATGGGACTGCTCAGCCTCCATAATTGTGTGAACCAATTTTCATAATAAATCTCCTCTTGTATATCTATCTATCTATCTATCTATCTATCTATCTATCTATCATCTATCTATCTATCTATCTATCTATGTCCTATTGGTTCTGTTTCTCTTGAGAATCCTGACTAATTCACCTCTCATTATGTAGTATTTCATAGTGCAAAGTAAATTTTGAATTTCATTCTCTGTGCAGTGAGAAGTCGTTGAAGATTTTAACAGGAAGGGGGTCACATGATTTGAATTAATTTTATTTTCAACTTACTGATAACTCTGCACAGAATGAACAAACAGGGTTAAGAATGGAAGTCTGGAGAGCAATTAAAGGGGTTACTGTAGTAATCCAAGATATAAAGTAGTAGAATTGGAGATGGAGAGAAATGACACATTTTGGAAATAAAATCAACAGGACTTGATAATGAACTGGAACTAGTGGTTGAGGGAGGATTCAAGGATAATTCATTGGTTGTTGGTTTAAGCAACAAAGTGGGTATTTATTCATTTACTGATACGGTAATGACTGAGGGAGGTGAAAGTTTTGGTTGAGGAAGTAGTGGAGGTGGGGGAATGATAGAGTTTTGTTTCAACTGTGTTAAATTTGAAATACCAATTCAACATTTGAAAAAAGATGAGTTGACACTTAGATAACAACAGTCTGAAATTAAGGGAAGAAATTATGATTGGAGAAAAAATGAGGAGACCCCAAAAATACATGTAAAACCATGTGGTTAAATGATACTATCTAGGGAATGAGTATGTCTTGAGTGAGAACATATGCAGAGAAGGAGAAACAATCTTGCGTTGAGCTCTATGACCTACCTATATTTAGAATACTGAGAAGGCGGAATAATGAAAACAGGTGACTATATCTTTTGAAAGCCAAGAAAAAGTATTCTAGATTAATTCTATCAATTGCTATTGAGGGGTCATACAGAAAGAAAGAAAAATGACTACTGGATTTGACATCATGGAGTTCATTAGTGACCTTAGGAAGAGCAGCTGTCAAAAGATATGAACAGAAGCTCAAATTGAGTGCACTGGGGAATGGGAGTTGGCATGAGAAAGTGGAGACAGTGACTATAAACAATTCTTCTAGGAAGAGTTGCTATGAAGCCAAGTGGAAAAGTCTTACCATAGCTAGAGGGGCAATATGAGGCTAAGGAAAGCTTTTATTATTTCTTAGTCGGAAATTTCTAAGGCATGTTTTAATGCTTATGGGAGTAATCCAAGAGAAAGGGAGAAATTAATGACCTAAGAAACAAAGGAGAGATTATAGGTGAGAAATCCTTGAAGAAAAGAGAGAGATTAGAATTTAGAGCCTAAATTAATCTATGACAGGAGCAGGTATACTTAATTCATTGGAACAGGAGGAAACCAGACAGTAAGAGTACAGATATAGGTTGATCACTGGTTTAGAGGTGAAAGGGTGAAGTTCTTGTCTGGTTGTTTCTGTTACCAAGCAACAGGCTTGTTCTGCTTGCCATGAAACCAGCCATTAAGTCCAGAGGCAAGTCAGTGGAATAGAAAGGGCTTATTCATTTTTTGCAAGCAAAGATGGAAGATGGCAGACTAGTATCCTCAAAGCTCATCTTCCCAGGACAAAAATCACAGAGCAGTTACATAGGGAGTGGATATGCAGTCTTGCACAAAGTTATTCTAGTAATCCAGTTTCTCCAGACATCTGTCTCCAAGTGGGTGATCTCAGTTCCCAAAAATGTCTCAACTTTCTTCCTTGATCAATGTTCCTGTTTCCAAAAGACTGAACATGTGTTAGCAACCCCTTACTCTTGATTTTATCTAGGGTAGGGGACAAAAGACAAAAGGTTAATAATTCTTTTAGTTGGGTAAATCTTTCTACCTATGTGGGTGAGGCCAATGACGCCAACATTTCTATTTTATCAAAGAAGTGTGAGAGAAGGCCGTCTGCCTAGAGTAAGGGAGAAGGGGGTATTTGAGGCTTGCAGAGCAAGGCAACTGCTTGCAGTAGTCACTCAGTTGAGTGGAAGTCCAATATACTAGAGATGTGTTGTAAATTTTGAGATTGTGGTCATGACTTTAACACTAAGCCAAAAAGCACAGCTGCATTTTCCTCCAGCAATGGCCAGATGTTTAGATGCATGAATAAAGTAGAGGGGTAACTACTCTACTGGGTTTAATGCACTGTCAAATGAGAACAATGGAGAAAGAGAGAATGAAAATAAGACTTTGGAGTAAATTTGATGGTCGACTATTGACTCTTGGCTGGGTTAAAGAAGGAAATTGGACATGAGGTGAATGATGGATAATGAAAAGGAGAAGTCAATGGGTTTGGAGATCTCACTGAGAATAAAATAATGTTAGAGAAAGACTATTAGAGCAAATGACTTGGAAGAGTGGTAGAAAATGCCAGTGTCCAATATCTGCTCGTTTCTCCAAACTTGGTTAAAAATTAAAAACAAAAAGTTAGCAGGGCACATGGCCGCATAGAATGAAGATATTTCACAGCCTCCTTTGCAACTAGGTTTATACGTTCTGGCTAATGGGATGTGAGTGAAAGTATCATATGCAAGTTTTTGGAAGCTTCCTTAAAGACGTAATGGCTGGAGCATAAGCAACCATCCTGGAACAGGAAGTGGAAGCTTTGTGTTGATGTAGTACAGGAGCAAGATGGAAGGGATCTGGAAGCCTGAATCTCCTGGGAAGCTACCCTACCAGCTTCTGTCTCTGAATCTATTTTACATGAGAGCGTCTACCAGGCTTATGGCACTGTTAATTCAGTTTTTTGTTATTTTACTATGCACAGCCATACTCATTCTCAAATAATGTAGAAAGATGAGCGATTACCAGAACTATAATATTTGAATTTGACATCTTGGAAGTGACTCAATTTTTAAAAATTTTTTTGCAATTAAAGATAAAGTTTTATTATTTTATTTTTGGTAATTAAACAACTGTACTACAGAAACACATTGATCTCCTAGTTTCAGATTTGTAATATAAAATAAAAAAATGCAAATGAGATGATAATAGATATTGTTAGATGAAAGGTCATGGGTTATAACTATAAAAAAGAAGAAAAAAATATCACTGGGAATGAAAAGGCCATGAAAACGAGAGGCTAAGTGGATGGAAAGACAATTCATAGAGATGTTAAAATGACAGACTTCTAATAGAATTTAAGCTAGCATGGAAAATTAATGAGCCAGGTGATAAAATCATCAATGAATGAGGGAGAGTGACCCAGAGGTTATAGAACCCCAAAGGAGAGGTTGTAGATGACTGAGCAAAAAGTGGCTTATTTAGAAGTAAATTGGGTCCTAGGGGAGAAAAAGTTGTGTAGAGTACTTCCCATTTTAAGGAAGAAATATGTCAGTTCGAGCACTTGAGTTCGAGTGCCGAGCTACAATCCTGATCACTACCTACTAATTATGGACCTTGGTCAAGTCACATAACCTAAATGCTTCAGTTTCTCACTGGTAAAATACATAACAAAAGTACCTGCCTCATAGGATTATCTAAGGAGTAAATGAGATAATTCACGTGAAGTTGTCAGCATATTGTTTACAAATAGTCAAGCACACAGCGCGTTAGCTAGGTTTTGGTTGTACTTTTCTAAATATAACAATTCCATACCGGTTTTGGAATATAACACAAGGGGTGAGTGTTTATCTCCCTTTCTGTAAGTTTCCAGATGGGGATGGGGACTTAATACTCCTCTCCTCAAAAAAGAGCAGTGCTGTAGAAACACAATGTGCTTCTTTGAACCCCTTCCTTGCTCTTTTCCATGGAGTGTTTTATTTGATTAGTGAAACTGGAGGAATGTCTCTGAGCATGTGCAATGCACCCCAGTTTAAGTTCTTTCTCTGTCAGAGACTTAAGGACAGGTGTTCTCCTACTGCTCCTACTTAACACGAAATACACAAACATGGATCAGGCCTAGGCCAAGCCTGGAGACTAAGCTGTACTCCTGGCGTCTGGGTTCTTCTGCATATGATGGGCATAAGCCAGGCTGTAATTGTCGGGGAAGATGGCTGGTAAGTGTCTGCTCTGGAAATCCACCAATCCTCCAAGGGCAAATTCCAAGGTGGGGGACAGGGAGTATCAGGAAATTAAGCAGCTCCTTTAATCCAGTCTAACCAACAATAAAGCTATTATTGAGTTCCTATAGAGTCTCAGCTATTTTTCACCTGTTTTAGAACTCACTGGGGAAGTGCCTTGGTTATCACTTCAGAGACCTACAATACATGAGGTCCTCACAGAGGAAGAGGCTTGTGGGATGTAGACATTCTGAGGTGGGAGACGATGAGTCTCTCAAAGCATAAAAGAGAAAAAAAAAAGTCCAATAAATAGTGAAAGAAAACACTACAATATGGAATCAGATGGAAGGCAGTCTACAATTTGTCAAAACTTGTGGAACTGTACATCAAAAACAGTGAACATTACTGCCATAAAATAATAATTAAAAAATGCCTGGAATGCCAAGATAGATTGCGGATTGACAAATGAACCTTTACAAATGCATGACATAGCCCGGCAAAAGGAGGTGGGGATAAAAGCTGACCTAAGTAACTTTGGAAAGGTGTTTGACTGGATATCTTAAGGCTACACATAAACACTGCTTAGCATTATCATCTCCATATTAGAATATTGAAGCCAAAGTTTTGAGAGGAAAAGAGCGTGGTAGACTCTGCTAATATCCATTCTCCCTTTCTTCCTTATAATCAGAACCCCGATTTGTTAAAGAAGGCAATATACACAGACAAAAAAAAATTCACCTTCTCTGATTTCCTTGCAGGTAAAAGTCACTATGTCACCCAGTTCTAGCCAGCAAGATGTAAGTAGTTACTCAGAGTGGCTTCTGGGAAAGCCTTGGAAAAAATAAAAGATTGGGCTAGCATATTCCCTTTGCGCTTAACTCTTCATCATTCCTTTTTGCCATCTGGAAGATGGATGCGATGTCTGGAGGTCTAGCAGCTATCTTGTAATCATGAGAATAGAAGGCATACAATAAGGATGGGGGAGCAGCAAAATAAAAGAAGCTTCATTTCTTGATAACACTGGACTAGCTCCTCCCATACTTCTTTTTTGTGTGTGTGAGGAAGATTATCCCTGAGCTAACATCTGTTGCCAATCCTCCTCTTTTTGCTGAGGAGGATCGGCCCTGGGCTAACATCCGTGCCCATCTTCCTCTACTTTATATGTGGGACCCTGCCACAGCATGGCTTGATGAGTGGTGAGTAGGTCCACACCCAGGATCCGAAGCTGCGAACCCCAGGCCACCAAAGTGGTGCTCGGGAACTTAACCACTATGCCACCGTGCTGGCCCGTGTACTTCCACACTTCTTGTTGCATAAAACAAATAATCATCTTACATCTTTAAACCACTATGTTTACAGTCGTATACAATCTTGCCAAAATCAGATAGCTAGTAAATGGAGAAATTAGGATTTGAACCCAGTCCCATCTCACTCAAAGCCCACACTTTTAATGTAAACACGAAATTACTTCCCCAATTTAAACTGTTATGGGATTGCTTGCTTTCTCACTCTATTTTGACCAAACATACCTCAAGTTATTGCAGTCCTATTATCTGAAGACAATTTTAGAAACTCTCATTATTTCTCAGCATGAATTTGATTTGGAATTTCAATTATCTTAAAACAGAGTGATTTGCATGTATAATTCCTGATTAAGATGGTAGGAGATTATTAAATGGAGAAATGGAGAATTTTTCAAGTATTCAAAGAAACTGACGGCTGGAGTGTTTTTCTTTTCAGAGAATCAGTTGCTCAGCGCTTCGGATCTCTTCTATGTTATCAACATGATGTTACGGCGAAAAGAAGCACTTGGAAGGACTAGTAATGATAGCGTTTCTCCCAACCTACGCAGATCGCACACGAAGTTAACAAAAGGTATCCCGTTTCAGGCGCATCACTAATGTCAAGCCTGTTGAATTGAAATAGGCATGAGAGGGCCATTCTTAGTGAGGGGCAAGGAAAACAGCAGCCCCCCTCCATTAACAGGATATAGACTTCCCTGCCCTGCAGTTCTGGTGACTGACCATGTGGAGAGGAGAGACAACAGCGGGATAATCAAGCTGCTATGTTGTACAGGGCACTGAAATGGGAAGATGGGAGTGAGAGGGACAAAATGAATGGTGCACGATGTCCTAAGTTCAGACTCATACACGAGGAGTCTTCACCACAGTGATGGCCGTAATCATATTTTCAGGAAAAAAAATGGCAGCCAAGAAAGGATGTTGACTGTATCTCTTTCTTTCACAGAAAATAAATATTAAAAAGGGGGATTTATAGCCCAACCTTGGGTCCTGTATCCAACTTTATTAAAAAAAAACTTATTAGGTCATGCATTCACAGGGTTCAAAATTCAAAAGGTACCAAAGAATTTGCAATGAAAAGCCTCCCTCCCACCTTGTTCCCCAGCCATCCTGGAGGTAATCAACATTAGCATTGTGTTCTGTATCCTTTCGGATATCCGTGTATATTCCAGCACATAAGCACCATCTCTCACTACCCTCCCCACTTTTCACAGGCATCATACTATGCACATTTTTTTTGCATTCTGCTTTTATTATTTAAAAACATATCATGGAGATTGCCACATCTTAGTACATAAAGAATTTGCTCATTTTTTATTATAGTTTTTTTCCTGATATTTGCTGCATTTGACCTTATCTCTGTATTTTTTATAGAGATATAATTGACATATAACATTATATTAGTTTCACTACAACATAGTGATTCATTATTTGTATATACTGCAAAATGATCACCACAATAAGTCTAGTAAACTGTTATAGTTTTTTTAATTGAAAAATATAGCCTATACAGATAAAACTGTTTAATATATAAATGTATAGCTTTAAGAATAACAAGAACACAAGCACCCACCATCCAGGGTAAGAAAGAAGGTATTAACAGGGTTTTCGAAGCCCCCCTGGGTGCTGCTCTCCCATACCATCTTTACCTCCCTTCCCAGACCCTTCAGAGGTAACCTCTGTCCTGACTTTGGTGAATTATTCCTTTTGTTTATAGATTCACCACTCACTTATGTATCATTAAACAGTGTATTATTGGGTTTGAGAGCCTGAGTGGCAAGCACAAAACTAGCTTTGTAAGGAAAGGGGCATCACATCCCTCTTAGATGGAGACTCATGAGAAACCAGAATCTCATAGGGGCCTTCAGTGACAAGGTCAGGAGTGAGTTCTGGAAAACAGTGGACTCACCAACAGCCAGGGTATCCGGCAGGGCTGATGGCTGGGACAGGACCCAGGCCTCTGTCAGACATTCGATCAAAGGGAGTAAACTGCTCTCTTATTTTGAGCTGCTGAGCTCCACATGGCCTATCCATGGCACCCAGGAGTACTCAAGGAACACATCTCTAGAGTGAAATGAATGACTAAGCCTATTCAGGCTGCTAGGTATTGGAAAGGAGACCGGGAACTTCATCAGCACATGGCCAACAAGGACAGGCCAGTGTTACAGGCACTTGGTGCTGATAGCTGCAGGGCCTGTTGAGGATTTTGCCATTCCCAGATTTCTAATGGGAGACTATGTTATTTTGGTGCTATGGTGAGTTATCGTTTGGCTGTCTGCTGTGCAGCTCCCCATATTTCATGGGTGTTGTCTCCCCTTGCTACTTTCTCCACTTTTTTAGATTTTTTTGTGTGTGGAGGTATAATAGACACATAACATTATATTAGTTTCAGGTGTACAACATATGATTCGATATTTGTATACACTGTGATATGATCACCACAATAAGCCTAGTTACCATCCATCACCATATATAGTCACAAATTCTTTTTTCTTGTTATGATCTTTTAGATTTTGTATCTTTAAAACAGTTCTTTTACAGTAATTCTATTGAGTATTTGGCTGGTAGCAAGATTAAGTGGAAGCATTTCATCCACAGGCTTTACCAAAAAGCCTATACAACTTTTTAGAAGAAATAGTAATGATGAACTTCATTTATCAATATAAATTTAACTTAAATACTATGTAGCATAAAACTTTATAAACTTGATAAAATAAAGCAGCTTAGTTCTTTAGTCAAACACACCCAAAATTATATTTAAAAAAGAATTTTGCCTTCATTTTTATGGACTTTATATTAGTTTCTCACCCAAATTCATATGATGAAATCCTAACCTGCAGTGTGATGCAATTAGGAGGTGGTGCCTTTAGGAGGTAATTAGGTTTAGATGAAGTAATGAAGGTTGAGCTCTGTCTTCACATGAGTACAGCCATGTTTGTCCGTTCCATGGACCTACAGCCACCAGCACATAAAGAAATATAACGCAGTTTTCTGTGCGGTGGGAACTGGCCCTTCTCCCACAGAGAGAGTTGCAATTTGTCAGATTACAAGACTCTTTGGGCGTGGTAGCCCGGAGCGCACTGGCCATCTGTGCCAGGCTGGGACGATTGCCAGGGGACTCAATGCACGTACACCACTGATAACTATTTGTGCATGGGAACACCAAATACTTACTCTGCAAAAGCTTGCTCTGAAACTTGGCCATACTATACAAGCTTCCGGAAATTAGGGCCTGGTGGGAGTCTCGCCTGCGGGGGGGACGCCTTGCCCAGGACCTCTGTCCATCGAAACTCCCGCCTAGCCGTGTCAGTTGAAGGGACTCTCCCCCATGTAAGGGCGTGGATGTTGTAAGTACCCAATCTGATGTTTCTCTCTTGGTCAGTCTGACGTTTCTCTTTTCGATCGACCTGATGCTTTTCCCTCTTGTTATTTGACCTATTCGGATTTGCTTGCTGCCTTTGCCTTTACCCTTCCCTATATAATAAAGTATATATTCAGTCCATTCGTCTGGGTTGGAAAGTTTCTTTTACATCTCCTATCGAATCCACCAAACCTCTCAAAACAAGCTCCCATGATAGAATTAGTTTCTTTATAAGAATAGAAAGAAACTAGAGCTGGCCCTCTCAGCCATATGAGGATGCAGCGAGAGGCTGGCTATCTAGAAGCCAGGAAGCAGGTCCTCATCAGACACTGGTTCTGCTGGCACCTTGATCTCAGGTTTCTTAGCCTCTAGAATGGTGAGAAATAAATGTTAATTGTTTAAGTCACCATCTATGGTATTATTGTTATAGCAGCCTGATTTCACTAAGACACTCAATCATGTCCGTATTTTTTCTTCTCTGGCCTCACCATATTTTTATTGCAACAAACCATAAGATAATTAAATACCTACATCAGGATCAAGGGATTGAGAAAGGTTTCTTTGGGGGAGATTTGAGAAACTCATGAAGAGATTTGGGGCAACTCATTACTTTGTCAAAGAGACTCAGGGGTACTTGCTCTACTGACGGATTTTCTTTTTCTTAATTGTGAATTTCATCTGAAGTAAGCAGCAGTCTTAAAGTACAAGTATTTTTCTCTAATATTGATTTTGTGGTAGATAACTCTCAAGGGTATCTCTGTAGCCCATGCCTTTCTCCTCCATAAACTGTTTCCATAACTGTGGTGATAGGTCACCTTTCTTGTCACCTCTCTGATCATAAGGAAATAGGTATTAGCCAAAACCATACTGCTTGCAGGAATCTGGAAGTAGAAACCTACTTCATACTTCTTGAAATTACATGTTCTCAGTTTAGGGATTAGGATGGCATCACACTGTCCAAATTCCTGGGAGAATTCATTGGCCTCCCTTGGGTCATCTGTCCATCTCTGGTCAATGTCTATGACCAGTGAGGAGTACGACATAGTACAATAGTAGGGACCTCCAGCCCAACCCCATGTTTATGGAAGATTGAAAATGATGGAACACACGATATCACTATGATTGGAGGACCGTCATTATCCAAAATGTCAATAAACTGTGAGAAACTATCTTTATGAGCAGAAAGCTGCAATAATAATATACTGAAGTCAAAGAAGAAGAATTTATAGGATGAGATGATTAACAGTGTCAAAGAGCATAAAGCAACACCATTTGCTTGTTTATTTTCAAATATGCAGTTTCAATAGTTTGGAGGGAGCCTGAAATAATTATAGTATGTAAATAAAGTAGAGAGAGAGGATTTATAAAGCAAAGGCCAGAAATTTACACTATGCATTTTATAAATTTGGCAGCAAAAGAAAGTAGAAAAAGAACTGTGACCCATTTGTAAAATATTTCTTGTTTTCAATGTCCAAAACATTAATACTCTGATGGGTTTTTCATGTGTTTTAAAATCAAAAGTAAAATTCTTAAAGAATTTTCATACTATAGAAAACCGTACTTAACATGATCCATGTAAGAGGATTTGGTAAAATGCAGATCCAATTCATGCCCACAGTTTTAACAGACTACTAAAAGGTTCTCACATATAAAAGGATACAATGATCAGGTCCTCCTGATGGATTAAGGAATTCTGTTTCTTGAGGATCTTCAAGTGAGTTGACTTCTTTTTTATGTTTAAAGTTAAGTCAGAGTTAAAATGAGATTTAAGATTTCTATTAGGAGTTAACTGTGGCAGCGACCAGAATGTCCATATTATAATGTGCAACTTTGAGTGTATAAGTTAAAGGTCTTTGATTGTAAACACCAGGAATGGGCTCCGGCTTGCTTACATGTTAGAAGGATAATAGGGCGATTCACAGAAGCAAAGGAAAACTGAACTAGCTTCTGGAAGCACAAGAACTAGGGCTGCTTTGAGAAACTCAGTGAAAGCTGAGGGACCATCTTTCCGAGGTCCTGCTTTAAGTCGAGTCTGCCCCAACAGCCTTGCATCTCTAATCTCCATTCAAGATTTTTAATTCTTGAGAGAGAAATTTAACTGGCCAAGTCTGGATCAGGTGAATCCCTCTACCTCAGGATTAATATCTCATGGCCAGAAGACACAATCATAGTGACTCAGAATAATGGTGAGCTATTACAATTTCCATCTACTATTTGAACTGGTTTCTCTCTGATTCTTCCATTTCTCTCAAGCTGCTTTGAGTATCATGTTTTATTCATCCTTGTACATGACCTATCCACATCTTGTATGTGACTCAAAAACAAAATATTAATAATTAAATTTAACGAGAACTTGCTATGGCCCAATCTCTGTTCTGAATGTTTTACATATATTATCTCACATGAGATACTTATTATTATCTCCATTTAACAGAAAAATAAACTGAGGCATGGAGTATATAACTTTTTCAATTCAGTTACAATGTAGTAGAGACAGGATTTTAACTAAGCTGTTGACTGCTGAGCTGTGAGCTTAATCATGCTGTACCTGCTTCAATAAATGCTTATTAAACAATCTTTTATTTAAAAAAGCAATAACTGTGCGATATCACTTATATGTGGAATCTAAAAGAGCTGAACTCACAAAAACAGAGAATAGAATGGTGGTTACCTGGGGCTAGGGGTGGCGAAATTAGGGAGATGTTGTTTAAGGGTACAAACTTGCAACCAGTAGATAAACAAGCCCTAGAGATCTAATGCACAGCATAGTGATTACAGAAAATAATACTGTATTATAAACTTCAAAGTTGCTAAGAGATTACATCCTAATTGTTCCCATCACAAAAAAGAAATGATAATTATGTGATGTGATAGAAGTATTAGCTAACGCTATGGTGGTGGTAATCATATTGCAAAATATAAGTGTATCAAATCAACATGTACATCTTAAACTTACACAATATTATATGTCAGTTATACATCAAATAAATAAATAAATATATAAGCAGTAATTCTTGTCTCTTTTTGAAAAGGCTAATATTGTTTATTTGAAGTGGACTAAAAGTCGTTTTTCTTTTCTCCCAAGCCTGAGCAAGACTGATCGTTAGATCCTCTTTCTAGAGATGAACCTCCATGGCCATGAATTAAATATCCATGTTTCCCCATTTCTGCACCAAATCACATCCCCTTTCACCTACTAAGGACATTGCTCCAACAATTGTGCCTCTTTCTTCTCCATCATCGCTATTTTTCTTTCTCTCCTGGATCATCGTCCTCAACATACAAACAACTATAAAACATCTCTTCACTCACTTCCCCACCAGCTACTGCTCCATTTCTTTGCTCCTCTTCATAGCAAAACTTCTAGAAAGAGTACTCTGTATTTCCTATCTTGAGGTGTTTTCCTCCCATTGTAAACTGTCTCTAATAAGGTGCTCCCCAGCCCCACTTCTGAACATGCCCCTGTCAAGGTCATCTATGACATACTCACTGGAAAGTCAATAGTCAATTCCAAATCCTCAATCCTAGACACCATTGATCACTGTTTCTTCCTCAAAACACCTTCCTCACTTGGCTCTCAGGACCCTATATTCTTCTTGTTTGCCTCCTACCTCACAAGCTGTTTCTTTTTCAGTCTCCATTACCCATTTCTCTTCATCTCCCTGACCTCCTAGTGATGGAATGGCCTAAAGCTCAGCCCTTGGACTCTTTCCTCCTTTATCTACATACATTTCTGTGATGATTTTCTATCTTATGACTTGAATACCATCTCTGTGCTTGTGGCTCTCCAAAATTTATCTCCAACCCAAACCTCTCCCTCAAGCCTATACCCTTAATATCCAACTCCCTACTTGTTATCCCCACTTGGATGCCTATCCACGTGTTTTACACCTATTACATTCAAAACAAATCTTCACCTCATACCAAATTTATATTTCTAGTGTTCACAACGAAACCCTTCGTTCATCCTGGACTTCGGGAAGAGAAAAATCCAAATGGTCCTGGAAGCTCATTTCCTTCCAACTTTTGGTAGTTCAGCAGACAGCTAGCTCACTGGGATTGAACCAGTCTGTGAAGAGATAGGCCTCTAGCTGATGTCATCATTCTCAGCATGCAAGGCTGTCCCTGGGCCCTTAATATGCAGAGCTTGACCCTCTGCATATACAATCCCTAGCATTGCTCCTGGTCAGGAGATTACTTGATGCATTCCTTGTTACATAGAGAAACTATGCATCCCCCAGCCTCTTTTAGGCTAATCTGTAAATATGTAACAAGCTGTGGGGTCAAGGCCGCCTTTCTCGTTCAAAACTTTCATATCCTCTCTGTTGGCTAAGGCAGGCCCTTTCTGCTGGAAATTTGGTGCATACAGAACATCTATGCTCGGCCCATGCTGTGGAACAATGAGATTTCAGGGAACCGCGGGTGTTCTGCTAATTCTCTGCTTGTAAGACCATCTCCCATAAGCTCTATGTCGTATTTACACCGTGTGGCATTAGTGATGTGTGTTCGTGACACCGTTGAATGACAGACCTTTTCCTCTCTTTCACACTCCTCAACCAATCTGTCAGCAACTCTTATCAGCTCTGCCTTCAATATGTATTTGGAGTATGGCCATTTCTCATCATGCTCCCTACTACCATCTGATCTAAGATGCCATCATCTCTCCACTGAGTGATTTAGGTTCTTAAGTGGTTTCTCTACTTCCATCCCTGCCTCCTATACAGTCTATTTACAAGGCAGCAGCACAGGGACCCTTTTGAAATGAAAGTGAAATCATGACACCCTTTTGTCAAAACCCTCCAACGAGTCCCCATCTCACTCAAAGTGAAAGCTAAAGTTCTGATAGACACTGGCCCACAGCCTGACTTGATCCACACCCCTCTGAGCTCTTGGATCTCAGTTCCTACTACATAACCCTTCGTTCACTGTATTAGTTTGCTAGGGCTGCCATAACAAAGCACCACAGACTGGCTGGCTTACACAACAGAAATTTATTTTCTCATGGTTCTGGAGGCTAGAAATCTGAGATCAAGATATTGACAGAGTTGGTTTCTTCTGAGGCCTCTCTCCTTGCCTTGTAGATGACTGTCTTCTTTCAGTGCCTTTACATAGCCTTTCCTCTGTTTCTATGACCTAATCTCCTCTTCTTGTAAAGATACAGGACATATTGGATCAGGACCCCCCCTAATGATCTCATTCTAACTTAATTACCTCTTTAACCACCATATCTACAAACACAGTCACCCTCTGAGGTAGTAGGGATTTGGACTTCCACATATGAATTTTTAGGGGAACACAATTCAGCCCAACATACTCACTCTGAGCAGGCCCACTAGCCCTCATGCAGGTCTCAGAGTTTATGTCTGGAGTGTTCCTACCTCAGGTCCAGCACCAGATGTTTTTATCTGCCTGGACAACACTTCCTCCAGGTATCTCTATGACTCTATTTCACACCTCATTAAGGCTTAATGAATATACCATCCTTTCTAGAAGGATTTGTCTACCCAACTTTTTAAAAATTACAACCCTTGAACCCACATTCCTCCCCTTCATTTCCCTCCATAGCACTCATTATTTTGTTTATCATCTGTCTCTCCTAATTAAAATATAAGCTCCATGAGGACCTTTATTAACTGCTGCATCTTGAATTTAGACTAGTGCCTGGCACATAGTCAGCATCCAGTAACTATTTGCTGAAAATTGAATTCATCAATGTCCGAATTAGTTGGTTTCTGAATATGGCCTAGGTGTGCAAAAATCTGCTCATTTCTAAATCCAATTAAAAAATAAGTTATAAATAAAAAGTCAGAGTTCGTGTAGCAATACAATGGTATTAATAAATAGAAAATATACTTAATGGTAGAAACAAGTGGCATAGTGGTTCAGTTTGATGCACTCTGCTTTCGTGGCCCAGGTTCGTGAGTTCAGATTCTGGGAGTGGACCTACGTCACTCGTCAGCTATAGTAGCATCCCACATACAAAATAGAAGAAGATTGGCATAGATGTTAGCTCAGGGCTAATCTTACTCAGCAAAAAAAATGATAATGTTAAATGGAAACCTCCATTACATCTTCTCTTTTCAAACCAACCTATTCTGTGAAATTCTATAAGAGTAAGCATAAATTCACTTTATTGTTTTCTAACCTTAAAAAAGACTTTTTTTTCCAGATGGACAAATACTCCTGAAAAAAAAAAATGACCTCTTTGCAAATGGGCAGATACTGTCCCCCAGGCACCAAAGCAGGTGTGAGAATCCCGAATCGAGTCTCTGGAACCACCAGAGACTTGAGGGGAGAGCAGTGGCTGTTGGAACAGACATAGCCCAGAGTTGTACCAAAGGCAAGTGCAGAGGCACTTTCTTTGTTGAGTTTTGCTTCCACCTGATGCTTCTTGGAAGCGGAGTGTGGTTGTTAATACGTCAGAAAGATTGGGGGCTACACATGGGAAGAGGAAGAGCTGGAGCACTACTCAGTAAATACTTTAAAGTGCCCCAGGGAAGTGCCTGGAGTGAGGGAGACTGTTTACCAAACAAAGCTTATATTATCACATTTCATATTTTGCCTGGCTCCGGAGATGTGAGCTACATGAAAATGCATTCGACTGTGGCATTCCTCTGCTCCGCTGGCTTTAATTAAACTTGCTTTGTGCTTAGGAAATTAGCAAACTCTTTGCAGTTGAGGGGAGAAAAACATAGGTTATTCACATGGGTAGATTTTTCCCTTTAACTCACACAGCTCAAATGCTTTGTCATAGTCAGTGACTCTGGTGGCCACAGCACAGTGCCAAAATCCATTAGCAGAGTGTGCTCACCACGCCTGTGGAATGGAATTGCCACTTACTTCTAGAGCACATGATTGATGGCATCAGAGAGGAAGGTCACTGGATTCTGGCCCCCATCAGAGATCTGTCACTTTGTGAAATGGTCCCACAGCAATGAGTAGAAGTGATGGATACTATTGTTGGACCAACAGAGGCAGTGGCATGGGAGGAGGGGTTCCTGGCCTTTCCAGCTTACAATACTCCATTTCATATGCAAATGACTGACTGCTGTTGGAGGTTGGAGACCACAACAAACTACCTTTCACATGCTTCAAAGGAATAACATTATCTGTTGAATTGTCAGGCATGAAAAATTAATCCTCTGGTGGCAGCAGGCTGCAATATTTCGGTTAAGAGGTAAGGGGAATCCGTGAGTGGAAAGAAAACACAAGCCCTCTTTGCAGAGATGGGGATGATTCCACTTCACTTAAGTGGAAAACACAAAGCTGGCCAAAAGTGATGAAGGCACATAACAAAATTGATTCTAAAGCAGAAATTTGAAATTCCACAAGCCTTAAATCTTTTGGAGGCCAAAAATGACCTGGTGACATATGCTTTTAAGTGAGTCACAGAAACTACAAATAGCCCTCCTGCGGCAGGTCAGACTTGCCCAGTCACAGAAGACCACAGCCTACGTAATGATCTTCCAAAACTTTCAGAAAAGACAACCGTTCCTTAATTACTTCCCTTACCCACTTACAACTTCTTGGATTCCTTGAATAATGTGAATTTCTTAATTCACTCATTATGCTCTCTGCTCCAGCCTCCTCCTCCGGAATGTCCCCAGTGTCTTCTTGTCTTTGTATATGCTACGTCTGAAAGAACGTTTCCCAAGTGGGGGAGCTGTCTACTTTGGTAGATTTGGGGACTTCAAATGGGCCTTGTTTTATATTCATGTGGCATCATTGTTGTTGGTACTTAGAAACGAGTCAAGCAGCCTTAGAGTGGGTCAGAGATCTGATTGATTGATAAGTCATAATGCTCATCTGGGAGTTTCATGGCGTAATACCTAGAAACTGCTGGACTTAAGTTCAAGTCCTAACAGTCTAGTCTGAATTCCCTATGTGCCTTGCCTCTGCATTGGTCTTCCTACTATTTGGCATGTTCATTTTCTTACATCTGGCCTTGAGTTCCCGAGCAGGTAATGTATTTCCAATTTTTGGCACAGATTGTACCAAAATTGTCACTCTTTTCCTCCACTCAAAGCTCTGGAAAGAGACAGGCATGCAACTTTGAGGGGGGTAAAAAGTGCCTCTCTCCAAGGAAAGAATTTATTGCCTTAGACACACATCCATGGGAAATGATTCACAAGACATATTTCGAGGGGCTCTTATCTCGATATTCCCATGCCTTAAAGGGGCATCTCTATCCTCTACACCCTCCTTTGCCTAATGAACATTTACATCTACTTTTAGTCACAACCTGAATATTGCTTCCTCAAAATGGCTTTCTCTGATTATTGAGTCAAGAATAGAATCCCATATTGTACCCTTTCCCATCATCTTAATCCCCTTTGGGGTCTTTTCCTCAATCGCTCTTGCAAATTTTCAATATCGCACATGGGAAAACCTGCCTGTTCTGTTTACTGCTGTATTCCTGCATCTGTCATCATGGCTTGCCTGTAATGAACAAATTTTTTTTTGTTGAATGAATAGATGAATGGATTAAAATTCCGCTATCAAGAAAATGCAACTCTCCCTTAGAGTGGGAACACACAGATATTCAGAGCAATAATAGCACCTTCCCTAGGAGGAGGTTCTGATAGGAAGAAAGTGCTGTTTCTAAGAGTGGAGGGCAAGAACCATGCAGGCAGTGGCTAGAGTGACTTGCCTATAGGAACATCTGCAGGCAAATCACTTCACCCCCAAGTCTACTCACTCACCTGTTAGCTAGGGTTGTTATAAAAATGGCATTAACTATGGCTTCCCTATTCTGACTGTTGGTTCTTAATCCCCAAAAGGGTTGGGATCTGAATGATTAGCCTCAAAGACTAGTCCTAGTTATCAAAGACTGATGGGGGCTGCAAGGTGAGAGCTGGGTTGCAAAACAGAAGTGTCCTTTTCTGTGGTTGTCTGAAATCAATATGTAAGAGTCCCTTGTGGAGGGTGGGGAGCTGAGTGCGTCATGGCTGGTAGAGGAATACGTCACTGAAGATGGTTAAAGCTGATGCCACAACAGAAAGTGTTTTGAAGAAGTGAGGACATTGAAAGTTTGACCATAAAACTTTGAAAAGATAAAAAAAAAAAAGAAAGCTTGAATCCCAAGTTAGGTACATTATAAAGAGGTAGAGAGCAACAATCCATCAGAGAGGCGGTCAGAAGGCAATCAACTTTTTTTTTTGTGAGGAAGATCAGCCCTGAGCTAACATCCATGCCAATCCTCCTCTTTTTGCTGAGGACGATCGGCCCTAAGCTAACATCTATTGCCAATCCTCCTCCTTTTTCTCCCCAAAGCCCCAGTAGATAGTTGTATGTCATAGTTGCACATCCTTCTAGTTGCTGTATGAGGGACGCGGCCTCAGCATGGCCAGAGAAGTGGTGCGCTGGTGCGAGCCCAGGATCTGAACCCCAGGCCGCCAGTAGCAGAGCGTGCTCACTTAACGGCTAAGCCACGGGGCCGGCCCTCAGAAGACAATCAACTTTTAAAGCATTTTTCTTGTGCTGCAGGGAAGTTTTCTGAGATCCAGGTATTGGGGTGTCATTGTTAAGATGATAGATACCCTGACCCAGGCTACACGGGGCAGGGCTGACCTAGCCTTTATTCACAATGGCTCAAAACTTGCACATTAACTCCCTGGATTTGGGCCATCCCAAGACCAAATATTAACATAAATTAATAAGGATGAAAAATGCCTTCTAATATTTTTCCTCACTTCTCATCAAATGAAACATCCAATTCTCACTTGTTTTAGTCTGGTTTTCAGGTTATGGCCACCTCATCCATTTCTGTCTTCTTAAAACAGGATTTGAAATTGTATGGAATGGGACCAGACCTAGTTGATAACAAAGGCATAATATAATGGCTAACAATGTAAAGTTACATTAGAACTTTGGACCACAACTTGATTAAGTAATTGACATTACTTAAGTGCTTAGGGGAGAGGTGGCTGCAATTCTAAACAGAGTGTTCAGTGAAAACATCACAGAGGTGACTTTGTTCAGGAATAGAAGGATTCCCCAAGCCAAGAAATCACAACGTGCAAAAACACAGATGTGAAGACTCCAGATTATTGCATATTTCTACTAGTTAGATATGGGTGTAGCAGAGAGCTCAGTGGGGTGGGGCAGGGGGAGAGCGGGGAGAGGATGGAGAATGATGAGTCTAGAAAGGTAAACAAAAGTCCTCACAAGATCGTATAAAAGGGATTATATTTAAAAATAACTATCCCAAAGGATTAACACAAAAATCAAATGAATAATGGATGAGAGAACTTTGAAAAGCATAGAATGTAAGAGAGCATTATTATTCATTGTATGAATTAGGGCAAGTTAATCCATGCTCTCCAATCCGTAGTTTTACTCATTTGTCAAAGAGAAAAAAAATAATAAAATAATTAGTCTGCTTTGAGACCAGCATGGAAGAAATGAGATATTTAAGCACTAGAAAATGTCTTGACAAATCCATACTGGTTTGCACATGTATGGTATTATTGTTTATCTTAGGAAAGGATAGATAAACATAGTATAAGTAAATGTTTATCTGCATATTTTGAAGGACTTTTAACTCTTAGAGAGTTCCCAGGGTGGGGTGGGGAGATCAATTTTCTATTACAAGCAAGAAAAGATTGCCTCTCATGCGACTATATATTAAAAAGAGACAACAAACAATAACAAAAACAAAAAAACAAGAAAAGAGCTTCTCAGTTGAGGTTCTAAATTAAGCACAGGTTTGGAAGAGTCCTGATCTGAAGAATGGTCTGGATATCAAATAGATTCCTAATATGGAGGCGCACCTCAAAGTTTCCTTTTCAGTACTGCCCAGGTACCAGACCTGAAACAGACCAAGATGAGTGAGAAGGATGCTCCAGCTGCCCTCATCACCCATCACCAGCCACCACCAAGCTCTCCACTCTTCCCGGATTGCTCTTGTGCAGTGTACACCTGCTGTACTAATCCCAAAGAGATTCCTATCCATGTGGTACTAACTTGTGAAATGACCCCAGGCAGTTCCTCAAATTTTTTAACTCTATTTTCAGTTTGTGTATTTTGTTTATCTCAGTAGGAAAATTCAATTCCCGTGTTTGAATTTCTTATTGTTAAAATGGGGGGCATATCTGAAAGATAGAGTCCGGTCTGTGTTTCCTCTGTATTTTTTAAAATGAACAAAAAAACCCAACCCAATTTTTTAGTCCAGAAGAGAATAATTCAGAGAAACTTAAGCTTTTTGGTGGGTGGAGGAGATTTATTAAACATTAACTATGCTAACCCCAAGACACTAACGGTGATCCCAAACTCTGAGGTGTTTAGTTGGAGAAACAAAAATCAGACTCTTATATTGAAAAGACTTTATGGATGCTCAAAAAATAATAATTATCATTTATCAAGCACTGATTATATGCTCAGCACTGTTAAAATAGCACATATATTTATGTTATATATATATATGTCATATGTGTATATATGTGTTACATGTATATATATATAATCTCATTTACCCCTCACATCAAAACTATGAGATAAATAGTGTCACCCTCATTTTGAAGATGGACAAATTTAATCTCACAGAAATTAAGTAACTTTCAAGATCACATAGCTAGTTATGTGACAAAGATGAGATTCCATCTGAGGTCTGGCCTCTCTAATTCCCATGTTCTTAGCCACCAGGCTCAACAGCACCTGTTCAAAGAAAAACATCAGTAAATAAGGTATTCTACCTCTGATGAATCTGGTGCTTTATATTAATGTGGGAGCAAAGTTGTCTATTTCTGACATCCTGTGGCTCGCAGGAGAAAATTTTGAGTACGTGGTTGAGCCACCTAGCAAGTTTCCTAGAGTTAGGTCTTGCCTAGGTAGTATTTGTATCTGGTTGAACTGCTACAAATTCTTAAGAAAAAAAATCCCAAAAAACAGATCCATCCATACGTATGAACAAAAAGATCTCAAATCGAAACAGATTATTTAGGGGTTATTTACCTTTTTGATTACCCATGGCACTCTCCCTCTGTATTAGCATAAAGAATTCCAAATAATTTATTAGTAAGAGTTTTTAAAGCCAACTCTAAAAATCTCTCTCATAAAAGCCATCAAGTATTTCAGGGATAATTAAGTCAATAGATTATCTATTTATCAAAATGGAAAAAGTTTATCCCCTTGTATACAGCAATTCCTCTTCTAAGAATTCATTTTACAGAAAATTTCACACATATACTTAAAGATATATAGAGGGTTGTCCATTAAAGCATTGTTTCAATAACAAAAGACAAGAAACAATACAAAGATCCATCTGTGGGAAGAGGTTGAAACCATCCTTTCTTAAACGAATAGTTCTCATGCATTACTATGGGCCAAGTACTGTTTTGGGCACTGGGATTATATCAATGAAAAGAGCTGACATTCTATAAATGACATCCCTATAATGGCAAACCATGCACCCATTAAAGAGAGTCAGGCTTTCTCTGCTAGTGAACTGAACACTATGTTTAGCGAAAAGAAGAACCAAGTTAAAGAACAATTTTTATAATATTCTAATCCGTGATATAGAACATGTGTGAGAGGATGCGGGTGTGGATATGTATATGTGTCTGGGTGTGGGTGTTTTTCTGTTTGTTTCAGGTCTGCTAAAGTTGATGGGGGCGGTGCTCCTGTTTCCGGGATAAACTATACTTTGATGCTTTAAATCGCAACGAGATGGAAATTTCAGGACACCAAGAGAGAGAATATTCAACAGATTTCATGAAATTTTTATTTTCTCTCAAATGCAGAAAATAAAAAATAGATATTATCACCTCTACTTTCAGGCCTCTTCCTATTGCTTGGAAGAATTTTCAATCATTTCATTGTCCTTGGGCCTTTAATTTGGTACTCACCCCTTGATGACCCACGATGGAGCTGGTACTCAGGGCTTATAACTAAATCAAGTCACCAGAGGGCTTGACTGGGTCTGGTCCCAGCAGGAAAGGAGTAGGTGATGCAGACAGTCCTCCTGACAATATCTTGGATTTCCCAGGGATTGGAGCGGGTGGCCGTTGACAAAATTCAATCACACCCCTGCCTACGCTGAATTCCATTACAACTCGCCCTTGTTTAATTTTGCATTCAAAAGGGTGAGTTTGTTCCTAACCTATTTAGTAAGACATAAATATCAAAAAAGAGCAAGGAAACAGATTCTTAAAAAAAAACACACACACATTTGGGGATTTGAAAATGTGCTTCAATCAATCTCCCTCAGTGTGGTTATGCAGATGACTTAGAGGAAAGCATTCAGCAAGCTTGTTTGGCATATCTTGCTTTAGAGAAGTGACCATAATCTATCTCCCTCTCATCATTGCCCACAAGAAGGAAACATCTTTATATGGCTGTTTGGCAGTTAAGGGAGGGATAGTTTCTCAGTTCTCATTTGGGAATTGCCCTGAGAATTCTCACTCTGTGTGTGTGTGTGTTTATGGAAACGTTTCCAGTAGTTGCCTCTGGGGAGCGGGCCTGGGGATTTAAGGCTTGGGATGGGAAGGAGATTACTTCTTTAAAATCAATACTTTATTTTGCAATAATGTCAGGTTTACAGGAAAGTTGCAAAGATAGTACAGAGTTGTCATATACCCCTCATCAAGTTTCCCTTATTTTTTTTTCAAATTTTTTTGTTGTGGTAAAATACACATAACAAAATTTACCATTCTAACTACTTCTAAATATACAGTTCAGAGATATTAAACACATTCATAATGTTGTGCAACCATCATCCTCATCGTCCATCTCCATAATTCTTTCCATCTCGTAAAACTGAAGCTCCATCACAATTAAATACTAACTCCCCATTCCCCCATCCCCCCAGACCCTGGCAACCACAATTCTACTTTCTGTCTCTAAGATTTCGACTACTCTAGGTACCCTATATAAGTGGAATTATATAGTATTTGTCTTTTTGTGACTGGTTCATTTCACTTAGCATAATATCCTCAAGGTTCATTCATATTGTAGCATGTGTCAGAATTTCCTTCCTTTTTAAGGCTGAATAATATTCCATTGTATGTATATGCCACATTTTATTTATCCATTCATCCTTTAACGGACACTTGGTTTGCATCCATGTTTTAGCCATTGTGAATAATGCTGCTATGAACATAGGGGTACAAATATCTCTTAGAGCCCTTGCTTTCAATTCTTTTGTATTTACCAAGAAGTGGAATTGCTAGATCATATGATAATTCTATTTTTAATTTTTAAAGGAACTTCCACACTGTTTTCCACAGCAGCTGCACAATTTTATATTCCCACCAGCAATTCACAAGGATTCTAATTTCTCTACATCCTCGCCAACACTTTTCATTTCCTGTTTTTCTGATAGGCCCCTATTTTTAACATCTTTCATCACCCTAGTACATTTTTCACAACTAAGAAACCAAGAACTAAGAAACCACAACTAAGAAACAATAGTATATTACTATTAACTAAACTCTACATTTCACTCAGATTTGACTAATTTTCTTCATTAATGTCCTTTTACTATGAGACTTCATTTTTTTTTTTTTTGGTGAGGAGATCAACCCTGAGCTAACATCTGCCGATCCTCTTCTATTTTGCTGAAGAAGATTGGCCCTGGGCTAACATCCGTGCCCATCTTCCTCCACTTTATATGGGACGCTGCCACAGCATGGCTTGAGAAGCAGTGCATTGGTGCACGCCCGGGATCCAAACCGGTGAACCCTGGGCTGCCACAGCGGAGCGCGCGCACTTAACCGCTTGCACCACCGGGCCGGCCCTGAGACTTCATTTTTACTTTATACTTTTTTGCAATGATTCAAATTGTTAATCTGGTGCATCATTTCTTCCAATGCATAAAAATGTTAAAATACAAAAAAACTCCAACGTACATATTTAGTTTATGATTACTTTTCATGATTTAAAATCTGTTTAATATTTATTTCTCAAACACCTAAAATATGACAGACACTCTGAGGAACTCAGAGGAGATGGTTGGGAAGGAAAGTGCAGTCTGTTCCCTTAATTTGTTTCCAATGTATATTTTCTAAGTTATATACATTTTTGCAAACAAATATTTTACCTGGAATTATTAGTAACTGAATTATAAGAATTGTTACAAATTCTGTTATAATGTTAAAGGATGTTCATACTTCATATTCCAGGCACCATGTAAGGCGTTTTACATGCTTTACATGCATTATCTCTCTTACACCTCTCAGCAACTGCTAACAAATAAGTGGGTATTGTTTCTACTATCTATGAAAACCTGAGAAACCCAGGAGTTGGACAACTTGTATAAGGAAAAACAGTTTGTAACAGAGCTAGAATTTGAACCTCTTCCTTTATGATTCCGAAGTCTCTATTTTCACTCTGCCATGCGGTTTCTCTTAACAAGTTAAACTTCACCATCATAAGATCAAATCAGTTGACTTTGCTATTTCTGAACGCAAGCTAACTGACAGGACAGGTAAATGAAGGCAAGAAGGCAGGGGACAGTAAAATAAAAAAGGAGATTCACCAAAAGGAAAATCAATGCACATTAATTTTGCACATTTTGCATAATCTTTAACGGCCCCTTTAAATCACAGTGTGCTCAAGACATTAGGAATATAAAGCACACTCCACTTCCGTGTTCCCTAATGTGCTTGTAGCTCATACCTGGAACTGCAGTCCACTATGATTTGTTCCCATTTTCATTAAATCTTGGGCTTTTAAAAAATTTTATTTCTTCCTCCTGCAGATTCACCCATAAAATACGTTGAGGAATCATATCTTCTCTGGAGGCCGTTTTTTCCAGGTACTGTATATTTCAAAGTGATGGCCCAGAGGTGGAATAGAGATTAAGTGGAGGAAGATGCATTGAGAGGGAAGCTGCAACTTTGGTTAAAAGAATAATGCAGAGAGAGACTTGAAGAGGAAATAGGTTCTTGGCTTAAAGTATCGTCTTCTCTTAATACGGATAAGGGTTGGCACTTTTCACCAGAGTTGTATTTTCATGAAAGTCTCTGTTTATTCACAGGTCTTTAAAGCTTGGAAAGTAAAGACTCAGCTAGGAAGTTTGAAAACTTATTGAAATTCAGACTTCTCTAGAAGCTTAGCTTTTTCTGGATGGAGTATACATTTAAGATTTGGTTAAGTACTTATCTAGTTTAGGTTTAGTCACTATTTCTGGCTGGAGAGAGTGTTAGAATAGTTACTTATGAGATTAAGACAGTATAAAAACTTTGAATATAACTGTGCCTAATTTACCAAGAAGGAAGGTGGAAACCCAGAAAAACCAAATGCCAATGTTTAAAAGTAGTATTAAGTCAATAGGTCTTCTAATTCTTACTACTGCAGATTGTCCGTTCTTGAGAAAAATGTAACAAAGAAAGATTTGAGATTCCTCGAGGTGTAAGTGAACATGTAAATAAATACAACTAAGATGAATAAAATTCCTATCTATATTACATTTTAAGCTGCTTGAAGGCAAGGAACATGCCCCCTTTTTCATATATCATCCAATTTATCATGAGACCTTCAAACATATTCTTCCCTGATGAACCCATTATTTGTAATACAACATCTACAACAGGAAAGAATAGGTTTACAGTCATGCATTGCTCAATGACAGGGATACGTTCTGAGAAATGTGTCATTAGGTGATTTTGTCGTTGGGAGAACATCATAGAGTATACTTAACACAAACTGAGATGGTATAGCCTTCTACACACCTAGGCTACACAGTACTAATCTTATGAGACCACAGTCAAATAAAACGTTATTATGTGGCGCATGACTGTATTAATTTGTATCATGACTTAGAGAAATGATCCAAGAGTTTAAATTCAAAATACTTAGATTCTGCTGGCCTTCACTTATTCTCTCTACAATTTCTGAAAAGTAATTTACAATATAGTGCTATGATGACGTAAGAGAGTGTACTTTAAAAAGTATAGGCCAATATATAACGTTTTGTTATAAAAAGTCAATATATAGTTGAATAATTTAGCTGGCCCTTTGTTGCTTGATTATTTATATTATTTCTACCCAGAATATGGATACCATTACAATGATTGTATAACAGGTTAAACCAGAGCATAGGGTGTGCCATTTTATCAAACATTATTCTGGTGCCAGAGGAGATACATGTTTCAATGCAAAGACGTCGCACAGCATGTGCTTATTAGTAAGAAAGCTGGCCTATAGTCAATATGTCAGATTTAATCTGGTTTTCAGATTAAAAGGGATAATAATGCTTTAATTGTCCTTCCAAGGTAAGCTTTAGAATGAGGTAATTCATCCCTGAAAACTTCAAATAGTGCATAACGGTAGTTGGCAGTTCATTCACTTTACTATGTATAATTATCTACTCTGTCCCTCGCCTTTACAAGACAGGCCATTGTCTTAGGATGAATTATCCCAGATGCAGACCCTGAGCCAAGGATTTGAATGCTAGTGATTTATAAGGTAAATGTTCCTAGAAGAAAATAGTAAAAGTAGGGGAAAAACAGAACATAAGAGAAGAAAAAAGCCAAACAGAGTGCAATTTCAGAGAAATTTCCAGCCTTAGCCCGATCCCACAGAGACCTATGGTGTATGTATGTTGCATTTCAGGATTTGTGCCCCCTGGAGGCAAGGGGACACCGGTCAGTCGTTGGCTCCCACATGCAGTGCCGGGGAGGTAGATGGGAGACTGTGACTCTGTGGGACACAACTTGAGTTGGCAGAGGTACCCTCTCTCTTTCACAGTTTATTGTCTGCTTGCCTGAGTCAAGGATCATTTGGTCACAAGTAATGGATAACACCTCAAGCTTGTTTAAGGAAAAAGAAATTTATTAAACTAATACCCGACTATGTCATAAAACACTAGACAGCAGTAATAGCCTGGTCATACTAGGGACAGAATATGGAAACTAGAAAGCCAAGTGGAACCAAAGCAACCTTTCATCTTCTATCCTTTCATAGTGTCTCTGTTTCTTTCTAAAGAAACTCTCTGCTGCTCATCAACTATTTGGACCTGCGAACGACTAGTCCACTTCCCAAGTCTCCGTGAATTTTTACTTCCAAGGAAAACGCTGACTGCATGAAGCCTTCTGGGTCTCTTTGTTCAGGGTCTTGAAAGAGGGAATCTGCTTGGGTCAGGTAGCAATCTTTATTTCCATGAGCTATAGCTGGGGAGGAAGGAGCTAGCATAACAAAACATGACGAAGAACCCACCTGTTCACCTGAGGCTTGGATGTGGTAGTTCTCAGACAATCAACGAGGGCTGGGGAGGTACCCGCCAAAGCATCTCAACTATGTTATGTAACATGCAATTCCCCAACAGATATAAGAGTGTGTAGGATGTGGCAATGAAATGCCTTCTTTTACGTGTATTTACTTTACAGACATGCAGGGAAACAAAAGCAGATTATGAGGTCTATTTACTGATATCTTAATTATCCCCTATTGTACTTAATGTCAATAAAATCTGGAATTGCAGAAATGCATAATCTAGCATCCTTGATAGTTGCCCTAATAGTAAAATTATCCTTAAGTAACTGAGCTTTATACATAGTTAGTAGCATTGTAAATTGGTAGGATCTTTTAGAAAGCAATTTGGTAACAAGCATAAGAGCTATAAAAATGTTCATGTCCATTGACCTAGTAATTCCATTGAAGAGAAACTAGCGCAAAAAGTTCAAAATATGAGGAAAAGCTTTATGCACCATATGTTTCTTACAGAAGTATTTACGGAGAAAAAACAGAAAATAATCTGAATATGCTTCAAAAAGGAAATAATGAAATAAATTACTGAAATATTTTTGAGTCATTAAAGTTCTGGTCGTGAAGAGCATGAAGCATCATGGGAAAATGTTGACGTACTCAGAAGTGAAATAGCAGAATGCAATACTGGAAGGGAGCTCAAACAAGAATGAGGCAAAATGCACAGGAAAAAACAATTACTCCAAGACACGAATCATGATTGAATCAAAGGAATGAAATTATGTTTTTTTCTCTATTTCCTGAACTGCTTCCAATATGTTTCTATTACTTTTATAAAATTAAAAAATAGCTTAAAAATTGCTGAAGTACCTATGACCACCTTCTACATCAGATATAGTTTGTGTTCTCTGGAGTTGTTTCTTAACACTCTTCAGTGGGCTACCAGCTCTCTTGAAACCTATTACTTTTTGAAAGGACTTCATAAGTTAAAGACTGTATCTCTAAGTACTTGGAAACTATTGAGAGGAAAATAGAAAAGTCAGCTTAAGTAACTACTGTGGAGAATCTTTAGAAGGGTCTGGAGAATTGGTTCTGTTTAAAAAAAAAAATACTGGAAGTGGAAGGGACCTGTAATCCTCAGAAGTGTCTGAAACTGTCAGTTATAAAGCAGAAATATGATAGAAGGATCTACAGCATTCTGTATATGTCTTATAAAGCATCCAGAAAAGCTACACAAGGGATAGTCATTAGCACATGCTCAAGTAACCATCAGCAATGCAGGTTTTCTTTTTCAAGTGGCTATTAGCCTGATTCTCCTGCCTGTTTATAGGAAGCTGGCATATTATGAAAACAGAAGAAGTAAAAGAATTTACATCTCCCACGCTCAGAATAAGTAAATGGTGGCTTTCTTATTGAAACTGTTTTGAGAACACAGTGCTATGCCTCTATAGCATGACAGCAGAATTACATTGTTATGACATCATCATGGGTTGCAAGTTGTAACGCAATAATTTCCTAACTATGTTCTGCAGAACACCGGTCCCAAAAGATGCTCCTTTAAGGAAAACAGAGAGTGAAATATACCTGTCGTATGTAACATACATCTTTAACAACCAATATATCCCTAAAAATGTCCCACAATGAAGATAGCTATTTTATCAGCATTTTCCAAACTTAACTGCCAATGAGATCTCCCTCCCCATCACGTCATAACTATTATCATTGAGTAAAAGTAGTGTTCAGTAAAACATAGTTTGGCAAATGCTTGTGTGATGTTGGTGGATTGCATAGACCGCTATACCTAGGTTCAAATCCAATATCTATCACATACTAGCTGCAGGAATCTGAATGAGTTACTTGAACTGTCTTGTTTGACCAAAGATCTTTAAATGATTTTGGCCCACTTAACATATAGTCAGAAACATACAAGAATCTATTAGGGACAAAAATCTCTTATAACCGGTAATTTCTGAGATTTTGCACTTACTCACTCCTGTAGAAGATAGTAGTTGTTTATCCTAGCTCTTGCTCCTCTTGGTCACGCTCGCCAGATCTCAATATTTCTCTCGACCTCCCTTGCCTTTGTTACTGACTTTGATACACATTTCCAGGTCTGTTCGGGGACCACAAATTCTGGGCACAGGGCTGGGGCAGAGCACCACAGGATGTCCACACACCTGCACCACCAAACAACAATGCAGCAGGTGGAACCCTTCCCAGGAGGAAGCCCTCCTCCTCCTGCAGTGTGCCTCTAGCGCCCTCTACTGATAAAGCATAACATCCTGCTCGGTGTAGAGGAGGAATACGTTAAGGAATTCAGTCCAACATCACAGAGTGAGTATTGAAGGGCAAATTTGGACCTGAGAAGTAATAAATGAATAACTGGCACAGTAGTGGTATCTCATTGTGGTTTTAATTTGCATTTCTGTAATGATTAATGATGTTGCCAGCTTTTCTTTTGTCATCTGTATATCTTCTTGGTGAAGTGTTTGTTCAAACCTTTTGTGCTCTCCATTTTTAATTGATTTGTTTTATTATTTAGTAGTAAGATTTCTTTATATTTTCTTTGTATATTTTTATACATTCCTTTATTAAATATATATTTTGCATATACTTTGTCCCAGTCTGTGGTTTGCCTTTTAATTCTCTTAACTGTATTTTTTGAAGAACAATTTTTCTTAAATTCTGGTGAATTTTAACTTATCTATTTTATTATTTATAATCTATGCTTTTAATGTTCTATTAAAGACCTCTTTGCCAACCCAAAGTCACTATTATTTTCTTTATTGTCTTCTAGGAACTTTACAGTTTTAACACTTACATTGAACTCTATGATCCATACCAAGTTTATTTTTTGTATGTAGTGTGAGGTAAGGGTCAAGGTTTATATTTTGCATAGAAGATAGGTGAAAACAATTCCTGTAATGAAAGTGAAAGCAGCTCCCTTGATGATACCTGCACAGAAGCTAATCTATCCAGTTTGGAGCAAAAGTATACAGGGCTCCAGTGATATCTCCAAGAGGAAAATAATTGAAGTAGTAGAATATCTGATGTATTTGACTATGTTGAGATGAGTTTTACATTTCTGGTAAAGAATTAAAAGAATAATTAATGATAGGTCCATAGAAAACCAAGCAATAAAAAAAAGCAATTATCAACTCAAGTGAAAACAAAAAGATTTACAGGAAGAACTATGTAATCTTAGTACACTATGTGACACAACTGTGTGTAATATCTTCTTGGTGAAATGACTATTGATTAAACAACAAACTGTCATAGAACTATATTGGGGAAATGGAGGAAGGGAAATGCAGGTCACGTTTCTATGTGAGTGCTAAATCCTTCCTTCTGTGGAAGACCGGCAAGAGATACCGTCTATACATCAAAAAAATCACAGAAAAATAATAAGATATATTATTTAGAAAATATAGACATAAATAGCAAAAACAACAGTTAAAAAGAAGAAACTAGTTGCTGGGGAGTGGGCAGAAATTGGGGCTTGGAAGGGGTGGGGCAGAATAGTGCCATTTTTTTATGTCTTATAGTACTATTTGAACTTTTAAACCATGTATATGGATAAACTCAAAACAGAAAAAAAATTTAAAGAAAACTTATGAGCAAATATAATGTGTAAAAAGCAACTTCTTCTCTCTTAGAAACTTTCCAAAAAATAATCCTAACAAAAATACTTAATAATAAGGGAGATTCTTTACATATTTTTCTAAAAATGGAAGAAAATATAGATAGATAAAATACAAACCTAAAATAATCACCTATTAGCAGCAAAATTTATTGGCAAATAAAAGACATAATTTGTTAAACCCAAGGTTCTAACAGCCTACCTTGATGTAGACTCTGAGTGATATCATGATAAGATTCTGAGATTTAGTCTTTGTGCTCGTTCACAATAAGCCTCAATATCTTGTAGAGCTCAGATCATCACTGGAATGTCAATTACTATTTCACTACAACTTAGTGAAAATATCAGTCAATCAAGATATTTAATATAGAAAATAACTTTTGATTATTACTAGTGACAAGAAACTTTTCACTACTATAATTTTCAGATTTTTCTCCTATTTACAAATATATACTGGTAACTTCTGGTAAAATTATAAATATTCAGCCCTAATTATGAAGGAAACATTGTACATCATAGAGTATTAATTACATGTGAACAAAGACTTATTAAAAACAAAGTTGATCTCTTTGAAATAGTTAATAAGATATTTGGATTTACATTTGAAAAAGCTAGATATTCTCACTGAAATATATAACATCAAAGTACCGAACAGATCAGAGGGTACAGATCCCTTCTATCATCATTCAAGCTATTGAACTGAAGTATCCAGGGGATTCTTAGGAAAAAATCAAATGTCAGCATTTTCACATTTGCAAATCATTTCTGAAACGTTACGGTAATGCTGATGTTAAAATCCATCTATATATTTTTGAATTTTAAAATTTTGAAATGTTTCTACCTAATAAAAGCATGCTATCAGTGTTTTTCTAATTTTAAAACTTCAAATATCTTGCATTTTCTGGAAAACAGTTGAGATTATAAAAATGGTTGAAAAACTGGCTATTCAGAATCAGCTTAGTGACTTTGTTGCAAGGAATAGACGTATGCTCAGGTCAGGAAATCAAGCAAGGTGGAAAAGTTCTGAAGCATACACATCCAGTCCTCATGGAGAAATGGAATGTTATGAAAGATCCAGACTTGTTCTCAAGTCCTGGCTATCTACTCAGTCACTAATAATATCCAGTACCCCTTATCCTAAAACCCCACTGTTAAATTGCTTGAGCTATTTTCCAACATACCTGTATGCTCCAGCCACTAGAAACCAATCGATTGAATTATTCTATTTAGTTAAGCCAGTCTTCATGCACAACGAGGCAGAGCATGACACCAGACCAATTTATATGCTGCTGGCCAGACACTAGAGGAAAGCCATTACAGGCAGTCTTTCAGTCAGGCTCTTGGATGTAGTCAGTTAGGGTCAAGGTAGGAGGTTTATAGTACACTAAGCATGGTGACGTATGGACAAAGAGTGAAGCAAGCAATATGGCAGCCACTATGGGTTTCTCAGATAGCAGCATTTAATGGGTAGGCATCCAGCTTACCCTGCCCAGTAACAAAATTCTACATCCTTCAAAGCTCAGTTCAAATGCAAGCACTTCTGATGATCTTTTCTTGATCACTAGTCAGTATCAATGGTTCAGTCCTGAGTGTGCCTATCACATGTTTTCACAAGTCTGTTTATCACCAACTTCAGGGTTGTTTATTATAGTTTATTATTTATGTTGTAAATACTTGGAGTTTATAGTGAGATGCCCCAAAGCAAAGATCTGTAGAGCCCTTGTGAGTTTCTCCCAGGCCTTCATCAAATTGTCTCAACTTGCTTCCTGAATATCTTTTATCTGTCCTCTTTTCTTCATATGCACTGTGAATATGTTAATCCAAGTTACCATCTTACCTTATCTTACTGCAATAAGTCTCCTAACACGCTATTTACCTCTAAAATCCATTATCTGACCCTTATGCCAGAGTTATTTTAATATGCAAATCTAATCACAGGATCTCCTTTCCATAAACCTTTCAATTACTCAAAGGTACACTTCTTTAATATCTCATTTAAGACTCTATAGAGACAGGTCTTTACTTCTCCAGTCTCATCTCCCACCACAATCTTGTTCACACTAGTCTAGCTACAGTAACCTTCTTTTAATCACTCATTCTTACCATGTTCCCTTCTGCAATGGGGCCTTTGCACATGATGTTCATTCCTGAAATGCTGTTCCCTTTCTTGTTCACAAAGTAAATCACTCTCATCCTTTAGGTCTCAACTTCATCATTACTTTTTTTGAGGCTCTGCTAATGGTAGTGTGTCAAGATAAGGGCCTCTGTAACTAGAAACAGTCTGGAAATGATAGACTAATTCATGATTTTAAGAGTTAATAAAGTAAACTTGGGCCAGCTTCATAACTTCTCAAACATCAGCTTTCTCATCTATAAAATTGGGATAATATCTAATTTACAGAATTGCTTTGAGAGTTACAAACGATCATTGCCTAGCAGCGTTTCTGGCATATGGCATGATTCAATAAATGCAGTACATTATTTTTTTAATGACTACACTAGTCTTGACAACATAATTCAGAACAAAAACGTTATTAAAATTATATTCCATTGTATTTGTTGATGTAGAAGCTATACTACTATAACAAGAGACTGAAAAACATAATGCTTCATCAAGACAGAAGTCAATTTCTCTCTTAAATCGAATCATCTTGGAAGGCATCTCAGAGTGGTTAGGACAGCTTTATAGTGTCGAGGACCCAAGATCCTTCTATCAGTCATCTTCAGGTGTTGTCGTTATCTGCACAAGGACAACTTGCTGCCACACGCCTTATCCCACTCACAGGAACACCTCCCTTTTAAGGCCATGATCCAGAAGTTGTACACATCACTTTCACCAACATTCCACTGGCCACAATTTAGACCTAGTTACGTGGCCATGGCTGCCAGCAAAGATTGGGAAATGTATAGTCTCCTTAGGCAGCCACAGATGAAAGTTATATTACTACAGAAAAAAAAAAAAGGAGAATGAATATTGAGAGGACAAGCAGCGGCTTTCTACACACCTTCTGAATTCTAAGGCTGTAAGCTAAAATAATTTCCCACAGGGATGTGAGCAAAAAAAGATTGGGATGAGGAGTTTAAGAAGTAGGATGAGTAAAGAAAAGTTATTTTATAAGTTTAAATACTAATATACCATATTTTTGCCAATAAAAATGAGGGACAATGAAATAGCGGGATCATATCGTGCTGGTGAATGAAAAAACTCTAAGGCTCCTGTTCTCTAATGTTATTCACCACGGTGGCACCTGAAATCCAGAGTTGGTGATTACCGCAAGGCACATGTTACCTAACGGCATGACTGGGGTTAAAGCGCAAGCTGTCTGCCTCTTTGTGCTTTCCACTTTGCCTTAACGAGATGTTCAGGAACGTTAGTTTCTCGCTCATCCCCAAAATAAGATATACAATTAAAGGACTAAATGAGCAAATGTGGTAGACGCTGTGGCTATGCATTTGTCTTCATCTTTATCATCAAACATCTCATCATCATCGTCATCAGCATGATCATCCAGTAAATGATTAATGAGTGCCTTGTATGGGCCAGATTGTGTTCTAGAGACTCCAAATATAGCAGTGATCAAAAGCAGACCTGAATCCTTGACTACATGGAGCTTACTTTCCAAGGAAGAAAGACAAAAAGTGGATGCAATAAGAAATGTGTCATGATAGATGGCACAACAAACAGCACTGAGAAAAATAAAGCAGGCAAAAGGGATAGAGACTTCGTAGGAGGAAGGTTGCAATTTTAAATAAAGTGGTCTTGGAAGGCCTCACTGAGAGGAGGGCATGTGAGTAACCACCTGCAGGAAGTAAGGGAGCCTGACCTGCGGAGATGCAGGAGAAGAGCATCCTGGGATAGAAACAGCAAATGCAGAAGTCCTGGTTGGGAGCGTTTGACCTTGCTGAGGAAGAGCAGGGAAGCCTGTGTGACCAGAGCGTGAATGAAGGAAGAGTGGGAGCAGCTGACTCAGAGATAAAAAGGAAGGGGGAAAGGATGGGGATGGCCAGAGTGCACATGGCCTCACAGACATTGTCAGGACTGTGGCTTTTACTCTCTGTGAGATGGGGCATCCTTAAAGATTTTGGAGCAAAGGAATGACCTGATCTGATTTTCATTTTAGCAGATTAATAATACTAACGGAGCCTCAATTTATTCAGTACTCTGTTCTTGGAATTATAATCAGTTTGTTATGTACATCACTTCATTTCATTCTCACAGCACCACAAAATAGCTTCTATTATCCCCATTTTACAGATGAAGAAACTGAGTCTCATGCAGGTTGAATAACTTTCTCTACCAATAAATGGCATTCTGATGAGTGCTCTCAGGTATATCTGCCTGCAAAATATTCACTGTTATTCACATTATTTTGTTTCTATCACTACTGTAACAGCTCATTTGAAAGGTTTATGTGTTCTCGTCTCAACATAAAGTTGTTTCCCATTACATTCTGTCCACCAATAACATAAATACGTGTGATAAAGAGGGATTCTACTCTGTCGTTATGAAGAGTAGTATTACTTATGATAGCAATTATTACTCATTAACATTTGATGAAGACAAGCTGTGTGTCACCGCACTCCTGATCAAAACACTGCATCATAAGTAACAAACCCCTGCACTTGGAGTAGAACTTCTGAAGGTGTTTGCTTTTTCATCCCAGTATTGAGACATTTAAGTTTATAACTTATTTCCATAGTTATATGAGCTTTTCTCAAGTCTCCTCCTTCTCTTTCTTCCAACTCTCACCTCTTCTTTGAAGCCTTCTTCCATAGATGTTGACTTTCCTGATCAGCATCCTCCCTACTCATATGACCCTACACAGTGTCAGGAATTCCCATATGCAGGAATGACTGTTGTCAGTGGATATTCTGAATCTTGCTACTCTTTTTGTTACCAACAACTCTCTCTTAGCTGCAGATCAACCACTAACTTTTGTGAGGCCCAGAACAAGAGTACAAATGGAGACTTCATATCTTATATCTGTTTTAAAGTTATAAATCAAGCTAACAAATTGTTAAGTAAAGTATGTTCCACATGCCTGCATCGACAATAGGCAGAATGTATTTATTTATCTCTAGTTCTCTAAAAATTATCCCCTGAGGCCCTCTTCTGTTTTTTATTTTAAGCATAATCTCAACTTATACTCATTCACAATGTTAGATAAGAAAAAATGTGAAGTGGAATTATATTAAAAGCATACAAAACTTGGGAGTGACATCAGCGTCATGGCAGAGTGAGCTTTCCTGTAAACTCTTCCCCCGATAAGATACAACAAAAGGAACAGTCACAGACCAACAACGGAATCCTAGACAGTGAAAAGCAGGATCGGAAAGATCCACACTGTCGCACATCTGAGAGTGGAACGTGCTGGGCCCCCGGAGGAAGTGGGGAGAGTGGCGGCAGGTGGAAATTACAACCAGAGATTTCCAGGATGAGGAAAAACAAAGCCAACACAGGAACCACAATGCAAAGATACATGAAATCACCAGACCAGAAGGAAAATGACAAGCACCCAGATACCAACCCTGAAGACACAGAAATCCATAACCTAAATGACAGAGATTTCAAAATAGCTATCACAAAAACACTCAACGAAATACAAGACAACACAGACAAACAATTCAATGAGATTAGGAGTTTCTTCACAAAAGAGATTGAAATCATAAAGAAAAACCAATCAGTGCTTATGAAGATGAAGAACACAATGGAGGAGATAAAGGAGAATCTGGAATCTTTAAAGAACAGAGCTGACAACATGGAGGAAAGAATTAGCATTTTAGAGGATAGGAATACTGATATGCTCCAGATAGAAGAGGAGAGAGAACTAAGACTAAAAAGAAATGAAGAAAGTCTCCGAGAAATATCTGACTCTATTAGGAAATGTAACAGAAGAATTATAGGTATTCCTGAGGGAGAGGAGAGGGAAAGAGGAACAGAGAGCCTATTCAAGGAAATAATAGCTGACAATTTCCCAAATCTGGGGAAGGAGCAGGAAATACCAGTAAGTGAAGCCAACAGGTCACCTAAACGTGTGGGCAAAGACCCACACCACGACACCTAGTGGTAAGGCTAGCCAGAGTCAATGACAAAGAAATAATATTAAGGGCAGCTAGACAAAAACAAAAAATAATGTACAAAGGAACTCTCATCAGGCTCTCAGCAGATTTCTCAACAGAAAATTTACAGGCTAGGAGAGGCTGGAATGATATATTCAAAATACTGAAAGACAAAAACTTTCAGCCAAGAATACTCTATCCAGCAAAAATATCCTTCAAATATGACGGAGAAATAGTAACTCTCCCAGATAAACAAAAGCTAATGGAGTTCATGGCCACGAGACCCCCACTACAAGAAGTACACAAGAAGGCCCTCAGGCCTGAAAAGAAGAAGAGAAAGGGAATACAAAGCTTGGAGCAAGGAGAAAAATAGGTAGATAAACTCAGAAAAATAGTAGATCTTTACCAGAATAGGTTAGCAACCACTTAAATACCAAAATCAAAGATCAAAGGAAGGAACTCACCAAAAATAAATTTAACCTCATCACTGTAAACACAGTCACAACACAAGATAGAATAAGATATAACAAGAACGACTTAGAAGGGGAAGAGGAAAGTGATTGAATTGACTTAGTATAAGGAAATAGGAGACCATCAGATAATGGACTATCTCATACACAAGATTTTTTGCACAAACCTCAAGGTAACGACTAAACAAATAATCAAAACCAAATCACATATCATAAACAAAGAGAAGACCAGAAGAGTCATAAGACAGAACAACCAAACTGAATTGTCAGTCCAAAACAAATGGGACAAGAAACAAAGGAAACGCAAAAGAACCAGAAAATAAGTGACAAAACAACAACATTAAGCCCTCATATATCAATAATTACCCTAAATGTAAATGGATTTAACTCTCCAATCAAAAGACACAGAGTGGTAGGATGGATTAAAAAGCAGGACCCAACAATATGCTGCCTCCAGGAAACACATCTGAGCTCTAAAGACAAGCACAGGCTCAGAGTGAAAGGATGGAAGACAGTACTCCAAGCTAATGGCAAACAAAAGAAAGCAGGTGTTGCCATACTCATATCAGACAAAGTAGACTTCAAGATAAAACAGGTGAAGAAAGACAAAGAAGGGAAATATATAATGATAAAAGGGACACTCCACCAAGAAGACATATCACTTTTAAATATATATGCACCCAACATCGGAGCACCAATGTACATAAAGCAACTATTAACAAACCTAAAAGGAGACATTAACAACAACACAATAATAGTAGGGGATCTTAATACCCTACTTACCTCAATGGATAGATCATCCAGATGAAAAATCAATAAAGAAATAGTAGACCTAAATGAAAAACTGGACGAGATGGACCTAGTAGACATATACAGAGCACTCCATCCAAAAGTAGCTGACTACACATTCTTCTCAAGCACACATGGTACATTCTCAAGGATAGACCATATGTTGGGAAACAAAGCAAGCCTCAATAAATTTAAGAAGATTGAAATGAACTGGAAATGAACCATGAAAAGAAACTGGGAAAGTGACAAAAATGTGGAGATTAAACAACATGCTACTGAACAACCAATGGATCATTGATGAAATTTAAGGAGAAATCAAAAACTATCTGGAAACAAATGAAAATGAAAATATGCCATATCAAACCATATGGGATGCAGCAAAAGCGGTCCTGAGAGGGAAACTCAAAGCGATATAAGCCCACCTTAACAAACAAGAAAAAGCCCAATAAGCAACCTTAAATTACACCTAACAGAACTAGAAAAAGAAGAACAAACAAAGCCCAAAGTCAGCAGAAGGAGAGAAATAATAAAAATCAGAGCAGAAATAAATGAAATTGAGACCAAAAAAACAGTAGAAAGGATTAATGAAACAAAGAGTTCGTTCTTTGAGAAGATAAACAAAATTGACAAACCCTTAGCCAGGCTTACTAAGAAAAAAAGAGAAAAGGCTCAAATAAATAAAATTAGAAATGAAAGAGGAGAAATTACAATGGATACCATGGAAATACAGAGAATTATAAGAGAATACTATGAGAAATTATATGCCAACAAATTGGACAATCTAGAAGAAATGGAAAAATTCTTAGACTCATACAACCTCCCAAAACTGAACCAAGAAGAAATGGAGAATCTGAATAGACCAATCACAAGTAAAGAGATTGAAACAGTAATCAAAAACCTCCCAAAAAATAAAAGTCCAGGACCAGATGGCTTCTCAGGTGAATTTTACCAAACATTCAAAGAAGATTTAATACCCATCCTTCTCAAACTATTCCAAAAAATAGAGGAAGATAGAACACTTCCTAAATCATTCTACGAGTCCAATATCACCATGATACCAAAGCCAGACAAAGACAATACAAAGAAAGAAAATTACAGGCCAATATCGCTGATGAACATAGATGTAAAAATCCTCGACAAAATTTTGGCAAACTGAATACAGCAATACATTAAAAAGATCAAGTGGGATTTATATCAGGGATGCAGGGATGGTTCAACATCCCCAAATCAATCAATGTGATAGATCACATCAACAAAGCAAAGAATAAAAACCACATGGTCATCTCAATAGATGCAGAGAAGGCATTTGACAAGATACAACATCCATTTATGATAAAAACTCTCAACAAAATGGGAATAGAAGGAAAGTACCTCAACATAATGAAGGCTATTTATGACAAACCCACAGGCAACATCATACTCAACAGGGAAAGACTGAAAGCCATCTCTCTGAGAATAGGAACAAGGCAGGGCTGCCCACTCTCACCACTCCTGTTCAACATAGTACTGGAGGTTTTGGCCAGAGCAATTAGGCAAGAAAAAGGAATAAAAGGAATTCAAATAGATAATGAAGAAGTGAAACTCTCACTATTTGCAGGTGACATGATTTTATATATAGAAAACCCTAAAGAATCCGTTGGAAAACTATTAGAAATAATCAACAACTACAGCAAAGTTGCAGCGTACAAAATCAATCTACAAAAATCAGTTGCATTTCTATATGCTAATAATGAACTAACAGAAAGAGAGCTCAAAAAGATAATACCATTTACAATTGCATCAAAAAGAATAAAATACCTAGGAATAAATCTTACCAAGGAGGTGAATGACCTATACAATGAGGACTACAAGACATTATTGAAAGAAATCCATGATGGCATAAAGAAATGGAAAGATATCCCATGCACATGGATTGGAAGAATAAACATAGTTAAAATGTCTTTATTACCTAAAGCAATCTACAGATTCAATGCAATCCCAATCAGAATCCCAATGACATTCTTCACAGAAATAGAAAAAAGAATACTAAAATTCATATGGGGCAACAAAAGACCCTGAATAGCTAAAGCAATCCTAAGAAAAAAGAACAAAGCAGGAGGCATCACAATCCCTGACTTCAAAACATACTACAAAGCAATAATAATCAAAACAGCATGGTACTGATACAAAAACAGACACACAGATCGAGGGAACAGAATTGAAAGCCCAGAAATAAAACCACACATATACCGACAGCTAATTTTCGACAAAGGAGCTAAGAACATACAATGGAGAAAGGAAAGTCTCTTCAATAAATGGTGTTGGGAAAACTGGACAGCCACATGCAGAAGAATGAAAGTGGACTATCTGCTATCGCCATTCACAAAAATTAGCGCAAAATGGATCGAAGACCTGAAGGTGAGACCTGAAACTATAACACTCATAGAAGAAAATATAGGCAACACACTATTTGACATTGGTCATAAAGGAATCTTTTCAGATGACATGCCTACCTAGACTAGGGAAACTAAAGAAAAAATAAACAAGTGGGACTTTATCAGATTAGAGATCCTCTACAAGACAAACGAAACCAGAATCAAGAAGAACAGACAACCCACCAGCTGGGAGAGAATATTTGCAAAACATGCATCTGACAACGGGTTGATCTCCATAATATATAAAGAAATGGCACAACTGAACAACAAAAAAACAAGCAACCCGATCACAAAATGGGCAGAGGAAATGAACAGACACTTCTCCAAAGAAGATATACAGATGGCCAACAGGCAGATGAAAAGATGTTCAACATCATTAATCATCAGGGAAATGCAAATCAAAACAACACTAAGATATCACCTCACGCCCGTTAGAATGGCTATAATCACCAAGACAAAAAACAACATATGTTGGAGAGGATGTGGAGAAACAGGAACCCTCATACACAGCTGGTGGGAATGCAAACTGGTGCAGCCTCTATGGAAAACGGTATGGAGATTCCTGAAAGAATTAAAAATAGAGATGCCCTATGATCCAGCCATCCCACTACTGGGAATCTACCCAGCGAATCTGAAATCAATAATCCAAAGAGGCTTATGCACCCCTATGTTCATTGGAGCATTATTCACTATAGCCAAGAAGTGGAAGCAACCTAAGTGTCCCTCAACTGATGATTGGATCAAGAAGATGTGGTATATATATACAATGGAATACTACTCAGCCATAAAAAAAGACAAAATCATCCCATTTGCAACAACATGGATGGGCCTGGAGGGTATTATGTTAAGTGAAGTAAGTCAGAAGGAGAAAGACAAACACTGTATGATCTCACTCATATGTGGAATATAAACCAACACATGGACAGAGAAAACTGTATTGTGGTTACCAGGGGTTATGGGGGTGGGGGTGAGGGGTGGGGGTTGGTGGGCACAAGGGGTGAAGGGAGACATATATATGGTGATGGACAAACAAAAATGTACAACCCAAAATTTCACAACGTTAAAAACTATTAAAACACCAATAAAAAAACAAGTATACAAAACTTAATATATGTTATTAAAATGCAAGTTAAAATAAATGCAAAAAGTAAAAAGTTAAAATTATTTTTCATATACTTCTAAAAAGTTATTTTATCTAAACAGTCAACATATTAAAAGTAAAAGGCAAAATATAAATTGTATAATTAGAGATATATTTTTATATTAATTATATTGTAATACAAACTAATAAATAACAATATATTAAATTATGTAAATTAAGCTAATTCTGTTGTTTACTTTTTTAAAAATTCAATAACATAAATATTTTAGAAAACTAAAACTATTCACAATTCTAGCCTTCAATGTTCATCTAGTTGCAAATACAAATAAAGTTGATCCTGATTATTTGCAGATTCTGTATTTGCAGACAGGCCTACTTGTGAAAATTTCTTTGCAACTTCAAAATCAGTACTCGCTGTTTTTTTGCAGTCAACTCCAGACATGTACATACCACAGAATAGTGAAAATTTGAGCCACCTGAGGTGCAAGTTCCCAGCTGATAACAAACAGGCAAAGCTCTGTCTTCTTGTTTCAACCCTCATGCTGTAAAATAAGTATCCTTTTTGTTACTATTTAGTGCCAAATTTTTCTCATCTTTGTGCTTTTAGTTGGTGACGTCACTGTTTAAAATGGCTCCGAAGCAAACACTGTCTAGTGTTCCAAAGCCCAAGAAGGCTGTCATCTGTCTTCTTAGTTCTTTTTAGGAGGAAAGATGTACCAGATGGGTTTTGTTCAGGCATGAACAATAGGGCTTTTGGCCATGAGTTCAATGTTAATGAATCAAGAATATATATTAAATACGGTGTCTTTAAACAGAAACACACATAAAACAATGTTATATATTGATCGATTGACAAAAATGTGACGAGAGGCTCATGGAATCTAACCCTGTATCTCATCTAGGAGCAATAATCAGTATTGGCTAATTCAGTGTTCAAGACAACTTTACATAGAACATAACTACTGCAGAAGAATCTTCTAATGTTTCGTTGTATCCAGCAAAGAGCATGTAGGTGTTTCGCGTGTTAAATTAGACGTTGGATGAACATCTATTATGGCTTTTGTGGAAACAATTTTTAGACTATGTAAAAAATTATACTAGAAGAACTCAGTTCCTTTCCATTTAACTAAATATAGCAGAATAAAGATCCTGGGGAAAGATAGAAGAATAAAAATTAATCATTCTGTGATAAAGTAAATAAAAAAAATAATAAACCTCAACAAAATTATTTATTAGTAGCTGTGAAATAATTAAAGGGATTCAGCCTCTGCCATAAACTCAAAAGTGGTGGCCAACGAAAGAAACAGAAGGTTCTGACAAGTTTTTTCATCCTAGTACTACAGTCCAAAAGAAATACAGGGAAATAAAATCTGAGGCAAAAATCATAGGAATTCCAACTACTGGCCCTTGATTTCAAGGGAAACAGGTCCTAACTATAGAATCCAAGAAGTAGTAAGAAAAATAAATGCCCACCATTTTCCAGGAAACCGCTTTGAACTGGTGAACTATCACAACTTACCTCCTGAAGTAAGATAAACCCACAACTGGGGAGGGAAGTGGAGATGAACTGTGGTATGTGATATTTCACAAAATATCAGGGTCTAGCTCTGATTCTCTCTTCCCATTCACAATACCACCACCCACAGTACACTTCAGTTGTACGAAAGTAGACAGAAAGCAATACTCAACCTTACAATTATAGGTCAGAGGGGCATATAAATAACTGAGATGAAGCGGAAAACATTTGAGGGAGGCTCCACTAACAAAATATCAAAGCAAAGAGTCATTCTGAATGGAGTTGATCATACAGGAGAGAAATGGGGTGGCCTCTGCTGCCAGATTTTCAAACATAACTGGGAAGTGCAAAGAAAATACAGCTCCTCTATATTTTCTGTAGCTAAGCTGGTCATTCTCACAATTACTCATGCAATGATTAGCTCAGGGGAAGGGGAAGTAATAAGTATTCTATACAATTTAAAGCTTCAGCGAAGAGAAAAGATCTTAAAAGTTCTCATCATAAGAAAAAAATTCTTGTAACTATGTATGGTGATGAATGTTAATTAGACTTATTATGTTGAGCATTTTGCAATATAGACAAATATTGAATCATGTTGTACACTTGAAACTAATATAATCTTGTCTATCAATTACACCTCAATTTTAAAAAGGCCCTCATCAGATTCAAAATTGCAATAGTCCCTTTTAGGTGTGTTCAGTCTCTGGGATATAAATCTTTCCATTGGCCTCCCTCTTCCCATGAAGGGGAAAGAAGGTTGTGGTTTGTTGAATGTATGGTAGCAAAGAGGAGTCAGAATCCTCAGGCTTGACATCTTCCATGTCTCCTGGTCTAGCAATGATCTCTCTTATCTACCTTGGTACTGTTCGCCCTGCTGATGCTGGCAGCTTCTTGAAGTCTACAATTGGTGTCATCTATGATTTGGTGTGTCTGTACTTCATCAAGGCCTGGTACAGTTAGATGCCTGACTTGGCAGCTATTTTAATGCCCTTGTCTGCTAATACTATCATCTGTGTCACTTCTGGATCTGTTTCTATTGATTGATTTTTCTTCTGGCTATGGGTCACATTTTCTGCTTCTTTGAATGCCCAGTAATTTTTTATTGGATGCACACATCATGAATTTTACATCTTTGGGTGTTGGACCTTTTTTAATATTATTGACCTTTTTTTCCGGGATACCATTATTTCAAACCCGTGGGATCATATTGAGGCTTGTTTTTCAGATCTGTTAGGATGGGTCCAGAGAAGATTTTAGTCCATGACCAATTTGGCCCATTACTAAGCAATACTCTTCTGAGGAATCTGTGTAATGTCCCATGTATCAGGAGTTCTTTCCATGCTTGATGATGAAAATAGGAACTATTCTCAGCCCGGTGTGAGCTCTGGAGATTGTTTCACCTGCACATGTACATCGGTATTCAAAGACTCAAGGGGAACCCTCTGCAGATTGCCAGCACTCCCTATTTATCTCTCTGTGACGCTCTCTAGATCTTTCTTCTCTGGTGACTTTGTCCACAAATTCTAACTGCCTTGGCGTTCTCAAACTCCAAATTTTGTTTTCTTAGCTCAGCTAGACCGCCAGACTTTGGTCAGCTTCCCCCTCCCTGTGTTGTGCTTTGGAAAACTCCAGGCGGTAGGTTGGGACAACCACAGTGCTCACCTTCTTTGTGTCCCTTCTCTCAAGGATCTGTTTCCTGCAATGCCTGTTGCTCCACGTCTGAAAACAATTTCATATATTTTGCCTAGTTTCCTAATTGTTTGAGTAGGAAGTGCAAATTTGTTTTCTTACTCCGTCATAGCTGGAAGAGGAATTTAAGTGTTATTTCTAATTGTAGAATGAAAGTTAACGTTCTCTAGAAAATGAATTTTAGGCCTCACTGGGCGGGTGAGGGAAGTAATGTTTTTTTTGTGGTTGTTTTCTTTTCCCCAGTTGGGTTTCCCTAGCTCCATAGAAATGGCAGCCTACTCTGTTTTCCTACAAGTCCATCCTTCTCATCACTTGTTTCTGCTTCCTACAGTTAGTGAAACATTCCATATGGACCGTTGGTCACCCTAGTTTGTGGCATTCTTCTGAAAATAAAATGACTCACCATTTTGCCACTGAATAAGAGAGACCTAAATGCTATTATTTGGGTCTATCTTTTCTTTTGGTGATTTTTGTTAACTGATTTGCTTCAGAAGTGTACTTGATGAACATTTTAAAAAGTGAATATGCCTTCCTTCCTGAACATTCAATTTCAGAAGGACTGAGCAGATAAAGTTTCTAAAAGTGATCTCGATGCTATCCACAGTTGGGAATCATTTGTTTATTTTATTGGTTATCCTTTTAACGTTCTGTTGATCAGTATTCTATTTCTTAGAACTATCTTTGAAAAGGAATTTCCATAAAATAATCATAAAAGGTGCTGATATTAGTGATTGTATAATCATAAAGTGTCCTCTAGAGATCAAAGCATGATCATTTTGCATAGTTTTTACGTTAAATCCTTTCTAATTCTTATTTTTAAAATTAACAAGTCTATTGTAGATTATCTGCTGATTCCTCTTTTACATGAATACTGGGGAACTAACCCTTCCCATATTAGACTAGATAACAGAATTTCTTTATGAAAATCTAGATTGTAAACAGGTAAATAGCATTTCTTCACTTAGAATCGTGGAGGCTTCCTTTACTTGCTGACCCCTCCTACATGTAATGATTGACATATAGATTCATTTATCCATCTAGGATGTTGCAGGCACTGGGCTTAGTGCTGCAGATACACATTTGACAGAGACCTAACCCTTGCTAGCAGACAGCTAACAAATCAGCAAGGTCAGAGGATTGTTAGCGGAAGCTAATGGAGTTCATGATGGCCCTAGCAAAAAATATCTTTTATCATTAAACAACAAAAACATTCAATTTAAAAAGTCTACTTTGAGTCAACTAACTTTTGGGATAACTTCAGTGTCATTAAGCACATTTTAGAGTCAAAATAAAATTTTGTCAGAATGTCTAAAAACAGCAATGACACCAGCACTGTCACACATGTTTATTTCAGATCTTTTGCAATATTTCTCAGACGTGTACATTTCCCCCCCAGGCAGCCACAGAGATGTTATAACTGGAAGAAAAATACTTTGCAATTACAGGTCAGAGTTGTTCACTTTTGTGACAGGTATCTGTTGTACTTGATACTTGGTATGTACTTGGAAGGGACAGGGAGGTGCCCTCTTAAGAAATTAAAACTAAGATTGCAGTTTGTTAAGCAATAGGCAGTAAGCAAAGGTAAAGATATGCAAAAGCAACTTAAAGAGACAAAAAGGCTCATAAGCCAGGGACTTCTCAATAATCTGGTAGACAGTAATAATTTTTTCCTCAAATGTGTCAATCAGAAGAGGAGGCTAGCTTGCCTCAAAAGAAGCAACAGAGAAAGATCTCGGTGTCCACCCCAAATCCATCTGCAAGAAGATAAAACCTTAGCTAGCAAATTGTATAAGTAAGACTATCTTTTCAGTGAGATGAGTGTATTAAGCTATTAAACAATCGATTTACCTAATTCCTTCTACTCTGATTCTCTTTAAGCAGCATTCTGATCATAATTTAGTTTCACGTATAGGTGTGTCTTCAGCGAGAGAGTGTGTGAGTCTTGTGGACCTAAATGCTTCTGATCCTGTGTACAGTTTTTTCTCATTATAAATGAATACATTTTCATTATGTCTCAATAGATAAGTTTTATGAGCTCAGTTGATGAAAGCTATTGTCTGAGAAAAGGGTCCACTTTTCACAAGAAGACTATATTAAGTTTCTGAGCCAAAAAAACTGAGAGACAAAACTGGTAAATTCACCTAAGCAAACAATACACACCTCTCAGTGTATTTAAACAGTATCCACCTTTTAATCTTGAACAGTCAGGTAGAATGGTCAATGAGGTTCTTTTCATTAATTCACACTTAACAATATCCTATTTTATTTTGTTTAACGCAAAGGCCAAATTAGATACAGCTTTGCTTGCCAGCTGCTCGTTAAAACAGAATATGCATCCAGGCTCAGAGAGGTGCCTTTAAAATGCATCACTTAAATGTTAGTGGAGTGCCACAACAGAGATAAACCTTGGAAACATTATGCTAAGAGGAAGAAGCCAGGCACAAAAGGCCACATATTGTATGATTTCACATGTGTGAAATGTACAAAATAGGCAAGGCCATAGAGAGAGAAAGGAGATTAGTGTTTGCCAGAGTCTGGTGGTTGGCAGGGGGGATAGAAGAATGAAGGCTAATGGGTACCGAGTTTTGTGGGTGGTGATAACATTCTGGAATAGTATAGTGATGATTGCACATCCTTATGAATATACTAAAAACCACTGAAATGCACATTTTAAAAGGGTGAATTTTATGGTATGTGAATTATATCTCAATTAAAAAAATGTTAATGGGGGCCATATCAAGGTTGTTGGATTTCAAGAGAGTTTCATTTTTACGTTTTACATTTCTGTATAGATTATTTATTTATTTTTATAGTGAACAAAATCAGAAATGAGTGATAAACCAGCTTTCATTAGAAGGAGGGAAAACTGGTTAAAACCAGGCCACTTAGAAACTTCGATATATGTTATCTGACCAATACCATACACGGGCTAGAAAAGTAAAACCTTTCAAACTCCATGTCAGTTCTCTTCAGCTGACATTGGTTCTTATCAACAACACACTAAGTGCAAAGTTGTGTAAATCCTTGGTCTGCCCCCCTTATGGAATAGTATATGCTGATATAGATATTTATACAAGATTACTAAAATTTAAGAACTTTAGTCATCCATTTCTTCAATAAATATTTCTTGAGCACCTACTATATGACAAGAACTGTGTAAGACACAGAGATGAAACACAGTATGAGCAAGCACTAAGTTCTTCCCCAAAATGTTCCTTATCAAAGGGTCAAAGATGAAGAACTAGATTGTAAAATCTATTGAATTGACCTGTCATAGCTCTTGATAAAACTTTCTATTCTGAATGCAAATGTTAAGGAAAAGGAAGAATTTTTTTTGCTTTTCTTCCCAACAGCCCCCGGTTTACACAGACACTGGAAATAGATGTGGAAAATAAACCCCTTGGCGAATACTAACCTATTTACAATGACACAAAAGTCTTGAGAGATGAGTTACCATGTTCTGTGGTGTTAATCACAGAAACCAGGATACTGATAATGTTCAAGAGTGAATTAACCATTTTCTGAACTTCATGCATCTTGTCCCACACAGTTGGAAGAGGCCATCAAAGCAATAATCTGTATCAGAGATTCTTATCCACTCAAGGGTTGCAGAACCTCTTTGAAAATCTGATTATAAAACCTCCCTCCTTTCTGAAAAATGCATATGGGCATATATAATTGAAAAATTGCATAAATTTCAAGGAGTTTGTATTTTTCTTGATAACCATCCATAGATTCCTGAAGTATTATAGAGATCTTAAGTTAAGAATAGCTCACTTACAAGAATACCTTATTAGTATGGATTAATACATTTTTAGTTAATTCATTCAATCCATTAAATTCATTATTATACATAAAATGCTTAGAATAGTGTCTGTCTCATAGTAAGTATCCAATGAGTGTTAGAAAATTGTATTTTTATTGCAGTTATGTTGAGTTTCTCATATACTAGGCACTTTCTCAACTGCAAATAATAGCTAACATTTTCTGTGCTTTTTATAGGCCACACATATATTTAATTTAATACTTCTAATTATCCTATGCAGTAGACGGTTTAATGCTTAGGACTTTACCAATGAAGAAATCGAATATATAGAAGTCATCTTGCCCAATGCCAGTAGGATTTGTACTCAAATCTAGTACTTCGCTACCACTCAGTACTTCACTTCATTACTGGTAATGAAGTGGGCTCATACTCCAATCTAGAACTTCTGATTCCAGAGCCCAGCTTTTCATTCCCTGTGATGTGCTACTGTTGGTTGGTTTCATGCAGCCCATTCAAAACTTGTCTGGGATGGTTCACTTAGATCACCAAGGTGAATATATATCTCTTATAGGAAGAATTTTAGTTAATATCAACTCAGATCAAAGCTACAACCAGCGAGAGGCAAAGCTCCTACTTGAAGTAAATGCCATAAATTTGCATTGACAGTGTGCTCTAAGTGCTACCTTTTCGTAAAGTCAAGGAATATATAAATTATCATAAATATCTCTTGTCAAATGAACTCTCCCCTCTACTCACCTCACTAGAAAAGGCTGAATATTTCAATTCCTATAATTTTAATATTAAGAAATCTAGGGCACATTTAAAAGGTTATATAGTTTGCAAATGGAATGAGGCCTTGCACCTGTTTTTGCCTTATTACAGTGTAAGTCAAAGGTGTTATAGTCTAAAATATTCTTAGTTAAATCTCAGAGTTAGGCATTTTAAATCTAGAGAGATAATTAACACTCATTTTCCTTAAGAGTCAAGACAGGTTTTTTAAACTTAGAAGTCTAATATGTTCTGGTTTAAAATATTTCTTAGATGAAAAAGTATCTGAATCTTAAATGTTCAAATATAGAAAAAAAGAGAGAGAGATCTATTTACATTTGAATCGTCAGGAAAGCAGAAATATTTATGGAGGTATGGTCTTAGTCAGACTATGTTTCTGATCCAGTGACGAAACTAAAGTACAGATGGAAAGATAACCTGGCTTATCTATCATAATCAATTGAATATCCAAGAATCTGAAAAGTTAGGACTTTGGGAGTAAAGGGTTGGGCAAGAAAGGAGTGGAAGCTTCTGTGTTAAGTAGAATTCTGCCTTTTGGAATTTCCAGGATTTTTTTTTTTTTTTCCCTTACTATTAAAGCAAACAATATCAGTGGAACTCCTCTTTTCTTTTACTTCATCCTACTCCCCGAAAAACACATTTGTAATCCCACCTCTCCAACCAACTAAATTGTTATTGTCTTCACGTGTTCTACCAGGCATTGCATTTTTAAATAGTCATTGGAACAAATACTTTTGTGAATAGCTATGTGAGATTCAAAAAATAAAGGAGGTTAAAATATGATGTGAATCCTAGGGAAATACCTATGTAGAGAAGTGTGTGGGGTGGGGGCAGGGAGAGGTCCTGAGAAGAAAAACAATGAAACCTCCTACTATAATCTTCCTTGTCAAACACTTTCATTAGTTGTAGATACCTGCCTGCCTCCTGGGAGGGAGGGGAGCAGGCAATGTGCCCTAGAGCCTCAAATTTCCTGGCGTCCTTTCCCCCAGTTTCTATCCTGACTTATGTCTTGGGCAGGGTCTGAGCTGGATTGGAGAGGATGGAGAAGGACTGCTGTAGCCACTCTCTGGACTATTTCTGTGGTCTAATGGGTGTGTAAGTAGGTGAGTTGTCCTAAAAAGCTATTCTAGCTGCCAGAGTTCTTAAGACGAGAAAGACAGAGGCATAAAAAGGGGCCTGAAAATAAGGAACTAGATGCTTTTGTGTGGCAGAGAGGCAAATAAAGACTTACCATATGCTACTTCTGCACTCTCTTCCTAACCAGTGTGCCAGGGTGCTCTGGTGTGACCTGAATGGATCACAAATGTGCCCAGATACAGATCCCCTCAGCCCATGAGGCAGCTGGATGGCATTTACCCCAGTTGATCACACAAAGATGATCATTTTCTATGAGTCCAATGATGCAAAATAGATTGGGAAGCACTGCCCATATAGCACATGGTCTATACCTCTATCGTAGCTCTAGGTAATTTCTATTAATCAAGCACATTAAGTGCTTCCAGGAACTTAACATATATTAATTCATTGAGTCTTCATAGCAAGTTGCAAAGTATTTATTATCCTCATTTTATATATGAGGAAACAGAGGCCCATAAAGATAAAGAAACATGCTGAAGTCCAGCAAAACAGAGCAGGGAACAGGAGAACTCCGGTTCATCTTATTCCAGATTCTATGATCGTCCCACACTCTTCGTAGACCTGACTCTAACAAACTGCTTCTTAGAATCCTTTCTTTCCCCCTAGACTCTGAGCTTCTTCAGAAGAAGGAATATGTCATATTCATATAGGGCTACTTAGAGCCTGGCACATATATCCAAGTTACTTAAATATTGAAGACTTACTGTGTGAAGCCTTCAAGAATTCAAAGAATAAAGTGTTTCCTATAGACAGAACCAATGAGACATTGGTGATACTACACGGTGATAAATAAATGGTAAGGAATAGGATATATTGGAGCATATGAGGAAGCCATTTGGTGTAAAACTAATTAGGCCTGACCTTGTTTTACCAATAAGGGGTCTGTGCTCTCGAATATTCATTGTGTATCTGCTTTAAGCAATTAACACGTCCCAAGGAGAAGAATAAACACCCTTAAGATAAGGATGCAACTTCCCCCACATTGGCATTTCCTTAAGGATAAGCATTTCTCCCTAGGCTAAGGTTTGATTGCTGCGTTCATCCTGTGATCACCCAACTCAAGACAACAGACCTGCCACCAGCCATGCCCATGGAGACAGCAGACCTGCTACTTGCTATGTCCTTCAATGGCTATTCTGGCATGGCGATCTGGCAGATCGATCTTGTGGCTATTGTAAAAGGGACATTGCAATCATATGTGATATATGCTCTTTGACGGTATATAACTGTTCTGTACACCCCACTTCTTTGGTGCCCCTCCTTCCTTAGGGAAGGAAGGCCCTGGGCTATATAGTCCTCAAAAGTTGGCTCATAATAAACTCGCCCCAATTTTAATTTATAGATTGATTATGGATTATTAAGGTCAAAAGGGGTTGCAGGAATATTTCCCTATTTGTCCTTTCATCTAGGCTAGTAAAAGCACACATGACAAATTGCCCTGAAGTATTGTTCTACCCTGAAATCTGCTGAACAAGCTTCCCTTTCCAGTTAGTCACCCGCCACCCACCCTACACACACACACACACACACACACTCACAAACACACTCAACAAAAGAGAGTTATTCCTCTCATCCAACCTGAATTTTACTGTGGGGCTCTGCACCACGTTGTGAAACCTCTGGACCCCAAACAAAGGGACAATTCAAGAATAAACAGCTCCTGAAAGAAGTTCCCATTACAAAAAAGCAAAATGAGACAAGGTAAGAAATACTCCAAATGTAGCACCTTATTTCAGCCTGGTGATAAATGTATGGCAAGACTCTGGGTCTTATCTACCTACCTCTCTTAGAATTAGAATTAAGTAATGAGGTGGTTGTCAAGGAGATGCATATTAACACATTTATCTGCTTTGAAAAATGAACTCAGATATAGTCAGTCAGAAATAACTCTGATTCAGCTGAATGGTTGACCAATTTGGTCAGCCAACCAATGGTTGACCAAAGGTCTGGCTTTTTTTTCCTTTTGGATTAAAATGTGAATATTTTCCATAAACTGAATGAGGGAAATCTATAGTTCAAAGTTTTGAGGAAAATATATTTAACGAATATAAACAGTATGTTGGGAATTAAACATTACAATTAGTAATTATTGAGAGTTTAATTAAGCTACCTCATGGGATTGCAGTCTCAGCCTCCATTTTGTTTGGCCAAGTGGACTGCAGGGGTCTTAAACTGACATTGGCCCCACAAGCAAGTGCATGCCTTAGATAATAGCCTGCAGAGTCACAAGTAAATTGCGTTCCTGATGTGACTTCCCTACGGCCCTCGTGATAAACAGTCTTCTCCACCTCCCAGAGTCTTCCCCTTGTGTGCCCCTTAGATAAGACCCCATAGAGCTGATTTGAATTGACTAATTCAGCCTTAGCCGGGGGGACTCCAAAGTGCTCCACTCAGAGACCCTAATAAAGGCAATTGTCCCAGGTCCTGCCTCTCTCTCTGCCTGCACCCTGCCTTGACCTCCCCTTGTGGCCCCTTGAGGCATGCTATGCACTTCCTCCAGGACCTGTGAGCCATAAACTTCTCTATTTCAATTCCCATTCTCTTTTGTTGAACTTAGCTCACCATCCAACACCCTAGGACTCTACTTAACAAATGTTAATTTAATAAAGTCACAACAGCAAAAAAAATTAGATGTCAATTTAAAGGTGTGAAGGGGCAAACAGTTATTTTAAATAATATTTTATGAGTTATACAAACAACAAAAATGTGTAGACAACTTAGACCAACTATGAGACTGCAATTAGACCTGAGAGCAATTATTTAAAAATGATGCCAGCAAATGCCTTTTCAGAATAGGGTGGCCCCATCCTTCTTGGTTAAAGCAACTGAAGAATGTTTAGCTATTTAGCCTAAAGAAGAGCTCCCCCTGATTATTTTAAAGACTGTTTTTGAGGAAATGAAATTAATCTTCTTTCAAATTTTCTAGAAGGCAGAACTAGAACCAGTAGGTTAATTACTTTCGACAAAGCAGATTTCAGCCGATTATAAGTTAGAACTCCCCAAAAATGTAACGGATTTCTGACTCTGAATGTGTTTGAGCAAAGATTGGAGAAACATTCCGAGGGCATGGTGTGGTAAGCTAGGTCATCTCTAGCTTCCAGGCATGAGAAAATGTAGCCGGTACAGTGACTAGCTAGTCTTGAACTTGTCCTTAAACCCTCTAGAAGGAAAGTAAATCAAACTCTTTTTTGTAAGGGTTGGTTTTTCTCTCCTTTCTGAGGATCCAGTAGTGGAGAATTAGTGATATCAGTTTCTTTATTATATAGCAATACCCACAGGCAAATGAATTTGATATTATGAAGTCCTTATAGATGACCCAAAGCAAAGAAGCTTGGGATTCAATTACCTTTCCACTTCAAAGGAACTTCACAACAGCAAAGTACCAGGCAGCATCATTTCACAACTCTTTTTTTCTGTCATCGAAGAGATTTTCCAAGTTCAGTTCTCTCCTGTTTGGGGTATGAGTGTTATTTATTCCACTTGCTTAAAACAAAAACTCACAGCCAACATCTTCACAAGGGGCCTTTTGTTCACTCTGTAAATAAACTCTTTGCTGGCTGCAACTCCTTGGCTGCCACCTCTGGAAATGTTGCCACCACCACTGCTCCTCGCCTTCCCCCTACAGTCTCTGTTTCTGACTCTTTTGTTGTTTTATTCTCTTAGAAGTTATTTCCACCATATTTTTTATAAAAGTGATGAAGGGAAAAGGAAAAAGATGAGAAAGCAGGGAGAGACAAAAAGAAACTGAAAGTTGTCTTCCATTTTTGAAAGGGTTCTTTATATTGAAAAACCTATGTCATAGGAGTGTGCCCTTGGATGATGCTGTAATTCTGTTGGTTTTCTGAAAATGGAGAAACTCCTGTGTTATTTTCTATGTTTGTACAAATAAATTCCAAATTTCACATCTATTGCTAACTGACTGGCTTAATTGGATGCATATCAGTTGGTATATAAGCGCCACAGAACTGTGGGAGCTGATAGGTACATTTATTCAATCAACAAATATTTGTTGAACTTCCTGTAGCCATACTTTAGGTGGTAGGGATAGGGAAGTGACTGAGGTCTCTGTCATCATGGGGCTTAGTTTCCAGTGGGCAGGTGCACTAAATGTGTTTTATCACACACAAAATCAGTGTTGAAGTTTGAGAAAGAAGACACAGTGTAAGCAACTCCTGGTTCTTTTAAGTTAAATTATGCATACCCAGTCTCAGGTAAGGGCAAAATACTCACCTGCTCTACTTCTAGATTTTATGCTAATTTCCTCTCATCTTAGGGAGCGAATGTGTGTTGTGGTTGGAAGAAAAAGCAAACTGGAATTAGATGAACTTAAATGTGAGTTTTATTTATAACATATTAACTGTCAATCAGCAGTGTTACATTTTCCTTTTCCTTTAAGTGGGGATGATAATAGATACTTCACACCGTGATGAGAATTTAGTGAGACAAAATACGTAAAATATGTACAGTGTCTTGAACATAGGAGATGGTGAATAAATGCTGCTTCTGATTTTTCTTCCCCTTACCTTCTTTTTCTTCCATTCTTTGCCATCATGACAGGCAGACATGGAGATATACTCAGCATTGAAAGTGGGGCAATTTGATTAGGTTTCTTTCCTTTTGCTTCATCATAAGCCCAATGTGCAGACTGTGGAGTCCCCAGGAGACACGAAAGCATGGCATTCACCACAAAATAATTATTTAATTTTAAGTATTTCTTTCAACAGTTTTTTCTTGGCTCAACTTAAAGTTTGTGTTTTTTTTTCATTTACAAGTCAAAAGGGCTCTAAGCTTGACTGAATGCTTATATCTGCATACTTATTAGCATCTCTAAGGCCCTGTCACTAGGGAAGACAAGGAGGGAACTGTTCCATTTTGATTATTAGGAATATTTCTTCTTCTTTTTTTTTTTTTTTTTTGTGAGGAAGATCAGCCCTGAGCTAACATCCGCCAATCCTCCTCTTTTTGCTGAGGAAGACTGGCCCTGGGCTAACATCCGTGCCCATCATCCTCCTCTTTATATGGGACGCCGCCACAAGCATGGCTTGACAAGTGGTGCATCGGTGCGCGCCCGGGATCCCAACCCCGGGTCACCACAGCAGAGCGTGCGCACTTAACTGCTACGCCACCTGGCCGGCCCCAGGAATATTTCTTTAACAAGAAGTATAGAGGGTGCTGTGTTGCAGTGGGCTGCCTGGTCCAAGGTCAAGCCCCCCTCACTGTAGGCAGCAGGAATCTAATGACTGTTCATTGCGGGGACACAAAGGCCTTGCTCTCTTGATGGAACCTAAGACTAGTCTGAAGGACCATCCTAGGTGGGGTTGGCTAAAGCCATGTTGTGACTGCCTCACAGCTCAACGTCTCCTCTGCCTCTTCCTGCTTCCTTCCCCTCTCCCACAGCTGTTGCTTGAGAGAACGCACTCCAGTGAGCTTCCTATACACTAATCACCATCTCAGAGGCTGTTATGCTGGGAAACTGACCTGCAACAAAGTGTCATATCTTTTCTGTCCCACTCATTGTCATCAGTGTCCTGCTCAGATTCATAATCAGGTGTCAAGTCCATAACTCAAAATCACATGGTAGTATATTCATATAATGGAATTCTGTACAGCAATCGGAACAAACAAATGATGGCTGCACACAACAACCTGTATGAATCTCATGAACCTATTATTGAGACACAGAAGCCAGACACAAAAGAGTATTCATATGATGCAAAGTAAAAACTGTATCAACAGGAAAAACTAACTTAAAGTTATCAGAACACAGGGTAGTGGTTACACTTGGAGGGAGAAGTAATGATTAGGAGTGAGCATGAGAGAGGTTTCATGGTGCTGATAATGTTCTTTTCTTGATCTGGGTGCTGGCTACACAAGTGTGTTCAATTTGTGAATATTCATCAAACTGTAACTTACAACTTGTGCAGTTTTCAGTAGGTAGGTTATATTACAATAAAAATTTATTAAAAACAAAACAAAAGTGGTGCACCTGATAACATAGTCTTTAGGGAAATAAAGTGACTCCAATATTTAAGGATATACAGGCATTTTAAAGAAACTCAAAGTAGAATATTCCGGCTGGTTATCATAAGCCAGGCAGTAATCATACCAAACACGAACAACAGGCAAGCATTCAGTAGTAGATGGTTTTGTACACTGCAGAATTATTTAAACATATTTCCTACAAAAATGTTTCCTCCTTCTTCATGATGACAAATTATCATGGCCTGGCAGGTATCACCACTGAAATATTTAGAAGGCACTTAAGATGGAGAAAAATCCAACAAACACCATTTGAATTCCATTTAAAGAAAATTTCTCTCTGAAGAGCAGAAAAGCAAAGAGGGCAATTGATGGCGATTTATGACATGACAAAATCGATTAGCTTGTTATTGGATCAGCTTGCTTTTAGAATGAATGGGTTGAAGATAATAACACACTCAGGTAACTCCTTTCTATCTGTCCAGTATGGCAAAGTAGAAGTCATGTAATATCATGGCTCTGCAAGAATGAAGTTGTAGCTGAGACTCATCTTCATTAAGATGTTTCTTGGATGGAACAGAATCGAGAGCCCAGAAATAAACCCACACATCTATGGACAGCTAATTTTCAACAAAGGAGCCAAGAACATACAATGGAGAAAGGAAAGTCTCTTCAACAAATGATGTTGGGAAAACCAGACAGCCACATGCAAAAAAAAATGAGAGTAGACCATTATCTTACACCATACACAAAATTAACTCAAAATGGATTAAAGACTTGAATGTAAGACCTGAAACCATGAAACTTCTAGAAGAAAACATAGGAAGCACGCTCTTCGACATTGGTGTCAGCAACATATTTTCAAGCACCGTGTCGGACCAGGCAAGAGAAACAACAGAAAAAATAAACAAATGGGACTAAGTCAAACTGAAAAGCTTCTGCACAATGAAGGAAACCGTCAACAAAACGAAAAGACAACCTAACAATTGGGAGAAGATATTTGCAAACCATATATCTGATAAGGGGTTAATCTCCAAAATATATAAAGAACTCACACTTCTCAACAACAAAGAAACAAACAACCCAATTAAAACATGAGCAAAAGACCTGAACAGACATTTATTTCTCCAAAGAAGATACACAGATGGCCAACAGGCACATGAAAAGATGTTCAACATCATTAACTATCAGGGAAATGCAAATCAAAACTACAATGAGATATCACTTCACACCTGTCAGAATGGCTATAATTAACAAGACAGGAAATAACAAGTTTTAGAGAGGATGTGGAGAGAAGGGAACTCTCATACACTGCTGTTGGGAGTGCAAACTGGTGCAGCCACTATGAAAAACAGTATGGAGACTCCTCAAAAAATTAAGGATAGAGCTACCATATGATCCAGCTATTCCACTGCTGGGTATTGATCCAAAGAACATGAAAATACTGATATGTAAAGATACATGGACCCCTGTGTTCATTGCAGCATTTTTCACAGTAGCCAAGACTTGGAAGCAACCTAAGTGTGCATCAAGGGACGAATGAATGAAGAAGATGTGGTATATATACACAATGGGATACTACTCAGCCATAAGAAACAATGAAATCCAGCCATTTGTGACAACATGGATGGACACTGAGGGTATTACACTAAGTGAAATAAGTCAGAAGGAGAAGGTCAAATACTGTATGATCTCACTCATAAGTAGAAGATAAAAACAACAACAAATAAACACATAGAGACAGAGATTGGATTGGTGGTTACCAGAGGGGAGGTGAGGAGGGAGGAGGGTAAAAGGGATGATTAGGCACATGTGTGTGGTGATGGGTTGTAATTAGTATTTGGGTGGTGTACATGATGTAATCAATGCAGAAATAGAAGTAATGATGTATGCCTGAAATTTATACAATGTTACAAACCAATGTTACTGCAATAAAAAATAAATAAATTATAAAAAAGCAAAGGGAGAATAAATTTGTGTTTTAAGCCAAAAAAGAAAAAAAAAAGTTGCTTCTTGGGCAGGAAGAATAACCCACCATAAACTAGCTTAAGCAAAACTGGAAATTTATCTAAAGTATACTGGTATATCCAAGAGATTAAAAACATATGTATATTGGTGAAGAACCAGACTTTAGGAAAAATGGGAACCAGGAGCTAGACCAAGGCTCCTTTTCACACTCTCTCTCCCCTGTCTATCTCTCTCCCTTTCTCTCTCCCTCATTCTCATTCTCTCTCTCTTTTTCCTATAGGAGTCACTTCTGTTTTGTGCAATATTGTAAATTAGCACAGTGGATATTCATGATTGAAGAAATAAAAAGAATGAGATCTATGACATTCTAAAGCACTTTTAAAATGTAGAACTTTAGTCTCAGATATTTCCATAGAAATTAATAAATAAAATAAATATATAAAACTCTTTATGGCTTCTATGCCTACCCTAAAACTGCTTAGATCACGAGCTATAATGATATTTTTGTTCCTTTGGATTTATTCCCATGCACAGAACTGTATTCAATGAAATTTTTTTTTTAATTTTTGAGATATATTCAGTACCTAGATGGGTCAAGCCTGATATCCTTCCACTTCGTAAGATGTACTAAAATACATGACTAGAAGTTTGGGAAATTTTTACACCCTAGTAAACATCCACACTGATCCTTTTAAAATGTACATCAGATAACCTCACTCCTCTCTCCATATAACTCACAGTAAAATCCAAGACCTTGTAATGGCCTAGAAAGTCACCATTTCTCAACTAGGGATCCCTGAATAAATTGAGCCCTGATATTCTAAGGCATCCATTGCATATAATGGATTTACTTATTTTTTATGTATCTGGAATGGTACTAGCTCTGGGCCATCCTAGAAATAACTGACGAAAAAAGTCACTCAAACCTTTTTTATGTGGTATAACTCTCTTGCAGAGTTGAGAAAGGCTGCCAGGCTCTTTACTCTCCAACCATGCTCTCCTTTACCTCTTCTAACACATCTTGTTCTATGTCTCTCCTCCTTGCTCATCCTCATCCAGCTTTAAGGACTGTGTTGCGATTCCACAAACGAGCTAGACATGCTCTCACCTCAGGGTCTTTGCACGTGCTATTCCCTCTACTTGGAATCCTCTCTCCTTTGATACCTGCATGGTTTGCTCTCCTCCTTCCTGCAGGAATTTAATGGCATATTATCAGCAAGGCACACCCTGCTGTCCCCTCTTCCACCCTCACACACACATACACTGTAACTCCGTTCCTGCTTGAACATCTTAAAATCACATATTACACACCATATACTCTATTTTTTGTATTGTCTGTCTCCTCTCTTACATCAGAACAGAACCCTAATGAAAGCAGGGCTTTAGTAAACTGTTGACATTGCTATGTCTTCTAAAACTGCCTAAGTTCTCCATAGGTCTTTGTTGAATGAATAAATGAATTCTGATAGAAAACAGTCTTAAAGCTTAAATTTTTTTTCAGCATGCTGAAATAGAAAAAAAATTATGCTATCTAGAAATTGTGACTAACATCATAGATCAAGTTATAGAACATAGGTTCTCCACTGCCAGTGATAAGAATGATTCTGTTTCTAGAGAGAGATAGAACAGATGGTTTTTCATGGGCATTTATGATCTATGAGTTTTCTACAAAGGCATAAGGAACTTCTCTGTATAAATCCCTATTTGTCAGATCTGTGCATGGAAAGTAACAAATGTGTCATTGTGAAAGATCTAGGCCTAAGCCTTAAGAAGAACTGGAAGTTACTATCTTTTTCTCCTGGAAGCATTGAGATGCCATGCTAGAAGCACAGCTAACATGCTGGAGAAAATATATTGAGAGAGCATGAAGAGGAAGAGGCCTTGAGACTACCAGGAAAGAGAGAGACACCTAGCCATTCCAGTGCCCTAGCCTAGCTCAGCCCAATCTTCTGGCTGTCCATCAGCACACCAGTCATGTGAGTGAACCATCTCGGATATTTCAGCCCAGTTGAACCCCCAGCTAATTTCAGCCCCAGTCAACATCATATGGACCACAAAAACTATCCAGTTGAACCCAGTCAACATATAGAATCATGAGAAATTATGATTGATGATAAGTTGGTTGTTGTGTTAAGCTGCTAATTTTGGGGTGGCTTGTTACACAGAAACAGAGAATTGAAACTATTACAACTACTAATACCTCACATACTTAACTGGGTGAGGAAGGTGAGGTATAGAGCCCTCTTTAAGGGACATATAGGACTGTAAGGACATATAGGACATCTTTGTCTCTATCTCATTTCCTGCTTTTCAACTTCGAAGAGATGGAGGTAGCTGAAGAGAGGGTTGGGATGGTTCCCTTATCAATGATTTTTCCCAAGTCATTCTCTCTTTCATCACAATGAAGATTCTGAAATTTAAAACATGAATTGTTTCTTCTCTAATTATGTGACTGCTACTTTTGCTGACCATGGAGAAGTGCAGGCTTCCTATATCATATCTCAGATGAGGATGGAGGATAGTAGAAGTTTTCAAGTCTCGCTGTGGCAAGGCAACATCATTAACACTTTATAAACAATCCTGCCACATCTTTTTAGACCAGACACATGTCAAACCAAGTCCTAGGCTGACAAACTATTCTGACCCAGAAAGCTGCCCCCAGTTCTTATATACTGGAATGGACCCAATATTTGGATCATTACATCAAATATCCATTAGATTATATTACCAGCACAGCATATATCCTTAAGGTATAAAATAAAATATAATAAACAAACTTAAATAAGAATTTGTCTTGATGTTTCAATAAAAGAACTGAAAGATTTCAGGATTAGAGGCTACACTCATTAAGATTCCCTAGATGACATATTAAAGTTGAGCCCAAGAGGGCAATCAGGGGGTCAGAGGTAGAATTCTTACTCTTTTTCTCAAATTTGTATTTGCTTTCCTGTATTTCATATCTATTCTATAGGTTCTGAAATAGATCTTCCAGTTGATTTGGTCTTGGAGGAAATAAATGTAACAATCTACGCCCACATTCAAACCCGAATGCACAAACAAAACCATTTCTAAAAAGATGCGCTAAATAATTCAATGAGCAGATTATTATTACAGTGAATTAAATAAATGGATGAGGTATATCTCTAATGCCCTGGTGTAAAGCCTGTTTTAATTTTATAATCCCAACTGGATGCAACATACTTAAAATGAGCACTATTAACTTGGACTTTTTTCTATTCTGTTTAGAAACGTAATAACAGTTGAGAGACAATTATTAAGAAAACATCAACTCTATTTACACATTCTTTTTTTTTTTTTTTTAAAGATTTTATTTATTTTATTTTTTTCCCCCCAAAGCCCCAGTAGATAGTTGTATGTCATAGCTGCACATCCTTCTAGTTGCTGTATGTGGGACTCGGCCTCAGGATGGACGGAGAAGTGGTGCCTCGATGCGCACCCGGGATCAGAACCCGGGCCACCAGCATCGCAGCGCGTGCACTTAACCACCAAGCCACAGGGCCGGCCCTATTTACACATTCTTAAAGAGAATATTAGAAAAACAGAATTTTAATTTTCATGTGTATAATTCGTTAATATAATTAGAATGGAATACAATTAAGTATTTTCAGATCTTTCTGTGTTAATTAAAAAGCTAATAACGTGAATGGCTATAAATACTGAATTAGTGGGACTAATGCTCCAGGCAGTTAATCCTTTATTTGTCCTTTACTGAAGATCACTTAACTGGCATGCCATCTTTACGTCAGGGATCCCGTACCAATGGAAATTCATGGATTGTAATGTCCCTAAATCTTAGATGGTATATCTGTGAACTATTTGCCAATATACTGCACCCACTCTGGGGATTTTCTAACAGCCAGCAAACACTGCCTTTGACTCAGTCCATTAAGGAATTTTACTGTTAGCAATTTTCCTGCATCCCTATACCCTAGTAGTGATTTCTAGGTTTTAGAGAAAGGAAAAGTAGCTCCACTATAAAAATACAAGTGAAGGGCTCCAGCTCTATGGTTTAAGAAATTTGTCAACATTGGGTTTAAATGGAAACAACATTTTAAGAGTAGACAATATGAGCATCAAAGAGATTAACATCAGCGATTGGTGGAAATACATCAAATAGTGTTTGATGTTTTTTATAGTGATGAAATTCATGAGTACATAATCCTTAAAACAAAATAAAGCAAAACAAAATCTCATTTGTCACCTTTGGAGGATGCTAGAGAACCAGTTTGTTATTCTTAAAACTAGCAGATAAAGTAAAAGAATACAAAAAAATTCACCCTGACTTTATAAACCATCTCAGAGTACGTCCTCAGGTCCTTTTTTGGGAGTAATACATGAATAATGAATAGTAGACTTAGAATATCACTCCTTTGCCAAACCTAATAAAATAAAGGATCTAAGCAATAATCATCCATGGTTGCCAAAGCCATTAAGTTAAAAGATGACAGAGTAGGGGCTAGCCTGGTGGCATAGGGGTTAACTTTTCACACTCCGCTTCAGCAGCATGGGGTTAGCAGGTTCAGACCCTGGGCGTGGACCTACGTACTGCTTATCAAGCCATGCTGTGGCAGGCATCCCACATATGAAGTAGAGGAAGATGGGCACGGATGTTAGCCCAGGGCCAATCTGCCTCAGATAAAAGAGGAGGATTGGCAACAGATGTTAGCTTGGGGTAATCTTCCTCATCAAAAAAAAAACCAACAAAAAAAAGATGACAGAGCAATCTGATAACACCTCAATCCACTGATCAATATTATGCCTATATAATTAAGCTTTTGCTGCAATAAAGTTGGTCAAAAAATAATCACAAAACTCAGTAGCATACAACATTTATTCCCTTACAAAACAATTGTATCTGTGGGGCAGCTGATGTTAAGCTGAGCTTAACTCCCAACTGTGGGTTGATTTCAGGTTTACTTCTTCTGTCTTCACAATCTGTAACTTGAAATGAAAGAAGCAGCCACTACTTGAAACACATGATGCTCATTGGCAGCTGGCAGGAGTTCTAGAAGGCTCAGCCAGATCTTGCAAATACATTTGAAGCCTTGGCACAGATGCGATGTATGTCGTATCCGTTTACATTCCATATGCTAAAGCAAGTCAAATGGCTAAGCTCAACACCAGTGGAATGGAGAAGTATACTCCTCTTATGAGGGCTGGAGAGGAGGAAGCATGAGGAGAGAGATTATTTGTTGAACCATAGTAGGATTTACTATAACTTCTCCAAAAAAGAGAGATAACCAGACATTATGTGCCTCCCAACGTGATCAAATAAGAAGTATGCAACCCAACCTCTGAAGTGTTCTAACCAAGCCTCTATATCAAACTACCAACCCAGAAGAAACAAAGGGACACAGGAAGATGTTAAACAACATCACAAGGAAGCAATTGGCAAAATCTGGAACGTGGAATGCATCACGGAACAATGAATTGTTTTGTCCTACAAATAAACTGAAAAAATAAGATTGGAGGATCAACATGCAGATTAAAAGATATTAACATAAATCTCAGAGAAATGCAGTATATTTGAACAAATCAAATGGAAAGAAACTATTGGGAAGATATGAACAATAATTACCTATCTGGTAATATCAGGGAGTGTTAAATTTTTTAGATGTGATAATGGTATTATGGTCGATTTTCAAAATAATATTATTATTATCTTATATAAGTATATACTGAAATATTTAAGAATGAAATAAGATGGGCTTCAAATAACCTAAAGATGGTCAAGTGGAGAAGGGAGGAATATAGATTAAATTTTCGCGGGTGATGCATACATAGTGCATTATCCTGTCCTCTTTATTCTTTGAGTAGTTTTAATTTTTCCATAACAAAAAAATGCAAAGACAGACAGACAGAAAGAGAGACAGAAAGAAAGAAAGAGAGAGAGAAAGAGGAAGGGAGGGAGGGAGGGGGAGAGAGAGAGAGAGAGAAAGAGAGAGAGAGAGAGAGAGAGAGAGAGAGAGAGAGAGAGAAAGAAAGAAAGAAAGAAAGAAAGAAAGAAAGAAAGAAAGAAAGAAAGAAAGAAAGAAAGAAAGAAAGAAAGAAAGAAAAGAAAGAAAGAAAGAAGAAAGAAAAGAAAGAAAAGAAAGAAAGAAAGAAAGAAAGAAAGAAAGAAGAAAGAAGAAAGAAAGAAGAAGAAAGAAAGAAAGAAAGAAAGAAAGAAAGAAAGAAAGAAAGAAAGAAAGAAAGAAAGAAAGAAAGAAAGAAAGAAAGAAAGAAAGAAAGAAAGAGAAAGAAAAGAAAGAAAAGAAAGAAAGAAAGAAAGAAAGAAAGAAAGAAAGAAAGAAAGAAAGAAAGAAAGAGAAAGAAAAAGAGAGGGAGAAGGAAATTTCTTCTAACCAAATAGAAGTGTATGTGGTTAAGAAGCGGATACTTGTGGAGATGGTGTTCTATTGCGGTCCTTTGAATCTCCCCACTTATGCCCTGTACACACGTCAAAATTTTTTCATCTCACTGTCATAATAGTGGCAAAAACTAAGGTCTCTCAGTGTGCATTTCGAAGATAAAAATATGTCAATTATAAAGCTTCAGACGATAGATTCTAAGAAACTTTTCCCCTCTAAAATAGCAAGAGACAGCTTCAAAAACAAATGTGTTTAGATTCTCCCAAAGAATGCCACTTAATGAGCTTAAAACTAGTCTGCGAGTGTAGGGTACTTTATTTAGTTCTGTAAGTCTTTCCTTGGTAAAGAAATCTCCTCAAATCCTTTGGTAACCACAAGCTATTTGTTTCACATACAAGGAAACAGAGCAACTGACCAGTTATATTCATGTTTTCATAAGTGAATGAGAATTGCTTATTTTGTTGAGAAAATACCAATTTTATCTGAAATTATAATCAAGGCAACATAATTTTAGGAGCCACAAAGACAATATAATTTCAAGAGTAAAGAACAGCTTGTGAATAGGGAGATCCATTATCTTTCCCCCAAAGAAAATAGGCAGTGTGTACTCCTGTGTGGCATTTCAACACACTGCGATCTACCTGAAGGAAATCATTAATTCTTCCCAGCATTTTAGAATAACAGCATGATGATGAGACACCTAAAAAGCACTCAGAGAAAACATTGGTTGCAAGTGCCTGCTCAAATTGTTTAACGTTTGTCAAACTTGAATTGCATTTGAAGGATACATTGCTGGTAATGGATTTCCAGTTCTATTTCCACATGGGCAAAGCTTTGTAGCCATTACAAGCTGTAGTTTATTACTTTACATTATGTATGAGATGATTTTTGTGAGCAGGTACACAAACACAAAGGGGAAAAATATAAGAAAGTAATTTCTTTTATTGCTCAATATACAGCAGTTAGGAATAATTTGGAAATTTTTCAAATAGCCCATTTTGGGAAATTCCTAGATATACTCAGGAGTGATTATTTTCTGCAGTGTTACTAAATGATTTGGCTGTAGCTAAGATTGGCATTAATTCCTAAAGGAGTTATGTCTAGTTGTAGAATTGGCACAAAATGTCCTAGAACAGGTATAAGATTTTTAATAAGAACCCGAAGCCCTGTTTCTAACAATGATTAGCTGTGTGACTTTGGTCACATAATTTAACGTTTCTGGGCCTCAGTTTCCTCTTCTCAGAAAAATAATACAGCCTACCTCACATAATTGTAGCGAAGATTACATGAGTCAAGCTCATTGGTTACTAAAAAGTAGATTCTCAAAATTTGGGGCCTAATCCAAATTAGTAGACAAGAGCCAATAAATGTAACTGAATTTTGTTATTGAAAAGCACTACACAAATATAACCCAAAAGAACAACAGGATTCTTTTGTTTGTTTTGTAAAATTAGTTTTCAGGTGTCTTGACAGTGGTTTGCCAGACTGTTATATGGGAGTTGTTCGTATTAGTGAAAAAAAACTGTGTGTCAAAACTGAAACCATTCTGTCTTTTTACATGGATATAGGATAAACCAGTTTGTGGAATTTTATTAAATAGGAGCTTGAACTTCTGATGTAAGAAACAAAGAACTATTATTACCGGTGATATGGAATGGCTTCAAATAGGTGGTATGTTTTGACATGTAAAATGCTGTTGATAAATTGCTAAACGTGAAGGGAAATCTTACATATAAAACCTAGCCACCATAAAGTGAGCAACCAGCCTCTTCTACAAGGTGCCAGGGAAGCTGTGCCTTCCTTTCTTTCTCTACAACTGATTCACAGCCACACGATCTGTAATTCATGTACAAATAAGAACAAGCAGAGGGGATGTGTAAGTTCTTTATGTTTTTGGCACATGATTGCCATTTTTAATCCAAAACACTCTCAAATCTGGCCAATTTTTCTCCACACTTGGGAAGAATCATTTTCTTTTGGCCGGAGACTCACTGTAAGAATTTTCAGTCCTAGAGAGAAGGTTTTGTTTACAAATTCAGAAAGGAGAAAGATCAAAATCTAGGCAAGAACAGAGGAGGTCTTGCAACCTTAGCTCCGCGTGGAGTCACACTTCAAACTTCAGAATGAGAGCTGGCTGCACTGGGCAAAAAGGTTAATTTTCTTTCAGATGAGTGAAACAGTTCCCCAGCTGGAGAACACACTTCCAGCATCGATGTATGTGTTCTTCAGCAATGCTTTGATCAGAGGCTCCAGTATCCTCTGTGAGAGTATACATAAAAGCACATTAGCTACAGCAAGGAAAGGCTAAAAACCCTGGGAACCCCTCGAGGGTACCAGAAGATGAAGATCGAGCAGAGAAAGTTGCCGTGTCAGATGCCATCTCAGAACTCCCTAACCTAAAGTAAAACAGCACAAGTCCTACCTATATATTATCTTTCATTTCTATGAATTAAAAGTACCAGTTACTGACAGTTTTGAACAATTATGAGACACTAGTAAACTATTATTCTTCTGTACTCTAAACTTGTTAGTGTATACCATACTCTCTTTTCTTCCATTTCTTTTCATAACAGAAATTTCTTTCACTACAACACTTAGGCTACAAATTGTAGACAGTATGGTATGGCAAAAATCACATGGGTTTTAGAGTGGTGTGTAAGCTCAAATCCCAGCCACTATTCAGCAATGAAGAATTATTGTTTCTGAGCCTCAGATTTCTCATCAGTTAAATGAAGATAGTGACACCTCAGAGAGTTATAAAGTTGTAAGAATTAAATATACATATATGCATATAATATATACAAAATTTTATATAAAATATTTATATATTTTGCACTCATATATACATACAAATATATATGATTTGTAATTATATGTATGTATGTATGTATAATAATTACATGTATGTATAAGAGAAAGAGGGAAAGAGAAAGAGTTATATATATGCCTAGAGAGTCAGAGAAAGTGAGAAAGATACTTGAGAACTTACCCTAGGGTCTGTCACATGATAAAACCTCCATAAATAATATCTATCATTATTAGTTCCAGCATGCATTTATTCATTGCTCTTTCACAAACATTTTTGAGTGGCACCTATATGAATGCTAGTGATAAAATAGTAAACAATGTAGTCACTGCACTCAAGAAGTTTTTGTTGTGTAGGAAACATGCAAGTGGCAAATTCAGAATAGTGCCTCAACTGAGATAAACAATGAGGCATAGGAGAATTATCTAATGTGATCTCAAGAGCTAAGGGAAACCATCTTATATAAAATGACATGTAGGTTATGAAATACCTGAAGCACACAAAGGATAACCAAGAGAAAGAGGGGAGATGAGGGAGGCATGCAGTTCTACAAGGAGGAGGCAGTGAGGCAAAGAAAATAGCAAACAATCAGCCCTTTTAAAGAGCTTTCTATGGGTACACACCATACTAAGTAATTTATATATCTCATTTAAACTTCAAGATCAGCAACCAATCATTACAGAACTGATACTCTGTCTACCTGACCCTAATGTAAGCTTATCATGATGCCATGACATACCTGGGTCTAGCACATCATGAGGTTGGAGCATGGAGTTGGACGAGTGGTAAGAGTGGAAGACTGGAAGAGAAAGGATGGAGGCACCAATGCCTTGAATGGCATTGTCAATGGGACTTCATGGAAGGGAAGAAAGTGCCTTAGACATGTGGTTTTGAAAAGCCATCGGATGGCTTAGTACATGGAATTGGCTGGATGGGAGACAAACCTGGAGGAAGAGGGACAAATTAGAAGGTTGTTGTTGTGAGTTACATAAGAAATAATGGTGGCCCAAACTAAGACAGTGACAGAAATAACAGTAACATGTGGACAGATTCAAGAGGTTTCAAAAAAGTAGAATTGACAGAACAAAACTAACGATTAAATGAGGGAAACGAAATAAGAGAAGAGCTGGGTTTGGAGCCTGACCAACTGGGTAGATTCACTGAGCTAGAGGAACAAGAGAAACAACTCTCAAAGGCAAAACCGTGTAAGATATAAAGTGCTCAGTACATTAGAGCCATCAATACACAGTAGATTTTTTTTTTCTTGCTCTACGTTTCTGATTCTTTCTGCCTTTCTGAAGCTACTATCACGTGCATCCTGATTCTAGTTTCACCATTCAACATTTTCTCAAATACAGATGTGAGTTACAATTGTCATTATTCTCCCAGCAAAGAAAAGTCCTTATTGTCGGGATCTTTCAAACTAATCACTAAAGTAACAGATCTCATTATTGTACTTTTATATGTACAGATGTTTCCCACACAAGAGAAAATATCTCTAGTTTTAAAAATACATCTGTATTAATTTTAATATATTTCATATAAACACTTTTTCCAAGAAAAGTGCATGCTACATGCAAGATTATAACATTAATGGTATCCTAGTGTGTGCCTCACATATAATATGTGCTCAGTGAATGGATGTTGAATGACTGGTAGCTCTCAGTTCTATTGACCAGGCAGGTGCTCAAAACCCATCTGTTTCCAACCAGAAAAATCTAATGGATTGGCTACTTGTCTACAGAGTATTCAAAAGCAGGAAAAAGTGAAAGACAATATGAATTAAGTCCTCTCAAATCTAAAATGATATGATTCTACTATGAGCAATATCAAGAATCATGTGTCCCCCTGGCCATATAACACCACAAAATCATTTTTTCACAAGTGAATCCGGAAAAACAGAAACTAAAAGACACTCTGTAGATGAAGCCTATAGATGTCTATAGATAAATCACAAGTCCTGGGTTATACAAAGCAAAAAGACTCAAGATCCTACTCAACAAGTTCACTTTTTATCAGCCCTGAACATCTTCCATTACTATTTTTTCTTGAAGATATGGTTCACTGAATTCTTACTATTAGATAGGTCCTATGCTAAGAGTGTAACATTCATTATCACACATTGTCCTCATCACAGTGTTAGTGGTATCAGTTACTAGTCGTATTTTAAAAACAAAACAAAACCTCTAAGAGTTAGAGAGATAACTTTCGCAGCGTTCATATTTGAGAACTATGATTCTTGTAGTTTTTTTTTAATGTGCTCTGCGATATATTTCAAACAGCCCTAAAATTACTGTAAATATCTGTGCCCTTGTTCTAATTCAAGTCACTTTTTATAAATGTCAACTTGTAAAGGTTTTCTATGAGTTCCCGTATTCTCGTTAGTAAGATGTGACAATATCTACCCTGTTTACTTCAAAAGTTTGCTAGGAGATCAAAAATGGTGTGGTATGTACAAGTACTTTGTCAATAGTAAAGAAACACTTACATGTGGATGGAACCGTGATAGTACCATTAGGTTACAGATTGAAGTTAACACCAAACTATAATTTAAATTAAAAGAAATGCTGCATGATTAAAAATTAGTGTGTATGTCAATTATTTCTCAGTAAAACTGGGAAAAAAAAGAATTAGTAGCAGTAATGTTAAATACAAGTCTTTTCCTAGTAATATTTGAATACTTTTCTTACCTATAAAATTAATAAAAATTGATTGTGCCTCATTAAAGCATCAAATACAGAATATAGTCCTTTCAGTTTTTGGTAAATCATTATAATGGCTAATTTTTATTGGTTTGATAAAATTTATCTATTTAATGAGGCCAATAATTATTACTCAAAATAAAACCCGATAAAATTGAGAATGTTTTCTCCCACCCTATTTGAGATAACTCTTTTACATAATATTATGTTCTAATAAAGTAGGAAACAAGGCCCATCTCAAAAGTTCTGTTTACGATGTAGAAATATTCTAGGACAACTTCCTGCCATTCTATGTATTTTTCACTTTCAATAGTCTCTTTCCCAGAGGGTAAATTTTCAATGAAATGAAATCATAATTTGCTGGAAATATTTGATGTTTCTCTAATAGTTGTGACTATGTATCATGTTATTTATGGTAAATAAAAGAAGGCTATGAGAATAAATTGATTACATACAGTCACACACATGTATACTCAATCAAATCTGGATGAACTGAATTTTGTATACAAGTTTCTTATTCAGATTAAAAACAAAATACCTTATAGATAAGTCCAACACACTCATCTTGGAGAAATAAAATGGACCAAGGGACGCAAATCCAGAGTGAGGACCAAACTATCGGTTTTTTGCAGGGCTTTATCTTACCATAAATTCATCCGCCAGTGTCCTTTAAACTTGTGAGTATATGCAGGCATCTGTAGGTATCTAGCAAACCCATGCATTTTCTCAACCGACTTTTCGTTAAAGTTTCTCTATTATAATTCAGCAAAGAGTTCTTATTATTTACCAGATAAACCAAAATGCATTTTCAGGAATCTTTTACAAAGCGGAAATAATTGTATCACCTTTGGAATGAAGCTTAACTGTTCGCAAATTAGAAACATTCTTACTTAAGGGTCAGAGAAGGATTGAGAGATTTGGTCCAACTCTTTCCTTTTTTTTTCAGATGAGGAAATGGAATTTCAGAGAAGTGATGTTTCCTGCTCAAGATCAGATAAGAACCAATGCGTGAGCTGACAAACCTAGGTTCCTTTACTCCAGGTCTCACTCTGTTTGTACTAAAGCTCTGTGGCGTGGTCGTCCTCCTCCCTCACACAGTGACACTTTAATAGGAGAAACAGAGAGTAAACAATAAAATAAGAAAATAAATACATTAACTACAAAATATGGTAATAATAAGCAACATTGACTAAGTTCTTACTGGGTGCCAGGCATTGTTGTAAGCACTTTTTTCATAAATTTGTGCATATTCCTCATAGCACCCCCGAGTGGATACTGTTGGTAATATTTACAGACAAAAAACCTGAGGCACAGAGAGATTGAGTAACTTGTTCAAGGTCACGGAACTAGGAAGCAGTGGAGCCAGAAGTCAAACCCAGGAACAGACAAAGGCACACAGCTATTAAGCAGAGGACCAGAATGAGAAGGAGCCAGTCCCAAATACAGCATGGTGTGCAAAATCCTTGAATCAGGAAAAAGCTGGAAGCATCAAAAAACTAAGAGAAGACTGGTGTGGTTGGAATATCATTTTTAAAAGGGGGAGAAGGGTGACGCTAGGTAACAGGGTAATACTGGCAAAGGCCAAATTAAGCAGGGCCTTGCATGCCATGAAGAAAAGGTTGAGTTTTTAAGCAGTGAAATGGAAAGCCACTGAAGATTTTTTTTTGTTTTTTTTTGGTGAGGAACATCGGCCCTGAGCTAACATCTGTTGCCAATCTTCCTCTTTTTACCTGAGGAAGACCGTCCCTGAGCTAACATCCCTGCCAGTCTTCCTCCATTTTGTGTATGGGACACCATCACAGCATGGCTTGACGAGCAGTGCATAGGTCTGCACCTGGGATCTGAACCAGTGAACCTGGGGTAGCTGAAGCGCAGCGTGCAAACTTAACCACTATGCCACCGGGCTGGCCCCTGAAGATTTTTTTGAAGCAGATTTTTAACATGATCTGAATTACATTTGTAAAGTTCACTCTGGCTGAAAAATCCATGTTGAGATTTGACAATCATTTCTTTATTCATTTATCCATTCACTCATTCACCCGAAAAGCAATTGTTAAGTGCTGATTTTAGCAAACAATCTTACCCAAAATTGGCTCTCCCAGCAATATCCCTTATTCACCAAATCAAATATACATCCACCAATAGCAAATGGTTATATCTAGAGGTTTCCCAGTAATTCCTGAATCTTGGCAGCTTGGACATTAGATACATGTACTTGAATCATACTCATCAACTAGTTATCTGTATTAAATCAACCAATTGTTTAAAGGAAATATATTTTCCCCCCAGAATCAACTAGTGTTTTGATATCATGTTCTTTAGAATTTTAGTCTTCTTGCTTTGTATTTCCAGGTAAGAATATAAAAACTGTTGCAAAATGGTAACTATATGTTACTCTGTCAGATACCAGGCTCCAACAATGATAAGCAGTGCTTATAACATTACCTACAGAGATCACACTGAGACATAGTATAAAGCTAAGAGTTTTCAGTCTTGGTGTAACTTTTACCTTACACTTAGCAAATAGGCAAAAGCAACCAAAAATCACGAGCACTCTGAAATATCATATATTTACCTCACACTCTCCAACAGTTCAATTCAAAAAACATTTATTAAATATCTACCATGTACAAGGCGTTATTCTAAACCACTGTGGGAGATACAAAAATAAATGGCATGCCTTCATGCTGATAAATCTCCTTTAATGACATGAGGTCTTGATATCATACAATTTTACTTCACATTGTTAGACAATAATCCCAAAGATTAGATTTTGCAGCAAACTTTTTGCAGAAAGCTAAAAGTAGCTTGCCCAGTAAAACTGCGTTATGTCCCATTTGTTGAAGCAGGAGTATCTCTAAGCATTCAAAATACTAAAAAAAGAAATTTCATAGCCACAGGTGTATCAAAGGATCATTCATCTTTTTGTTCACAGAATCACAGGATCATAAAATCTCTGAATAGAGGGAGACGAAGAGGGCATGGAGTCCAATGCTTGCTGGCTTCACAGGAACATGAGAATCACCTGGGGTGTTTTTCAGTAACACGGATTTCTAGGCTCTGGCCACTAGAGCAGGTCTGGGTGGAACCAGGCATTTGTACATTCTCAAACGATTCTGAGAATGTACATATATAACCAAGTTTGAGAACACAAATCTAGCCCAACTCTTGGATCTGTTATTTAAATGTGGTCTGTGCTATCTTTCCTAATAAGTTGTCATTTGGCATTTAGTCTTTGCTTATGTGGGTGTGGTGTAGTTATTTGTTAATATATGTCTCCAAAAATGATGTTGCAAGCTCCACGAGGGTAGAGTCTAGGGCCGTTTTCTTCAGTATTTCATCTAGCGCTTTGCTCAGACCTTGATATTTAGGAGATAGTCATTAAAGTTTGTTGAATGCATACTTGATTGAATGAGGTCTCTCATTAGTTTGACTTGAAGTCTCTTTCAGAAACATCCATCTATTGTGCTACTTTTTAATAGTTCCAGGAAACTTAGTAAGTCCATATTCCAGACTGGGCATAAAAACACAAGAAAAGTATTCTCCCTTCTTTGAAGGCTCTTAATTACTTACGTAGAGAGAAAGATGCAGATACTTTTAATCAAAAATGGTAAGTGCAATGTCAAGCATAAATATGGAATAAAGGTGGGAATTGAGACAATGGCAACTAATCTAGTTGTGACTGAGGTAGAGGAATGGAAGCAATGGATTTTAAGGAATGCTGTTCAAGGGAAGTGATGCTGAGTTGAGTCTTGATGGATTAGCATTTGAACTATTGGATGTTCACACACTTTACATCAAATAGAATGAATTATGTTTCTCTTCTATAGGAAGCCTTTTTTGTATATATAGAAAGGTCTGTCTCTCAAATCTTCTCTAGGACAAATATCCAAGTTCCTACAATTATTTATCACAAAAATATTATGTATTCCTTATTGTTCTTGTTCTATAGTAAATTAATTTAAATACTCTGAATTCCATAATCTAAAGAAGACTGTAAGGGCATGGAATACAGCCCATGGCTTTCAAGTTCAAGAGCCATAGCTGAACTCAGAAAGGCACCTAATTTGCTCATGAGTAATGCGATTTCTGTTGTTGCAGTGTGAGTTACAAACAAACAGCACTGATACGTAGACTATAAGTCAAACCCAAGCCTCTCCCCTCAGCATGCTAAACAAAATTGAAAGCTGAAAGACGACCAACACAAATGGGTTTAAAGTGAGACACCGACAATTGTTAGTTTTACCATTGTGGCTAAATTCACAGACTAACTTCCACAATAAACAGATATAGAGAAACCACATAAATATCCCCAGGTAAGCAACGCTATTTAATAAGCTGGGGAAAGACAGCTCTGAGTTGATGTCGTTGTCATAGAAACAATTCTTGCCTATTAAATCTGTGAGAGGGCTAGAGAAGCATGGACTTATCTGTTTTGGTTAAGTGTAGTGCAGGGAAAAATGCTGAAATGGCAAAGGCAGAGATACTAGCTGTGACGGCAAAATACTATTCTCATTCTAAAAGTTAATTTTTCCCTTTTCTTAAGGCATACACTTAGTAAGATACCACTCTACTCTAAAAAAAAAAAAAAAAAAAAGAACTTTTAAACTGGAAATGATAAATTCCATTTCTTCAAAGAGATTTGGGAAAAATCTACTGAGCTCCTCTGAAGAACTAAATCAATGTGAGATTGCATCCATATACCAGAAAAGTACAGACCCCCAAGGTGATCAAACAAACCCAACAGCTGCTAGACGTCCATTAAAACAGTGCTAGAAAGGCGCTTATTTGATGCATTTCTCCTGGGAGGTTTGTATCTAAAATGAGACTAGAAATCACATTCTCTCTTGTAAAGGAAATCTGACAGGCCTCAGCCTGGGAATATAACTGTAATTAATAAATGAAAATTACTAAGCTCATTTCCTGTGCTTACTTCCTCCCACACTACTGCATCTTGTGGGGCTACACCTGATACTTATTAGGCTTTTGAAAAAAGGGGATTTGAAATGAAGAGGATATATCAGCTGTTTGTCAAGGCATGGGCTTCTAAGTCAGTACATAGAAAAAATGTGTAAATGATCAGTTCCTTGAGGGTAGGATTCCTTTGGCATAGGAAATAGCATATGGTAAACATTTTGTATATACTTATTGCTTCGTTATATTCAGTCAAAAAATATCATGGTAGCTTCAGTCTGTAATCCAGAGTATCTGCCTATCTACCAAATGACCATCCAGGCTACGGCCAAGAATAATACCATAACTTGTATCTATGTCTTCATACTTTGACAAATGTCTTATTTATCTTATTACTAAAATTCACAATGTTTTCTTAGATGGACCGTTCCCTCAGAATAAATTCCATAAAATGAGAGGGTTAGGTGGATGGTGTCTGAATTCTGAATTCTGTATTAGTAGATTAAAAAAACATACTGCTGCAAATGAAGTTCCAGATTATCAAAACTGTGCAAGTCCTCAGATGACTCTCTACAGACTATTGTTAATTAACTGATGAGATTTCTTTTATAGTCATTACTAGAAATGTAGCTTTTTGGTTCCCCTGATCAAACAAACCCAACCAGTAATAGATACTATTTCTTAGGAAGCGATGTCTCAGTTTGATCTTATTTTGTCTGATTATTATCAACAAAGTCAGAGAAACTTTTCCAGAGGTAGTGATATTTGAGATAGGTATATTTGAGACATTTGAGAAGAGTACAAGGACATGAGGAGGTAGAGAGAGGCTATTCTAGTCAGAGGGCCAAAACAGCAATTCTCAAAGGGCGTGGTCCCAGAACCAGCAGCACCAGTATCCCTTGGGAACTTGGTAGACATGCACAGTCTTGGCCCCACCTCATACTTACTGAATCAGATTCTCTAGGGTGGGCCCAGCAATGTGTTTTAATAAACTCTGTAGATGAACTTCATGTACCCTAATATTGAGAACCACTGAGCTAGAAATTAGAAATGTGAAAGAAATGCTGTGTTTGAAGTCCCTTAAATTCTTCAATATGGCTTAACTTCAGACTAAGTGTGGATGGCAGTAAAGCTTGAGGATGGTAAAGTAGGCCAGACAGCAAGGTGCATCATGTGCCCTCTTACGGAATGTGTACTGTATCAGTTAGGATGATGGAGAGCTACTGAATCATTTGTAAGCAGGGAATTAATAAGGAATTCCCTGTTAAAATAACTCTAGGGCAGTGTGAGAAATAGACTGAGTCCCTGACTGCATGAGGTTGCCCAAGGAAAAAAAGTAATAATTGGTTGGGAGATTAAAAGGTGTCAAGATAACAGAAGATTTCTAGAGGCTGGAAAAGGACCACCTAACTCCAAATTAGGACAGGCTGAGGAGGAGGGAGAAAACAAGGATCTGTTTTAGGCTTTTGACAGTCGGTAGATGTTGGAGCTACCAAAAGCAGTTAAAATATCTAAGAGGATTCTCTCATTCAATCTCTCTCTCATATATATGCAAATAAGCAAAATTAAACTGTGGGAGCAAATGAGATATCCTAGATAAACTATATAAGAGAGAAGAAAACTGAGGGGAAAAAGCCCTGAAATAGCTAAAAAGAACTTTATGTGTATGCAGGACAGCAAAAGAAACTTTAGTCGCCGATTCCTGCACGACCATGGACCTAGTCATCTATTGTCTATCTACAAAAATAATTGGTTTAGGTATAAAAATATGGTTAACCAGGAAGAGCTAAAGTTTGCGTAATTTTGAGAGAGATCTAGCTTTTTCAAAGGTAAAGGTAAAAAAAAAAACTATTAAAAACTCTAAAGCAGCAATGCTTTTAAAAAATATAATTTAACCTAATAAAACAGAGAGGGATTAAGAATAGTTACATGAAGCTCTTGAAACTAAGAGAAAAAAAAAAACTAATTTAAAGCACAACTTTAAATATTGATAATTTGGCAAATAAAAAAGTAATAATCACAAAAAGACACGACATTTAACATCCCTCTGAAATGAGCGCTGTTTACTTATCCAACTTATTCAATACCCCCCACACCTTCTTTTCCAAGTTTTACTAAAGATTTACAAAATCTAAGCTTTACTAAATTTACTAAAGAGAGGAACTTTCCATCAAAAAGAAGTCAGTTTATAACAAGAATTTATTACCATAATATCACTTGGTCCCAGGGAGGGTAGTAAGGACACCCCCTTTATGCTACTCTGGAGCTGTCTGTGCAACTACCACTAGACTCACAGCCCAGAAGACAGGTATGGGGGAGGGGGAGAAAGTTAAACATAAGGTGTCACTTTAATCCCCATATGTCACTTTTTTGTTGTTTTTTGCAAGCAAATCATCCTACAGAAAAAATTTGTGATCCTGCCAAAACACATTTTTGCCTCTGATCCTCTTAGCTGCCTTCCCATCTCCCATCCCCCTCCACCCCTGCAACTTCTAAAGGACACACACACACTTTAGGGTAAGGAGGGGGTATAAGATGAATTCTTTCTTTCCACTAAATGTCTCTCGTTTCTCTCCAAATTATGGATAATGAGGCCAGAAGTGTAATTACTGAAGGAGTTTGGAAAGGTAATTACTGAAATAATCTCAAGAATAGTGGTGATTGGAGTGCAACAAAACTCACTTTACAGCTGTCAGAGCCACTTGGAATGTGATAAACATCTTGTGTTTGCAAACCCAGATGCTGCACCGGAGGAAGTTCCATATTAGCAAATTACCACAAGAACCGGCTCCCTTCAACTCATTTTGATTTCATAATGAGAAATCCCATTAAACAGGAATAACTTTAAGTTGTGACTGTTAAACAAGTTTTAAAGGGGGTGCGGGCTGGAAGAAAGATGGCAGGTTCCGGGAAGTTCTCTCGGATCAGGCCCTCAGAAGCCCGTGATTTGCAAACAGCTCCACCCTCCCTTGTTCCCACTGATCACTGGAAGGCTGAAGGTTAAGATAACATTCCCCGGTTCTCAAACTAAAGCAATTAGCTTTGAGACTGCAGGTCAACACTCTAGGGGAGAATGGACGTTTCTAAAGCTTGGGCAAAAATGTCCACGGAATGTATACCCCACTCCCAACTCTGATCCCTACGCTCTCAGTGGCAGAGAACAATTTCTCTATTCTAGCTGCCTGTGCACCTGGCACCTAGCATCACGAACGTGATTTTTTGCCCTCCACCTTTTACCGAGAGGCCCTAGGCTCCGCGGCCTCTGCTCCCCATCCCTTTGTGACGTGAGTGACCCCGGGCGCCTAGTGCTTGTGGCTCACAAAGCTCGGTGCAAACCGCACGCGCACTCAGTGCTCTAGGCGCTTGACGCTGGCTCGGGCTCAGGTCCTGCTGCTCCAACCCCAGGGGACCCCGGAAGTGAGCTTTGACACCTCCATCATTCACCATGGCCAGCCAGTTATGCCTCCCTGTCACCTCGCGCCTCTCGTCCTTGAAACCCTTGAAGCCGCACTTCAGAGAAATTCAAGCGGGCATCTGTGTGGCCATCCAGCGCAGCGACGGGCGGATCCACCGCGCTGTAGTCACAGACAGCAAAAGAGAAAATGCTTGGGTCACGGTAGAGTGGGTCGAAAAAGGAGTCAAAAAAGGCAAGAAGATTGATCTAGAGACAATATTCCTGTTGAATCCAGCGCTGGTCTCTTCTGAACACCGCACTCCGCCCAGGTCGTTGCCGCCCTTGCCTCTAGCGCCCTCTCCGGCCATCGGGGACCAGCGTATGGCCACGCGGTGGATTGCGACAAACCCCCAGAAAAACGAAACGCCCTCAGGGGACAGCCTGGCTGTGAGAGTCCCCAGCAATCCTTGCCTGATGAAGCGGAAGAAGTCTCCCTGCCTTCGGGAAATTGAGAAACTGCAAAAGCAACGGGAGAAGCGCAGGCGGCTGCAGCTGGAGATCAGAGCCCAACGAGCCCTCGGCGTCAGCACGGGACACCCCAACTACGAGGTGATGCGCATGATCCAAGAGTACCGCAGCCGCCTGGACCGCAGCAAGGTGTCCCGCCCGGAGCCGCGGGAAGACCCTCGCATCTGCGTCTGCGTGAGGAAGCGGCCTCTCAACCAGCGAGAGACCGCCATGAAGGACCTGGATATCATCACGATCCCCTCCGACACGGTGGTCATGGTACACGAGTCCAAGCAAAAGGTGGACCTCACCCGCTACCTGGAGAACCAGACCTTCTGCTTCGACCATGCCTTCGATGACACCGCCTCCAACGAGTTAGTGTACCAGTTCACCGCCCAGCCGCTGGTGGAGTCCATCTTCCTCAAGGGTATGGCCACTTGCTTTGCCTACGGGCAGACGGGCAGTGGGAAAACGCACACCATGGGTGGAGCCTCTTCTGGAAGGGACCAAGACTGTTCCAAAGGCATTTACGCCCTGGTGGCGCAGGATGTCTTCCTCCTGCTCAAAACCTTAGCTTATGAGAAGCTAGACCTCAAAGTCTATGGGACATTTTTTGAGATTTATGGGGGCAAGGTGTATGATTTGTTGAACTGGAAGAAGCAGCTGCAAGTCCTTGAGGATGGCCATCAGCAAATCCAGGTGGTCGGGCTGCGGGAGCAGGAGGTGTGTTGTGTGGAGGACGTGCTGAACCTCGTGGAACTAGGGAACAGCTGCCGGACTTCAGGACAGACATCTGTCAATGCCCACTCTTCCAGGAGCCACGCCATCTTCCAGATCATTCTGAAGTCGCAAGGGAAACTGCATGGCAAGTTTTCCCTCGTTGACTTAGCTGGGAACGAAAGGGGAGCAGACACTGCCAAGGCCAACCGGAAAAGGCAGCTGGAAGGGGCGGAGATCAACAAGAGTCTCCTGGTGCTCAAAGAATGCATCCGGGCTTTGGGTCAGAACAAGTCCCATACCCCATTCAGAGCCAGCAAACTCACACAGGTGCTCCGGGACTCCTTCATAGGCCAGAACTCCTCCACTTGCATGATTGCTACTATCTCTCCAGGGATGGCCTCTTGCGAAAACACCCTCAACACTTTAAGATATGCAAATAGAGTAAAAGAATTAACTCTACATTTAAGGCCCCACCATCGTCTCTGTCCAGTTGCACATGAGGTGCCCGAGATGTTGGAAAATGACATTAGAAATTCAGAAATGTCCCTTCAGAGGGATGAATTTATTAAAATACCATGTATCCAGAGAGAGGAGCAGGAAAAGACTAAAGAAACTGAAACAGTATCCTCTCCATTAATGGAGGATACAACAACTTCGTGGAAGAAATCAAGCCAAGGGCCGGGGAATATCCGGGAGACAGCTGATGGGGTAAACGCTGATGCTGATTTTTGCGTTGCACAGTTATTGTCCATTTTGGAGCAGAAAATAGATATTCTGGCTGAGATTCAAAAGAAACTGAAATTATTACAAGCTGACCTCCAAAAGAAGAGCAAGTATGACGAAGCCACTGACGAGAGATCAGATCTGAAATGATGAATACAGTGCTGCAGTTCCTACCTCTCTTATAAAGAAAAATTGTCTAAATTGTCTAGATATAAAGATCTTCCCGGAAAGCTTAAAGCATCTTAAAATACGCTTGTCAGAAATGTCTTCTTTCTTCCTCCTCTGTGTTTTTGTAGTTTGTTTTCATTCCGTAGGACAGTGGTTCTCAAGTGGGAACCATTTTGCCTCCCAGGGACATTTGGCAATGTCTGGAAACATTTTCAGTTGTCAAAACTGAGGGTGAGGGAGGCAGCGATACTGGCATGTAGTGAGTAGAGGGATAGAGACGCTGTTAAACATCCTGCGATGTACTGGGCAGCCTCTCACAACAAGTCATTATCTGGTTGAAAATACCAATAGGACCAAGGTTCAGAAACCCTGCTGTAGAAGAACCTAGCTGTGATAAAAGCAGATGCCCTAAATTTGTCGCGAGGAAAGCAAAATACTGCAGATTAAAGGGACTAGAGTTGGAACACACCTTGAGGTACACAATGGAGTAAGCCTAACGATACCCGTTCATGAATCTTTCTGTTGCATTGATGTGTAGGTTCTAATGGTTTTTAAGCTCTAGTCATACTTGGGGGTTGGGAAGGGAGTGATTTTCTTTATAGACTCTGTGTGAGAGCCTAGAACTGAGATGGATTTTTTTTTTAATCTTTGAGTTGAAATTGTGAAGTACTTAGCTTCCTGAGAGCGGTAAAATAAAGTGTGTGTGTGTGTTGCATAAGCATTGGCTTTGTTAACTATGGTGTCTTTAAGCTTTTTTTTTCTCTCACTCTCTTTACCAAATTTTGTGCTTACATGATTCATGTAAAAAGCCTTCCTCTATCAAATTAGGGTAGGGAACAAGTCAGCAAAGTAGTAGAAAAATTCAGGCCTGAAGTGGGACACGTCCTTAAAGCCCTCACAGGGAATGTGGGAAATATCAATGCCTTAGATCAACTGAATAAGGAGTAAAATTTCCTGATTCAGGGATCGCAAAGTCCAACCTTCTGCAAAAAAAAAAAAGGTAATTATGTAAATATAAATATACTAAATAATCTAATACACATCACATCTACCTTCAGCAAACATATTTATGAATGCTATAAAAAATAATTAAGGATCTTTTTGTTCCAAGTTGGGCAGTTCCAAACTCTTTTTTAAAGAATAAAATGGAATGATTTGGAAAGAAAGTACATGGCAGATTGGGGAAATTTGGGAACACAGAAAATTAGTATCCAAATTCTGTTACTACCTTTGGCAGACATGGCCTATTCATCTCAAATATTTCCCTCTAAGTTGCAAAGGCCTCACTGACACTAAGGAAAACTGATGCATGACTCTAGCATCGAGTAGAATAGTAATGTCCATCAAAAGCTATCAATGTAAACAGTCAGAATCATCAGGAACATCTGGTCTTTAGTAATTAGTCAATATCACAGGCTCTAAATATTTTTTCCCTCTGCTGCTTTATCTATGCAGGTGAAGTTATATATTATTATTAAACCAAACAATTTTGGAAATGTGTCTTCCTTTAGCATAAGATCATCTTCCTTTCAAAATGAGAGGCTTTTAATCTAAGTTATTTTTGTATGCAATGAAACAGTCTGGGATTAAGAATCTTGCCTGTGTTCCAGTCCCAGCTCTAGTGTATAGATCTCTGTAATTTTAAGCAAATAAATTAGCCTCACTGATCTGTTTCCTTCTTTATGAACCAGGGTAATTATAGCACCTACTTCACAAGATTGGAGGGGGGTTTTATTTCCTCCCTGCCTCCTGCCCATCTTCTATGCCAATGATTAGTGTTTATTTATTATTGTTCTTGTTCTTGTCATTGTCCTTGTTGTTCTATTACCACCTGCACCTTCCCACCCCCCCCCCCACCCTCCAACACTCTTGCCACACACAAAACTTTGAGTAGCCTACTAGGAATTTCAACATTCTGATATCAATAACATCAATTCTGTATTTTATTTTTTAATGAAGTATAACATACAGTGAAGTGCACAAATCATAACTATATGGTTCCATGAATGTTTACAAAGTGAATACACCTGTGTAACCATCACATATATCAAGATATAGAACATAACCAGTGTTCCAGAAGGCTCATTCTTGCCTCCTTTTACTCATCACTTCCTACATCAAAGATAATGGCTATCCTGACTAAAATTATCATAGATAAGTGTGCCTCTTTAGAAAAAAATGTGATTTTTTTCATATGAATGGTATGATACACTAGATACACTTGCATCTCAGTTTTGTTTCTTTCAATCAAAATTATCTGTGACCTGTCCTTTTTACATTATTCTATTATGTTCCACTGCATAAATACCTCATAATTTATAAATTTTACTCTTGTTGAAAAATTGTGTTATTTCTATTTTAAGCAATGATGCTATGAGTATTCTTACACATGTCCTTTGACACAAATTATTTGTTAAGTATGCCTAAGAATGGAATTCTTGGATCCATAACGTGTATATTCCATATATAAGTCATGCCAAGGAGTTTTTCAAAGGACTTGTACCAATTTTACACAACCACCAGCATTTCATAAAAATTATGGTCCTTCTATATGTTTTCTTACACTCAGTATTGTTATTTTTAAAAACTCTTTAATTTTATGCCTTCTGATGTATATGGAAAGATATCTCGTTAGGATTTTAATTTGTTTTTGTTTTTTTTTTCCCTGATGACCAATGTTGAGCATCTTTGCTTATGCTCACTGGCTATTTAGCCATTCTCTTTTGTGCAATATATGTATTCCGGATGTGAGTTTTTCTTTAGATACATGTTCTGCAAATATCTTCTACCAGTCTATGGAATTCCTATTCACTCTCTTAATGGTGTCTTTTGATGATCAGAAGCTTATAGATTTAATGAAGTTTAAGTTATCAATTTTTTATTTACTAGTTAAGCCCTATTTAATAAATCTCTATCTACCCCAAATCATAATGATATTCTCCTTCATTATCTTCTAAAACTATTGTTTGGGCTCTGACTGGAGCTAGGTCCTGCTCATCTGCATGCCTCCAGGGTCAGTGCAGATGGGGCTAGTTGCAGGACCAGGGCCAAGTGGGGCTAAGTCCATAGGGATATGGGGCTTCTTTCAGTCTGCAACTGGCACCATGTTTGACAAACCTGTCACTAGAGCATGACTTGCCTTCTCAAAGCAACTCCCTGCAGTCTTGGGCTTCGCAAGGGGGCATAGGGGTGGGGGTTCACACCCTCCTAAAGCTTCTGCAAAGGCATTTTTGTCTATGGATGGCTGTCATATCATTGTTTATTGGGAGGGGCAAGAGCTGGGACCATCTAGTCCATCATCTTGCGGACTCCATGAGTCTTATTTCACCCAGAGTTCTCTTTATGGGAAGATTTTACCAATTCAATGTATTTAGTGGATATAAGATCATTCAGATTTAGATCTAGTATTTTTCCTTATGCCAGCTTTAATAAGTTGTATTAATTTTTACCATAGAACCATAGAGTATACTCATTGTCTTTAATGTCCATATTATTGGTTTCTAATTTTTTCATTCCTGCTATTAAGTTGTGCCTTTTTTTTCCCTGAATCAAATCTACAGTATATTTATAAATTATGTTTATCTTTTCAAAGAAACAATTCCTGGCTATTTTATTTTCTCTATTGTGAATATGCTTTCTATTTTATTAACTCCATTTTTCCTTCTTTCTTTTTATTTCCACTTTTTTAAAACTTTGTGATCTCTATACTTGGATCATGAATTTATCAGCTTTTTTAATGCTTTTAAGATATAAATTTTCTTTAAACCATGATTCATCTACATTATATGCCATTTTTATTATTCAAAAGATTGAATACTCCAATATTCAAAATATTCACTTTTTAAATTTTTCATTTATTTTATCAATGAGTTATTAATAACAATTACTATATTCCTACAATTTTTAGGTCATGTTTGTAAATCATGTTGCTCAAATCTTCTGTAACACTTAGTGATTTTTATTTGTTACCAAGACAGATATTAAATTCTTAAACTTTGATTATAGGCTTATCTATTTCTCCTTTTAGTTCTGACAGTTTTCACTTTATATATTTTGAGGCTGTTACTAGTTGCATGTAAATTTAGAGTTGTTATATATTCCTGTTGAATTCACAGTTCTAACATTATGAAGTTTCCCTCTTTTTTTTTTTTTTTTTTTTTTTTAAAGATTTTATTTATTCAGTTTTTTCCCCCCAAAGCCCCAGTAGACAGTTGTATGTCATAGGTTCACATCCTTCTAGTTGCTGTACGTGGGACCCGGCCTCGTGTTGGAGGGAGAAGTGGTGCCTCGGGGCGCTCCCGGGATCCGAACCCGGGTCGCCAGCATCAGAGCGCGCGCACTTAACCGCCAAGCCACAGAGCCGGCCCTGAAGTTTCCCTCTTTGTCCCTTATAATTTTCTCTGCCTTAAATTCTGCATTTTCTAATATTAGTATAGATATAATAGTCTTCTTTCCGTTTGCATTTGCATGATATGTATTTTTACCATTCTTTTATTTTGAATCTCTCTGTTCTTTACAGTTAATATTTGTTTTTCATAAACAATATATAGATGGTTCTAATTCATTTTGTTTTATTTTAACCCAGATTATAATCTTTGTCTTTTAATTAGAGCATCTCATCTATTCACATTTAATGTAACTCCTGATATATTTAGGTTTATGGTTATGAGAGTATTATTTGTTTCCTATTATCCACACTGTATTTAATTATTTTTCCCCATTTTTTCCTCCCTTTATATTAATCAAGTTATTTTTATTTCATAGTTCATTATTTCCCCTCTAGTTGCTTTCCAGCTATATATTCTCATGCTCTTCATTTATAGTCACCTTGGAAATTATAGCATACATCTTTAATATTAAGTTGTATTTTTATTTCTTCCTGGAAATGAAACCATCTTAAAATATTTTAACTCATTATTCCTTTCTCAGCTTTAATTTTTGTTATTTAATTCTACATATATTTTTATGTTTTTAATACATCATTATAAACAGTGAATATTCATTTAAATTATTCATTTGTTTTTTCTGATGTTCTTAATTCTTTACTAATTTATCATGTGTCCATTTGAGATCATTTTTCTTCTTGAATAATTCAAATATATGGATACAAGAGTACATTTATTGGTGATGCCGGCTCTCAGTCTAAATATTTAGTCATTATTTCACCTTCATTTTTGACACCTATTTTTGTTGTTTATAGAAATTTTGATTAGCTATTCTTCTATTTTTTTCCTGTTGTGTTTTTTAGCACTGTAAAGGTGTCATTCTTTTGTTTTATTCATTCTGCCATTTCTATTAAAAATTAACTGTCCTAGAGAGAACAGTTTAGTGGTTACCAGGGGGAAGGTGGTTGAAGGGCGCACAAGGGGTGAAGGGCCACATCTATATGGTGACTGACAAATAATAATGTACAACTGAAATTTCACAATGTTATAAACTATTATGATCTCAATAAAAAAAATTAACTGTCCTTTGAAGGAACTTTTAAGTTTTTCTGTTGTCTTTGATTATCAGCACTGTTTTTTCTATGATGTGACAAGTTGTAGTTTTCTTTTTATTTCTTCTTCTTGTGTTTCGTAGAACTTTCTAATCTGTCACAATACTCTTTGTCAGTTTTGGAAAATTATCCAACTTTATCCCTCCAAATATTGTTTCTATCTCTTTCTATATCTTTTCTCCTTGGGCTCTAATTACAAATATGTTAGTAGTTTTCATTGTGTTCTACATATCTCATACTATTTTATCTAGTTTTTATTTATTTGTCTCTTAATGCTTCAATCTGGATATTATCTAATGACCTATCTTTCACGTCATTAATCCTCTATGTCTGGTCTTCTATTAAACTTATGCATTAAATTTTAAAACTTCAGCTTTTATTATCAGTTCTAGGATGTCCATTTGGCTCTTTAAATAGATCTCTACTCTTTGGTGATATCTGGCTTACCTGATGGCCTTTTAATTGTCTGTTTCTCTTGTTGATTTCAGTTATTTGGTACTTTTTGTTAGCATATCTAGTAAGTTTTGATTGAATACTGAATATTCACGTATGCGATAATGTGCAAGTTCTGGATGATGTCATATTTCTTCAAAGAGGAATTATTTTTCTTTCTGAAGACCCATCGAGTGAGGGCACGTTGATCCACAGTACTGGTTTACCCTTAATGTTAGAGTGTAGCATGTCTGACATCTTAATTGAAATTCTCCACCTTTATGGAATCTTGCCTTCCCAAAACTATGAACTTGCTAAATTATCTGCTAAGATTTTGAGTCTCTTTTCAACTGCTTTATGTTTTTTCTCTTTTGAATAGTGTCCTGTGTTTGCACAGCTTTAGAGTTAGCAAATACCTGAAGGAGAATTTGCATGCAGAATGTATGTCTCACTTCTCTATGGTCCCCTTTTCTCCAAAATCAGTCCTGTTGGCTTTAGCAGACTTAAACTTCGATCTTGGACACCAATGAGTCTGTGTTCCTGTGAGACTGCAACAATATTTGCTTGGCTACTGCTTTGCTTGGGCTTACTGTTCACGGTCAAGGATCAGCAAATGCCCCAAGGGGGAAAAACAGCAGTGAATGCAGCGACCATCTCAATGTAGTTCTCTGATCTTTTTTTTTTTTTTTTTGAGAAGGATTGGCCCTGAGCTAACATCTGTTGCCAATCTTCCTCCTTTTTTTTCCTTTTTTCCTCCCCAAAGCCCCAGTAGATAGTTGTATGTCATAGTTGTACATCCTTCTAGTTGCTCTATGTGGGACGCCACGTCAGCATGTCCTGATGCGCAATGCGTTAAGTCCACCCCCAGGGTCTGAACCGGCAAACCCCGGGCTGCCAGAGCAGAGCACGTTAACAGCTACGCCACCGGGCCAGCCTCTGTGATATTGTTTTTTTTTTAGTATCTTTGTCTTTTAGTATATTCACAGAGTTGTGCATCCATCACCACAATCAATTTTAAAACATTTTATACCACGAAAAGAAATCCTGGACTCCTTAGGCATCATTCCTTAATACACAAATGCCCAGCCGTAGGCAATCACTAATCTACTTTCTGTCTCTATAGCTCTCTGCAATTTAGACCCTTATGGCCTGACTGCCTTTTTATTCTTTGATGCCTTCCTAAACCGCTGTAATTTGATATTTTATTCAAATGTATTGTGCCCTTAGTAAGATAGCTTGTTACTCTATCTTGATGATATTTGTTGACATAAATACCATGACTAATGATTTATGCATTTTATCATGACTTTGTAGACATACTACATATCAATGAAATTTATTCTAATAAGTTCTAATAAATCTCAACCAAATTAAGGGGATTTTTATTCTATATTGAAACTTAGCAAGAAAGGGAGAGCAGCATGTCAATATAGGTAACCAATAGTACCCATTGTTGGAAAGTGGATACAGAGACTACAGGACAATGTATCATCTGCCCGCTGGAGAGATAGATATTAGTTATTAGTGGGTTTTTAACTAGTTTTTGCTCATCTGTTGGAAGTTTGGAAATTGAGGAAAAATGAAGGAAAGTCCTGAGAGCAATTCATCCACAGATTTTCTTAACTCTTCCTTTGGGAGGGCCGTGTAAACAGACCTATTTATGTTTGTGTGTGTGTGTGTACACATATACACACATATATATAGTCATAAATTTTTCCCGTGAATTCTTACATCTACATCTGCAGAACACAACTTAAAATCTCTCCTTCAGTAAAAAATCGCTTGCTAACTAGTCTTAGTATAATTGCTTCTGTTGAGTTGCCATTCTTCTTTAACAAGTACAGATTAATATTTCCACTGATGTTAATTTTTTCTGAGAATATAGATGGTACTTGAAATGATCTCAAAACATATCACAAAATTTAATATGAACATCAGAAAATAAGATATTATGTAAATGAAAAACTCAGAAAATAAATTAATTGGGGTCCACTAAAAGAGAATTGCTGGCAGTTCACACAGATGTCCTGAAGTTAAAAAAAAAAAAAAGGATTGTAAAGTAAATTAATGCTTTAACAAGATTTTCTAGAAAATGTCAGGGCTCCTAAAGCGAGAAAAATAAATACTTTCAGTACTTTGGAAACATCCATTTGCACACAAAAAGTTGACATGCTAATTACAAGCTATGCTTATCTATTAATTAAAGTAGCTTTTCTCCATTCCTGTAGTGGACAAACTTATTTTGAATTGCTGCATGAACTTGCAATTAATAAAACTGCTTTTAAAATACTGAACTTAAGATTTCATAATTTCAAATTCTCTTTCCCTCAATTAATCTGTAATAGTAAGGTTTTACACTATTATATTACTTTTTTCAGTAAAATTATTTTTAACAATCTTTATAATAAAACAGTATGAGAGTCCTAGATAAATATTTATATGCTGGTTAAATGAATGAATGAATTATTTTTTCATTGCAATTCGATTACTGATTTAAAATATCATTCTAATAGCAGAAACAGTTTCTAGCATGTGCCGCTTAAGAAAAAAATGTCAAAATTGCTGTTACTCAAAGTGCAGAAAATATTATCTTCAAAGCAAACCTGTCATTTATGAAGGATTTGTGCAATTCTTTTTATTCTCCACAAGAGTAACTGCTGATAGAAAACCTTAGCACATCACTTTCCTGAAGTGTGATTTTTTTTTCCTATTCAAGGCATTTCCTTTCTAATCTTAAATAAAAGTGATCTCAGAAATTAAAAAGAATAAAAAGGACAGAGGGTTTTAATGGCTTAAAGGAGATATGGAACCAAATCAATAATTGAGGATAAAAATCAGGCAGACGTAGGCAGCCTTCTGCACTTGTGTGTTTGAGGTGATCCTGAACATACATGAAGCTGTCTACCACTCAGCAAGAGCACAAGGGCTTGAATGGTAGCAAAGGAAATGAATGGAATAATCAGGACAGGGAAAAGGGGAGAAATCATCAAAGCAACAACTACAAATGGTTTTACACTGAAATAATTGAAAATGAAAGTTACGACACAGTACCAGTTAATATACCATGCTCAGGCTCATATTTGTTATAAGGTCTGTGAGGACCAGAAAAAGAAGATGACACTGGTCCACATTAGTGAATCTAACTGGTCAATCTTATACTGACTATTTGGACATGGTTCTAAATGCTGAGATTGAAACCAAATGTACTAAGTGAGCAACAATGCCAGATTTAGAGTCAGATATTCTGCGTTTGATTTAAAGCTTTACCATCTAGTAGCTGTGTGACTTCAGACAAGTTATTTGACCCTCTATATTCTTCATTATGTTCAAATCTGTTAAAAAAAAATGAAAGTCTAAGAATAGAACACTAATCTCCCAGGGTGATTTTGGAGAATCAACATAAAAAGTTTCAAAAGATACAAGATTTTATTGATAATCTTCTATGTACTAGATGCTAAAGACAGAAACTTGGGTATATAATTGCTCCTGCCTTGAAGGAGCTTATCATTTAAATGAGACAAAGCCTTGCAAAATTGAGAAATATACCAAAAATGTGTTCTCCTGGTATAAAACGTGCTATGGAAATATAGAAGTTGATGGTTAATTTATGCAAAGGGACAGGGTAAAACCTCAAAAAGTGATCCATCTCTAAGTCTGGAATGATGAAAGAGGAAACCGGTAGACCTAAAATCAAAGGATGGACATTCAAAGCAGTATGTGGGCTGAATTTTTTGGTGTAAATAAAGAGAAATCAGCCAGAAGCTGGCTCAAAGTTGTCTTTCTCAATAAAATTTAGGCTCCTTGAGGGCAGGGACAATGTCTTACTCAGTTTATATCATTAGCATCTCACATGATCCCTGACACTTTGTATGTACTCAACACTGGTGTGGGGATATTTCTATTTTCCATCAATTTCACCTACCTAAGAGGATAAAAAGTATAGCTTGCTTTGTTTTTTTTTTAAAAAAATCAATCTATTTTGAGAAATCATTCTGCCCAATGGCAGAAAGTAAAATTTTCATGTGGGCAGTGGTCACAAGTGAATGCCTAGACTTCGGCATTTGCTTGTACTGGCAAACAGTTGGTCTAAGGAAGATGTTATAGCTTCACATTGACACCCACCTGGCCTCAGCTTTCCAACCTGAGCTCTAGCAAGAAACTCCATGGCACACCTGCTAATGCTATTCATTTGGCTTAGCCACAGGGCTCCTCTAGGTCCTTTGGCATCCATATTACATCTCTGCCACAGTCAGCCCTAGAGGAAAACATTTGGCTCTCAGCTGCCATCTTCCAAAGACCTGCCCTGAGGCTCTGTAGGTTGGAATCAGCCATTACTTGGCCATATGCAGCTGTCTCTACACTTGTAGAGGACTTATCAGCATCTAGGAACCCAACCAGGAATCTGAACATATTGCTCCTTGGGTCCTTAAATCATTGTCGGGTTTTACCACTACCCTTTAGGATACGGCTCAAGGGGAAGAGGACACAGATCACACCTGTCCCTCTATCATCCCTCTCTTGTGCTCTCCCACTCAATACCCCTAGGATCTTATTTGGGCAAGCAGGCAGGAAAAACTCTGTTGTTTATGGAATAAACTTTATGGCATGAGTCCAACAGGTCTATATTTTAGAAAATCAAAAACTTGTCCTCTTGAACTTCTAAAAGCCTTTTCTTGAAAGACCATGGTCTCTATTGTCAGTTCCAAAAGTCTATTTTAATACTCAAAAATAGAATATTGACCCATTTCTTTTTCCTTGAATTTGTATGTTAACAACTCTCTCCTAAAAGGTGTGATCCCATAATTTCCTAGCTGCTAGGGTAGGGACAGAGAGTACAAGAAAATGTGTTGAAGGGTGAGGGCAATGAAGGAGAAAGTGTAGATATATCAGTCAACAATTCAATATATTCCCACACAGGCCCTTTTCCTCATAAGAACTAAAGGACTGAGAGAAGAGACAATGTTATTCTTATTGACTCCTGTGTCCCCAGCACCTAAAACAGCATCTGGTACATAGGGGAAAATAAATATTTGTTGAATGATGAATTGTACATAAGGTGGCTCACATATTTTCCACCAACAAAATCATCCAGAAAATTATTCAGAGAGAAAAGGACCAGAGACAGAAATCTGAGAACATGAATATTTAAGGAACAGGAGAGTGGAAAATTATAATGAAGGAGGATAAGAAGGAGAGGTCAGAAAAGAAGAAGAAAAACCAAAAAAAAAAAAAAAAGTGGAAAAGAAAGCAAGGGAGGAGAGAATTTAAAGGAAGAGAGTAGTTTATTATGTTAAAAAAAAAAGCAGCGATTGAATATAATAAAGACTTAAGAGTAGGTCAGTGGTTTTTGACAATTTGTAGGTCATTAATAACATTTGTGAGATCAGCTTGAGTGAAATGGTTGGTCCAGAAGTCACTTTGCAATGCGCTGAGGAGTCAGAGAGCAGCCTGGATAATAAGTGTGAAAGTGCTTCATCAATCCTAAACCACTTTACAAATACAATTAGGATATACAGCTTGTTCGATTCAGGGCCTGGCTGTTGCTCATTCACCAACCTTTCTGAATTCATTTATTCATTTTATTGGCGTCAGGCACACACTTCCTAGGGCTTTGGCAGAGTATGTTACAATCAATAGAGAACTTAAGGAACAGATGTGAAATTTTAACAGCCTTCTTGTACTTAATCTTCCTCCGTAATATGCGCCAGGTGTAAAAAATATGCACTATCATTAACAATCTTCTAACACTCTCCACGGTTTCTCCCAGGCCATCTTCCTGCTACCAATGGCTTAGCAACTTCACCTTAGCTTCTTGAAAACTTCTGATTCATTTATGCAAAACTGATATAATTTTTTTTTTTTTTGTGAGGAAGATCAGCCCTGAGCTAACATCCTTGCTAATCCTCCTCTTTTTGCTGAGGAAGACCAGCTCTGAGCTAACATCCATTGCCAATCCTCCTCCTTTTTTTTTCCCCAAAGCCCCAGTAGATAGTTGTATGTCATAGTTTCACATCCTTCTAGTTGCTGTATGTGGGACGCGGCCTCAGCATGGCCGGAGAAGCAGTGCGTCGGTGCGCGCCCGGGATCCGAACCCGGGCTGCCAATAGCGGAGCACACGCACTTAACCACTAAGCCACCAGGCGGGCCCTGATATAAATTTGAATACAGCCTTGACTCCAGCCATGAGATTTGGAATACAGTCCATCACTTGGCCATCCCTCAGAACTGGACCCAATTGCATTACTTTCAATACCTCTTCTTTCTTGCCTTTCTAGCTCTGATTTCCATTTTGTATAGATTCCCTGTCAATCAAGTCAGCTTACTAGACATTACAACAACTTAAAATATAGTTAATCATACTCCAAGAGGCTTCTTTCTCTGACCTGAGCCCATACTCTTAAAATAACCTTATTCTAACTTTCCTTGTAATGACACCTAATTGTCAAAACATCAATATAAAGGCATAAAATGAGCAGTTTTAGATTAGTTATTCATGATTTAGAAAGTAATGGATTAAGTATATTAATTTGATTTTTAGCAAAAACACGAGCAAATATTAATATTTAAAAGATGCCGCCACTGTTTGAGATTTTTCTGCCAGAACCTTGTAACTTATCTATTCAGTGCAAGGGTTGTTTATGAAGAAAGATAATCAAATGAAATAATTTCATGGTTATTTTTATTGGCAAAACAGTGACATCTATTGCTCAAAGTTATGTAAAATAGAATTTAAAAATCAAAAGCAATGCCATCTTTTTTATGTGATTAGCTCAAGAATAGTGATAACTCTCTAACATATTGTTTCGAAAAAACTAATAGGTGATATCTAGAAACTTATTTTTGGTATAAAATCAAATCCAGCTGATTATTTAGGAATGTGAACATTTAATCACTATTCAAAATGCCCAGGATCTGTCTAGTTGCTAAAAATAGGACGGGAGAAATAAGACAATAAAAATATGGAATGCAATTCTTAAAGTTCGCTGCAGAATACAATAGATGTGTTTTTCTCCTTACAAATCACTCAAATATAAACTATTGAAATCTATGAAAGCCCAACCTGAATTCTGAGTTTAAGGCAAGTTTCTGTTCTCGTGCCGGCTTAGTGGGTGGCTTAGTGGTTAAGTGCGCTCCGCTGCTGGTGGCACCACTTCTCCGGCCATGCTGAGGCCGCGCCCCACATACAGCAACTAGAAGGATGGGCAGCTATGACATACAACTATCTGCTGGGGCTTTGGGGGAGAAACAAATAAATAAAATTATTTAAAAAAAAAAAGTTTCTGTTCTCATCTTTCCTGTCATGAACTAAATCTATGAATTTAGAAAAGTTGTTTACCATCTTGGCTACAGTTTATCGTCTGTTAAAGAACTGGGCTTGACCTGAAGGTGATCAATTTCCTTCTAGCTCTTACTTTTCTCTAAGACGTCATGCACAACTATTCGATTAAGCAAAAATTTTAAAAGTTGACAATACCAAGTGTCCATGAGGGCATGGAGAGATTGGAATGCTCAAACACTGCCAGTAGGAGTAAAAATCAGTTCTCTCTCTTTTCAAAGCACTTTGGCAATATCCTGTAAATTTTAAGAAAGACATATTGCTTCATCCAGCATTTCCGTTTGATAAACACTGTAGAGGGAATTCTCACCCATATACACAAGGATACATTTTCAAGAACTACATCATTGCCATATTGAAAGTTCTGGAATCGGTGATCTACAATAGGAGAGTAGATAAAATCTTCCATATGTATCTATTGATATACTTTTCAACATAAAAATGTAATGATTGAATTAGACTAGCATCTATCAGCATTCGTAAATCTCAATCAAACAATATTAATAAAAGAAACAAGTTCCAGAATATGTGCCAAATGATATTTTATATTATGTAAAAACCTTCATAACAAATCTGTTCATTGATACGAACACATTATCTGTAAAAAAGTGTACAACAGTCATGGGAATAATAAATACCATGTTCAAGGGAATTGTCACCTTTGGAAATAAAGGGGAGTGAATGTAGTCAAGGATGGGTACATGGGACTTCAACTGCATCTAAAATGTTTTCCTTATTGAAAAATAGAAGGGAAATCTGAAGCAAAATAAGGCAAAATTAGGAGTTACAAATGAATAGTGGATACACTGATTCTCATTACAAAATTATACTTTTCAGCATGTTTGAAATATTTCATAATTTTGTTACAAATGATATTAAAATTTTAGGCCTAAATCTTATAGAAAAGTGAGTCTTTTTCTAAATGAGTTTCTTTCTAAAGAGACTCAAAATAGATAATTGAGATGATTTGGGGAAAAAGAGTTTAACTTTATGAGAAAACTTGTTTGTTAGATATGATGTTTTTTTAAATAATTGGCCAATTCAAAGAAAATGATTATATTTATGGTCTTGTGTGAATACAACATTAATATTAAACTCATTTATCATCAACCAACAATGAAAGAAATAAAAACCCCAAAATATGGCCCTTTAAAGAAACCTGAACATGACCTATAAGCATTTTCTGGTATATGATATGGTAGATAATGTTCCCAAACACTGGAAACAAAAACCCTAATGCGACTTCAAAGAGCTTCTGAGCAGTGGTTCAATTTAGACTGTGAGATGTTCTGTTCACCAGAAGCTGCAGGGATTGCTAATGGAGAAGGGAAAATTGGATGCCACCCATTGTTACCTGGAGTCTTGGCCCCTGAAAGCAGTATGCTCTTCTACCATCAAAATATTTCTAAAGTAATAAAAATCATCAAACTGACCATCACGTTTTTAGGAAAAAAATCAGCCTGTGAAAATCTAAGACTTAAAAAGTGTAATTTTGGAGAATAACAACAAAACAAGCTTTTGTTTGGTCTCCTTGCTCTCTCAAAGCTCTCTCCTTTAAATCAAAATATACGCAACCTATACATTCATTTTTTTCAATGAATATTTTTGAGCTTGTATTACATGACAGCACTCGGTTGAGTGTTCGTTGACCCCTCATAGCTTTCTTCAAAATATTTCATAGAAGTCTTTGAGGTTTATTTATAGGGGGGAGAAAAGGGGTGTCAAGAGAGGACATGCAATCCAGGACAGGTCCTGACATAACAGGACCAGAGACACATACACAGCTCCCAGAGTTCTATTCCCAGCTCAACTTTCTCCCCCATTTCAAGCCCCTTCACCGCCACTTCCTTCTCTCCAGCCCTGTACTCAAGTAGGAAGGCTGGTCGTTGCTTTCTACTCACGTACAAATATGAAAGTATATGCCAAGGCTACTATTTCCTGCTCTGGGATCATATGGAAGAAATATCTCATGATCACGTGACATCTCTTTACCCTCTGCTGAGGCTGCCAGTCATGGAAATAACTGTGAAACAGAAGAGAGCGAGACTCGATGATCAAATGGTCAAACCCCCATTGACATGCTCATGTGGGTAAAGAGCACTTGAGCTCAGAAGTTGGGCAGCACAGGTCTATCAGAAGCACAGGGCGTACTTTCTGGCCTCTTATCCTGCTATCTCCAAATATCTCCCTGTCTTCTATTGTTCAAATTTACCATTCATGCTTATTTATATAAAAGTTGTTAATTTTATTAACACATATATAATATATATATAAAGTTTCTATTGCTGACGTGGAGAATTACTATAAACTTAATAGCTTTAGAAATAGCACAAATTTATGATTTTACAGTTCTGTAGGTTGGAAGTCCACTGTCGCTGGGCTAAAATCAAAGTGTTGTCAGGGCTGTTTCTTTCTGAAGGCTCTAAGGGAGAATCCATTCCATTGCCTTTTCCAGCTTCTAGAGTCCATCTGCACTCCTTCACTCATGGTCCTCTTTCTCCATCTTCAAAGCCAGCAAGGTTGAATCTCTGGGGTCTTTCTTCCATCCTCACATCTCTCTCTCTCTGACTAGAGCAGGAGAAGTTCCCTTGCTTTTAAGAATTTGTGTAATTACATTGGACCCGCCCAGATAATCCAGGATAAAATTCCCACTTCAGAGTCCTTACCCTTAATCACATCTGGAAAGTCCCTTTCACCAGGTAAAGTAGCATATCCACAGGTTTGAGGGATCAAGTTGTGGACATCTTTGGGGGGTGAATTTAAAACGGTATGAACATCAACATAAAGTGGGGACAAGAGTTGAGAACTAACTCTTGCGTGCTTACTTGTCTGGTACTTTCTATATATTACCTTACTGAATTTTCACAACAACTCAGCAAGTTGGATGATATTATCCAAAGTAAGCAGATAAAAAAAACGTGATCTCAAAACTCTTTAGTAATTTACGCCGTCACATAGTTTATGTGTCCATTCCAGGATGGAACACAGCCTACACTCTGCTATCAAGGCAATAGACCAACCTAAAATTAAGAGGTAAAATTAGAGGAAGATGTATTGTTAACCTGCAAAAGTTTAAATCACAACTTTTTAGTTGAAATAATCTACTTACAAGTCTGATCATTAATCCAAACCTGGTATATTAATGTCTGCTTCCCCTAGAAATGCTCTCTCAGTAAAAGGCATCATGTTTAAATGTCCCAGTTGCCCAGTTGGAAGCCTCCCTGTCTCTTTGATGCCCTTCCCTTTTTCATCACCACCATCCATAGTCAAGACATCACCGGGTCCTCCTGTCTCTTTCTCTTCAGTATCTCTAAACTCGTCTATTCCCACTGCCGCTCCTTTGGTACCCATGAACTCCTGTCTCGCACAGTTGACTGCAGAAGCCTTCTAACTGGTTCTCCTGCCTCCTGTCTTGCCTGCCCGACACCTACCACCCATTCTCTCTCAATACAATCAGAGTGAGCTCTTTAAAATGTATATCTTAGCCTGAAGGTCTCTTGCTTAAAGCCTCTGAAAGGGTCCTTTTCTTCATCTCCTTTAAGACACAGGACACGCTCTTGATCTAATAGCCCTGCCTAGTTGGGTCCTGCTTTCCTCTTCAGTCTAATCTATCTCTCATAACCACCCCATACCTCCTTCTCTCCTTCACAAATTTTGTGTTCTACTGACTTTCTTTCTACTCCTAAAACAGTCGATTTTTTCTCTCTCTCCTTCTCCCTCTCTCTCATTCCCACATGTGTGCACACATGCACCTCACCTAGACTTTCTCACATTCTATCCCTCTGGAAAACTCTTACCTAAAATCTTCGTATGGATGACTTCTGCACATCCTCTGAAAAGCCTTCTTAAGTTCCTGGTCTGAATTAGTCACCCTCATATGTGTTTTTACAGCCTCATGTCCATCAAAACACTTATTACCATGTAACTTTCTTTTCTATTTATAGGTTCAACTTCACTACACAGCTAGACTCTATAACAGAGGAAAGAAGCCATGTCTTCAAATATTTGCAATTTTTCATTACATATTTGCCTTTTTCTTAAGGTATAAATACTTATATATCATCTTATGTAATTAGAATTTCTACATATAGTCTCCAATTTAAAGCTATTAAGATACAAATATTTTTAAAATTGCCATAGCTACTGACAAGAACAGAAGATACTGAATTTTTATAATAGAGTTATGCTTCAGGTTGTGGTAAATTTTAGATTGAACATAAATATTACAGTTTCTACCATCAATTGTCATATTCTGATATCTGTGTCCATATAGTCAGCTGACTCCCAAATCATTGTATACATTATCCTTCCCATAAATAATTGTGAAGATGTATATGTTTGTCTTCCAAAAAGATGAACAATTGGGAGTGGTTTTCATTCATAAGCACATCAAGTTTGAAATTAAAATCATTAAAAACAAGAATTTTGGCTTAAGTTAATCACTTTCTGGTGCTAATGCAAAAAGATGTTAAACTTGATGGCCATAGTATTTCTTTCCAGGCTGTTCCCTACTGTATAGTACAAGACAAGGGGAGGGAAACTTATCAACCCAATCTTTTGTATTGAAATTATATTTCTGAAACAAGTAACTAATGGATTTTTAAAAACTCATTTATTATGAAAACAAGTAGTTTTTCAATTAAATGCTTTGTATATTAATTGTTTGCTTTTGAATCATTAAACACTTACTGATTGACCGTATAACAATCAAATTAACAGCACAGTTTCAAATGTTAGTTTAGTCTTAATGTGTCTCTTTTTAGCCCACTTAAATTCACGTCTACTGGAGAACTGAAAGTTTAGTTCTCAGATTTTGCAAAGAAAGTAGATTCTAACTTTGAGGATAGTTGGATATTGTAATGAAACACAGCAATTGTCATAGGGCAAAAGCAAGATTATCATAAGAAGATGATACTTGGTATGTAGAACACACGATCAAAATCATAGAATGCATCTATTTGGCAGACCTCGTGCAATTACTGTCTGCTGCTAAGATTTCCACTACAGATGCACAAAAAAAGTGTCCTTGCACTTTCTGTCTGTCTGATGGTGGCAGCCAAGATGGAATGGGGGAATACAGAGAAAAACATGGTAATACAGGGAAAAATATGGAGAGAGAATTTTTGCAACTCAGAAATAACCTTGTAAGCAGTGAAAAGCCTGTTTTATTTCAAAAAGTAGTCTAAAATTTGAGTTAAAAAAACTATAGCAAAAAGAAAACCGTAATGCCATGTCATTCCTCATTGTTGTCATAGGGTCAAATAGAACTGGTTGCAAGAGCAAGTTGCTGTCGTCCAAACACTGCTTCTTGACTTCTGCTGAGTTTCTGACTGTCTCATTATGTAAAAGGTAGGATAGATTAGACAGATTGTCCTCATGGTATTTTCTGTTAATTCTTTCACTAAGTTTGGGGCTTGGGAAAAGATTGTGATTTCACGTTGAAAATTCTACCAAAATTTTTAAGAAAAGCATTTTATAATAATATTTAAAATTTTCATTTTCGTTCATCCTGTTATCTCTCACACTAGTACTATGAGGTTGGTTGGTTAGGAGACGTTTTAGTGGGGTTTCCCCAGAATCAGACCCTGAGATGAGGTTTTGTATACAAAGATGTAGTAAGGAAGAGATCTCAAGGAAGTGAAGGAAGCCAAGCAAGAGTGCAATATCAGCAAAAAGGGTAGAGGGTAGCTTTAATCTCATCTGCATGGAAATTTTAGAGTATAAATTATGCCTCAGAATTCTACTGACCTGAGATAAGGGATCTGAGCTTCCAGATGCCCACTGCCTTCAGACATTGGCTAGGCATCTCCAGGGGAATGTAATTTTCCAGACAACTTGGGCTCCTCCCATTTGCTGGCAAAATAGGTTTCAACAGCCCAAGGACAGTCCTTTGCTCACTGTTGGAAGTAAGGGCACACAGAAACTGGGAGTGGGGAGGGAAGGAGGGATATGTCTAAACAGTATTGAAAAAAAAAAGTGATCCAAAGGGATATAAGCAGAGCACAAACATTGTACACCACAGTCAGTCATGTACATCTCATATTCAAAGATGAGAAAAATTGAAGTTTGGAAAGGGAATATGATTCATAAGTAGCCATACACAGGTAAAGTCGTAAAACAGGTTATACAAGACCCTGGCTGTAAAATCCTATTTTGCTCTTGCTGGTTTTTCCCCCATCACATCATATACTATGATAATGTTATTGATCTTCATAATTAACATATAACCTTGTAATAAAATATAATCTGATATTCATAACACTCTACACACTTCTGGTTACATCGATTATTTTATTTTTCTTCACATAAGTAGTTTTGTATCCAATGAAGCCAGAGGCCACAAACATAGGGTTATGGCAGATTACATAAATCAACAAATTAGGACAGATGAGAGAGACAATAAAAAACTGTGTCCCTCTGGAGAGTCGCTGCCTGCTCAAAGGAGGCAGCCACTTCTCAGACCCAGATTATTATTGATACAGGGGAATAAAGACCCAGTGTTGCCAGATCTTCTATTTTTTTCCAAGCTCAGCCAGAAATCAGGATATTTCACATACAGTCTCCTAATTTCTAAATACTGGAAATTGACCTCCCCCACAACCCCCACTTTTTTTTTTTTTTTTGGCACTGGGAGCCAATTTGTACAAGTCACAAAAACATGTTCCTGCTGCAGGTGAGCTGCCATTTTGTTCCTCTAGTGTATGCCAACATGGTTGGCACAGCTTAAAGTATGTGCCTCATCTAAAGTCATTCAAATTAAAACAATTTTGAACCATGATGCTGGCCAAACCAAAATATATGGAGAACAGGGTTTAACTTGTGGATCTTGAGTTTAGGATCCCTAAATCAAACTGATGTTTCCATGAACTGTAAATCTTATTCAAGTCAATCACAAGAAATTATTTCTTTTCAAAGCAAATGAGGTATATTTTGGCTTGAGTCTTGGTGTGAACCACAAATGAAAGGGAAAGGAGACCTCAAAACCCTTTAACGTTGGTCTAAATTCTGTTAAAATGAGTCTACTCTAACTAAAGCAGTGACCCTCAACCTCATGATACGCAATGTCCCCTTTAATAGCATTTTTCTATGACACCACCTCTATTATCCTGGAATGGAATTCATAAGATACTATTGAACACCAACACACATAAGTTCTAATAAAATCTATTTAAAGTACTAACCATAACATAAAGGAGAAAGAAGAGAAAATTAAGCTACAGTTAAATAACATGTATTTCTATGTCTAAATGTTTGGACATGACTAAACTAGAAGATTTAATTAAACAGTTGAAGCTTGCACCTATATGTAAAATGACCACTCATATGTCAACTACAAATGAAGACCAAGAAAGTTGTGGGTAATGGGGGGTCTGAATTTCAAAAATACTTTGTTCTCAGTAAAATATTTTCCAAAACAGCAAATAATTCTTGATATAAATTTCCAATAATATAAATAAAGCATATTCTTCTCTTGATTTTCACCATCGTTGAGTGTCTGGGAAATGCAATGTATGTAAAAAATCAGCAAAAATGTAGGGATTTATGTGTAAAAGTGAGTTAGGTTCTGTGTTCAGAAAGTTATTAAAACATTTTTAATCTACATGGATGACCATTAGAACATTTGAAAGTCATACAGAACATAGGAAGATTCTTCATTATGCTCACTATCTCTTGCATTGAAGGAGATCCAGCAATCCTGTCCCTACCACTAAATGTTAGTGGAGCTTCCCAATTATCATGATAATTAACCCAGAGTCTTCCAGAGAGTACCAAATTGCTCCCTAAGGAGAGTACTTTCCCCTTGAGAACCAATGTTCTAAAGTCATCATGAAAACAGAAGCCAGATGATTAATCTAACAAAAAATGTTGAATGAATCATATGAAATAGATCTCACTTCTTTCAAATGACAGCTAACATGGCACTTGAAAGAGAGTACAATTTTGAAATCAGCATCAGTCAAGGCTGGCCAGCCCCGAGCAAAGGGCAAAATAATAATTTGTTATCCCTGAAGTGCTCTGTCAATCACCTCAGGCTGACACAGCGGTCAACTAAAACAATCTTTGTGACCGTGGCTATCACACTTGTTGTTTGTAATAAAAGGTCAAGATGAATTAGGTCAATGCCTTTCTCCCATTCAAACACTTTCATTCATAGCTCTGGCATGTGCCAATTTCTTGGATTCAGAGATCACCAAATATCCTCTTTAGCTGAGACTGTGGTGATTTAATGGTATGAGTGGATTTTAGAGAAAACGGTCTTTGATTTTAAAGTCTTGATGAGATTAGCCAGTGCTAACGACACCATGAATTTTTGTGTGAACACAGGACTAGAAATCAAAATAGGGGTCAGATTTTTAAAACAATTTCCGGGTCACAGGCTCTGGTATATTGTCATCTCAGGTAAATGTTAAATAAGTATCTATTTTAAGTCATTTTCCTCTCAAAGAATTTTGAGCAAATAGCAAAAAATATCTTTCTAAAGTATAATAACATCACGTTGGGGTTTGGAAAATTTGAAGCAGGGCGATGGTTGTAAAATATTACTAGACTTATTTCCATCAAAAGTCAATAAATGTAAAAGAAAACATTAAAAAGAAACCTAACTTCTTATGTCTCACTAAATGCCGTATGAAAGACATGAACGTATTCTCAAATCATATTGCTAGCAGAAACAAGAATTGTTGAACCAAACAAAATCACAAGAAAAGTATTAATAGCTAAGGGAATAAAAAAAATCTAACCTAATTGAGCTAATAAAATTCAATAGTCACAGAACATCATAAACATGAATTTAACTAAATGAATTGTGTGGCCATTTGAAATGAGGCTGGAATCTCCAGATTATAAGTTTACTAGGAAATACAGTGAGTGAAGAGTTTGATGTAGAAACATAAATTTTATCAAATGAGCGAATGTTTTCCCGTATATCCAGTATATAGATTTTCCATTTTATTTCTCATCCCTCCTCAGATTGAGCAATCAAAATATATTTCTTTGACAAGTTGGTTGGCTGATGGTTCTTGGAAATTAAATGAGAAGCTGGAAGGTAACGATTCTAATGCTTACTCAACTCCTGACATGTGCAGTCTTGGGCAAGTCATTTAATACCTCTAGTCACCAAAATGGATTTAATTATTTTTAACTATCTTTAGCTTGTAACATTTTATATTATTTCACTAAAAGTTACATAAGCAAAGCATCTGTAACCCTATTCCCTTTAATTCATCAGAGGAGTATTACCTTCATTTAAAAAATATTATTTAAGGGATTTTCTTGACCAAGATTTATATAAAATGTTAAAGAACTAACTCTTACATGTATAAAATTCTTGTTTCTTTTCTAGCAAGTGTCGGGGCAGGGAAAATCCCCTTTTCTTTCCTTGTGTTCTTATGGCTGGATTAATAGTAAAATTGACACAAGACCAGATTAACAGGAAAAAAAACCCAGTTTAATACATACATATTGGGATCATAAAGAAATGATGCCCAGAGAGTGAACAAAGCAGGCAGTATATATATCTTTTACACAAAGAAACAATAAATTTGTGAAGAATTGACAGAACAAAGAAACTTAGGTTTGGGATATGTAAATAGTGAGGAATTTAAGCAGAGTCTAGGCTTAAGGTAGTAAATTAGCATGGTTTGTTTATGCAGGCTTCTCAGCCCCAAATTCCCTAGCTCCAGTGATAAGGATGCAGGAGGAGCACATTTCACATGGGAGATTTATTTCCTGCTTTGAGGGGGAACAGAGACAGGAGGGTCAGAATGCCCTTTTTGCTTCTCAAGTAACTTTAATTCCAAATAATCAATATGCTACTGTGGGATATTTTGAGGTGGCCTGCCCTGGGCCCCAATAAAAGTTTTCCCCTAATATACAGATATTCCGTTAATCATTGAACAAATTTTTACTAAACTCATCAAATGTGACAGGTACTTTTCTAATCATTGGGGAAACATACTCAAATTACTGAAAGAGCTTTTAAGTTATTAGGTAAATAATATATAGATTTTATATGCATAAAAATTTACAAATCAAAGTGGTGTAGGTTAAATGCCATGAGAAATCTATGTACCGGGATAGAAGGAAACACTTCTGACTGAGAAGATTATAGAAGGTTCTCTTGAAGACCTAGACCTTGAAAAATGGGTAACATTTCACCAGACGGAGACATTTGTGGAAGTCGGGGAACGGAGAGAAATTATTATATGGTAGAAGATATTTCTAGCAGAGGGTATAGCCTTAGGAAAGGTAATATTTTGGTAAATAGCAGGAATTTACATATTTCCTCGAAGACAGAATATATAGATGGAGGTAATATGGGATAAGACTGAAAAGGTGAGGTATAATAAAATCATTCAGTGGCAGTAGGAAACTTGAATATTCAAATGTGTGAGGGCGACATGAAGAGATCTTTATGTTTTTAGCACAACTTTAAAAAATTGGATAGCATTGTTAAGGGACCATGCAATCATAATGGGGAAGAAGATAGACATTTTAGTAACATGGTGAAAAAATGCAAAGGATTTAGTGACACGTTCCTTTTATATTCCCTTTGTGGTGGGTATCAGGGAAATATGAAAGAACACAGGGTGTGATTTAAATTTCAAACACTGACTATGAGCTTTTAAAGTTTACAAATCCTAAAAGCTAGATGCCCTCCTCAACATACAAAACAGGAAAATACTTCCCATGACACTGTCTTTCTCTAAAACCTCTAGAAATCTCCTTGGCTTTCTTCAGCAGCAGAAAGCCTCCCAGCTATGTGCTTCACGCAGAAGCTATATGATTTTTGCATTTGTTTATCCAATTTTCCATGAGCTTAATCTGAATAGCTATCTAACTTATTCTCTGAGGGTAGAGTAAAACAGCTTGTGTCTTTTTGGAAAATATGTGGACTGAATTATTTATTTCTAACTTCTTAAGAAGCTTATAAAATGCAAGATGAAAGGTCAGGATTAATTAAGAAAAATGGTGTGAATTCCAACAGAAGAAATGTATGTTAATTGGCAAAAAAACTGCTATAGCTATTACCCTATTGATATTCAGCAAAACTCGACTGGACTGAAAAAAGAATGTCTTAGTTTTAACAAGCCGTGTGTTGTGATAATGTTGATTTTAGTGTTGAAGTGCATACAATTTGTGAATAATAATATTTCTCAAGAGTGGCTCTCACTGACAGGTGCGTTTCCTTTCATTATCAAAGGCAATGGAAAGCCATTCAAGATGTTGATGATGAACCATTAAAGCCAGTGGACTGGGTCATAAGGATGGAGGCAACACTAGGGAAGTTGAAGCCAATACCTCACAACTCCCATGTTCTCTAAATAATGCAACTTTAACGATTATACCTTTTATGCTAATGAGAATTTAGCAAGGTTTCCCATTCATTGAAGTAAGCATTTGTGTTGACCGCTGCTCATTGGGTTAATGCATGGTAAAGACTGAGTGCTGATCTTGGAATCAAAATATGGGCTCTGCCTTTTGATTTGAGTCTTTACTATCTCTTCTCTATCTACACTTGTACAGCGGGCATTTTGAGTTGGATGTATTACATGACTGCCTCAAACAACATATCCCAAATGAACCGCATAATCTTCCCTTCTATGCTCAATTTTCTCTCTAGTTTCCCAACCATTTATTTACTTTCACTAAATGTTTTTTGCCAAGTATTGTCCCAAGTTTGGAGCTATAAAGATAAATATGCTGGTGGATCTTTGTCAGGGATCTTACCACCGAAAAGAGGGAGACAGACATGTCAATAAGTGCAATGCAATATAGCTTAATATGTTACATGCTATGATAGAAATACATAAAGTTCTTCCAACCCTTAACCCCTGTATCAAATTGTCACCTAATTTTGGTAATTTTCCCTTCAAGTGTCAGTTCTCCTGCACTAAAATGAACACGACCTCTAAGAGAGCAGAAATAGGGCTGGAACACAGTAGGTACTCAATAAATATCTACTCTATAAACTTGTTGAATACATGGAATAGTAATTAGAACACTCTAGGTGCTGAATAAATATTTGTCGAATGAATAAAAATGCATTCCTTTCATTCAGCTCTGATGGAAATAAGTTATCATTACCTTTTGCTTGAACTATTGTAGAACATCCTCAACCCCAATTTCACCCTCTTGCAGCATCCAAGAAGAAAATCACCAAATGTATTGGCCCTAAACAACTATTATCTAACACAGGGGTGGACAAAGTTTTTCTATAAACAGTCACATGTTAAATACTTTCAGCTTTGTGGTCAATATTGTCTCTTTAGCTCCTACTCAACTCCGCTATTGTAATGTGAGAGTATCTATAGCCAATATATGAACAAATAAGCAAGTTAGCCTGTATTCTAATAACACTATTTACAAAAACAGGCAGTGGGTTTCATTTGGCTGTAGTTTGCTGACCTCTGATTTCATAGCTATCTGACATTCACAAAGCATTTCCATAAATGTTGTTTTATTAGATTCATATGACATTAGAGCAGTTTTGCCCAATTGTTCAACAAACAGGAATTGATTTTCTATGGGTGAGGAATTGAGTTATGTCCTAGGAATAGGAGAGGAGCAAGGCACAATTCCTGTCCTAGCAGAAGAACTCATAGTCAAAACTAAAGAGACAAGCCTGTAAACACGTAGTTACTACACTCTGAGATGCATGTTACATTAATGATACACATAGAATGCTAAGAGCACAGAGAATGGGTGCTAATTATCCTGTTCTTGTTTTGTGCTACAGTACTACTTAGGTCTTCAATAGACAGATGGCAGAGTTTACTAAAACTGTCCCAAGAAAATACATCACACTTCAAATTCCGCTTCTCCCAAGGTGCAAGGTGCTGATTTATAATCTCAATTGTATTTCTGGTGCCAGTGTAATTCTTTCAGATTGGTAGCTGGTGGAAGCAGCCTGCCCCCACCCACTCAGACTTCTCTAACCCTTGTGGGATAAAACACACCCAGGCCTAATCCTTTGGCGGGAAGCATGCACTTTGCTCCTGAAGACCCAAGTTTAGCATCAAGAGGGTGAATTCTGAAATAAGAGTGGTCTGAATTAAAATTCAGACTCCCATCAACTATTAACATAATGGTGCTGGGGAAACATCTTTCATCCTCAGTTTCTTCACCCATAAAGTAGTAGTAGTAGTAGTAATAATAATAATAATAATAGTATAATATTTATTTTAGAGGAAGTTGTGAGAATTAAAGGAAATATAATGATCAAGTACGTGGTATTTTGTCAGTATTTAGTGCCTGCTAGTTCTCCTTGCTGCTACCTGATGCATAAGCAAGCTATACCTTGGTGCTTGTCTCATTCTAGACCCTGTTCCTGCATGTTCCTGCCTGCTGCCAACTAGGGAGCCAGGGCCTGAACAGATCCTATTTTCAGCCATGCCTCTAGCCTGTTTTCTTATTCTTGCTCTATATCTAAGAAAAATAAAATGAATTATCGAGATCTAAAATTTAATTTTCTTATATAAGAACAAATCATTTAAGATAATGATAGCAATGACATTAATAATAGTAGTAGCAACTAATGCTTATTGAGTGCTTATTAGATTCCAGGCACTGTGCTAAATGGTGTATTCATTATCTCATTCAATCATCACAAATTACTATTAATCCTAATATTACTCCAGTTTTAAAGGTAAAGAATTTGACGTTTAAACAGGTTAAGTAACTTGAATCTAGAAAGTAGTGGAGTTCTCCAGGCAACTGCTTTTAAAAGTCATAGCCCAAACAACTGTGAACTCATCTATCATTCCATCAAAAAAGGCCTGGGAAATTTTCAAATGGCATGTTTTCATTCTTTCCTTATTTTAACACTACTGTTTTATTTATTTTTTTAATCTGCTCTGTGCTGTTATCTTAGTGTCCTTCAGAGCTATAAGTTTTCTCCACACCCTTCTTCCCGTCTACTCCAAAAGAATGTGGAAGAATCTTAACTTTCAATCTACACACACACACACACACACACACACACACGCCACATGGCTAGACCAGAGTTTACAAATTTTAACACTTTCAAACATCAGATGGAAGATGCATTTCAGAGAAAGGGGACAGGTGATCATTTTACTTGCCGATAATTTTACTCTAAGGTAAACAACAGCTCAAGCTTGATAGTAAACGGCAACTGACAGCTCGGCCTGCTTCAGTGTTGAGCAGACAACTGTAATCGGAAGGGACTATGTAAATTTGCAGTGGTTCTTAACCTTGTCTCCACACTGGAATCACTGAGGAAGATTTTCTTTTAATTAAACTTTTTATTTTGAGATACAAGCACATGGAAGGTATATTATAGAGGGTTTCTATCATGCTTTACCCATTCTCCAAATGGTAGCACCTTGCAAAACTATAATACATTATCACAACCAGAGTATTGGCATTGATACAGTTAGGATATAGGACATTTCCATCATCACAAGAATTCCTCACTTTGCCTTTTTAAGGCCATTCCCATTTTCCTTTCTCTTTCCTTTCCCATCACCTCCTTAATTCCTGGCAACCATTAATCCCTTCTCCATTTTTCTAGTTTTGTCGTCTCAAAAATGGTGTACATGTGGAATCACACAGCATATACCTTATGGGATCGACTTTTTTCACTCAGATTAATTCTTTGGAGATTCATCCAGATTGTTGGTTGTTGCATGCATCAATAGTTTGTTCATTTTTATTGCTGAGTATATTTCATGATTTGGTTGGGCCATAGCTTGTTTAATCACTCACCAGTTGTTTCTAGTGTGGGGCCATTACAAGTAAAAGTGCTGTCAGCATTTGTGTACAGGTTTTCATGTACAGTTTTCATTTCTCTGGAATAAACGCACAAGAGAGCAATTGCTGGATCATATACTATATGCGTGTTTAGCTAAATTTTAAAGAAAGTACCAATGTGTTTTCCAGAGGGGCCGTACCACTTTATAGTCCCACTAGCAATGTATGAATGATCCAGTTTCTCCATAATTCTGCAAGCATTTGTGGCGTCACTGTTTTTGTTTTAGCCATTCTAATGATGAGATAGCAATGAGGTATTAATTTGCGATCCCTAATGGTTAATAATGTTTAACACATTTTCACGTGTTTATTTGCTATCTGTATATCCTCTTCGGTGAAATATCTTTCCATTCTTTCTCTCATTTCCTGATCTAATTGTTTGCTTTTTTGCTGTTGAGTTTTGAGAGTTTTTTACATACTCCAGATACTAGTCCTTGGTCACATATGTAGTTTGCAAATATTTTCACCTCTCTGTAGCTTGTCTTTTCATCCTCTTAATGGGATTATTTACAGAGTGTAAGTTTTTTAGTTTTGATAAAGTCCAATTTATCAGTTTTTCCTTTTATGGATCATGCCTTGGGTGTCAAGTCTAAGAACTCTTTTCCTACACTAGATACTATAGATTTTCTCCCACTTTTTTTTCTAAAAGTTTTATAGTTTTACATTTTGAGTTCATTTTTATAAAAAGTGTGAGATTAGGTCAAGGGAGTTTTTTGTTTGATTTTCTTTATGTTTTGTTTTGTTTTTGCCTGTGGATGCTCAATTGTTCAGAGCCATTTGTTGAAAAACTCTCTTTTCTCCATTAAATTGCTTTTGCAACATGGTCAGAAATAGGTTGGGCATCTATCCTATTTTGTGGTTTTATTTCTGGGTTCTCTATTCTGTTCCATTGTCTGTGTGTCTATCCCTCCACCAATACAGGTCTTAATTACTATAGCTATATATTAAGTCTTACAATTGGGTAGAGAGTTTCCTCCCACTTAGCTTTTCTTTTCTAAAATTATTTTAGCTATCATTATAGCTAATTCTTTTGCCCGGCCATATAAATATAGAATAATTTTATCTATACCTACAAAAAAGTCTTGCTGAGATTTTATAGAAATTGGGTTAAACTTGTATATCAATTTGGGGAGAATTGACATCGTTATTAAGTAAGCTTTCCTATCCATGAACACAGAATGTTTCACCATTTCTTTAGGTATTCTTTGATATTTTTCATCATTATTTCATAGTCACCAGCATACAAGTCCTAAGTACTTTTTGTTAGAATTACATCTAAGTATTTCATTTTCTGAGCAGTTGTAAGTGATCGTATATTTTTAATTTCTGTGCCCATGTGCTCATTGCTACTATATAGACATATAACTGATTTTTTCATGTTTACCATGTATTTTGTGACCTTGCTTAACTCAAACATTAGTTTTAGATTTTTTTTTTTTGTAGATTCTTTGGAATTTTTCATATGGACAATCATGTCAACAGCAAATAGTAGCAGTTTTATTTCTTCCTTTCCAATCTATATGTCTTTTATTCTCTTCCCTTATTACACTGGCTAGAACTTCCAGCACAATGTTGAATAGGAGTAGTGAGGGAGTACTCCCTCACGTTGTTCCCAATCTTTGGAGGGAAAAGCATGGAGGCACTCATCATTAAATATAACGTTGACTGTGGGTTTTTTAGTAGATGATTTTTTTATTAAGTTGAAGAAATTCTCCTCTATTTTTATCATGAAAGGTTTTTGAATTTTGTTAAATAATTTTTCTTAATCAGTTAATACCATGATGTGATTTTCTTCTTTTAGCCTGTTAATGTAGTGGATTACATTGATTTTCAGCCTGATTGTGTGCTGTGCATAACTAGATCCTACCGTATGTATTATTCTGCTTCTTTCTGAAGATCTCAGATCCAAAAGGAAATAGTAGTACCAATCAATTTTTAACAATTTAACAAAATTAGAAAATTCAATAGGATTTGGAGCAGGGTAAGATTACTTTTTTCTTACAGTCCTAGAAAGAGTTCCACAGAAGAGGTAGATTTCCAAGTGAGCTTGAAATGATAAGTTTCGATTTGACAGAAAGAGATGTAGGTAAAGTCTAGACAGAGGAAACCGCATGAATAAAACAGAAAGTCAATCAACATTTACATTAGCTGTGTCTTTGTTAAGCTGTTACTCAATGTAAATTGCTTACTTCCTTTATCCAGCCTTTCCTATTATCTTTTCAAGACTTCATGCCAGTCATCTTCTCTCAGCTACAAATTCAACCCTGGATGCTCAGCATTTTGCTGCTGGGGCTGGGACTCTGCAAACGATGTCTCCTTTGCCAGCTGATCCCGTGTTTGGCTCTGCCGAAAAGAGGCACTAGAGGGAGAGCTTGAAGCTGGAGGAAGCAAAGAAGGCTACTCTCTCTTTTCCTCCCATTCTTGGTAGCGTCACTTCATCCCCTCTTCTCCACTCTGCAGTAACAGTTAGTTGCAGAAGCAACAGTTAAACCTAGATTATGATTTTTCTAAATCTTACAGAACCAGGTCTCCTTGTGCCCTACTCGCATGCACCAGGCTCCAATCTAGGACCCTCCTCCTCAGAGGTCTAGGTTCCAGGTCTGTGGGATTCTCCTCCTGCTCAGAGGTTCCAGCACCAGCTTAGCCAAACCCTCTCCTTAAAGATCTGAGTTTCATTCACTCCATGGGACTCCACTCTTGCTCCAAGCTGCTTAACTTTAACAATTCCAACCTCTCTCCTTTGTTTCTCCAGCCTTAGGAATTGCAGCTGCTTCCTGACAATGCTGCCACTGTGATATCCTATAGTTCTCTTTTTTTTTGCTGATAGCTAGTTAACAAGTTTATACCTGCTCATGTAATTGGTGTGGTTTCTGTCTGCCAATAGGACTCTGATTAATTAAAAAATATTTCACATCCAGTTTTCTCTTTGGATTCATCCCTAAAAACATATTTTCTAAACAGGGCCTAGAAAATATTTACATCATTCATTTTGACAATTCATTTACTCAACATCCATTCAGTACTTATGATGTGTCAGGGACTGCGTTAGAGCTAGAGATACAAAGAAGAACAAGACTCACTTTCTCTTTCCAAAATGCTCACAGAGGCATGGGGAGATAGAAATGCAAACAGATAATTGCAATTACAGGATTGCAAGTGTTGTGATAAAAGGTACAGAGATAGCATGCATTAGGGAGTGGTAAATATTCAAGGGGCTGAGGAGAAGTGGTCTCATCGAATACAAAAAATACACAGACAGCTAGCAGACAGCTAGAAGGGGCGGGGTACGCAAGGAAACACAAAATTCCCTGGAACTATCTGGTATCGACAAACGGTATTGGTTAACCAAAGAGAAAATTGTGAGGATGGCAGTGAAATAGGACATTTGAAGTGCTATACCAGATCACAGAGGTCCTTGTTAACATGATGGAGAGTTTCCAGTTTATCCTTTAGGCCTGACACATTAAAAAATTAATTCACTGCAATCATTTAAAAATTGGGAGACTTCACACAAGTTTCTGGCTTCTCTTGAAATATCAGACGATCTGGCTACATCGTGCCCACATTTCTGTACTATGACAACTGGCTGGAGCTGAGTGATTACTGCCCTCTCTAGGAGGAGCCCTTGCTTTACAAGTGACCAAAGTAATCTTGCTGCTTTTTTAACTAAAGTATTTACCTGGCTGACCTCTGTAGGCGTTTGCCACCCTGCTCTCCTAAACGGGAAATGTTTAAGTAAGGGAACTCCATGATTAAATGTATGGTTTAGAAAAATCACTGGAGGTGATATACTACATGGACTAGAATGGGTAAGAAGGCTGGATGGTGATGCTATCGAAGCAATGATGCCTAAAGGCTTTATGGAGGCAATAGCAATGGGAGTGGAAATAGATGGGCTAGACTTTAAAAATAAATGAAAAAGTAGCTTTGACAAGTTTTGGGAAAGGGCTAGGTAAGGAGGATGAGCGGGAGTAAGGATAAATGCATTCATTCTTTCCAGGGGTTTTGGCTTTGGTGTCCAGTAGTAAGATGTCAAATATATATCAAAAATTATGGAAAAAAGAGATGTTTGGGCAAGTTTAGATTTGGATGTGTTGAATTTGAAGTGTCCATTATATTTCCATGTGGAATGCCCAGTGAGCAGGTGAATATAAAAGTCTGGAATCTTGGCAGCAGACTTGGTCTAGAGACATGGATTTCTGAGTCATCAACTTAATGGGTGCTGTGATTAAACCACTACTTAGGAATAAAACATGTTATTTCTATTGTAGTATGTTACAGTTAAAGGTACCTACCCCCTTCCAAAAGAAATTGAAAAAGTTGAGATCGGATGTTTCATAAGAAAAGATATTGTTACGTGGAAGGCAGGGGGAGCTAAAAAAGAGAAGTGACAGGTGGACAAAGAGGTCTAATAAAGGAGATTATGCCCAAGTAAATTGCAAACAGTCTATTGCTGTTTTGGTGAGGACTCCTGTAAGTCCTTTCCCAAGCCCTAAAAGAAACAGAGTGGTTCAGTTTTCCAATGGGGAATTAAGTTTATGACAATATTCCCTTCCATAGTTTTATAGAACAGGAAATAAATATGTTTTCTTAATAAACATGAAAGTACTGAGACCACACCATTTACCGGAAGTTGACTTTATTTTGAAATTTCTGTATTTCCAAATTTACGTTTATAGGCTTAATAGTCCCATTAAAAATAATATCATATAGCCTGTCAGTTCGTTATTAACAGCAGAATATTCAGACTGTTGTCCACATTTTGCTGGTCTGTGATTATTACTCTGATCAGATATATTGCAATATGCTTATTTTCTAAAATAATCTTAGAGTTGCATTTTAGGGCTGCATTAATTCTCCCATCATTACACAGTATAGACTATTGAAGACAGAATTTTAGAACCTCGAGAAGCCACAGAAGGTACACAGAACCCAGAGATTTTAAGTGTACAGCCCTCATTTACGCAATTGGTAAGTGTCAGAAATAGAACTAGAAAACGTATCTCCCGTCTTCAAGTAGATAGTTATGTAATAAGAATATCATTGTTGAAATTCAGAGCTATATAATTGGTTGATTATTTGATTATATGGTTGACGACTCCTCTAATTGTTATCATTTGTGTTTTCCACCAAACAAGGTTTCCTTTATGGTGCTCTGACAATAACCTCTGCTGATTATTTAATTCTACATACACATGTCTCAATCCTAAGGTCACCAGTGTTTCCCATTTCTCATGTTCTTTGATATATTAATGTTTTAATTAGGCAAGTATCCAAAAATTAAAAAGTGAGTACATTTCATTTAGATACTAAATAGTCTTTAAGTAGCATAAGTAGTTATAAATAATGAATAAAATAGACATTTAACAGACTCATAAACCCGCAAAGAGATTATTTGCAGTTTCTGAAACTAGTCCCATGCAATACTCCATACAAATCTCATGTAACAGTCTTGCTTGTATCCTGTACTTTTGTGGGCTATTTATCAGGCAAATTACACAAACTAACTCATTTTTAAGGGGGAAAATAATACCAAGGTACTCAGGGAATTGAATCAGATAAGATAAATTTTTGAAGATACCCGTAAGCCCAGCATATTTAAACATCGGAGTTACAGCACAAGGCCTGAACAATGCCAAAATGAGTTGTAATACATGAATACCCAGATGGTTTCTATGCATTAAAGTGAAGAGATTCCAAGTTTTAAATCCTCATGGAAAGTCTGGCCAAGCCTCCACTATGAATTTAACTGCTGTCCAGCCTACTTATTTGAAATCTGACATGTCTACATAAGTATTATTACTAGATATTATAAAGGCCTTTTCAGATTGTGATATTAATCAAAACCATAGTTATTATAAACTAAGATCGATCCTTTTGAAAACTGTGAAAAATAAAGTCCATTACTGAGCCATCCTGTCGCTTCTAGGGCTCAGGAGGATTTATGGGGGTCCTCACCAAGTGGGGGGGGGCAAGAGTTTAAGACCCGCTGACAAAAGCTGCGTCAATAGCTAACCCTACTTGGAATGGCTGGAGCAGAGAGAGTAAAAGGAGTACGTCTGGTCCAAAGTTTTAGAGAGAATCTGAGAAATCAAGATATGTGGATATATCAATTGTCTTAATAATTTTGCATAACAAACAGCCCCAAAATTTAGTGGCTGAAAATGATTAGCATTTGTTTAGCTCATAAATCTGTGGCTTGGCTGGGTGATGCCACTCATCTGGACTTGGATGATCTCAGCTGAACTTGCCCATGCTTTTGTAGTCGGCTGGCAGGTTGGCCCAAGGCTGGATGTTCTCAGATGGTGTCTGCTTGGATGACCTGTCTCTCCAGCATGTGGTCACTCACATCCCTTCAGCATGTAAATCTAGATATGATCACATGGCAGGCTCAGGGGTTTAAGTGAAAGCAGAGCAGATAGAGAGGAAGCACTCAATGCATCTTGAGGCCTTGAATCAGAATTGGCACATCATCAATTCTGCCACATTCTGTAGGCCAAACAAGTCACAAGTCCAATCCAGAATCAAGGAAGAAAAAATAGACTCTACTTCTTGTTAGGGGGAGCTGTAAAGTCACATTGTAAAGAGTGTGGATTTAGGGAGGCCATCAGTTCACACCATCAAGGCAATAAATCTATACTGTTAGAGACGCTTGCCAAACATTTCAGTTGAAAGAATTGAAGCCAATTGTCAAGAGCTGGGCAGAAATGTAATGAAAATAGTAACTTTAAACATAGAGAGAGTTCTGGATAATTAATAACAGTTTACATGACCATGGCATGCATATATTGATGTTTGGTTCATGGTAAAGTTAGATTGGTTTTAAAGGTACAAGGCTCAGGCAAATAACTAATCATAACATGTTTGTTTATTCCAGGATTTTCAGTGGTTCTCGGTTGTGGGTGATTTTGCTGCCCCCATGATTTATTTGCCAACATCTGGAGACATTTTTATTTGCCACAACTGGCAGGGATGGCTACTGGAGTCTAGTTGGTAGGAGCTAGGGATGCTGCTAAACATTCCACGATGTTCATGGCAGCCTCTTATAACAAAGAAAAAAAGCCTCCAAATGGCAATAGCACCAAGGTTGGAAAACCTCATGCTGGACTAATCTTCTCTCACCATGGAGGAAGATTTTTAGTGCACAGTGATCCAGATTTTTCACAAGGATTTAAAGATATGGATTAAAGACATATTTATATTCATATTGATAGTTTACATATAAGTCTGAACTCAACCCACACAAATATTTAGTAGCACAGCTGTAAACTTAGAAGCGGGTGAACAGGAAATGTTTCTGAAGAGGAAACAGTCATCAAATCCGTGAGCTTTGCTCTGCAGAACTTCTATGGAAGTAGGTTCAGGTCTTCATGGAAGCAAAGGAGAATAGATGAGATTGGATAAACCAACAGCTGCAGAGAAATTGATGGTTGAAGAAATGCCATAAAACACAATACCTTCGGATAGTTTGGTTAAGGGAAGAAAACAATACTTAATTGTTCAATAGGCCCTGCAGATATTTTTGCATCATAGTACAGTAGAGGTAACATCATGTAAGCTACATGAGTTTTTCATATAGACGAGTGTCCCTTTGAGTGTTGTCTTAAAATTTAGCCGTTTTGTTTGAAGCCATTCTCAAATGTTTTAAGCTCTTCTGTGTTTTCTTAAATGAAATGTAGAGAATCTAATTTAACTTTCTTTTCTATATACAAAAATTATAATACATACACATACACGTATACATATGACACATACCTATATGACAAGGTTATTTCTTTAAAAATTATATCAACTCTCAATACAGGCATAGACTTTCTAGTTAAAATCTTACAAAATGCATATTCACTATTCTAATAGTTTGATCCATTGATTAATTTATCATGAACGTGCTAACATTTAATTAATGAGTTGTAATGTCTTCTGACAACCTAGAATAATGATGAGAAAGATATATGAGGAGTTGTCCAAAATTGAATTATTCAGCAATTGCCACTGGTACCTTACAGATGACGACTCTTAACTTCAATCCTTAAATATTGGCGTTTACTATTTTCTGGTAACTTATAAGTAGCATCTAAAAGAGAAATATTCAACATGAGTTTCCATAGTGCCAATTAGTCTTTGGGAGCAGTAAATAATACAGTTCAATCTTCTCTAACTATTAAGTTATTAATGTCAATATTAGTTTTACTCAAATTACTAAAATTTGTTCCTAGAGGTTTCTTCCAATCATTTTGAAGAGAACATTATAAATGATAGTTTGGTTACATTTCCTCCTGTTCTCTGTACTCTTGTCTAAAGAGATTCAAAAAAAGAGATTTAGTAAGGAGGAGGCATAAGATTAGTTAATTATTCAGTACATATAGATTAAATAGGTTTGAGCCAGGTAGTGACTTATACACTTGAGAGCCCCACAAGGAAAAAAAATATTACAACTTATTCTTTAAAAAGTTATTTATAAAATATACAGAAGAAGCAAAAAAGAGTGAAACACCTCAAAGCTCTCACAGAAGTCCCTAAACTCATACACAGGTGCATAGGCATACATGTGTGTGCACGCACACAATGTTTCCACAGATCAGGACTTCTGGAGATTTCCTACAATCAAGAGACTCCCCGTGCTGTTGCCTGCCAAGAACTCAAGCTTAGCATGTCGGGCTGTAATGATGAAGCTGTTCATTAGCTAGCAGGTGGCTAAGGTAATTGATTTGGGAGACAGCATGATCTAGTCAGAGTAGAAGATCAAGCTTTGGAGTCAGACAGCTCTTCACTTGTAACCAGCCTAAATACTGAATCAGCTGTAGCTTATTTTATATCTTCGAACCTCAGTTTCACTAACTTCAGACATCAGTTTAAAATCACTCCTCAAAATTATAAGCCAAAGTTTCCTCAAGAGTGATTTTCAGTTTTCCTTTTCCATACCTGTTGGTATTGTTAAAAAGGTTTGCTTGACCCCAGAAATAAACTCTTCTCACAACTGTTTATTAAAGTCACTTGTCAGGAAAGAAGCAAGTCTAAGCTAGTTTGATAAAAAAGATTGACTAACCACTGGCCACAGCCCAGAAACGACGGCTTGGGTGGATCTCCTGAGAGGAAGAAGCGTGTTTCCAGCTCCCATAACCCAGCTGGAAAAATCTTGGATGATGACATTAGGCATCTTCAGAATTTGGGAGTCCTGAGGCCTAAGGAGGGGCCATTCAGATCAAGCTTGATTTTTCAAGAACTGTGCTCTGGAGGCAGGAGAGCCCTGCCCTCAAAAAGTTCAGATTCATAGAGAGATGGACATACACATGGAAAAATTCAGTACAACATAGATTCCACTGGAGTACCAAGAAGGACAAGGACCATCCTGTAGAATCAGAGAAAGCTTCTTGTAGGACAAAATACTTGGAAGATGATAAAGAGATCAGACAGAGAATACAAGAAAGTGTCTCAGCAATGCATATGAAAAAAGCAAACTTCTTCCTAATGTATATGTTCAGGCTGTAAATTTTTCAGAAGAAAATCACACAATAAATTTAGGACTGCTAACAGGTTTCTCAAAGCTGCCTAGGAATTGTTCTGTAGTGTTTCTCTCTCTTTCTGTTTTTATTTCTCTTCTTGGAAATCTCACCCATCACTCCCGTCTTCCTCGATTTACTCTCTCCTCATCTTTAGGTCTTGGTTAAATGGCCAAATGGTCAAAGGGTCTTCAATTGAGAAGCTTTTCATGACCACTTAAGTCTGAAGTCTGAGCTATATGTTTTCATAGCAGCCTCTATTTTCCCGATCAGTATTTATTACGGTATATAATAATTGCCTCTTTACTTTTCTCGCTACTGTCTAGCTGTTTAAGCTCCAGGTGGGCAGGGCCTCTCTCTTGTTTATCCTCACATTTTTTATATTCACCATTCATAGTATGCAGTCAACAAATATGCCAAATAAACTAATGAATAGACGTATGGATATAAAATTGCATGAATATATGTATACACTTATGTACCTCCCCACACACATCCACAGTGAATTTCTTATTCATTTTATTTTGAGTACCTCTGATGTTTCTGGAATGTACTTAATGTGCCAAATAGGAAATTAAAGTAGGCACAGAGTGGGAGGTGCAAACCAGAGGCAGTTACTAGAACTTCATACTAGATAGGTTCTTGGTTACAGGAACAAAGTGAATGTCCAGTTATTGAAACTGTGTAAGATCATTGTTGTGCTAGTTTAATGATTAAACTGGTGCAAAATTGGGGCTTTATACATTTCCTAATTGAGCTCTGCATTGGCTGTGGGGCTGAAGTCATTGGGTTTAAAGGACCCTGATTGCATCAATTAGAGTGATGAATTCAGACATAGGGACTTGAGTACATGAGACATCTTCTTTTCCTCTCTCCCAGCATCATACATCAATGAACTAAAACTATATTCACTGGGAAGTTAATTATATTCTTATTTCCTATTTTCCCTTTTACGGCTTTGGTCTTATCAGAAAATATGGGTCTAGTTCCAAGGAGCTCCACTACCTGAAACATCTAGGAAAAAAGTAGCCACTTTGTTTGCGATATTGTAATAAAGGATACCTTGCTTAATAAGTTTCTCTTTCCCTGGAAGCTCACAGGCACCTTGGTTACCAGGCAACCGCCCATTTCACATATGCAACAAGTATCGTCTCACACATCATAAATTGAAGTATCAATACACTGCTCTCCACAAGGATAAACAAAGACTTACAAGTGTCAGTGATAAAAGATTGGCAACAGGGGTAGGTGAGGGGACCCAGATGAAGGATAATAAATAGACCATCTGGTAAATGAGTGGGAGGAATGGTTAGGAATCTTTCCTCACTCTAACTGAATAGCTGTAAACAGTATTTTGTCAACACACCCCAGAGCTCAGCTCTTCACTTGGTGGCAATGGCTGCTGCCAGTAGATGAACAAGCCATCTGAATAGCTGTGAGGAATTTTCCTGTTAGCCTTGAGTATGTGATTGGCATTGGATGACAAGATTGCTAAGTAGCAAGGCCCTCTGTGCATCTCCCCTGGGTACTATAGTCTGACGATTAAGCAAAGTGGGGTGCAGGTATAGTAGCGTGGCTAATTTGTCTAGGTGCTATGCTCTGTGCACTTTATTAATAGAATAGTGAAGAGGAGAGAGATATTTCCCTCCCCTAATACTTGGAAAGCCCTTCAGCTCAGAAGTAATCTGTTTTCTCTGCCTAAGGCTCTGCAGAGTGTGTGAAGCTGTGTTCTATGTAGTCTTGAGTAGGGAGCCAGAGAATTGGTGAGCCTCAGGAAATAGGTCTCTGGAAGTGATGGGGGAGGTCCAAGCAGATATTGCATAATATTTTCATGTGCAGTAAATTTTTTTTCTACATTTTACCAAAAAGAGGGCAAGGATTCCTTATAAAATAGACAGCATGACCATAGCAAGAGTACTGAACAGTTTGAGGTCTTGTCATACTATGTTCTGACTTAGATGATGATCATGGGCAACACATGTAAGTAAACTCTCTCAGTCCCAGCTGCCCCATTTGTCAAGTTCTGACAATAATGCCATATTTTCATAGTGTTTTTAGCCAGATCAGGAGAAATACATAGGGTCTTCTAACTAAGATGTGAGGATCTGGTGAAAAACATAGCTGGACTATAAAAATGACACTACAGATAATAAAAATAGTAGATTTATTGCACTCATTGTTATCAGCACGATGGTATGCTTTAAATATGTGATTTCTTTTAGTCTTCATAACTGCTGTAACGGGAAAACTCCCCTGTTTTCCTTCTCTACACACAAAACTCACACTTCTTTTCTGGTCACAAAATATGTGGGGTTTTTTTCCCCACACTAAGCAATTCTCTGACACCAGATGGGTGTCCTCCAATTTGACTCAATTCTGACACTATTTACCTGGAGTTACTGTCAGATCCCGTGGTTAAGGTCTCAGTACCACAAGACTCCCCCACTTCAGATACCAATCTCAAGTCCAGCTTGTCAACGGTGTTTCTGACTGACCGGCTATAAATCAGAGGCTCCCACTACTCCTTCCTCAAGTTCTATCATTTGTTAGAAAGGCTCACAGAACTCAGGAAAATTGTTCACTTACTAGATTACTAATTTATTACAAAAGATGTAACTCAGGGGCAGCCAGATGTAAGAGATGCATAGGGCAAAGTATGAGGGAAGGGCCACAGAGCTTCTGGGCCTTCTCCAGCCATGCCACCCTCCCGGCACCTCCAAGTGTTCAGCAACCTGAAAGTTCTCTGAATCTCATACTTTTAGGATTTTTATGGAGGCTTGATTACCTAGGCACGATTGACTAAATCATTGGCCAATGATTAACTCAACATCCAGCTCCTCCACCCCTATCTCCCCCAGAGGTCCTGGATGGGGCTGAAAGTTCCAACCCTCTAATCACATGATTGATTCTCCTGGCTACCAGCTTCAATCCTGAGGCTATCTAGGAGCCTGAAGCCACTGGAAGTGATGGGGACCTCATTAGCATACAGTCATCTCATTAGCATTCAAAAAGAAATATCACTTCAGAGATTCCAGTGGCTTTAGGAGCTGAGTGTCAGGAAACAGAGACAAAAACCAAACACACATTTCTTATTATAAATCAGAATATTACAAGAGCCCCTAAGAGGTGTGTATTAGTATTATTGCCATTTTATAGATGAGGAAACTGAGTCACATGATGATTAAGTAACTTTCCCAGGATGTACATATCAGTGGGTTGTAGAGATTTGAACCCAAGCAGTCCGACGTCAGAACCCACACATTTTACTGCCTTATTTTTGGTACATATTTTTTGCTTTCAAAACCTTTCATAGCCCTCTTTGAAGCTGCATTTCTTTATAAACAAACAGGGGAATAAATCACATGTTTTGTCACAGAATGCTTCACTTTCCCTTTTCCCTTGGGTGACATATACTATTTATATAATTTTTAAATGTTTACTTTGAAATAATTTTAAGCTTACAGAAAGGTACAAAGATAATACAGTGTTCTCATATTCCACTCACCAGTTCCCTTGATATTAATATCTCATATAACCATGGTACGTTTGTCAAAACCAATAAATTAACATTAGTACAATAATGTTAACTATAGACATACTTTTAATAGTCTTTTACCTATTGACAGAGGAGAACTCAAGCAATTTGACTGGTGCAAAAATATGAACTTCGGGAAATCTATCTGGAAATTTCTCTCTGAATAGCAAATGGAGATTACTTTAGGAGCTCGGATCCTCCCATCTCACCTGACGAAACTTCTGCTGATTGTCTTTAAATGTGGATTATTAATGATAATACAAGGAAGTTAGGCATATTTCTGTGGCTCTACAAGCCCTATTCTAGAAATACTCCTTTGATCTGGGAATGTGCTCCTTCAAGCCTTGCTCCCAAGGCGTAGTGAGCAGCTCTTTCATCAAAGGAGTCTCCTGAGAATCTGGACATGGACTGGGCAGTGTAATATTGTATGGCCCCATCACTCCAAACGGATGTTGCCCCTCCAAAAGAGACCCTGCATCTGTGACTGGATTCCCCCATTTTATGGGGGGATTGTTACACAGATCAAATGTGATGCTTTACGCAAATACACATTGTGCTATGCCTGATTTTTGGTAATTGCTCAGAAAATTACTGAAATCTACATTTAAAATGCATAAAAGAGGAAGAGATGCTGACAATACGTCTTTACTTCTCAAAGTGTAGTCTGAGAACTAGCCACCTCAGCATCATCTGGGAGATGATTCAACACGCAGGATCTCAGGCCTACTGCAGATTTACTGCATCAAAATCTGCATGTTAACAAAATTCTCAGATGATCTCTATGCGTATTAAGGTTTAAGAAGTATTGATATAAATTACCTTCTTACTTTTTCACATGTGCTGTTTTTTTCATGAACACTCACCCTCACCCCCTGACGTAAACCACCACCTCCATCCTTTCCTGACTCTTCTCTGCCCTGACCTGTGCTCAAGACAGCTCAACTCTGCAGATAGTATTAACTACATTCCAGCTTCCTGCTTCTGGCTTCCAGCTTCCAGCTTCCGGTTTCCGGTTGGATTCCACCAATAGAAGAGGCCAGCAGAAAATGAAAGCGCCAGAGAGAGAACAAGGTATGCTCCCATACCTTTTTCCCAATCCCACTCTTGTGAGCTGTGGTTTTGACAGTAGCTGCACCCTCATAACAACTGCCTCTTTCAGGCTGCGTAGCTCTGATTTGGGCTTAGGTAACATGGCTGCCTCCCTCTGAACCTTCCCTTCCTGAGTTATCATACGTCCCATTCTTGCTAGTGCCTGAGAGTCTTCTCAGCCTTTGTTGGTTCTGTTACCTCTGCCCAACTTCTGGGAATAATTGCTTCATTGAAATCTTTATTGATAATTTCTTCTGAGTATGTCATATATGTCCTGCCATGATCATAATTAATACACTATATATTCAGCATTGATAAATGTAGACTCTTCAAACTTTGCTCTGAAAAATTTGTGAACTTTTCTATCCACTTAGTTGAGAAAACTATAAACATAAATTTTCTATTGTCTTGAAGTATTAATTAGAAACATGTACATAAACCTTCTTTAGAAAGCAGACTTCTGGACAGCAGCATGTCCGAGATTCCAGTTATCTCAAATAGAAGGGAAGCATTTACAACCCTATTTCTTCCTTATGGGACCAGATGTTGTTCCCAATATTGATAATGTCGTTTCTGCCTTATTGATCTAGCTGACCCTACTTGTCTTAACCGAACTAAATTGTTCCCTCTTTCATATGGCTCCATCTGCTTTAAATACTCTTTTTTTTGTATTATATAATAATTTTGTATAGAAAGCAGAAGGATCTTGTATCATGAGCCTTAAAAGAGTTCATCCCAAGATACACGTTTCTAGGAAATTTATTGTAAGGAAATAGAACTCTGTTCCCATTAAAAGGATATTTTTTTTAACACTTTTAAAATAATTAACACAGAAAAGAATGCCTTACAGAAGAAAATGATTAAAGTTTGGTGGATCTATACAATGAAACATTAAACAGCCATTAAAATCGTCTTTTCAGGGGCCGGCCTGGCGGTGCAGTGGTTAAGTGCATGTGCTCCGCTGCGGTGGCCAGGCGTTCGCAGCTTCGGATCCTGGGCGCGCATAGACACAGGGCTTGTCAAGCCATGCTCTGGCGGCGGCCCATGGCATCAGATGTTAGCTCAGGACTGATCTTCCTCGCAAAAAAAAAAAAAAATCATCTTTTCAAACCATATTAATATGGATTACATATATGTCAGTCTCTGTGTGTGTGTTTGTATATATCACAGAACATATTGGAAGAAATAGAAAAATAGATCCAGAAATAAACACACGCACAAAAATGTTGATAATTATCTACACTCATGGCAGTGATTTCTCTTTATACATAATTGTTTTTTTGATATTTTGTATTTTGATATTTAACATAAAATCTAAAGTACAATGCACTAAATAAAAAATAGGAATTCCTCCTTTAAATGTATAACTCCAATAGCCCACGTGCTACCAGCATTCCTGAAGATAAGTTTTAAAATTCACTTAGTTGGTCTGTGCAAAATTAGATCGTGAAAAATTTCACATTGTAGAAATTGTATAAATGAAAAACTTGTAAGTGGGGACAATAGTAATCTGTCCCCAATTTACCTTTCTCTATTTCATGTGATGACTAGGCCTTTGTGAAGCTTTTCCTTGTGTTGTGATCCAGCTGTTTTGTTCAAGGTTGATGCAGTATTCAGGTCAGATATGCATCAAACACTCTATTTTGTAGATTTCATGTTTTATTTATGGTTATTGTTTTATACGTTATTTCTCCTATCTTTCTGCTGAATCCCTGCCAGAATGACTCTTTAAAATAACGAAATCGTGTGAACAATAGCAATTGCAGTTAGAATATTTTCCTCTGTGTAACTGACACTGCTGACAGCAAGTGAGAATTTTGGTTTGGCCTGAAGCCTTAATGTAAATAAAAATCTGAATGACTCAGTTTCTGATTATTAAGCTCAGCCTGTGATAGAATTCTTTGTCACTTCATCTCCCACGGGAAGAAGCTGACACAGCCGCCAGCTTGTGCCAGAATATTCAATTAACTAAGCATGAAGGTGACCCTTTTGTCCAATGGGTGCCAAGGATGAAAATAAAAAAAAAAGTCCTTTATTTTTGCAGGGGAATGTATTAGATAACTTTTCCTGCCAAGTCCTTTTTGATTTAGTAGTTGTTGATTTGTGATTTTGCAAGCACCCCCAGCCCATGAATTATAGCTACAAAATACAATAACATTATATTTGTCTAAGGCTTTAGAGTTTGCAAAAGTAATTTTATGTATCTTGTTTCTTATAACAATTCATAGCACTTTAGGTAACTAATACTATTATCATCATTTTATAGATAAGGAAACAGATTTAATTTAGTGGAAGGGCTTGCCTAAGTTTACTAGGTAGTTTATGGAGCTGGTATTCAAACTGTAGTCTGTTAGCTCTTTAGCTTATGGATTTTTTACTATAGCATGTTACTACATAGCTTACCATTTGTAAATTCCTGTAGTTCACATTATTTTACAGCTGCTAATTAACGAAAATCAGTAAATCACATCAATTTCTCCAATAGTTGGAAATGGAGACTCTGATCCACTCAGAGAGTAATAGAGAAAAATAAGTTAAGTGAGTACTCAACACCAAACCATAGTGAAATTTTAATTTCACAACTGTTTTAGAATTTTAAATAATTCAGATTTTGCCATATTTTTATGCTGATTTATCATAAATGTGTTTCTGAAAAATAATTCTCAAAGATACTCAATAGTGTGTCGTTCTTTTAGGAAGACTGAATTTGCTAAGAAAATATTGTGTGGTTTTGTTTTTGGTAATGTGGATACGGGTCATAGTCTCCTAATTTATACTTTTTTGTAAGTTTAAATTTTCTTAACAGCAAGGGTTCTTGAAATCTGGATGCTTACTTTTACTAAAGCTAGGAAGAGATGCTTTGGAACATGAGTGGATGACATTGAAAGGCACGTTTTTGCTTATTGGCGTCCTGCTTCATTTAAGCCATGGTGGAATGTCATCAAAGAGAGGGCGATTAGTTCATGCCAAAGCCGAGGTCTGTGCTGCTCTAATGTCAATGTGAAGAGGTGTAATACTTTATATGGGAGACAATATTTTCTTCCTTTTGTGTGTGTGTGTTTTTGTTCTAATTCTTAAACAACACAAACACTTACATTGTTTACACTCTCCCAATCCCATAGTCGGTTTCCTATCCATCTAGATCACAAAATATATGACTCTTCCGTAGTTTAAATTATCACGACTCTCCTCCAGTTGCTTGCCCTACCATCACCGCCATCCCTACCATCATACCATGCCAATTCTTTCTCTCTCTCTCTCTTTCTTTTTTTTTGTGAGGAAGATCAGCCCTGAGCTAACATCCGTGGTAATCCTCCTCTTTTTGCTGAGGAAGACCGGTTCTGCGCTAACATCTATTGCCAGTCCTCCTCCTTTTTTTTCCCCAAAGCCCCAGTAGATAGTTGCATGTCATAGTTGCACATCCTTCTGGTTGCTGTATGTGGGACGCGGCCTCAGCGTGACTGGAGAAGCGGCGGTCAGTGTGTGCCTGGGATCCGAACCCGGGCCGCCAGCAGCGGAGCACACGCACTTAACCACTAAGCCGCGGGGCCGGCCCCCAATCCTTTCTCTTTGAAAACTGTTTTGGAACTTGAAATAATTCAGATGTTGCCATATTTTTCTGCTCATCCGTCACAAATGTGTTTCTGAAAAAAAAATTCTCAATGATGTTCAATAGCACGTCATTCTATTAGAAAGACTGACTTTGCTAAAAAAATATTGCTTTTAAATCATTTGTATTTTTTAAATATTGTATTAAAACATTTAAAAATATTTTGTTTTTTGTAATGCGGATATGGGTAATAGTCTCCTAATTTATACGTTTTGTGAGTTTAAATTTTCTTAAATTTAACTAAGTTTAAATATCACTAAAAAAAGAGTGGGTTTTCACTCAAAACTCCCTGGACTTCCTTTACCTCGCCTTCCCACTTAACTCAATGGTATTTCCATGTCTCCTTTCTTCCTGGCTCCACAAAATAGGCAGCAGTCTTGCTAAAACTTTCTCATCTATACTATGAATGTTATCCTATCCAGCCTCCTCCAAGAACTGTTCTATCAATTACACTCTTTCCTTGACTTCAACCATTTCTCTCCTTCCATGTATTTTAACCAAAGAAAACATGGGCCTCTTCCATATTAAATCAATGTATCTCCTTGTCAATCATATATAAGTCTCTTTTTAGTTACAGCACCAACTCTACAGACAAGGTATTAAGTCTCTCTGTATTGTCTTCATTCATACTTCAACCCAGGGGTGGCTTCCAACCTCTTAGCTGTGCATCCTATTCTTCTAAAACTATTCTTCTTAAGGTCATTAATAATTTCATATTTTTAAGGTTTTTTAAGCTCTAATTAATATACAAAATATTATATACATTTAATGTAAACATCTTGGTGATTTTGGACACAAGCATACACCCATGATATCATCACAGTCAAGATACTAAACATACCCAGGGAATTATTGATCAATGGGTATAAAGTTTCAATTATGCAAGACGAATATATTCTAGAGATCTGCTATCCAACGTAAGTCTGATAGTTAACAATGTATACTTTAAAATATGTTGAGAGGATATCTCATGTTAAGTGTCCTTACCACACACACACAAAACCAACAAAAGAACACAAGGAAATTTTTTATTTCTTATTTTGTAAAATTGAATGGATACATTTTCCTTTTGAAAAATAATACGTATTTACTTTTCTGATCATAAAATCAAACAATATAACATGCTAATTATAGAATATTTGATGTGGTGTGTATAAATATATGCATATTTTTTTACTCCTTTTCATTTTCAATAGTTTTCTTATCTCTCTTTCTTTTTCACTCCTCCCATTTTTTTAAAAATAATTTTATTTATTTATTTTTCCCCCCAAAGCCCCAGTAGATAGTTGTATGTCATAGCTGCACATCCTTCCAGTTGCTGTATGTGGGACGCGGCCTCAGCACGGCCGGAGAAGCAGTGCTTCGGTGCACACCTGGGATCCGAACCCTGGGCAGCCAGCATCGGAGCTCAAGCCCTTAACCGCTAAGCCATGGGCCGGCCCACTTCTCCCATTTTTAATTAGATTTGCTGATGTCCTATTTTATTTGTAAAGAATCAGACTTTAATTCTTTTTATTGAATAATGTCTTCTCTTAATACGTCCTTCTTAGTTTCACTAAAGCTGCTCCTTTGTATTTTAAGGTCTGAATTGGATGTTCACTTGTATTATAATGAAAGTATTAAGAATATGGATTTATGTGCGAGGAGAGCTGTAGGAAATCCGTATTTCAATAAACACAATTCTCATATTTAATATATTCTAAATATGCCAAAATTGTATTTTTATTTAGGTTTAGTAGTTATTTAGAAGAGTATTTTTCTTCTCTTCAACTGACAGTTCAGTTTTAATCTGTTTAAGATATTTCGAATTTCTTTTTTTCTATGATATTTTGATCAGAGACTGTGGACTGGATAATGCCTTCCTTTTCTGGAGCTAAGTGTTATTTTTTGTTTTAGAGTGGTACATAACAAATTTTATAGTTAGTATATAAAATTAATAAAAAGATATATTTTTCTATTTGCAGTAGACAATCTTTAATATCTATCTTTTATTTCAGTTTTATTAATTATATTATTCAAATCCTTTGCAGCCTTTTAAAATTTTTAACTGCTTTACTTGTCACGACACGATAGTAGCATGTTAAACACTCCTACAAAAATTGTATTTTTGTGAAAATTTTGACAAGGTCTCAATACATATATTAAGGCTATACCATTACATGACTAATTATACTTCGATTATTTGAATTGCAATTGACTTTATCTGATGTCAATTTTACTAACCTTTTGCTTCTGTCTCAATCATTTTAAGTATTATTTTATTTTTAGTTTCTGTGGATCATATTTTATTGATGACAGTACGTCTTAGCCTCTGGGTGTAGTCGTTTGAGATTCAGCGATAACTTTGACAAAGTCCTGTGTTGCTCAGCCTAACTGTTGGAGGTGTTATTGATTTTCTATTGTTCATCTAGACTGTATATTAGCTGAGGCAATGGATATTTCCACTCTAGCCACAAGTAATATTTGAACCACTCTCATGCACAAATTGAGTAATTCCCCAACATAAATGTGGACAATTTTATAATAAAAATACAGATTTTTGGCTTTGCTTGAAAAATCAGAAGACTTGAGAAATCGGACCCAGCTTCCCTTTTGGTAATAATAAGCAGAAACTGGTTCAGAGCTACCCCCTTTAAGACGGCGCATGTGCTCTCAATACGGCTTCATGCATTGGTTACCTATATGGCGTCTCTAGTCATGTTTGTCTTCAACCTTTTTTGTACACTTGCTTTAGACACTACTACTGCATAATTGGAATCTCTTAGTAGAAATTCATCTTTCTGTCCGTCCTTGTGTGTAAATATACATTTGTAATTTCTTCCTGTCTTTGCACGACATAGAAGCATAGAAACCAAAGTAGAATAACATTTGCCCTTGGATCAGAAAACAAAAAGCTCTGTTTATTGGCTCCTCTACCTCTGATTTTGCAAATACGTGGAGTGTGGATTTGACTTTCTTACTTAACAAAGCCTAACATTCATGTCGTTAACATTTTGGACACCTCAGTCTTTTAACTCTCTTTGTCTTCTTAAACTTGTGTTATTGCCTTTTCCTTACAATGACAACCTGGATTTGGTCTCTATTCATTAACCTAGCTCTTCCCCATCTATCAACAAAAACTTTATGAACTATAAACTTGACTTGTGAGCGACCTGGAATCACCACGCTCTGCAAGAGTGATGTTTGCCCTAAGTCTCCTTTAAAATTTGACTCTCTGTCCTGGCTTCTGCTTGTGAATTGGTGAGACATCGACTCACAGAGGGGAGAATATATTGTCTCCATGCATAAAGAACAAAGCGTTACTGTCATTCAATAAATGCGTTCTACTTCCCATTGAAGTTCCCAAATAGAAAGCAAACCACCTAAAAGAAAACCTATAACAAAACAATTACCTGGAAAGTAAGTATATTATTTCTCATGCATTTAGAGGGAGTTCTCAAAAAGAATCATTGCAAAAGCAAGACGCCTGAAATTTTCAGGCCCAGGGTGTTTAAACGATATAATGGGAATTCAAGCAGAGCTGCTAGATACAGTGTTATTCCTTGCAACTCTATCATAGATTCTCATGTTTTTGTGCTTATTTTATAAGGCTGTCAAGTTTGAATTTATTCCGCCAAGCAGTCATTTTCTTTTCCCCTGTATTGTTCTCTATATCTAACTACAAATCCATATCTTCATCTCTTTTTTTACTTAGTCATCCTTCAACTATTTCTTTATCTTCCCAATATGACATACATTTTTATTGCTCTCTTTATATTTCTATTGTTTAGTTTGAACTAGAGTTAGGACTGCCACATTCTTTTTAAAGACTTAGGGTGCCATTAGAAATAGTATCATTTGTATCCCGGGATTATCACCTTCTCTTCTTACCTAAGCTGTTTTCATTTTGACATTGCAAATTATATGGAATTACAATGCACATTTCTATCTCTAACAATAGCAATTTATACAGGCTTCATAGCAATTTACAATCTGAGGGATGGACAAGCTTGAAAATAAGTATGTGGACAATTAGTTAATAATAATTTGTTTATGCCTAGACATGTTATCTATGTGGCACATGTGTTGTGTATGAGTTGGTATTTTTGTATATGCCATTAATTAAATGACTTAAAATTTTGATTTCAGTAGTGTACTGTGCATTTGGAATGTGTTTCACTTGATCCTTTTTTTAGTGCTGCTTCACTCTGTCCCTCTCTGTCTCTCACAGGCTGCTTCTACTGCTGCTGCCTGTGAACAGCCTGGAGGCTGGCACTTCTTGTTAGAAGATCTTGTTAGAAGATCAGTAGTTGCTAAACAGTGTTAAGCTGAAGCGGTAATGGCATATTAGCACCTAATTGGTACTTTAGCCAGAAGAACTAAAAGATCGCAGAAAAAGGAAGAACATTGTTGAGAAATGTGGGAGCCTTTGAGAACAAATACTTGCTGATGTAGACTATTTACAGATTTCCTTGCCTTTTTGCCTGTTTGCCTGTTGACCTCGTGGCATGTTAGTTACTTAGTGGACTACATTTTGCTCAGTCAGTTAATGTTTCAAAAGACTAATGAACTTTGATTTGAATTTAAGAGACTGACCTCTCTTGGTAGATAGGAGATTTTTATTTTAGACATCTTGACAGCTGATGCCAGACCTTATAGGCAGTGGAAAGATGACCAGTGTAGTGAACATTTGTTGGTTTTTAACCACCTAGCATCTGTGTCCCTTTTCTAATAATACCTTGGTTTCTTTTTGGAAAATTATCTCACCAAATACTATGTATGGTCTTAGTGGGTGATAACTTGACTCTCCCAATGGAAGATCCTTCTTCTCACTGCCTGGCACATACCAGGAGCAGGCTTCTGATCTAAAGCTGGCTAAGTGCTGCTCTCTGCTAGGACACTGAATCATGAGCAAATAAAGTAGGAAAGGAAGAGGTGGATGGTGCCCTTTCAGGCCAGTCGTAGTGTCCTAATCTAGTGATTCTTTTAAAAATACTGTTGCTGTTGTTTCTGCATTCTAGCTCTTCGAACTGAATTGCAAGTCTGCAATCTTTCGACTGTAAAACACAGCCTCTCAGAAATAAGCACAATGTACAGCTTAATATGCTAACATAAAGCTTAAGAACATCAGCACTAAAGCATCAGTTCAACCCTGGCTTTGCAACTAATCTTGTGACATTGGGCTTTGGTGTTTGGTCCGTTTAGTCCACCACTTCTTCCCGTTTGAAATAAGTATAATTATGTCATCTACCCCACAGAGTTGTATGTATATAAAGCACTTAGAATAAAGCCTGAGATAGATAGTACATATTCTCAAGATTTAATTATGCTATCTATTGTCTCAAAACTATCTCCAAATTTTTAGTGTAGTCTCTTGTCATCACACACACGCACTTATCTCAACAATTCTCTCACAAAGTCCTTCACCATCCTGCTTACAACCATTTGACAAATAAAATACCCAAGTCAGTTCTCATAAAAAAAAGAAAGTCAAAATTACCAAGTTCCATATTCAGTGGGTGAGATAGCACCACTGGTTTCCAAAACAAGCACATTGAATATTATTCTGCCAAAAGTTGAGCTGTGGTGAATTTGAATATAAGTTATATTCCTTCCAGACAACATCTCAAAGAAGTTTCTACTGTCTTAGTTGCGGATTCACTTTATTGAGAACGTATTCCTTATAGCATCTCATAGAACTCATCATTAAGAAACATCATAGAGAGTCTGTATTGTTGCTGTGTCATGCCAAACTCACTGGTTGTTGTAGATGTGATGTTGTTGTAAAGTGGTTGACTGAGTTGAAAAACATTCAGCTAAGAATTAGGCCACAGACGTGGAAAACAATGGAAATATTCTGAGGCTTTTTGACATATTAGGTCTCTCTGTTTTCAAGGTTGACTTTCATTGCTCAAGAGCAAAGTAAAGGGAGAAAAATTGCAGTGATCTGGAAACCTGTGTCAACTCTTTAGAAGTCATAATACTTGAAAGGGATATTCTGGTCATTCCCATTGTTTTTATCTTATTTATTACCCTTTCAGTAAAAAAGCTGTAGATTCTGCAATGCTCTGGGAGAACAAAGAGAAATGCCCTAGAATGATAACTAGCTGGAAGCAATTTAAGTAGCTGGCCAACTCTGGTATCCATCAGCAAACAGCACTAATAGCATGCTATTCACTCAGAGTCTATTTGTAAGATTAATGGTACAAGAGAGGGTATTTATATCCTTGCTCTGTTTACCAGCATGAGATAGAATGGAAATGGTTTTTAAAATATAGAAATTCCATTGTGCATTTTACTGAGAATATATATTTTTTCAAGGTATATTTCTACAACATTAGCATAGTTCTGATACATTTTACTATTTTAAGATGATTTCAATACTACAAAATATATAAGTGGTCCCAAGGATAAAATGTAGGGTTTAGAAGGGAAGAAGATTCAAAGTACTTTACTGTAGGCTCTTGTGACCATGAAGAAAGTTGGAAATCCTCTTCTTTGTCTGAAATGTAGACCATGGATCCCATAGTCATTTTGTTTTACTTAGAGCACACTTTTATATAGCATAGGCAAGTTAGGGGAATGAAATAGTAAAAAATAATAATACGATGTTTTTAATGACTAAAATAAAAACAAAACTGATTTCAAATAATTCTCATGCCACCTATAAAATATATATTGTCAGTTGTCATATTTTGATGCCAGAAAGCATTAGACAGATTCTTTTCCTTCAATCTTCTTATTTCCCATTTCTTGAAACAAAATAAAGAGCCAGACTTTCTGAATTATTAGATAGGTTAAAGCTAGGTCCACTTTGGCATTAGTATACCAGCAGAGACATTTTTCTAAAAATCAATATTTAATAGTTTCATTAATACAAATGGCATTTCCAATAGGTCTTTTAATTACATTGTTTCAGTAAAAAATAAATGAAATAATTCTGAATTAATACTGAGTTTGATAAATACATTTTATGAGAAAGTTATTATAAATACAGGACCAGAAAATACAGGATAAGGGACATGATATTGAAATGGTATCTTAATAAATCTTCAGTTACTTTCAGAGAGATCCTGAACTAAAGTGGACACAGTGGGGAGCAGTTCTGTAATACAGAGAAATACCTTAATGAAGATTTTGCAAGACTATAAAGATGTTTTTGGCAAAAGGTTGAAATATGTGCATTTATTACCTTTTTTAGTAGGTTGGTGCACACATAACATTTTGTGCTCTGCAGCTTCTCCTTTCACAGATCTTCCTACATTTAATTATTTTCCTCTTCAATCCATCGGAAACTCTGTCACCAAAATCTTCTCTTCTGAACTTTCTTAATTTTGTTTCTCCCCATTCTCACTACCAACCATGCTACATCGGTCTTTATCATATCACTACAGTGGGCAGGGTGTGTGTATTAGGCAGGGGTTGGGATCTCTGAGAATACCCCCCTTTTGGATGGTAAAACGTCTGAGAAATTATTCCTCCATCGGCAGCTGATCATAGAGAAGCAGTGGGCAAAGAGAAGAGAAGCATAGGCTAGACCAATATAGACATGTTCAAGCTGTGCAGGGTGAGTGTATGTGTATGTGTGTGTGTTTTGCAGAAAATGAGAGTTCAAATAGGTAAGTAGGCACTGAGGAATTTCCAAAGTTTTTCTTTCCACTTTGTGTATTTTAGATATTTACTGGATGTTGATGATGTATTAGGCTCTGAGGCAAAGGAAATATACAGTGTATATGGGAGATAATGAGAAGAGAAAAGTATGGAGGCAATTACATAGTTTAGAAGTACTATAATTGAGGTAAGTACAAGGGACTATAGCCACACATAGAAGGACACCCAACACAATCTCTGGTGCAGAATAGAAAGTCTTCCGGAGGAGGTGATGTTTAAGCTGAGACTCAAGGGGTAAGTGACCAGTGAACTAGTGGAAGGAGAGAAGTGAGTGAGGCCTGCAGCATGGGACAGTCTTTCCAAACAGAAGGAACAAAATGTACTGAGGCCTAGAGGGCCGAGATCATACAACACATGGCGAAAGTTGCATGTAGCTCAGTTGGGTTGGAAAGTCGGTTGCCAGAGGGCTGAGGATGTGAAACTCTTCTTGTTTCCCTTGGGATTAGTTTGGGGTCCTGGGTAAGGCAGCAGATGGAGATATTCCAGGCATGGATTGGGGAAATGACTGAGAGCGGAGACTGAGGGACCAAAAAGAATACTGAGGAGGAAAAATGGCTCCCTATTGCCTCTAAGCTGCTCCTAAAAATCTCTCCGTTTCCTGCTATGGATTGTAACACTTCAGATTGCTTCTCTGGTTACAAGTAATGGAAACCAACTCTGAAAAACTTAAACAAAAAGATAATTTATTGGAAGGATGTTGGTGGCCTATAGAAAAAAATAGGAAGGATGGACAATTAACCTTGGAAATCAGCAGGAAAGAAATCAGTTCTATGATCAGTCAGAGCTCTATTTTCACTCAAAAAAGTATTACTAATCACCAGCCATGTGTCAGACACTGTACAAGGCTGGGAACCAGGGAAAGAGAATTGAATGAAATAGGTATGTGCCTGCCTTTACTGCTCTCAGAGGCTAGCAGGGTTGGGAGTGGAGGGAGTGTACGTGAAATAATCCCCAAAAGCCCTTCTGTGATTATGAAATAGGATAAGTGCTACGCAGGGTGCTATGAGAGAGAAATAACAGAATTTTAAGCTGAGGAGGTGACATTTAAACTTAGATGTGAAGAATGCCTAGTTATCCAGGTAAGAGGCATGTGCAAATTCCCTGAACTGTGAAAGAAGTCAGTGTACTAGAACATTGTAAAGGCACAAGGGTTGAAGCAGAGTGTGGGATAAAACACAATGGAAGTAAGGCTGAAGCAAGGTCATGCAGAGTTGAGTAGCCAAATCTATAAAACCAAAGATTTGGTTTTATACCCTAAGTGCAAGGAGAAGCTATTGAGGGGTTTTGTGCTGAGAGGTATGATCAAGTTTGCATTTTAAAAATTGGCCTGGATACTACGGAGAAAGTAGGGAGTAGGAGGCAAGACTAGGAGTGAAATTGTCAAGACAGAGGTTCCTCGGTAATCTGGACACAGGAAACAGTCATGTTACAGATTTCTCTGCCCACTATGCTTTTACACTTCTCTTCTCCTTGTTCCTTTGGGGAATTTCTCCTCCTCTTTCACATGTTCTAGATGAAACTATTAGTCTTGGTGCCCAAGGGTGGTGACTCAGAGTGTCCCCATCCCTCTAGTCAAAGTGCATGGCTCATAAAGGGGCAACTCAAGCAGAATGGATCAGTATATTCTGCAGAATTCACAGGTGTCCCAGAAAAGAGAAATTCTGTTTCACTGTGGTAGCTAAGCTGGTGACCTGTTAGCAGAGTATTGCTCGCTGCCATTTTTAAAAATACAGTGAATTAGGGTAGGATCATCCCAGTTCAGGGCTGGGACGTGTGGTGAGTGAGGCACCAGCTCAGGCACAAGATTTAAGACAGAATCAGCATTACTGACTTTTTCCTTTGCCTCAGCCACCAGCAGGGCTCACATGCCATGGATACTCATCCTTTATTTAAATTTTTAACCGTTAGTTCATTACAGATTTTTTTGCATTAATTTTATTTTTCTTAAATGTGACAATAAAATATTATTGATCTTGATTACTGAGTTGCTTGGTACTCCCTGAAATCTCGCACACTAGATGAGTGCCTCACTCACTCACCCTAGTGAACACTGATTAATTTTGAATCTGTCTAGCATTTGAATCCTATTCAGGGAACACTGTACCTCACATGTCTTGATGGGAAGCAGAACCCACCTTTCATTATGATCCTAAAAATGCCAACTATGTCTCCGGTGGTTCCAGTAGATGGGTTCCCTCCAAATCTATTCTAATGGGTTTATCATCATCTTCTGTTTTAGAAGCTGGGAAACTAAAATATCCCCCATACTTCCTTGCAACTACTGAGCAAGCATATAACCTAGGTTCTACCAGTCTTATAGCTTCACATAAGACTTAGAAGCATATGAAGTGAAGGCTAGGTGTGTAGTGATCAGATATTTTCATAAGCCTGGTGATAGAGGAATATATATGTAGACTTTTGGGGGCAGCTGAAGTAGAGCATCTGGGTTCCAGGCCTGAGGGAGAGAAGTACTGAGTAGCAATCCGTAACACTGTGTTTCACTAGAAATATCTCACAATGCAAGAATGCATTGATTTTATTTTCTGGCCATGTAGCACTCACACCTGGTTCTTTCCACCCTCCTAAAGATTCTGAGAGTTACTTAATATTATTTAATAAATTCTTTTTTGCTTAAACAAGCAGAAGGGGCTCTATCGTATATAACAAAGAGCTCAGTCCATATGCTAGCTCTTCCAGCCTCCCTTGCGGCAAAGGCACAGACACACAAATTAGAGTCAGCCATCAGAGGCATCTGTTTTGTACATTGATCAGGAGCTAGTGACACAAAGAAGAAAAGGGACAATGGAGCATCTTTGTTTTGCAGAAAATGGCAGCATAAACAATATCCCGTTTGTGAAAGCAGCAGCAGCAGATACCAGATGCAGCACCTGGACACCTTGATTTCAGCCCGGTGAGACCCTGAACAGATGACTTTGCTGACCTGTGTCTAGACTCCTGACCCATGGATCCTGTGAGATAATAATTTTGTGATGTTTTAAGCCCCTACATGTGTGAGAATTTGTTACACAGCAATAGAAAATTAAAACAATGTGTCAGTGTTTAATTGACCATGTATGTTTTCTTTCTTAGCAGTACACAAAACAACGGAGTGTGTCAGAATTGATAGCATCATGGATTCAAGAAAATGTTGCTTACAGTGATTTAAATCTTCCCTATTTTGTTCAGAGGGCCAGCTTTTCTAATTCAGGAATGAATAAATTAAGTCATTGGGTTCATCCAGTTGGAGTGGCATGGAAGGAAAAATAAAAAGAGTTACAAATATTTGCAAGATATTATTTATGATAAGGGGCCACATAATCTAAACCAAGGATAAAAATACTGGGAGAAGAGGGAAAATGGAGAAAAGGGATAATGGATCACAAGAAGTGATACTGCCACTTATTACCTATGAGATGTTAGATAAATTACTTATATTTTCAGTCTTTTCTCATCTATAAGATGGAGCTAATTATACTATCACAGGGCTATAGTGATAACTATATGAAATAACATATGTATACCATGTATTCTAATGTCCGGCTATGGTAAGTAACTATATTCTGCCATCAAACCTTGTTTAAGCTAATGTTTCCCTAATTTCTTTATCTAGAAATAATTCAGTGAGAATAGTTCTCTTCAGTTCCTTCCCCCACTGACTACTCTGTCGTGTCTTGAAGTTTTCTAGGCTCACGATAGAAAAATGAAAACTATTTTTTAAATAACTTTTATAGACCACAATAGAATAAAGTTTTAGCTAAATTCATAACATAATGAAAAATGCAATTAGTTATTCAGGAGCAAGAAAAATGTACAAATCACATCAAAGAAAAGAGTCTAGCTTATTCCAACATATTTGTAACCATTTATGAAATTCAAAATAATTTTAAGTTGTTGACATATATCACTTGGGCGTTTGAACAAACCATTATAAAGTGAAGTCTTTACATTCTCCACATGCTCAGGCTATGTCTGTACTGGCATTTCAAAACTAGAGGCTTGAAATTTTTCTTTCCTAAAGTCGTGGAGGTCATTCTTTCTCAGCGTGTCATTCATCTTGTATTTCAATCACATGCCCCATAAGCATGGTAGAGAAATCTTAGTGAAATCTTAGCTCATGCTATGATTTGTATTGACAGGGTTAACTAACTGGAACTGCTACCTAGAGATACTTTTTGAATATAACTGACTGAAAACAGAATCACTGCTAGTTGAATATCAATCTAAAATAAATATATATTATAATTAATTTATATGTTAACATAAACATTATTTTTGTACAAAAATTCACTTCCACCATATATATAATAGTATAGATATATATATATATAATTGTATATTATATATACACACACACATACTTTTTTTGTATAGTTCCTTACAGATTAAAAGAGGTCCAATATACCTCATTTACTCCTATGGTTTACCATAAATCCAGTGGAGTTCTGACTACTACCAGCACAGATTTTTAGAATCTCTAAATGCAGCTGATTTAATTTATCATAATGTAACTTGTAAGAACTTCAAAATCTTCATATTGCAGAGAAGCAACATTCAATTATCTCTAAATAAACGTTTGTAAGTATAATAGGAAGAACCCTTCATAAGAAGGTTGGTATTAAAAGTATTTAGGGGCCAGCCCAGTGGCATAGTGGTTAAGTTCGAGCACTCCGCCTTGGCGGCCTGGGGTTCATGGTTTCGGATACCGGGCACGGACCTACACACCACTCATCAAGCCATGCTGTGGCAGCGTCCCACATACAAAATAGAGGAAGATTGGCACAGATGTTGGCTCAGTGACAATCTTCCTCAAGCAAAAAGAGGGAGATTGGCAACAGATGTTAGATCAGGGCCAATATTCCTCACCAAAAAAAAGAAAAAAGTATTTAATAATCTGTATGGCCTGCCTACTCTACACTTGGAATGGACTTTAGCAAACAATAATGTATGCTGTACATCAACCTTGATCTATAATAGTGTGAATTTTTTAACATTCATGAATATTCTACTAATGATACAATAGTAACTAGTATTTTTGTAGAACATCAGCTTTTAAAAAGTGTTTTCACATACTTTTCATTTTATAACAATTCCATCATTATCAACCATCTTACAGACAAGAGAACTGAGAATCATAGATAAACCATATACCCAGATCACACAACCAGTTGAAAGAAGACTGGATTCAAATTGAGACTTCTGATTTTAAGTTTAGGCTTATTTCTCTTGTAACATATTTGTCACGTATGACTAAGGCTATATATATATGTATTTTCTTGTTGTTAGGCCTGAAAACTCCAAATTTCAGTGACTGAAAAACTGCTAAGTTTCTCTAGTTCTTTTCAACATTTGAGAAGTTTCTGTGAAAAGATTTTCAAACTTGGACTATTAATTATATTGCTTAGTTTTTGAACGAGCAAGAATTTTTGTGTGAGAAGTGTGCATCTGTATGAATAAAATGAGAAATACTCATGCTGTTATCTATGCCAACCAGGGTCTTACCGTTGATTCTGATTCCAAGCTAAATATTTCTCTACATGTATAAGGCAAAAAGCTCTAGTGCAGAATCCGCCAGCACCAAAATAAGAAGATAATTGATCCCTCCATGGGAAAACTAACGTACTTCAAGAATTTTGTGCAATATTTGACCCTGCAGAGAAGGAGTCCAGGATGAAGATGTTCACCCCGCTGATAAGGAGACTCCACTGTAAGCATCAAGAATTCACTTTACAATCAAATTGTGGAGCTACAGTGGACTCATGCTTCCTTGAATTAAAAGGCTAACGTTGAGAACATCTTGGTTTTAGAGAAATAGATCTTTTTCATATTCACGCATGGTGCAGTCCACTTAGAACTTTCTTCCCTCTTTGATGAGAAAAATATCTCCATCTCCATGAAACATTCCTATAAGCTGACCTTACTTAACTTGTAAAATATAAGCCTTTTAGAAAATCTTTTAGGGGCTGGCCTGGTGGCATAGTGGTTAAGTGCACACTCCGCTTTGGCAGCCCAGGGTTTGTGGGTTTGGATCCCGGGCATGGACCTACCCACCGCTCATCAAGCCACATTGTGGCAGACTCCCACATACAAAATAGAGGAAGATTGGCACAGATGTTAGCTCAGGGACAATCTTCCTCACACACGCACACAAAAATCTTTTAGATTATCTAAATCAAGACCACTGATTGAACTAATTATTCCTATATTTTTTTGATTTTGAAACCCATTAGGAAATATCTTGGTCCTCAAAAGGGCATCTCACTTACAGATTTGTAATACCTCAATGCCCTGCCTGAAGCTATCTCTCAAAGGGGGACCACATTGAGCCTAGACCAAGTGGAGAATTGATCTGTTCAAGTGAGCTTTACTCAGCACTGTCTGTGTGCAAACACTGGTCTAGATGCTGGGACATAAGAATGCATGCACCTGGTTTCAATAACCAAGTGCTTCAGAGTCTATTAGAAAAACCAACACAAAACAACAGTACAGTGTGATCTGCTTTATAAGATACAGTGTTGATGGAAAGGAAATCACGATCAATACTGCTTGGACATGTTTACAAACTGTCACTCTGGGAAGACTTTTGGAGGAGGAGCAAAACTGTGCTAGAATTTCAAGGAGAAATACACATTCATGATGAGACAAGAAAAGAAATGGAATTCTAAGTTGAGGAAATTTTATGTGATAAGATAAAAAGGAGACAAGATGAAAAAATGGGCTGCTTTAAATACTTACATTTTCTCAGAATGTGATGTACAGGGGAAAGAACAGTGGGAGATGGATTTTGAAAGGTAAACAGGCGCCAGATCATGGAAGACCCTGGACAGACACACACACCAAAAAAGAGAGAGAGAGTTTGGATTATTTACCAAATTCATTGAAGGGTTTATTAAAGGTCTGCATAAAATCAGATATTACTTTATAAATACCACTCAGGAAGTGCTATGGAAAAAGAGGAGGAAAAAATAGAGTTGAGGAAATATGGTAGTCTTAAGATCCTCTTTCAAATACTTTGTTCATATGTATAGTACATACATTCTCTTACATACACATTAAAGCTTGGAGTTCCTTACTATAAACTAAAAAGACGAGGAGGGGCCAGCCCAGTGGTGTAGTAATTAAGTTTGTGTGCTCCGCTTTGGCGGCCTAGGGTTCGCCGGTTCAGATCCCGGGCGCAGACCTATGCACCACTTATCAAGCCATGCTGTGGCGGCATCTCATATAAAGTAGAGGAAGATTGGCAACGGATGTTAGCTCAGGGCTGGTCTTCCTCACACACAAAAAAGACGAGGAGGTGCTTTTCAAGAGCCTAGGAGTCAACTGAGGCCATTGTAAACTGGAATCCACTTCCATTTGACCTGAAAGGTTTTCCTGTTTTTTTGAGTGTCCTTTTAATTAAAAATGATAAATCTCCTCTCGCTTAAGTGACATTTTCATAAAGAGGAAAAAAAAATCAACCTCCCTTATGTAAAGAAATGTTGTATAGGTTATATAATGAGGCATCTCAAGGATTCAGAAGGCCAGTTTGTGAACTATTGCAATATTCTGGTAAGAGATAATCAGAATATAAACCAAACAGATGGATATGGAGAATGAAATGGTGTGAGAGATGTTTAAGAGGACTGGGTGATTGATCAGCTATGGAGTTGAGAAGAAAAGGAAAGATAGTGATGATTCTCATGTTTCTTACTTAGGTGATGGAGTACACAGCAGAGTCTTTTACAAAGGTTAGAAATATAGGTTATATTCCAGAAATGTTCAGGTTGGCATGATGTTTTAAAGCAAATCAACAAACATTCGATTTAACATTGTTATTCTGAATCAGATATTTGGCATCAGAAAAATATATTTTGTGTTAGAATTGGCAAGCTAGCAATTTCCGCAGTGCCTACAATTGAACTATATAATTTATAGACCATGGAACATTTGGTTTAGCTGAAGAGCCAGAATAATAGTTTCAGTCAATGCCACTTTATAATACAGAATATTGCATGAATAATTATAATCAGGCAATTAGTTCTATTACTCATGGCATAGAGCCAGAAGCACAAAGCCTCAATATAGGTAATCAATACAGCTACGTGTAATTAGTTGAATTTAGACTGTAGGTAAACACAGGACTAAAATAAGTTGAATCAATTACAAATATCCTGATGTGATTAAATGATACTCTGTAGGGATTTATAAAAATATTTGAACAAAAATATCCATTGCTTCTAGGATAAGATGATCTTAACTTTAAGACACTATTCCCTTACTCATTCAAGCTGTGGTTACTGAGTACCTAATAATAGCCAGACACTGTGCTAGTAAGTGCTGGGGATATAATGGTAAAAACCATGGCCACTGTAGTTTACAGTTTAGAGGAGGAGACGAATGTTCAATAATCGCAAAATGTTATAATTACATAGCATATAATCACGGGGTCCTTAAAGGAGAAAGGCAGGAGAGTCAGAGTGAGAGAAGGAGATGTGATGATGAAAGCAGAGGGTCAGATCAACACTGTTGGCCTTGAAGATGGAGGAAGGGGCCATGAGCTAAGGAATGCAGGCAACCTCAAAAGCTGGAAGGAAACAGATTCTTCCCAAGAGCCTTCAGAGAGAGCACAGCCCTGCTGACGTTTGGATTTCAGCTCAATGAAACCCACTTTGGTCTTCTGACCTCCGGAATTGTAAGACAATAAATACGTGTTGTTTAAGCAACTAAATTTGTGTTAGTTGTTATCGCAGCAATAGGAAGCTAACACAAAATGTTCAAGGAACTATGCAGGGAATATGCAATATAAGAGCTGCTTTGGAATCTCCCATTCTAAACATGATTTTGAAATTCTAGTAGGATCACGCTAATCTCCTTAAGATGCTTCCATGGTTTTCTTTTGCTGTTAGAACAAAGAACAAAATCCATAACATGACCTACCAGGCCCTGATGATTCATCCTGTGTGTATTTCTCCAATTTTGTAGAATATTGCTTTCCCCTCCATCTCACCACTCCAGCTGCAAGGCCTGGAGACAAGGTCTGGGATGTTCCCTCCTGCAGGCCCTGCCCCTCCTCCAGTTCATTCCAAGTTAGTTTTCAGATTTGTGTTCAGTTTTTACTTCTCTAGTTCTGTGAATTGTATGTAACCAAATGTTAGGGGAAATTTAAGCTTATATATTTATTAAGGGAGAACACTAAATAGAGAGGCAGAGGTGGCCAACACAAGAAAGGATAATCAATACTGTGAGTTTCCTGAGAAGCTAGAGAGCCATGAGATGGAGGGCAAAAAAGGGAGGGATTAGTCTTAGACAGAAGATGACACTTCTCTCATTTTTTTCCTCCGCTCCCCACCCCCATCCCCCCCCGTTTGTTCATTCTCAACTTCCCCACTTCAAATTTAGGATGCCATGAGTTTTAGTCCCAAGCCTTTTTATATTGTCACTTTATGTGTTTTTTCTATTTAGTCAATCTTATTCATAGTTAACTTAGTGGGAGGGGGACTATATACGGAACCAGAACCGGGAGGAACTGGTTATTTAAACTGAGTAAGCTATGGGCTTGGCCTTCAGTAACCACAGGGAAAGAGGGAAACAAAGAATTGGATTCCTGAGAGGTAAGACGTTGAAGTTGAAATGAGAGCCTGAATGAACCAGGACAAGTACAAATCAGTCAAAGGCAGGATGAAAAAATATCCCTGAGAAATAAAGAATTATATCCATCATAAGTGAGAAATCAGCAGACTTGAAGCAAACAAAGCAAAAATAAAATAAAATGGAAACTTGTAACAAAGAATTAGGGCCCCAAGTGTATGAAGAATAGAACTCTGAAAGAGACTATACATAAGTGTGTGTATATGGATTAGAGTATTAAGGAAACAATAAGAGAATAGAAATAAAAATGGGCTGAACTGAAAGACAAAACAAATGCATATTCTAGATATTATGTCTTCTTTATGAATTGTCTCTATTTCATTATGAAATATTACTCTTTATCTCTGACAATATGCCTTGTAATGAAGTCTACTTTGCATACCAGCTTCCGTATGCTTTGTATTTGCACAGAATGTCTTTTTCTAATCGTTTACTTTCAAATTTATGTATCTTTCTATTCAATGTGTATATCTCTTATAAACATCGTATAACTGGGTTTTGCATTTTCATCAAAGCTGCCAGTATCTGCCTTTTAATTAGAGTCCTTAATCTATTTATATTTATTGCAAACATTAGTGTGTTCAACTCTCCTGTCTTGCTACTTATTTTCTATATGTTTCATCTATTATTCCCCCTTTCCTGCCTCCTATTGGGTGAATCGTATTTTTTTTAATTTGCTCTAGAAATTAAGATAAACACTTTCCATTTATTCATTTATGACAGGGCTCCCAGAACTATGTCAATTAGTTCATAATAGAAAGATTCTCATATGCATAAATTGGGATGGAAAAGGCAGAGTTGAAAAAAACTCTGAGGGTCATCAAAGGGGCACCAAATTTCATAGAAAACCAGAAGGGTTTAGAAAAGCTTTAGATGCTGAACAAGGTTTTTCATGACTATCTCCAAAATCTTCCTGATGAAAATAGATTGACTCTAATAAAATCCTGCAAGCAGGGAAAGAATAAGAGCATTGGAGACATTGAGGATAAGCTCTTTAACACTTTAGATAATACTCAGGAGTAGATCCTGAGCAAATGAGAACACAGCTCTCTCCACACTTTTTTGGTGAAAAGGCTTAACCAGAAATAGAGGATTTAATATGCAAGACAAACTTAGATGGAAAATAGTCCCTTTGTCAAGTCTCCTTCTGCTCACTGAATATTTATGTGGGGCCTTAGAGCAAAAATAGAACAAGACTTAGAATGAACTGATGTCCTTAAAAATAAAACATATGCAATGTTCCCATTGCGGTCATTAAGGATCACAAGAGGAAGTCTCTTCCTATGACACTAATGTATATCATGAACAAAAATCACATTGGGGAAAAAGAATACAATTGCCCAATGTTAACTAAGAAAGTTAAAGGAAAAAAAAATAAAGTAGACAGTCAATAAAGGTGACCTAAAGGGGAATTAAATGCTCAAGTTTCCATTTTATTTTTAAATTTACAAGAAACGTTATCTAAATATTAAAGGACAACCTTGCAAATTTTTGGTTGACACACATACTACAATACTAAGCATAAAGTTTTGCATTATTATACAACCTCTACTTTTAAAGTCCACAAACTGCTCAGGTGGTAGGTATTTCTAAGGACCCTCAGATACTCACTCTCATATGTTTAACTGATAATATTCTTTCCTCCTTTGTGACAGCACAGCTGCTAACTTCATAGAGAGATTATACTGTACAAATTGCCAGACTCAAAGTTCTCCTGATAACCTATTTCTTGAAATCCTTCAGGACTCCCCTGTTCATAATAAGGTCCTAGATGATTTGGACATTGACTTACTGGTCTTCTTGCATCTAAATCAAACCCACATTGAAGATCTTCACAAAGAACTGGAATCTCTGTGCACTAAAATGTTCATTGATATTGGCAGAATTATTGAGGCTGAACCTATGAAGGTTCACTTAGACCCATCCAAACCTCTACCAAAGCTTTCACAACACTCTCTAAAACTAGAACTAAAGAAAGACTAAATCAGTAAATGAAAACTTCATAAAGAAAAGACACATTACACCCTACCACTTATTGTAATACTTCTATCTTCCAAGTCAAGAAAACCAACAGGTAAGGATAGAGATTTTTTTCAGCATCATAGGGCCATAAATAAAATAGTTATTCCCAACTTCCTTGAGGTGCTAAAAACAAATACAGTTTTATATTTGGTGTCACATGAGGCTATATAATTTACAGTCATAGATCGGTATTCTGCTTTCTTCATTGTCCTTTTGGATCAAGATAATCCATATATTTCTGCCTTCCCCTGGCAAGGTTAACAATGTACCTGGGCATTTATGCTGCAGGATTTACTGAGGAACCTTCTTACTTTTCACATGTTCTTTACCAGGGCCTTCACAACCTTACGTATCTTGTCAATTCTATTGTTATTCAACATGTGGATGGTCCTTGACCACGTAGTTAAGATCACTTGAACTTAAAGATCAATTCCTTCTATTTATATACCATTTTAGCTCAAAAAGGACATAAATATTTCCTAAAATAAATTACAATTTAATCAATAATTGTTTATCAACTAAGACATGAATTATCATAGGAGGTAGATTACTTACTCTTAACAAACTAAAACCCAAAAAACTTTCAGAAGTCAGTGACTAGGAGAACACTAAAAGAATTCCTGGGTCTCATTAGCTACTGTAGGCAACGAGGTCCCAGTTTTTCTGAAATTGACATACCTCTTTATGACTTAAGCAAGTCTTTAGTAACCAAAGTTCTTCTTCAGGAACATAAATGTGAGCACAGAGTTTCTGATTTAAAATTAGCTTTGTATAGTTCTCAATCAGGGATGTAGGGAGTTGGAAAGAATGTAGTTCCAAAACACACAAAAACAATAACAAAAAACTGGCCATACAACAAGTTCATGCTTTTTCTTGAACTCATGACAGAGCTGAGGTGGTAGGACAATAAACTGGCCTAAAATTCAAGAAGAGACAAGTATCTGAAGGAAAAATGATTCATGATTTCTGGCTCAATTGGGTAAGATGCAGGAACAGCTGTAGAATAGTTTAGTAAGGGTGATGGGTATATCAATGGAATCTGCGTGTACAGTAACAAGGGCGGGTGATACCTCTAGGAGCGGCAAACACAGCGAGAGTCCACACACTCTTGCAGCCTTTTCTCCATGAACCCAACTCACTAAAATGCTTAGAAAAGTCCCAAGAAAGTCTTTTTAATGTCACATAACTTGGGGATGGGAACAACAGCCACTGCAGGAAGGCATGAAAATTTTCTACTGAATCCCCTGTAACAAAAGCCTTAATCTGTGAAGGTAGAGGGAAAGGCAACAATGTACGATGGTAATCAGGGCACTGGTGATGACCTATCACAGCCAGGAGAAGGAAACAGGGGCAAAGAAAAGTGCCCTCTACCCTTGCAGAGGGGCAAGAATATGAACCAGTGTCAGAGATATACCAGTAGAGGGGTACCGAGAGGGTGACGCCCCTAAAACTTAGGAGATGATGATTATCTAAGACTGAAGCTCAATCAGTTACACAAAGAACTTCTCCCACTCCCAACCACAAACTAACAAGTATAAAATGACAAGTTAACAACAAGATACATACCCTCCCTGAAGCACAGTGCAAAGGAGACACCTAAATCTGAGGGTAGAACAGCCCTTGAAAAAATCCCTATAGCAAACCAGCCTCCACCCTAAACACAAAGTACCCCTAAAGGATTTTAAAGCCTGTGATAAACTGGAAGTTACCATAGCAACAACAGACTTCAAATCCAACCCAACTTCTAATTACAGTAACTCAAATCCCATACCAAAGACCTAGAACAAAGAAGGATGTGCCTATTTCCAGGTAAATATATTCACCTCAGTCTCTTCTGTTCTACTCAATATGTGTGGTTTTCAACAAGAGACAAGAAAAATCATACAACCAAGAAACAAAGGAATTATTAAAACCAAATCCGTATAATATAGATGTTGAAACTACTAATTTAAAATTACTATGATTAAAATGTTAAAAATTCTAATAAGAAAGTTGAGAAACATGCTAAATGAGAAGGATAATTTCAGCAGAGAGATTCAAACCATAACAACATAATAAAATGAAAACACCGGAATTAAATAACAGTATAGAATACCTTTGATAGGCTTATCAATAGACTCAATACAGCTGAGGCGAGAATTAGGGATCTTGAAGATAAATAAATAGAAATTACCCAAACTTAAACATCAAATGAAATAAAAGAGTAGAGGAAGAAAAAAAAACGTACAGAGCATCCAAGAGTGTGGGACAATGTCAAACTCTCTGCCATACACATAATTGCAATCCCTGAAGAAGAGGGTAAAATAAGACAGAATAAATTTGAAAAAATAATAGTTTAATTTTTTCCAAAATTAATGACAGACACCAAATCCAATATACTCAAAAAACGCCAACAGGGAAAATTATCATCCAATTCCCTCCAAAAAAAAAGAAAAAAGAAAGCCAGCACACATAGATGCATCATATTATCACATTCAAATTGCTTAAACAAAAAAAAACTTTTGAAGGAAGTCAGATGAAAAAAGACACATTACAGATGAACAGAAATAAAAATTGCAGCAGACTTCTCTTCAGAAACCATGCAAACTAAACGACAAAGAAGTAACAACTTTATTTTTTTTATTTTATTTATTTTTTTTTAAACTCAAGTTTTATTTTTTTATTGCAGTAACATTGGTTTATAACATTGCAAAAATTTCAGGTGTACATCATTGTACTTCTATTTCTGCATGGACTACATCATGTTCACCACCAAAATACTAATTACAACCCATCACCACACACATGTACCCAATTATCCCTTTCACCCTCCACCCTCCCCCCTTCCCCTCTGGTAACCACCAATCCAATCTCTGTCCCTATGTGTTTGTTTATTGTTGTTATTATCTACTACTTAATGAAGGAAATCATACGGTATTTGACCTTCTCCCTCTGACTTATTTCACTTTGCATTATACCCTCAATGTCCATCCATGTTGTCACAAATGGCTGGATTTCGTCGTTTCTTATGGCTGAGTAGTATTCCATTGTGTATATATACCACAGCTTCTTTATCCATTCGTCCCTTGATGGGCACTTAGGTTGCTTCCAAGTCTTGGCTATCGTGAATAAGGCTGCAATGAACACAGGGGTGCATGTACCTTTGCAAATTGGTGTTTTCAAGTTCTTTGGATAAATACCCAACAGTGGAATAGCTGGATCATATGGTAGTTCTATCCTTGATTTTTTGAGGAATCTCCATACTGTTTTCCATAGTGGCTGCACCAGTTTGCACTCCCACCAGCAGTGTATGAGAGTTCCCTTCTCTCCACATCCTCTCCAACACATGTTGTTTCCTGTCTTGTTAATTATAGCCATTCTGACAGGCGTGAGGTGATATCTCATTGTAGTTTTGATTTGCATTTCCCTGATAGTGATTTTGAACATCTTTTCATGTGTCTGTTGGCCATCTGTATATCTTCTTTGGAGAAATGTCTGTTCAGGTCTTTTGCCCATTTTTTAATTGGGTTGGTAGTTTTTCTGTTGTTGAGATGCATGAGTTCTTTATATATTTTGGAGATTAAGCCCTTATCAGATGTATGGTTTGCAAATATCTTCTCCCAATTGTTAGGTTGTCTTTTCGTTTTGTTGATGGTTTCCTTTGCTGTGCAGAAGCTTTTTAGTTTGATGTAGTCCCATTTGTTTATTTTTTCTATTGTTTCTCTTGCCCGGTCAGATGTGGTGTTTGAAAAGATGTTGCTAAGACTGATGTCGAAGAGCGTACTGCCTATGTTTTCTTCTAGAACTTTCACAGTTTCAGGTCTTACATTCAAGTCTTTAATCCATTTGGAGTTAATTTTTGTGTATGGTGTAAGGTAAGGATCTACTTTCATTTTTTTGCATATGGCTATCCAGTTTTCCCAACACCATTTGTTGAAGAGACTTTCTTTTCCCCATTGTATGTTCTTGGCTCCTTTGTCAAAGATTAGCTGTCCATAGATGTGTGGGTTTATTTCTGGGCTTTCGATTCTATTCCATTGATCTGTGTGTCTGTTTTTGTGCCAGTACCATGCTGTTTTGGTTACTATAGCTTTGTAGTATATTTTGATATCAGGGAGTGTGATACCTCCAGCTTTGTTCTTTTTTCTCAGGATTCCTTTAGCTATTCGGGGTCTTTTGTTGTTCCATATGAATTTTAGGATTCTTTGTTCTATTTCTGTGAAAAATGTTGTTGGAACTTTGATAGGGATTGCATTGAATCTATAGATGGCTTTAGGAAGTATGGACATCTTAACTATGTTAATTCTTCCAATCCAAGAGCACGGAATATCTTTCCATTTCTTTGTGTCTTCTTCAATTTCTTTCAGAAATGTTTTATAGTTTTCGGTGTACAGATCTTTCACCTCTTTGGTTAAATTTATTCCTAGGTATTTAATTCTTTTTGTTGCAATTGTAAATGGGATGGTATTCTTAATTTCTCTTTCTGCTACTTCGTTGTTAGTGTACAGAAATGCAACTCATTTTTGTATGTTGATTTTGTATCCTGCCACTTTACCATATTCATTTATTACTTCTAAAAGTTTTCTGGTGGATTCTTTAGGGTTTTCTATATATAAAATCATGTCATCTGCAAATAGTGACAGTTTCACTTCTTCCTTTCCAATTTGGATCCCTTTTATTTCTTTCTCTTGCCTGATTGCTCTGGCTAGGACTTCCAATACTATGTTAAATAGGAGTGGTGACAGTGGGCATCCTTGTCTGGTTCCTGTTCTTAGAGGGATAGCTTTCAGTTTTTCACCATTGAGGATGATATTAGCTGTGGGTTTCTCATATATGGTCTTTATTATGTTGAGGTACTTTCCTTCTATACCCATTTTATTCAGAGTTTTTATCATAAATGGATGCTGTATCTTGTCAAATGCTTTCTCTGCGTCTATTGAGATGATCATGTGATTTTTGTTCTTCATTTTATTAATGTGGTGTATTACGTTGATTGATTTGCGAATGTTAAACCATCCCTGCATCCCTGGAATAAATCCCACTTGATCATGGTGTATAATCTTTTTAACGTATTGTTGTATGCGATTTGCTAGTATTTTGTTGAGGATATTCGCATCGATGTTCATCAGTGATATTGGCCTGTAATTTTCTTTTTTTGTGTTGTCCTTGTCTGGTTTTGGTATCAGGGTAATGTCAGCTTCGTAGAATGAGTTAGGGAGCTTCCCCCCCTCCTCAATTTTTTGGAAGAGTTTGAGAAGGATAGGTATTAAGTTTTCTTTGAATGTTTGGTAGAATTCCCCAGGGAAGCCATCTGGTCCTGGACTTTTATTTTTGGGGAGGTTTTTGATTACTGTTTCGATCTCCTTACTGGTGATTGGTCTATTCAAATTCTCCACTTCTTCTTGATCCAGTTTTGGAAGGTTGTATGATTCTAAGAATTTATCCATTTCTTCCAGATTGTCGAATTGGTTGGCATATAGTTTTTCATAGTATTCTCTTATAATCTTTTGTATTTCTGAGGTGTCTGTTGTAACCTCTCCTCTTTCATTTCTGATTTTACTTATTTGTGCCTTCTCTCTTTTTTTCTTGGTGAGTCTAGCTAAAGGTTTGTCTATTTTGTTGATCTTTTCAAAGAACCAGCTCTTGGTTTTATTAATTTTTCTATTGTTTTTTTGGTCTCTATTTCATTTATTTCTGCTCTGATTTTTATTATTTCCCTTCTTCTACTGATTTTGGGCTTTGTTTGTTCTTCTTTTTCCAGTTCCTTTAGGTGCATTTTTAGATTGTTTATTTGAGATTTTTCTTGTTTGTTGAGATAGGCCTGTATCGCTATAAACTTCCCTCTTAGAACCGCTTTTGCTGTATCCCATAAATTCTGGCATGTCGTATTTTCATTTTCATTTGTCTCCAGGTATTTTTTGATTTCTTCTTTGATTTCTTTGTTAACCCAGTCGTTGTTCAGTAGCATTTTGTTTAATCTCCATGTATTTGTGGCTTTTCTGATTTTCTTCCTATAGTTGATTTCTAGTTTCATACCGTTGTGGTCAGAAAAGATGCTTGGTATTATTTCAATCTTCTTAAATTTATGGAGACTTGTTTTGTGGCCTAATATGTGATCAATCTTGGAGAATGTTCCATGTGCATTTGAAAAGAACGTGTATTCTTCGGTTTTTGGATGGAATGCTCTGTATATATCTACTAGGTCCATCTGTTCTAAGGTGTCGTTTAAGGCCAATGTTTCCTTATTGATCTTCTGTTTGGATGATCTATCTGTTGGTGTAAGTGGAGTGTTAAAGTCCCCTACTATTATTGTGTTACTGTCTATTTCTGTTTTTATGTCTGTTAATAATTGCTTTATATATTTAGGTGCACCTACATTGGAGTGCGTAGATATTTACAAGTGTTATATCCTCTTGTTGGATTGTTCCCTTGATCATTATGTAATGCCCTTCTTTGTCTCTTTTTACAGTTTTTGTTTTAAAGTCTATTTTGTCTGATATGAGTACTGCTACCCCAGCTTTCTTTTCATTGCCATTTGCGTGGAGTATCTTTTTCCATCCCTTCACTTTCAGTTTGTGAGTGTCTTTAGGTCTGAAGTGTGTCTCTTGTATGCAGCATATATATGGGTCTTGTTTTTTTATCCCGTCAGCCACCCTATGCCTTTTAATTGGGGCATTTAGTCCATTGACGTTTAAAGTAGCTATTGATAAGTATGTACTTACTGCCATTTTTTAACTTTTTTATTTTTTTTCCCTCAGTGTTTAAGTAGTCCTTCTCTGTTCCTTACTTCTTCTATACAGAATTGATGGTCACTTTAGTTTGACCTCTGTCTGAAAGCTGTACTCTTTAACTACCCTCCTCCCTCCTTTTATGTTTTTGATATCATATCTAACCTCTTTTTTGTGCATTTGTATCCATTATGTTCTAATCGTGGAAATAGATAATTTTTCCTATTTGTGGTCTTCTCTTTTCCCCTTAAATCAGTCCCTTTAACATTTCTTGTAACACTGGTTTCTTGGTGACAAACTCCTTTAATTTTTGCTTATCTGGGAAAATTTTGATCTCTCCTTCCATTTTGAACGATAACCTTGCCGGGTAGAGTATTCTTGGCTGTAAGATTTTCCTTTTAGCACTTTAAATATATCGTGCCATTCTCTTCTAGCCTGTAAGGTTTCTGCAGAGAAGTCAGCTGATAGCCTTATGGGGTTTCCTTTGTATGTAACTTGACATTCTCTTGTGGCTTTTAGGATTCTCTCTTTATCTTTAATTCTGGACATTTTGATTATGATGTGTCTTGGTGTGGGCCTCTTTGGGTTTATCTTGTTTGGGGCTCTCTGTGCCTCCTGTACCTGGATGTCTGTTTCCTTCCTTAGGTTAGGAAGTTTTCATCTATTATTTCTTGAAATAGATTCTCTGCCCCCTTGTCTCACTCTTCTCCTTCCGGGACACCTATAACACGGATGTTAGTGCGCTTGATGTTGTCCCAGAGGTCCCTTAGACTGTCCTCACTCTTTTTAATTCTTTTCTCTTTTACCTGTTCACCTTGGGTAATTTCTTCTAGTCTTTCTTCCAGCTCACTGATCCGTTCTTCTGTATCCTCTACTCTGCTTTTGAGTCCCTCTAATGAGTTTTTCATTTCCAGTATTGTATTCTTCATTTCTGATTGGTTCTTTTTATATCTTCCATTTCTTTGTTGACATTCTCACTGAGTTCATCTATTCTTCTCCCCAGATCAGTGAGCATCCTTAACACTCTTAGTTTGAACTCTCTGTCAGGTAGGTTGCTCATTTCTGTTTCACTTAGTTCCTTTTCTGGGGTTTTGTCCTGTTCCCTTACTTGGAATGTATTCTTTTGCCTCCTCATTTTGCCTCTTTCCCTGTGCTTGTGTCTACGTATTAGGTAGGTCAGCTACGTCTCCTGCTCTTGGATAGGTGACCTTATGTAAGTGATGGCTTAGGAGGCTTCCAGTGTGCTTCCCTCAGTTCTCAATGTTCCAGGGGTGGCCCCTATGTGGGCTACGTGTGTCCTTCTATTGTGGCCTGTTAGCTCTCCCTATAGGCGCCCAGGGAGGCTGAGTTATGTTCCTGGCCAGCTGTTGTAATGCTCAGCTGCTTGTAGTTGTTGTGGGCCCTTCAGTCTCTTTATCAGGTGTGGGGAGCCCCAGCACAGTTGGCTGTAAGTTCTAATACCACATTTGTGTTGCAGTATTTCTTTTAAGTGAGTAGGCCCCCAGTGTGGCAGGTTGTTAGGCTCAGGGCCTTAGAATTGCTGTAAACCTCTAGCCTATTAGGTCTCTTGTCAGCTCTCTGAGGATTGCAGCTGGGTGGGGTTGGCCTCAGGCACAGGAGCACCCAATTGTTTCAGGCTTTGGAAGGTGGGGCAAACCTCCTATGTGGGTCTTTGAGAAGCACAAGTCTTCTGCAGCTGACAAGCCCTGCCACCCAGAGGTCCACACACACAGTCAACACAGTCCTGCCCAGTGTGAGTGCCCCGACCTCCCCAAGCGGACCCAGTCTCTCCACGGCGGAAGCCCCACACACTCCGCCACCACCCCACACTCTCCACCCGCTCCTTGTGCACACCCTGCCCCGCTCAAGTCAGCTCAGTTGCCAGGCTGCAGAAAATCCAGTCACCAATCTATGCAGGCCCACACGTTGCCTGAGGGCTTGTTGTTAGGTGGGGCCAGTCTCTAGGGTGGGCTGCCTGCCTTGGCTGAGCTGGATTAAATCCGGTGCTCTAGCGGGTGGAGCAGACCCTGGGCTAGCAGGTCTCAGGGAAAACTCCAATGGCGTCTGTGTCAGCACGCTCACACCAGGCCACAACAATGGCCGCGGCCAATGTCCCAGTCCCTGGAGAGGTCTCACCCCTCACCGAGATGCACTCAGGGCCTATTAGGTGAGTCTCTTATCACCAAAGCAGTGTGCACCTTTCTTTCTGGTGATTTTAGGATGCTTTCTGGAACGGGTGAGTTTGTGCGCGGGCCCTTTAAGAGCCAGTTTTAGTTTCTTTGTGAACCGGGTTTTCTGGGGGTGCTCCCCAATGCTTTAGTAGCAGGCAAAGTCAGATATTATGCCGCTGGTGTCGATTGTGCTGGGTCCACACAATGCCCACAGCGGGGGCGCTCCCCGGCTCAGGGCCCCGCGCCTCCAGGGAGGCTGCGTACCTGTGAGCTGCTCCCGGCGGCCGGCCGTGACGCTGGCGGCTTGTGAAGGCGGCGTTTTTCCTCTCCGGAAGGGAGTCTCTGCCTCCTCCACCCCAGTTAGGATTGTCCGTTGTTGCAGGAGTTCCTCTCATCCAGTTTTCAGTTCTGTCTCAGGGGTAATTTTTCCACGAGTAGTTGTAAATTGGCTGTGTCCACGGGAGGAGGTGAGTTCAGAGTCTGCCTACGCCGCCATCTTGACTCCGCCCCTCAGAAGTAACAACTTTAAAATGCCCAAAGAAAAATCTATAAGCCGAGAATTCTATATCCAGTGAAAATATCTTTTTTTTTAAATGAAGGAGAAATAGAGTTTTCATAGACAAACAAAGAAGGAGGGAATTCATGGCCAATTCACCTACTCTCCAAGAAACATTAAAGATAGTTCTTTAGGCAGAAGGAGTATGATCCAGGGAGAAATTTGTATTTGTGTAAAGTAATGAAGAGCACTCAAAATGCATGTCATTGCCTTCAAAAACTTGCCCAAAACATTGCCTCCCATTCCTTGACAAACCCCACTGTTTTTCAGATCGCTGGCCCATTATCTCAGGTTTTCTGTACTTGGTTTTTCATTTCTAGCATTTTCATTTGATTCTTTCATAGAATTTATACCACTCTTCTGGAAACATCCTCCCTTCATGACATCTTTCAGAGACACCTTTAGGATTCTGCCGAAAGGGTTTTTTTTCCTTTATTACAATAGGAATGATAATGTTAGCTTTGCTTGATCAAGAATTTTTATGATGGTTTTCTTGTTTGAAAGTCAAAATCAACAAGCAAACACTTAAAACTTTTAGGATAAAACACAGAAGAATATATTTATGACCTTGGGTAAAGCAAGGTTTCTTAAATAAGGTACAGCAAGCACAGATCACCATTGGAAAGACCAATACATTTGACTGTTTATATTAAAGATTTTTGTATGAGTAAAAAGGCATCATAAACATAATGTAAAGACAAGTCTTAGACTAGTAAACTTAGTTGCAATACATAACTGAAAAAGAATTAATGTACAGAAATATGAAAATCCTCACACAAATTACTAAGTAAAAGATAAATGAGCCAATAAAATAAATGGGTATAATACAACAGAATATTCACAGAGGAGAAAACCCAAATGGAAAATAAATTTGTGAAAATATGTTCAACCTCACTCGTAATCAAGGAAATGTAAATTAATACAAAAGTGAGATCTAATTCAGAGCTATTTGGTTTGCAAAATAAATAAGCCTCCTTATTTTTGCGGATGTGAAGCTATGAATACATTCCTAATGAGAATGTATATCGGTTCAACCACAATGGCAAATAATTTTCCCATTCCTAGTGAAGTGAAAGATGTGCATACCACTCAACTTAAGAATTCCACTTTTAGGTTTTACTTTATATGAACTAATTCATGCATAAGGAAGCATATACAATCGTGTCCATCACTACATCATTTATAAATGGTGAAAATGTGGAAGCAACATGGCAGAACCTATTGAGAAAGCCTAAATAAATTGCTGTATGATGACAAAATAGAATTCCATGAAGCAGTAATTATTAATAATGCAGATCTGATAACTAATAATCTTAAAAATAATTTTGTATTTGAAAAGTCATATGCAATGCAACGTACATATATAAATGAAACCATTATATAGTAGGTTGTATTCTATAAAATTGCTTTTTTTTAATAGATCAAATAAAGGTCAACTATTATCAGTTTCATTGTATTCAATCTAATCTAATTTAAAACATGTTTAAAGAATAATAGATATTGTTTGTGGATATTGTTGTTGGTAGCTAACTAACAACTTACTAGCTAACTAAATTTCTTGACCGTATACTATGTGTCAAGCACTGTTACAAGCATTTTAAATGTATTAATTTATTTAATCCTCACAATAACCCTATAAGGCTGATATATTATTACACACATTTTTATAGAGAACGACACTGAGGTGAGGGAAATTGTGTACCTACTTGATAAAAGAAAAAAGATAAGCATACCTGGAAGGAAGTACATCAACTTTATCATAGAGTTTACTCATGAGGAAGAAGGTAGGGGAGAAAGAAAATTGGGGAGAAGATGAAGAAGGGTTTATGTATTATTTAGGGGGCCGGCCTGGTGGCGCAAGCGGTTAAGTCCGGGCGCTCCGCTGCGGCGGACCGCAGTTCGCGGGTTCCGATCCTAGGGGCACACCAAGGCACCACTTGTCCAGCCATGCTATGGCGGCATCCCATATAAAGTGGAGGAAGATGGGCGTGGATGTTAGCTCAGGGCTGATCTTCCTCAGAAAAAAGAGGAGGATTGGCATCAGATGTTAGCTCAGGGCTGATCTTCCTCACAAAAAAAAACCCACAAAGATAAGAGATCTAAAGTTAATATGGTAAAATGTTGTAATCCGTTTTATTTCTTGGCAGAGCATAGGTGTCTATAATTTTATTTTTTATACTTTTCTTAATGTTTGAAATCTCTCTCTCTTTTTCATTTCAAAAGAAAGACAACCCAAACTCTTTGTGAACCGCTCTCCATAATTTCCTAGCCTCTTTCTCCTCTAGCAGATATTTGTCTTTAAGTGATCTTCAAAGTCCTCAGGACAGCTCTTGATTGTGACAACTGACACTTCTGTGCCTGGGAAATATCTGTAAGAGGTACAAAGAAAAAAGTCTTAAAAAAAAAGAAAAGAAAGAGAATTTTTCTCCCCCAAAATATATACTCCATTTGCAAGTAGTTGGGAGTTTCTCAGTAAATACCTTAGAGTTCCCAAAATCACACAAATATTTAGCTTCTTGCACATGAAAGATAATTGCTCTTTGAAATTATCCAGCTGAAAAGCAGTGGAAACCAATGGAAGTCTTGGGGAAAGTAAACAAACCACAGGGAAGTAATCAATTCACAAAACTTCAACAATGAAAATATTATAGCACAGAAATAGCTCCATATTAGGGTAAGATCATAGTTGGTGCTTTCCTAACTTATTTTTTAAGTGTGAACGTGCTTAAGGGTCAAAGAACAAGGCAGGGAATATATGACTGATTCTCCTCCTAGTTTATCTTTTAGGTGTGAATTAGCACAAGTGTCATAAGACAAAGGTATTTTTTGACCATTATGATTGTGGTTGGCATTTTAACCGTGTGAGGACACGAGTGAAAGGCTTGGGTTCCTCAGGACATTTTTTCTTCAATGAGGCTGGAAATAGGCGGTCTCCAAGCAGAGGCTTCTACCTGTGAGCAAGCCGGACTCTGCAATTGAAAGTGTGTGGTATTGATGGATTTTCTGTCTAATCCTAACTCTTTACATTCTCTCTTATTAATCTTTCCACTGATAAGGTGAATTAGAGCCTAAGGCTGCTTCTCTGACTTGGAAAGTTCCAGAGAGGATGATTTCAACCACTGGAAAATGGATTTTCTCTTGCTGTTCATTTTTACCTTTACGTGACCTTCCTGGTCTATGTCTCCCTCTGCTCTTCTCACTGGCTGCCTATTCCTTAGTATTAGAACTATTCTGATTGTTTTAAGACTATTGCCTGATTCTCCTTGGTGGAACTGGTTTGAGAGATGGTTGCCTGGGGCTAAAACCCATCTCTTGTGGTTAAAACCAAATGAACTCGTCCATGTTGGGTGAGGATGTGAATTTGGTATAATTAGCACTGTGCTTTCACTAGTGAAACAAACCTTTAATATCAGAAATTTGGTTCTTAATTAATTCTCATGATGATTTTGGATATATTTCATACACATCAATGACTCTGAGGGAAAGAATCCACATCTAAAAGAATCCACATCTTAACCTTAATCTGAGAGAAAGATTCAGTGTCAATTATAATCTCTTTCCTTTTCTTTCTGTTATTTTAGTAGAACAGATATTTTGGGTCTTTAATCAGTTTATGCATCTTTGTATTATATAGCCCAGTTTTTCCAAACTTTTTAACTGCCACTCACAGTAAAAAACACATTTTATATTATATTCATATACATATATATGTGTGTGCATGTGTATATATGTGTATGTTTCTATATGAAACATGCTTCTATATGAAACAAAACTTCAAGAAGCAATCCTTACCTTTCTATGTTTGCTGCACTCTTATATTTCTACTCTATTATTTTTCAAGTAAAAAAATGCTAGTGCTATCTCAGTTTCATAACCTACCAGCAGGTTATAGACTATAGTTTGCAAATCACTGGTTAGTCGACATTGACATAAATGTATCTTATTAGAGCAAATGATATAGCTGTATGTAATTTATATATACATGTATGTATTTACTATATAATATTTACTTCTCTGATTGCCCTACTCTCGTCTCTAAAATTTTAACCATAGTAGTGAGATAATGTACATCCAAGTTAGATGGCCATTCAAAACAATGTTTTTGTTTATTTATTTATTTATTTATTTATTAATTATTTTATTTTATTTTTTTTTAAAGATTTTATTTATTTTATTTTTTCCCCCCAAAGCCCCAGTAGATAGTTGTATGTTACAGCTGCACATCCTTGTAGTTGCTGTATGTGGACGCGGCCTCAGCATGGCCAGAGAAGCGGTGCATCGGTGGGTGCCCAGGATCCGAACCTGGGCCGCCAGCAGCGGAGCGCGTGCACTTAACCTCTAAGCCACAGGGCCAGCCCATGTTTTTGTTTGTTTTGATTTAAGTCAAAACCATATGCAAACAATGAAAGAATTAGATAAGAAGGGATGAGCTTACAGATGAGATGAAAATAAGGGACAGGTTACTCCCAAGTTGATATTCATATAAGTATATACTGCTGCCTATATGTAAGATATCCTTTCAATTCTTCTTCAGCAATAAACTGGTAAAAACCCTTAGTCAAATGTGATTAAAAAATAGTCTTTCCACATGAACATTCTCAATAAATGCTAGATCCTATTTACTCTTCACTTTGTATTGGTTAATTTCCGGCTTTGCGGATATCTGAAAAAGATAACATCAGCTGAGATGAAGCACTGAGATTTTTGTTTTCATGGAATTGCTCTGTTTATGCTTAAATAATAATGGAAACTTTTGCTAAATTCTTAAGTTACTTTGAGGTTTGAATGGTGTTTGTGATAAATTCAGACAATAAGCTACAGAGAGTTGTTTTGCGCTTTCCTTTTTTACATTTCTTTACATTTTTTTTCCCACTGTGGTTTCAGCTAAGGCAGAAAAGTGCTGTTTTTGGCTTATGGTTTCACCTATTATCAGAAAATACTCGATGACATCAATGACAAACGTGCAGCAAGAACTGAAGGGGGTTGCCTGCTTGGGAAGAGGAAAGTTGGAAAGTCTAGCTGTGACTGAATCTATGCATCATATCATATCCTTGCAATAAAGAACTTTTTGCTTAAACGTAATAAAATGCCTTTTTCTAAAACCTAGCACTGTAATTATTACTTTTGTTTATGACACATTCAGAAAGAAGAAAATTAAACTCACATAGTTTGAAGATAAGGGAATAAGTCAAATCCTAAAACCAGAACCTAATTCCCTAGCAGCATATAGGAGCTCAGAGAAGATGGCCCGGTTTTTGAATAGACCTCTTTAGGAGCCATTGGAGGAATACTTGAACGACACTAGCAGAATTGCATTTTAGAAAGATTACTCTGATTGCAGTCATCATATCCAAGGTCAAAAACAAGAGGAGAAACAACCTCCATTCCTTTTTAGCTTCATACTTAATAACTTCTAATGCAGAGTAAACGTGGGGTAACCAGATTCAATGCAGAGCAACGTAGGAACACAGAAAGAAGCACCAAGTCTTTAGCTATGAGCAGAGCTGATTAAGGAGCACTCAGTTTTATTGAGAACTGGCTGTGTGGTCCACGGTTGAGGTATCCAGAGTTAAAAGTTCAGGGTTAGAGGAGATGTGGGTGCTGATTCTTTGGATCTCATTCAGATAGGAGAGTGAGCAAGCTTCTTCACTTTATTCTGCTGTTTCTAATAACTCTCTATGAAAGTATGAATATTAAGTGTTATTAGCATAAATATTTATATGAAACAGAATAACTCAGTAGAAGAATTAGAAAAATAATTATCTAGATATAGCTAGATTCTGTACTCATATATCAAAACTGTAATAAACGATACATGCATTTGAATGCTGAGCTATTTGTTTAAAGGTTTTATACGCATCATCTCTCTCTACTACACTTAAAGGTTTTTTAAAAATGTGATTCACTGAAAGATGCTGTGGGTTCTGCATATAAATTTATCTGAAAATACCTAGATGAACCAACTGACCTGGAGTGTTTTCCAATGGAATGTTTTCAAAGTTGAAGGAAAATCCGTTTAAATCTGGTAGATTCATTCCCTGGGGGGTCAGGGGTCTGAGCAATGTGCAGCAGAATCACAAGCACCTCCAAATGGCATTTATCTGACCTTGTGTAGTGCCTTTCAGGGCAGGCTATTACTCCCACTGGACGCCATTGGAATGTCCTCCCAGGAGAAGACATTGGCAAGAAATCCACGCAGTTTTTTTGTTTTGTTTTGTTTTCTAAGGAGATTAGCCCTGTGCTAACATCTGCCAATCCCACTCTTTTTTTGCTGAGGAAGACTGGCCCTGGGCTAACACCCGTGCCCTTCTTCCTCCAGTTTATATGGGACACCGCCGCAGTATGGCTTGCCAATCAGTGCATCGGTGCACGTCCGGGATCCGAACTTGCGAACCCCAGGCCACCACAGCGGAGCACGCACACTTAACCGCTTGCGCCGCCGGGCCGGCCCCCACGAAGCTTTTAAGATGTCTCCTTCCTACCATTTCTTCACCAGTCTTTTTCAACAGGTAATTTTTTATAAACTCTGACTAGATGAGCTGATATTGTCTTAGCTTTTATCAGTTAAAAAACACACATACACACACAAGAAAACCTCACTTGGAAAATTTAGTCTTTCTTTTCTCACCAGAGACTTTTCTATTTATTCACTCATTCAGTATACATCCATTGTGCTTCACTAACTTATTTCACTAATTCAATAAGCATTTGTTGTTCATCCTCCTGCATGTCACTCTGATGCTAGTCCCTGAGAATTCAGAAAGGAAAGGCACAATCCCCCCTCTGGTTGTTCATATTCTAGGGAATAAGACGGAATAGTAATCTCAAAGAGTGTCATTATTTCCGTGATACTGACATAAATGATTTGAGTAGAACCTAAGAGCTGGGGGCCTGATGACTGATTATAATATCACTCAGATGAAATGGCCCATAATGTAGATTCCACTGTGACATCCAATGACCTAATTTGCAGTCCACTCAAGCAGATTCTGCTTCAAGCCTAAGAGAAAAGCAGAATCTGGCTCAGGAATTTTATGTTGGATTCCAAAAGGGCTTAGTAGTGCTACACTGCTACAGCTAGGTTTTCATTTAAAGGTTTAGACCATCTGTCCACTTATTTCTCGGTGAACTGTACATTTCGTGGAAACAACCCCTTTTTTTTTAATGTATACCCTACCTATTAAATGACACACGTATCAAATCAAATAGAGAAGAAATTTCAGAAATGTACAGAATATAAGCTTGTAATTTAATAATAGCACCATGAAAATATTTTGACAACTAACTTGAAGGTGATTTTCTTGTAGGGAAAATAAGAAAGGTTATATATTTTTAAAAGAGGCAGTGTAAAATCTTTTTACGAATTTAAGTAAAGGGTCCGAGGTGGAGGTCAAACAGTGCATTCTAGTCATTGGCAGATACGTTTGGAGTGGTCTCATTGATGAGTGACTGACAAGGAGAGAGGAAGAGATAAATATGTATGTGAAAGATTTCAATTATTCATGTTTCCTAGGAGGCAGCTCAGGTTTAACCTAATGGCATCTCATTTACTGTCTGTTAACACTTGGAGGTGGTCTAGCAGGCATAGAGAAGAGAGTGTCTTTTTCAAGAAATCCCCTTTGTGACACAGAATACTGGAAAAGAACAACTCCAGAACAGTTCCCAGGAGGGAAGAAAAGCCTGAAAATTCCATGTTGCTTTGAATAAAGAATATTCAAGTGCATTTAAATCACTTATCTAAATTTATTATGATAAAATCATGAATTATGTTCGCTCCACATTTGCAATTAGATGGTACAACAGATGGTGAAGATTTACAGAAACATTAACATTCTGGATGAGACAAGTTTAATAAATTTGTCGATGAGAGTCTCTGGGGCTGTGAGAAAATGTTTACATACCAAATATGATGGTAGTTGGGTTTGCAAGAAAATCCCCCTCCAGAGAGGGAGATTTTCGCATTTCTGCTATCAAATTCTGAATGCTGAATTTGCAAAGGTTTTTATTGTTGTGATAACTCTAGACAGTTTCAAAATTTGTTTCACTGAAGCCCACACATGGTGCCAAGAGTAGATCTGCCAGACAAGATGTTTATGGGTGAAACTGCAAAACATCTGTCTTTCAACAGTCCCTAAACCCAGTAGCATCAGGTCATCGGAGGTTTAGCCTCTCTTTGAAATAGATATGATGGAAACTTATTCAAATCAGAACCATCCCCAGTCTCAGCTCTCACAGCTTTTTCAGGCCACAAAAACTGTTCTCCCTCACAAGTCATTTGTTTATTCATTCATTCAATCAAACAAACAAACAAGAAATTTATTCAACATTCCCTAGTCCAATAGCATAATAGTAAATTTTATGTTCTTCATGGTGGAAAAAACGTTTATTCCCTAAACATTGCATTAATATGGTAAGAATCCAGAATCCTCTTTAAAATGGATTTAGCTTCATTAGTAAAATTCTTTCTTGAATCATCTTTGGTTGAATTATTCTCATTTGCAGTGAAAAGCAGTCATCAGATCACTGTAAATAAATGCATAACATTTTAGTCACTAACATTTCATTAAACCAAAGAAACAAATAAAAACAATACAATTTTAAGAAAAATGTTCAATGAGTCATATTTATAAGAGTAGTTTCAATGGTGTACATCAACTCCTAAAAATCTTTAAGAACCATTTTATAAAACCATATATCAAACCAGGGCTACATGATGCCGTTTAAAGGAAATTCAAGGATATGGGTCGAAATTCTAACCTCCTAGCTTCCTAATTTAAATGGGTTGGGTAATGCCCAGAATCACCGAGCTAGCAAAGGGTGGGGATCAGATTGCCATCCAGCTCTGTCTGCCTCCAGAGTCTCTCTCTAAATATCTCTGCTATACTTTGATAGCAATACTGCCCATCCTGCCTTACTTCCTTATGGGTGGGCAGCATCTCATACTCAAAGTTATGTCATTCCAATAATGGCGTCAACAGAGCTGCAGCTCCTGTAAGTCACTGGAATATGTTCTGATTTCCCCCTTACTTTTGAATATTAATATCGTGCTTGTCTTAACTCCAGCACTCTGGCTAAGAGAAAAATTTGAAATTCTGTTTTCCCCAGCATTAATCTGACTACAGGATTGGCACCATTGCACCACTGGCACTAGTATCCTGGTCTCTGATGTTCTCACTAATAGATTTTCCATCTGTTATTCTGTCATTTTATCGGTGTATAACTATATTACCTTATGTAGCAGTGACTGAGTTGTTGGAGACAGGGTCTCCAGCCACACTCTAACAGGGTAATTTAGTAAGAAACCTGCACCATTCAGTAGCTGATATATTGTGTGTTTACTTCAGCAGTAAACTAAAAATGATAAGGTTCCTAATATTAAGACTATGTAAAGCACAAATTTTGAAGCAATTGGTTGGTTTTTTAATATGGAAAAATATTCCAAATATTATATGGTAATAGTGCTATTTGAATTTTGTAAACTAGAGCATAATAATGAAAAAAATGAAATGGAGGATCCATCTTGGTAACTAAACCAAAGATATATACTTTTAAAAAAAGGAGAAAGAGAAAGAAGAGAGAAAGGTAAAAATGTGTACAGTAAAAATCTATTAAAACCAAACCTGGTGATATTTTCAGAAAAAAAGGATTTTTCAGAAGTTAGATGAAATGTAGATTTATCTTGAGAACACAAGATAGGAAAAATTAGATAATTCTGTTGAAATGTGATACCAATAACAAGCTAACACAATCTACATTTGCTTTTAAAAGACAAAAATAAATTTATTTGTATATGTCATAGCTAAATATAAAACACATTTGCAAATAAACTATACATAGAGGAAGAAATATATACTTTGATTACCTAAAAATTTGTTCTGACTAGCAAGAAAGTCCAAAAACCTAGGAAATAAAAAATAACCAATTATCATTAAAGCAAATTAAAAAAAATACCTTCAATAAAGGCACCAAGAGGAAATTATGATATACACACTTTCTTTCAAATTTTTAAGAGATGGAAAATCTCCATGCTACCTAAACTGTTCCAGAACATTTAAAAATGAAAATCTTTGTAATTCACTTTACTAAAATCATATAACCTTAATATTAAAAAGAAAATTACAGAGTACAAAATAAAGAAAATTATGAAACCATCTATTTTACAAATATAGTTGCAAAAATGTTTGCATTCAAATCTCAGAAACTCAAAACTCAGCAAAATAGACCCAGAAATAACATAAAACAGAATGACCAAATAAGGTTAATTCCAAAAATGTAGGTGTAGTTTAAAATCTGAAAACAGTACTTTATATCACTAGATGGATAGTTAAAAATTATCGTCTTGCAAAGGTTGTAAGAGTATTATGCAAATCTAATGTAACTACTTCTGATAATAACTCTTAGAATGAGGAAAACAAAGATAATTTCATAACCAAGGCAACACATCTATCTTAAGACAATAGCCAACATTTAGAAGTAAAAAGGGAGAAACAAAATCAATCTTCTTGTTAATTATTTTTTCCTTTGGAAAATATAGTTATTTTACATAAAATGGTGTTATTTATGTTGACATGCAATGGGTTTATCATTATTTTGAATTAATATATTTTTGAAAAATCTCAGCTTTAACAGCTATTATGATAAATACTGATGGATGTAACTCATATTAATAAAAAAGATCTTTTCTATCCTCAATAATTTTTAACAGTGTAAATGGGTCCTGAGACGGAAAAACTTGAGAGTTGCTCATATACACTCATGTAGGCACTTCCTGAATCATAATATTGAGTTTTACCATCACCCCCGAAGTTTCCCTCATGCCCCAGCCCACCACCAGGTAACTACTATTTTCACTTCTACCACAATACGTTACTTGTGTTTTTTCTTGAACTTCAGGTAAATAGAATCATGTAGCATGTACTTCTTTTGCGCCTGTATCCCTTCCCTAAACATGAAATTCATCCATGATGTAGCATGTCAGTAGTCCATTCCTTTTACTGCCAGGCAGTATTTTATTGTGAGAATATACCATAATTTCTTTACCCATTCTCCTGTTAGTGGACATTTGGGTTCTTTTCAGTTTTTGGCTAATACAAATAGCACTGTGATGAACATTCTGCACAAGTTATTTTGAATACATGTGAACTACTGTACCTTGGATATATGCCTAGAGGTGGGATTGTTGTATTACAGGAGAGGTGTCTATTTAACTGCGTACGAAACTACTAGGCAGTTTTCCGAAGTGCTTTACCATTTTATGGCAACAGTGTATGAAATTTCCTTTTGCTTCACATTCTTGGCAACATTCTGGTGGTTTTATAATAATATCATTTTATATCTTTAATGTGCATGTCACAAATACATAATGATATTGAGCACTTTTTCATATACTTATTGACCATTTGGAGATTGTCTTTGATGAAGAGTCTGTTTAAGATTTTTGGCAGTCTTTTTTATTTTGGTGGAGGAGTGGGACTTGTCTTTTTCTCACTGAATTCCAGATGTTTTATTCTGGATGCAAAATCAGAGAGAAATCCTTAAAATCAATCAGAAAACATCAGACATACCATTAGAAACAGGTAATGGTATATGGATGCAAAAATGGCCTCCATTTTTCTTTTTCCCTGTATACATGCCCTGTGTTATGTAAATTTGCAGGGCTCTTCCTCCAGCCCCCGGCCTTTGGTTCTGTGCCCAGCTATGCAATTTGCTTTGGTCAATGGGGTGTTAGCAAACATAACATAACTAGAGGCTTAAAAAAGTCCTTAAAATCTTCCATTCTCTCTCTTGTTTTTCTGCTTTCTCCATGAAAACATGCCTGGAAAAGCCTTCTGGAGGATGAGACATAAGGAGCAGAGCCGAGTCAACCTACTCATCACAGCCAATGACATCCCTGAGCAGATGGCAGTCAAACAACCCTCTGATATGTGAGAGAGCCCAGGCAAGATTAGTTAAGCCTCCTCACAAATGCAGCTGACTGCAGATGCATGAGTGAACATAGACCAAAAAAATCACCAGCCATTTTTTAATTGGATTATTTGGGGGTTTTTTGTTGTTGTTGAGTTGTATAAGTTCTTTATATATTTCATATAAAATGGCAGAGGATCTGAACAGACATTTTTTCCAAAGAAGATATACAGATGACCCACAGGCACATGCAAAGATGTTCAGCACTACTAATTATTAGGGAAATGCAAATCAAAACCACAATAAGATATCACCTCACACCCGCCAGAATGGCTATTATGAAAAAGACAAGAAATAACAAGTGTTGGAAAGGCTGTGGAGAAAAAGGGAACCCTCATACACTGCTGGTGAGAATGTAAACTGGTGCAGCCACTACAGGAAACAGTATGGACATTTCTCAAAAAATTAAGAATAGAATTATCATATGATCCAGCTATTCTACTTCTGAGTGTTTATCCAAAGAACACAAAAGTCTAATTTGGAGAGATATATGCACCCCTATGTTCCTTGCAGTGTTATTCACACTAGCCAAGACTTGCTAACAAGGTAAGTGTCCATCAACCAATAGGTGGATAAAGAAGATACGGAATATATACACGATGGAATACTACTCAGCCATAAAAAAGATGAAATCTGGCCATTTGAGACAACATGGATGGACCTTGAGGGCATTATGCTAAGCAAAATAAGTCAGACAAGGAAAGCCAAATACCATGTGATTTCACTCATATGTGGAAGATAAACAACAACAAACATGCACATAGACACAGAGAATAGACTGGTGGTTACCAGAGGGGAAGGGGGGAGGGTAGAGGGCAAAAGAGTAAAAGGGCACATGTGTATGGTAACGGATGGCAACTAGACTTTGGGTGGTGAACATGATGTACTCTAAACAGAAATCAAAATATAATGATGTACACCTGAAATTTATATAGTGTTATAAACCAATTTTACCTCAATAAAAACAATTCACCAGCTCATCCAGAACTGTGAACTAAATAAATGATTATTCTTTTAAGCCACTGGGTTTTGTGGTTGTTTGTTACACAGCACAATTGTTTCAATAGATAACTGATACATGCATGCAAATGATTACATAAAAGAAACTTACACAAATAGTGCAAAAAGTATTTAAATTCTTTAGTAATCAATACAATTCAAATTCAATCAACAAGGAAATATCATTTCTCACTCATCAAACTGGAAATCATTTTGTTTGACAATATGCAAAGTAGCCAGGAGAAGTGACTATGACAGTGGGACTGTAACTTTTTACATCCTTCCTGGAGGGCAAGCATGCAGTATATACCAAAATTTAAACTATGCATTCCATTTGACACAGTTTTTGAATTTTCTAATTCCGTAATAGTCTGAATTAAAGACATAAATATATGTACAAAAATGTGTATGAAGCAACGTTGATTACAAAAAAAAATCTATAACAAAACCAAATGAAAACAATATAAATACCCTTCGATGTGAGAATAGTTAAATTATTTATGGTACATCCATATTATGGAATGCTATGCAGCTGTTAAAAATAATGAAAATGATTTAAAAAATATATCTAAGACTGCTATTAAATTTTAAAAAAGCAAAGCAAGAAAGAAGGCATATAATTTAATATTATTTATGTAATTGTGTATTTGTGTGTGTATGTGTAGATGTGTATTTATAGATACTTAGAAAAATCATTTACTGTATACATCACCCGTTAACTTTGTTCATGACTTTGGGAGGGGAAAGAAAATAGAGGGGGGGAAGCAAGAGGAAACGATCATATTTTCTCAAGATTTAGATATTTCTTGTACCTTTTTCAATAAGAGTATGTTCATTTAGTACTTATGTAATAAATACATTCATAAACAAGGAGTATTAACTGCCAAAAAAATGAAACCAAAAAAGACCTAGAAACCAATTTGTGAATATTTAGATTTTAGTCTGTGGTCAGCTGTTCAAAGGAGGTTAAAAAAAAGGAAAGAAGTCATAAAAACACTGATAAATCTTAATATGTAAAAATTAAATTTTTCTCTACTGAATAAACACTGAAAGCAAATTAAAAGCTAATCAACAAAAATTTTTAAAAAGCATTGCCACAGGTGTAGAATTAACATCCTTCATACATAAACAGATCTCACAAAACAGAAGAAAAAGATTAAAAAGGACTAAAGAAGTTAGTGGGCACAAGATAATCTCCAGAGAAGAAATGCAGACAACAAGCATCCAAAAAAAAAGAAAAGAAACTTCAATTTGAATAACAATCAAAAAAATGTACATTGAAACATTAACAAGCTGTCGTTGTCGGTCTTTAAATTGAGAAAGAATAAATAATGTTTACGAAGATAATACTTTTAACGGGCTACAGAGAAAACAGACCCTCCCAGTTGCTATTGGTGGGACTCTAAATTGGTAGACATTTCCAGAAAACAATTTAGCAATGATTTAGAAAGATGATCACAAGAAAATATGTAGAGACATTAACAGCGGTTATCTCTGGATATTAGGAATATTAGGATTAGGAATAATCTATTTTTTGTTACTTCCACTTTTTAAAAAAATATATTAAAAAATGATTAACAGCCTGACTGCCTCACAATAGAGGTTCTTTTAAGCTGATGGCAGTGCATCTATCACAGGGACTATGGTGGAACTTGGGTGTTGAGTTGCCAGGAGTTTCTGATTATTAGGAGGGGTGTTGGGAAGGAAGGTGGAGGCAGAACAGCAAATTGAGTGTGGAAGACAATCTCTAGCAAACAACTCAACATTAGAAAAGAGACTAGAGGAAGAATACTAGACTGTCATCAGTTATTGTCTTTGGGTGGTGGAAATGCAGAGCAAATTTACATTCTACCTTTTTGCAAATTCCAGAGTTACCAAAAGGAGCGTCTATTACATTTATAATGGAAAAAAATGTCTACATAACTGCAATTGGATATTTCTTGGGGGAAAGGATTGTTCTCAATCTAGACAATATCTTATGGCATGCGGTTCTGTTTCAGTCTATTTTCAACGTCTCAAATGATAGAACTTTCATTGTTTTATTTGCAGGAGTTTTCTGTGTTTTTTTTTTACATCATAATAACGAGAAACTATTCCTATTCTTCATCTTAATGCTTTTCTTTTATTAATGTCTTCCCCTGGCCTTTGAAAGGTAATTTCAAAAGCTCAAAGAAGTCAACCTCTCTATGCAGTAAAGGTTTATGCTTCTTAAATAACTTTAATCTCAATACTTTTTGCAGTTTTTTAAAGGTACTCCCTTTCATATCAGCTGACTTGTCCCTCTTTCTCCGGCATGCTGCCTACAGAAATCCTACTTTAATTATACCACTGCTGAAACTTCAAAAGAAAGCCTCAGCACAATGGATTTATTCTTTCTTGGTTTAATTTTACTTGTTAAAAGAAGTTTTCTTTACCTACCAGGTAAAGAAACTAAAAAAGAGTTGAGTTTTATTGAACGTTGTCCTACAGCAAAGTTTCAATTCAGGGTTTTTGAACCAGATTTGGTATAATGGAGTCAGTCACTACATTTTTTTAGATAATAACGCTCACATGCAATCATTTTCCCAATTTTTACTCTTATCCTTTTATTGAAGATATTTCTATGAAAGGGGATATGTTCCCTTTTCCCATGTAATACACAATAATGCACTAAAATCCTTTAAATTAAACTGAATGAAACAAATATAGTAACAAATAAAAATCAGCCTGGACATGGAATTAAATTAATCGTATACCTACAGTTAAAATTTAGAAAATAAAGAGAAATACACACAATCTTAAAAGACTCAGTCTTATTAAGGACAAAAAGAAATCTGAGCTCTAGACCACTGAATAGTTTTATAACTTTTCTGCTGTAACTTTTGATTTAATTCATTAACTACTCTGCTAGCATTCATTAGCTTCCCAATGCACCTTAAACAAAACCCAAACTCCTGGCCGTATCCTACAAAGCCGTAATCCATTTCATGCTTATCTTTCTAACCTCATCTGGTGCCACATTATACCCCCACCATTCTGGCTTCTTTCTAGCTCCTAGAATATACAAGTCATTCCCACTTCAAGGTTTTTGAATTTGCAATTTCCTCTACCCAGAATGTTTTTGTCCCCACTTTATATAGCTGATTCTTTCTCATTTTTCAAGGATGAAAATGTTCCTTTATTAGATTATCCTTTCATTTCTTACTTTTTAATCTCTGTACCCATTTGTTTCTTTCTAAGCATACATCACAATTTGTAATTACATATTTATTTATTGGGCTTCTTAATGTCTGTCTCTCTCTAGATGCTAAGAACCAAGAAAGGAGGGGTAGTGTTAACATATAAGTTAGCATATAGTGCCTAGTCAATAAACATTTAGTAAGTGAATGACCAAAAATAAACAAACAAACAAACAAACAAATAATACAATCTATACTGATGACAGCACACGTTAAGGGCACTTTTGTAATGAGCCATGGCTTAAATCTTATAGCAAATACTTATTTTAACCCATCTTGCTGCTGAGTATCTATCCAAAGTTCAAAGCAATATATGATAAGTAATAGAGACAAAAAAGTTCATAGAGGCACAGAATACTACAGTCCAAAAGGATTTGAAATGTCTTGCTTTAATCTTTTACTCTTTTCAGAGCTTGGTAGAAGGCAGATCCAGAGAACATTCAGAACGCAAGAACATGGCACCTCTAAGCAGCAGTCCTAAAAAATAAATTCAGAGGAGAAAAACCGGAAGGTGCCTCCCAGGAGCTGTCAAAGGCTAAAGGTGAAGTTAAAAGTAAAAAGAGGGGGGCCGGCCTGGTGGCACAGGGGTTAAGTTTGTGCGCTCCACTTCCGTGGCTGGGGTTCCCAGGTTTGGATTCTGGGCGTGGACCTACGCACTGTTTGTCAGGCCATGCTGTGGTGGCGTCCCATATAAAGTATAGGAAGATGGGCATGGATGTTAGCTCAGGGCGAATCTTCCTCAGCAAAACATAAAAAGAGGAGGATTGGCAACGGATGTCAGCTCAGGACTAATCTTCCTAAAAAAACAACAAAAAAAAAGTAAAAAATGAGCTGAAGATTCAAAAGTGAATCCTAAAACGCTCTGCTTGATCTAGCCCTGCCTACCTCCCTGTCCACAACCCACTACTCTCCCACTCACTCAGCCGATTCCATCGACAACGGCATTTCTCAGTCATTTCAGGGGGACAAACTCTGTCTCAAGGAGTTTGCTTATACAGTTTTCACTGCCTGGAATAATTTTCCTTTTATTAGTGAGGCGGCTATCATACCCTGTAAACCTCACCTTAAAATATCACCTCCATGTTCCTGAAAAATAAATCAGGTACCCCTGTTTTATTCTGTTGTAGCATCCACAATTTTTTTAGATAGAATCTATGTTAATTTTTGCCTATGTAGTGTCTTTGTTTCTACCTCCTTACTTGATTTATGTGTAGGGCACATATTTGCATCTATTTTCTTCAACTTTTTATATTAGTTTCCTAGGGCTGCCATAACAAAGTACCACAGATTGGGTACTTCTGTGGAAACAACAGGACTTTATTTTTACACAATTATGGGGGCTAGAAGTCGAGTCAAGGTGTCCCAGGATTGTTTTCTTCTAAGGGCTCTCTGCTTGGTTTGTAGATGGCCGCCTTATCTCTGTATCTTCACATGGCTGTCTCTCTGTGAAGAGAGGCTACTCTCTGTGGCTATGGGTATTTGTGTCCTACTCTCCTCTTTTTGTAAGGACTTCAGTCATACTGGATTAGGGCCCACCCTAAAGATTTCATTTTAACTTAATTATCTCTTTAAAGATTTTATCTTCAAAGTACAGTCATATTCTATGGTACTGGAGGTTGGGACTTCTTGGGCAAGGGACACAATTCAGCCCATAACACCATTATATTACCAGGGCATTTCTCAGAACCTGGTACATAACAGGTGCTTTTACAAAAGAAAAAAGATATTTGTAAAAGAAATGAATAATTCAGAGCAATATTTCTTTGTTCAATTAAAAGGAACGAGAAACAAACCACTTTTGATGAAATCCTCTAAAACAGCTTTTCAAAAACTACTTCTGGTAAAAATATAGTGATTTTGGCTTTTAAATATTAATCCCAACTTTCTCTGATAGATTCAGGTAGGTTTCTTTGAAATGAACACCTCAAGAAGGGATCATCCAATAAACTTTTCAGCCAGAGGAGCAAAAAAGATACATCTTGAGGCTAAAATCTATGCATGATTTCAAAGACTCAAATATTTTTAAGTATGGTGTTTAGTCTTAGTTGTATCAGACGTGTGAAGAGTTTGTAAATTGCATGTTCCTTGTAAATTAAGTCATTGCTCTTCAATCTGTGAAGTAGATACATTTGGAGTGGATCTTGTTAGGTCAGTAATCAGATAAAACCTTCATAGCTTTCTCCATGTCTTAGAAAGAAAAATTATGGGAATAACCATAAATATTAATTCCTATTCAATATGTATGTACTCTGGAATCCCGAGGTGTGAATAGCAATATCTTATTACAGGAACCAAGTATTCATCAAGTGCTTTTGGATAATCTTTAAAGAGTACATTAAAATTCAAGTGTTACTATGCATATGGGTAGTTTATCAAACTCAAAGAAAGGTTTCAGAAGTAACCTGTGAGTACCTTCTTGGAACAAAAACTTATTAATCAAAATATCAACATGAAAGAAAAGAAGCCAAGTTTCTTAACCATAAACCCCAGAGAAGGATATTTTAATATAAGATCACTATTGTGTGCCATAATTACAGAATTCCAATAGTACGTTCTTTGTGTCAATGCAGTTCACCTATAAAAGCTTTGTTGTTGCTGTTTCACTTTTCATTCTTATTTTGTTCTGTTTGATATTGTTTTGTTTTTATACTGGTAGGGTGTTTGCATATATTTGTGAAGCACCAGAAAAGAGATGTTTCAGAAATACGACTACTGTGAATTTTGATGATTTTGATTTTTTCAATTTTATTTTTTAAATATCATATACTATAATTCACTTTTTCTCTTTATGTACAGTTCTATGAATTTTAACACATGTATAGGTACATGTAACTATGCTCATAACAGGACAGAAAATGGTCCCATCACCCCCAAAAAACTCTCCTGTGTTATCTCTTTATAGTCACACCTTTCCCTCAAACCCAACCCCTAGAACACAGTGATGTTCTCCCTCACTGTAGTTTTGTCTACTTGAGAACGTCACATAAATGGAAGCACATCCTATTTAGCCTTTTGAGACTGGCTTCTTTCACTCAGCATAACATCTTTAAGATTCATCCAACTTATTGCATGTGTCAATAGTTCATTCCTTTTTCCTGCTGAGTAGTATTCCACTTTATGGATTTATCCCAATATATTTACTCTTTCTCCCATTGGAGGACATTGGGTTGTTTCTAGTTTTGGCAATATGAACAGAGCTGCTATAAACATTAATCTGCAGTTTTTGGTGTGAATGTAAATTTTCATTTCTCTAAGGTAAATGCCGAGAAGTAGGATTGCTGGGTCATATGACAGGTATATATTTAAATTTATAAGAAACCATCAAATTATTTTCAAGAGTGGCTGTAAAATGTTGCATTCTTACCAGCAATGTCTGAGAGATGCAGTTGCTCTACATCTCACTGGAATTTATTGTTAGTATTTTTGTTAATTTTAGCCATTCTAATAGGAAGTACAATGGTAGAGTCCTGGTTTTAATTTGTATTTTCCTAAAGATGAATAATGCTGAACATCTTTTCATGTGTTTATTTGCTATTCTTATATTCTCTATGGTTAAGGTTTTGTTCAAATCCTTTGCCTATTTTTCCATTTGGTTGATTATTTTCTTATTGTTGAACTTTATTTTTCTTTATATATTTTTCATACAAATATTTTGGCGGGTATATAATTTGCAAATATTTTCTCCCCTTTGGTAGCTTGTCTTTTCATTCTTTAGAGATGTTTTCTACACAGAAAAAAATTAATTTTGATGAAATCCAATTTATCATTTTTTTTACAGATTATAGTTTTGGTTATCTAAGAACTTTTTGCCTCACCCTGGGTCACGAAGATTTTCTTCTAAGTTTTTTTCTAAGAGTTTTATATTTGTAATCCATTTTGAGTTAATTTTTGTATAGATTTACGTTTAGTTTGAGATTTTTTTCCATATGTATGATCAATTGTTCCAATGTCATTAGTTAAAAAGTCTGAACTTTTGGGGCTGGCCCGGTGGCACAAGCAGTTAAGTGCACGTGCTCCACTGGGGCGGCCTGGGGTTTGCCAGTTCAGATCCCGGGCACACACTGATGTACCGCTTGGCAAGCCATGCTGTGGTGGCGTCCCATATAAAGTGGAGGAAGATGGGCATGGATGTTAGCCCAGGGCCGGTCTTCCTCAGCAAAAAAGAGGAGGATTGGCAGATGTTAGCACAGGGTTGATCGTCGTCACAAATAAATAAATAAATAAATAAAAAGTCTGAACTTTCTTCAATGATTAGCTTTTGAACCTTTGTCAGAAATCAGTTGTCCATATTTGTGTTCGTTTACTTCTGAACAATGTATTCTCTTCCATTAATCTATGTCTTCATATCTTTGGCCATACCACAGTGTTTTGATTATTGTAGTCCTTTATAATAAGTCTTAAAATTGGGTAGTATGATTCTTCCCACTTTATTCTTCTCTTTCTAAATTATTGTTGCTCTTACAGTTTCTTTGCTTTTCCACATAAATTTTACAATCACTTGGAGAATATCTACAAAAATATCTGTATTTTCTATTTTGGCATTTTGATTATTATTGTGTTAAATTTATGGATCCATTTGAAGAGAATTGACATGTTTACTATATTGAATATTCAAATCCGTGAACATCGTATGTGTCTCTATTTAGGTCTCCTTTGATCTCTTTTACCAAATTGTTTTTATTTTATTTTACTTTTTTTGGTGAGAAAGATTAGCCCTGAGCTAGCATCCATTGCCAATCCCCCTCTTTTTGCTGAGGAAGATTGGCCCTGGGCTAACATCTATGCCCATCTTCCTCTACTTTATATGTGGGACAGCAGCCACAGCATGGCTTGATAAGCGGTGTGTAGGTTCGCGGCCGGGATCTGAACCTGAGAACCCCGGGCCGCTGAAGCAGAGCATGTGAACTTAACGACTACACCACCAGGCTGGTCCGAAAATTTTTTCGTTTTTCAATTTTAGCGTACAAATTCCATATATGTTTTGTGAGATATATACAAAAGTATTTCATTTTTTGGAATTACTGTAATTGGTTTCATTTTTTTTTTAATTTTGGTTTCTAATTGTACATTTCTAGTATACAGAAATATGATTGACTTTTGTGTGCTGACTTTGTACCCTGTGACCTTGCTAAACTCACTTATTAGTTCTAGGAGGGTTTTTTAAAATATATTTTCTGGGATTTCCTACATACATAATCACGTTGACTACAAGTATAAGTAGTTTTATTTCTTCCTTTCTAGTTTGTATATCTTTTATTTCTTTTCTTTGCCTCATTGCACTGACGAAGACCACCAGAACTATGTTGGAGAAGAGTGGTAAATGCAAATTTCTTTGCCTCCTCAACCTTAAAGGGAAAACATTCAGACACTTTTGATAAGCCTGCCACTTTCAATGTACCAGTCTGTGTAAGAGGAACCAGTAAACAGCTGTCTCTTTTTTCCTGGGTGAGAGGTTTTTAGCTGTCTACAAACCAGGGCTGTTATAGTTGATATAATTCCCATCCCTTTGAGACAACACCCTATCTCTCTAGCCCTCTCTGGGGCAAAGAGGAGAATCCTCTCAAGTGATCAAAAACCCAAAAGTGGCTACTGACTGCTACAAACTACATCTATCTTGAGGACAAGCATGTACACATTGAAAAGAGCCTTCTGCTCTGGGATATTTGTTTTAACCTATGATTTGAGTTCATATTCTCTTTCCTAAACTAAACTAAACATTTTCTTTCTTTTCAAATGCCCTGAGTTAAATATTACTTAATTCTTTTGAACCATCCAGATGGTCTAGAGATAATGTAAATGATAATAGAGTGTCTAAGTAAGCCACAAAAAATAATTCTGAACAAATATCAACACATATGCATAGAATACATGAGATGCATATTTATACGTACATGCTATGTTATATACATATATTCATATTAAATGCATGGTGTGCATATATAGTATATGAACGTACATAATTATATAAACTCCTCTTAAAACCTAGAGGCAATTAATAGTGCTTAATACTAATAGGTCTCTCAATTGGAGCACAAGAATAATAAGGACATTTTGAATGAACAAATAAAGCATATAATAATAATGACTCTCCACCCCCATCCCAGGATTGTATTAAAGACTCAGTAGATAATAGGTATAAAGAGTTTTTAAATCCTTAGAGAAAGTTTTGTGTAAATAATTTTTTGTATTTGCATACCCCATATGTATGCTAATAACAAAGTTTTTCTGGAGATGATTTCCTGCCTGGGGCACTACGTTTTAAAGGTCATATCGAGTTATGTTTATCTTGTGAGAAAATAAAGCAACACTGATGTATCAAGAAGAATACCATGCAAGCTCAAAAATAAAGTCAGAAAAGAAAAAAATGATGCATTATTTTAATAATGTTTTACATTCTTCTTGCACATTTCACCATAAAGATCAATAAAATGTTCCAACTGTTAATAAATGCAGGAATTATTTAACCTCCTGTCTTAACAAATTGTCCCAGGAAGGGAAGACAATACCTGTATTTATACCCACCCAGCCACACAGTTCAATGATTTAGGATAGCAAGTCAAAAATCTCATGAAAAATCACAGCCATGTAATTTTTCACACATCATATCAATCAGGGCCTGAGTCAAGAGGAGACTGACCCAAGATAGTAACCAACATCCGCATACTAAGTTTTTTGCATCTTGAAATATGCGTCTGGTTTTTAACAAATAAAAATAAAATCTACAAGAATTGTTCATTGTTGTTTTCGTAAATTTTTAAAATAGTGATCTTATCGCAAATATCTCAAAATTATTGACAAAAAGGTAGAAAGGAGAGAATTGAGATGTTTTCCATAGTTAGCCTAACTTTTTTGAGGTGGGGAGTGATGAGATTTTTCCATGAGATCTCCTAGCCCATGGAGAATGTGAGTCTTACACAGTCTATCTATTACAAAGTTTTCCATCCTCAGTGAAATAACAACCACCTTCAGGCGTGTTGTTGCTAGGTTACTATTAAACAGAATTACTGTAGTGTAATATATTCATAAAGGAAGAGTCGGGAAATAAGAAAATAATTATAATAACTTTGTCATGTTTATTCAACTTGATACATTAATACATATCCAGAGGCATTATTCTAGGGGGAAGGAAGAAAGATAGATTTATTTCCCATTTTGAATATTCTTAGTGATTCATTGAATATATCCCAAACACCTTGAAAGTATTTCAGTTAAAAAGGATACTTAATCCACAAGTCTAGCTTCCTAGATTTCTCTTAATCAATACTGCAGCTGATTGGTACAAATGTTAACATTCGAGAGAGGAAAATTACAAATGTTATCTTTAGAGAGGACCCCTTAAGTTATATACATTCTAGCCTACAACCATTAAAAAGAAGTGTAAAGTATCTCAGTTTAGGGATTATATGGATTATTATTGAAGCATTCCATCAAATAATGCTTCTTCTGTAAATGGCTCAGTGTAGTTAATACTTTTACTTGCCCTTGTTATACAAACCAGTGATTGTTTATGTATTACAATCACTAGACAAGATTTTAAACATGGGATGCCCAAGCCAGAAACTTGTAGATGGGGCCTGGCATCAATATCTTAAAAGCTCCACTGGTCAAATTCCTGAGCAATCGGAGTAGAGTCTATGGGTCTGCAGACCCTCAAATAGCACATTCTCCCTTCAGATGGTTTCAAAATGAAAAGACAGAGGGGCATATACTTTTAGAACTGTGATTGGTTGCGTTAATATTAGTAGAGTATAAAAATCACAATATATAGTTTACACCCAAGAGGAAAACTTTTAACTGAATTTATTTCTTGCACCAGTCCTCTCCATGCTTTCTCCTTCACACTCCAGAAATTGTATGGCTTTAGAGAAAATAAAGAGATAGAATGAGCAACTAGCTCCATCTGTAAATTTTTAAAAATAAAGCTAGAACCAAAAATTTGCACCTCTAACGTGTGAGTTTGGGATTTGGACATTTTTGCAAGTGAGGGGTAAAAAATAAAACCTGCCAGGAAATGGAAAATAGAATTTTTTTCCGCATACCACTTTATGAAAGTGACTGTAAAATGTGCAAAATCACCATTGACATTCAGGCAATCGCTGAAAAATAGGTTTGAGTAGGATGGAGGATTAAATATGAGCTGAACTACGTGAATTATGCATGACCAAAAAAGAATCGAAAAGTGTATGGAGCATGCTGATTTTTTAAAATTCTCTTTTCCTATATTGATGGTTCAAAGAGCAATGTTTTCAAAATTTTTTCTCCACTTCACAATAATAGGTTTTATTTCTTGTTGCTTCATCACAGACACTCAGGTAACTAGCAACAGGTATTGATATCCTTCGATTTAGGAAATTTCAGAAAAGTGGAGATCTAGTAGAATTTTCAACATTTGAAAGAGAAATCCTTTTGAATTCCTACTTTTGCCATCTTTCAAAAAAATTTTTTTAATTGAAGTGTAATTGACATTCAATATCTTATTAGTTTCAGGTGTACATTATAGTGATTCAATATTTACATACATTATGAAATGATCACCATGATAAGTCTAGCTACCATCTGAAGGAAACCGTCAACAAAATGAAAGGGCAACCTACTGAATGGGAGAAGATATTTGCAAATCATACATTTGACATGGGGTTAATATCCAAAGTATACAAAAAACTTATACAACTAAATATCAATAAAACAAACAACTGGATTAAAAAGTGGACAGAGGACTTGAATAGATATTTTTTCCAGGAAGACAAAAGATGGCCAACAGGCACGTGAAAAGATGCTCAATTAGTCATTAATCATCAGGGAAATGCAAATCAAAACCACCGTGAGATATCAACTTATGCCTGTCAGAATGGCTATTATCAAAAAGATAAGAAATAACCAGTGTTGGTGAGGATGTGGAGAAAAGGGAAACATACGCACCGTTAGTGGGAATGTAAATTGGCATAGCCACCCTGGAAAACAGTATGGAGGTTCCTCAGAAAATTAAAAATAGAACTACCATGTGATCCAGCAGTTCCGCTTCTGGGTATTTATTGGAAGAAAACAAAAACATCCTTCAAATTTTTTACCTTTGGGCTGAAACCCAGTAAGCTAAAGACCAAGCTTTTCCTGTAATTCTTAGATGGGAACAACCAGCCTGCTGCCTCTCTCTGCCTTTACTCTCCACTGTCAGCCTCAGGCAGACCAGCTGCCCGGGGAGTGGGGCAGAATGGGTTGGGGCCTCTAAGGGCAGTCTATGATTCCTCCAACCCTCAGGCAAAGGCTCCAAATTTTATAATTGAGGCCCAGCCTTGCCACTTTGTTCTTGCATGTTTTTGAGTGTTTCCCAAATCTGAGATAGAATTTTAGCATAAATCAATGAATGAGGAACTTGTGAAAATGAGTATTCTTGATTGGCAACAGTTCCTACAGGGAGTCCTCTATGCTTCAGTGTGTCTTCAGCATTGAATTTTCATATCTGTGTAAATGCACAGCAAAACCTGGAAGGATAATGTACCCAACTGATAACAACCATTATTTCTAGGAAAGGAAGTGGGATTGAGGTTGGTGGTCAAAGTAATTTTAACTTATCTGAAAATATTATAATTTTATATAATTAATTTATAATTTTAAATGTATATAATTTAATTTTATATCAATTAGTTAATATGAATTTAACATTTAATAGAACAAAAATTTCTATAGAATATGCTGTAAAATAACACTCTCGTGCTAGAGATCTTACCATTGTAAAGGAGGTCCCTTCTCTTTGGGAATGGGAATATATCCAAATGTTTTATGATTGATTCGAGTCAGAGTTGTATTTATTCTGTTGCCTACCTCCCAAATACCTAGATATTGAATTATACATTTTATAAAGTTGTTAATCAACTGAGGGAAGGGGGAAGGGAGGGTAAAAATATGATGTGTGATCCTCAGCTCTCCATTTCTGTGCTCAAGGTAGAGATTGAACGTATTTTCAAAATCCTTCTCGAAACAGTGCTCCAGAAGGCCACTATTCATATATAAGTGTTGGCCCATACTACACTATAAAGTCTTCTCTGGCAGTCAGGGTTTTTAATGAAGCAGACACTAAAACTCTGTGCTGGGTCTTCGTACCGTGAAGGTGTATCTGAATAGCTTGGGGAACTTTCCAACATATGGAAAGTTCCAAGTTTCAATACTAGAAAGTTTAATTTTGTATAAATATGATTGGACCTTAACGTGCACATGTAGAAAACAAAACCTCCAGCTAATTCTGATGAATTGGTTATGAATTGCAGTGTAATATAATTACCGTTATAAATTTATAAATATTGATGGTAGTGTAGGTCTATTACATGTAACTTTGTATGACGTGGGTTATAGTTCCAATCGTAGAATTTATTAGCCTCATGACCTTGGGCGGTCATGTAGTTGCCCCAAGGTTTAGCTTTTCCATTGACAAAATGGGATTACTAACATATTGCCCCCATTTCTCCTAGTGGTTTCAACTCACAAGTATCACTGGCTTGGCCATATGCTCTCTGTGGGACCGTGGATGAATCACTTCACCTCTGTGTCCTCCATATCTTCATCTTAAAAATTGGGATTGTGTTACTAGATCAGTGGTTCTCAATCTCCTTTCTAGATCAGAGCCCTCAGGGACAAAGTAGCCTCAAGGGAGGTGGGGTGAGTGGGGAGAAAGCAGGTAACATGCAACAAGGTCCATATTCCTCTTTCCTTGCTTCAGCCACAGCATCTTATGTTCGCATATTGGATTTTTGTGTGAGATTCTTTCACAGCCAAATATATTTTAAAGCACCAAACCAGATGAACTCTGAGGTCACTTCCAGCTCAAATTTCTTTAAATCTAATTCATGGGATTGTTGGGCTCAAATTAGATAATGGATGTTAGTGTTTTTTGTAAAATGAAAAGCTATCAAGCTGAGTTGGCCTTGGAAGCATAGGCTTAAATTTTCTCTGCTTGCAAAGTGGACTAACATCCATTCTCTTTTATTGTCAGTCTTGGCTTGATTTCCCTTGCCCTTGTACCCTTACGCTGCTCATAAAAGAACCCACAATTTCCTGATCACACCCTTTCACCAGACACTTTGCTCCTGACCAAATGCTGACCTCAGCCAATTTCAGCTGAGGTAGAACATATATTTATAGCAACCCCGCTTCCTCCCCTTTTCCATCTGGCAGATCATAGAAAACAACCAGTGCCTATGCTGGGAATATGGATGTCCAGGGAAGATTGCTGGGTCCCCCTATTAACCATCCTGACCTCTGCACAAAATTGAGTCTATGGCAGTCAGTCCTGCCTTGAACAATATAGCTGAGTGAGCAGTTTTGTCTTGGCAATAGGGTCTCTTCAGGGTCTTGCTCAGCTCACCCTTCTCATGAGCCCTATTCACATACCCGTAATGCCTCATCTATGAAGGTTCTCAAAATGAAAACGCCAGATTTTGAATCTAGTCATTCTGTATCGATAATGGTGAAGACTTCATTTCATACGTGTGAATTAGGAATGACTCGTGAAGATTCAGTTCAGCAAGTCTTTAATTTATAATGTGGCTACTATGTGTCAGGCTCACAGGTTACTTAAATGGATAGACAGAGTGATTGATCTTGATGAGCATAGAAACTCGAGGGAGAGCCAGCCATATAAGCAGTTACTGTCAATGCAACACAGTAAGTAGAAAGATAAGGGTCTATGTGGTGTGTTATGGAGTGCAGGACATCCTTAGCTAAATTTGGATGTTTTAGGTAAGTTTCATGGAAACACACATGTTTATTCATGAAAACTAAATAAGAGTTAGCCAAATAAAGAAAGTTAGAACGGATTTTCCCAATTGAGGGAACAGCATCAACTATAAAGCAGGCAAAACCACAATCAGTTTGTTATGACTAAAGCATAATATGTGAAGTCTGTGCAGAATGACTGGGAACTTAGTTGAAGAATGAGAATGTGTCTTGGAAGGAGTTTATGCTAATGTTAAATAAAGCATTTGGACTTTATTCTGCAAGTTATGAGCAAACCCTTGAAATGTCTTAAGACGAGAAATGATCTACCTCCACAAATTCTGCTTATTTCTACATATGTCTTGAAAATGGTTTGTTTGGGTAAACCTCTGCTTCTAATTTGCTATTTACATTTGCACATCAAGAGATTTTTTATGGAGAAACACATGTAAATTATATGAGACCAGTGCTATAAATGCCAGTACTCTGAAAACATTTTGCAAATACTACCGTGGAATATTTTAAAGCATATACGTTTATACTGAAATCCAGATTCCTACATGTTAACCTCTTTCTAAGTGTTTGCGATGATTCCATCACTTGGCAAACGTATAGTTCATTTACTGAGGCTTACATCCACTGACACTGGCTTAACAAGGCACTAGAGGCTTTAGTTTACATTTCTCCCTAAAATGCTGTTAGAATTATGCAGATCTGTTCCTGACGCTGCCATCGCTCTCCCTAATTATTTTTTGCACACTCAATTGAGTGTTTTGATTCATTTTCTAAAACATATTCTCTGACTTTAAAGTGTTTTGAGATCCCTTTACAGATCTGCAATATTTCTCCTGCAACTAGATTTTAAAACGTGTCAGTTGGCTACCTTTTATGAGGTGGTTAGGGAGTTTTTGATCTTCTGCATTTGTAGGTTGAATTGGTGGCATCCTCAATATCTTCTTAAGTGTATTAGAAGAAGAGCAAAAATAGTTTTGTAGAATCAATTTTTCATAATCTAGAAAAATCGAAGGTACACGTACCCTAGGGTGCAACAATTCTGCTCCTAGGATATCCCTGAGATTCCTCTCGCAAAACGGTACCAGGAGAGACATACAAGTATGTTCACAGAAGCGTTATTTGTAATAAAGCAAAATTGGACAGCCTAAATGTCTATCAATAATAGACCTGATAAATACAAAAATTGAGATGTACCCATGCAATGGGATACTATATAGTGATTAAAATGAATACAACATAACTATATGCTTTAACATCAGCATATCTGACAAACAATATTAAAAGAAGCAGATCACAAAATATATTTACAGGATGATTCCAGTTATATAATTTTTTTCAGTTATATAAAATTTTAAAAGAAGCAAAATTAAGCATTTTTTAAGGATATATACATACATAATAAAACTATAAATTAAAGCAGGAGAATGGTTCTCACAAAGGTCAGGACATTGATGGTCTCTATTCCAGAGACAGCGTGATGTGCACAGGAGGTGTATATGCAATGGACAATATTCCATCTCTTAAAATAGGTGGTAGACACATGAGTGATTTCCAATTAGTTTTTATGCTTTACAATTATCCTTTAAATTGTCTGCATGTTGAAAGCATCATTCTACATGCAAGGGATTTTTCTAATACACATAATTTTTTTTAAAGATAGAACTAGAAAGACTTTGTAATAGAAATGTTATTTATGTAAGCATCGGAAAACAGGGCTTTGGAATTATGGAGAAGGGGAGGAAGGGTGACATGGGTGAAGTGCTGTACAAATTGCTACTACTCATTTAGGCTATGCTTGTTATAAAATATGGGATGAGTAATCAGAATCTCTGTGTAAATGAAGCTCTTATATAATTAACGTGTGTGTTTTGGGGTTCAGCAGAGAGGTAACACATGCATGAACATGAGCTGTGGTGAACATTAGTTCCTGGAGATGATTGTGGGTAACTGAAGCAAAAGACTAAAATCAACAAAATCAGTTGTTTTTGTAAAAATATCTGCCTGTTGTAGGAGGGTCTAAAAATGCGCCTGTGATGAAGTAACACCTACTTAACAAAGGCAGCATTGAAAGATGTGATGGACATGAGTGCATTTGAAGATCATAAGCCCTAAAATGTATTAATAATCTAAAAGCATATGTTATGCCAATATTTATTACATAAAAGCAAGGGTGGTTAGATAGCATTATGAGAACAAATGAGATAAATATTATGATACAGAGAGTGCAGAACTTCCTTGAGAAAAAGTCCGCAATGAAGCCAATAGAGGAAAACAAAGTATGCTCAGACTGTTAGAGTTTAGACATAGAAATAATAGGAAATATACGTTGCTCCAGCAGGATCCAAAATTCTTACATTCCCATGGCTGCAAAAGACTCAGGACCAGGAGCAATTCAGAGCTCACAAATCTTTAATGTTGTCAAGGATCAGAGAAAAAGCAGTGGTAGGAAATGTAATTAACTGAAGAGAGCCCACATCACATACAGGTACTCAGAATCAAATTTCAAAAAGGAGTAATACGATATGCCTCCTGAATTCAGCCTTCAGGCCACCAGCCTGTGACTCTTGATGGCCAGTTGACTTGGCCATCAAGAGACAAAGGGAACTGCTTGCCATCATATAACCAAGAAATGGCATAAAAATATATAAGTCTTGGTCTCCATCCTTATCATTCAGCACTCTTTCAATTACTGTAGCACATTCCTTTTCTAAGTATTATGTTCTCAACTGAGAGTGGTAGGGAGTTGGAGCTGATAGAGTGGTTTCTATTGTCCATCCCTGAGTTTGGTGGAATTTAGACTTTCCATTTTAAAAGTATTATCCGTTCATTTTGAAGGCACACAAACCTAAATTAACATACAGGTGTGGATTTTTAAATCTCCTGAAATAAATGAGGTCATTGTATTCAGCACGTTCTTGACGTTTTAATGAAGCATACTAACAAAAATTATGTTCCAAAGTCATTACGCTGAGCTATTATTCTCTATTATACTAGAACATCACTGGATCTGAAGGAAAAACTCCTAATAAAATTATTTTATGGTAATATTATCAATAATGACATAATTATAGTGACATTAATGACAATATGAGGGACTTCATTCTACAATATCACTACATGGTCGAACAAGTAGAGTGTAAACAAGAAGCCATCATTTGTAGTTCATGAGCAATTCTCTGCTTAATTTTTCATGCTGTAATTTGCAGTAAAAATGACAATATGGAGACCCATCTTTACTTGATAAGAGGAAAGCTGTACTTTCCTTATTATCTGTCACTGAAACTATCCATTCCAGGCCATTCGAATTTCCCACTCTCCCAACTTTTTGATAAGACAGTAAAGATATTAAAGTAAACTTGGACCCACTTTAAATAAATTAATGTTGTCTTTCAATATTGCTGTCCCCCAATTATTCCATTATTATTATTATTATTATTAAATAGATCACCTGAAGGTGGCAGATGTAGTGACTCCAGAACTGAAGAGAGTTTAAACTGTGAAGCACTTGATCTTCGACTACTCAATCAATCAAGTCAAGTGACTGGTTTTAGTTTTAAGGATATTCTCCACTAAAATCTAAGGTAGAAGAAGCATTCTTTGCTTCCCCACTTACCAGCTGAAGGGCTTTTAAAATGGCACCTAAATTCTCTGAAGCTTACTTGAAGGATCTATAACACAGGAAATTCCTAATGGAAGAAGAATGGCACTGTGAAAGCCCAAAGGAAATTACGCAGGGAAGATCGGCTGGCCACGTGGACTTTTCCACGGTCATGCACTCAGTTGATTAAGCTTAGATCCCATCTTTCCAAAGTCCCGGAGTTGATCAAGGATAATAATTTACACTAGCAAAACTCTCAAGTCCTGGATCATTTAAGACCGTTCACGACAATTTTATATTATGGGAGAGAAATAGTTTCCTGTGTACAGTATAACTCCCACAGAGTCTATGTCAACAGTGTGAGCAGCACTATTTATGCTATTTAAATGGAGAGTTGTACTATATGGTGAGCAAAACTTGCCATGGGTTTGTTCATCTTATTGTTGCCAAATAGTATGCAGAAGCCTACTAGGATATTGTGCTCTCTAATATGTATGTTCAGTCCGAAAAGCCATCTCTCATTTGATGGACATCTTCTGGCTACACAAAGACTGAACAAAAGCTTTGTAATGACTGCTTTTCTACACTTGGTCAATCTCAGCTCTTAGAGCGCCCCCAGTAGTATTCTTTGTAAAAGAAGAATGTATTGCCTACTTTTAAATATACTAACAATTTCGAAAATATACAAAAGTAGAGAGAATAGTAATAATAAACTCTTATGCACCCATCACCAGCATACACAAATAATAACATACAGCTGATCTTGTTCATCTATAATCTCTTCTACCCTTTTCTCTCTTTTAATAACCAGAACAAACTTATGAGTTAAGGTCCATCATTATCTCACTTTTACAAAGCATTTTACAATGTTTCCAAAGATTAAATAATATAGCAGAGTTCACATCTCATAAGCGCCAGACCCGGGGATCAAAGACAGTTTTGTCTATTCCCGAATCTTTTCTCTGGCCTGCTTTTGTGTGCTCCACGAAACTTAGTGGAGTCTAGAGCCACATGAATTGCCGTTATCAGTCATAGCACTGCCATAAAATAGATGGCACTCTTAAATTGGGTGATTTGAAAAAAGGTTAATAAAATGACTATTTACAAAAGTTTAATGAAGTTCCAGGAGTTAGTAAAATCAGGAGGAAGTGTCACTAACCCTAGGCCCAAACAGGCAAAAGGAATGAGTGGTTATAGGAACTCAGATTTAGAAATGGCTGTGTGTACAGAATTGCTTGACAGGAGTCCCTTCATTTAAGGGACACAGCCAATGTGGATGAGTCCACAGAGAAAGGCCAAGGCTATCTCACACTCTCTTCCTTTATTTCCTTGCTTCTCAACTGGCCGAATCCAATCAAATGACAGAGATCAGGGTAGCCTATTGATGTAGCCCACAGAGGTCAGCCTCCCACTGCACAGAACTGGGTGAAAATGGTGGATTTGGAGGGAACAAAAGACGACATCCAGCACAATTGTCTATCCATAGGCAGGGAAGATAATGGTGTATTATTTTGACATAATGACCTTATTCTTATCAGAAATTTAGAAACCTTGGTGAAGAATAAAAATGATACTTACCTTTCATTAGAAAATCCTACATTACTTATTATGTTGGTAACGCAGATAGAAATTTTTCAAGAATTTCTAATAATCATTAAATCAAAATCTGATAGTTTCAAAATCATGTTTGCACACAATACTTAAAGCAGCATGTAAGTATCTACAGAGTATGCAACACATTATATGTACTTAATGAATGTTTGTTGAATACATGCTGATATGGGAATAGCCCAGTTGGGTTTGAAAGACCATGCTCATGATATTAGGAAGGAACAAAAGCAGAATATAACAGCCTTGTTCCTTTCTGATTTCATTGGTGAGCCAGTGGTAAATAGTTATTACAGTGGTCACAGCCCTAGCTGCACTTCAGAATTCCTGGGGGAGCTTTAGAAACATGAAGATGTTTAAATCCACCCAGGGCTACACCTACTCAGTCAGAATCACCAGAGAGAGGGTCTGGCATATGCACTTATTAAAGCCTCAGAGGTGGTTATCAAGCATAACCTGGGTGAAAAGGCCCTGATTTGTCTTCAAACTCTTGAAAACACATACATGATATATCTAAAAGTTTGAATGTGGAATGAGGAAAGAGGAAATCCAAGATGACTTTGCTGGAATGTTATCTCCTTGAAGGCAGAGATCTCTGTCTCTTGTTCACTGATATATTGTGAATGCTTAGAACAGTGCCCGCCATAGTGTAGTCGGTATCTGATAATAATTTGTTGAGTAAATGAATGATTTAATTCCAAAATGAGAAAATGCACACAAAGAATTTAGCACAGTGACCACCAAATTATGGCATGATAACAATTAATCTTTTATTCTCCTATTAATTGGTTACACATCTATCTGCTTTTATTAGCAAATTATCCAGGCTCTCCCTTTTGGCATTTCTCAGTCTAGTGATATATCCAAACACAAGGCAAGCAGAGAGAAATAAAGAATTACATAAACTGCCATTAATTCTCACAGTTGTACTGTCGCTTGGAAAGACAGCCCTTCACAGTCAATAGAATGCATACCATTTGTCTATATCTGGGTAATATGCTTGCTAGTCTAAATTTATGCACTATCCATAAAGATTTCTCTTATCTATTTCCTGTATCGCATATTCTTATGCCTGTCAAAGCTTTAAATACGCCAGGATGGCCAGGTCACAAGGAGTATTAATGCTTCAGCTTTTAAGAGTCCTTCCTCACAAAAGGTTAGGGCACTGTGTGTCTCTAAGGCACCAGTTAGAATGCTCATTTCCCATCTTTTTTCCACTTGCCTAGCAAGTTCTTAACAAAGGTTAATTTGGATCCCTCCTACCTCTCTCCTCTCCCCTCTTACAAAGAGCCCTCTTTTCACATTTTGCAGAGGCAAACATAATTTGGAATCTCTACTGTTGCCATTACCCAATAATATGAGTCTCTAACACATACTGGAAAGTATTATTTATTGAATGCTATCTACACATCAGACATTAGATATCCCAAAGTAGTGTTTTTGAAAACATATTCTGTCCATCACTATTTTGAAAAGCTTTAATTTGTGCTCAGTGTCCAAAAGATTCCCTGATCCACATACCATATGATTCTATTTATATGAGATGGCCAGAAGGAGCAAATCTATAGAGACAGAAAGTAGATTAGTGGTTGCCAGGGAAGATGGGGCATTGGGAGTGGAATGACAGCTAAGAGTTGTGAAGTTTCTTTTTGGGATAATGGAAATGTTATAACATCAATTGTGGTGATGGTTGCACATCTGTGAATATATTAAAAGCCAGTGAATTTAAATCAGTTAATTGTGTGACATGTGAATTATATCTCAACAATGGTGTTTAAAAAATAAGGGATTCCCTGATAAGCAAGCTTGGAAGCACTCATTACTAAAACATTGGCATGATAAATGTTCTGAGATATACTACAGTGAAATATCAACAATTAAAATATAGTTAAACTTATTCACACAAGGTAGACTTCTTATTTGTTTGTTTGTTTTGCCTTACTATATTTGGGAAGTACACTTGTTTGACAAGAACTCATTTAATCTACACGACAGTCTTCATGAAAGAAGTTATTCCTATTTTAGCAAATGAAAGAACTGAAACTCAGAGAGGTTAATAAATTTGTCCAAGTACCACAGATAATAACCAATGAAGATAAGGAGTGAACCCAGGTTCCCACACACATCTATGTGATTGAATGCTAAGCAGACATTAAAAATATGATGCAATTCTATATATACTGATGTGGAGAGAGCATTGCAACAAATCTTAAGGGAAAAGTAGGCAGTAATATTGCTTACGTAGTATATATTTTGTAAAAAAGATATATTTACATGTGTAAATGTCTCTGTGTATTTGTGTGTATGTATAAGAATATACATTAAAAAGGTGATAGTGTCACAGACTGATAAAAAATACATTTTCAAGTTATGAGTATATTTTACTTTTTCAACAAAACACATATTATTGTAAACAAAAAATGAGGATAAACAATCCTCTCCTCCTACTTCTTACACCCTTTTCCTATTTCCTATAAAGACAAAAGGCATCTTGAAAAGGTTTTATAGGATAAAGGTATAGCTAGGAATTCCAAATGTTCTTTTTTAGGAATATGGGAATTTTGAATTTCCAAACAAATATCTCAGATTGACTCTGATTTTGATATTTTTGTTTTTAACCTTAAAATTCTGCTTCTACCCTCACAGATATAATGAAATCTAGAATATTCACTTTCTCTTTATAGTTGATAAATTGCTGCAATGTGAAAAGCACAAAGAAAATTAGAGTCAGAAAGGCCGTGAGAGATAAATGAGTCAAGCCCCTTCCTTTTAGAGATGAGGAAGAGAGAAGTGCAGAGCAGTTGAGTCATTTGTTCAGCCCCACAGTTTGTTGGAGAGAGTGAAAGTTAATCTTTCCTTCTCTCCATTCCCACTCCAGTCCACTTTCTGCTAAATGACATTATGTCCCCAAGAAAACTTGATATGCTGTATGGTCCCACAGTAATTAAAAACGTTCAAATTTCTTCTTTACGTAGACAAAAGCTGTCAGATGGTACCCAGCAGGTATCTCAAGACCAAAGCTTTCAGAGCTGCAAGAATGAATGTTTTTAGCTGTCCCTCTATCCCAATAAACAACAGAAAAAATGTCCTCAATATTGGCTCTGTGGCAGGACATGCCACGCTAATGTAGTGTCACATTGTGCCTGCCAAGGAGGCTCCCTTTCCAATTCTGGCCAATGGTTGATATGCTTTGGAGTTGGGTTGCATAAAACTCTGTGCTATAAATTGTTGCCCCCATGGGAGTTTCCACCGTGTAATTCTGTGATTGGTTTTGTCCTTCATCAGGGAAATGCAGGAAGCTCAGGAAACCTGAAGAGTATAATGCCTAAGAGTTCAGGAATTTTACTTTTTGCATTATATCAGTTAATTAAAGAAGCAGAACTGCTAGAGTAGATAGATAGATTAGATAGATAGATAGATAGATAGATAGATAGATAGATAGATAGACAGACAGACAGGTAGATAGTTTTTTCAAAAGAAACCTGATTTTTTGGAACTGATCTGACATTCATAGCTAAGCCTCAATGTTATTAGAAACTGATCTGATGCTTACAATTAAATCATATTGTTCTCTTGTTGGACATAAACAATCTCACAGAACATCTACCTCAAACAAGGTCACTGTGTAACACAAAATACCAAACATGCCCCTCTCATTCAATGAATGACTAATACTTCTTTACCAAGGACAGCTTAATCTCTGTTTTCATATGCCCTCCCTATGGATAGGATTAAAATATCCAATCATAGAATTGCCTCTGCTTTCCAAAAACACCCAATTTAGATCAAACCTCTGCTTCCTGAGACCCTCCCCAAAATTACTCAACCAAAACCCAAATTTTTTAACAGATATTTCTAATATCTTCTTACTGAGCTTTCTCTATGGTTTATATTCTCCCTCACAACAATGAGTAATAAACACAACTTCTTCAGCTTCAGGTGTTCCTATGATCTTTGACTGAAGAGCATTGACTATAATATATTATATTATATATTGTATTATCTATCCAGATGATAATTCATCCAGATGGATGGATAGATAGACAAATGGATTTATTTTTGTTGCAGGGATTTGACCTTGCACAATTGTGAAAGCTGGTTTAACAGTCTCTGTAATGCTGTTGTATACCCATCTGCTGCTGGATCCTGAAGTGCACAGTGTGGGCAGTTGGGAAAGGAAGATGAATATAAAGTGGATAAGAGCAAGAATAAGCTGGATCATTGGAGAAAGCAATATGAACTCATGTCTACATATAGAAATATTTGCAGATATGTCTACATACACTGGTTAGTACACACACATATCTTCTGGCTCCATCAGCTGTATGGGCCAAGAAGCAAAAACACCCCAGTAGCAATGAGGACACTTAGTGCCCAGATCTTGGGCTCTAATTCCATGCTCCAATAAAAGGAACCAGAACTCCTTGGAAAATGGTTGATTCTAGGACTGGGGCAGGAAATATACAATATGAGCCTGAAGCATCTTATAGTGCCAGAAAGCAAGAAAGAGCTCAAAAATAATCACTACGATGGGGATACGTCAGAGAGATGCAGGAGCCAACTAAAAGAGCTCCTAATGGCTAACACTGGAGTAATCTGAGTAACAAAATAACGTAGTGTTGGATTATGACTCAAAGAATAAAATAAATGTTCATTAGTCCATAGTGAAGCAAGTAAATGATTAAAGAAAAAATAATTAATGGGGGAAAATTGTTAGAGCTCTTACACAGAAAGATTCCAAATAATAGGTCTAGATATTCTGCCTTTAAAGAGGTAGAGCATAGCTCCCCACTCCTAGGTGTGAGTGGAGGGTAGTGCTTTCTTCCAAAGAACATGGTATAGAAGGGGGAAGAGAAAAGAATAACTTTACCATGTACAAACCTGACAAATACTATCCCAAGCCGGGTAATCAAAGCTAACATCAATAGTGATAAGTCGTATTGATAGCATGTACCCTTGAAATTATGCGATGAGAATGCTAGTTTACCCCTGTGTTCTTCTCCCCCCAAACTCATTAGTATAATTATGAAGAAAAAAGTCAGAAAATCCCAATAGAAGAACATCCTACAAAATATTGCACCGGTAATTCTCAAAACTGTCAGAGTTATCAAAAATGAGAAAAATCTGAGGAACTATTACAACCAAGAGGAGCAGAAGCAGTTATGACTACCAAAGGTATTGTGGCATTCTGGATGGGATCATGAAACAAAAAAAAGAACGTTAGGTAAAAAGTGAAGGAATCTGAATAAAGTACAGATTGCAGTTGATAATATAATGTATCAACATTGGTTTAGTAATTGTAACAAATGTAAGTTGTTAATAATAAGGAAAATGGGGCATGGGGTACGTAGAAATCCTGACTATCTTCAAAATAATTTTTCAAATCTAAAATTGTTCTAAAATTAGAAGTTTATTAAAAAAAAAAAAAACAGTTGGAACCCCCAAGCATGAATCCAGAAAGATAGGCTGAGATTTGTGTCAGTTCTTGTTGCCTTGGACCTTGATGGCATGTGTGTTCATGTCATGTGTGTTTAGTTCTTCGCCATGGAGCTAAACACACACATTCAGGAATCAGAGAAGCTGAAGGAGGATCCTGAGGAGGTTGTGGTGGTCGCAGGCCCTTTTGCTGCTACGTGTCAATGAAGTGAGCCAGTAGATAACTGACAACATGTGTGAGCGACAATATGGCTGCTGCTTCACTTCTGCCCTCCAAATCTCACACAGGAATCTCACCTGTCTATAGTCCACCCTAAACAAAAGCACATGAGGAAGGACTTCTGGAGAACATAGTTTAGTGTAGCCAAGTTGACACATTACAAAGCCACCACCCACATGTACATGGACATCCTAACCCTTGTTCAATGGGGCAGAGATGCCACCTTACAAACTAAATATAACCCCAAGAAAGGCAGAGCTGACTTAAATGCACATTAAAGTATTTATTATAAATGTTCATCATTTTTTTGGAACAGATTTTGATAGAAAAAGGGCAGCTAGAGACAATGTGAATTTAAGTCCCTGAGAGAGAGCAGGAGGGAAGCAGGAAACAGAACTAGAAAATGAGCATGAGAGAAGACAGGCTTCGGCCTGATGCCAAGGCCCAGCGCTAATCCAAAACCAAAGAAAACTCTCTTCTCGTGGATAACCTTGTTTATTTGAACCTAATAAATATTGATGTTTTTATTTGTTAGGGCTCTCAGTCAAGTATGACCATTATGTTTTAATAGTGAACATAAAATTTGATGGTAACTTGGCTATTTTCCAAAGGCAATTCACAAATAGGAATTCATTTATTTGATTCCATTAAAACAAGTGTTAAATTTTAATTTTACATCTTAACTCAAAAATATAACACCTAGCCTAAAGTCACTTCTTTCCTGCCTTCTTTGTCATTGAGACTACAGGAGTTTATTGACACCTTAAGCTGTGGTCTTCTCAGATTTTCAGAGACTACTCTCTCAACTAGACTGTACAATTTTTTTTTTTGAGGAAGATTAGCCCTGAGCTAACATCTGTTGCCAATCCTCCTCTTTTTTTGCTGAGGAAGATTGGCCCTGGGCTAACAGCCATGCCCATCTTCCTCTACTTTATATGGGACACCGCCACAGCATGGCTTTGATGAGTGGTGCGTCGGTCTGCACCCAGGATCCGAACCTGCGAACCCCAGGCCGCTGAAACGGAGCGTGCAAACTTAACTGCTACGCCACTGGGCCAGCCCCTAGACTGTACAATTTTTGAGACAAGGAATCACATGTATCTTTTTATAATCACTCTATCCTCAGCAACTTGCAGAGTGTCCAGCACATAATAGGGTCCAATAAATACTTGTTGAATGAATGATTTAATAGTGTTGGTAAATTTGCAAATAAAAAATTTAGTATTATAACAACAGCATGGTTTAATGGAAAGATCATGAGTTTCAGAATCAGACGACTCTACCACTTGGGCCTCGGACAAGTTATTTAACATTTAACTGAAAATACATATAATCTACATGCTGATGACTCATAGTATTATACTTTTAGCCCAAACTACTTCTCTGAATTACAGTTCTGCGCATCCAGTTGCCTGCTTGACATCTCCATTTGGACATCTAGTAGACTTGGCAGACTCAACATGTCCAAAATTAAGCTCTACATGAGTTCCTCCTCTATAAAAATAGCGTTTTATGCACTGTTCCCCATTCATTAACGCCAACCCAATTCTTCTAATTTCTTATGCCAAATATTTGATGTCATCTTTAATCTCTCATTTTTTCTCAAATTCTACAATTCGTTCATCGGCAAATTTTGTCATCTCTATTTCCAAAATATGTGTTTATTATTTGACCACTTCCCACCGTATCTGCTGCCATCCCTCTGGTTTAAGCCACTATTGTCTCTCATCATGATTATTTCAATAGAGTCTTACTGATCTCCCTGCTTCTGTGATTGTTGTCCCTGAAGCCTGTCCTAAAAACAGTAGCCAAGGTTATCACCTTAAAAATATGTCATGACTGTGTTTCTACTCAGAGGAAAAGCCAAAATGCCAAAGTTCTTATTAAGAGGTACAATGCCAGATAAAAGCTGCCCCTGTTACTACTTCATTTACGTTTACGCCCTTATCTTCTACTAGTTTGTCCCTCATTCACTCACTCCAGTGACACTGGCCCCTAAGGAGGTTTTATCAAAGGTGTTAAATGAGATAATGCGTATAGAGTTTAGCCCAGAGCTTGCTTCCAGGAAACACTTAATAGAAGTGAATGGTAGTTGTTGAATCTATTATCATCATCATCACCACCATTAGTGTTGCTTCCTAAGGAAGCAACATTCAAAAATAGTTTATTCTTTGTGATCATTGACGTCTTTAACCATGTGATTCAAAACCACTTTCAACTGCTTCCCAAAGCCAAGTGCATCCTCCTAAGTTAAAAATTTTTCCATGAATCGATTATCTTTTTAAATTTGCTGCAGACCCTGGAAGGACTTCCAAAATGCGATTTCAAAATTATTCTGAGTTTCAGAAACAACACCTGCAAAACATTACTTGGTTGAGTGTTTACACTCAATTGATCGTATAGGTTCTAATAATTTTTTTAAAGAATCAGCTCTATTACTTTAGTCATGCTTTATACAACAGACAGGAAAATATGTTTTGATTCATATTTGAATAATGCCATGAACAGCTAGCAATAAATGAGACTTAAATTTGGGTAATGCCTTTGTTTTCTTTATGAGAAGTTTTTCAAAGATGGGAGCAAGTGAAAGCTGTTGTTACTACTGTTGTTTTTGCCTTTTATTTGTTTGTTTTTAAATTTCTCTTTGTGTCCAGGCTTCAGAACTTGCAAAGAAATCTGACACCCGTTTACCCTGCTGTGTAATGGTGAGCTTGGGAAATAAAATCTCTTTATACTTTTACAACTGATTTACTTAAAATCAGGGCAAGAGTTTATGTATCTATGCCTTATGGTACGATTCCAAACTTTGAGAAATGTTGGGAAATTTCTACTAATATGATTTGAAGAAAGCTCCCTCTATCATTAGCCCACCAGTGGTGGACCTCCTTCATGTATCTCACCCAAGAGCAGTCCTTTGGGTAGAGGATTCACTTGCTTGGCCTGGTAGGGTCCTGGGTGGACCAGTGTTCCTTTACATGGAGCTACACAAACTGCTCAGTTTCTTTTCAATGGCTCCAAAGGCCCAGAGGCTTTGAATTAGAAGGGATTTTGCCCACATCCTCCTCCCTTCTCTTGTGTTATTCCATCAACATCCCCACATTCAGAAACCTCAAGTCAAAAACAGACACTAGTGTTCCTGCATTCTCCCTCACCAGAGTCTGTATGTCAAAATATGTTATGTTTATGGCCTATCTCTTCCATACAATTTAAATTCCAGGAGTACAGGAATGGGTTTTCTATTTTTTTCCTTGATGTGTACGTTGTCTCTAGAACGGTGAATATAGACTGAATGAAAGAATTTTTTACTGTATATAACATGTAGGATCCATGTAATTTTAATATCTTTTATTTTGTTAATGCTAAACATGAGGGAAATACAAGAAATGCCCTTGATTTGGAGGTTTTGAAAAACATTCCAATGGTCATGTGAGTGGATCCTCACATGTATGACTTAAAATATCAAAGTCTTGCAAGGAAAAAAATTAAAGAAAATGTAAAGGACAATGATTACCACGGGGCTTACATAAAATATCTTATGTTACAACAGTCTATTTTCAGCTGATAACAGTTTAACTTCACTGGCATACAAAAATTCTTCACTGTTACCTCTCCCCTCACACCATACCTTATCGATGTCACAATTTACATCTAATTATTTTGTGTATCCATTAACATAACTTAGTTATAGTTATTTTTAATACTTTTGTCTTTTAACTTTTACACTAGAGTTAAGTTATTTACCCACTACTGTTACAATAACACAGTATTCTGTATTTGTCTGTATGTCTACCTTTACTGATAAGTTTTATGCTTTCTTATGCTGTCACAGGATAAGATCAGGGCTCTGGGCCGCTGAGGGTCCACCACCACCACCAGCATTGTGAGCAATTACAGCATTGCTACCTTTTTCTCTCAATAGGAGATAGAAAAGTAGCCAGAATGGTGCATTTCATAATGAAGAGCACAAAGATACGGTTCCTGGGCCTGAACAGGAAGAGATGGGGTACCTGGACGCCATGAAGAATCTGTACATGCACTGATGACACAATTACAAATATGTAACAACCTCTTCTCTACTCATTATTCTACATCTGCATTAATTAATCACTATACATTCCATGGACTGATGAATTTTGTAATAAGTTTTTTAATAAAATTATTTATATAGACAAGGACCCACAAAAAATCGTTGTCTAGGGTGTGCACATCCTAGGGTCGTCCCTGCATCTATTAGTCACAAATTATAATCATGATGTACAAATAATTGTGTCTCCTGTTATACCATAAATATTTATTTTATGACGCAGAGATTTCATAGCCCTTTTTATAATTGCTTCATAATAGTACAGAAAGTGGAGGTACCACAATTTATGTAAGAACCTGCTGTAGAATTTGTGTGAGAATCAGCTGTAGAACCAAGAAGAGTAGATGTTGCAGAAAAAATCCAAAAGCAGCCTGCCAGAGAATTTGCTCTTTCCTTGGGGGAGGCCAATCCTTTTGTTCTATTCAGGCCTTCCACTGATTGGATGGAGCCCACTCACATTCTGGAGGGTACCTGTTTTACTCAAAGTCCTCCAATTTAAATGTTAATCTCATCTAAAAACACCCTCAATAATGTTTGATCAACATCTGGATACTCCATGGCCCAGCCAAGTTGATCCGTAAATTAACCATCACACTTCCCTAAATCTGTTTTCTTAGTTTCAGGTAAAAGTCTTTGAACAACACTCTTCTTGAGTTCAGGAGAGAAGTGCCATGGCTCAAACATATTTCTTATAACATTTCTATTGGAAGATAGTCATAACCTTATATGTAATCATTATCCTAAAGTTAATCATATTCATGATACCCCCGTCCACAATCTTGTACCTTTCCATGCACATTACACGTTATGAACAAATACAGCCTGATATGCCTTTCCTCATTTAACTAATAGGAAGGACCCAATCTTTTTACATGAAATAATGACCCTTCCTCAAATTGGTCTTTGTTTCTCATGTGAATGTTCCTTTTGGTTCTTTTCTGTCACTACCCCTTTGGTTAAAGCCCGAGCCTTCGGCAGCCTCATAATATATGCCATTCATTCCTAACTGAAGTAATGCTTAACCAAGTTTGTGATATTTTAATGAATCCTTCAAGCCTTCCTTCAAGCGAACATTCCTACTTGAAGTTTTACTTCACTTATGTTCGTAAGGTTTTAATTAGTTCGCCAAGGCTGCTTTTTTTGAACTTTCTCTTTGACTCTACCACTTCTGCTGCCATTTTTCTTACATTCTAAGATGCCCTCTACTGTAAAATGCACTGTTGATTAATAACAGCTTTTCTTTTTCATGTGGGGGAATTAACAGTACTGAATTAAATGTACATATTTCCTTTTATAAAATAAACTAGCTACCAAAAGAATGTACTTATCCATATGATTACATAGCACTTTCTTTTTTGGTATCACAATCAAAACTTAAATAAAAATCATCTCCTTAGCCAGAGTCCAAAGAATCCTCTTCTAGCCATAAGCAGTTAGGCATAACATCATAGTAACACGCTGCTATTCATAACCTGTGCTTATGTCAATTTGGAAACTTCTTCCTCTGGTCTTCTTCCCTATGTATTCTATTTGTGTCTGATTTTGGTATGCAAGCACTATAACCTACAGTAAATAATTTTGGGAATTTCTTTTCCTATGCTCTGGAATTATTTCATCATAAGAATCAAGAGTTCCTTGTAGACTTGATAGAAATGCATGAATAAAACTGTGTGTTGGGTGATATTTAGAAGTATAACTTTTCAATTTTGTTTTCTGGTTATTGATTTCATCAAATGTCTCAAGTAACTTTTTCAATTATAGTTTCCTTAAATTCACTACTTAATCTAGGTGTCTAAATTTATTGGTGTAAACTGATATAAGTATTACCTTAGAGTCTCATTGCCAGACAAGCATTTCATTGTTCAAGTTTATTTTCATTTTTTTTGCCTACAATATTATGTTTTTTCTCCTTTATAAAGCTCTTCCTTCTTAACAACCCAATTAAAAAATGGGCAGAAGACCTGAACAGACATTTCTCCAAAGAAGATACACAGATGGCCAACAGGCACATGAAAAGATGTTCAACATCATTAACTATCAGGGAAATGCAAATCAAAACTACAATGAGATATCACCTCACGCCCGTCAGAATGGCTATAATTAACAAGACAGGAAACAAGTGTTGGAGAGGATATGGAGAGAAGGGAACTCTCATACACTGCTGGTGGGAGTGCAAACTGGTGCAGCCACTATGGAAAACAGTATGGAGATTCCTCAAAAAATTAAGGGTAGAACTACAATACGATCCAGCTATTCCACTGCTGGGTATTTATCCAAAGAACTTGAAACACCAATGAGTAAAGATACATGCCCCCCGGTGTTCATTGCAGCGTTATTCACAATAGCCAAGACTTGGAAGCAACCTAAGTGCCCATCAAGGGACGAATGGATAAAGAAGCTGTGGTATACATACACAATGGAATACTATGCAGCCATAAGAAATGATGAAATCCAGCCGTTTGTGACAACATGGATGGACATTGAGGGTATTATGCAAAGTGAAATAAGTCAGAGGGAGAAGGTCAAATACCATATGATTTCTTTCATTAAGTAGTAGATAATAACAACAATAAACAAATACATAGAGACAGAGATTGGATTGGTGGTTACCAGAGGGGAAGGGGGGAGGGAGGAGGGTGAAAGGGATAATTCGACACATGTGTGTGGTGATGGTTTATAATTAGTATTTGGGTGATGAACATGATGTAATCTATGCAGAAATAGAAGTATAATGATGTATACCTGAAATTTATACAATGTTATAAACCAATGTTACTGCAATAAACAAAAAATTAAAAATAAAAAATAAAACTCTTCCTTCTGTTCTCTTTCGTATTCTCTCTTTACCTTACTTCATTAAATACATAGCTTACTTATTTTAATTTTTTTGTTTGCTAACATGGCATGAGAAATTGGTAATCTTTTTCACACACATACACACACACACAAGTTTCATCCACCAGAATGGGACTGCTGAATCTAAAGGCTAAATCAAGACTGACACAGATTCATGGAAATAACAAGAACAGGTATTAAAAAGCTAATGAGGTTCTTTATTAATTATTCCAATTGGCTAAATTTGAGCAGATGGGAAATCAAAGACACCACAATAATGAGGTCCCACTGACTCTTAAGATCTGACTAGGTTTCACCTAATAAAGAAAACAGTGTTTCCTCAGTACGGGTGTAGAATATATGTTACCTAAAAAAATCTTGCACATTAATTAGAGCCTATCCTCTTCTCCATTCTCCTCCAGAATGGGTGCAATCGAGAGTGACAAGCATCGTAACTCACCTCACAAAAGCTGGAGCACTCCTCTAGACTCTAAGACTCCACCACGTGGAGGTAAGGAGGAGGGCTTAGCAAATATAGCCACTTCATCTTAAAGGAGTGAAGTTATCCTGCAGGAGAGATATGGAATTTGGTAGTAAAATAAGTCAGACAGAAAAAGAAAAAGTAGTATGATCTCACTTATATGTGGAATCTAAAAAAACTGACCTCATACAAACAGAGTAGAATGGTGGTTGCCAGGGGCTGGAGGGTGGAGGAAATGGGAGATATTGGTCAAAGGGTACAAACTTCCAGTTATAAGACAAATAAGTTCTGAGGATCCAACAACGTACAGCATGGTGACAATAGTTAATGATACTATACTAATACTTGAAAGTTGCTAAGAGAATAGATATTCAAAGTTCTCACCACACACACAAAAGGCAACTATGTATGGTGATTAGTGTGTTGACTAACCTTTACCGTGGCAATCATTTCACAACATATATGTGTATCAAGTCATTATGTTGTACACCTTAAACTTACACAATATTATATGTCAATTATATCTCAATAAAGTTGAAGAAAAAGGGTAAACTAAAAAAAAAAGATAGATGAACAAGAGAGTGCCTTGGGTTTCACCTTCAGGGGCTGGGTTAGGAGTGGAGTTACTGAAAGGTTATCCACCCCAGCCTCTAAGTGCTTCTCTATTGAGGTTCAAGGAAAATAACCCTAGTTATCTCTTCTTCCATACTTAGATTAACACCTCCAGAAATTGATGTATGTGTTAATATTGGTTCCTTGGGGCGTAATGAAAGTTTTCTAAAGGCAAAGATATTGAGTCTGAATCTTAGTAAGTTTTACCAATGTAGGTGAAGAAGAAAAAATCTAGGAAGAGGAAAAGGTAAGAACAAAGATGCTATCATCCACTCCGAATTCAAATTTAACTAAGAGAAAGACTTGGAGACAGGCAGATGGAGATAAAAATATCAGCTTTATTCCTGATGAAGTCTATACCAAAGGAAGTGATGAAGACGTGTGGCCACGAAACACTTTCTAATACTCTCATGTGGTAAACACATCCCAGGGATGCCTGTATACATCTGCTACGCTCCTGGTATTCACGCCCTCGTGTAATTCCCTCCCCTTGAGTATGGGTTGGACAAGTGACTTGCCTCTAATGAATAGAATACAGCAAGAAGGATGTCACATCCAAGACTGAGTTATAACAAAGCTCTGACTCTCATCGTGCTTATTACTCTTTCTTTCTCTTCCTGGCTCTTCTCAGCTTGCTTGCTCTGATGAAACAAGCTACCTGGTAGAGAGCTGTCCTGGAGAGGCGCACATAGAAGGGATCTTGAGAGTGCCTTCTGTCCAATAGCCACAATGACATGAGGAAGCTTGGAAGTGAATCCTTCCCTAATCAGCCTTGAGATGACTGCAGCCTTGGCCAACACCTTAATTTCCATCCCTGGGAGACTGTGAAGCAGAGGACAAGCCAAACCTGGATTTTGTGGATTGCTGATCCACAAAACTGTGAGGTAATAAATGTTGTCAAGTCACTAAATTTTGAGGTAATTTGTTAGGCGGGAAGAGATAACTAATAAACTTCTAGAGAGCAGAGTCTCACCTGAAAAAGTGCATGTAATAGGAGAGAATCCCTATTACCAAGGAGAGACTGGGTCTGCAGGAAAACAAGAAACAGAAGATACTAAGCCGCACATCCCTGCTTCTATTTCCCAAATTCACCAGTTAGATAAATATTTCCTCTTCCCCCCAGGGAGTGTTATTCAAGGAGCAGCATTGTCCAAACATGACCTTATGTTGCTTAGACAACAAGCTAGCTAGAATCTGGGAGCTCACCTTTCTCCCAGCTGAAGAGGAAATCTTCAAGTTTAAATTCCATGGGACTGGGACCATTCTTTTCACGGTCTAGGAGACAGCATCATCTCACAGATCTCAAATTCCAGGTGCAGGGTAGCTGGCTTTTCCAGACAATATAGTAAAGAGCAAGCATTACAAATCCAGACTGTACAGTGCCAAGTAAGCTGTGTGTTTCTCCGCTGACAAAGCCATTTTCTCATGCTTATCCTATAAGAAGAGGCAGTCACGGCCTTGGGGTGGGGGAGAGTCCCTCCATTGGAGCAGAACCCATTCTGGATGCCCAGGCTGGCATGCCTCTCCTTGGGATAATGGAGAGACTGAGAACTGCATGCATTTCTGTCTTGTCTCTGGCTTATGAGATGTTCTTTTCCCCAATATTATCTATTCCATAATTCATGCTGTTGTTAAGTTATGGAATCCATTCCAACCACTTGCACAACGCCCCTTCACCCTCAGCAAGACAGAGAGGAGTGAGTAAGAGACAGAAGATATGTCAGAAGTGTTTTCTCTGTGTTTTTCCTTCCATTGAGAGTGGAAATGTGAAGAGAGAGTTAAGTATCCCTTCCCCATCTCCTACAAGTGCACATGCTCATATATATACACACATACACCAATGAAAGGTAGAGAAATATGAAAAGATAGGACAGGTTTGGGAAATAAAAGTGGATCTGCATGACAAGATAAAAATGTAAGTTCAAGGACATGGTGTGGTCAGAATGCCACATCAACAGGGCTACCTTGTAAAACTCCATGTTGCTCAACCCAGCAGGAATGGTGCCCCTTGGAGTTGTGCAATGCAGTGGCCCTAGCCCTTAGATGACACCAGTCACTCATATCTCTTTCTCTCTCTTGAGCTTTCTTATTTTAGGGATGACAGTTTTATAGGCACAAGCAAAAAAAAAAAAGTCAAAATGAGTCCAAGACCTGCCACCAAGGCACTGAATTGCTTCTTACCTTCCTGTTGTATTTGTGGGGCCGCTCAAAATAAGTAGCAGGATGATTCATCGTAGCCTCTGGAAGTTGTCTGACAGTACTCTATTCCGGTATCCAACTGAAGCTACTTATATCTTGTGTCAGTTTCTGCAGTGACTCAGTTCCAACCAAAGATTAATGCAGTTAGAGCATTTTGCAGAAATAGTAAATCACCTTTGGAACTGATTGCGATTCCGGAGATGCCGAGCCTGTGAGTTATTCATGTAGCTCTCCAACATTGCTTTCATAAACAGATATTGTTTCATTGGTTGCTAATCATTCCTGCCAAAGGTAGAGTAGGCTCAAGGCCAGGAGAATACCAAGCTTTTATTCAAAGGAGCAAAAAGTTTGCAAGATATACAAAATGTCAAGCTACTCTTTGTCCCAGACTTTTCTTATGGTGATGAACACTGAATGCATACTGAATATATGTTCAAGAAGAATTTGTATTCAAAGACACCATATATCAAATCTCACCTGAGCAGTCCTTTTTGGTAATCAATCCCTTAAATTATTTAATTTTTCATAAGCCTCTCTTTTACCGTAGTGACTGTGTTTAGCAATGATATTTTCCTGTGTCACAATTAATGTCACTCAAGTAAATACCATAAGGAGATTTACCAGGAAGACTAATCTCTCCTTGTTTTTTTTATTACCTAGTCCCAGAAGATACTATTTCTAGAAAAATTTAATTTTTAACTCACAATATCGCAATCAATGCTTTGTTTTCGGGGGTTTTTTTGTGAGGAAGATTCTCCCTGAGCTAACATCTGTTGCCAATCTTCCTCTTCTCTTTTTTTTTTTTTGCTTGAGGAAAATGAGCCTTGAGCTAACATCTGTGGCAGTCTTCCTCCATTTTGTATGGGGGTCACTGCCTCAGCATGGCTGATGAGTAGTGTAGGTCTGTGCCCGAGATTGGAACCCAGGAACCTTGGCCACCAAAGTGGAGCATGTCGAACTTAACCACTACGCCACAGGGCCGGCCCCATGTTTTTGTTTTTTAATCATTGAAACAGTCTTTCAGGGCTGTGATGTGCACAGACCAAAAGCCTTTTAAGCACAGGTACCCCAGAAAAGTATGCAGCACATGATAGAGACTCAAAAGATCTATTAAACAGCAGAGTTCAACAGTTTAGCAGGACCACATGTCTTTCTTGAGCTTTTCAGTGATGCTTATTTAGATGTGGGAGACTTTACCTAATGGTAATAGATAAAGAAGTCATTTCATTTGTAGCCCTCATTGCTCTCACTCCTGGACCAAGACAATTTTGAATTCCAGCTTCTTTATTAGATTCAGGGCTCTCAAGAAAATTTATATTTCAAGTGCTCAACCAATCTCTGAAATAAAGTTGAGAGAAATCATCCTCGGAAATATCAACTTAAAAATTGGCTGCGCATCAGACACTCTTTCCTGCCTGGTTTTACACAGTCAAGATGCTAATGCATCATTCTTAGTCAGATGAAATATCTTTAGCATCTCTTCCTTCATTTAATGTCTAAAGAGGCTTGGTGGCTAATTGTCTAATTGGAAAGTGGCGTAACTAGACAGGTGAGGGAAAAGAGCTGCATTGGGTAAACCACAGGCAAAGGACTTCAGAGAAATATTTAGCTTCATTTTATGACTCTGCTGACATCATGTCCTTTCACTCAGAGTCATTGCCGTCATGCTAATCAAATATTATAGGTTAAATCCGTAATCTTTAAGTTTGCTAAGTGCTGATTTTCAACTTTCTCCCAAAAGTAAGTTCTTTTTCTCCTCTTCTCCATAGTTGCAGAGATTGAATTATGTGTCCCATTTATCTTCCATGTCAAGTAGGGGCTTGAGAGAGGGTGACCAAGGCTGGGGCACATCACATAGTGGATACAATGGGCAGAAGGGAGTACACCTCTTCTTCTTGGTTATGAAGTCTCAATTGAGGACCAAGTAGCATTAAAATTGCCAGAGTTCAATTGGTAAAATACAAATTCCCTTGTCAATGCAAAGGACCTGGGCAGATTGTAGGAATGGATGTGTGGGATCCAGATATTAGGAAAGCTTAGGGGCAGGATGGCAAAGTGCACAAATGGAAAGTCATCTGAAATAATTCCAGAAGTATGCCAGATATTCTCAAAAGGTTTTTGTGTGGTCACCCATTTGCTATGGACTGAATGTGTGTGTCCGCCCCCAAAATTCTTATGCTGAAATCCTAATTCCCAGTGTGATAGAATTTAGAGACGGGCCATTGGGAAGTAATTAGATCATGGGGGCAGAGCTCTCGTTATGGTATTAGCGCCCTTATATGAAGAGACGCAACAGAGCCTGCTTTCTCTCCCTGCTCTCCACCATGTGAGGATACAAGGAGGAAATGGGCAACTGCAAACCAGCATGCGGGCCCTCGCCAGACACTGCATCTGCTGGCCCCGGCACCCTGCTCTTAGACTTCCCAGCATCCAGAACTATGAGAAATAAAGAACTGTTGTTTAAGTCACCCAGTGTATTTTAATTTGTTATAGCAGCCTGAACTAAGATGCCACTGGATTCTGTTGGTTTGTTGGTCTCATTTAAAGGACATGTTTATTTACCTTTAGGAAACATAAATCAGTCTGTGTTGTCGTATAACATATTGTAATCATTTTTATTTTATGAGGAAATAAATATTGAAGAGGAAAACAGTCTTTAATATCCCTTTAGTCTATTTTTTTTTAACTTCGAACAGCAAGGATGGAATAGAATTGCCCTTGAAAACTGCTAAGGCAGAATGATTTTTAAGTGGTATCTCTACTTTTAGACTGTAGGAGAATAATCCATTGCTCCAATATTACACCCCAACAACCACCAAGAAGCTAATGTACTTACTGCACAAAGTCTAAACAATCTGACAATCTACAGCAGCACTGTCCAATAGAACTTTCTGGAATGTGGAAATATTCTATATCTGCGTTGTCCAATATACGGCTACTAAGCACTTGAAATATGGGTAGTGCAAGTGAGTAAGTGAGTTTTAAAATTGTATTTAATTTCAGTTAATTTAAATTTAAACATCCACTTGTATTGGACATATTGGAAAGTGACAGTTCTATAGTTTCAGCATTGTCTGTCTTACCTCTTTACAGAGACTTTTAAAATAGTCAAGCCAGACAAAGTACTTCTCAGGCCAGTTCTTCACCATTATGCTGGCTTATGAACCCAATTAGGATATCAGATCACATGGATTTATTTCACCTTTGATTCTCTTTTGAAAAATATCTACCTTATATACACGCATACACCCTTCCATCTTACTTGCCAATACACTTATATAAAAACACACAGTCTTAGCGTTTAACATTGAAAACAATCCATAGACTTCAAAGGGTGTCTTATGATATCCAGGTAGCTAGGGCTTTCACTCCTGTTTATTTTGACCAAAGCTATTATAGTTAGGACCAACTTTTATTCAGTAACCTTATCTTCTAAAACAGCTATAAATACTAGCAAATCATATGGAAAATTGAGCTTGTGCAGAAAGCTATGGAAGAAAAAGTAAGAAACAAGGCTTTGGAAGATACATATTACGGTCCATTGTGGATGTAGCTGTGGAGAGACATCATGGCTGAGGGAATCAGTGCACTCCTAAGGCTCATAAAAGCCTGAATTCCAATCCCAATTCTACCGCTTATTAGCTGTGTGATGACACAGGCTAAGTCAATGCACCTCTCTGCATCTGAGATTCCTTACCTGTCAAAGGAGATATCTGTTCCTGACTCTCAAAATCATTGTGAAGATTAAATCAGATAACATATGCAAATAGCTTAGTACGTAGTAGACTTCAAATACATTAATTCCTTGTTTTTCTGTTTTTAAGACAAATATTTTGAAACATCTGAAAATTAATGGAAGCTATGTACATTCCAGAAATATTCAATCAATCAGACATTTCTGTGAAATAAGAGTTCAGTGTGACTTTGTAAGTAAGCTCTGTAAAACCAGGGTGTCTCTAGGCCCCAGGCAGATGGTCACATTTTGAGGGAAAAAAAGCTTCTTTTTCAGAAAATCCTCTTTGGTTGGTTCCTTCATTACGATTCGGCAAAATGCCATTTACAACAGATGGATGTGAATACAGGCAACCAAAGAGGCTGTGCTGGTACCCCAAGTCTTGGCATATGGCACCAGATTCTCTCACCAGGCTGTTAGAACAGCTGCTGTGCACTTTCCCCACCTGCAGTCACAAAGCTCTGCCAAGAGCGTCCCAGCTCAGAAAAGAACCTGCCGTCAGGTGGTTCTCCTGGGTTACAAACCACACCCATTGTCTTTTGGGCACTAGGGACCCCTTTCCAAATCTTTCTTTAAACTCCCTGGGAATGAGGGGGATATTTAACCATTCAAGTACATCTACCCTCTCATAAACATTGAAGAGACAGCAAGTCTTGGTAGCAAAAGGTAGATAGAGACGTATTCAAATTTCAACTCGACAATTTATTTGCAGATAAGGAAAATTATTTAACATCTTTAACTCTTAATTGCCTCCTCTTCAAGGGGAAATAAACACACTTGCAAGCCAGCCCTGATGGCCTAGTGGTTAAAGTTCGGCGCTCTCACCACTTTGGCAACCCAGGTTTGCTTCCCGGTCACGGAAGCACACCACTTGTCTGTCAGTTTCCATGCTGTGGTGGTGGCTCACATAGAAGAACTGGAAGGACTTACAACTGGGATATACAGCTATGTACTGGGGCTTTGGGGAGCAAAAAAAAATAGGAAGATTGCAACAGATGTTAGCTCAGGGTGAATCTTTCCTTTCAAAAAAAATTTAAAAAAAAGAAAGAAAGAAATCTCCTTACTCTTTAAAAAAAGACAAAAAAATAAAGCTTGGTAGGATTATGGTGATGATTAGAATAATGATGCGTAGGAGAGTTTCGGCGGTCATGGTAGTATTAGTAATAGTTACGGTAGTAACATTAGTGATATCTAACATTTAATGACTATTTATTATATAAAAAATACGGTTCTAAATTCTTTACAAGTGTTAGTCATTTAATCCCTATAGCCACCTCACGAACACATATATTTTGTGAAATAGATGAGGAAACTGGGGCAGAATGAGTTTAAATAACTTGCCCAAGATTACAAAGATAGAAATGTGTGGAGCGGGGAGTAAAACACAGCCAGTCTGGCTCCAGAGCCTACACATGTAACCATTACTGTAAGTGTTATGGGAATGGCAACTATTTTTAAGGGAAAAAAAAAATTCACAGGAAATTGAGTATGTTAATGAAATCTCCATTGGTGAACAGCAAATGACAGCTATAGGGTCTGTGAATGGTTTCTAACTGGCACTTTTTGATTAGATAGGAAAATTTGCTAAGGGAAGGATAATTCAAAGTCACTCCTCTTTATGGGAACCTAGAAATGGCGCTACAAAAGTCAAAATCATTACAGGTGTATTACAAAGTAGCAGCATAATTTAAGCAATTGGGCAAATCCTGAAAGAATTGTTTTTATACTTTAATTGCTGAAAGAATCAATTTAGTTAATGGCTTTTATATTCTTAAATTTACGTTTGATATTAATCCTAGTCTGTATTTATGTGATTTCACATATAGCACATTAAACACAGCCTGACCTGATGAAATTGATTGTATTAAATCTGGCAAAAATTAACCACTTGTTGAAACCAGATCGGTCTCACATGTATATTTGAAACCTTTTTGAACCAGGTAGATCTCTGCTTTTTCTCCTGTCAAGGACCAGAGACCTAAGAAGAGGAAAATCAATTGAGAGCTACACCACAGTTAAAAGTAGATTCATTTAGATTGATTTTTAAACTTATAGAAATAAAAAGTCTTCGCTGTGCTGACTTTGAACGTTTAGAACACGCAACACAATGTTTTATACTGTAAATGCAACGAGACCTAAAATGTGTACTTTGGGTCAATATAAAGCCTGTAATGAGAAAGGATTTTAGGAAACTGGAGACAGATTGAGATAGAAACACAATTAGGCAAAGGGACATTAACAGATAAAGAAAAGGAAACAGATGAAAGAAAGAAGATGGACAAGAAACACAAAGAAGAGAGAGACCGCAGCCTCCCTAAATTCTGTTCTCTCTTTTCTCAGTTCAGCTAGGCTTGGGTTCCCCCTCCCTATGCCACTGTCCAGAAAGTACATGTGGGCAGGAACCTAGGCCAACAGTAAGGTCACCTTATATGATTTCCCTGTCTCAGAGGTCTCAGTCCTGCCTTACCTCTCACCTAATATCTGCATTTAGTTGCATCATATACTTTATATAGTTTTACAGCTATTTGTGTTGAAAGGTGTGGTAGGCTGAATAATGGCTCCCCAAAGATGTCTGTGCCTATATCCGTGGGACCTTTGAGTATGTTACCTTACATGGTAAAAAGGCATTTGCAGATGTGAATAAATTAAAGATTTTGAAATAGAGAGACTATCCTGCATTATCTGGGTGGGTCCAATGTAAACCAGGGTCTTTATAAGAGAGAAGAAGGAAGGTCAGAGTCAGAGAGACAGAGATGTGGCAATGGAAGCAGAGGCCAGAATGGTGCAGGGCCATGAGCCGAGAATGTAGGCTGCCGCTAGAAGCCGAAAAAAGCAAAGGAACAGATTTCCTATAGAGCCTCCAGAAGGAATGCAGACTTACTGACCTATTTTGGGCTTCTGACCTCCACAACTGTAAGATAATAAATTTGTGTTGTTTAAAGTCACTAAGTTTGTGGTAATTTATTGCAGAAGCATGAGGAAACCAATACAGGGGGGCTAGTCTAGTCTCAATTTTCCATCACTGCAGGGTATAGAAATCCCTCTTAGAGATTTTTCAAGGGTTCTTTTCCCCCAAAATCTTAAGGACCTAGTATGGATAAATAACTACAACAGTATCCCAAATAGAAGAAAAGGGTCTGAGCTATTGATATTTAGCCAGAAAAAAATTATGATAAGAGCTAGATGAAGCTTACTTCATTTGTTCAACAAAAATCCTCACTGAAAGATTCCACCTAGGATGTAGAAAGCTGACAAGTTGTTCCCTCCCATCAAATAAAAAAGACGAGGATAATCTATAAAATCCTAACTTTTCTTGAATCCAAGAGTTAGAGTTGCAAGACTAACAACTTGCCTGAAATTTAAGGAATTATAAGCATCTCCAAGAAGAGACGGGACCAAACCACTGGCTCACCTCCAGATGAGCATGGGAGGAAGATGAGGCTGGCAGAAGATCGGTAAGAACAATGCAGCTAAAATTATTAATGAGTCGCTAAAGGCCAAGTGTGGGCCGGCATGAAAGTATAGAGCCTGGGAGATTCAGACGCAAGGGGAGTCCACACTCACTAGCAGATTCTTCTCCATGGACCTTCATGGAGTGTTCATGAGAAAGATTGCCGGCAGGGCAGAAGATAAGCGAAATTCTCCTTCTACGCTTCAGGCCTGGAAGAGGGGAGAGACAAACTCTGCACAAAAGGTATATAACCCCACATGAACATTTCTCCCCTAAGAAAAATTTTAAAAATCTTGAGTAGACAGAGAAAGACAGCAAACTCTGTCATTCACAAGGCACAGACCCATTGCAGCTAGGGAAAAATAAAGAGAGAGAGAAAAGGAAATCACCTTTCTCTTTCCCTCTTGGGGAAGACCAGCTAATTATCCTGGGCACAGAGCATTAGAAGTCTCTTACCATCAGGGAAGGAGAAAGATCATTGGTAACCAGGGATTCAGGGGTTCTCTGTGATAAAGCTTGGACAGAACAACCATAACACACCTCTGTTATCCCCCACCCCCAAGCAGGCTATCAAATACTGAGTAACAAATAACAGAACTGCAATGCTGTGGGATGCAAGAGTGTGGAGAGAGATGCTCTTAGAGGCAGAGGCGGAAGGGAAGGCTTAAAGCTGAGTGTAGAGCAAAAATGTTGAGAAAAATCTTCTGGCAAACTATCATGCACTTGAAGCACAAGGTGAAACTAGAGGAATTTGCAGTGGGTGGCACCCTGCACATCACCAAAGCAACAGTAAAACCCAAACCTAGCCCAACTCCTGACCAGACTGACCCAACCACTCCCCTCCCAGTAGCAGCCTAGTGAGAAGAAGCCAGTAAAAGAAACTTATACATACAAGGGAACAAAAATTACATTTACAGAAAATAGAGAAAATTAATGACGTCCAAATCTGTTCTTTTGAAAAGATCAATAAAATTAAAAAAACAAAAATCTTCTAACCAGTCTGATCAAGAAAAAACAAAGCCTACAAATATTGCTAACATCAGATAAGAAAGTGGGGACACCATTATAGATACTACAGACACTGTAAGAAAAGTTAGGGAATATTATGAACATCTTCATGTCAAAAATCCAACAATATAGATAAAATGAACAAATTCCTTGAAAGATACAAACTACCCAAGCTCACTCAAAAAGAAAGAAATAACCTGAATAACCTAAGCCCATAAGACTTCTGGATGAAAATTTAGGAGAAAATTTTTGTGACCTTGGATTAGATTCCTTAGATATGACACCAAAAGCACATTTCATAAAATGAATAAATTATAAATTAGACTTCATCAAAATTAAAAATTTCTGCTCTTCAAAAGACATTATTAAGAGAATGAAAAAACAAGCCACACAGAGTGGGAGGAAAATATTTGCAAATCACATATCTGATATGATTCCATTTATATGACATTTTGGAAAAGGCAGAACTAGAAGAACAGAAGAAAGATTAGTTGCTGCCAGAGGATCTAAGTGGAGAGAGGATATGACTACAACCTCTTCTATAGGTTGACTGTGGTGTTTGTTACGTGACTCTATGTATTTATCAAAACTCATAGAACTGTACGCCAAAGAGGGTGAATTTTACTGTATGTAAATTATATCTCAATAAAATCAAGTCAAAACAAGAAGAAATTCTCATTTGAACTGCAGAGATATACAAGACAGACAAGGTCACTGCCATTTTAGAGTAAAATGCTACTGGAGCAGGCAGGCAGTAGACAAGTAAACACATAAATACATAATATACTTTCATTTGGCTGATTGATATAACTTCATCTGGCTGAGTAATTTATACTAATGAGCGCAATAAGAAAGACATAAGGCAGACTAAAATAGTGCGTTTCCCAAACTCACTCACATATTGGCAAATAATAAATAATGACACAATATTTAACAGTACATCGAGTTAAGTGAACTAAGGCTGTTCCTAGTCAAAGGGAACTGGTGGTGGCTTGGGGACAGGAGGATACAGTCTCCCCAGGCATTGTCTGGCCATCCCAAGAGGCAAGGGGATCAATACTCGGCGACTGCTATAATTCACGGCACATGGACCGGAAAACTCTGGAGTAAGGGAATGGATTGGGGGTTGGCTTCTATTTTAGATAGGGTGGTGAGGTGCAACCTCTGGACACATAACATTTGAATAAAGACCTCAATGAAGGAGGCAAGTCCTGAAAAAAATCCGGGGGATGATTTCCAAAGAAAGAGCAATCATGAAGGAACTTGTTCCTGAGAAACAAAGGAGTTTGGCAAGTTAGAGAAAGAGCAAGGACTATGGGGGTAGAGAGGTGTGAGCAATGGGAAGCGTGATAGAGGTTAGGAGGTGAGGTCAGAGGCGTGATCAGGAGCCAGCTCATTCAGACCTTAGAGGCGATAGTAAGATATTTGGAGTTTATTTATGTGTAAAATGAAGCTATTAGCGTGTTTTGAGTTTTAAAAGATCGATATGACTTTTGGGTGAAAATTGTTTAAAAGGTCAGAAGTAAAAGCAAAAAGATTGGTTAGGTGGCTAGTATATTAGTCCAGGTGAAAGATGAGAAAGGCTTAGTTTAGTGTGTTAGCTGAGAAATGGTGAAAACTAGTTAGATCAGAAAACAATCTAAACATATCCTAAATGTTGATGGATTAGGCATGGGTATAAAGGGAGAAATGGCGTTAAATGCTTCCAAGATTTTTTGTCTGAACAACTTACTTAGGTTTTGAACTAGGGGAAAGGATACGGTCACAAGAGAGTTCTGGATGTCTGATTTCTCAATAAATTTCTTATGAAAACCTCTTTTCTTTCTAGGAATTGATTCCTTCATTTGGGGGAACTTCACCTCTTCTCTTACTAAAAATAAATAGTTTTAGTACAAGTTGCAACACTTTCTGAGGCCACAGAAGGGTTGGTAGTAGTAGGAGAAAGGAAGGGAATGGTAGTCATAGAATATGATTCAAGCAGAGTATTTTCTCAGGAATTTTCAAATTAGAATAAATTTTAAAATATTTTCTCTACAGCAACAGAATTGGGGAATGTAAGTCTGAGAACTGACAGGCTCATTGAGAAAACTGATTTAAGACAGTGAGGCTGACAAGGAGAGAGAAGCAGAGATGAAGAATGAAGATGGAGTCCCGATAGCTTTCAGTCCATGGTTCGAGGATCCCCACCTTTCCTGAGTTTTGTTTACATGAAACAATAGCTCTTAACTTTTCCTTAAGGCAATAACAGTCTCTTCCTCATTTCAACAACAAAAATCCCGGCTAATATGAAAATGGCTACCTGCAAAAAGAAGTATTGCAAATGATGCATCCATCCCGGGGAATGTATGATATACAACAATAAAGCCATTGTTAAGACTGCTATCTATTATTTCAAGGACTCGGATATTGGGTTCATTATAGCAGAAACTTTAGAGGATTGGGCAGAAAAATGTCAGATGCTGGAGTCTGTTGGCTCGTTGTTGTGTGCTTCAGTATGGGGAAGACCAGCCAGCACTACTGAATCCAGGCAGAGAAGGGTGAGTGAACCATTTTGCTCACTTTTCAGACTGTAGCCAATGATCCCAGACCAACTAACATCAGAGAATCATGTGCCTATTAAATTGCATGAGTCAAATTCTCTTCTACATTTTTAATGGATGCACTACTCAGAAACATAGATACCAAGAGACCCAGAGGACTTGGCAAAGCCCGATCTCAGCAGACATCTCCCAAGCACCCCCTGCCAGGCAGAGGTAATAAAGCCTCACTGTAAGCTGCACTGATAGAACTGGATGCAGCCTAGGGGCAGAGAGCAGATTAGTTCTGTGTCAGTATCCCAATCAAGGCAGAAGCAGAGGCAGAGACAAGCTCTTAAGCCAAGGCTGTTAGGACACAGGCAAGGTCCCCGGGCCTGTTACTATTTCAAAGAGTGAATGAGGCAGTTAGAGTCAAGATAAAAGGTTATCACTAAGCAATATTTTGTAGTTTGTCATCTGCCACTTGAAACTCATACAATGAAATCATCTCATGTTTAAATTGGGTTTGAAAGGATTGGATTGCTAGAAAACCTCAGATATACCAAGGTATGCATATGATTGATCTCCCTCAGCCCAAGGCAATCCCCAGGCTTTTCTATGCTCATGAAAGGAACTGGGCTGATAAATCTATAAAGCAAGCTCTGGAGCTGTACCACTAATATGGCAGCTACTAACCACTGGTGGCTCTTTAAATTTAAATTCATTAAAATTTAAGATATTAAAGATTCCATTCCTCAGTCACACCAGTCACATTTCAAGTGTACATGTGGCTAGTGGCTAACACATCAGTTAGTGCCAAAAGAACATTGCTAACGTTTCTGTCTATTGGATGGTACTGTTGTGGGAAATAAATAACCAGTCCTCCTGATGGGTGAAAACAATGGGAGACAGCACACAAAGTTTCCAGCCTGGGAGGCAGGATCTGGGATAGCACAACTCACCAAACTCGCTGCTAAGTTAGGAAAGGTTACCAGCAGCGATCCTGTCATTGAAGACATTCTAGCCCCATTGTTTTCAACATCATTCTAGTCCGGTGGAATACCATATATGTTCCGGAGTAGTGACCATTACAAGCTATTTCCTCTTTCCTTCTTTTATAATTGAGAGATCTTACTTAAATTCCTTTTTTTAAAAAATTTTCTCCACTACTAAATATTTCAGAGGTAATGCAAAGTTCAAAAGCAAAGGATGGTGATGTGTTATTCTAATTCAGAAAAGGAGGAAGAATCAGCAACAAGAATTTAATCTACTACAGAGAATGTAAGGAGACCAAAGAGGCAAGGAGTCTTACTTACCCTGGGTCCTAACCATTACAACATCACCACTAAAAGATAATAGAGAATTCTACATCTTCCATTAATTGCAGGACTACTGTCAGAGTTTACTGATAAGTAGATCCCAGTGAGCCAGTACTTAGGAATGGGCCCAGTCATTAAAAAAGGAAATTCAAGTAAAATCAATATCCAGAGAGAGAGAGTTTCTGGAGAAAACAGAGAGCAACTGGAACAAACACACACACACACACACACACACACACACAAAGAGAGAAAAGAAGAGACATACAAGACCACTTATAGAGACTCAATCAGAGCATAAAATAGACTTCTGGAAATATGTAGGTATATATTTATAATGTAAAATACAGTTAATGATACAAAGGAGAAAACATTCACTACTAAAACCCGAGTTAGTGACCTAGAAGACAAAGTATAAGAAATATCTCAAAAATCATAGCATAAACGCAAAGTCATAGAAATAATAGGGAAAAAGAGTCAGATACTTGAGCACATTTGAAGAAAACCTAATTGACAAAAAGAAAACTTTGCAGAAGAAGTAAAAAGAATAGGTGGGCAAAAGAATATTATTAGACAAATATAAGAAGGAAATTTCTCCAAGTTGAAGAAGAATATGAATCTATAGTTTTAAAGGATACACCAAATTCCAGGCAGGTTTGATGAGGGGAAAAACCCACCCCTACACATATCTGGGTAAAATTTCTGAATTCTAAGAATAAAGAAAAATTCTCATATTTTCCAGAAGAAAAAGCACAAGATATTTACAAAGGAAAAATAAGCAGTTCTGGCTTCAAATTTTGTAAATCAAAAAATATACACTTTTATGTATTTATTTTTTAGAAAACCTCATTCAGTCATTCTTTCAAAAATGGCCTATGGAGGCCAACTTCCTGGGTCCTTCTTATGTCTACAAGTTTTTTTTTTTTTTTTTTTTTTGCTGTTCCACTTGAGATCTAGTTTGGGTGCTTATATAATTCTAGGTTCCAGTTATTTTTCTTATAACTTTAAAAGTTTTATCTCCACTATCTCCTAGCTTCTATTTGTCTTAGAATGCAACTTAAAGAGTGATGTCACCAAGATGGCAGAGTAGGAGAGCCCAGCCTTCACCTCTACAAAGAATGACATTTAGACAGCTATCCGCAACTGAAAATAGCTCTGGAGGGCTCAGGAGTCCATTTAAGAAGCTTCAGCAACACAGTGAAGCAAAAAACCTTGTGAATCACAGTACAAAAATGTTAGGAGCGACAGTTCATTTTGCCTACCTCATCCCACTGCTCAGTGCCTGGATGGAATTTCCTCTTATTGAGAAAAGGAGAATGGAGTGAGCTACCAGCTTCCTCAGTTTTCTTGGGCACTGCATGAGGGATCCACTTCAGTTTCACCCCCCTCAGGACCAGCATAGCTGACAAGTCTAGAGACTGATAGGGACAAGTAAAAAGGGCAGAGGCTACCAGTATCAGGCACCTGGGAGAATGACTGTGGTTCCCAGGGCCTACTCTGCAGAGGACTCCAGCAGCCTTTGCCACTGATAACCTCAACAGCCCTTATAGATGCTATGGACACCCATAGCTTTCATCACTGAGGACCCCATCACGGACCCCAGTGGGCTGCTCTATAGAAGATTCCAGCAGCTTTTGCCACTAAGGAAACCAACAGCCAGCACAGATTCTGCAGATCCCCTGAAGATTTCCCCACTGAGGGCCCCACAGGTTTTTACGTTCTCAGACTCCAGCTGCCTGAGTCCTTCCCCACCCCACCCATCAGAACTACTGCAGCCAGCACTGCTGTGGATGCCCTGGGCCCTGGGATCCATGTCAGCATCCAGCTCTGGCCTCTGCAGCTACACAAGTGCACAGCGCTAGCCCAGGCCTCTGTGGCCAACCCCCATTGCCTCGTGTGTACCTGCAGATAGCCTCTGAAGCTGCGTGAGTGCACACCAACAGCCCAGGCCCTCGCAGCTGCTCAAGTGCCCAGGTCTGGCCCCAACTCCTCTCACCATCCTTCACTGCCATGAATGTCCTAAACATCATGAACAGCTATCCCCTGTAATAGTGCATCTGTATGCTGCTGGTCCCAACTCCTGTCACAGCCTCCACCTGTGTGCACATGCCTATAACTAGCCCCTGCAGCCAAATGAGTGCATGTCGACAGCCAAGACCCACACAGCTGTTCATGTGCTGGGAACCAGAACTGTCACAGGCCTACACTACCATGTTACAGCTACAGCTAGCCCCTGCAGTGGCACAAGTACATGCCAACAGTTCAGGATCCCATATCTGCTTGTGAACCCATGGTTGGCCCTAGCCCCCATAGCTGGCCCTGGCCCTCACCACCACACATATACATGTAGCCAGCCCCTAGCACCGTAAGGCAACCTACAGCTGGTCCCTGCAGCCAAGTGTACACACATTACCAGCTCTGGCCACCACTGCCACCTGCCCCAGTCTCTCACAACTCTAACTGGAGGTGACAGTGAGGACCTCAACATGCTTGTAGCCATCATAGACCCACTGCAGCTCTCACCACTAAGGATTATGCAGTTATTGATGTCATGGACCCCAGCTGCCTGAGCCAACAAGACACCATGCCCCTTCAGACCCAGAAGCACCATTTGCCCCCATACATGGCACTCTACATCACTAGACATGGGGCAACAGCACACTCCAGCATTCCCCCACCCACAGGTAAAGGCTTTTCCATACCAAAGTCAGTCCAAAGTCTAGAAGAGGTAACTGCTTCTTCAAATGTGCAGACAACCATATAAGGCTATGGGGATCAAGAAGAGTCAGAGAAACATGAGTACACCAAAGGAAGACTAGAAACTTTCAGTAATTGACCCCAAATAAATGAAGACTTATGAACAGCCTGACAAGAATTCAAAATAACTGATCAGAGAAGCTCAGCGAGCTATAAGAGAACAGAGATAATTTAATAATCAGGAAAACAATACAAGAACAATATAGAAACTTCAACAAAGAGATAGAAAATGTAAAAAAGAACTTGACAGAAGTTTTGGAGCTGAAGAAAGCAACAACTGAACTCAAAAATGCAACAGAGAACTTCAACAACAGACTTGATCAAGCAAAAGCAAGAATTAGTGAACTCAAAGATAGGTCATTGAAATTGTCTGGTCAGAGGAGAAAAAAAGAAGAAAGAATGAAAGGAATGAAGAAAGCCTATGGGAATTATAGGACACCATTAAGAGAAACAATATTTGCACTATGAGATCTTGGAAGAAGAAAAGAGAGAGAGAAAAAAAGCAGAAAGCTTATTTTAAAACATAATAGCTGAGGGGCTGGCCCAGTGGTGTAGTGGTTAAGTTCACACACTGCGCTTTGGCAGCCCAGGGTTCGCAGGTTTGGATCCCAGGTATGGACCTATGCACTGCTCATCAAGCTATGCTGTGGTGGCATCCCATACACAAAACAGAGGAAGATGGGCACAAATGTTGTCTCAGGGCCAATCTTCCTCAGCAAAAAGAGAACGATTGGCAATGGTTGTTAGCTCATGACCAATCTCCCTCACCAAAAAATAAAATAAAAAAAAAATAATGGCTGAAAACTTCCCAAATCTGAAGAAAGATATGGGCATACAGGTACTTGAAGCTCAAAAGTCACAAATCAGTTTCAACCCAAAGAAGACTTCATTGAGACACATTATAATAAAATTGCCAAAAATCAGAGTCAAAGAGAGAATCTTGAAAGAAGCAAGAGAAAAGCAACTCATCACATACAAGGAAAGCCCCATAAGGATATCAGCAGATTTCTCAGCAGAAACCTAACAGACCAGGAGAAAGTGGGATGATGTATTCAAAGCACTGAAAGAAAAAAACCGTCAGCCAAGAATACTTGAAACAGCAATGCTATCTTTCAAAATTGAAGGAGAGCTAAAGGCATTCCCAGACAAACAAAAGCTGAGGGAGTTCATCACCATTATACCTGCCTTATAAGAAATATAGTCAAACTCAGAAGACACTAATACTGTAATGGTGAAAGTTATCTCCAATTCTACTATAAAGGTTAAAAGAAGAATTTAAAATTCCTATAGCTACAATAATTTGTTAATGGATACACAGTGTAAAAAGAAATAAATTGTGATATGAAAAACATAAATGTTGAGGGGAGTGAAAGTGTTGAGCCTTTGTATGCGAACAAAGTTAAGTTATCAGTTTAAAATAGACTGTTACAAGTATAAGATTTTTTATGTAAGTCTCGTGGTATACACAATGCAAAAACCTATAATAGATACACAAAAGATAAAGAGAAAGGAATCAAGCATACCACTACAGAAGATCATCAAATCACAAAAGAAGATGGCAAGAGAGGAAGAAAGGATCTACAAAACATCCAGAAACCTATTAAAATGGCAATAGTAAGTCCTTACCTTCAATAAAGTCTGAAGTCAGCTTCTCCTATTCCTGTCTTCTTTCGCCATAGTCTTTTGTTGTTATGACATTTCTTAAAGCTTTCTTTGGCCTCTTTTTCCAGCCCAAATTCCTACTAAGTGCAGTCAATAGGTTACAAAGTGCATCTCTTCACCGCATGGTGATTATATTGGAGGGGTAGTAGCCTATACGACCCGGATGCTCAGAATGCTTTCCTTTAATTAGCTGCCCTGACAATTGCCTAGAAACCACCTCCTAATTTGGGTATTTTTTTGACCCTTTATATAATTGAGTTGGATTTTCTGTATCCATACTTAGATCAATCCATTCTTATTTGCTGTTTATCTTCCAGGAATATTCAAAATATATGAACCATTGATCATGTCTTTTCTTATTTTCTTCTACTATTATTATTTATCCTTTTAAGTTTCTTTTTTGTGTCATATAGCTTTGAAGGGAAGGAAAATAGATATAGATGTTTAATCTGAAATCGTCTAATCTTCTGTATTTTTTTTGGAATTAAACTGTACCTCAAAGAGATTTTCATTTTGAAAAGAGAATTGGGGAAAAACTATGAACTTTGTGGTGGTCTGAGATTTCCCTAACATGATGGCTTCTCTCCTGATGCTGTTCTTGGCAAGGAAGACAAGGGCACCTGTCGGAAATGTAAATACAGCCACATCATCTATCTAAAGTGGTGCCTAGGTAAAATGACAATTAGATAATAAAAAGTGAACTCTGGCCTGGAAGTCTCATCAAGCACAAAGGCTAAGCATAATACAGAGGACACTGCTCTGAGGGGAATCCTCTTGGTCCAAGGCTCCCCTGCCTTAGTCAAACTCTCTGTCTTCTCGGTTACTCCCTGACTAGACCATCTAATCTTCCATCTAACATGGGAGAATAGGATTGTCAGTTAGAACCAAAGAGAATATACTCATTTTATTTTTATTCAAAAACTCTTAAGTATTAAGAGACACAGGACTAAGAACCTGAAGAAAAAATGGGAAAAAGTCATTAATAGACAATTTACATAAAAAAACATAAGAATGGCTCTCAGACATAGGAAAACATGTTCAAACTCACTCATAGTTAATGCAAATTAAAATAACAATATGATACCATTTCTCACCTATCAGACTAGCAAAACTTTAAAAAATATATGACAATACATTGTATGAGTGAGTATGTTGGAAAACAAGCACTCTCAGGTGGGAATTGTTCAACACTTTTGGTAGGAAACTTGACAATGCCTGATGAAATTACATATGTCCAACATTTTGATCCAGCAATCTCACTTCTAGGAATCTATCCCAAAGCTACACCTCCAACATTACGAAAATACATACGCATAAGGTTATTTACTGCAGCATTGTTTGTAAATGCAAAATACTGGAAATAATCTAAATGAATATACATAGGAGAGTGGTTGAATAAAGTATAATACATCCATACAGTGAGAACTATATAGCAGTAAAAAATAATGAGAAAGATCTCTCTGAACTGATACAGGGTAATTTCCAGGACATAACGTTATGTGACAAACCAAAGTACAAAGAGTATCTATAGCATGTTATTTTTTTTTTTTTTTTTTTCCCCCCAAAGCCCCAGCAGATAGTTGTATGTCATAGCTGCACGTCCTTCTAGTTGCGGCATGTGGGACTCGGCCTCAGGATGGACGGAGAAGTGGTGCCTCGATGCGCACCCGGGATCCGAACCCGGGCCGCCAGCATTGCAGCGCGCGCACTTAACCACCAAGCCACAGGGCCGGCCCTAGCATGTTATTTTCATATAAGAAAAAAGAGGACATAAGAAGATGCCCATATATCTGCTTACTTGTGGAAAAATAAATACAGGAAAAATAAACCAGAAACTAAAGAGATTGTTCAACTATAGGGGTAGGTAGAAAAGGGAGGAAGGAGGAAGATTGGAATGGAGTCAGGGTAGCAGTGATGAGTACAGAGCAAAATTTTCTATGTATATTTTTTTTCACATTGAAAAAAAGTTTATTTCAAAAAGTGCTAACAGCAAGAACAGTAACAAAAGGAGAGATGGGCAAACAAAACAAGAAGGAGGTTGTGTCCTATGGGATTTGTCTCTATTTTTTAACCAAGTTCTTTATACTGAGCAAACTTGACTCTTTGCACAGTGACTCGGTAAATCTCGGACTGTCTCTTGCTGGTTCTTCCTGGAGCCTCCACATTGGGCCCCTCATCCATCCTCAGTCTCCTCCACTGAAGCCAATCCAGGATGGTGTATCCAAGCCTGCCCCTTTCCTCTAGCCAGTCATGTGCGTTTTGTATAGCTCTGACTCTTAAACTATCATGTTTCGTAAACCTTTCACATATCTTAAAAAGTAAATAAAACCAACTAGGATCTGGAGAGTACAAGTCATCTCCCCAAACTAAAGAAAAATTAGGCCAGGCTAGGTCTTTTGTCAATAAAGGATAAAAATTAAGTAAATGTTAAGCAAATAATTGGTCCTACCAAAAGATTCAATAGCATTATAGAAGGAAATAAATACGCAAGAGTTTTTAAAGAAGTTTTCAAAGTATATTTCTAGATACTACATAGCAAAAGAGACTGTAATAAAACTTAGCATCTTTTATCCCTCTTGAGAAAGCATTCAATTAAACAAAAGGAAAACAACATGGATTTTCTAAAATAAGCAGGAAATATGGATGGCCATGCAATAGAGAGATAAAGAAGGTTGACAGAGTAAAAAAGACAAGTGAGAAAACAAACAAAAAGTGGCATATTAGAATTCAAAATGACACTTTAAAGCATGAAATTTTGTGTGGACTACGAAGAAAACCAAGTAAGAGATGAAAATGATCAACGCTTGGAAAACACTTCAAGAATGTAAAGGGAAATAAGCAAAGAGATGAAGCTCACAAGATAAAAGTTTTAGAAGAAATAAAATAGAGGGACAACAAATGGATAATTGGTGTCTTTTATGAAGAAAACAGCACCATGAAACCAAATCAATATTTGAGATGTAAAAAGAAAAAAATCATAACTTGATTAGAGACTTCAAGCTACAGATTGAAAGACTCATCATATGAAAGGCAAAATTAACTAATACATATTCCCTATCAGGACAAATTAATTTAACTGGAGTCATATGTCATGCTTAGAAGCTTAAAGGAACTACCACAAAGCCTCCTTTGATTCAACACTATTGCTGAATCACAATCAGTTTCTCCTTCTGCAGGATAAGTGCTTAAAATGAGAAAAGCGGATGTTTTTCAACAATCACTGTGCGGTCACTTCTTTAGAAGAGGTTAGCAGAAGAAACATTTCACACTTCCATCCATTGGGCAAAAGTGATCATTTTTTCTGAGAATCTTATTTTCTCTTTCCTTTTGAATGATTCCACTCTCGTGTTAAAGCAATTTTCTTACCAAATTTTGAACTCATTTATTTGGCTGCTTTGAATTTAGACGTAAACCAAAGGCAATATGTTTACATGGCTCTTCTGAGACTTCATTACTCACCTCTAAAGAAAAAAAAAATAGCTCAGTGAGTTTCATATTTTACAGGAACTTTCTCTTTAATTCAAACTATTGCTTTTAAATCTTTGAGCAAAGTTATAAATAAGAGAAGTTTACAATAAGGGATATAACATTGCAGACATGGTAATTTATTCAAGCTTTATTAAACAAAAAATGACTTATGACTAAGGTTTTGACAACCGTATAGTTAGAAACTGTGCTGGGGTCATGCTTATCATTTGAGCCAATTTCCAGGAGAGGTTTTTTTTTCCTTTTTTTTAAATAGCTTTTTTAATTTAGGAAAGCACTACACTCAGATTCAACGTCTAGTTCTATCAGACAGGCATGCCTTGGATATGACACCAATGTGAATCAACGAAAGAAAAATAAAAGATTGAAAGATCTTAATTGATCACATCAAGGTCCAAGTATCCTGCTATAAAGTCAATTGACGCTGAACTAGAAATCTGATACTATGTTTCACTTAAAAGTTGACTGCATTAAAGTGATGATGAGCTTAATGAGTTTCTAAGTGAAAACGTCAACAAATCAGTTATGGCAAATGTAACTTTGGTAAAACCATACTATGGGACAAAGATACTAATTTTGGATCAAGAAATGTTGCCTCCAAAGCATTTTCACAGTGGCAATCAGATTTTGTGCATTTGTCATGTGCATTGATAGCAATTGCCCTTCAATTGGTCTCCCTAACTCCAGCCTCCTTCCTCTTATTTTCTACATTCTTTAATTAGTAGTAAACATATAGGACATATTTAGTTTGGTGAGCTAATGCTTGATAGTTGTTGAATTTTTAAGAAATATTTGGCAAACGTTGGTGTTATCCTACAGCAGAGAGGTTGTCTTTCATAAATGAAAGACCAGAGTTTGCTTTTCTCTTTTCTTACATATACCAGAAATTGAGTCCTAGATTGATTACCTTCATTACTCAGATAAATAACTGAGAATTTCAAATTTAGATGTTCTATTTTGATTAGGCCAGATTTCTCTCATGGTTTGTAGCATTGATGCTGACATGTCCAGGATTTTAATCTTCAAACCAACCAGTGTCATGGGACACTACCACAGCATAAAGAAACTATTTTCCTTTCCAAGACTTAATAAAATATAACAAGATCTGTACATTCTAAAGGAAAATCACTTTAAAGGAAGAAAAAATGAAAAATCTCTTGCTCAAAGTCTTTTTGTTTGGAGTTTATACTGCCTTGCTTTCCAAGTTTGTAGTGTGAGAATAGAAAGAAAATTGCTGCATGGTGTTATAGTGTTCTAAATTAAATTAGAAACTTGTAGCTGTGTATCATTATCAAATTTACTTCAATTTAATTAGGAGAATTATGATTTGATGTCACATTTCTCCCATTGCTTCTGCTCTGAGCAAGTAATAAATGGGTCACACCGTTTAATTCTCACCCCAAACCCTGAACCAGTTGCTCATTTACCCACACAGACCTTGACTCTGTGCTCTGAGGACAGAATCTCTCTGTGTTCACACTGCATCACAAAATGATACTTACAAATCTGAGGTTTGGGACCATTCAGATGTTTTGAAGACATCCAACCTTACATGGAGAACTGTGACAGTATAAGTAATGTCTAAAGACCGTTTAGTCTTTTATTTGATGTAAAATGAATGGGAAACATTAAAAATAAACTAAACAAAATAAAAATTTTAGCTGGTCCCAGTCTCTTGATGTCTTGAAACTCTAGAAACTTCTATCTAAATCACATAAAAAGAATATAAGTAACGCTTAGTCTAGGTCTGAGAGATACCTCTATTTTTAACAAGACTCTAATACAATTGAGTCCATGTGGGCATCATCCACAGATAAATTATACTTCATCATCGAAGCCTGTATATCTTCTCTAAGTCAGAAATTTTACAAATACCTTCTTTTAGGTAAAAGGCATATATATATAATAAAGATGGACTTGATTGGTAGACATTACTGAGGATATTCATTTAATATAGAGAATGTACTAAGTTCCATATGGTGGTGACAATGGAGAAATAGAGGTGCTTACAGTCTAAATAAGACATAGAAAGATAGAAAGAAACATTGAGTAATATAAAGACTCAACTATAAAATTTTATATTCAGCTTAAAGTTAAGATCAATAGTTATTTGGATTAGTAGTCTAGGGACACATATACCCAGCCTCCAATTAACTTTAAGTGTATAAAACTGTTTATTATAATACCTTAGATACATAAGTAATATCAGCCTATAGCATACTTCAGGCTTTTATGGCCTTAGATCTTAGGCATCCTCTTTTATCAGCAAAACAAACTTGACTGAGACAATAGCTTAAACATACAAATGCAGTTCACTCACATAGACAATGAGTCAAGTAACAGGTCAGCAGCAGTCCTGGAGACCAAGCAGACCAGCATCTCAATGCCCATGTCATGGGCATTTTATACTAAAGCAGGAATTTTTTTTTTTTTTTTTTTTTTTTTAGCTAGTTCAATCACTTTTATTGTTGTATAGTAATTTATTTTAGAAATATACTGCAGTTGCTTATCCTACATTTTTTTTATTTTTTATTTTTTTGTTGATGTTTTAATGGTTTCTAACATTGTGAAATTTTGGGTTGTACATTTTTGTTTGTCCATCACCATATACATGACTCCCTTCACCCCTTGTGCCCACCCCCCACCCCCACTGCCCCTGGTAACCACAGTCCAGCTTTATCTGTCCTTGTGTTGGTTTATATCCCACATATGAGTGAGATCATACAGTGTTTGTCTTTCTCTTTCTGGCTTATTTCACTTAACATAATACGCTCCAGGCCCATCCACGTTGTTGCAAATGGGATGATTTTGTCTTTTTTTATGGCTGAGTAGTATTCCATTGTATATATATATACCACATTTTCTTGATCCAGTCGTAGTCGAGGGACACTTAGGTTGCTTCCACTTCTTGGCTATGGTGAATAATGCTGCAATGAACATAGGGGTGCATAAGCCTCTTTGGATTGTTGATTTCAGGTTCGTTGGGTAGATTCCCAGTAGTGGGATGGCTGGATCATAGGGCATCTCTATTTTTAATTCTTTCAGGAATCTCCATACCGTTTTCCATAGAGGCTGCACCAGTTTGCATTCCCACCAGCTGTGTATGAGGGTTCCTGTTTCTCCACATCCTCTCCAACATTTGTTGTTTTTTGTCTTGGTGATTATAGCCATTCTAAGGGGCATGAGGTGATATCTTAGTGTTGTTTTGATTTGCATTTCCCTGATGATTAGTGATGTTGAGCATCTTTTCATGTGCCTATTGGCCATCTGTATATCTTCCTTGGAGAAGTGTCTCTTCATTTCCTCTGCCCATTTTTTGATCGGGTTGTTTGTTTTTTTTGTTGTTCAGTTGTGTGAGTTCTTTATATATTATGGAGATCAACCCCTTGTCAGATGTATGTTTTGTAAATATTCTCTCCCAGCTGGTTGGTTGTCTGTTCATCTTGATTCTGGTTTCATTTGTCTTGTAGAAGCTCTTTAATCTGGTAAAGTCCCACTTGTTTATTTTTTCTTTATTTTCCCTAGTCTGGGTAGGCATGTCATCTGAAAAGTTTCCTTTAAAACCAATGTCAAGTAGTGTGTTGCCTATATTTTCTTCTATGAGTTTTATAGTTTCAGGTCTCACCTTCAGGTCTCTGATCCATTTTGAGTTAATTTTTGTGAATGGCGATAGCACATGGTCCACTTTCATTCTTTTGCATGTGGCTGTCCAGTTTTCCCAACACCATTTATTGAAGAGACTTTCCTTTCTCCATTGCATGTTCTTAGCACCTTTGTCCAAAATTAGCTGTCCGTATATGTGTGGTTTTATTTCTGGGCTTTCAATTCTGTTCCATTGATCTGTGTGTCTGTTTTTGTACCAGTACCATGCTGTTTTGATTACTATTGCTTTGTAGTATGTTTTGAAGTCAGGGATTGTGATGCCTCCTGCTTTGTTATTTTTTCTTAGGATTTCTTTAGCTATTCGGGGTCTTTTGTTGCCCCATATAAATTTTAGTATTCTTTTTTCTATTTCTGTGAAGAATGTCATTGGGATTCTGATTGGGATTGCATTGAATCTGTAGATTGCTTTAGGTAATATAGACATTTTAACTATGTTTATTCTTCCAATCCACGTGCATGGGATATCTTTCCATTTCTTTATGCCATCATGGATTTCTTTCAATAATGTCTTGTAGTTCTCATTGTATAGGTCCTTCACCTCCTTGGTAAGATTTATTCCTAGGTATTTTATTCTTTTTGATGCAATTGTAAATGGTATTATCTTTTTGAGCTCTCTTTCTGTTAGTTCATTATTAGCATACAGAAATGCAACTGATTTTTGTAGATTGATTTTGTACCCTGCAACTTTGCTGTAGTTGTTGATTGTTTCTAATAGTTTTCCAACAGATTCTTTAGGGTTTTCTATATATACAATCATGTCATCTACAAATAGTGAGAGTTTCACTTCTTCGTTAACTATTTGGATTCCTTTTATTAGCAGGAATTTTTTTTAATGATCTTATTAATTTATCTTATATACTCTCCCCAGATTTGTTCCATCTAAGTTACCAATGGTCATTCTCAGTTATCTGGTGCAATGGTGGTGAACAGTTCTGTAGTAAATAGGAAAAAATGGATAATCTAAATATATTTGTATTTGTCTACAGAATATGCTTTTATAGAAACAGCAAGTTGATCTTCCTTATTTCCCTTGATTCACGGTTGAATTAACTTGGAAGTTTTGGATTAATAAAAAAGTTCTAGATAACATGACCTGAAAAAGTTCTAGAAAATAAAAATTTAATAAATAAGGTAAGTATAACTCATTCATAAAATTGCAATTTTTAATTTAATATTCTTTAAAATTCTTAATAAAATGTTACTATTAAAGGCAACCATTTTGAAGCACAGTAAAGTACGAAATTCTTTGCTATTCTCAGGATCATCTTATGTAAGAAATGCAAGTGATCCGGATGGTCTAGCCCAGCATTTCTTAAAGTATTTTCCACAGTTCCTTGTAATGCTCTGAAAAAATATCCAGTGGCGAACATGTTTGAGAAACTTTGCTTAACATACTCTCGCTGTTGGAGATTTATATAATAGTAGGCATATCAAAGGACTGGGATACCCTGTAATATGGAAATCTATTTAACTTTGAAAGGAAATACAGCATGACAGTTTTAAAAGACCTTGGACTCTAGAAGTAGACTGCGTATGTTGGAAGCCCAGCTTTGCTTCTTAGTACTTTTGTGAACTTGAGAAAGTTACGTAACCTCTCTGTATCTGTTTCCTTAAATAAAGATAATAATAACGCCTACTTCAAAAAATATTCTTGTGAGAATTTAAATGAGTTAATATATATGGAAAAACACTTAGTATCTGACACATCATAAACATTATAGACTATTTTAGTTGGCGTTTCTCAAATTTAACTGACTACCTTGTCCATCTGTGTGCGCGTGTGTTCATCTCTTAATAGCCCAAAGAACACGGTCTTGACCAAGATCATTGTAGAAAAGGAAAACAACACTCACAAAAACCAAATCTCATTTACAGGGGTTCGCAGGGAGTAATTGACAGGTGGGATTAGAACTCAGGTCTCCTTCATCCCTATCCAGTTCTGGTGCATGGTGCATTCCATTTTTCAACTAGCTGTCTTCTAGACTAAAGCACCTTTCCAGTTATATGTTTTCTCATTTTCTATAGACAGTCAGCTTACCTTTATGGATTTCATCTTTCCTTAAATTTCAAAACCCCACATTTTTGAGATTTATGGGCAAGGTCTTGCAGTTTCAGAAACGGTTCAAAATCTTCCCTGAAATTGTCATTGTTCATATTGTTCAGTAATGGAGAAAAAGAAATTGTGTGTATAGACTTTGTAAAAAAATGTCCAGCCTTTATATTATAAAAGTTTGTGGAGGGAAAAAATATCTAAGTTTTTTCTGTGAAGAAATAAAAATAAATAAAAGGGCCATTGAAGTAATAGTTTTAGTTTTGGGTTTTTTTTTTTTTAATGTTTCCTCAAAGTCTAGTTGCTTTCTTTTCTTTCTAATGTTGTAACTGCTTCTAGTGTACCTGAAAACCAGGCTTCAAATAAAGCTACAGCTTTGAATGGAAACAAAAGATGTTGTTGCCCCGGCAACAAGAACCACATAAAGACCCCACACCGCACTTCCAGCTCTAGCAATTCTCTACTAAGTCTGTAGGTTTGCACCATAGTAGATAGCATGGAGAATGGAGCTCTGTCCTTGGACTCCTTCAATAAGAGAATTCATTGAAATTCTCATTAGAATTAAGCAGTTTCACATAGGAACATAGTGGCATACCTCCGATGTCTATTGTGAATGTGAAAAATGCAGATTTGTGCAAATGAATCACGTTTGGCCATATGGCCAACTCTAGGTAAACATCTGCTCCTTACATTTTGTTAATGGAAACTGAGTTTGGGGAAGCCTCACACTTTAGGGCTGTAAAGAACAAAATTTGTAAGACTGGAAAACCCACCATATGTCTTCCACTCCTAAGTGTCCCTTGTCAACTTTAGCTCCCAAACTTACTGACTTGGGACATATGATGACAAAAAATATTAAATAAATAAAAAATCATCTTTAGTAGAAGAAAAATGAATGAGTGAGTGCAAATTCCTATTCCTTCTATTATTCAGGATCTTGCATTATTTAAACTTGAAGTTGAAATTTTGAAATTCAGCCATGATGTAGGCACCCCTTCACTCCACAATCAATCATATGCCAGTGATTAGAGTCAATTCACTCATTGATTCATTCATCTATGAAAGTAAAATAAATGGATGTGCCTGTTGTGTTTGTCACATTAGAGGTTCAAAATAATATAAGACCCCTGCCCTTGAGGAGCTTACAACTCCCACAGTCTAGGTGGGAGATGAGGTGAGTCATAAACATGAAGAACATTAAAAGCTCAGGAGTAAAATGACTTACAGGCAGTCACCTATGAAAGTTCAAGTTTTCCATGTCAGAAATCTGGAGAAATCACCCTATCTTTAACCCACCACATCAGTCTCATCCTTTCAATCACCCTTGTAAATAATGTTCGAATCCATTCCTTCTTCTGGTCTTCTTTTTGCTACAAATTAACCTCCAGGCTCTTCCCCTTGTTTTTATTAAGTCAGCAAACGCTTGTGTTCCTGGCCTGTAATAGACACTATACTAGGTTCTGGGGGAAAAAAGGAGGGATTTATAATCTACCGGGCAAAGAAGGCATTAAAATATTAATCATTACAAATAATTATATGATTAAACAAATAGTTTACCCAATACTGCTGCAGAGCAAGCTTTCAAAAATCAAATGTGATCATAGCAACTCCTTGCTTGAAAGCCTCCTCTGGCTCTACCATTAGATCACTTCCTATCGCCGTCTCCCATGTACACCCAGTTCCAGCCAGATGGAATTACTGGCATTTATAAAATGAGCCATTCTTCTATGACTGTGCTTTGAAAACCTCATTCCCTCAATCTGGAATGCTCAATTCCACTTGTCTAACTGAGAATCTCTTATTCTTCCTTACTTTCATAAAAGAATGTAACCACTATCTCCAGCCCCTAAAGCATCTCCTTAATTTCCCAAACATAGGAACTCCTTTTCCTTATATATTAATGTTTACGGAGCATATTCCTACATGGTAGATTTGCTCATCAAGTATTAAAATTGTTTATAACTTTAGCTCACTCTTAAACTGTCAGCTCTCTAAGCATAATTAACATAAATTTTGTCCTTAAGTAGGCAAGTTCCTTCCCCCTTCCTAACCTGCTTGAGATCCCATTGCTACAAATTAAGCTTGGCCTATGGGTCAGGAAGGAAAGAAATTCTTTACTCTTCCAAGGCAACTGGGGAGTCTTTTTCTTCAAATGAAAGCTCTGTTATGGAATTATTTGTTAGCATGAATTAAATTCAAAGGTAAAATAAATTCATTAATGTTTGATATTCACATAGCACAGTTAATATTTCCACTTTAATCTAGTTTTAATGGAAATTAAAAGGTTTTGCTACACTTCAGTTCGAGACTTGCTTGGAAAAGAAATATGTAATTTATAAGGATTCTGGTCAGAGAGGGGAAAAAACAATCTGACTATGAATTATATCAGCCTCTTCCAGTTCATAGTGTGAGAGATGGCGATATGACCAGAGAATATGGACAGAAAGAGGCAGGCAATATGAGTTAGGGTAGAAGTTGAATGTGTAGAACTAGCAGACTTGAAAGAAGGTACTCAAACATTATCGATCACTAGTAAAAACTGACCCCAAAGTCTAAAAGCCTCCCACTCTTCTCCACCTGCCCAAAGCCTTGAGACATGCTAAAATAGTTTCCCACATTTCTCCTACAATTAGGGAATCAGATCTGACTAAGCCAAGACAAGGATTGCACTTTCCCTTTTTCTTTGGGAACTTTCTCCTCTGTTAGTGTCAGTCAGCCCTTATTGGTGTATTCATTTCCTAGGGCTGCTGTAACAAGTTACACACCGAGTGGGCTACACAACTGCAATTTAGTCTCTCACAGTTCTGATGGTCAAAAGTCCCAAATCAAAGTATTTGCAGGGCCATGCTCCCTCCCACCACTCTAGAGAAAAACTGTTCCTTGCCTCTTCCCTGTTCTAGTGGCTCCAGTTGTCCCTCAGTTTATGGCTGCATCACTGCAATCTCTGCTTCTGTGTTCACGTTGCCACCTCCTCCTCTCTCTCAATACTACCTCTGCCTCGCTCTTACAAAGACACAGGTGATTACATTTACGGCCCACCTAGATAATCCAGGATAAGTGCCTTCTCTCAAAATCCTTAACTTAATCACATCTTTGGCCATATAAGACAAGGTTCACAGGTTCTGGAAATTAGCACACGAATATATCTTTGGGGGGGGGTCACCATTCAACCTACTACACTTGGATTGGTTGCTAGAGTGAAAGAAACAGTGTCGATGATGGTGGCTGTCATTGGAGCACATTGTATGTTTACATGAGGCCACTGTGTCATGGTTTATGGGCCACAAGGCTGGACACCAGCCACAACAGCTTTCTTTGACCGCTGGCCCCTTGGAAGACTGAATGGACATGGAATACTACATCAGGTGATAAAGTAATTAAAACTGCCTAGAATAACCTTTTATGTTGAGTGCTCCTTTCTTGCTCCTACATCTGCTGAAATCAATTACTATCTCTGTATTTGCTGGGTGTTATAGGTCTGTCTCTCCACTCTAAGGTTCTTCACGGTAGGAATCATATCTTCTTCATATTCCTATAACTAGCACGTCATCTAGCACCTAGTCCATTAGTTGATTTTCAGTAAGTGTGTGTTGAACTAAACTGAACTAAATACCAGTTAGCAAGACATCTAGACTTTTGAAAAAAGTGTAGCCATTGTGAGAATGACATTAGAGAATCTCTTATCCTTTGACTCCATGATATAAAGTATCTTTCTTCTCTTTCTAGGATATCCATGGCATTAGAGATGTTCTTATCTTTTTGTGTTGTTCTGTTTGTTGTTTTTTCTTTTCTAGCTGAGATTTATTGATTGCCGGTCATTCTTAAATTACATGTGATGTTGCATTTCTTTTTCTTATCAAACACACTCACTACACACTCGTGCAAATTACCAAGGAATTTATTGATTTTGTGATTTTAAATAACCTTGGCAGTCTACCTTAAGTCACTTGGAAGAATTTCCCTCTTGAATGCTTGGGTTGTGAAGTGATGAAAAGAAGAAGGCAAAGCTATAGACGTGCAATCAGCCACATCGCAAATACCTACAGTTACTTCAAAAGGTAGCAAGGTGTGGGCAGAGGGAAGCAATGGGCACCAGCTTCCACAGAGGGGAAAGAAATCTCAAGGTCGTTTAAACAGTAGACCATCTTTATATATAAAGGATAACATACTTCTATCAAAATGGTCTATCCCTTTATTTTTTTTCCTCCTAATTATTTTAGTGTGCTATTAGGCCCAGTTATCTATTGGACGGATTTAATTCAAAGGGAACTAAACAAACAGAACAGCAGGAATTTGAAGTAATTTTGCTAAAAATCAGTATTTAGAGCCCCCGGATAACTTGAAAACATATAATTAGTATTCAAAATAATTTCACGGTATGCCTGATTTGTGTTTTGTAAACATTGAAGTACTGTATTTAGACTTGGGCTTCAAAAAAAAAAAAGTATACTGACAAATATTTATTTTCTATTCAGTACAACATTATGAAAACTGCTTTGTTATCACCAATGCTTCCTTAGAATGACCCTGCCCGCAAAAGAAATGCTGTCAATCAAGAATACTAATGGAAAGCCTGAAGTCCCCTGCCTCCCCAACGTCTCATTTTTATTTCTACACAAAACTGCAGTCACTTTAACAAGTTGGGGATCTGGAACAATTCTATTAGGTAATGACGTCCATTTCCATGAAGCTTTCCTCATCAATCAATCTCCTTAATTTAAGTTAGTATCATGTGGCATTACAAGTACCTTCTTCATGCTTTATCTCATCTACCTGGTGAGACAAGGCTTAAGTGGAATAGTCAGGATGGAGATGAGAGAAATAAGATAAAGGTGAAACTGTAGAGGCAAGGGTTTGGATGCTAAGAGAGTGCAGACAGAAATCAAAAACTTAATTCATATGACAAAAGTAGAACTATGGGAGCCGGCCCAGTGGCGTAGTGGTTAAGTCTGTGCTCTCTGCTTCAGTGGCCTGGAGTTCACAGGTTCAGATCCCAGGGCGTGGACTTACTGCTCATCGAGCCATGCCGTGATGGCCTCCCACATACAAAATAGAGGAATATTGGCCCAGATGTTAGCTCAGGGCCAATCTTCCTCATCAAAAAAAAAAAAGTAGAAATATGTATTTGCATGGGACAACAAAACAGGAGTTGCCTGTTCCAAAGAGGACACAAGTATATAACTGAAATAAGCAGGCAAGTTCTGGGTTGAAACCAACAGCAGCTGACAAGAGACTGATGCAGTAGCTAACATTGGGAAGCAATTAATGTATCCAGTGGGAAGCTTCAGTTTCCCCTGAGCAGAACAAACAGTGCAGGAAGTATGTGTTTATTTCAGCACCTTTTTCTGTACTCGTATGTATTGCTGCTCATGACCCCCAAATCACCAACTAGCCATCACCAGTTCACGGAACTTCATAACAAGCATTACACCATTAAGAGAGCAGTGAGACTTAAAAGCTCCATGGATATTTCTAAAACTTCTGTTTCATTCACCATTACTTCCACCCTGATACTTCTTAGGACATTTCTGATACCAGAAATTTCACCATTGCAAATCCCTTGTTTCCAGACAAATACAAATTACTCTTTTAATCTTCCTGTAATGAGGGAGCTTGCCTAATTTAACCATTTCTTCTCTGAGCCTGACCTTTTACTGTCTCCAAGCCAACAAAAGGCTTTTTGGTTTGCTATTGAAATAAATCACCTTGAAAGTGATTGATTAGAACCCGTTATCGTGGTCTGTTAAGGAGTACTCTTTCACTCCTGTTTAGGGCAATTTTCAACCACGCTTTTATTACGCTGACCTTTGCTAAAGAAATTGTCAGCAATTTAGCTAAATATTTTAATAGTGGTGAGTCTCGAATACCATATTTCTTCTGGAGAGCTGCTGCTTTTAGAGGCCTGAGGCTATTCCAAATACCTCTGACTATCTCAAAAGTGCAAGGCCCAAGAAAGCAGAGTGAAATTATAGTCTAGTTCCACAGAGTACTCAGTTTCCTTTCATTTAAAAACAGGATTCTGGCTGATACATAGATGGTTTTCAATGACACCACAGTGAAATTTGCATATGATCAACCCAGTAAATTCTAATACATGATGACATTTTCACTAAGTATTTGACAGTTTGCTCTCTAGTTAATAGTTGGACATTGGTAACATGAAATGTACTTTGTTAAAAAATAAGAGCCAATGCGATGACAGATCATGATACATTTTAAGGTGTTGAGGTAAGCAGGAAAAAGAATGTTTTATCTCAAAAAAAAAATTGCCCTGGGAATAGATTAACTACATAACAAGAAGTTGGAATTGGCTGTAAGTTCTACCCAGTTTTTGAACCAGTTTTATACAACATTTAAATGTTCATGTTTCCTCTTCTCCATCTTTTTATTTTTTTATTTTTTTTGCGATCTGTTTTTGATGAGAATGAGAAGACAGATCTTAAGAGGAAATATATTACTTTTTCGTATTGTATGTGGACCAATGAATCTGAAAACTCCTGGATACCTGGGAAATAGGTTGACCTTGCAGGTAGATTAAAAATATCTATCAGCAGACAAATATGCTTCCATAATATTACCAGTTTCAAAACCAAATCGAGGATGATACAGGGAATATTAGTAGCCAAGAAATATTGAAAGTCATTACTGAAGTTTGGGTTCACCCTCTTTTTTTGCCATCATTCATCAAAAATGTGAATATTTTCTTCATGCCTTTTCATCAACCATTCTCATTATTCACTAGATTCACCCTGTTTCTTCCTTATCTTTACCCTTGAATAAAAAGCTACAGATTTTACATGAACCCTAATATTCTTAAATGCCAAATAAACACAATTTGGGTCAGTATAATATAAACTATTACTGCTACCAAACTAAAGTGGGTTTGCTTCCTGGTGAGTTAAAGTCAGACTCTCCAGCGGAAGTAGTTGTCAGACGAAGTAGAGTTTATTTGCAGCAAACAGGAGATCACGTGGAATCATTTTCAAAGTTGTGGCTCTCCCCGAACCCGGGACAGCAGGAGCCTTTTGTTTCTGATGGGGAATGAATATGCAAAAGGGACAGGTGTGTATTCACTTGTGCAGGCTCAGTTGGCATCTCTCAGCCTATCTGCACGGGTGCTGCTCTTGTGGTGGGGTTCAGGGTGGTCGGTGACTGCATCTCAACAACACAAAATTTGGAGAAATAGTTAAATGCTTCCAAAACCTCCTTGAGTTCCTTGGAGCAATTAGTTGGTGACACTACTGCAATTGCATTTCAGTACATCAAATAGACCTACTTGCCTTGATGCATATGTTCAGCTAATGAATATGCAGATCTTCTTGGTCATAACACATGACATTTCATTTGTTAGTATAATGGGATGACTCCTTCTAACTTAAAAAAAGTTTAAATGGTTCTAGAGCAGACATTTTAACAATTTGCCTTTTAAGATTCATTAGCAGTTAAAAATAAATGAAAATAAAATGCTTATTTACAAAAAGCAAATCAGCTTTAAGTCTAAAATGCAGTGTTACAATTAATGTGGGAAACATTTTACCTTTGTAAATTAAACTTTTTGCATTTCCAATCATCTAACTTGTTAATTTATACAGCTCTCCTGGTCCCAAGAACTCATAGTAGGACTTTTGGTCATAAGAATATCTCAAACACTTTGCACATACATAAAACATAATTCCCCTATTAGCATAAGCAACCTACATATATAGGGACATGGGCTGTGTTTAACATTTGATGGTTTTCTTCACTTTACTAAGTAATATCAAATGGCACTTCTAGCTGAGCGTTCACAGACATAAATGCCTGGTTGCAGTGGACTTATTGAGAAAATTTTGAAGACGAATCTTCATATCTCCTAAAAAATGCAAAATACTTTGCCAAAAAGAAAAAAAAGATATCACAAGACATTCATTTTTTTAAAACTTCTCTTATTTATTTTCTACATGTTTGTTTTTGTGTCTTGTGTTTGGTATTGGCAAAAAAGGGTGAGTGTTTGGATGATAAAAATCCATTGGATTGCATTGCATAACAGGGTGGCAAAAAAAATGTCTAGCAGGATTCCTATTGCCACTATAAGTACTTTCCCAAAATATAGCAATCTACTTATAACCTGTGTTTCCATCACTGTGTTTCCATCAGTCTTTACCAGTTGTCTTCGTTGAGTAGAGTATGGTACTAATGAGGTCAGATTACCAGTTGTGTTTGACATGTGACAGTTTTCTTCACTTTACTTCACAGTGTCAAATTGCACTTCTAGCTTAGCATTCACAGATATACATCCCTGGTCACTCTCTAAATTTTGGATACATCCGTAAAAATTCATTAATATGTATGTTTAGGGCTGTAAAAAGAAGTAAAAGCCCTCAAAAGGCAGCAATGGTATTTTATATTCATCTCAAATTACAAAGTCCTTAAAATAATTCAAGAACTTAAAAATTATGATCTAATCATTACTTCTTAACCAAAATGTATAATAATTATGTTACAAAAATGAAAAACTGGGATAAATGGCCTGATAATACAACAGAAGCAGCAGATCTAAGATATACACAAGGGCTGGTTATTTTGATCTAATTACTAGGTTTGCAGTTTAAAAATATATATATTGAAAATATATATACACCCACCTCCCTTACTCTTTGCCTCTTGTATTCCAACACATCCTCTCCCTCCTAATCTCAATACTGAGCTCCTTTTATTATTTATGGTCCACTATGCACTCAGGTCTTCTCATTGAAAGCAGAGTACCTTGTACCAGTGGTTTTCAAACTTGGGCTTAACATCTGCACCATATTGTTAAAATACATTTTGCTAGGGGCTGGCCCGGTGGTGTAGTGGTTAAGCTCTCAGGCTTCTCTTCGGTGGCCTGGGGTTCGGATCTTGGGTGAGCACCTACACACTGCTCACCAAGCTATGCTGTGGCAATGTCCCACATACAAAATAGAGAAAAATTGGCACAGATGTTAGCTCAGGGCTAATCTTCCTCAGCAAAAAGAGGAAGATTGGCAAGGGAGGTTAATTCAGGGCCAATCTTCCTCATCAAAAAAAAAAAATACATATTTCTAGACCTATCCCACAGAATTTGGATCAAGAATTTGCATTTCTAACATATTTCCAGTAATGCCAAAGCTGCTGGTCCAGAGACCACACTTTGAGAACCATCGCCCTATGCTTACCTTTACTCTCCTGGCTTTAGTCAGGCAGACCTGATTTCAAATATTCTGTCCAAATTACTCTAGAAGATTATCGTTTCTTATCCGATTTTATAGTATGGGGGCGAAGTGGGGGATTCATAAAATAAGCATAGGACACAGGTCATAAATACTTGAACAAAGTTACTTCTCATTCCTCTTGTCTTTTTTTTTTTTTTTTTTTTTTTTTTTAGGGAAGGTATCTCATCTAGCTGATTAGGGAAACGTGATCTAAATTAAATAATTTACACTACTATGTAAATGGCTGACTTGAAGCTGAGTTAAGTCAATTAAGCATATTCACTTGTTAAAAGCAGCTTATTAAATTAAATGAATGGATTCTTCAATTATAAGTATTTTAGCCAAGTAAATTATTAGCAGTGACAGGCTTTCTTGGATCCAACTGATCTCTTTAAACTGTCAATTGTGTCTAGAGAAGCAATTTTTTGGGGGGAGAAATAAAACGCTCCACTTACTTACTCTTGACATGGAGAACTCAATAGGAACTGATTTCCAGCAGTGCCTCTAGTGACAATGGGAACTATTGAATTAGTTCTTACTCCTTCAGCTCATCCATCGGGATGTGGGTGAAGTGAAGATGATACCTACTCCAATATCCTTTTGGTCTTTTTTCTCCCTCAGGGCAGCTGAATTAGTTCTGCTTTATAAGTGAACTAAGAGCTGCTCTATGCCCCAACAGAAGAAAGGCGGCTGAAGATATAAAAGAATAAAAGCGTACATGTAAAAACTGCATTAAAATGAATAAGTTAATAGACAGATAACAATAAATGATTGATGGATAGATAGATAAATAGAGAGACAGACAAGAAGTTTCTTTTCTGTCTATATCTGAGTGGTTAGTTTCATGAATTAAAAGTCATAGAGAAAACATTGAGAAAATTTCTTGCTAAGAAAAAAAATTGCATGGAGCTTTAAATCTCCCCCTAAAATGAAAAGGACCACAAAAATTATTAGATAATCTTTATCAACATTTCTAGAAACTGGCTAACACAATTATATTTGTTTCACATGTTTTTTACATAAAATAAAATATAAAATACACATCAATATGAAATCCTCTCTGCTCACTTTTCTAGTCCCTTCTTGCTCTAGAGGAAACCACTATCACAAATTTACTATGCATCCTATTCATACTTTTATTACATTTATATGCATCTGTGGAAAAATATATTATTTTGTTAAAGGTTCATACATTTTTAAAAATATTTTTCTCCATACATTTTCAATATTGATCTCTCCCACACACACACACACACAACAAATTTCATATATAATAAAAGAATATTATATATGCTCCCAAACTTCCCCTTCTTTGATTATTCTCTAATTAAATCATTCTTACATAAGCATTTGTCTGATAGAGTGATGCACATTTATAGATCTCCAATTTTCATAGATTATGATAACTTAGGTACAACTTAACATTCTTGGTCCTCATTCTTATTTATTGTACTTTTCTATTAGCAGGTTTATTTGAAGAAAAAAAGCTGGGACACCTCAAGGGCAAGCAGGCTACATTTGGCAGGGGTCTTCTCTGCTTTTGTGAATATTTAGGTAGTGCTAAACATACTAGCAGATGACTTTTCTATAGAAAATTTTCTATCAGTTGACGAGAATAAACAGGTGTAAATTCCCTCCCTTTAGGCCTAAAACTGTTGACTGTACCCAAGATGCACCTAGGATGAACTGTGTTAGTTATCTAAGGAAATGATTAGGAAAAATTGCACTCCTCAGTTAGGTGCAAGATTTGTTTTTCGCCTCATACAGTTATTCTTGAATTGAAATGCAGAATAAGGGGAACACTGAATCTGAACTAAAGATCATGGAAACAAGTTGCTTGGTCAAATGATTTCTCCTTTACTGTAGCAGAGTTTTATTTCAGGGAACCAAAAATAGAGAATTGTCATTTCCAATCTACCAAGTTATGATGCAAAAGTAAATGTCATTAAAAAAAAATTGAAGGATTTCCTACCTAAATTTGCTAAAATCATGGAGTTGACACTAGTTTCCCTTTTTGTAGAAAACACTGCTAGGGGAATATATAATATATTCTTTAGGTACGAATGAAATTTAAACCATTTGAACCAAATTTATTTCCCATGTATTTAAATTCATAAAGAACTATACATGAGAGGGTAGGTAAATACCAACCCTGTTTGTTTGTAGTTGATATTTTGGGGATGTTAAGTCATTATGCCCACTTAATAACTTTTATTCAGGTGGAAAGAAATTCATAGTGGAGGATTCAAGGAATAAGTTCCGTTCCTAGGTTTCCCACTGATCATCTCTGTGATAAAAAAATAATTATTATTTTAATAATTTTAAAATATTATTAATAGTGTTATAATTTTATTACAGTGTGTTCCTTGTATGAAGTGTAATTTGTAAGTAGTATTTTTCTATGTGATATCTAGAGCAAGATACTTAATAAACTTGGCTTCAGTTACTTTATCTAATAAAGGGGCTTAGATTGAACAGACTGGGTGATCTCTCATCCCTTCTGGTAATACCAATCTTTCATTCTAATCCCCAAATCCATCTTTCTTCAATCTCCATTTGGTGGTGAAATTGAATGATCGAAGCTGGAACAATAGAAAACTGATCAATTTTGCTTATTGAATAATAACAATAATAATAATAATAGCGTCTGTGTATTATATGACTATTGTTGTCTTGCAACATTACAGCTAGTCCTCATGGGCAACCTTGCAAGGCAGTGGTAATTATACTCATTTTATAGATTTTTTTTTAAAAGGGACGCTGGAAGGGGCTAAGAGGCCAACAGGTGAAGCACAGAGGATTTTTAGGGCAGTGAAAATACTCTACCATACTATATTGAAGGACACTTGTCATTATACATTTGTCCAAACTCATAGAATGTACAACATCAAGAGTGAACCCTAAGGTCAACTATGGACTTTGGGTGGTGATGGTGTGTCAATGTAGGTTCATCGGTTGTAACAAATGTACCCCTCTGGTGAGTGATGTTGATAATGGAGGAGGCTGTGCATGTGTGGGGGCAGAGGGTATATGGGAAATCTCTGTACCTTCCTCTCATTTCTGCTGTGAATCTAAAACTACTCTAAAAAAATAAAGCGTTAACACACACACACACACACACACACACGATACAGATGACATGTCAGAATTGGCATGTTACGAAGACTAGTTACGAAGACTAGATGAAAGTCTTAGGATCAAATGAAACATGAAGAATTTTTCTCAGTTTAGATTAAGAAGATGGAGTTTAAAAATTCTAAGCCTGCAATAACATGCACAGGAACACAAAGAACCTTGGTATGTGTATGCTCTTCTCATAGTGTCATGTAATTCAGGTGAGCTGGACAGTTTCACAATCTCACACCAGACATTACTCAGATTTAACTTTTACACGTGGAGATCCATCACAATGACATACTTGAGATTTCTTAAATGTAGAGAAAACTTGTGAAATAGTCAAATGGCTGGACAGTTCTTAAAAAAAACTCTTCTCCAAAAACACATCGTTAGAACAAAAATCACGTTTGACTCGTTTTACTTTATCAACAAAGATCAGACTGTAGATGGAGTTTAATTCATCTGATGATGTCTACGTATTTCCTCTAGTCTCTTGATAGAGACTATAAATTCAGAAATACCAAGACATTCTCAATATAAAAACAAAGCAGAAATGAAGAGTTTCTTAGCTTTTTTTAAAACTAAATCTACTAACTTCAGAAGTTTTCATACTTGTCAAATGAGCCTTAGAATATTAACATTAGTATATACTATCATTTTATTAAGTTTTTGTGGTGGATTAAAGACAGCCAAAAATTCTTTGATACTCCTCCCACTGAAAGATGGAACCTAATTCCCCAGCCAGTGCATCTGGCCTGGCTTTACAAACTTGCCTGATCAGTAGAATGTGATGAAAGGGATGATCCAGGATTTCTGAGGTTAGGTCATAAGAAGTCTTGCAGCCTGGGTCTCTTGGGACACTTGCTCTTGTAGTCTTGAGCCACCACATAAGAAGTGAAATTCCCCTGAGGGTGCCAGGCTAGAGAGACCATTTATATATATACATATATATATACATAGAGAGAGAGAGAGATGCCATCCAGCCCCAGCTGCTTCAGCCTCCTGCTGTATCTCCAGACATCCTAGAGCAGAGACAAGTCTCCCTTGCTGCATAAATTTCCCCAATGTCATACAAATAATAAAGTGAATAACCAGCATTGGTATATAGTCACACCTTTCATCTTTCATGTGCTTTTTTTCCAGTATATTGCCATTCTTCATACCCAGCCCCCACACTTATACAATATATTCTATTTGCTAATGGATTTTTGATTCTCATTCTTGCAGCAAACATTTATTGAGCACTGACCACTCTTCCTTGGACCTGGGAAGCAGTAGGTTGCTAAACTCTCATCAGAAATGCAATTTGCATTTGGAGCTTAGTAGAGTTAAAAGCACCAGTCAGGAAACTGAACACTGTTAGATAATCTTCCCTATGCCTCCACTACTCCAGTTATACAGTGGACAGAAACTCGCAATAATTAGGGCTTTAAAAATACTTGAGGAGATGTAATATAAGAAAATGTTGAAATCTAATTGAGATGAATGGAAGCAAAACTCATCATTTCCTGCTAAAAGGAAGGAAAGCTTTGAAAGGGAGTGATTTTATATATTGTTTAATATGGTAATAACAACATACTTGTATAGTATTGTACAGTTTATAAAGACATTGAAACTACAGATAACACTTTTGTCTCCTATGTTTGGAAAACTAGTAAGAATGGAAACAGAATAACTGAAGTCACTTTTAAATTATTTTAGGAAGGTGGTTCTATCAAGTTCTTTTTGGTTTTCAACATACATTTTTTAGGAAAAGTCATTAAGCTTGTCTTTCCAAATATCAAAAAAATCATAATGTATTCTTATTCAACTAACTTATGTTTTCTTTATTTCCAGCTTGATGTCATATATCAAAGCAAGATAATATATGGGAATGACCTAACTGATCTCTATAATGATCATCATATTTGTACTTTTCTGGGCATTTGAACCACTGTAATTATTGTAATTAACAGAAATGCAATACATATGAACACTACTCTGATTTATCATTGAGAATGTGATGAATCAGTATTTAACTGCGCAGGTTGTAATTGGCCGAGGGAAGACATAGCATGCTGTCCTCCCGTGTAAAGTGGGTATGATGCTCCTGTTTGTTGAAAAGATCATAAATGAAACAAGAGGCAGAGGAGTGTAAGAGCGGAAAGTAAGCACCCATTTGTGCTTCCTTCCTTAAGAAGATTATCATACATAAATTATAAGGAATGTACACAAATGTCTATAGAGTCTGGGAACAATTTGCCTCCCTGCTGAAAAATAACATGTGAGAAGAAACTGCTCTTTTTCTACTTCAGCTATTGGAGGATTTTCTGCTTAGAACTGTGATCAGGAGACAGACTGAAGACGAAAGCAAACTCCAAACATGATGGTGCAAAAAGAAGGAAAGAACGTGATAACATCTTTCTGCTTCTGAATTAATCAACTCTGGAACCACCTACATCTGGACGTCTTGATGCGGGAGATAGTAAGTTCATCATCATTTAAGTCATTTTTAGTCAGTTTTTCTGAACTTGTAGTGAAAAGCATCACCTTGGATACAGTGTATCTTAGAGAAATAGTAAAAAATTATTTTACTGAAAATCTGAGTTTGTATAAACTGAGATCTATACCTGCTACATTTATTTTGTTCCATTTCAGATATATATATATACGTATGTGTATATATGTATAATATGTACAATATATATACATATTGCTAGAAGCTGTTATGGCTGATTTTCTTTATAAATATACAGTACAGAGGTGCCTGCTACAATTACCTCCTAATGCTCAAGATTGGCTTTTCTCTCTGTCTCCTGTCACCTCTGCCTACAGTTCCTGCAATGACAGAGGCAGGCACGGCTTTTAGGAGGAAAGGAGCACATTTTAGGCTGAGGACTACCTCAAAATATCTCCAAAATTACTATAGTCATGCTGTACTACTGTATTAAGTATTTGAAGAAGAAGAAAAAAAGAGGAGGCGGAGTGGGAGAAGGAGGAGGAAAAGAAAAAGAAAAAGAAGAAGAGGAGGAAACAGTAATTTACCTAATGTTTATATTATGTGCCCACTGTTAAATAGTCCACCAGGACTTCACTGTCTTGGGTTTTCCATTTTAATCATTCCACTGTCTAGGTTACTCTGTGAAATAAAAAGGAGGCAGAAGACTTGGCCCTATGTTCAAGAAGCTTGCAAAGATTCCTTTTCTATATGGCACATAGTGATTTGTTCTTTACAGCCTATGCAATGAATGTGTGTAAAGTAATTGTGCCATCTATCAGCCTGAACTAAGTGAAATTATACATTTTTTAAATCTCAGTTTATGGATAAAGGCAGAATGCTAATTAAAGTTGCTTATTTATGGGAAAACATTTTGAAAGATCCAAATAGCAGCAAATCAACTGAATTAATACTTTATATTTCTTTCTTTAATATTTAGCACTGAAACTTCAGTAAGCAAAATTAGTTTCATTATTTTGTCTTCTGGTGAAGTGGACTAATTCACTTGGTCATGACAAGTACGTATCTGAATATGATTTGTAAATCTCAGTTATTAGTTATTCTTTAAAGTTGAGTATAAATTCATCTGAATGAGTAAGAAATAAAGTGAGAAATACGATTGTGACAAAACGTTCTCATTACGCGAAGATATGTGGCCTTTTTTATGATAATCAATACAATAACAACAAAGGTAAAATAAAAATTCATAAATTACAATGTCTGATTTAAACTATGGGATGATTCTATTATATTACATCTCTTTTGGTTAAAAAGCATGATTTTAAGCTCCTTGAAGTCAGGAAACATATCATATTTAACTCCTAATCCCTCACATTACCTACCCCATGCCTTGCAGTGTAAGGTAAGATTTAAGTATTTGTGAGTTTAATTGGATCTACAGTTAAGTAAGTATTTATGAGTTTACTTAGTTCTATAATAATCCAGATTATTAAGTACCCTGAAGAATCTTGAGACAAGGCTATAGGAGAAGATAAGGTATCAGTTCAATTACATGTGTAACTCGCAGGCATAATTAAGATGAAATGTACATAATTTGTGACTTTTTCAGAATCCCTTCAAATAATTGCTTTGCTTAAAATATTTGGACTATAAACAATAGCTTATGCTGTTTCCTTTGTCTAGAATCCTCTTTCAAGTTTCAGGTTAAATATTATTTCTTTAGTAGATTTTCTCTGATCTCTCAAACTAGGTTAGATTCTTTTATTAAATGCTATCGATATCATATACTCACCCTGAGTAAATACAAATTCCAATTGTACTTGGGTAACCATTCATGTAATTTGTTTTCTTCAGTGGATTGTAAGCATCCTGAGAACTCAGATCACAGCTTTCTTATATATGGCTCTATCCCCCATGCCAAGTATTGTCCTACATTTTGCAAAAGCTCAAAAAAATACTTGTTGAATGAAAGAATACACAGAAGAAACAAGCTTTCTAATGTAAGTCTGCAAGGAGCTGATTTCTATGAATTATGTATTTGATGAATAATGCCAACGAAAATATTCAAAATATAACAAGTGAAACGCCAGGATCAAATATGTAGTATGATCTCATTTTTGCAAAAAATATATGCAAACATAAAATGATAAAATTCTTCAAGATGTTATCTCTGTATTATAGGATTATAATTGTCTGCTTTTCACCTTGAAATTGCTTATACATTTTTTCTATTTTACATTTAACTTTTGTATTTATTAGATAATACATATATAACACTTTAAAAAACTAGATAGCATTCACAACTCGTATGGAGAAAAAACAGCAGCCAGACACAATTATTTTATGTATTTTATGTATTTGCCTACATATTTCTAAGTAACATGCTAATATTGCTAATTCAATATTTTCCATTTTAGACACTGTTAATGAATTACTACTGTGTGTGGAAACAATATAAGTCCTTCTTTCAGAAAGAAAAGCACAAAATCAGAAATGTGACTCTTTTTTTTTTTTTAATTTTTTGTTTATAGCAGTAACATTGGTTTATAACATTGTAAAAATTTCAGGTGTACATCATTGTACTTCTATTTCTGCATAGATTACATCATGTTCACCACCAAAATACTAATTACAACCCATCACCACACACATGTACCCAATTATCCCTTTCACCCTCCTCCCTCCCCCTTCCTCTGGTACGCACCAATCCAATCTCTGTCCCTATGTGTTTGTTTATTGTTGTTATTATCTACTACTTAATGAAGGAAATCATACGGTATTTGACCTTCTCCCTCTGACTTATTTCACTTTGCATCATGCCCTCAATGTCCATCCATGTTGTCACAAATGGCTGGATTTCATTGTTTCTTATGGCTGAGTAGTATTCCATTGTGTATATATACCACAGCTTTTTATCCATTCGTCCCTTGATGGGCACTTAGGTTGCTTCCAAGTCTTGGCTATCGTGAATAAGGCTGCAATGAACACAGGGGTGCATGTACCTTTGCAAATTGGTGTTTTCAAGTTCTTTGGATAAATACCCAACAGTGGAATAGCTGGATCATATGGTAGTTCTATCCTTGATTTTTTGAGGAATCTCCATACTGTTTTCCATAGTGGCTGCACCAGTTTGCACTCCCACCAGCAGTGTATGAGAGTTCCCTTCTCTCCACATCCTCTCCAACACATGTTGTTTCCTGTCTTGTTAATTATAGCCATTCTGACGGGCGTGAGGTGATATCTCATTGTAGTTTTGATTTGCATTTCCCTGATAGTTAGTGATTTTGAACATCTTTTCATGTGTCTGTTGGCCATCTGTATATCTTCTTTGGAGAAATGTCTGTTCAGGTCTTTTGCCCATTTTTAATTGGGTTGGTAGTTTTTGTTGTTGAGATGCATGAGTTCTTTATATATTTGGGAGATTAAGCCCTTATCAGATGTATGGTTTGCAAATATCTTCTCCCAATTGTTAGGTTGTCTTTTCGTTTTGTTGATGGTTTCCTTTGCTGTGCAGAAGCGTATTAGTTTGATGTAGTCCCATTTGTTTATTTTTTCTATTGTTTCTCTTGCCTGGTCAGATGTGGTGTTTGAAAAGATGTTGCTAAGACTGATGTCGAAGAGCGTACTGCCTATGTTTTCTTCTAGAACTTTCACAGTTTCAGGTCTTACATTCAAGTCTTTAATCCATTTGGAGTTAATTTTTGTGTATGGTGTAAGGTAAGAGTCTACTTTCATTTTTTTGCATATGGCTATCCAGTTTTCCCAACACCATTTGTTGAAGAGACTTTCTTTTCCCCATTGTATGTTCTTGGCTCCTTTGTCAAAGATTAGCTGTCCATAGATGTGTGGGTTTATTTCTGGGCTTTCGATTCTATTCCATTGATCTGTGTGTCTGTTTTTGTGCCAGTACCATGCTGTTTTGGTTACTATAGCTTTGTAGTATATTTTGAAATCAGGAGTGTGATACCTCCAGCTTTGTTCTTTTTCTCAGGATTCCTTTAGCTATTCGGGGTCTTTTGTTGTTCCATATAAATTTTAGGATTCTTTGTTCTATTTCTGTGAAAAATGTTGTTGGAACTTTGATAGGGATTGCATTGAATCTATAGATGGCTTTAGGAAGTATGGACATCTTAACTATGTTAATTCTTCCAATCCAAGAGCACGGAATATCTTTCCATTTCTTTGTGTCTTCTTCAATTTCTTTCAGAAATGTTTTATAGTTTTCGGTGTACAGATCTTTCACCTCTTTGGTTAAGTTTATTCCTAGGTATTTAATTCTTTTTGTTGCAATTGTAACTGGGATGGTATTCTTAATTTCTCTTTCTGCTACTTCGTTGTTAGTGTACAGAAATGCAACTGATTTTTGTATGTTGATTTTGTATCCTGCAACTTTACCATATTCGTTTATTACTTCTAAAAGTTTTCTGGTGGATTCTTTAGGGTTTTCTATATATAAAATCATGTCATCTGCAAATAGTGACAGTTTCACTTCTTCCTTTCCAATTTGGATCCCTTTTATTTCTTTCTCTTGCCTGATTGCTCTGGCTAGGACTTCCAATACTATGTTAAATAGGAGTGGTGACAGTGGGCATCCTTGTCTGGTTCCTGTTCTTAGAGGGATAGCTTTCAGTTTTTCACCATTGAGGATGATATTAGCTGTGGGTTTCTCATATATGGTCTTTATTATGTTGAGGTACTTTCCTTCTATACCCATTTTATTCAGAGTTTTTATCATAAATGGATGCTGGATCTTGTCAAATGCTTTCTCTGCATCTATTGAGATGATCATGTGATTTTTGTTCTTCATTTTATTAATGTGGTGTATTACGTTGATTGATTTGCGAATGTTAAACCATCCCCGCATACCTGGAATAAATCCCACTTGATCATGGTGTATAATCTTTTTAACGTATTGTTGTATGCGATTTGCTAGTATTTTGTTGAGGATTTTCGCATCGATGTTTATCAGTGATATTGGCCTGTAATTTTCTTTTTTTGTGTTGTCCTTGTCTGGTTTTGGTATCAGGGTAATGTCAGCTTCGTAGAATGAGTTAGGGAGCATCCCCCCCTCCTCAATTTTTTGGAAGAGTTTGAGAAGGATAGGTATTAAGACTTCTTTGAATGTTTGGTAGAATTCACCAGGGAAGCCGTCTGGTCCTGGACTTTTATTTTTGGGGAGGTTTTTGATTACTGTTTCGATCTCCTTACTGGTGACTGGTCTATTCAAATTCTCTACTTCTTCTTGATCCAGTTTTGGAAGGTTGTATGATTCTAAGAATTTATCCATTTCTTCCAGATTGTCGAATTGGTTGGCATATAGTTTTTCATAGTATTCTCTTATAATCTTTTGTATTTCTGAGGTGTCTGTTGTAACCTCTCCTCTTTCATTTCTGATTTTACTTATTTGTGCCTTCTCTCTTTTTTCTTGGTGAGTCTAGCTAAAGATTTGTATATTTTGTTGATCTTTTCAAAGAAACAGCTCTTGTTTTTATTAATTTTTTCTATTGTTTTTTTGGTCTCTATTTCATTTATTTCTGCTCTGATTTTTATTATTTCCCTTCTTCTACTGATTTTGGGCTTTGTTTGTTCTTCTTTTCCAGTTCCTTTAGGTGCATTGTTAGATTGTTTATTTGAGATTTTTCTTGTTTGTTGAGATAGGCCTGTATTGCTATAAACTTCCCTCTTAGAACCGCTTTTGCTGTATCCCATAAATTCTGGCATGTCGTATTTTCATTTTCATTTGTCTCCAGGTATTTTTTGATTTCTTCTTTGATTTCTTCATTAACCCAGTCATTGTTCAGTAGCATTTTGTTTAATCTCCATGTATTTGTGGCTTTTCTGATTTTCTTCCTATAGTTGATTTCTAGTTTCATACCTTTGTGGTCAGAAAAGATGCTTGGTATTATTTCAATCTTCTTAAATTTATGGAGACTTGTTTTGTGGCTTAATATGTGATCAATCCTGGAGAATGTTCCATGTGCATTTGAAAAGAACGTGTATTCTTCGGTTTTTGGATGGAATGCTCTGTATATATCTACTAGGTCCATCTGTTCTAGTGTGTCGTTTAAGGCCAATGTTTCCTTATTGATCTTCTGTTTGGATGATCTATCCGTTGGTGTAAGTGGAGTGTTAAAGTCCCCTACTATTATTGTGTTACTGTCTATTTCTGTTTTTATGTCTGTTAATAATTGCTTTATATATTTAGGTGCACCTACATTGGGTGCGTAGATATTTACAAGTGTTATATCCTCTTGTTGGATTGTTCCCTTGATCATTATGTAATGCCCTTCTTTGTCTCGTTTTACAGTTTTTGTTTTAAAGTCTATTTTGTCTGATATGAGTACTGCTACCCCAGCTTTCTTTTCATTGCCATTTGCGTGGAGTATCTTTTTCCATCCCTTCACTTTCAGTTTGTGAGTGTCTTTAGGTCTGAAGTGTGTCTCTTGTATGCAGCATATATATGGGTCTTGTTTTTGTATCCAGTCAGCCACCCTATGCCTTTTAATTGGAGCATTTAGTCCATTGACGTTTAAAGTAGCTATTGATAAGTATGTACTTACTGCCATTTTTTAACTTTTCTTTTTTTTTTTCCTCAGTGTTTTAGTAGTCCTTCTCTGTTCCTTACTTCTTCTATACAGAATTGATGGTCACTTTAGTTTGACCTCTGTCTGAAAGCTGTACTCTTTAACTACCCTCCTCCCTCCTTTTATGTTTTTGATATCATATCCAACCTCTTTTTTGTGCATTTGTATCCATTACGTTCTAATCGTGGAAATAGATAATTTTTCCTATTTGTGGTCTTCTCTTTTCCCCTTAAATCAGTCCCTTTAACATTTCTTGTAACACTGGTTTCTTGGTGACAAACTCCTTTAATTTTTGCTTATCTGGGAAAATTTTGATCTCTCCTTCCATTTTGAACGATAACCTTGCTGGGTAGAGTATTCTTGGGTGTAAGGTTGTTCCTTTTAGCACTTTAAATATATCATGCCATTCTCTTCTAGCCTGTAAGGTTTCTGCTGAGAAGTCAGCTGATAGCCTTATGGGGTTTCCTTTGTATGTAACTTGACATTCTCTTGCGGCTTTTAGGATTCTCTCTTTATCTTTAATTCTGGACATTTTGATTATGATGTGTCTTGGTGTGGGCCTCTTTGGGTTTATGTTGTTTGGGGCTCTCTGTGCCTCCTGTACCTGGATGTCTGTTTCCTTCCTTAGGTTAGGGAAGTTTTCATCTATTATTTCTTGAAATAGATTCTCTGCCCCCTTGTCTCGCTCTTCTCCTTCCGGGACACCTATAACACGGATGTTAGTGTGCTTGATGTTGTCCCAGAGGTCCCTTAGACTGTCCTCACTCTTTTTAATTCTTTTCTCTTTTACCTGTTCACCTTGGGTAATTTCTTCTAGTCTTTCGTCCAGCTCACAGATCCGTTCTTCTGTATCCTCTACTCTGCTTTTGAGTCCCTCTAATGAGTTTTTCATTTCCAGTATTGTATTCTTCATTTCTGATTGGTTCTTTTTTATCTTCCATTTCTTTGTTGACATTCTCACTGAGTCCATCTATTCTTCTCCCCAGATCAGTGAGCATCCTTAACACTCTTAGTTTGAACTCTCTGTCAGGTAGGTTGCTCATTTCTGTTTCACTTAGTTCCTTTTCTGGGGTTTTGTCCTGTTCCCTTACTTGGAATGTATTCTTTTGCCTCTTCATTTTGCCTCTTTCCCTGTGCTTGTGTCTACGTATTAGGTAGGTCAGCTACGTCTCCTGCTCTTGGATAGGTGACCTTATGTAAGTGATGGCTTAGGAGGCTTCCAGTGTGCTTCCCTCAGTTCTCAATGTTCCAGGGGTGACCCCTATTTGGGCTACGTGTATCCTTCTGCTGTGGCCTGTTTGCTCTCCCTGTAGGTGCCCAGGGAGGCTGAGTTATGCTCCTGGCCAGCTGTTGTAATGCTCAGCTGCTTGTAGTTGTTGTGGGCCCTTCAGTCTCTTTATCAGCTGTGGGGAGCCCCAGCACAGTTGGCTGCAAGTTCTAATACCACATTTGTGTTGCAGTATTTCTTTTAAGTGTGTAGGCCCCCACCGTGGCAGGTTGTTAGGCTCAGGGCCTTACAATTGCTGTAAGCCTCTAGCCTATTAGGTCTCTTGTCAGCTCTCTGAGGATTGCAGCTGGGTGGGGCTGGCCTCAGGCACAGGAGCACCCAATTGTTTCAGGTTTTGGAAGGTGGAGCAAACCTCCTATGTGGGTCTTTGAGAAGTACAAGTCTTCTGTGGCTGAGAAGCCCTGCCGCCCACAGGTCCACACACACAGTCAACACAGTCCTGCCCCGTGTGAGCACCCCGACCTCCCCAAGTGGACCCAGTCTCTCCACGGCGGGAGCCCCACACACTCTCCCACCGCCCCACACTCTCCACCCGCTCCTTGTGCACACCCTGCCCCGCTCAAGTCAGCTCAGTTGCCAGGCTGCAGAGAATCCAGTCACCAATCTATGCAGGCCCACACGTTGCCTGAGGGCTTGTTGTTGGGTGGGGCTAGTCTCTAGGGTGGGCTGCCTGCCCTGGCTGAGCTGGATTAAATCGGTGCTCTAGCGGGTAGAGCAGACCCTGGGCTAGCAGGTCTCAGGGAGAACTCCAATGGCATCTGTGTCAGCACGCTCACACCAGGCCACAACAATGGCCGCCGCCAATGTCCCAGTCCCTGGAGAGGTCTCACCCCTCACCGAGATGCACTCAGGGCCTATTAGGTGAGTCTCTTGTCACCGAAGCACTGTGCACCTTTCTTTCTGGTGATTTTAGGATGCTTTCTGGAACGGGTGAGTTTGTGCGCGGGCCCTTTAAAAGCCAGTTTTAGTTTCTTTGTGAACCGGGTTTTCTGGGGGTGCTACCCAATGCTTTAGTAGCAGCAAAGTCAGATATTATGCCGCTGGTGTCGATTGTGCTGGGTCCACAAAATGCCCACAGCGGGGGCGCTCCCCGGCTCAGGGCCCCGCGCCTCCAGGGAGGCTGCGTACCTGTGAGCTGCTCCCGGCGGCCGTGAAGCTGGCGGCTTGTGAAGGCGGCGTTTTTCCTCTCCAGAAGGGAGTCTCTGCCTCTTCTACCCCAGTTAGGATTGTCCGTTGTTGCAGGAGTTCCTCTTATCCAGTTTTCAGTTCTGTCTCAGGGGTAACTTTTCCACGAGTAGTTGTAAATTGGCTGTGTCCACGGGAGGAGGTGAGTTCAGAGTCTGCCTACGCCGCCATCTTGACTCCGCCCCTCAGAAATGTGACTCTTTTCTGGAAGAAAATCAGTTTAAGTGCTGGGCTTTAAATACCCCATTTTGTATTGATAAGAAAACTGAATTTATGGCCTGTGAATCAAACAGACACACATTGAAAGGGTTAGAAAAGGCATGGATAAGTTGAACTTATCAAATAAGTTAAATTTGACTCTTCTCTTTTCCCCAGAATAAGTGACAGGATTATCATATTAGTCATATATATATATATATGTCATATGTAATATATATAGTAGTCAAATATATATTAGTCATATATATAAATATTAGAAAAGGATTGCTATCAAATTGTTTTACTTCAGAGCCTGTCATTATCCTTCTGGAATGTAAACATCAAAATTTAGATGAAGGTCAAATTTACTGAAAAATGTTTTAGGAAGCTGAGTGAAGTCACAAAGTATGAGTAGGGTAGGATAAAGCAATAGTTCACAAATTGCATTCATAGTTAATCAGCTACATATCAAATGTATGTAAAATTAAGTCACTGTTTTTATTTCCCCTTTCCCATATTAAATCATTTCTTCCACGTTCCCTACAAAAGTATCAGTATTGGTTTTTAAATATATTAGCCTCTTTTTTGTTCATTTTATTACTTTACTTCATACCTATCGCTAATTCTGTCCCCAACCTCTCCAATAGAACTTTAAAACATCTGTAAACATAATCAAATATATCAGGAATTTATAGAATACATTTTTTCCTTGAGAGAACTCTCTTGGGTCTCTGTATCTTGCTGTTCTGACCCGGTTTCTCTGTAGGCCTCCTACATAGCTGTAATCCTGGATATTATTTTCACAGTCATTGTGGAATCATTCTACTTTTCTGGTTCTCTATTTTCTGGATCCTGTATCTTCTCTGTTAATTCATTTCCTTATTTTAATAGAGGAAATTCTCCAAAAGTTTTCAGATGAAGGACACATCAGATGTACCTTTTTTTTTTTAATTTTTTGTTTATTGCGGTAACGTTGGTTTATAACAGTGTATAAATTTCAGGTGTACGTCATTATACTTCTATTTCTGCATAGATTACATCATGTTCACCACGCAAATACTAATTACAACCCATCACCACACACATGTGCCGAATTATCCCTTTTGCCCTCCTCCCTCTCCCCTTCCCCTCTGGTAACCACCAGTCCAATGTCTGTCTCTATGTGTTTGTTTATTGTTGTTATTATCTACTACTTAATGAAGGAAATCATACGGTATTTGACCTTCTGCCTCTGACTGATTTCACTTTGCATAATACCCTCAATGTCCATCCATGTTGTCACAAATGGCTGGATTTCATCGTTTCTTATGGCTGAGAGGTACCTTTATTTGAGATTTAGCTGTGTATATCTTCATTTCTTTCATCACACTTGGCTGATAATTTACTTACAGAAGTATAGGTTGGATGATGTCTTCCATCAGATCTTTAAATATAGTGTTCCATTCTAGAGTTCAATGTGTACTTGAGAAACCTGATATCAGTCTGTTTTGAGATCCTTTACATATTATTTGCTCTTTTTCTGGTGGTGGTGGTTGTGTTCTCTCAAGAAGCTTCTAGCATGTTCTCTATTTCTGGTGTTTTGCCTTCACAGTCATGTAAATTTATGTGGATCACTTTTCATTCAACATGCTAAGCATTTGGTAGAAATTTTCAGTCTGGGAATAGCTGGCTTTCAGGACAGTGAAATTTTCTTTTATTATAATATGGATGTTCTTCCCCCCTTATTTTCTCTTCTGTCTTTTTGAAATTTCTGGTAGTTGGGTATTGGACTTCTTTGGTGAACGTCTAATTATTCCAATTTTTCTATTTTCTATTTTTTTTTTGACTTTTTGTGATGTCTTCTCAGCTTTATCTTTCATCTTTCTACTATTATATTTTTTACTTGGGGTAGCATAATATACATAAATATACTTAATTTCTAAGAGACTTTTCTTGTTTTCTAATAGCTAACTTAAAAAATTACACTTTATCCTTGTTTCATGGTTACAGTATTTTTTTCTTATTTCTCCATAGCCCTCTTTTTAAAAATTTTTGCCCTGCTCCATGCATTAACTCTATTTTCTCTGATTTCATCTTTTTAAAAATTATTTTATTGAGGTCATATTGGTGTATAACAAGGTGCAATTTCAGGTGTACATTGTTATAAACCACTTTCTGTATAGACTGCATCTTGTTCACTCCCAATTTTCTAGTTTTTATCCATCACCATACATATGTGCCCCTTTATCCCTTTCACCTTCCCCCCCACCCCCTTCCCCTCTGGTAACCACTAATCTGTTCTCTTTATCCATGTGTTTGTTTATCTTCCTCATATGAGTGAAATCATATGGTATTTGTCTGTCTCTGTCTGGCTTATTTCGCTTAACATAATACCTTCAAAGTCCATCTACGTTGTTGCAAATGGGACGAGTTTGTACTTTTTATGACTGAGTAGTATTCCATTGTGTATATACACCACATCTTCTTTATCCATTCATCTGTTGAGGGGCACTTTGGTTGCTTCCACCTCTTACCTATTGTGAATAATGCTGCAATGAACAGAGGGGTGCATAAATCTCTTTGTATTGTTGATTTTATATTCTTTGGATAAATACCCAGTAGTGAGAAAGCTGGATCATCTGTATTTCTACTTTTGATTTTTTGCAAAATCTCCATACTGTTTTCCCTAGTGGCTGCACCAGTTTGCTTTTCCACCAGCAGTGTATGAGGGTTCCCTTTTCTCCACATCCTCCCCAACATTTGTTATTTTTTGTATGGTAATTATAGCCATTCTGACAGGTGTAAAGTATGGTTGGTTTGCTTTTCCCTAATAATTAGTGACGTTGAACCTCTTTTCTTGCGCCTGTTGGCCACCTGTATATCTACTTTGGAAAAATATCTGTTCATATCCTCTGCCCATTTTTTGATTGGGTTACTTGTTTTTTGTTGTTGAGTTGCATGAGTCCTTTATATATTTTGGAAATTAACCCCTTGTCAGATATATGATTTGCAAATATTTTCTCCCAGTTGGTGTGTTGTCTTTTCATTTTGTTCATGGTTTCCTTCGCCTTGCACAAGTTTTTAGTCTGATGTAGTCCCATTTGTTTATTTTTTCTTTTGTTTCTCTTGCCTGAGTAGACATAGTCTTTGAAAAGATATTCCTAACACCCATGTTGAAGAGTCTACAGCCTATATTTTCTTCTGGGAGTTTTATGGTTTCAGATCTTACATTCAAGTCTTTAATCCATTTTGAGTTAGTTTTTGTGTACGGTATCAGACAATGGTCTACTTTCATTCTGTTGCATGTGGCTGCCAGTTTTCCCAATACCATTTGTGGAAGAGACTTTCCTTTCTCCATTGTATGTGCTTGGATCCTTTGCTGAAGATTAGCTGTCCATAGATGTGTGGTTTTATTTCTGGGCTTGCAATTCTGTTCCATTGATCTGTGTGTCTGTTTTTGTGCCAGTACCATGCTGTTCTGATTACTATAGCTTTGAGGTATATTTCAAAGTCAGGGATTATGATGTCTCCAGCTTTGTTCTTTTTTCTCAGGATTGCTTTCACTATTCAGGGTCTTTGGTTGTTCCATATAAATTTTAGGATTTTTTGTTCTATTCCTGTGAAGAATGTCATTGGGATTCTGACTGGAATTGCATTGAATCTGTAGATTGCTTTAGGTTATATGGACATTTTAACTATGTTTATTCTTCCAATCCATGAGCATGGAATATATTTCCATTTCTTTATGTTTTCTTTGATTTCTTTCAACAATGTCTTATAGTTTTCAGTGTATAGGTCTTTTACCTCCTCGATTAAATTTATTCCTAGATATTTTATTCCTTTTGCTGTGATCGTAAATGGGATTGTATTCTTCACTTCTCTTTCTGCTAGTTCATTATTAGTGTATAGAAATGCAACGGATTTTTGTAAGTTGATTTTGTACCCTGCAAATTTGCTGTAGTTGTTGATTATTTCTAATAGCTTTTTGCTGGATTCTTTAGGGTTTTCTGTATATAGAATCATGTCGTCTGCAAACAGCGAGAGTTTCACTTCTTCCTTTCCAATTTGGATACTTTTTATTTCTTATTTTTGCCTAATGCTTTGGCCAAACCTCCAGTACTATGTTGAATAGGAGTGGCAAGAGTGGGCACCCTTGTCTTATTCCTGTTCTCAGAGAGATGGCTTTCAGTTTTTTACCATTGAGTATGATGTTGGCTGTGGGTTTGTCATATATGGCCTTTATTATGTTGAGGTACTTTCCTTCTATACCCATTTTATTGAGAGTTTTTATCATAAATGGATGTTGGATCTTGTCAAATGCTTTCTCTGCATCTATTGAGATGATCGTAGAATTTTTATTCCTCATTTTGTTAATGTGGCTTATCACATTGATTGATTTGCAGATGTTGAACCATCCCTTCATCCCTGGTATAAATCTCGCTTGCTCATGGCGTATGATCCTTTTGATGTATTGCTGTATTCGATTTGCTAACATTTTGTTGAGGATTTTTGCATCTATGTTCATCAGTCATATTGCCCTGTAATTTTCCTTTTGTGTGTTGTCCTTGTTTGGTTGTGGTATCAGGGTAATGTTGGCCTCATAAAATGAGTTAGGAAGCATTGTGTCTTCTTCAATTTTTTGGAAGAGTTTGAGAAGGATAGGTACTAAATCTTCTTTGAATGTTTGGTAGAATTCTCCAGAGAAGCCATCTGGTCCTGGACTTTTGTTTTTTGGGAGGTATTTGATTACTGTTTCAATCTCTTTACTTGTGATCGGTCTATTTAGAGTCTCTATTTCTTCTTGATTTAGTTTTAGGAGGTTGTATAGTTTTTCATAGTATACTGTTATAATCCTTTGTATTTCTGTGGTATTTGTTGTAATTTCTCCTCTTTCATTTTAAATTTTATTTATTTCAGCCTTCTCTCTTTTTTTCTTAGTGAGTCTGGCTAACAGTTTGTCAATTTTGTTTATCTTCTCAGAGAAACAGCTCTTAGTTTCAGTGATCCTTTCCATTGTTTTTTTAGTCTCTATTTCCTTTGTTTCTGCTGCAATTTTTATTATTTCCCTCCTTCTGCTAACTTTGGGCTTTGTTTATTCTTCTTTTTCTACTTCTGTTAGGTGTAGTTTAAGATTACTTATTTGAAATTTTTGTTGTTTGTTGAGGTAGGCCTGTATTGCTATAAATTTCCCTCTTAGTATCACTTTTGCTGCATCCCATAAGAGTTGGTACGTTGTGTTTTCATTTTCATTTTTCTGCAGCTATTTTTTTATTTCTTTATTGATCCAGTGTTTGTTCAGTAGCATGTTGTTTTAGTCTTCACATATTTGTGACTTTTCTGGCTTTTCCCTTGTAGTTCATATCTAGTTTCATAGTGTTGTTGTTGGAAAAGATGCTTGATATGATTTCAATCTTAAATTTATTGAGTCTTGCCTTGTGACCCAACGTATGGTCTATCTTTGATAATGTTCCATGTGAACTTGAGAAGAATGTGTATTCTGCTGTTTTTGGATGGAATGTTCTATATATATTTATTAAGTCCATCTGGTCTAGTGTTTTATTTAAACCACTATTTTCTTGTTGACTTTCTGTCTGGATGATCTCTCTATTGATGTAAGTGGGGTACTGAGGTCCCCTACTATTATTGTGTTGCTGTCAATTTCTCCCTTTAGGTCTGTTAATAGTTACTTTATAGACTTTGGTGCTCCTCTGTTAGGTGCATATATATAATAATAAGTGCTATGTCATCTTGGTGGAATGTCTCTTTTATTGTTATATAGTGCCCCTCCTTGTCTCTCAATATCTTTTTTTATCTTGAAGTCTGCTTTGTCTGATATAAGTATGGCAATACCTGCTTTCTTTTGCTTGCCATTTGCTTGGATTATCATCTTCCATCCCTTCACTCTAAGCCTGTTTTTGTCTTCAGAGCTAAGATGTGTTCCCTGGAGACAGCATATTGTTGGGTCTTGTCTTTTAATCCATCTAGCCACTCTGTGTTTTTTGATCAGAGAATTCAATTCATTTTTATTTATATTGAGTACTGATATATGAGGGTTTAATATTCCCATTTTATCTCTTGTTTTCCAGTTTATCTATATTTCTATTGTTTCTTTTCCTTTGTATTTCTGACTGCCATTTCAGTTTGGTGGTTTTCTGTGATGATTTTCTTAGTTTTCTATTTATTTATGATTTGTGCCTCTGCTCTGATTTTTTTGTTTAGTGGTTACCATGAGGTTTGCATAAAAGATCTCATAGATGAGATAGTCCATTTTCTGATAGCCTCTTATCTCCATTAGCCTAAGCAGGTTCCATCCCTTTTCTCTTCCCCTTCTGTGTTATTGTTTCACAAATTATTCTTTTTTTGTGTTATGAGTTTGTGACTAAATGAAGTGTTTATAATTATTTTTGATGTTTTCCTTCCCTTTATCTTTTATGTTATAATTAAGTGTTTGCTAACCTGTTCTGATAGAGAGCTGCAATTTTCTGATTATGTCTGCTTATTTTCCTCCTTGCTCAAAGCTTTGTAAACCTTTGCCTTTTTGTTTCAGGTAGGAGGGCTCCCTTCATCATTTCTTGTAAGGCAGGACTAGTGGTTATAAACTTCCTCAGCTTTTGTTTATCTGGGAAACCTTTTATTTCTCTGTCATATCTGAAGGATAACTTCACTGGATAGAGTATTCTTGGCTGAAAGTTTTGTCCTTCAGTATTTTGAATATATCATTCCATTATCTCCTAGCCTGTAAGGTTTCTGCTGAGAAATCTGCTGAAAGCCTGATAGGGGTTCATTTGTAGGTTATTTTCTTCTGCCTTACTGCCCTTAATATTTTTTCTTTGTCATTGGCTTTTGTCAATTTTAGTATTATATGCTTTGGAGGAGGTCTTTTTGCATTGATGTAACTAGGAGTTCTATTGGCTTCATATGCTTGTAAATCCAGTTTCCTCCCCAGGTTTCTGAAGTTCTCAGCTATTATTTCTTTGAACAAGCTCTCTGCTCCTTTCTCCCTCTCTTCTCCCTCTTGGATACCTATAATCATTATGTTACTTTTTCTACTCAAAGAATTTCCTCATTTTTAAAAAACATTAGTTCTTTCTCCCCCTCCACCTGAAGCATTTCTATACTTCTATTTTCTAAGTCACTACTTCTGTCCTTCATAAGATCTGCTCTATTTTTTATGGTTTCTATATTATTTTTTATCCCATTAATTGTGTTCTTCAAATCCAGAATTTCTGTATAGTTTTTTTTAAGGGCTTCAATCTCTTTAGTGAAGTATTCCTTCTTCTCCTAATTTTATTACTGAGCTCATTGAACTGTCTTTTTGTGTTTTCTTGTAACTTCTTGAGTTTATTTATGACAACTATTTGAATTCTCTGTCATTTAGATTGTAATCTTCTGTGACTTCAGGTTTGGTTTCTGGACACTTGTCATTTTCCTTCTGTTCTACAGTGTTACTGTAGTTCTTGGTAGTGTTCAATGAATTGATCCTCTGCCAGTGCATCTGTGGTAGTATCATGTCGCAGATTCCTCCTGCCACCACTGGGGGGAGCAGGAGCTGTGTTTTCTGATCTCAGCTAGTCTGCTGGTAGTTGTGCCAGTTGGGCTGCTCTGCGTTCGTATGGGCTGGTCACAGCTGCTTGGTCACACTCATGCAGGCAGGTCTGGCTGAGCTTCTGCACTTAGTAGGCAGGGCACCTACACACAGGCTGAGCCACCACCACTCAGTGGGGAGCATTCACATGGGCGGGGCCGTCTCAGTAGGTGGGTGCACCTGTGGGCTGGGCTACCACTCTGGAAGCATTTGCATGCAGGTTGGGCTGCTCCATCTCCACTCACAGTTGTGCTGGCCACTGTGTGAGGATCTGTGACCTGGATCGCTGCTGCTGGGGAAGAGGAGAGGTCCACTCACCTAGTTCCACTGCTACGCGTGGATCCAGTCTACCCACCAGAGACGTATGGGTGTGTGGATCTCTTAGGCATCCTGTTGTGTTTTGTAGGGAATCCTCTGTTGGTTAATGAATGTCTGTTTAGTTGTAACTTAGAGGAGAGAGACAAAGGGAACAACTCACTTCACCATGATGTTGACATCACTCTCCTCTGATTTCATTTTTTGTTTGGTTGTATGTTTGTTCGCTTTGATCTTTTTCTTGTAAAAATATTTATTTAATGGCTGGTGTTCATTGGCTCCTGCTCATAACTAAGAATGACACTTAGGAGTGAGGCACTAAAAAGCTGCTGTGGAGCTCTGTATCTTTTGGAAAGAATTTGGTCAATGAGAAGTGAGTGCCGAAGCCACATTATCAGTATCTCCTTATGTTTTTCTTAGGCTGGCCTGTTTTCCCAGAGAACAATCCTCCAATCTAATGTCTGAGGTGGGGTAGTGGTGGAAGGCATTAACATAGCTAGCAACATTTTGGTGACTGGTAGCATAAGGAGAACTGGGCATTCACTGTTCCTTACTTAGACTTTCAATTACTTTGCTTGTTTCAGATACCGTATTGCTTCATTTGTTGCTCCTCTTTGCCTGGTGTTCCCAGAGCCTCTATGGCTAACCAGAGAACAATCACCCATTCTTTTATCAAGTCGAGGGACAGGCAGTTGCCTGGCTTCAATGGGAAAAGATTCGGGCACGTAATTGTTCTAACTTGCATCTAATTTTTCACTTTTTGGACCCATTCTTCACCCCTGACTTCAGCACTACATATTATTTCTAATTCTTCAGCCTTTTCGTGCTTCTGTACTGTAAATTTCCTTGTATTTTTGCAGCTTTCCATAGATGACTGAAGGCAATTGGTTTACAACCCTTCTTGCTCTGTTTTTATTTTCCTTTCTGCTTTCCATTGTACCAAATGTTGTAGATATCTCTCATCTACTCAATACTTCTCTTTTTCATTTGTCTGTTTATACATCTTTGTTTTATTTGGGGCTTCAAAGGGGAACAGAGAAATGATGTATGTTTCATCTACTGTATATAGCTAGAACACATGCCTTCTCTGTTGTCTATATCTCTTTGTCTACCACTGTCATCTAAATCAATAGTTCTTAAGAAAGGATTTTCATCAAAGTCACTTGGGGAGGTTTTTCACACTCTGTGAGATCTGGACACTACAGTTTTTTATAACTTATTTATTTGTAGGCACATGCCTACTAAAACACTACTGATTCTGGTTATTGATTAGCTAGTTCAGGTCATTAATAATATGACTATGGATTTGTAAGTGGGTTTATATTTTAACACATATCTCCACATGTGTCATCTCATTTGATATTCCCAAAACCTGTTTCGATTGCATAATAGTTGTTATCTCTCATCCCTTCTTTCTTTGTAACAGAACCTCAATTTATTTCAGTATGATCAAAGAAGGTAGACTCTCTACAGTCCCTACAAGTAAATGATGATGGCTAAATGAAGCCAATCATGGCCATTCTCTGCTTCTCTAGTAATGTGTTATCCATGGGTATGTGCTACAAACCTGGTAAATGAAAGGAAGGCAAATATTCCAGAGACTTCTATAGAATAAATGCTTTTTCCTCCCTAGTAATTATAATTGGGTAGAATGACATGACCATTCTTGCCTTTGGCTCTTATGATATAGGACCAACAATGGTTGCTGCTGTGACTGTCATCTTGAGATCATGTAGGGAAACCAAGGCACTTACACAGAAGCTGACTAGTAGCCTCCACACCATTATGCCACAAAATCAATGAGCCCTGGAGCTGTCTACCACAAGATCAATTGTTATATGTGATAACAAGTGTTGATAGTTTTAAAGCCAAAGTCAGTTGGATATTCTATTACCAGAAGCCCCAAATCCCTTAACAATATACTGAAAACCCTCATTAATACTTACAAAAATACAATACTAATTTAAAATATATTGCTTTCAGTCATCTCAATTTAAATCTGGGCCTATGCAACTTGATTTAAATATCCTGGATTGAAATTAAAAAGCATAGACGTTTCCTTTATATTTCTTAACTATGTTTACTTCATCATTCTCGATAAAAGCAATACGAGACTCATTTGATGTGAAGACAAGGGGAAGAAGAAATGAGGTAGTTTTATGAAAAGTATCTTTTCTGAACTAAGAAGAGATACTTCTACTATTGCGATTTTTAAAACTGGAATATAAAACTCCCTTGCCTTAGCTGACACCTGACAACTGTTAAAACACCAGATGCCGATTGCTGTGTGGTGGTTTCTGTGGTTGTTTTATTAATTAGCTGTTCTTACCTTATTAAACTTCATATCATGCCCAAATATGGAGAAAGTTCTGTGGCTATAAAGAGGTGTTGAACGTTCATGTGACTCTATGAACTGCTGAATGTTGTGGGTGGGGAACAAGAAGAGAATGGAAAAAGCGAAGTACACACAGCTCTGAACTGCTTGAACCAAGGCACCACTCCCTGTGCCATCCGCACAGTAGAAATGTTTGAAGAAGCTCTTAAATGTTCTCCAGATTCAGTGGAACATTTGGAAAACCAGGCTTTTCAGTGAGACCCAATTCTATTGCTCTATGCGTCCTTTCATCAATAGTATACTGCTTTGAACATTCTGTAGGGTAAATAAGTATTTGTTGTTGTGGTTCAAAAGCCTGAATTTTTATACAACTTGGGCTGTCACACTAATAATCATGTCACTGCATTAGCCTGTACTCAATAAGACACTCAATAGGGATATGATGTTTTGATTTCAGCTCTGTAGGAGTTTTGCTTTCCAGAAGTGTTCTTTATAGAATGACCTCAGCACAAGTATTCAAATGTATATTACCTTCTCACTGGTGCTATTTTCATGAAGAACTAAGATTCCAGAAAGAAGAGGAAGGGCAACTCTCTAAATGATACAAATAGCTATATCATCCACTCTTCATTTTAAAAACATCCATTTGGTGATATAACTTAATAACTCTTGTCCATATTTATAGATTGCCTACCCAGGTCTGACAAGGGGGGCGAAGGCCCCTCTCCTCATGAACCCGTAAACTGATGGAAAAGGTGTAATTCCTAATTCTGTATAACCCTCAGTCTGCCGGTGACAATAGGACACACACCAGGAGCACAGGTTTCTGGAAATAATTAAATTTGGGCTAAAAGATATTCCTAGTGGTTTAGCTGAAAGTCTACTATATCCTTAAGAATTTCCTCTCTGCATTCATCCCTCCCTGACTTACTCGATTATCTGTTCATTAAGGAAACATGTATGGCTCAGTGACTAAGTGCCAGGCACCGTTCTAAGTACTGGGGATACAGCAGTGTACACAATCTTCCCAGGCCCACACTGTTGAGAGCTGACATTCTAACAGGATGATAGTCATAAAACAACTAATTGCAAGTGTGATCAACATTTTGAAAGAAGTGAGGTTGTCACAAGAGTATTTTACAATTGGGATTGGGAAGGGCTCCTGGAGGAAGTGAATTAAGCAGGACATAGAAAGGAAACAAAGAGACTCCAAGAGTACTTACTTATGTTGGTAATGTTTCATAAACTCTCCCTGACTGTTATTTAGCATCACTGAATGCGAATATCTTTAACTAAAGTGTAGGTCATAGAATCAGTGACAAAGGTGGCCTTAATGTTCCCTTCAGCTTAAGTAAACTTTAGACTAGTTTCTTCTTAACTTATAGGCCCCTGACCTCCTTTTCTTAAGCATTTCTGCCTCTTTGAAATGTAGATCATCTCTCAGTCACTTGCCGGTTTTACAACCCAGCAATGTCTTTCTCAAGGACCTGGGAGTCATCACTTTGAAATTTAATAATCAAGAAAGATAATGTCCCTGTCTCCCATTCTCTGTGGGATGATAAGAGCCCAAGTTCTATAAATGCCAATTAGCAAACCCAGATGGCCTAATTATATTGACCACCCTCCCCCTAATTCCCTCTAGGACACTTTCACCAGCTTATCCCAGCGCTTAAAAATCTTCCTGCCTTCTGTCTCAGTGAAGTTGAGTTCAATCTCTCTCCTCTATTACAACAGTCTTGACCTCAATTGCAATAGTCTTGAATAAAGTCTTCCTTGCCTATTTACTCCATCCAGTGCAATTTTCCTTTGATATTAGCAAGCATGGGTTGCAAAGAGAGTACTGTGTTTGAAATCACAAGACCAAGATTCAAGTCATGTGACCTCTATTCCTTAGGAAAACTGCTAAATATTTCTGATCTGCAAATTGTTTCAGCTGTAAAAGGAGCATAAAAAATTCCTACCTTATTGTGTCATCACAAGCATCAAATGAGATCATATCACTGGGCTGGCCCCGTGGCTTAGCGGTTAAGTGCACGTGCTCCGCTACTGGTGGCCCGGGTTCGGATCCTGGGCGCGCACCGACACACCGCTTCTCCAGCCATGCTGAGGCCACGTCCCACATACAGCAACTAGAAGGATGTGCAACTATGACATACAACTATCTACTGGGGCTTTGGGGAAAAAAAAAAGGAGGAGGATTGGCAATAGATGTTAGCTCAGAGCCGGTCTTCCTCAGCAAAAAGAGGAGGATTAGCATGGATGTTAGCTCAGGGCTGACCTTCCTCACAAAAAAAAATAAAATAAAATAAGAGGGAAGGAGAGAGAGGTTTTCCTTCACTAAAAAAAAAAAAAAATGAGATCATATCATAAAAGCATCTTGCAAACTGCTGTATGATTTTCTCATGGGAATTTTATCCTGCTCTCAGTGGCTAATACAGAGTTGAGAGGTAGTGGGGCAAAATGGTTGAACATGTGGGCTCTGAAATCAGAGCGAACCTTAGTAAGCTTCATAACTTTGTTTCAGTTCTCTAACTGTAAAATGAGAATACAACTTTCTATGGTTGTGAGGAATTTAAGGAATTGAGTGCTTAGAACACTCTCTGGTAGATACTTAGGACAGGTAAAAAAAAAGCTATGGTTATTAGTACATGTACTATATGGTCACAAAAATAATTGAGTCTCCTCTATACTTAAAGGCCTCTGCTGGCTTCTCAGTATTCTTAGCTTAAATCCAAAGCTTTAATGTAAGCCATTTGCCCCGATGACCTATGATCCAGACCAAATGTTTTTTATAACTTCATTCAGGTATAGTTGATCTACAATAAACTGCCTGTATTTAAATTGCATAATTTAATGATTTTGAAATATTTATGCATTCACAAAATCACCAAATCATATTCTTTTATGTATTTTGTTATTAATAGAGCAGGATTCCGTGGCCTCAGATTATGTGTTTGCATCACCCTAGACTGCTTTCCTTCCTTGTTTCCCTCACTCCGCTCCAGAAATTTTCACCAGAGTCCTTCTGACTTATCCTTTAGATCAGCCCACATGTTATCTTTTCAGAGAAGCCCTGGCTAACACCTCAGACTCAACCACCTTGTTACATAGCTCCCAAATGTTTCATTCATATGATTTCTCAGAGTAGTGAACTTACCCACTTAATATTACATGACTGTTTCATTCTCCCTGACTGGTCTGGAGGCTAGCTGCTAATTATTGTATTCCCAGAGCTGAGCATGGATTCCTTGGCACCTAATTGGAAATATGGTTTTCTCAAGTCTAATATTTGCCTATTAACTTTGTGTATGATATTTTAGCCATGCAAAGATTTTTAATTTTTATAAGGTTGAATACATCAGCCTTACCTCTGGAGATACATCAGTCTCTGTGGGCTAGGCTCTTCCTGAGGACCTATTCAGAGCCTCATCCAGGAGGCTGTTTAATACCACCTTCCAGGCTCCAATCTGGCCCATAGGGGAAAAATCTCTGCCCAGCTTTCCCCACTGCAGTGGCCAACTGTCCTGGTTTGCCCACGACTGAGTAGTTTCTTAGGACATGCGGCTTTCAGTGTTAAAATCAGGCTAGTCTTGCGAAAACCAGTACTTTCCCCCACCCAGACTCGCCAAGGCAGGGACGCCCTTCTAGCCAGCTGCCTGCTGGTCTCCGCAGCCTTGTTTCTAGGAGAGCAAGATCGGTTGGAGTTGGGAACAGAGAGAACCCAAGAATCAAACAGATCAGGTCACTATCTTCCCCGAAGTATACACATTTACCACTTAGCTTGGCACACTATGCACTCAAAAAATATTTGTTGAATGAATAGATGAATGCCATTTTTCAATATAAGGTAGGTAAGCCTCTGCCACAAGACTCCAGTAGCAACTTGAGAAGTTATCATGCATTGATACCACCCACAGCATGTGGGTTTCACAGAATGTAGGACAATGGATGTTATTTTCCCTGCTAGAAACACTCAATAGGAGTTTTAGGGAGAGATTTAATCAAAAGCAAATGATCTATCAAGCAACACTTTGGGAAATTACACATAGAAAACATTCTCTCTTTGAACAAAAGTTCCCCATTCCACCCTTTCTCCATCCCCTGGCAACCACTACTCTGGTTCTATGAGTTTGACTATTTTATATACCTCATATAAGTGGAATCTTACAGTATTTGTCCTCAGTGACTGACTTATTTCATGTAGCATAATGTCTCCAAGTCCATCCGTGTTGTTCAGTGGGTATAAAGTTACAATTATGCACGATGAGTAAGTTCTAGAGATCTGCTGTACAACGTAGTACCTAGAGTTGGCAAACTGTCTTGTGCATTTAAAAACTTAAAGAGGGTAGATCTCGTGTTAAGTGTTTTTACCGTCAAAGAAAAAAAAACGACAAGGGGACACAAGAATCTTTTGGAGGTGATGGATATGGATATGTTTATTACTTTGATTATCATTATGATATCACAGGTGTATGCATATGTCCAAACTCAACAAATGTACATATTAAATATGTGCAATTTTTGTGTATATTAAGTATACCTCAATAAAGCTGGAAAACAAAAGAAAGAAAATCTTCTCCCTGACCCCAAATTTCAATATCCGTTTTCTACTCTGTCATTACTCAGGTAGAAACTTTGCTATTTCTGCCCCAAAGCTCACCTCCTTAACTGGACAAATCCTTCCACCATTAGACCCCCTTCATTCATCTACCTGCCATGGCTTACGACTCATATTCTCAATTCTTTGGCTTTTTCCAAGCCCAAACAGTGTGCTTTGTACTCATGTATTCCCAGATTCATACTTCAGTCTCCAACCTATACTGTATTCTGACTTTTTGCTTTCCTTTCTCAATTACGCCAATTCAGTGTTAATATTTAGTCAGTATACTCATATGGATGTACCAGTTGTTGATAACTGCCATCTGTTTTTATTGGTCCTCTGCTGTCCTGATTGTTAAATATTTTCGATAATAACAATAATGCTATGGTGACTGATATTTCACAATCTTTCTGCATCCCTTTCCTGCTATCATATTATAAAATTCAAATCCATCTGGAATAGGTAAATCACTAATATGTTTGCTGAGATATGAGCAATTTATTAAACCTTGTTCTTTTTGAGCAGAGACATACATCAACAATAAGTTATTGGGATGGGAATAGGCTGAAAGGAAAATAATTAGAAGGGGAAGAAAGGCCAGAAAACCAATCATTATCTTTGTATTTCTCATGTCTTGTGATATGTCTGACAAACCATAAACACTCAAATACTTGAATGAATATATGAATTAAATGAAGGCGTGAATAAATAAATGAGACTTGTTCAAGATAACATTTGTCTCACTCATGTTTGTGTCTAGAGATGTCCCAGGGATAGTATCTACTTGTTGCATTGCTTCAGAGAGTGCCTCTTTATAGAAAGTTTTTTGGTTCTAATTCTAATTCATATACTAACTACTATTTTTGGATTTCCTCCTACCTTGTTTCCTCTGAGAAATTTCAAAAAGGCTTCTGTTGACTTGATCCTCTCGCATGGCGATTTACTTTTCAGTTAATTTTGATCTCATTATTTTAAAATTTTTCCCTCTTCTACGTTCTCTTCCTCCTCTTCTCTCCCTTCCCTTTCCTTTCTGAACAATGAAGTCTCAAAGCCAGTAGGTAAGAGCACATGGGAAGGCGAGATGAAATCAAAGTAGTTCAGAGGAGGGTGTCGGAGCTCCAGTGGGGTGAAGAGGGCGTCCACACAGGGTGGGGGCGGAACTTGGGATAGCAATAGGACGTTTATTCTGTACTGGTGGAGTGAGCAAGTGAGTAAATGAATTAGGGCTAATGGGAGCCAACTTTCTCACTGCTGAAGGAAGTTACAAGTAGGGAAAGGGGAAAAACTAGAATGCACCTCTAGAAAGGCAGTGTTGGATTTAAATTGAAAATATCAGTGTGAATTCATGGTGGATAGATGGATAGGTAGATAGATAGATAGATAGATAGATAGATAGATAGATAGATAGATAGATAGACAGATAGATAGATAGAGAGATAGATAGAGAGATAGATAGAGAGATAGGTAGATAGATAATGTGAGTATGTATATACATAGAGACCCTGGCTCTGTACACTGAAGGGGCCTAGGTGCAGTGATAGCTCAATATTAATAAGCACATCTAACACTAGACACTGTTTTCTAAGTCTTATAGTGCACTTAAAAGGAACCAAGGATCCTTATAGAAATGGCTGATTCCAGGCCTAGGGTAAAGAAAACATAAAATGATCCTGAAACATCTTATTGTGTCAGAAAGTGAGGTCCTCAACTATTGTTGTGGATATGTCTAAAGACACAGGAACCAGAATAAAGGGGCTCCTACTAGACAAATCTAAGACATTTTGACATCAAAGTAAATAACAATTGTAACCTACTGAATAAAATCAGAATCCATGACTCCATACAGACATAAATAAACATATTAATGTATCAAAATTTTGGTGAGAAACAGGACGTTTACATAGTCTCAATGTATCACCCACAAAATACTTATTAATTTCAAAGGAAAAATGAGTAGCTTTATAACACATAAAATTGGCAGACTCTATCTTAGATTAATAATCAAAGTTAATATCACCAATAATGGGACCAACTTAAATTGTGTGACACATGACAGGATCTAAAAAAAAGAAGAGTACAGCATCACTTTAGTGCTAACCCTGCCAAAGATGTATAATCTGAATATGATTGTGACAAATCAAACTGAGGGACTGTGGGCAAAATAGCTTCTATTCTTCAAAAGTTTCAGTGATAGAGGCTGGTCCAGTGTCATAGTGGTTAAGTTCGCGCATTCCACTTCTGCAGCCCAGAGTTCACGGGTTCAGATCCTGGGCCTAGACATACACACCTCTCCTCAAGCCATGCTGTGGCAGCATCCCATATACAAAATAGAGGAAGACTGGCACAGATGTTAGCTCAGGGACAATCTTCCTCACCAAAAAAAAAAAAGTTGCAGTGATATAAAAGTCAAGGAAAGACTGAAAAACTGTCCTAGATTGAAGAAGACTAAAGGAAAATGCAACTAAATGCGAAATGTGATGCTGAACTGGATCTTTCTGCTTATAAAGGACATTGCTGTGAAAACTGGCAAAACTTGAATGGGATCTAAGGATTGTTTGGTGACAGTATTTCAGTGTTCATCTCCTGATTTTGATGTTTGTTTTGGGTAATATGGGAGAATGCCCTTGTTTATAGGAAATATGCACTAAATATTCCAGAGTGAGGAAGTAATATGGTAACTTACATTCTAATTGTTCCAAAAAACAGTCTTCCTTGTATTGTAAATACAACAGTTCTGAAAGTTTAAGATTTTTTTCAAACTTAAGGAAAAAAAAAATTGGTAGACACTTCTTTTTCCTGTCTCTCCTGAGTTGACAGGTGGTCCACAGACCATCTTCCTTTATCCCTCCCCACTCCCAACAGCACTCACAAGCCATTTAAGTGTGTGCAACTTCTAAATAAAATTTGAGGTAAAGAGCACTGGAGTGGAGAAACAGTAATTTTATTTCAGCACAATATAAAAGATAACTGTTGGATCAAATAGATATTCTGTTCTTGGAAAATTTCCCCAGCCCAATATCACTGGCAGATTTTTCTACTAAATTCTGCTGGTTTCCTACGAACCCCCTGTACCATGAGGTTCTCCTTGTACCACCCTTTTCTCTGGCTGTTCTCATCCTTCCAATGCTTGTATGATTTTACTTAGCTCTCCAAGCTGATATGCCAAATGCCAAACCCATTATTGATATCCTAGGGTGCTCCTCATTATAACCAAATAGTTCCACTAAGATGTATACCTAAATATTTCTATTCCACATAAGAATTCTGTAGGCAGCTTCCAAAACAACAGCAACTTCTGTCCAGCTCGCCCCTTGATATTCACTATAAAATGTGGTACCATGTAATAAAACAGGAAGAACTTGATAAAATGTTGTCAAATTAAATTAATGTTAAGAGAGTAGATCTTGAAAGTTCTCATAACAAGAAAAAAAATTATAACCATGTGGTGATGGATGTTCACTAGACTTATTGTGGTGACCATTTTGCAATATATACAAATATTGAATCATTATGTTGTACACTTGAAACTAATATAATCCTATATATAAATTATATCTCAATAAAAATTTTTAAATTAATTAGATTAAAATACTAAAATTGGGGTATTTATCAATTTACCACAATAAGATCAGTTAATACATCTTTTAACTCACATAATTATCACCTTGTTGCTGTCATCATCGTTAGGAAATTAAAGTTCTACTCTCATAACAACTTTTGGGTAGACAATACAGTATTGTTAACTACAGTCACCATGCTGTACAATACATCCCTGGAACTGATTCAGGCCTGGATGCTCTTTTGTCTGAACATCTGATAGAAGATAGTTATTTGAATCAATCCATCAATTGGTAGATTTGTGATTCTGCTTATAAATTGAGTAGGGAAAGTGAGATAATTAAAAATAGTCGATCCGATTTTTCTAAGATTTACCCATAGATGATTTTGTATGTGAATTAGTATATTTTTAGGTTTGCTAGCTGCTTAACTTGGACACTTTCAGTTAATGAAATGTAAACATGCATGTCATCTAATCAATGAAGCCATTTCTCTTGTGAATACAGACATTTCTCTAAACCTTAGATCAATGTGTTTGTAGGCAAGCATTCAGGATATTTAGAGTTTTAGGCAGTACTTTTTATTCCTAGCGTGACTACATGACATATTTGAGCCAATGTGCATTTGGCCTTAAATTGTTAGAATAACAGTTGCCTAACTTTTGTTTAAATTAATTCCTAAGAATTTTGTCAGAATAGTCTGAGTACCTTGGCAGCAGTGAGACATAACATCTTTTATACCCAGTTTGGAATAATTACGGACTGAAAAATTTAATGCAGTTCTGATTTTGTCAATGATATATCACTAGAGTCTCTTAAAAGTTGCAGTAACACAGGGCATGTGAAAAGCAAAAGGATATAAGTGCCTTGACTTACAACGATAATGAGCACAACAGTTTGCTGAAGTAGCTGTAAATCAAATGTACTGTAGCTATAAAGAAAAAAACCAATAAGGCATTTGGATGGGATCTTATACTGCTGCTTCCTTACAGACGCTGTGCATACAAATGAGAAGGAGGCGTCCATGTTGTCTTCAGGGAACAGTCTGGCCATGAACAGAAAAGACGATGATGTAGAATTATTTTTGGAAAAGGGCTGAAGTTCAGCTTCATCTGGTAGGAGCCAAAGCAGGGCAATTACGTCTGGGACACAGTCAAAATCAGTTCCAAGTAATATAAAATCTGAAATCTCAGAGAACGAATGACATTCCAGGCTACAGAATTGAGGAAATGTGTTTTCCAATTTCATGTTTATTATCTTTGACTGACTAAAGATTTTTCTTTAACTTAAAAAAAAAATGTGGACATAACCTTAGGTTCGAGTCACATAATATGCAAGCCCTTGTTTAGCAATCGGTTGGGGTGCAGTGTGGGAAGATGCCAGTGAGGAAGGTACTCTAATGTTTTCAGGCCTTTGTTCATAGTTTTAACATACATTTTCTGCATATTTTTCAAGTAGACACATAGTTTTAAGTCTAACTATTGACTTTTCCTTAGGAAGGATACATAATTGAGAGCGAAAATGAATCTATCGTGGACAAAAGCAAAGTAGTAGAAATTAGATTTCAGTAACTTTAAGCCAGATAGACTTTTTTTTGGTATGATGCTGCTATCAAGTGGAATGAGATGTTTTTCCTGTTTGTGTTGAAAAGACGTTAATTATAATTGATATGAAATTAAGTTCAACATTTTGCCACAGAGTGTTTTGAAAACAATAAAAACTGGTTATGGAACAAAGATATACATTCAGGAAATAGTTTAATAAGAATACTAATATTCATTTTACAACATCACATTGCACAAAAAGTAATATGCAATTTCTATCCATGGGGTCACTAAAAACTATTAGTGCCCAGGTGCGTCACGCCTGAAGGACAGTTACCCAAGAAAGCCTGAGATAGCTTAACCAGGATAGAGCACTGGTTAAGTGTCAAACAGATCATTATACGGCAGGATTCAGGTCCTACCTGATAACCCTGGGAAAGTCATCTATATAGATAGAATTCTGAGCTAATTTTAAGTTATCTTCAGAAACCATCAATGTCTTTGACTATCTTCTTTAGATGATGGCTGTCATCTAAGTCATTTTATCCAATAAACATTTATTGAATGCCTACTATATGCCAGCATTGTGAAAAATAATGGGATAGAACAGGAATCAAGATACAAATGATCTCTGCCCCTCAGAGTTTATAGTTTAGTAAGGAGACACCAACGAAAGGAAATAACGTAGTGTGATATGTACAATAAGAGTACAGAAGACTGATAACTTTACCTAGTCTTGGGAATGGAGGAGAGCCTGGTCATAATCCGGCTGATGGTTCTTTAAACTATTCACTTTGCCAGTATCTAGGTAAGGTTTAACATGTTTACCATTTCTATGATTCTTTGTGTGTCAGTTAGCTTTTGCTGTGTAACATATTACCTCAAAATTTGGGGACTTGAAACAACAACCATTTATTTGCTCACAATTCTATGGGTCAACTAAGTAATTCTTCTGGTCTTGAACATCTTGACTCAACTCTGCTGTCAGCAGTCAGCTCGTCTGGGGCAGCCTTACTCATATGGCTGGACCTTCAGTGAGGTTTGCTGGAGTATCTAGAATGACTAGTCTCTCATCTTCTAATAGGCTAGCTTAGGCTTGTTCATGTGCTGGCCTAAGGTTTCCCAACAGCAAGAGAGAGCAAGGCCAAATTTGCAAGAACTATTTAAGCCTCTGCTTGTATCATGTTTGCTAATGCTCCATTGGCCAAAGCAAGCCACATGGTTAAGCCCAGACTCAAAAGGTAGAAAAACAGACTCCTTCAGTTGATGAGCAGAGCTGCAAAATATCCTCTGTTACACTTTGTTAAAAAGAAGGGATAACTTTGCTGTCAGGAAATGATTTTCTTGATGCAACTTTTCATCTCCCTATTAATTTAGGATGATGTTTAAACCTTTAACATTGACTTAAAATGTTCTTCCCTGGTCAATCCCACTTGACTTGTTCTCCACCACACCCTAGTATTAAAACTTTAGCCAGAAAGTTATGTAAACTGCCTCTTTCTTAAAATTTTTTGTTGAGGTAACATTGGTTTATAACGTTATATAAATTTCAGGTGAACATCCTTATATTTCGACTTCTGTATAGACTACATCCAATGAGATTTGCTCATCCTTCAAGGCTCAGCATAAGCTCTACACTATGTTCAGGATTTTTTTATTACTCTGAATAAGAATGACTTTGTGGCTCTAGTCCAAATTGCTTATATCCAAATTGTTTTCAAGGGAGTTGTCTGCTATTGGTTTTTGTAAATTCAGACAGTACGTTTTCACTGAAGCACATATTGTTGCTCTTAATCTTAAACTCCCTAGGATTTTATTAAGTACTTCTTGAATGTTTATTTTTTCTCCCTAACTAGAGAGCAAACCCCTTGAGGACCAGAACTATTTCTTTTATGCTTTATCCGTCAATAGGTTGTCCTTAAATCCTTAAATGCATGTCAAATTGAAGTTTTCTTGCATTAAAAAAATTGCCTATAATTTTTCATGATTTTATTTATAAATAATATGCAAAATGATATGCTCATTAACTCTTCATTTTTTTCAAAATAATTTGCCACTTTCCTAATATTTTGATTTTCAACTAAGAAGCCCAAGAAAATCAGTTTAATAGATTAGGTCACTTAAAAGAGTAGAGAATAAAAATTGGTAAAACATGGGAATTGGCCAGATGTTGACAGATGAGGACTCAGTAACCATTAAGACACTTTCAATAAACACTCTTAGTGGATGTGCCTTTCTTTTCCTTTGTAAAATCTTTGCTTCTCTCATTTGTGACATCTGCTAAGAATCTAGGACAGAGCAGATGCTATGTATTCACCAAAGATGCAGAGCATATGAAGCAAAACAAAAGGTCAAGCAGTAACCTCTGCAAAGAAGTATGAACTTTCCCCCATGTGGATATCAATTTTAATTTTTACTGCATACTGGCATAAAGATATTCATAAGATGCCAGAAAGCTTGGTTGAAAGGGAAAAATTAGCCAATTATCGCCATGATTTGTATATAATATACCAAGCATATGGATGTTCGGAAACATTTGAATCCCTGGAAAATTGCTTTGCTTTACACCAGTATGTTAGGCATTAAGTAGTTACAGCCTTTATATCTACTTCATTTTGATAAAGATATCTTTTTTCTCTCCATTTCAGTAAAGAATCCTGAACATGAAAGCAGGTGACAGACATGCCTAATCCAGGCTCTTCCTTTCACATAATTAGCTATGTGACCCTTCTAGGTCTTTATTGCCTAATATATAAAATGGAGCCATGGGGCCGGCCCGGTGGAGCAAGTGGTTAAGTGCGAGCGCTCTGCTGCATCAGCCTGGGGTTCACCGGTTCAGATCCCCGGCACACACGGATGCACTGCTTGTCGTGCCATGCTGTGGCGGCGTCCCATATAAAGTAGAGGAAGATGGGCATGGATGTTAGCCCAGGGCCAGTCTTCCTCAGCAAAAAAAGAGGAGGATTGGCAGATGTTAGCTCAGGGCCGATCTTCCTCACAAAAATAAATAAATAAATAAAAAATAAAATAAAAGAGTCATTAATACACATCCTCGCCACTTTATAGATTAATGAGTACAAAAATCAAATAATATACATGAAAGTGTTTTATAACTGGGAAAATAGTAGGGGGGAATTGCATTATTACAGTATTACAGCATAATGTCTAAGTGCTGTTTCCTCCACACACACACACTCAAATTTCTCATTTATTACCTAGACCAGAATTTTCGAATAATTGGCGATGTAACCTTTAGTAAGCCATTCACCTCTCTGGATGACATTTTTCTCATCATGTAAATGAGGGAGCTTTACTAGATGATATCGAGGGCCTTTCTATGCTCTAAACTTCTGTAATAAGACAATATAAGTTTTAAAAAAGTCTATATCGGATGTTGTTTAAAAAACGCACTAGGAAATAATGTGAGCTTCCTTCTCTTTAAATGATGGCCATTTGCAAGACTATATTAAGAGATTAGATTGTAGCTTGATTAGATTAATGGCTTAATCTTTGATTGGTTATTTATATCAAATGATTAGAGAGTATATCAAAATCAAACTCCTTATAGTGACCTAAAAGGCCCTTTACTATCTAGCTCCTGCCTATGTATATGTTTTTAAAACTCGTCCCAAGTTATTTGATACTTCTTCCATTGAGAGGCAGAGTCTATATCTTCTCCCCCTGAATCTGAATGACTTTGTCAACCAATAGAATATTGAAGCAATGCTACACACATAACCTCAAGGCTGGGTCATCAAAGGCCACATCGCTTCAGCTTAGATCTTTTGAAATGCTTATTCTCTGGATAGTCGCTTGTGGGACCCTCCTCAGAAATCAGCTTTCACGCTGTGGAAAGCCCAAGCCACACAGAAAGGACACACGCATTTGTCCTTTGTCAACAGTCCCAACGAGGTCCAAGTTTTCCCAGTCCAGGTGCCAGGCGTGAGGGTAAAGAAGCCTCCAGAGGATTCCGAGATGAAGCCCCAGACATGGTGGAGCAGAAATAAGCCATCTCTGCTATCCCCTGGCCAAAACCTTGACTTGGTTTATTCCACTAGCTTTGGAATGCTTTGTTACGTGGCCATACATAACCAGATTGGTCTACCTCTCTGACTCTCTCCCTCATTTGCCATGCTCTAGATATCCTGGCTTCCTTTGGTTTCTTGGCTATGAAAAGATTTTCCTACCCTAGGGGCTTTGTAATTGCTGTGCCTCCTGCCCAGCATCTTTTTTTTTCCCATATACTCCCTCCACTGATGTGTGGATATCTACTTATTATCTTTGATGGTTCAGCTAAATGGTCCCTCCTAAGAGAGGTTTTTTGATAACCACCTTGCCCAAGGTAACCTGTCTACACACCATCACCAGTTGTTTTCATGGTCTAAAATTATCTTTTATCTCTCTCTGTGCATTTATTATCCATCTTATTCCTAGAATCTTCACCACATGAGTGGGAACTTTTTGCCGTCTTGTTCACAGGGATACACACAGCACCTAAAACACTCTTAGTGGATAATGACCATAAAAGGTGTAAGAAATATCTTTGACATAGGCTTAACTTGTATATTCCTACACTCAAGGCTGAAAACTAATTTCAAAAGTCTGTAGTGTCATGAGACCTGTAACTCTGAATTTCCTACATGTAACCCAGGTTAATCTGAAGCAAGTGCACTGTGGACATTGTTTTAATGCTAATACTTTCTCTCAGGTCTTCATAGAACTATAGTATAAGGCAATATATTGTAATCTAGAAAATGCTATATAATGGATTTTTATTAGAAGTAGTCATAGTTACTATATCCAATTAGGATAAATTACTACAGGAAAATATAAATGATAAAGAAATTTCCACTGTGCCCTTCCTCAGTTCGCTACTGATTTGTCCATGCTTTTACATTTCTTTTCTTGCAGAGTTATAATTGATGGTATGAACAATAAACTGAAAATCCTCCCCTTATCTCAATAATCCTCTTTCTCTCTCTACTGAAATCCAGTTCTTCCTTATAAACACCTCTCAAGCACAAGCTGTCTAGTTTTACTGCTATTCCCTGTATTTGGTCCATGTACATATTTTTGAACAGATAGTCAGAGTTCTCAGATATTCCTTGTCCCCACACACAGTTTCCCCTATTATTAACATCTTGCATTAGTGTGGCACATTTGTTACAACTGATTAACCAATATTGATACGTTATTATTAAGTAAAGTCTATAGTTTACGTCATGGTCTACTCTTTATGTTGTACGTTCTATGGGTTTTGACAAAAGCATAATGTCATGTACCCACCATTATCACAGTATCATAAATAATAATTTCACTGCCCTAAAAATCCCATGTGCTTCCCCTATCCATCTCTCCCACTCTCCTAACCTCAGCATATTTTTACTGTCTCTACAGTTTTGTCTTTTCCAGAATGTCATATAGGTGGAATTATGTAGTATGTAGCCTTTACATCCTGGCTTCTTTCGCTTAGCAATATACATTTAACATTCCTCCATGTCTTTTTGTGGCTTTATAGCTCATTTCTTTTTATTTTTGAATAATGTTCCATGACGTACTACAGTTTGTCTATCCACTCACCTATTGAGGGACATTTTGGTTGCTTCTAGTTTTTTGGAGACTACAAATAAAGCTGCTATAAACATTCGCATGCAGACTTTTGTGTGGCGTATTTTCTTGTTATAAGTTACCGTGATGGTTTTCCAACTAGTCTCCCTCTGTCCAGTGTTTGAACCAGTACAATCCTTCATTCACTCACTCCAACACCAAGGTGATCTTTCTGAAATGTAAACTTATCACCAGTCTGCCACAAGCCTTCAGAATGTTCTCAGTGAAGTTTAAATCCTTAGCATGATATAAATGGATCAATTCCCATACCACTCTGCCACATGTACCCTCTGCCCTCCAGACCTAGTAAAACACCTGACTTCCCAGGATGTAGCTCTTATTCCTCTGGTATCCACTGATCCCTGGGCCTAGCATACCCTTCCCTACCTTGTCAGCCTCTTGATTTCCTATTAAAACATCGTTGTCTCTCTGATGTTTTGTGAACTCCCAGAAAACCTCTCTCCTCAACATCCCTGTAGTACCTGTAGCATATGCCTATGATAGTACCCACCCCAGGACATTGTAGTATTCGTTTGTCTCTTTCTCCCACTCACTGGATTGTGGAGGCATATTGTATGTTTTATGGTAGTCTACTTAGGATGGAAAGTGAATCATGAGGCTTTGGAAGGGGTACCGGATGCATCAGCAGACCAGGCTTTGAGCTCTGGCTTTGCCACTTATTAGCTTGTTATGTGAGCTCTTGTACTTCAACCAGTGCTTCAGAAACAATTTTCTATTTGAAACTTGACAGTATTATTCCCTGCTTCACAGTTACTTCAAATATTATATAATGTCTACAGATTTTTGTAAAGTGCTAAACTTGTGAAATATTTCCAATGGATTTTCAAGTATAAAACATTCAAATTATTAACAGTGTAAACTCCTCAAAAAAAAGGTAAGAAAAAACTATGGATAAATAATAATCATCAAGTCTCTATGGCTAGAACAGATCTTAGAGGTAATTTTATTCAACCTTTTAGTTTTACAGATGAGGAAACTGATCATAATAAGTTAAATGGGCTGCCTAAAGTCACACAGCAATGATGTAATTGAATTAGAAGAGGAATTAACATGGTCAAAGAGTTATAGTTAAGGAAGATTTGTTATACTAAAATGGGATAAATCTTGAAAATAATTAGAGCTTAAAAAAATTTAAAAATTCTCCAGTCTCTTTACAACTTTCAAAACAAATTTACTTTTTGGGGAAGCTTCAGTCCCAAGAAGAAATTCAATTTCATGTTTTTATTAACCTGATCATGGGCATGCTTGAACTTCTATTGGAGTCCTTCCTGATAAAGTGGATAGATTACTACGGTTGGGAAGTTGCCATTTAGGAATACTATGTTGTAAAAATATATACATTATAAACTTATCCATCTATTATGAACTCAGGACCATAGAAGAGCCCAAATCTTTCAATTAAACAGTCCTACCACCACCCCTATCTATGTCTACTCATCTGATTTTATCCTTTTAAATTAAGATCCTGAAAAATCAATATCCCAGGGGAGGAAAGGACTTTTAAGTCAGAGGGGTTGAAATAGAAAGGTGGAGGCAAAGGGCAGACAGAGGAAATGAAGTCTTATAGAATTACTTTATTAATGTAGAGACGAGAAAAACAACGGCTATTAAAACTGTGGCTACAGTTGGAATTGGATTGATGATTTGTGGTGGGTTAAGTTTCACAAATGATTTGGGAGGACTGAGAACAGTTGCTAGGAGGAGGAAGTGAGGAGTACAAAGACAAGCTTAGCAGCAGGCAGGAGGCTATGGCACTTTATTGTTAGAGCGGGTTCAGGGTGAGGTTAATGCTGAGACAGAGAACAGAAGACCCATAAGAGGAGAGACTTGAAGGAGAACAAGAATTTAGTGGAAGCAACAAACAAAAAAATCAGAAGGTAAGTTATGGAGGCCAGAAGTCCTCTATTTGTCTCTGGTGTTATTTGGGGTAATGTCAAGGTTCTACCATGGGCGATATTCAAGTTCAAACCACCTCTACTTAATCTTAAAAGACAAGGTGACTCTAGGACTTGGAAGCTATCAAGGACGTGGCCTTCCAGCTGTACCTGCTGGATACTTTATATCACAGGCACAGTTCAAGTGATTACTTTTCTAGTCAACAATGAGACATACTTGATAACATGGGTGGCTATTCATTTCTCTGAACCCTACCAAGTGTGCACAACTCAAGACATTTCTTTCAACCTCAAAAGGTAAGAGACCAGGAATGTAGCATGACAGAATAGGAATACCACTAGATAAGAGGCTGGGGAGCTCAGGTGAGGATCCGCCCCTTCTCTAACCAGGTGTGTGACCTGGGACAAGTCACACAGCCTCTCCGGCACTCGCTGTCCTCATCTTTAAATTCAGGAAATGGGACCAGATCAGTGGTTTTCAAACCTTTTTTAAGTTTACGTGTGCTGTATTATGTGCTTAATAGATGTTATCTTTCACGGAAATAATAAGTAGGCAAAATTTAGATGGTAAGATTAAGATAGGCACACTCAGTTTTTTTGGTTTTGACAACAAAAACAGTGATGGCAGTTAATATTTGAGGTGGGAGGAAGTAAAGTAAAATTTAAAATTCTGACAGTTTAGAGAAAAGTGAGAAAACTTTTGTCTTTTTAATATATAAGTTCTATTTTTTGTTTAATAAATGCAATTTGGAGGGACAAGCACCAGCCTCTGCATCTCTTAACAACGGGGCCTGGTGCCATTGGTTCAAAAACAGTGCAAACAATCAGGCAAAACCTTGTAACTCCAGTTTACAGTCACGTATCGCTTAACAACGGGGATATGTTCTGAGAAATGTGTCTTTAGGCAATTTTGTCGTTGTGTGAACATCATAGAGTGTACTTACACAAACCTAGATGGTACAGCCTACTACACACCTAGGCTATATGGTACTAATCTTATGGGACCACCGTCATATATGCGGTCTGTCATTGACCAAAATATCCTTATGTGGCACATGACTATATTTTCTGTCTCTTCTTCTTTTTCATTTCACACCTCATTTTCAGTTTGTAGTACTGATTTAAAAGCCACATAACCGTATTCTGCACTCACCCATCATTAATAAAAGCAATTTAATATAATCTCTTTCTTTTTGATTTGGGGGACGTTGGTGAGGACTATAGATGTAAGGGTACCACTCTAGGTTATGGTGCAATATGGTTCTAGAAAGGTTTAAGCTGGGTCATCACTTAACAAGTAATAATTCTTATCTTCGGCTAAAATGTAGTTAAATCTAAAGCAAAACTGTGTGAAGCCTTTTTGAACATAAGAAATCTTTTCACACAAAAAACTCATTTCTGATTTTTTAAATTCATAATTTTATCCCAGCTCAGAAATCTATTTTGCATAGGCGTGGAGTAATAGAAGTCTGTTTTTCTTGGTATCCAAAAACCTAGACTCTAATTCTGAACGTACAATGTATTGATGTGTAACTTTGGACCCGTTATGAAACCTTTCTAAAAATCTCAGTTTTCTGCCATATAAAACTTGTACTACTGTGATTCCTACAAAATAAAATGGTTGTATGGATCAAACAGATAGTTCATTTAACAAGTATTCCTTATACTCTGCACATGAACTGAGCACTGCTCTAGGCACCGAGGTCACAGCAGGGACTAACCAGATGTGATCACCTGGCTTGTGGGGCTCACATTCTAGCGGGTAGACCTGGTCAATAACAATCATAATATGGCCAGTGGAGATAAGTAGTACAAACAAAATATAACAGATTAAGGGGCATAGAAAGTAAAGGAAGAAAGGGAGGCTGTCGATACCCAGACGTATCGAGGCGAGCAGCTCTCCTTTTCAGCTGCATTGGTGGAGAGTAGACAAGCAACATTGGCTTCACCTTGATTGTCCATTTAGAGGCATCCTGTTCCGGGGGTAAAATGCTTTAATGCATTTAACTTCTCAGCAGAGGTAACTTTGTTCCTTGTGGAATTCTGGCATATATTTTGGTATTTGCTTTGTTTTTGTTTAGTTTTTAAACCCCATGCTATGGACCCTTCCCAAAGAGGTATTTGCTTATTTAGGAAATTGTCATTACAGGGGCAGACTGCACATTCTGAGTGCTCAGGGATGGGTGGGACATGGATGATCCATGAACTATAGAAGCCAAGTGTTTTTTCTCCTTCCTTTATGCCTCACGTGTGTTACTAACAGCTTTAAGAAGAAGAAAGTAAATGGGAGAGGGAAGCAAATCCTTTTGTTTTGAAAGCTGGGCACTGTCTGTGTGCAGTTGTCCGTGATGAGGGTTCTATCAATGCTCGGGAGCTAATTCTTAATATTCTGGCTACTGCCTGAGCTGCCTTTCTCCAAATTGAATGCTCCCTGGATGCCTGTAAAAACTTAATTAGCTCAACACTGGAGACCTTGATATGTGTTCCAAAGTACAAGGAGTGTGTAGGAGCTGGGGTAAGAAAGAACCAGGTATTGTGACTGGTTTGACTACTCTGTGCCTTGGATAGCACAAGGCTTATTACCTGAGACCAGGATGGAAGAAAGTGAAGTATCTCTTGGAAACTCCTCTGCCTACAAGGCCGTCTCATGAGGACACTCATTTCCTTAGTATTCTCCATTCTACCTCAGTTCTTACAACTCTTCCCTTCTCTTTGATTTCTGGTTTTCTTTTACTCCTCATCTAGTCTCTTTTTGATTCTTGAAAACTCCACAGCCCAAATAGTCCCCTGAATATCAGGAACACCAGTGACTTTTACCCTCACGCAGTTCTTCTGTTCCACATGATGAAAAGGAAAAGCATAGTGAATGCTTTTCCTTGCAGTCTTCCTGCTTGTGAACCCTCACAGCTATTCCCTCACACACAAAAGCACACACACACGTGGGTATGCAGGGACGAGTGAACTCATTCTCTAAGAACCATGAGGAGAACCTTTCACACAGCCCTGGCTCTCTGACAGTTGCTAAAATCAAGCATCTTGACCAAAAGAAGATAAATTTCCTTCAGAAAATTCACATCTGGTCTACAACAAAAATTTCTACTTCTCTAATCTAAGGCACTCTGATCCTTTTTCTTGTGTACTGATTTCCTTGGTCTTTTTATTAGAGAGAATTCTCCTCCTCCCAGGACTGAATTACTTTGTCAAGCATCTTATATGACCTGTTAATGAATGTTGCTTTACCCAAACTACTTCTAATTACAACACTCCCCGCCCCAGTATGAGAGATGACCCCTTTCAATGTATTAATTTCTCCAGGATTCTTCTGGGAAGAATATTTCTCTCCTCTCCCAAAGTATTTATCTATTTAATAAATGTTTATTGTGTATTCACTAAGAACCAACACTGTGCTATGGGCTGGAGAGAGAGAGAACAAGATAAAGGCCTTGTCGACTGGGAGATTAAATTATAGTAGGGGAAACAGATGGGAAACAAGTAAACAAAATGTTAACAGATTTGATTAATTATGTGAGCAATCAGATTGTGGTAGAAATATCAGGAGGACATACTTTAGATGGGATGGTCAGGAGAAGAGATAACTTTTGGGTTAAGGTCTGAAAAATAAGATGGAATCGAGTACGTGACTAGCTGGGGAGAGGGCCTTTCCAGACAGAGGCAACAGCAGATGCAAAGTCCCTACAAAGTTATACACACGTGGTACATTCTTGAAAATGATCGAAGGCTTATGAAATGAAAACATAAGGAGAAAAAGAAAACAGCATTTGGTAAGATGGGAAAGATCTACAGAAGTCGAATCAATTAGGCCATGGCAATGAGCTGATTTTATTCCAAGTGTAGGAGGAAGCTATCAGGATTTTTAAGGGGAAGAGAGGGTTGCTACAACTTGAATGATGTTTTAAAAATATAGAGAGATTGGATTTTAGAGGAATAAGAATAAAGCAAGGAGAACAGGTAGGATGCTCTTTCATTAACTTATTCAAACAATAAAAGTCACGAAGAGTGGCATTGCAGAGGGCAAGAAATGGAGCGAGTTTAGAGGTATTTTAAAATAGAACAAATAGGATTTCCTGACAGATTAAATGTGAGTGACAAGGAAAGGAAAAATCAAGCATAACAGAACTATAACCTTTTCCTTGATCTCTATTATTCTTGTTTTAAAGTCTGTTCAACTCTCTGTGCCTTAGTTTCCTCAACTTTAAAGTGATGGAAATTTTACCTACCTCATAAAGTTGTTCTTAATTTAATGTTACTGAATATATAAAAAAGGATTTAGAACAGTACTTGACATATAGTATGGACTATGTAAGTATTGGCTGTTATTATTGTTAAAATACATTATCTTCATTATTATGATTATTTTAATCAGATAGAAGCTGCTCTCTATTCTTCAGATATATTTCAAATTTTCCTGTCTGCTGTTCCCTTCCCTGTGTTTCAGCATTGTTATGAAATTATACCTTCCAAGATATCTTTTTTCTGACATTTCAGTTTTGACATTTTCTTCCTGAGAGTAGGAAGATAGATTAAGCTTATATGCTCAGGACACTATCTTGAAATGGAAGGTATTTGTAATTTTTCTATTAGTGAATGATACACACTACTCCTCACCCCCAATGTGAAGGAAGTAATGAAACATTCTGAGCCTAGGAGTCACCATTCCCAGTAATTATGTGGATTTTTTTAAAGTCATTCTTCCTCACTTGAACATGGAATAATGTAGCAGGAGTGAGTGCATGTTGGATGTAGTGCTGAAGACAAGCAACTTTTTATCCAATGTATTCAGAAATGTCTGAGGTGTAGACCAAGTTTTAAAACAAATGGGCAGAACTAAGATCCAGGTGTCAGCAAGAAGGCTTGAGTTGAGAGAGAGACCAAGGGGTAGCCATAGGTACTGATGAAAAGCAGAGTGCTACAAAAGCTTCAGGACCAAGAAGATCAGATCATCAGGCAGCACGTAGGGGGCAGTGGTCACCAGATACCTTTGAGTGTTGATTTTAATGCTACAGTGTACAGATGAGTCAGCCTTGCTTGAAATGCCTCCAGTGTCTTCCATTTTACCATGCTACACTTCCCAGTTATCCTTGCTCACTGCTCAACATGTTAGCTCATCTGGTATTTTACTGTCATCTACGCCCTCCATTACTATATTATTCTGAGCTTCTCCTCCCCGGACCCAATCTCCTACTATTCTGCATCCAATTAATACATTCAGTGATATCTGGAACCCTCATATTACACAAAAAAAAAAAACATAAAAATAACCTATTCCGAGACTATTAGCTCGTTCACATGGCCTTATCTGGAACTTCGTTCTCCACAAAGGTTGGCACTTATGCTGAAACCCTCACAAGCAAAAGCTGCTTTTTCTAGTTCAACATGTGGTCTTATCTTATAGAATGTTCCACGTACACTGGAATTCTGCAGCTATGGGCTGTTGTGTTCTGTAAATGTCAAATAGGTTGAAAATGTTCAAATATTCCATATCCCTATTGATTTTTTTTTGTCTATCTGTTTTATCATTTATTGGGAAAAGTGTTAATATTCTTACCTATATATTTATTTCTCCCTTTAGTCCTGTAGGTTTTTGCTTTATGTATATTGAAGCTTTGTTATTAGGTCTATACACATTTAGGATTATTTTGCCTTCCTAATGTATTAACTATTTTAGTATCATGAAATGTTTGTGTTTACTTCTGGAAATACTTCTTGTTTGAAGTCTACTGTCTCTGAGAGACACTCTAGCTTTTTATGATTAGTGTTTTTGTGATAATATTTTCCTATCTTTTTAACCTACCTGTGATATTATATATAATGACTGTCTTTTATAAACAGCACGTAGTTAGTTTGGTCTTGCTTTGTTATACAACCTGATAATCTCTACATTTTTTTCTTTTTTTTTTTGGTGAAGAAGATTGGCCCTGAGCTAAATCCATTGCCAATGTTCCTCTTTTGGCTGAGGAAGGTCAGTCCTGAGCTAACACATGCCCATCTTCCTCTATTTTGTATATGGGATGCTGCCACAGCATGGCTTGATGAGCGGTATGTAGGTCCACCTCCAGGATCTGAACCTGTGAACCCCGGGCCACTAAAGCAGATTGTGCAAACTTAACCACTACGCCACTGGGCTGGCCCCTCTGTCTTTTAGTTATAGCATTTTATCTATTTACATCTAATATAAATAGTGTTGTGGTTGACAAAAGACTATTGTCTTGCTAATTGTTTTCTATGTAAACTACCTGTTCTTTGTTCCATTTTTCCTCCTTTCCTACCTTCTTTTTGATTAAGTGTGTATTTATTTAGTGTTCTATTTTATCTGCTCAATTGACTTTTTTGTTAGTGTTTGCTCTGGAGATGACAATATGTTACTTTAACTTATCACTGTCTACTACACGTTAGTATTAAACCACTACACATATAATTTGTGAATATTACCACAGTATAATTCAATTTAATATCTCCATACCATCTTTTGTGCTATTTTTGAAGTACAATTACTTTGGACACATGTTTTAAACCCAACAGTACCTTATTATTTTGACTTTAAATAATCTCTTTAATAAATTAAAAAGCAAAAAAATTATGTCTTATATATTCACCAGTTCTGGCTCTATTCATTCCTTCATGCAGGTCATTTTTCTCCAATCTCAAGGGATTCCTTTAACATTTCTTATGGTACAGATATGCTGGTGATAAATTCTCATAGCTTTCATCTGAAAATGTTTTTATTTCACTTTTATTTTTGAAGAATATCGATACTATAAATAGAATTCCAGTTTGAGAACATTTATTTCTTTCCAGCATTAGAAAAATGATGCATTGACTTATGGCTTGCATTCTGATGAGAAACCAGTAGCCATTGTTATCACTTCCCCCTGGAATATAATAGTGTGTCTTTTTCTCCTCTGCTGCTTTCAAGTTTTTCATTTTATCTTTGGCTCTCAGCAAAAGAACTATGATCTGCCTAAGTATGGTTTTCTTTGTGTTTATCCTACTTGATGTTGCTGGGCTTCTTGGTTTTGTGAGTTGATATTTTTCATAACATTTGGAAATTTTTCTGCCATTATTTCTGCAAATATGTTTCTGTTCTAATCTCTCTCCTCCACTCTTCTGTAACTCCAATTATACATATATTATAATATTTGGTATTGTCACACAGATCACTGAGTGTCTTTCAGCCTTTTCACTTTCTAGGCTTCAGTTGGGATAGTTTCTATTACCCTGTCTTCAAGTGCAAGTTCTTCCAGTTTGAGAGTCTTTTCTTGTTGGATCTCCCCTCTATTGTTAAGCCCATCCAGTAAACTTTTGATTTCAGATTTTGCATTTTTCAGGTCAAGATTTTCCATTTATCTACTGATATCACCTATCTAGTTACTTATTATGTTCATATTTTCCTATAAAATTCTTAAACATATTTATAATAATCATTCTAAGGTCTTTGTTGTAATTGCGAGATCTCTGTCATCTTGCTGCATGATTCTATAGATTTTTTTTATCTTGGTTTTGAGTCATATTTCCAAGCTTCTTTACATATCTAGTAATCTTTGATCATATGATGCATACTGGTATGCTACATTGTTGAGAATATAGATTTGTTGCCTTCCTTTATAGACTGTTACATTTTGATTTGTTAGAAAATGAAGTTATTAGCACACCAGCTTTATTTTTTTGAGTCTAATTTTTCTGGCTTGTTAGTTAGAACTCCAATGTCTTAGTTGAAATCTTAGTCCATCTTAGAATCTTAATTCATCTCATAGCTCCCATTATCTATTATCTGCAAAGTCTATAGTCAGAGAATCACTCTGAGCATTAACTGCTTAATACTTCATGGAAGAATCAAGACAATTCATATGCATATTTCTGGATCTCCTTCTCTGTGCAGCTTCCTCCTTTCTGGTAGCCTGCCCAACAGATGGAAATCCTGTCTTCTCAGTAACTCTAAAATCTGACCTCTGTCTTCTCAGATTAGAAAGTTGCTCTGCTCAACATAGGCTCCACCTCCCCGCACTGAGGTCCAGAAGTTCCTCCAGGCAGAAAACCAATGCAATTGTAGGACTCATCTCAAGTGTTTTCTCATCTCTGGAATCATAGCCCTATGCTGTCTATTCCCCAATGACTGACACCAGTTGCTTCATGTATTTTGCCCAGAATTTTTGTTGTTTATGGTGGGACAACTAATCTGGAACCAGGAACTCAGTTATGGCTGGAAGAGAAAATCCTAAAGCTGTTCTGTCTTATAGTCTTACTTATCTCAGGACCTCTGTAAAGCATAAAATCCCCTGTTCTTTTTATATTCAAGCCGTTTTGTTATACATAAACACTTCCTCAACACAGTCAAAAACAATCCACTGATCTTTCGCCCTCACTTATTGAAAAATTTAGCCCCTGGTTTACAGACTTATTCTTTGTCCTCTGTGTTGTCAATATCTTAAGATACTTCAGTGTACATCTAGTGACATAAAAAAAGCTGATCCTCAGTTCTTTGATTTGTTTTTTCTTCAATAACTTTCTGTTCTTCTTCATGTCTGTGACTCATTTTTATAGCTACTCTCTGAATTTTGTCATCACTTGAAATATATGCTACCTCTTAAATAATAAATTCAGACATATAGGTCTTTAAACACAGCCTCCTGTTCTTTTACTAAACGGCGTCGAGCTCTTCAGTCATTTGACTTCTTTGAGACCTTTAGTAGATACATACATCCACTTTCTCCTTCTGACTGAATTTCTTTTGCTGTGCAGAGATTCCATTTCAGCAATATTCTTGTCAATACCCTCAGCAGCCTCATTTATTTGAGTTGTTTTGGTAGAGTAGGGTACAACAAAACAAAACATGACACTCGGTTTCCCTCTGCCTGCCTTCTCTACACCAAGCTGCTAAACGTGGGACAAAAATAGCACCTTACTCAGATTAGTGACATTGAAATTTGTTTATGATTCCCAACTTCCCATGAGGCTGCAGTTTGTCACAACATTCTTGTGTTTCTTGAGTTATGTTCCTTTCCCACTTACCACAGAAACTGTATCAAATATATTTACTTTCTTCTTATACCTGACTCCCTCCTCATTATGCCATACTCAGTCAATGCCCTTTCTCTGAAGGCGGTCACCAGATGATAAGCCTTTCAATTCCTTCCACCAAACTGACCAACATCAGCACCCATCTTGTCCATCTCTCCTGTGACAGTGGAATATATCCTTTCTCCTGTCCAAGTTCCATCATCCCACCCATGATATGAACTGTGAACTGCTTTTCTTGATCTCTCTGTCTCTTCAAAGATTGCTCCTCTAGTGGCTCCTTTATTTCAGCATCTAAATATATTCAAGTCTCTCTTCCCATAAGTCTCTCTTGACCCCAGGTCCCCTCCTACTCTACACTCTCTCCTTTCTCTCATAGGGAGGCTCTAGAGCCAGATTATCTGAGTGTACACCCCAGATTGGCCACTTACTAGTTAGTTACAAGTAATGTAACCTTGAACAGTTCATTTAACCTAGCTGTGGTTTCTCCTCTGTAATACCTACCTCACAGATTAGCTAAATACTAATACATATGAAGCATTTGTAAATGCCTGGAAAATAAAGGATTGGATATAACAATACTTATTATTATTAGTTAAGCCAAGCTTCCTGAGAAGAGGGTTAATACATGTTGTATTCAGTTTCTTATCTCTCTTTTACTACTCAGCAATCTGGCAGCTGTGTCAAATGTTCTTTGCAATTTTCTTGCTAAGACATTTACTCAATCCAGCAGGTATTTCTGTCTTTACCTTACCTGACTTTAGGCAGTATTTGACATTGCTGATCATTTCTTACTTCCTATAGCATTCTATTCTTTTTATATCTGTGAAGTCACACTCCCTGGGTTTTCTTCTACTCATTGGGTATTCCTTCTTACTATATTTTGCATGTTTCTTTTTCTTTCCTTTTAAGTATTTTTAAAAGTCTTAAATGCCAGGTTCTCCAGAATTCTTTTCTAAGTCCTCTTATCACTATGCCTATTCTCCCTGATCTCTAAACCCTTATGCCTCCAATACACTTGGTGATTATTTATGAATCTCTGCCTTCAGCTAAAATGTGTCTCCTGAGCACCAGATCAATTCAGCTACTAAAATCTCCACAGGAATCTTAGACTCAACACACATAAAATGTAAAACTCATCTTCTGCTTCCCTAAGCTGGTTATCCTCATTGTTCCTTTGCTCACCATTAAATCGCACAGCCAATGGGGCCCAGCAGTGAAGAACTCCAGGGGTCACTCTGCATTTTGCGGTAAGCCAGAGAAGACAATTTACATAAAACACAACTTAAAAGGTACCCCTCTGGATTTGTATAATATGGTGATCTATCTGGTTATCTGAGTCAAAATCCCATATGTTATCTTTGGTTCTTCTCTCCATCACACCGTGTCAATTGCTGTCAACTCCAGTTCCTAGATCTCTCATAACTCCGTTCGATCTCCAATGCAACTGCCCCAGTCCAAACACCATCATCTTCCTGATTCTCTTAATATGAAGCCCAAACTTCTTCACACAATTTTTAGAATCTTCAGGTAGTGTCCAACTTACCACTCTAGCTGCTTTCTCTTATTCTTCTACACTCCAGTTATACTGGAAGTTTCTCAATTGTGCTACACTTTCTCTTACCTCTAGGCTACTAGTCACACTTTTCCCTCTCCTTGGAATAATCTATTTATTCTCTTTACCAGGAAGGCTTAGCTTAGTCCTCCTTAAGATCCTAGAAAAGGATTCGAGTCCAAGTAGTTTGTTTAGGAGATGATCTCAGAAGAAATGTTGGGAAAGTGAGGGAGACGGAAGGAAAGAAAGGCAAAACAGGGTATATTAGTGAGCATGTCACCACTATGGGCAATGGGAACTCAAATCTACTGGGAACCTTTGGGATATAACGTGGAATACATCTCAGAATAGTCCCACATAAGAAGCTAGGTAGCTGGGCTACCCATTGTCCCTCCTTGGCTGACAGAATTTTCTGAGGAATCAGTTCTCCAACCTGGCCATGGACAGATTGGGCAGTCTTGAGAAATCCCTAAGGTGGAGCATAGCAGGTACCACAAGTAAAAGGTTATCAGCCTATACTGGGAATATACATGAGAAGCCAAATCTTATCACTGATACTCCTGTAATATCCCTCTCTTTTGCCCCTTTTTAATTCCTTATTTCCTTTATCTTGTCATTTATAACATTTGAGTGGAAGAAATTACGATTAAACAATATATTACAGTAAACTATATGTCTATTCATACATGTTCAACATGGTTTCCCTAAACCTAGCCCATGGTAGATACTTCCTATACCTTTTTGACTAAACTCTCTTTTGCTGAATGGGGTGTTTTATATTTGGTAGCAGTAATCACATCCTTTTAAAGATTGTTCCAGGTGTTATAGACTTTTATTCACTGCTTTCTGCCTCATTCAGGTATTTGGAAATAAATTTGCAGCAAGCTACAATTCACTGAGACATCAAAAGGTAATTGTTAAAACATGGTTTTCTTACATCAAGTAACCTCTGTGTAGTTTGCTCTTTATCATTAACCTTCCATCCTGAAATGCTGTTTCAAAGGCTTCCTTTGAATGCTCACATTTGAGAAATACCAGAAGAAAACATTTATGCTATAAAATAAGTGGAAATGTCATTTTTAATATGTTGCAAGTGCTTGGCACCTACACTGAATGGGTCTCCTCGTATTGTCTGGTGAGATTTCCTCTCTAGGGATAACTAATTGGAATGACATAGTTGTAACAATGAGTTCTGTGTGAAATAATCAGACATTTCCAATCTGAACGAATGGCTTTTGTGTCAAGCGTTGCAGAGCTGAACCATTATGTGTTATTTCCAGATTTATGTATCTAAAACAGAGTTTAGCTCTGTTTTTTTCTTTACAGCTTCCATTTTTTGGCAGGGAAAGTCATCACTTCCTTCCCCTGCTCCAACATTCCATGGTCCCCATTAGCAAAAGGGACAAGTCCAGTGTCTCTATCCTAAAGAACATTAATGCTATCTTTTTTGTTTGTTTCTCATTTTCTATACTTCGCTGGTAACATTTAAATAATATTTTTGAGGTTCCAATTATTTTTGTGTACCAATCACTGCACTTGGTATTTCACACAAAATATCATATTTAACCCTTAGAGAAAATGAGATAATTATCCATGTAGGAAGAGATTTAGATTGAATAATGTATGGAAAGCTTGTAGAGATACAACTAGGATGTGAATCCAAGTTTAACTCAAAGCCAGGACCCTTATCCTTTACATTCTGCTGACTCCTCCAAGATTTCTCTGAGGGCTCACACTGCTTCAGACATTAGCAAAGAACATCTCACTATTGTAAAGTCCCTACTATACTTGTTTTACATGAGAAAACTGAGATACTTCTAATCAAGAACTTTGCTTGAAGTCACAGAGCCTCTAAGTGATGGGGTCCTGATTCAAGTCATGTATATCTGAATAAAAATATCTATTCTTTCTCTACTCTGCCATATATTCTCTTTATCTGGGAAATTCTCCCCTTTGTTCTTCCCCAATAAAAACTCTACCTATGCTCCAAGTCCCAACCTAAATACTACTTCCCTGAGCTCCTTCCTCTGAATTCCAATAGAACTTACCAAACTTATGAGCACTGTCTTATACTGCGATGACATGTAAAAAAATACAAACAATAGACCAACTATAATATATAGGATATTTGCACATACACTATCTTATTTGATTCTCAAATTTGTCCTCATTATTATAGTTATACAGGACAGACTGAGGCGACTTTCTTAGAAATTACACATCTGCTATGTTGTCAATTTTTGATTTGAACCCATCTAAGAGCATATACCTTTTTGCATTGGCAAAAAATTTGGAATTAGATAATAAATTACTAAGCCTGTGGTGATTCCTACCTGAAGAGTTTAGAAAATGAAGAGGAAGAGGGAACAGTAAGGGGAAATGTTAGGAGGAAAACCAGGAAAGAATAATGACCTGGAAGACCAATGAAGCAGGATGTATCAAGGAGGATGTGGTGAGCGTTTAGCTCAAATGTTATTGATATGTCAAGTAGAATGACGACTGATAATTGATCATCGGATTTGGCAATATGGAAGCCATTGGTGACCACTGGTTTTGTGGAGGGGGATAAAAACTTGATTAGAGTAGATTCAAGAGAGAAGAGGCAAGAGGATTTAAATACAAGAACTATAGCTAACAACTGCCAAGAGAAGCAAAGAATTGGAATGGTAGATGACATTGGAAGAGGCATCAAAAAGTTTCTTTGTTTGTTTTAAGATGATAGAAAAAGAGCATGTGTGTATTTTCGGGGACTGATCCAGTAGAGAGTGAAAATTTGAGAAAATAAGAGAGAAGGGACCATTGCTCGTACAATGTTCTGGTAGATGCAAAAACAAATGACATCAAGAATAAAAGTGGGAGGATTAACTTTAAATAGGAGCAAAGATAGTTCATTTATGTTAATAGTCAAGAAAGAGTATGTGGAAACAGATGCTGGAAGGTGGTTAGATGTGTTGATGGGAGTCTATAAAATTCGCTTCACATCACTTCAATGTTCTTAGTGATGTAGGAAGCAAGGTCTTCAGCTGAGAGTGAGGTAGAGGATGTGTGGGGGTTTAAGGAGAAAAGAAGAGGTATGAAAGTTTTGTCTAAAAGATGAGAGGGTGAAGAGATTATCACCCTCATAACCAACACTTAATAAGATTTTACTGTGCTAAGTATTCTACTGTTATATTTCAGTTAATCTCCACATCCATTGTGTGAGTTAATTACTGTTAGCATTCCCATTTCACAGATGAGAAAACTGAGTCTCAGAGAAAATAGATCATTTACCCTTAGTCACACACCAAGAAAACGATGACATCAATATTCAAATCCATCCTATATGATTTCAAACATGACACTTTTTATTACAATACATTGCCTTTCCATGATTCCTTGGGCATGAAAAGGTCTTAGAAGATTTAAAAATATAAATTGACTCTCTTTTTTTCATGTGTGACAGAATATATCCACATAACATCCGATTGCTAAAAAAAAACTTATTTGATGAAAACCTCATTCTGAAAAATTAGCAAGAGAAAGAAATATTCTAAGTTCAAACACAAGTCCTTGACTTCCTACTATTACGTCTCTTGATATGGAAACTGATATTCCATTTTTTTTTAATGTTGTAGATGGTAAGAAGTTGTGATTATCATGGTATTAATTTCAAAGATCTGTACTTTCTACTTCCAACAGCACAACCGAAGGCTGTATTTGATTTTTAGCAGCTGATAACTGTTAGTTTGTTTTGATTTAATAGTTGTGTTGACTAGGGATGATTTCAGCAGCAACTGAAGACTCCAAATAAATGTGGCTTTAAAAAGAGATTTTTCCCCTCTTATATAACAACTAGTCTAAAGATAGACATCTCCTAGCATTGAGTTAGCATCTCCAAAATATCAGCCCCACATCTCTGATTCCCTTGGTCTTTTTTCTCATGGTCACAAGATTAGGGCCATAATTCCAAGCATCGTAATCCTTGAGGCATAAAAAAAAGAAATAGATGCCACAATCAACAGCTGTTCTCTTAAAAAAAAAAAAAAAAAAAAAAAAAAAAGAGCCCTCTGAGGAACCTCCTGCCCTAACAGACATCTACAGGCATACCGCAGAGATATTGCGGATTCAGTTCCAGACCACCACAATAAAACGAGTATCACAATATAGTGAGTCCAATGAATTTTTTGGTTTTCCAGGGCATATAAAAATTATGTTTACACTATACTGTAATCTATTAAGTGCACAACAGCACTATGTCTAAAAAAATGCGCATACCTTAATCAAAAAATACTTTATTGCTAAAAAATGCTAACCATCATCTAAGCCTTCAGCAAATGAAAATCTTTTTGCTGGTGGAGGGTCTTGCCTCAGTGTCGATGGCTGCTGACTGATCAGGGTCATGGTGCTGAAGGTTGGGGTGGCTGTGGCAATTTGTTAAAATATGACAACAATAATGTTTGCCACACGGATTGGCTCTCCCTTTCACGAACAATTTCTCTGTAGCATGAGATGTTATTTGATAGGATTTTACCCACAGTAGAACTTCTTTCAAAACTGGAGTCGATCCTCTCAGACCCTGCTGCTGCTTATAAACTGTTTATATAATATTCTACATCCTTGATTGTCATTTCAACAATCTTCACAGCTTCTTCACCAGGAGCAGATTCCATCTCAAGAAACCACTTTCTTTGCTCATCCATAAGAAGCAACTCCTCGTCTGTTAAAGTTTTATCGTGAGATTGCAGCAATTCAGTCACATCTTCAGGCTCCACTTCTAATTCTAATTTTCTTGCTATTTCTGTCACATCTGCCGTTACTTCTTCCACTGAAGTCTTGAACTCCTCAAAGTCATCCATGAGAGTTGAATCCACTTCTTCCAAATTCCTGGTATGCTGATATTTTGACCTCTTTCCATGAATCACAAATGTTCTTTTTGTGTGTGTGTGAGGTAGATCAGCCCTGAGCTAACATCCGATGCCAATCCTCCTGTTTTTTGCTGAGGATGATTGACCCTGGGCTAACATCCATGCCCATCTTCCTCTACATTTTTTATATGGGACACAGCCACAGCATGGCTTGACAGGCGGTGTGTCGGTGCATGCCCGGGATCCAAACCTGTGAACTCCGGGCCGCTTAGGTGGAAGGCACGCACTTAACTGCTGCGCCACCAGGCTGGCCCTCACAAATGTTCTTAATGGAATCTGGAATGGTGAATCCTTTCCAGAAAGTTTTCAACTTACTTTGCTCAGATCCGTCAGAGGAATCGCTATCTATGGCAGCTATAGCCTTATGAAATGTGTTTCTTAAATAATAAGAGTTGAAAGTCAAAATTACTCCTTGATCCATGGGCTGCAGAATGGACATTGTGTTAGCAGGCATGAAAACAACAGTAATCTCGTACATCTCCATCAGAGCTCTGAGGTAACCAAGTGCCTAGTCAACGAGCAGTAATATTTTGAAAGGAATCTTTTTTTCTGAGCAGTAGGTCTCAACAGTGGCCTTAAAATATTTAGTAAACCATGTTGTAAAGAGATGTGCTGTCATCCAGGCTTTGTTGTTCCATTTATAGAGCAGAGGCAGAGTAGATTTAGCATAATTCTTAAGGGCCCTAGGATTTCTGGAATGGTAAATGAGCATTGGCTTCAACTTAAAGTCACCAGCTGCATTAGCCCCTAACAAGAGAGTCAGCCTGTCCTTTGAAGCTTTGAAGCCAGGCATTGACTTCCCCTCTCCAGCTCTGAAAGTCCTAGACAGCATCTTCTTCCAATATAAGGGTATTCTGTCTACACTGAAAATCTGTAGTTAGTGTAGCCACCTTCATTAATTACCTTAGCTAGATCTTCTGGAGAACTTGCTGCAGCTTCTACATCAGCACTGCTGCTTCCCCTTGCACTTTTATGTTATGGAGATGGCTTCTTTCCTTAAACCCCATGAACCAACATTTGCTAGCTTTGAACTTTTCTTCTGCAGCTTCCTCACCTCTCTCAGCCTTCACAGAATTGAAAAGAGTTAGGGCCTTGCTCCAGATTAGACTCTGGCTTAAGAGAATTTTGTGGCTAGTTTGATCTTCTATCCAGACCACTAAAACTCTCTCCATATCAGCCATAAGGCTATTTCACTTTCTTATCATTTGTGTGTTCACTGGAGAAGTACTTTTAATTTCCTTCAAAAACTTTTCCTTTGCATTCACAACTTGGCTAACTGTATGGTGCAAAAGGCCTAGCTTTTGGCCTATCTTAGTTTTTGATATGCCTTCCTCACTAAGCTTAATCATTTCTAGCTTTTGATTTAAAATGAGAGATGTGCAACTCTTCCCTTCACCTGAGGACTTAGAGGCCATTGTAGGGTTATTAATTGGCCTAACTTCAATATTGTTGTGTCTCAGGGACTAGGAAGGCCCAAGGAGAGGGCGAGAAAAGGGATAACGGCCAAGTGGTGGAGCAGTCAGAACTCACACAACATTTGTTGATTAAATTCGCTGTTTTATATTGATGCAGTTCCTGGCACCCCAAAACAATTACAATAGTAACATCAGAGATCACTCATCACAGATCACCATAACAAATATAATAACAATAAAAAAGTTTGAAATGTTTCAAGAATTACCAAATGGGGACACAGAGACACAAAGTGAGCAAAACCTTTTGGAACAATAAGGTCAATAGACTTGCTTGACACAGGTTGCCACAAAGCTTCAATTTGTAAAAAATGCAATATCTGGGAAGCACAATAAAGTGAAGCACAATAAAATGAGGTATGCCTCTAGTCACATTTCATGAGCCAGAATTCTGTCCCATGCCTACTCATAGCAGGAAGAGTGGCTAACAAAGCATAGCCAAGAAGAGAGGATTAAGTATGGGTGTTGGGTTTGTCAACCAAGGGTGCCTACCTCAATAACCATTTTAATTTTTTAGATACATCATTTTACGTTAACTTCTGCTGAGCCAAGTCCTCCCATTCTATGTATATATCATTTGATCATGGAATACAAATTGCAAGGCTGTGAATTCCTTTATGAAAAAATCTTATTGGATTCTGACTAGCATTCTTATTTAAGGATAAGTTTGAACCTTGATTAATTTTTCTATTATAGTGGTAACTCTTCCTACCTTAGTATTATATGCAAAAATGATGAGTGCTTTTGTATCTCCAGCAACATCATAAAACTGATAGAGTTATAGTCATGTGACAGTAAATAGGGAACTGGACAAAAAGGCAAAGATTGAGTGGAGAATATTGGAGGTAATAATAACATGGTTGTAGGGAGATTAGGATAAAGAAAAAGGTCTAATTATACAATATTATCTCTTTTCTTAAACTTATATTTTATTAACTTGCATGATTATCCACATCTACTTCCAAATTAGATTGAAATAGATTTTAAAAATCACATTCATGCTTCATATGAAATGAGAACATAAACATGCATTTTTGCCTTTTCATTGCTATATGGAAGACACTGTTCTGTGTGTTGGGGAGGGTGTAATGAAAAACTAAGAAGGTAATAACTACAGTCGTAAGCTAAAATTATTGAGTGCTGCCTTTGAGATAGATAGATAGTTCTAAGTGCCTTATGAATATTAATTCACTTGATCTTCACAACAGTCCATAAAATAAGTACTATTAACCCACCCCATTTTACAGATGAGGCACAGAAATATTGATTAATTTGCTTAAGGTCACAGAATCAGTAACAGTAAAGTCAGGATTTAAACCCAGGGAGTCTGGCTCCAGAGTCCATGTACTAATCTTTAGACTACATGCCAACAATGAGATGATGGTTTAAGTCAAGGGAGGAAATAACTTGAATACAAGTCTCAATAAGTTTTGATGAAACAACATGACAAGAAGGACCAAAGAAGAATCAAAGTAAGGAGCAATAGCAAAATCTTCATGGAGATCACTACTTATGAAATAGGCCTTCAGGATGGATTTAATTTTAGTAGGCAGGAATGGTTTGAGGATAAAGGAGTCTAGGAAGAATAGACGTCATAAGCAATAGCAAAAAATTGAAAACTTGGGGAAGGTTGGGTAGAAATGAGGGCCCATCTTGGTCTGCATGTTAGGGGAGTAGGAGGAGATCAAGTACCATGGTAGTCATGCAAACAGCAATGAACTTGGGATCAAGAGATCTAAGCCTCAGTTCTGCCACTTATGTACTGGATGACCTTGGTCAAGATCCTTCATCTCTCTGGGCTTCAAATAGGAATAAAAAGTTCACCTAACACTGTTGTTTTGAGGATTAAATGTTCAAATGTTCAAATTAACGTTCAAATGTTCCAATTAATGTTGACTGAAGATAAATCTGAGTGGAAAGTAGGTTGTGACCATACTGTGGAAAGATGTGAATATCATACTGAAGGGATGCCACTGAAGATTTCTAAGAAGGAGAATGAGAGAGTGCCATGACAAGAATTGTCTAGAGTTCAATCTAGAAGCAGGTATAGGATAGACTGGAGTGTGGGGAGGGCAGGAGGGAAGATGGGGAAATCAATTAAGAGTTTATTTAAATAGGTTTTTAAATAATAGGACCCGAATTCTAGTTCTGGCAGTTGGACTTGAAATAAAATACTTCTATAGAAACACTATAGAAGTAGACAAATTGATTTCACACTTGATTTGGATGGAGAATGAAGTGAAAAAAAAAAAACTCAATCATGATTCTGAAACTGTAAGCTCAAGTGACTAGGAGAATAACTATGCCCCCATCAATAAAACAGAAGCTTGAAAACAAGTTCTTCTTGGGATAGAACATGAGTTCAGTTCAAGGAGTTGATGAGAAATCCTGGTTAAGTTACCTGCAAGCAGCTGAACACATACATCTGGGGCATAGGAAAGAGGTAAGGACGACAAAGTATGTGGTAGACAGAATAATGGACCCTTAGTGATGCCCACATCCTAATCCCCAGAAGCAGCGAATATATTAGATTACATGGCAAAAGGGAATTACATTTGGAGATGTAATTAAGGTTGATAATCAGCTGACCTTAAAATAGGGAGATTATCCTGGATTATCCGGGTGGACCCAGTGTAATCACAAAGGTCCTTAATGAAAAAGGAAGGCAGAAGAGAATGTTGGAGTAATGTGGTGCGAAAAGAACCCAACCCGCTATTGCAGGCTTTGAGGATGTGGAAGTGGATAACAAGCCAAGGAATGCAGGCTTTCTAGAAGCTGGAAAGGGCAAAGAAAAGGATTCATACGAGCCTTCACAAAGGAACACAGTTGCCAGCAGCTTGATTTTAGCCTAATGAGATCTGGATCAGACATCCAACCTACACAATGTAAAATAATAAATTTGTGTTCTCTAAACCATTAAATCTGTGGTAATTTTTTACAGCAGCAATAGAGAGCTAATACAGAGTGATTTTGGAAAAATCAGGGTGGAGAAAATAATCAGAAATGGTGTGAGTTCTGACACTTCCCGAAAGTGTCCTGTGAAACAAATTTGATTGCAGCTTATCGAGAAGGCAGGAGGTAGTAAGCCCTTATAGAATGATTGTACAGATTTCTTGCTCTTGGATCAGATTAGTGGAACCTTAGGAGCATACAAATCACTTCATTTGCTATATAGAATCATACTACAGAAAAAAAGAAATCATCAAAATTTATCTTAATCCATTCCAGGATCCTCCCTCTTCCTCCAAGTCATCATGCATGCCAGATAAAGAATTCCATCTTGAGGAGGGGGAGAAATTGATCAAGTTTAGACATTTTAAATTAAGTAACCACTGAAAGAATAGAAATAGAAAATATAGAAAATTCCAAGCTCCTCCTCTCCAGAAACTGGCACTCTACTTTCCGGAAACACCCAGCTTTCCTAACATCTCATAACACCACTATGGGCTGCATTTGTGTCCCAGGGTGGGGGTATTGGTCCAGGGTGCAGGAGGAAAAGTAGGATTGTGTGTGGCTTCACTGGATACAGGAAACATCTCAACAAATTATACCTCCCTATTGCCTCTGCTCCACTGAGGGTCATTTATCAAGTTATTGCTGGTCACTGCCTACATCGGCTATAAAACTGCCCCCTCAGTAGGGTGTTGTTAATTCCAGATGGACATCTGCGCAAAAGGGAATATGGAATATCGGATGAGCATCTTTCTTCTTTATAGCTCAGATATTTTATTTCCCAAGACACAAAGCTATGTCAGAACGTCAGATTTGTCTAAGAGGTAACAACAAAATATATATTTAAAACTGTTCAGTGTGTCCTCCTCCAGGTTATAAGGAAAAACAGAAAAAAAATGAACTAATTTAAACAAGTCCTTTATTAACTAACCCCAGCTCTTAGCCTTATTTTCCTTTTCTAAAAGGGCAACTCATTTCTTCTTTTCAAACCAGCACAATAAATCCCTAGCCTACTTTAGTTACTCGTCCACCCACAATATCTCCAACACCCACCTCCACCTCAGAGCATGGAGGAGGCCAAAGCAAAGCAATTCTAGATTATTTGGCCGGTACTTATGCCAGGGCAGGTGGTAGAAGTGGGAGAGAGATCCAAGGCTTCAGCAGAACGGTCCAGGGTAGACGGTACAAACAAACCTCTGCCACCTATGAAGTGCAGAATGAGGATTGCTTCCCTTATCCAATGGGTAAATATTTAATTCCACATAAAACAGATAAAAATAGCTCTTGTACAACAAATATTAATTCTCAGTGACTACGCAATCTAAGTCCAGAAAAATAATAATTTTTATTAATGCCATAGATGTACTCAGACCCTTGTTCACAATAGGAATCATAGTTTATAGTATTATCCAGAGAATTCGGAGTGCCCTTCCAACACCAGCAAGCACATATCTCCTTTTCTGAATCTCTTTATTAATCTTGTGAATTCGAGGCTGGGCTCTGGGACCTCCTGGTATCAGAATGTGTATCCACTGATGTTTACACAGATATTGGGCAAAAGTTTACAAATTAACATTTTTCTCTTCTCAGGACATATAAATTTCTAGTCAACAACCCTATGCTCACCTGACTTTAGGGGATGTATATGTGAGAATATAGTATATAATCTCTCAAATTTTATGGGTGAATATTCTTTCAGATGGAAACAGAATGCTGACAAGCTTTTCCTGATGAGCAGTTTGCTTATTTTATGAAATCATGACCATAACCAGCGAGGAAGGAGGACGCTGCGTGCAGGAAACGCATCGAGGGACTTGAAAGGCTGCTTCCAACTGCTTCCGTCCTTATTGGAAACCCTCATGAGCCTCAGGAAAGCGTGGATCCATTTAAGACTGCCCTTTTTTCCTTTTTTCTGGGGCTATGTGAGCTATGATTGCAATCAGCTTGGACATCAACATTGTAAGTATGTGAGAGCTAATGGTTACCTGGTATAAACACGCATAAGATATGCTAAAACTGACAGCTTTAATGTAATCTGCTCCATGCAGATTGTAGAGCTGTAGCTCTGAGTATGGAACATCTGGAGGCACACTTTAATTGGTGGTTGTAATAGTTGCACAGCTGTTTGTAACATTTCTGGCTATGTTAATCACGGCTGCAATGATGCTTATCGGAATGCTGTGCTAGAGAGGCCAACTCAAGAGTATTGACAGTTGTTGACTTAGAAAGTCACATTGTATATTTCCTTACTGAGCATCATATAAAGAAAAATCAAAAGCACAAAAAAAGAATAAAGCTACTAAGAATCTCAATTCATCAATCTCCAAGCATATCTGAGTCCAGAAACATCAACAGATTATTTCCTGAAAAGTACAACCAAACCACTCAAAATGAGGGTCTTTCACTGTGTTTCAGGAAACTGTCACTGCGGAAATATGAGGACAAGTGCTGTTTACCTTCTTTAAGAAATGATATCTATGAGAGCATCCCTGAAGAACTGAATGTGATAGATAATACAGAGAAAAGTAATAAGTTCCATTGAAAAGATGAGAACCTCCATGCTCTGGACTGGACAGAAAATATCTGTTTCTTTCCGTATATGCATAATAAATTATCTGTGTTCTAAAAGTGTTGAGAAAACTCTGGATCTAGAGACAAGTTACAATTTTCACTCTGCACTACCCAATTTGGAGATCTTTGGCAAATCATTTTGTGGTTCTAAGCCTTAGTTTCCTTATCAGTAAAATGAAAGAATTGGATTAGTTTATTTCTGAAGTCTTTTGCATCTCTCCCATCTTTTGTACGGACCTGACTTTTTAAAAGTCACCCCTCTGGAATTTTTAGTCAAAAACAGAAAGATACAAAATTCAAGAAACCAGGGGAATAGTAAAGGAAAGTTCTAGAATAACGACTGTAAACAAGGCCTAGAGAACACTTAATTCAGGTTGGAACAGGTGACAAGACGTCTCTAAGGAGTCTCCCAGCAAACTACCAATTAATGCTTTGAGTAGAAGGAAATGATTGATAGATATTGGACAAAGCTGTTAAAACACGGGGAAAAACACTGATACCTCAAAAGAAAGCAAATGGAAAAGAACAGTATAAAAAATTTTAACCAAGAAAGTAAATTGTGTTAATAGCATACTTTTTGGCTGTACAGTAAAACAACAGTCATGAGAAAATAGACACTGATTTTTGATGCAACAAAAAAGCTAAAAGATAACCATATTGGAAAAACAGAAAAGGGAATTTAGGATGGAGGTGGGTAAAGGAGCTAAATGTTTACCCACATTTTCACAAATAGGCTATACATTCTGGATAACGTCAAATTGATAGTACCTAAAACTGATAAATCAAGACGTCACAGTATAGGCACATTATTTAGAATAAAATAGAGTCAATACAAGAAGAAACAGCAAAACTAAACTCACAAAAAGAATGAATAACAGTTAGTTTGAGCGAACAGCATTGTGAGATGGGGCAGGGAAATGTTATGATTTGTTACAAGCCTTTTAAAATAATTTGGGTTTTTTTGACCATATACATATGATTTACTCTGAAAAAATAAGATTTAATCTGAAAGTAAATAAAAGCTTCTCTTTCAATTTTCAGCAATGACTCCAAGTTAAAGATATTAACAGACTACAGATCAGTTATGGAATCTGATGTTTCTGGGAACAAATATTTCGGAACATTAGGACTCTGAATGACTCATTACGCCTTTCATGAATGAGTACATGTCCTCATTGTGCTCTTTCAACATTCTGTTCCCACGGTCGGAATTTGCCTGCCTTCCTCTCCTTTTCTGCCTAAACAAATTCTTTCTACATTTTAGAGAACAGCAATAGTATTTCATTTAGAAGGTGTTTTTGGTTTTAACCTCGCCTCTTGTTTAGTACATTTAATAAAGTTGGTATGGCACAATGAAATTAGCAAAGCTCTTTTCACATTACTCCTTTTATTCTTATTTTGACCAGTCATTTATTTATTAATGTACACATTTATTGAATTTCTACTCCAAGTACCTTGACAAGAACTGGTGTTAAAATGTCCAGATAGACAGGCTCACTGGCCTCCTGAGGTTCATGTTTTCTAGGGGAGACAAATAAACATGGAATGTATGTGTTAAAGATATTTGCTCTGTTTGTGGTTATTCGACCTTGTGAATGAGATGAAAGAGATGAAGCACAGTTTTAAGTTTAGATGTTGGAATCTTTCTCTGCAAATCTCACTGTTTCTGTAATGAATATATTTCAGCTTAAAACATTATAAATCAAAAACTCAGCCATAACAGCATGATTTATTACTCTTGTTTCCTTATGTAAAATGATGTAGCTAGACTTCATCTTCCACTCTTCTGCATTTTTCATCCCGCTCCCACCTTCAAACAACACAGTCAATCAACCAACAGCGTGAAACTGCCTCACTGCCTCTTCTCTGATCTACAGAAAGAGTCGGGGTAGGTACGCTATAAATGCCCAAGGCTTATTCACAAACTGAGGCTTCTGTGTCAATTTTACTTCCATCCCCCTGTCCTGGTTTCCTCTTGGTGTTCCAATTTCCTCACTCTGGAAAGAAAAGATGACATCCTTGCAACAGTGCCAGAGTTCGGTAGGGATACCTAGCATCACTTTCTGCAATGCACATCTATCCTCAAAGGAAATGTGTTTGAATCTTTGATCCCGGACTCAAACCCAAGTTTTCTCACTCCACAACCTTGGCTGATTCCATTCTGCCACGCAACCTCGTTTTATCACTCATGGAACCCCAAAGTCTCTAAGGGCAGTGAAAAGATTTTCCCTTATCCTTCAATTTTCATGGCAAATAGCACAGTGTCCTGCACAGATAGTTGCTCAATAAATGTTTGTTGAAATGAAATACCCACTACAGCCTTTTTCTGAGACTACTATCTCTGAAACCGAAACTACAACTATTTCTTGCTATTCCATTGTCACTTAAATATATTTCATATTTTTCTCAAAAAACACTCATAACATTTCTAGGCACACTGAAACTTCTAAAAGTCATGCTCCCTATGCCAGAGCCACAAGAGAAATAAGTCAGAATGCAAGAAAAATCATTTTTGAAATTCCCTTGGTTCTCTAGGGTTGACATGAGAACAAGATGTAAATTATTTATCATGAGAAATCCAAGTGGGTATTTGCTTTTCTATAGCAGCTGAGACACCTGTACCTAAACCTATACCAGTTATGCAAGATTGCCCTGTAACCTGAAACCAATGGAACAGAACATTCCACGTTAAACATAAGCAATGGGGATATGCCAAAACTTGATGAATAAGAAAATGTTAGAGTAAAAAATCTAAAATCCTAAGTGAAAGAATACTGGAGAAAAAAAAAGACAATATTTATTTTAGATAATAAGCTAGTTGGAGGAAAAGAACATCTTTCTTCAGAGTTCTTTCAATGTGAAAGCCTATATATATGTATATACACATACACACACAGATATAAAGTGAAAGCATATTTATACACACACACATACATATACATATGCACATACACCATATGTATTTAGTATTTTATATATATATAGTATTGTATATATTATGTATAGTTATTTCTGACTTTATATATAAATGAATACTGTTTGCCTCCAGCTAAATATACATTCATTCATTCATCCATTCATTCAACAAATATTTATTGAGTGCCTCCTCCAGAAAATGTCGTGAGTCTTGAAGATTTAAATATATAGCAAAATGTAAGAATACATATAACCTAGGGGAAAAGCCTACAGAGAAACCTACAAAGGAAAGGATATTCTATTAAGTACAGAAAGTACAAATAATTACCTAAACCTGAGTATAATCTTTAATTTTCTGTTTTTAGAAATGGTTGTTCTTTTTTACAGCTTTATTGAAGTATAATTGGCCTGCAAAAACTGCACACATTTAGTGTACAATGTGAGAAGTTTTGACATATGTCTACCTCTCTGAAACCAACACTACAATCAAGAATTCGCTAGGGTCTAGAGTGTTCATGCTGTGAAGGTTTTTAACTACAAATTCAATTTCAAATATACATACTCAAGTTATCTATTTCCTTTTCTGCCAGCTTTATTGAGGTATAACTGATGAAACTAATATATTTAAAGTGTACAATGTGATTAGTTGATATAAATTGTGACGTGATTCCCACAATCAAGTTAACACGTCCATCACTTCACATTTTTTTTGGTGAGATTGCTTAAGATTTATTGTTTTAGCAGATTTCAAGCATACAATAGAGTATTATTAACTATAGTCACCATGTTGCACATTAGATCTTCAGAATTTATCATATAACTGAAAATTTGTACTCTTTGACCCATCTCTCTCCATTTCCCCCACTCCTCAGCCCCTGGCACCCACCACCGTTCTACTCTCTGTTTCTCTGAGTTCAATTTTTCTTTTTTTCTTTTTAGGTTCCACATATAAGTGATACTGTACAATATTTTTCCTTCTCTATCTGGCTTATTTCACTTAGCATAATGCCCTCCAGTTGGTTCGTGTCTTTCAAAGAATTTTTCCAGTCATCTGAGTTGCCAAATTTATTGACATGAAGTTGTTTATAACATTTCCCTAGTGTTCTTCTAACATGTATGCAATCTGTAGTGATATCCCTCTTCTCATTCTTAGTATTTAGTAACTTGTATTTTCTCTTATTTTTTCCCCAATCTGTCTGGAGGTTTATAAATGTTATTGATCTTCTCAAAGAAACTCATTTTAAGTTCATTGATTTTTTTCCTCTATTGTTTCTCTATTTTTGGCCGCATTGATTTCTGTTCAAATTTCCTTTCTAATGCTTATTCTGAGTTTAATTTTCCCTATATTTTCTGGTCTCTTAAGATGAAAGCTCAGGCCATTTACAACCTTCCTTTTTTTCTAATAGAGGTGTTTAGTGCTATAAATTTCCCTCCAGATGTTACTTTAGCTGCATCTCACAGATTTTGATGTCTTGTTTTCATTTTCATTCACTTCAAAATACTCTGTAATTTCCCTTTGATTTCTTCTTTGATCCATAGGTTTTTTAGAAATGTGCTATTCCAAATACTTGGGCATTTTCCCAGTATATTTTGGATATTGATTTTCTGGTCGTTAAACACATTTTGTATAATTTAAATCCTTTTAAACCGATTGAGACTCATTTTGTGACTCAGAATATGATCCATTTTGGTAAATATTCCATGTGCACTTAAAAAGAAAGTATATTATGCTCTTGTTGGGTGGAGGGTTGACATTTTAGTTTTTTTATTCTTTATGTGTTTCATTTCAGATAGTTTCTATTGATTTTTCTTCAAGTTCTTTAATCTTTCATCTCCATGTTTAATATACTATTAATACCTTCCAATGCATTTTTCACTTCAATCATGGTAGTTTTCATTTCTAGAAGTTTTATGAGGTGCTTTTCACATCTTCTGTCTCCGTTTAACTAGCTCAATCTTTCTTTTACCTTTTTGAACATATAGAACAAAATTATAATAACTATGTAAGTATCTTTGTCTACTAATTTTGTCATCTGTGTCATTTCTGTATATGTTTCCACTGATTGAATTTTCTCATTATGTGTCATACTTTCCTGCTTCTTTGTATGCCTGGACATTTAACACTTTATGACAAACATTGTGATTTTCACCTTTTTGTACGCTGGATATTTTGTATTTCTATAAATAAACTTAGCTTTGTTCTGAGACATAGTTAAACTACATGGAATCAATTTGATTATTCCAAAGCTTGCTTTTAAGCTTTTTTAGGTGACATCAGAGAAGCTTTTAGTGCAGCGCTAGTTTTGCTTCATGACTGAGGTACTACCGGTTAGAAGTACTCTACCTGAAGCCACTGGATTAATGAGATTTTTACTCTGGCTTGTGGGAATACTGGTACTGTGTGAACTCTGAGTGTTGTTCCCTTTTCTCCTTTGTGGATGGTTCTCTCCCCAACCTTGGATAGTTTCATCATACATAGGCACTGAGCAACATTCAGCTGAGGACTCTAATGGGGTCTTCTGTAGCTCTCTGAAACTCTCTGTGCAGCTCTCTTCTTTTTGATCCACTATCCTGTGACCTTGAGCTGCCTTAGGCTCTCTGAACTCCAAGCTCTGTCTCCTCAACTCAAGGAGGCCCCATATTCTGCCCAGTCCCCCTCCCTGTGCTCCTGCCTGGAAAATCTCTCCAACAAGTAACCTGGGACAATCATACCATTCACCTCATTTATGCCCCCTCTGTCACTTCTCACTACCCAGGGGTGCCTGATGTCCCATGTCAGAAAACCATTGTTTCACATATTTTGTCCAAATTTTTGATTGCTTGAGGTGGGAGGATAAATTCAGTCTCCATTACTCCATCTTGGCCAGAAATAAATGAAGATGCTTGATCATTGATTTGTTTTACAATTGAACGTTCTTGGTCTAGTTTATAATTCACTCCTTCTGTATTCCATATCTTCAAAATAATTTTTTTCTTTTGATTTTCAGAATGTCTTTTATTTTTCTATCACCATAGCAAGCAAGAATTTAGTCTTGAAGGAGCATAAAGGTCTGTGGTGTGTTACATGAAATGCCATGTCTTAATTAGTTACAATGCTCTCATTGATATTCTCAAACAGTATGCATGAGGGACCATTTCAATAACAGTCTTTAATGATTAGGTTAACAGGAATTACTTAGTATGGGATAGAGAAAATCCATGGGGACATAAATGCTGACTTCCGATATCATAGTAGCTCTCGGGTTGTTTTAGTTAGGTCTTTGTGATTAAAAAGAACAGAACCTTTCTTAAATTAACTGGAGTAAAATAGGGAGGTGGTTATTATAACAATCAATACGGTAGACAGGAATCATATGGAAATCATCCAAGAAGAGATCTTAGTGTACCATTGGTCCTCACTGAAACTGAAACTAAATCCAGAAACTAGACCATGGTTTCATTGCCTTTCAATCTATGCTTTACTATTACTGCTATCACTAGTCCCTCTACCTTTTTTTGGTTCCCTTTAGGTGTCTTCTTGCTTCTTTGCCATCAGCCAGCTTTGTTGTCCTCTATTCTGTACATGTGTTTCTCTATCCTCAAGTACCTGCTTATCCAGTGTATCTTCTTTTCCCTTATTTAGATTTCTTATGACATCCACTCTGAGTTTCACCCTTGCTCTATAGATACTTTGATTTTTATTCCCTCTACCAACTGCTTCAGCTATTTTATAATTCACAATTGAAGTATCCAAGAGTGAAAGTTCTATTGACCTAACTCATCTTTTGGCACAAGACCACACCGAATTTGACAGTTTAGCCTATGAACTGGTTGCCCAGTGATCACGTATGCAAACATTTAAAGCTTCAAGATATGGTCATCTAGACAACCTCCTTAGTAAATATATAGGAGTTGTAACTTTCTTTAAAAGGTGCTGTTAACCTAGCAAGCGCTATGATTCACAATTCTGGTACAGATGTGGAAAAGGAATTAGCAGAATCAGAAACAATGGGTAGAATTTACGAGGAGATAGATGTTGGCTCACAGGAATGACTCAAAAAAAGTACTGTTTGGGATGTTTTGCTAGAGATCCAAACATGGCATAGGGTTGGATCTTTAGGTTTAACCTTGACAGCTTGTTTTTTAGGTATTTCAGATTATGTTAGAATCATCCCAAATCATTGGACCATTACTCAACTTCCGTAGAGAAGCTTAAATGCTGTTAAATGCTGGCATTTCTTCAAGGAGTACAATTTGGAGTCTGAGTGCCAAAAAAAAAAAGGACAAAGGATTCTAATCACTTATCATTCTTTTTTACCTTATCACGGTTGATTAGTCAATGTGACCAGAGGATGGCAGGATGAATCAATTCCAGATGTTTTGCAAATAGCAAAAGTTGTCTCAGGATTGTACTTCTGAAATTTGAATGAGAAGAATTAAATAATCCTTTTTTTACTCTGACAGCTTTTCTTGTAACTAGAAAAAGTTCCAGAGATGCATCCAATAACAGTTGTCACCTAGATGGCTCTTATTCACCCTCTGCTCTTTAGAAGACATCATGCTATCATCCATGACATTTTTCTTTTCGCAATTATAATTGTCAGTCAGTCAACATCTACCTTTGCCAAATGTCTGAAATGGTAGATAAATGGAAAAGGTCTCACAAAATAGGTCTCCTAAATGCATAATATTATGATCTGTGAGATTAGCTGTAAAATTAAATCTTTAGATTCTGAAGCCTAAACTAGACACACAGAAGAAAATTATCAAACAATTATATGAAAATATCCTGGTTGGTCACATCACATTTGGGACTTTTTAAACGGAAAAGCTGTTACTTAAAAAGTTGTCCAATAGGAAGAGGTGGCAAAACTGCAAAAAAAAAAAAAAAAAAAACCTTAAATTTTTCTTAAAATAGTCTAATAGAGCTCATCTTCAGGCAAATGTTTGCAGAAATCCTCTTACGCTAAAAGAATATTAAAATAAAAAAAATGAGTTTATATAGATGTACGTTACTCCTCTAAGAGAAGAACAAATGTAATACCCAGGCACTGGCAGGTCATTAAATTAAAAGCAATTTTGATAGTTAACTATGCAGAAACAGAAAGCTAAATTTGAAACACAGCTGTAATCGCTCTATGGAAAAATCTCTAGTATTTAACACTTGGCAAAGTGGACAGGCTGCTGTAGTAAAATCCTTTGCATTAAATTCAGTCTGTTACCCTTGATGGAGATTCAGGCATCATTCGATTTGGGTGTTCTATTTCTGTTATCTTGCATTAGATAGAGGGCTAAGCATTTATTTCACAGAATTGATTTCATTGGTTAAGTTTTAACTCTGGCTGTTACATAAAAAAAATTCTAGTAATTTAATAACTTCCCATTGAGAAATTTAATTGCAAAGACTTTCATTGTCACCATGAATTGTGTTGACTTAAAGACACTACTACCCTTTTACAAAATTGTCCTTTGTGTGGGTGGGAGAAACACCTTATATCATTGCATTAGTTTCCTCATCCATATGCAGATGTAATTACTCTTCCTACATTTCTTAAATGTTTTTGAGGAAAGCAGCCACAGGAAAATTTGTAAGAATAAATATAAGATAGGATTTGTAAAAGTTCAATGATAACTATGGAAAACTGTTCAAATCTACATTGTAAGAATAATACCCATTAAAAAATTTTAATGAGAGATATGCACTACTTTTTCCAACCTGGAATATTTTCTTTAAACCTGTATCAATTATCATTTTAGTTTCTCTCTTTCTTCCACTTACATGCAAACACCACCACCACTATCATCTTCAGCATAGGTTTTTTCTCCATTATCACTCATAGCTTCTAACTTGTTCTCAATTTAAATAAGAGATCAGAGACATAGCAGCTAGGATAGGGCTGCTAATGTATAACTTTATAAAAGGTAACAACATGCCTCTCATAAAAATGTAAAATGAACACATGCCAAAGATGTTATTTAACTCATTAGTTAATGAAGCAATGTTAAAACTGGTTCTATTGAGCATTTAAGGAGCTATCAATAGAAAATTTAATAAAGGAATGTTAGGATAAGATTGCTGGATGAGATACAAAACCGGTTAACGTAGAATAGCTTAATAAACTGTAACCTTTGTGGTTATCAATTCTACTGTTAAGAAACTATTTGCATCTCCAACATAAATCTCAAGTTAACCTCTGCCCCTTCAGAGTTGTAAAATAGCCTAGTCGATACTAGAAAGTCAGTCAAAATGACAAATTCAGCACTATGTTGAAAGAACACCCAGTACTCTCTTTTGTCGTTTCCAAGTTTTCATAATATTTTGACAGTGACTTGAACATAGCTGACATTTATTAAATATATGTGGAATTGGATGAATGGAGACCAGGATCTGAAGTTTTTCATACCATGTTGTTGGGATATCACTGGTTAAACACAGTTCTGATTAAAGGCCGTATGATTGTTGTCAAGCAGGCTCCACCAGACAAATAGCAGGATCGAGGAGGTCAGGGGATGCAGAACAGAAGTGTAACTGCTTTCTGAGCAAAGCTGGGAAAATAGTCCTGGGTAACATAGAAATATCATTGCTCTTGTGATGTCTTGAAAACTTGAAAGAGTAGAAGGCATTTTGTAGGCTTCTCAGATTAGAAATTACAGTTTGCGCTTATCCTGATGAGGGTACTCCAAAAATTAAGCCTCCTATAGATTGGGGCTTCTTTCTAAGTCATATGTGATGAGAGAGAATTGATCAAAAGTTCAAATTTGAGCACAAGCTGCCTCAAAAATTGCGTTTCAGATCAGTTTATGTCAAGATCGTTTATCTTTTTTTCCTTCTAATGTTTTAATTTTGAAATTTGCACCCTGAAACTTAGTTTACCTTCCCCATTTGTAAAGATAAGCCAAACATTAGCTTTTAAAAAATCTTGCCATTTAAAAAAATGCTTTTAATTAATAAAATTGGATAATTCTATGCAGACTGTTTAAAACCTGCTTTGTTCTCTTAAACATCTACCATGAAGTATTTTTCCTACTACGAACAATAATATGACTCCCCTTAGAGTTAAATCTTTATCAAGTTTTATGATATTTTCTTAAGTTCAATTTCTATAAATATTTTTGAAATTCCACATCATTTTTGTAGGGTAAATTTCTGTCTGTGTAATTTCTAAGTTAAATGATGTATGTAATTTTAAAACATTTGAAATGAATTGCCAAATTTTCATCCAGAAAAAAAAATTCTTTTAAATTTATGCTCCCATCAACAATGTATAAGAAGACTTAATTCCCATATACTTACTAATTCTGCTGGCAATTTGAAGGCTGAAAAGAGGTACTTAAATTTTGTTTTTAACTTTATATATTTGATTACTAGGATAAAACATATATTCATGTGATTCTTGATTGTAATATTCTTTTGAGTAGTAGACATTTTTCATTTGCCCCTCCAGAATCACTTCTCTCCCCTTTGCCTCTCTGCTCTGTGCCCTGGGATGCTGCCCTTTACAGAATGCATCAACAGGTACCCTCTTCTCTGCATCCAGCTGCGTTTAGCTAATGGGAGGCACTGACATGTGATGGGGTGATGGGACTAATATTAAAGTCATTTATTCTCCAGTTGCATTTCTCATGTTTATCATATATTGCATATATCCCTCTAAGTAGTGGAGCTTGTCAGTGTGCCTCCTAGATCCCCTTTACTGAAATGGTGTGCCCATCCCTCAGTTGCTTGCTGCAGATAGCAGCCCCTGTCTGCAGAATTGGCTTTGGCCAAATGGGAGTCACCTTGCCAAGGAACATATGCCTATGCCCCCAGGGGCAGCTGAAAGGCAATCGCTGACTTACATGGGATACACAAGTTTCTCCCTCCTTCCCCTAGGTGGATTCAACTCCGTGGGGTAATTAGTACTCCAGTGCTCCCCATGGGATCGGATTGAAGATTCTCTCCAGCTAAAACCACACAGTTGCTTAGCTTTTTCCTTTTTTGTTCTAGTCTGCTTCTCTTATTCACCTTCTCCTAAGATCACTCTCTCATTAAATCAGTTGCACAAGAATCCCTGTCTCAGGCTCTGCTTCTAAGGAACTAGACCTAATACAGTTGGTACTAGAGTTGATCTTTAGGAGCAGACTTGAAAGATGAGTTGGATCCCTTGTACTCTTGTGGTACTGGGGGTATATTACTAAGTGCTATTGATTCATTTAAAGTGCAAATGATGGGGGCGGCCCTGTGGCGCAAGCGGTTAAGTAAGCACGCTCCACTGCAGCGGCCCAGGGTTCGCTGGTTCAGATCCCGGGCGTGCACCGACACACCACTTGTCAAGCCATGCTGTGGCGGCGACCCATATAAAGTGGAGGAAGATGGGCACAGATGTTAGCCCAGGGCCAGTCTTCCTCACCAAAAAATAAAAAAGAGGAGGCTTGGAAAATGTTAGCTCAGGGCTGACCTTCCTCACAAAAAAATAAAAATAAATAAAGTGCAAATGACAAGACAAGCTCAGATCTAATAATCAGCAATGGACAGCACAGTGTGAGGGTCGGAAGGGCCTCTCTGGCTTCATTATAGAGACTCCCCATCTCCTGCAGTTGGGGGACAGACAGAGCTGAAGATTAGGCACAGGATGTCATTGTAAGAGGGGTAGGACCTCAGAGAAGGCTGAATTCTCAGCCTGGGTAAGTCTCCTGTGCCAAAGTCAGGGCCCTGATAGGGAAGGTTAGGTTATTGTTATGGGGTGGGGATATATGGATAGATGCACTTAAACTCGAATCCCGTGGTTACTCTGATACTTCTGTATCTGCAGAAGTGACCTAATCTCTTTTGTTGGAAGATAAAGCCCTTGCCCCTTAATAAAAGATTATACAGTAGCCTCAAATGAGACAAGTGCCTTATAGCATAACACTTGCCCTCCTCAAGATGCCCTCACCTCCGTCCTGGCTACTAGACTCATAACTAGGGCCACATCTCAGCATTACATGAGTCTGCTAAGGTATAAGACTGAATAAAACCACATGAGATTCTGGAGCTGGCTAATACACTGTGAGAAACCAAGAGATTATATCAAACAGTAGGTTCTGAGAGTGCTGGATCGAGGAGGTTAAAATATACAAACTGGATAAGGAAGAGTTTGTTAATATGGGACCACTATTGCGACACAGGATTTAACAGCCTGGCAAGAGCCTGGGAGAGGATTCTAATATGCTGCTGGAATGGCTCTTGGGAGCTTGGAAAAAATAGAAGTATAGATGCCACAACTGCCATAGCAGACCATTAAGAAAAAGATCAAAAGCCTCAGAAATTGGGCCTGTTAAAGTAAATCTACTATACAGACCAAACAAAAACAAAACGCATCAGCAAAGTACATTTCTCAGGAGGGTCTGAAGTACGTTCCATTCTATTTATAAAGGTAACAAGGAACGTACTGAAGAGATGGGTGCCAGCATCATTTAGAGGCCTGGGGCGGCTGAGCTATGTACGCAGTACTGACAGCAAGAAATACTATTACAAACTGAGCTCTCTAATAGCAATGGATATGATAGGATTCTGGGAAGACAGAGACCAGGTAGCAGCACTTAACCATTAGAAGCAAGGTGGGCATAATTGCAATGGGCAAGATCAGAATGGCAGCTGGAACGCCTAATCTACAGAGATGTACAAAGATGGCTATTAGAACATGGTGTTCCTTTAGGACCATGATAGATAAACAGCTAATAAGAGCATTGTTTAATATATAGAATCAAAAGAAGTCAAGAATAGCTGAGCAGAAAGCTGAGGTCAGCTGCCCAATAGAAGGCCACAATCCTCTGCCCAATTTCCAGACCTGAGCTGTCTTCAGACCCAGAGCCAATCAGCTGAAAATGTGGCTGCATTCCAATGAGGAAAGACCCTACAGAACAATGGCAAGAGTATGCAGTAGTGCATTCTCCCAAAATGACCTATGACTGTTTACTCAGGTAGCCGTGCACTGGAGAAAGGGGAATACCAGATCCTTTGAGTGTTGATGGATATAGGATTTAAGGTGACGCTATTACAGTTAGAATAGAGATGTTTGGGTATCAGGTCAGGTGATGAATAGAGACCTGGCCCACAACTCATTGACAGAATTTTCACATTGGTTCCTTGATTTGTAGATTCTTGTGTAGTTCTGACTTTTGTATAGTTTTCAAATGTACTCTACATTAAAAATAAAAAGAAAAATGGAGGGGGTATCCAAAATGGAATACAATAGAAACAAATGAACCTAATTGTATTTAAAATGCATAGCATGACCACACTGAACAGGACAAAGTAAGGGACCAATCAAAGTCACTTTTGCACGCAGTAACGGAGCAAATGACATCCTGTGTCTCCTGATATGATGTAGCAATAATGATATAGCATCTCTTCTTTGGCGTTCCCACCAAAAATGTATAACCTAAATCTAATCATGAGAAAACATTAGATAACCCAAATTGAGGGACATTCTACCAAATAACTGATTTATGTCTTCAAAAATATCAAGTTCGTGAAAGACAAAGCAAGAGTATTGAGCTATTCAGTTAAAGAAGACTACAGACTCATGCCAATTATATGCCAAGTGTTATCTGGATTAGACTCTGGACCAGAAAAAATCTTTCGTTGTTAAGGACACTAGTTAGACAATTAGTGAAATTTAAATAAGGACTATAATAACAGCATTCTGCCAATGCTAATTTCCTTATTTTGATAATCGCACTGTGGTTAGAATAAATATGTTAGAGTACTTAGAGGTAAAAGAGGCATTTTATCTGAGAGAAAGAGAAAGAAATTAATCTAAAATATTTGTGTAATCTGGGTGAAGGGTATATAGGAGTTCTTTGTACTAGTTTTGCAACTTTTCTGTAAATCTGAAATTATTTCATAATAAGGTCTTAAAAAATATATGCAAAAGTTGTAATTTTTTAAAGGAGTAAATTTTTGAATTCACAGCAGTATTTATGCTTCACTGAATATTTTATTTTCAGTGCTGGACTACTTAGAAGGCTGATATATCTGATAATGTCATAATTATACCAAACCTTCTTTCAAATTCTCTCTGTACTGAAAGGACTTAGCATCCCAAAGAAAAAAAGTATAGGAAACAAGTAGCATGATTTAATTATATTGGCCCTCTTCCTCTAAGCATGTCTGACACAGTACACACAGACCAGTAAAACAACCAGGGATATCCCTGTGGTTTTCATGGCAGTCTCTAGTTATCCTCTCTGATTTGATTCTATATTTGTGGCTCGTCTCCAAATTCCATGGAGGCTTCATTTACTATTCCTTGGATTTAGTATCATTATATTCATTCATTCATTCATTCATTCATTCATCAGCAAGTACTTATTGACCACATAGTAGGTGCCAAACACCTGGAAATAGAGTTCTAAAAGATTGACATAATCTTTTCCAGTCCTCAACCTACCCTATATGTGACCTTAATTTCTCTCTAAAAACACTGGCTTGTAGTCACCTTTATGGATTTGTCCTAATTTAAGTTTCTTTAGGAGGATATTCTGCCCTAATTAATTCTTCAGAGTCCAACTCCATCCCCACTGATCCAAATCTGGTGGAATCAGTCCAGTAATCTGCGAAGGGGAGATTTTGACAAAATAGGTTGGGAGAATATTTCAATGAGATTTCCATCCTCCCACTAATCTGCCTGACATGCTACTTTGACAAATTTAAGCAATCAGAGAAAATATGAATGTATGTCAAACCATATTAGTGGAAAACAATTTCACGCTAAAATCTACACGAGAGAGTATAGTTTAAAATGTAGAATCAAATAGATGTAACACACTAAAGAAATATAAAACAGTAAAAAATATTCATTTTCAGCTTCATAATATTGGAAACTAATATTGGTCATGTCCCTAGGTTTCCTTTGGGCAATTGGGGTAAAATTTAAGCGATTGAAGGTTGAGGATGTGTAGTAAGCAAAAAGCAACAATTTTATTCAATTCCATCTCAACCTCAACCAGGATAGTTTTAACTTATCCCTCTGCCTAACAGAAGAATATTTATTCTCAAACATTAAAGCTTTTTTTTTATATTGTATATTTAGTCCAGAAACTTGCCTTATTCCAAAATATATTATTCCATCTTCCTTACACTGAAGAGTAACAAAGTCTTGTAGATGAATTATAAGAAATAAAACAAAAATTGAGTTTAAAATGATAATTGCCAGAGTCAAATAATAGTTGGATTATTGATTAATTCACTCAAGTTATATAAAGCACAGTCACTCCTTTTACCTCTAAGAATCATAAATTAAAAACTTTTGAGTTGGGGCCGGCCCAGTGGCGCAAGCGGTTAAGTGCACGCGCTCCGCTGCGGCAGCCTGGGGTTCTCTGGTTCGGATCCCGGGCGCGCACTGACGCACCGCTTGGCAAGCCATGCTGTGGTGGTGTCCCATATAAAGTGGAGGAAGATGGGCACAGATGTTAGCCCAGGGCCAATCTTCCTCAGCAAAAAGAGGAGGATTGGCAGATGTTAGCTCAGGGCTGATCTTCCTCACCAAAAAATAAATAAATATATAAAAACTTTTGAGTTAATGCTAAAAGAATGACAACAAACTTTAATATAATCAGCAGCACCTCACCATTCTGTAGCATTGTGAGACTGAGTGGGGCCCATATATTATACGAAACAACATGTCTGGACCTCCGTTTCCCTGCCATTTGACTTTGTGAAATTGATAAGCAACAAATCAATGAAACTATGTATCCTTAACACAGATCGACAGCAAGTTATGTTCCCTGGATTCTTGAATAAGTTACATCTCCTATGTAATCTTTTACATCTTGGGATGAAAAAAGAAACATGACCTAAATTCTAGGAAATTGGCATTTTTCTGGCATTTGGGGATTTTACCACTGCTGCCTTTGACAAATTCGTATAACCCTACTTTTTAGGCAGGATTACTACTGCAAACAACTTGTGTTCATCCCACTGGTGTTGAATTCAAACGGTTAGTGTAGAAAGAAACTCTAGCAACAAATTCACATACTAGTCTTGTAGGGCCAAGAGATCAAACACAGTTGCCATGTCTATGAGATTTGTCTCAAACCTCCTATCTTCTTTTTCTTGAATTCCAGTGCTCTTCTCAAACTTTGCTTTCCCAGGGTCTTAAACTATTGTGACCATTGCTCATTGTGACTTTCTGATTTTGCAAAATTCTTGATCTCTTAACCTTGGGTTTCCTCAAGGTGCAGTCATTGGATTTCCTTTTTCTCTATTTACACTCCCTTGGGGTCTTATACAATCTGAATGCTTTAAAAATCATCTGCATACCCCTCCCCCTGAATTTATATCCCTATCTCATTCCTCTCCCTGAACTCCAGGCTCATTTATCCTGCTTGACATCTCCACTTGAATACCTAATCGTTATCTCAAAGTTAACACAGCCAAGTTTCTATTCATAAACTGCATGCTTTAACCTGAACCTGCTCTAGCCTCATTCTCCCATATCTCACTTAATGATAATTCAAACCCCTCCCTCTGCCCCTCACCACCACGTTACGAAAGGCCCATTTACAGCAGCTCCTTTTGGCTAGTACATCGTCTCTGACTATCAGCTAAAATTACAAGGCATCCCAAAAGGCAAAAATCACAATTTGATGAGACAGAGCAAGCATTAGAACCAAACATAGCAAAAAGGTTGGAATTATCAGACTGGGAATTTAAAACGACTATGATTAATATGCTAAGGGCTTTAATGATAAAATAGAAAGCATGGAGGAACAAATGGGCAGTGTAAGCAGAGAGATGGCTTAGGAAAGAATCTCTGAGCTAGAGGATGTATCAATAGAATCCTCAAAAACCAAAAAGCAAAGAGAACAAAGACTTAAAAAGACAGAGCAGAATCTCCAAAAACTGTGGGACCACTACAGAAGGTAGTTTTATACTCAAAATCTTCTAACAGCATCCCATTTCATTGAGGAAAAGCTCAAGTTCTTACAATGGCCTAGGAAACCCTATATAATCTGGCCTCATTACTGCTCTGAATGCATCTCACTCCCTTCACTCCAACCTCGCTGATTTCTTGCTGTTCCTGGACCACATCCTAGGAGACGCGATCCTGTTCTTGCCTGAAATGCACTCCACCCAAAAATAAGTGTGGCTCCCTCCCACACTCATTTCTAAATCTTTGCTCAAACTTCACCTTCTCTGAGATGCCTAATCTGACTACACTATTTTAAAGTGACTCCCTCTCCTTTTCCCATCTGCAATTATCAATACCGTTTTATTTTTATCCATAGCATTATCAGATCACTTACTAATTGATCAACATATTTATTTTTTGTCTTTCCACTAGAATATAAGCTCCTTTTAAGGGCAGAGATTTTAATCTGTTTTACTCACTACTATGTCTCCAGTGCTTAGAAGAGTGCTTGACAAATAACTCACTAAATATTCGCTGCAGGAATAAATGCAAATGTTTTGTTTTGTTTTATTTTGTATGTGAATCACCCTTTGCATCTCTGAATCAGCCTCCCGGCCTTTGCCCTGATGGTATTTTCTTAACGTATTTCTGAATCAAAAATGGGCATATGTAGCAAATTTTACTAAAATTTTTGGTTGGTAGAGAGGGATTAAATTGCCACCCAGAAAGGAAGACATCCCTGCCCTGAAAACATCTGTATCCACACTGCACAAGGTATTTCCCTTAGTTAGTTTCTCCGCCAGCTCCAGCCATCTGTCATGCAATTTACTTCTGCCCACTCTCACTGCCTTCCCTTCTTTCTTCTCTGCTCTGCTGTCTTGCTGCTCTCCCAACCCCAATATTCCTGTGAACTTCTTATGCAGAGTGTTTAACTACCTCTTTTAGTTCTGTCTTAGTCTAAATCACGATTTCAGTACCATTATGTCTGCAATTACAAAGGCTGGCCAAGGTATGTTCATAATCAAAGACAGTTCTCTCCCTAAGACAAATTCCCATGCAAGCTGTTTAAAAGAAAAGACCTGCTTTGCTACACAAGGTAAAACTAGCAGTACAAGCTTGGGGATGCTTTTGATACCAAATTTCTCTGGAGCACTAAAGCGTAGCTATGGGTACGACAGCTTCATCTTCCCAGTGAGTCAAGTTGTCAGAATTCTACAGAAAATTCTCTGTAGACAATGATGTCCCTCAAATGTAGCTGTTATGGGACTGACCTTAAGAAGTGATTATGGTGCGATACTAAGATATATGTATTAGCTTTGTGAAGAAAGCTACTTGCTTTTAAAAAAAATATACCAGTTGAGGCCGGCCCCATGGCTTAGTGGTTAAGTGCGCGCTCTGCTACTGGCGGCCTGGATTCGGATCCCAGGCACACACTGACGCACCGCTTCTCCGGCCATGCTGAGGCCGCGTCCCACATACAGCAACTAGAAGGATGTGCAATTATGACATACAACTATCTACTGGGGCCTTAGGGAGAAAAAGGGAAAAAAAGGAGGAGGATTAGCAACAGATGTTAGCTCAGAGCGGGTCTTCCTCAGCAATAAAAAGAGGAGGATTAGGACGGATGTTAGCTCAGGGCTGATCTTCCTCACAAAAAAAAAGAAAACACCGATTTATACAGCTAATCACAAATTGAAATCAAAGAAGTCCATACTATTAAGGAATGAATCCTTTTTAATCAACCCTTACTTAAAATTAAGTAACCTTTAGGACGGCCTTATTTTTCTCCAGTTTTTAGACATTGTTTCCTTTGACAACTTAGTATGACATTTCTTACAATTCAACCTCAGCCTCAGACTGAGGTATAGAAGTGTTTCTAAAGATGTAACAAACACTTGAAATTACAAATCATTCACTATGAAACTTTTCACAGCATGCATTATCTTATTTGAACTATAAAGGGGATCGTTCTGTTCAGGAAGACCAAATCTTTGGACATATACCAAAAGAATAATGCTTAAGTAAAAAAAAACACATAGCTTTTAAAGTTGTATCCAGAAATGATAACAATAACACACAGCCCCAGAGACCTCGGATTTAAATTAAGAATATTGCTTTTATTACACTATGAACTATATTTTTTTTTCTCCAGCTGAGGCATTCAGCAACTAACAATGTTACTGTTAAGTGCATGTTAAAAGGAAGCTAGGATATTCCTTTGTGCAGAAACACCAAAATGGGGAACATACTGTAATAATATTGTTTCCTAATGGTACCACAGAGAAACGGACAAAGAACAAAAATAAGTATACATAAAACCTTTAGATATACCATAGAGCTAGTTCGTATAAAAGGAATTTAATATAGAGACATCTTCATAACAATCAACGTTGCCTCAGGAAGATAACACCACAAACTGTTTTATCTGCCATAGGGAGAGTACTGCAGAATTTAATAAATGCATTCCAAAATTCTTTGCAAGCAAGGCAAAGTAAAAGTTAGTTAAATTAATAAATGATGAGATGGTTAGCTAGAGAACTGTGTTCAAATGATAAGCTTGGCTATGTTGTGACTAGGTCAAATATTCGTTAGAAAACTTACCTTTTAAATATAGGCCTCTCTGTAAGATCATATTTTCAACTTATTTATGACACAGTTGACCTTAAGAGATCAGTAGGCCTACTTCCTTGTATTCATAAAGGGCCTCATATAGATTTTCCTAATCTAGTTTGCATTTATGATTTTAAAAAAATACTTCAGAAGAGATAATATTGTGGCTATAATTTACCTGAACATAGAATCACTTTCAACTTCTCTTTGGAGAGGTTTCCTTTGAAACACAACCCAAGTTTTCCTGGTTTCTGTGTCATGTATAGATATCGAATGTGACATGAAAGACTCTGTTAACAGATCCTTTTGGCTTGCCACAACAAGAATAGTCATCTATCTCCCTATTCCAAGAGATGCTCTTCACTATAATTGGAAGGAGCCTTGAAAGGTACTGGAATCAGACAAAGCAGTGTGAATCCTACTCTACCATTTTTACTAGGTTTAAGTCTATTCACCTCAATGATTTCACCTACCCACACCATCATTTCTTCCACTGTAAAATGGATAAAATGCTATCCACCACTCCTGGCTGCTCAGAGGACTGAACGATAACACACACAGGGCCTGGCATAGAGAAAGTGTTCAGTGAATCTTCTTTCCGTTTCCTTGCCTTGTCCTGAAAGATACACAACATGAAATTAAGTATAATCCAGCCACACAGTTGAAATAAAGTTTCTTGTAGTAAACCTTATATGCTTGGTTATATTTTCTACCTGAGAACTCCCTAAATTAAAAAAATAAAGCAAACAAATGATTGACTTTTCAAAAAGGAAAAAGCCAATTGTCTTTAAAATTTGTACCATCTAGAATGAAATATGTCCCAATGTATTTCCCAAGTATGTAACAACAGAGGGTATTCCTACTTCTATGATGTTCAAACTTTGTCTGTAGCCAAGTCAAGCAGTGTAAGAATGTATTCTTAAATCCAATACATGGCTCCATCTCCCTAGTTGCTCAAGAAATCTTAGGACAATAGTTTAAGATACCTTATTTCCTCAATATTGGCGAAAATCAGAAAGAAAAATATAGAGGAAAATGAAATTTCTTGTTTCTTTATTATCTTCTGAATCACATATCTGATCAAGAAGAGTATTCCACAGAAATCCTATTTATAGAAAGAGTAGAAATAGATTTGAATTAGAGTGAAATGGATGATGATCCTATACATCCTCCTGTCCTCTGACCAAATGAATGGGAAAGATTGGTGTGTGCTTCACTCATATGGGAGAATCTTTATTGTCTGTGATAACATGATTAATATATAGGTAAGTTCAATACCAGTTCAAATAAATATTTCTTCAACACCTACTATGAACCAGCATTATTCTAGGTACTTGGGATGTAGAGCTAATGAGCTGTAGTCCTTGCTTTTGGAGAACTCATAGTCTAGTTGAGGAAAGGCTTCAGGCAAAAATGTCACATTGTTATTTCAGTTAAAGCCGTATGATCTGAAGGCTAGTTTCACATTTTTAAAAAGTTTAGTAATTTTTTTATTATTTTAAAAATAAATTTAAATAAAATAGCAACTCAAAAACACAAGTGCCAAATACATTTCTATAGGAAGACCATATATTTCTTATCACTTTATCCATAAATATGTCAATACATATTTCAAAAGATACTTTTTTTAATAAAACAACTGCAGTAACATTATCACATATAAAAATATTAACACATATCTTAATATTGCCCAATGACTACTCAGTGTTCAAATTACCAATTGTCTTACTGCACAAAGATGGGGTTCTCCTACACAATGGGCAGAAAAAGCCAATTATTACAGCACCAGTTTTTGAGAAAAGAAAAGGCTTTATTGCAAAATCAACCCGCAAGGAGACAGAAGGCATAAGCTCTCAGATCTGTCTCCCTGATTCAAGACTGGGGACAAAATTTAAGAGGTGAGGGAGAACAGGCTGGTACACAGAAATGCTGATGGGGCAGGTTGTGATTGTAAGGCTTTAAGCATTTATGGTAATGTGTGGAAGGGGCTTTAACATCGGATCTTCCCAGATAACGGACCCCTTGCACCTGATGAGAGTCCAACTTGTAAATTCCGGTCATGTCCCGGTCCTTTGGTTCCATGGGGGGAGAATCTTTGGTTCCAGTGTCATTTCTGGTCAAGATTTTCCCGTTTGCACATGCTCTGTCTATGTGACTTTGCAAATTTTCTGAAAAACAACTCTCAATTACTCTGTTGATAAGATGGGGTCAGTTTGGACTGGTGCTAGAGGGCCTGTGATTACAATTGTCCCATAAATGTCATTCTTTGTTGGTTTTTTTTTTTCAATGATTTGTTGTTTAAAATTAGAATCCAAATAAGTTCTGTTCATTTTGATTGGTTTCTACAACTATTAAGTGTCTTTAGTCTACAGATGTCCCCCCTTCCTTCCTTTCTCTCTCTCTCTATCCCTCTCTCTCTAACTTTGTCATTTATTTGTTGAAGAAACCAGGTTTGTCTTGTACAGTTTCCCACAGTCTGGATCTTGCTTACCACATCCCTATGGCCCTGTGGTGTTGTTCAACAGGAATCTCCATATTCCCTATGAATTGGATCTAGAGCTTGATCAGATTCAAGTTTTACTTATTCATTGATTTTTTTTTGGGGGGGGAAGGCTACATCATAGATAGTGCTGTGTCCCTTCTTCAGAAGATATACACATCTGGTTGTTTCTCTTTTTACAGTATCAGCAGCCATTGCTAATAGATGCCTAGATCCATTCATTCATTAGGGCTGAGAAATGGTGATATTCTAATTCCATCATTCCTTCTTCCCTTATTAGCTAGAATACTTCCATAAAAAGAAAATCTCCTCGATTACTATTTGGTTTCCCAGTGGAAGAGTACATACAAATAGTCAAGAAAAGTTCTTAATACTTTCACTTTATTTGCCAATTTTAAAATGTGAAGTCACAATTAACCAACTTCACTTCCCTTTTTAATATCATTGTGATCTCATGAGTTTTAACATATTTGATGTGTTTTATCATTTAGGTTTACTATACTTATTGGTGTTCAATTTGTCCCATTGTTGACCAGCGGAAGCTTCCCTAGAGCTCATAAGTCCTTTTAATACAATCATAGCAGTCTATGATAGTCTTTTTTGCATTCTGATCATTACAAAATAATCCAAGCTTATCTTGTACATTTTGTGTGCCAGATCTCCAATGAGCCCTGGTTCCTTTTTGTGGGAAACCATATTTAGAGACCATAGTATGTTCACTAAGGTTACTCACTTCTACTGAGTTGATAATTGGTTCTAAACCTTTTCAGTGTACAGAGTTAAGAAATATGTTTTCCTCCATAAGCATAAAATACATCAGAAATACATATCCACACTGATAATTCTAAATCAGATTGAAAACTTAATCTCTTTTATCAAATATACATTTTCCTTTTCTGCTAAGAAATTCAAATTTTCAATATTCTTGGGAATCAGGAAATCCAGATCTATTTCACTTTCATAAACAATCATTTACAATGTTTTAGTTTCTTAATGTTACTTTAGTGGAACAGAATTTGCATGGTTCCAAATTTATGATTAATAAAAATATCAATGAACATTTACTGAGCATTTACTGTGTAATATTATTTAAACTTTACAACAACCCATACAAAGGTATTATTATTCTCAGTTAATAGGTGAAAAAATTTAAAGCTCAGAGAAGTTGAATAATTTATAGAAGGTGACACAGGGGATCCCAATCACTGGTTTGTCTGACACTACAACCCACAGTGTTAACCAATTATTAATGATTATGCTATGGTGCCTATTTAATTAATAACATTCTCCTTCTGTTATAATTATCAACTGAGCCAAGCTTATTAGCCAGAACCCTGGTGGTGGTTAGAGAAAGTAAGTGGTACATAAATGATTAAGGCCTTATGGCCTACTATTTCACGCATGCTATCTAATTATATATGCAGGTATGTGTAACAGGCAGGGCATACCTGGGGAAAGTCAATACAATTTTGCTTGTGAGATCACATGATTATTTGACTGTAGACCCTTGGGGAAATACTGGAAACCTCCCTGGCCATCCCTCTATATGTTCCCAACAGGAAACTTGGTAATGTTCTCCCTGGCTGTGGTTTTAAAGCCAATTAGCAGGTTTATAAACCCTATTTTTACATCTGTTGTTAAAAGTATAGCTGAATGCAACTATGACATACAACTATCTACTGGGGCTTTGGGGAAGAAAAAAAAGGAGGAGGATTGGCAATAGATGTTAGCTCAGAGCAGGTCTCCCTCAGCAAAGAGAGGAGGGTTAGCACAGATGTTAGCTCAGGGCTGATCTCCCTCACAAGAAAAAAAAAAAAAAGTATAGCTGAATTTCGTATTGCCAGGCATTCTTCGAATATTGGAATGCAGCAGTTTTAACCGGCTTTAAAGTTTTGGGGGTGACACAAAAATATTCATTTTCAATTTGATTTTGAAGTGTGTGCTAGCAGAAATGATAAATGTGTAGAGTACTGTACTTGATTTATTAACAGTAAGCATTTAAATTGGATAAATGTTATTGGTCCCCCTGCTACACAATACGAAAATGGGCACCCGTAATAGAGACTCTGACTCCTCCTCTTTCATTAGCTTCAGGAAAAATGATATAATCCCCTCAAACAGATCAGAAAGGGTTGGTTAGGGTCACATCTCCAAAAGTGAAATTTTCAGCTCCCAAAGCAACGAGAGTTCTAGCCATAGGTCTTTTTATAGCTCCAGTGCGGGACCACAGGAGGACTTCCCTGCCACAGAGGGACCAAGTTCCCAGTGGTGGACTGCCTATAGAGCCTGCCTCCAGCATTCCTTCTGAACAAATTATTTGCACCAGTTTAGAAGATCTAGGGTGGTAATCATAAAGTCAGTGTGAGCGCAACTATTGGATACATTCCTATGCCATGAGTAATACAATTTTATGAGGGTTAAAATAAAAAATGAGAATAATGGGCAATAAATATGGAAATAGAACTCCCTGCCATAGATTTCAGCATGTGTGCACTGACAATAACAGATTTATGTGTTTATTATTATGAGGACAAAGTAAGGAAGGCTACTGCTATGTCCATATGCTGTTCTATAGTAGATTCCACTAAGGAGGAAAAATACACTGCTGGGTCAATTTTGTTGTGTTGTAGTTTAAAACTAATGAATATGTGTTTGTATGTATTGGGGATGAGGAAGAAAGGATCAGTTTAAAACGAGCATTCAAATGCTAATTGTATCCAAATGTTGTTGTTTAGATAGCCTACCATATTTACTCCCAATAAAACCCTTTTTTAAGACAGTCAGAATTCCCCACTTCACAGATAATAAGAGCAATCTTAATAAATGCTAGAAAGGTGCTATGTTTTTGGCACGCAGTACCTCATTTAAACCTCACAACAATTCCTACAAGGATAGCCTTATTATAATCCCTAATTTACAGATGAAAAAGTGATGTTCAGAAAGATTAAATTTGTTGGTCAAAGTGACACAGCTGGTAAGTGTTGGAGCTGGGAATTGACTCTTAAAAGTTCACGCACTACCTGGCCTTCAAGCAAATGAAAATACAAAGGCTCAGAGAGGATGAGTCAATTCAATATATTTTTGAATCCAAAACCAGCACTCTTTCACTATAGCATGCAATTCCATAGATATCACAACATAAACCTATGAAATAACTTCATTTATAGCACCAATTACATATTTTACATTTACAACACACTCTGTAACACATATTGAGTAATACAGCACCAAGCGATGATATAAAAACTAAAAAAAGGCAAAATAATTAAAGATCTAATTTTGATGGGATTAAGCAGGTGATGCATTCAGCAGGAAGGGAATTTTGACCCAAAAAGGAAGAAGGAAGTGAAAACAAAGAAAGGGTATTCTAGGGAACTTTTTTCATGTCACATTTGAGAGCAGTAAAGCTATCCTAAAATGGAGAGGTGGCAAGCTATTTCAGGTATTATGGTAGTGCTTCTGCATAAACTATTCAATGCATCTTGAAGAAATAAAAAAAAACTTCTTAGAGAAGTTTTTATTTTATTGGAATTAACAAATTCCCCATATGTAGCTTTACCTTATTTCACTTAAAACTTTCCTAAGTGACAGGAGAATTCTTTAAGATAGAAAGTCTTGGGGTCATCTAACACATGGATGCGACATACTCTTCTAAGAAGAGGTGTGGTAGCGTTATTCTTATTGCCTCTAAGAAAATAAGATCTGTACAAAGTTAAATTGAAGTGCATTTACTCTAAGTGGGACTTATTAAATTACACCTGGAAATAGCAATGTTAATTTATAAAGTGCTTTCTACATAGATGACATTTCAACTAGGAATTGGGGAACAGGAGTCTGCAGGCAGAGCATGCTGAGTAAAGGACACTATTTGGACTTGTGTGCACTGGATACACATTTACTTGCTAATATTCCTACATTCTGTACGTTCTTAACATCCTGGCTAACTTTAATGTCAATCACACTTTCTCCCACTTACGATCCATTTCTTGCTAACAACTCTATTCTTCTGTCTATGGCCTTGAATCTTCTTAGATCTACTCAAATTGCCAATTTCTCATGGTTTACCCTTCCAGTCTTCCCATCCTGAACTACAGTTTCTTCTATGGCTTTTCCAGGGACATTAGACTTCCAGTCTTCCCATTCTCCCAGCTTGGTTCTTCACATTTTCTTTGCTTCACTGGACCAATTGTATTGAGAGATTATCAGATACTCTACTCAGAAAAGTAGAAGCAAGAGTCTGTGTCTGGATTGGGTGATAATATTGGAAATCATGAGCTGGGCTTGGAAGTAGAGGATTTTATGCTAATAAGCAGAAGGCCACAGAGTAAAGAAGTTTTCTGCAGAAGTTAAGGTAATATCTTGATCCAAAAGGATTATTCCAATGGCCTAGGAAGAAAGGTATAATCTAGATACAAAGCTATGTGGTGGAAATCAGAACACCAGAGTAAAGCAAGAATATTAATTCATTCATCCATCGCTCCATTCATTCCACTTACCATGTGCCAAATACTATTCAAGGAATCTTGTAGATCGTTTTTAGAATTCTGCCTACCACACCTTGAATAATATCTGGCACCTGGTAGACACTCTGAACTAGATCCCATGCTCCCTTACCTAAAATTTCATAATGTCTTCCCATTGACACATGGGAAGGTTGATGGCAAAATGATTCTAAACAAAGAATGCGAAGTAGAACCTGAAAAAATTTCTCACCTAAAGAAAGTAACTTTCTTTTTAGTGATTGCTCAGAGCTGCAGCTCTTTAGAAGCTGCTCACAGTTGTGGTTTAAGTTCCGAAGATGCTATACAAGGCAAGCTGAACAACACTGAAAATTTTTATGTAGAAGCATTTTGTAAATAAACCGCTATACAAGTGGAAGATATTAACATGCAGAACCAGCCAACTTTCTTGTGTCTTCTGATTTTTCTTATCTTTCCCTATTGATAGCATTTATTGTTCACTCTATAATGAAAATCTGTCCCGATGTGACAAGCTCTATAGGGCAGCTTAGAAAACCACTAGAATGCTGATGGTCACAGTGCAAGCTTTGATTCCAGCTGTGTGTCATTCTCTGGATCTCTGTGATGAATAGAATTGGAAAATTCAGGACCATGTTTGTTTTTATTTATTTTATTTTTTTCAAATGTTAAGAGGGTATTCTTTCCAAGGACCTTGTCACATTATTCTCTTAAGCTCCAGACTGAATTCTCAATATTGATTTCATGGAGTTAAGTTTTCCTTCTCCCATTTCTGTTTAACAGATTTAGCCTTGTAAACCTTTCCATTACGTGGCAACTTAAGGGTCAGAAGATGGAGAGTGAACCTTCTCAGCAATAAGGCTTAATAATAAACATAGGAAAAGTATGACTTTTTCAACCCTGCCAAAATAAAAGGGTAATGATCTTATGAAGTTAATCAGTATATGTAATCAATGCAAAACAAAACATCCTCTCTGTCTTTACAATAGGGATTTTTGCAGGAAAAACGTATACAAGCTTATCTTATTTGATCAACATAAGCCCAGTCTCAACACTAGATATCCAAATGCTTTAAACATCTTGATATTTTTACATTGTATGAGAACTGACTCTGGGTTGGACAGATGTTCCATAAGACTTCCAGGAGACCAGTAACTTATTTGAATCTTCAAATATACTTTCCAGTATATTTACCTCCCTCTCTCCACATTTTTCATAATCTATGATGTATTTGGAAATTTTACATTTATCTTCAGCTTTGCCAAATTCATTAGAGATAAGCATGAAAAGTTTTATAAACAAATAATACAATTATTCTTAGACTTTGCACAAATTTCTTGTACATGAACTGAAAACCAGATGTAGAAGGAAAACACTTCTTAAAATAAAATTCATAATAAATTCAAACCAACAAAAAATATTTCCCAGGAATTTTTTTTAGAAAATCCTCCATACACTGACTATGTTTGAATATGCCCTTCCTGGCTTCATTTTTATACATAGGTTAATTCTAATGCATTCTCTATTCTTAATGAATGAATCTAGTTCATTACTACAAAGAAAGAAGGAGTTATAATGATGGCTAGTGCCCAAATAACCAAAGAAAACATTTCAGCACATTGGATATTTCTGGAAAAAAAGAATAGTCAAAAGAATAAAAAGCAAAAAATTACTTCTTTAAAAGAAAACACTTTTTAATTGTCCATTGTATGTTAGTCAAAATCTAGTGTTATCTACAGTCACTGGGTTTTTGTTTGTTTGTTTGGAGGAGAGGGTTACATTCCCTTTTAACTGATTTGTTCATATGTATTTTATTTCTTTGTCAACACAAATCTTCCATGAATAAGTTTTTGAGAACATTTTCCAAAGCTCAAAGGATATTTTTAATTTGGAAAAATTTTATTTAGATAATTCATTCTTGATTATTCTTGCCAACTTTTTCAATGACTTCCCTGATCAATAAATCAATGTTAATCCCTTAACATTATTTTCTGTTTCTATATTCTTAGTGCCTCTTCCCTGATGTCACAACTACTTATCAAAACAAACAGCTTATCCTATTTCACTGGAATAGCTCTCAACATCCTTCATAACTGTCTTGTGATGTTTAAAGTTGCAGATAATTCACATATGAAATATGCTTGTGTTTAATGTATCCCATTTCCTCACATCCTCTGCCTCCAATGAAACCTGAAATCTAATTTAAAACAAAGTTCAAAATAAGATCTGTATGGTATCCATGCCGGTATTTTCACTTTGAAGATTTATGACATGCTACAGCCTAGCTTTTTTAACTGGAATGAAGAGTAAACATCAGAAAGAGGGGATGCTAGCTCAAAGTAAGTTGAAAATTCATAAGAAATCACCTGTCTGCTTTAAATGAGTCTATGCATTCCAGTCTTGACAAATTGCTTTTCAAAATGATGAAGGAATTTAAAGGTATAATTTCGTGGCCCACTATCATTATTCTTGAAGAAATGATGGAAATGTGAATCATGTTATAACCAAAGACAGAGACATATTTCCATTTCCAAAATGGCAGATTCTGGACACTTATATTTTTAATGCATTTGAGAACTGATTATCAAAGCAATGGGCAATAACCACGTAGGATAAAAAGTGAGGATTATTGAAAATCAACGTGAGTTTCCTGGGAGGAAATGAATCCAAAGTAACATAATGTCCTTTCTCTGATAAGTTTTTAATGTTACTGATCACCAAAACACCGCCAACATGATGTATTAATTTCAACAAAGAAAAGTATCATATGATACCCTTGGGAATAAAGTAATAAATACTAAATAAATAATAGTACTCTTAAGAAGATTACTTAAGTATTGATTAATGGTTGTCTATCATTCTGAATAAAACTTCTACTACAGGTTTATAGTTTTCTGTCTCTATTTAGCATCACTTAATCATTGATTGGATGAGAAAAATGATTTTCAAATCAGACATCAACTTTTAATATCAAATTAAATATCAAATACTGGAAAGATTTGTTAGAGTGATATTCTAGAATGGCTAAAATTCCTCCCACCAAAATCAGTAGGGTTACCACTAAAAAGATATAAAAATAATCCAAAAAATATTACACAGTAAGCTGTGAAAAATCTGGTTTTATAGCAGGTCCTATTAAAAAAAAGATCTAGAGGATTTCTTTATTCACAATATTTATTTGTTCATTCATTTATTCATTTAATAAATATCTACCAAAAATGTGCTATGCACCAGATCCTATTCTGAATACGGGAAATATAGAAGTGAATCAGACAAATAAAGACTCTTCTCTTCTAGGGCTTATGTTCTGGTAGGTTGTGGCAGAAAATTAATAAGTAAATAAATAAACAAGACAATTTCAAGTAGACATAAGATTCAAATATGTTGATTAGAAGGATGGAGTAGGGTGGGGGACTAATTTAGGCTAGGTAGGGAATAGCCACTGAGGAGATGGTATTTGTGCTCAGAACTGAAAAGGAGAAGGGTCCAAATGTAGGAAAATCAGGAGTTAAAGTTTTACGGAAGAGAAACATCAAATGAGACCCTAAGGCGGAGGATGAGCTTGGTCAAGTCAAGGAATGGAAGGACCAAGGTAAGCAAGTGGCAAGTGGTAGAATAAAGAGATCACAATGGTTGTCTAGAGTCAGATCATTTAAGGATTTACCAGGTCATAAAAAAAGAAATTTGATTTTACCCCAAGTGCAATGGAATGTTTTTGGAGCATCTTAAGTAGGGAAGTAATATGACTGGATTGGATCCATTTTGCATTTTTAACAGATCACTCCAGTTTCTTTGCAGAAAAAGGTCTGTAAGAGGCCAACAGTTAAACAGATAATCTTATTAAGAGGAATCCTGGTGAAAGGTAATTGTGGCTTAGATTAAGATGGTGTCAACGGTAATGACAAGAAGTGGATGGAATTAGAATATTATCTAGGGGTGAACCAAACAGAGTGAACGAAAAATTAAACATCGGGATATAGAGAAGAGTCAGGAGTGACCCTTGGTCATAGAGATTAAAGAACAAGGTAAATTGTGGTAGAATTTACTGAAATTAGGGAAGCCTAGGGGCAGGATACATTAAATTTAAAATAACAAGTATAGATTTTAAATAGAATATTCACTATTAATATACTTAGTACAAATTAAGCTCGTTGGAGAGGTCTGATCTAGATATACAGATTTTGTAGATGTCAGCAAATAGATGATACTTAATGACATTGAGATACTTAATGAGGAACTGTAGAAGTAGAAACGTGGAAGAAATAGGACTGAGCCCTGTGATACTTCAATATTTTGAGGTCAAACGGAGCAGTAAGGGCCAGCAAGCCAGTTTGAGAAGGAGGAATAAGAGAATAACCTCAAGAGAGTGTGACGCTGCAGAGGTCAAGAAAAGAGATGGTTTTAAGAATGAGGAAGTGACCAGCTAAGTAAGATACTGCTGAGAGTTAAGTAAGATGAGGAAAAATAGGTGAACATAAGACATCTTCTGGTCACAGAGGACAAAATAATGCAGATTAACCCTTCTACTAATAATAACTAAAATAATGGGTAAAATATTAAAATAATATATAATACTTAGGGATAAATCTGGCAAAAGATATACAAGAACTGTACATTGAAAACTACAAAATAGCACTGAAAGAAATTAAAGGAGATATAAATAAATGGAGAGGAGGGAGAGAAAATTCATTTGTGTTTTGGAAAACACAATGTTTTTAAGATGCCATTTTCCTCAAATTGATCTATAGCTCCAATGCCACCCCAATCAAATTCGAGCAGACTTTTTTTGTAAAAAATTGGAAAGCTAGTTCTAAAATGCATGTCAAAATGCAAAGGACGTAAAATAGCCCAAAGAAATTTGACAAAGAAGAAAAAAGTTGAAAAACTTATACTACCTGATTTCAAGAGTTATTTTGAAGCTTAAGTAAGACAGTGCAGTATTGGCGTCAACAGAGATGAACAGATCCAAGAAACAGAATGGAAAATCCAGAAATAGTCCCACACATATATGGTCAATTGTTTTTCAGCAAAGATGCAAAGGCTGTCCAATGGAGAAAGAATGACCTTTTCTATAAATATTGCTATAATTATTGGAAGTCCATATTTTTTACAAAGTGGATTTCAACCAATACTTGGCATGATCTACGAAAATTAGCTTACCATGCCGGATATACATAAATTCAAGAACTAAAACTATAAAACTTCTGGAAGAAAACTCTTTTTAAGCAATGATATCTTAGATATGATATCAAAAGCAAGATCTATTTAAAATTAATAAATAACATTTCATCAAAATTGAGAACATCTGCTCTTGAAGACACTTAAGAGAATTAAAAGACAAGCCACAGGCTTGGAGCAAACATTTGAAAATTACATATCTGATAAAGGCCTTGTATTCAGAATATTTTTTAAAACAGTTAGAAGCTTCTCAAAACTCAGTAGTAATTGTACACAACTCAAGAGCAAATGGGCACAAGACATAAACAGTGACTTCACCAAGGAACATAGACAGTTGGCAAATAAGTACATGGAGAGCTACTCTACGTCATTAGTCATCAAGAAAACGCAAATTCAAACCATAATGAGATGCCACTAAACATCTATTAAACTGGCTAAAGTTTAAAAGATTGACCATATCTAGTGTTGGCAAAGATGTGAGGCAACTGATACTCCATACACTGCTGATGGGGGTATACCATGGTGCAACCACATTGAAAAATAGTTGGACACTTTCTTTAAAAATTATGCATACACCTCCCATCAGACTCAGCCATTCTGTTCCTAGGTATTTACTCATGAGAAATGAAAGCAAGTGTCCATATAAAAACATGTACAGGGATGTTATGGCATCTATATTTTTCATCTCCAAATTTATAAGCAATCCAATGCTTATAAAAAGGTTAATAGGTAAGGAAATTGTGATATAGTCATACAATGAAATACCATCACTAGTAAGAAAGTGTGAAGTATGGACGCATGCAACAATATGAATGAATCTTAAAATTATGCTAAGTGAAAGAAGCCAGATGAAAAAGAATACATTTTGTATGGTCCTATTTATATAAAATTATTTAAAATGAATGCTAATCTATAGTTCCAGAAAGCAGATCAGGGATTGCCCGAGGCTGAGAGTATGCAGAGAGGGGAAGCGGGAAGGGAATATCAAGCGGCCCACGGAATCTTTGGAGGTCATTTATATGTTTGTTATCTTGCTAGCAGTGATGGTTTCACAGGTGCATGTATAAGTCAAACTTGTCAAATTGTGTCATTTCTTCTAAGTTTCTATGCCAATTAACCTCAATAAAGTTGTTGTATTTTAAACTGAGATCACATTGGTTTATAACATTATATAGCTTTCATGTGTACATCATTATAATTCTACTTCTGTGCACAACATGGTGTTCACCACCACATATACACACCACATCTTCTTTATCCATTTATTCGTCAGTGAGCACTTAGGTCGTTTCCATGTCTTGGCTATCATAAATAATGCTGCAATGAACATAAGAGTGTATATATCTTTTTGAATTAGTGTTTTTGTATTATTTGGATAAATACCCAGACGTGGAATAGCTGGATCATATGGTAGTTCTATCCTTAATTTTTTGAGGACTCTCCATATTGTTTTCCATAGTGGTTGCACCAATTTACATTCCCACTAGCAGTGTAGGAGAGTTTCCTTTTCTCCATGTCCTCTCCAACACTTATTATAGAGAAATGCTGATCAAAATCACAGTGAGATATCACCTCACACCCATCAGAATGTTTATTAGTAAAAAGACAAGTTATTTTCAAAATAAATGTGAAAACATTCCCCCCTGTCTATGGAAATGACAACTGAGGGCGATTTTTATTGTGCTCCCTTTCAAAACTTTTGGATTTGAATCATGCAAATATTTCTTCCCATTCAAAGTGTAATCAGTTAAAAAATTCTGTCCAAGCTGGTTCACATAAAATACTAATCTTGGTATCATATACCACTAATGCCTTTCTCTTCTTTTCAGTCACCTTTGTTTAATCAATCACAAAATTCTGCCTATTCTATCTTAGAACCATCTTCTGAGTCTGTTTTATGTCTTTCCTTTTTCCACAGCTCTTGTCTCAGTTCATCACTTTCTATAAATGTCACCTTCTTGGTGAAGGCTTCTCTGATTCTCCCAGGCAGATGATTGCCTGGTCTTTGAACTTCATCTTTTGACAGCTTTTCTGTAACAGATTTTGGAATACTTATAATAACTTTTTGTTTCTATGTCCATCTCCCCAAAGCAATGTTTTATTCCTATTCAACAAATATTTGTCATAGTGACTATAAAGAATAAATTTAAAAGAAAATTCTTCTGGAAAGATTAGCAAGGGGAGATACAACTGCTTTTATATATTTTAAAAGCTATCATTTTAAAATGGTTATATACTTATTTTTTGGTTTTTAAAGATATAAACTATAGGAAACAAATAAAGAAAAATTTTGATTAACAGAACAGTCTATTTAATATCAATTTTGATTAGATTAAAAAAAGCAGTAAATTTAAAAGATTAAACCTTACAGGTAAAACAAAAGTGCCTTTTACATAACATACCCAATCCACACCCTTGCCAAAGATAACCACTATTGTGGATTTGATGAGTATCCCTCCAGACTGTAAAATTAATTTCTTCACAGCTAGACTTTCCCCAAAATGAAATAAGCTGCCCCATGCAGTGGTGGAGGTGGGTTCCTCCATCATAGTCAGAGACTGTATGGCCAAATGGCACAAAGACTCTCAATGCAGTACCTGTATTCATTAGAAATTTGAATTTGGTCTCAAATATGCCTTCCAGGAATATCATTATGTAAATATATATTTCTACACCTGCAAATATGTATATTTTGTCCACTTTACCGTTCTCAAAGTGAAGCAAATATTCAGAACCCAAACTCTTAGGACTTTCAATCTTTTTGTTGTTGTTATTGAGGTCATATTGGCTTATAACATTGTGTAAATTTCAGGTGTACATTATTATATTTCAGTTTCTGTATTGACTGCAACGTATTCACCACCAATAGTCTAGTTTTTATCGGTCACCTACATATGTGCCCCTTTATCCCTTTCACCCTCCCCCCACCCCCTTCCCCTCTGGTAACTATTACCAGCCATGGACTCTAATCTTTTTTTTTTCTTGTCTTGTCTGAGCTAATTCTCTTGTTAAAAGGTGTAGATGTTCCTTTCTCTAATGTCTTTAGTGTCTTGAGGTTGTTGGTTTCAGCTTTATTCTGGGAAGAAGATCTAAACACCAACCACCCTGGACCCAACCACGCTGAACCAGACCAGACGCATCCAGACTCCAACCACAGGAATGACACCTGTGCAGACGGGCAGAGAATTGTACCACAGTAACCTTTGCCTCATTATAATGCTAGAATCACTGCCCGGGGAGGAGCTAAAGCCTTATTAACATAACGTGCAATGTATGTGAAGGCATGTTGCCAAACTACACATCTCAAGCTTGTACCCACCTCTGTATGTGATGATGAAACTTCTCCTTTTGAATATTTACTCCCTACGCCAAATAGAGGTACCTATTTCCCCGTGCTCAGGGGGCCACAGCTTTGTGAAATTATTCCCTGTGGTCTCCTTTTATTTCCTGCATGCTGTGAATAAAATTCTGATTTGTGTGACAACTACTTCTGGTCTATGTTTTGACTTTACCTCACCCAGGAGTGGACTCACTTTGGTCTGGTAACATAACCACAAGGACTTGAAATCTTAAGTAAAACAAACAAAGATATCTGTATTCAAGTGACACCTAGTTCTACTCTCTTTCATTGTCTTTCAAGACTCCCAGTTCTCTTACACTAACTCTTAATATTTTAATTCTTTTAAAATCTGCAAGTGACTAGACATAGAAAAAAACGGTCATAATGTTACTAACACCCCTTTTCAGAGTGTGTTGACACCTAATCATTTTGAATGAAACTGAGTTGCTCTCTGTAAGTGATCTGGTTACAAATATGAGATTTTGGGATTTATAATAACAAATATGTATTTGGTCTTTGTCCTGTTTCTGGTACAGAGCTCCTAAAACCCTTGGAATTTCCTAAGGGATGAGAGCCATAAAGGTGTCTTTTGTTATGTTAATGAGGTGACTTTTGGAAAACACCTAAGGATGAGGGCTGGTTGCCAGTGTTGCCAACCATGTGATTGGAGGGTTGGAACTGTCATTCTCACTCCCCCAATCTCTGGGGACGGGAGAGGGGCTGGAAGTTGAATCAATCATCGATGGTCAATGACTTAATCAATCATACCTATGTAAGGAAGCCTCCACAGAAACCCAAAAGGACGCAGTTTGGAAAGCTGTTGCATTGGTGAACACGTGGAGGTTCTGGGAGAGAGGTGTGCCTGAAGAGGACATGGAGGCTCCACGCCCTTCTCCCATACCTTGCCCCTGGCTGTTCCTGAGCCATACCCTTTCATAATAAATCACAAACCTAGTAAGGAAAATATCTCTGTGTGTTCTGTGAGCTGCTCTAGCAAATTAATCAAACCCAAGAAGGAGGTCGTGGGAACCTCTGGCAGTCTTATAGGACTGAACTCTTAACCTGTGGGATCTGAAGCTATCTCCAGGTAAAAAGTGTCAGAATTGAGTTGAGTTGGAGGACATTCAGCTGGTGTCAGAGCATTGCTTATTGTTGGTGTGGGGAGAGCCCCAATCTCCCCACATTGGCCTTGGTCCAGGAACCCCAAACAAAATAAATAACCATACTCATTTTCATATGCGACATTTTCTAATTATGGAGCCTAAAACCTATAAAACTGTCTAATTTACTGTGAATGCACAGATATTTTAAAATATCAGAAGTACTAAACAGCTGTAAGGATTATATTACCAAAATAATAATACTCATTATATTATAAAATTACAAGTAGTATAAATCACGAATAGTAGAAAAAAATATAACATCTTCTAGAATAGAAGAATTTTGCCAACTTTATGCTCTTTAAGAGAAAAACAAAAAGATGTCCAGATGTGTTGCTAAAATTCTCTTCTGGACCCAGAAGGACTATGATAGATTTTTCACAGATGTGTTTTAGTTTTGTTAGTTATGTGCACCCTGAGAACACCTGACAGATTTTAGATTTCAAGTACAGAAGGCAAATTATCGCCAGTGTGCCTTGATATGAGCAATGGGTGTAATTAAAGTACATCCTGGATGTAATCTCAAAGGTGCATTTTGTCCCTTTACTCCTTGCCTCCTACTTAGACTCCAATTTGGATTTGTGCTCCTTCATCAGTTATACTTGTCCTGTGTAGAAAATTAATATCATATTTACATACCAATACTTTAGTCCAAGCCAGCTGCTCTAGATTTGATACAAATTAAAAGAACTAAACAGGATTCAGGCATTTTAACACTGAGTTATTCCAAAACTAAAAAGAAGAGCTTTGTATATTGATCCAATATATTCTTATATTCAATAAAATAGCAATTTAATAACATGAATGACTGTGTTTTCTACTTTCTTTGTTTAATAAAGCTATTTGTCCCACCTGGATAAGAATTGTCAATGGCTAGTCAAGGCAGTCAATGCCTACAAGACATAAGCTTGTAGGCTGCTAGGATTTTCAATTTCTAGCATAGAATTAATGACCCTTCTTAGTTTGGCCTCTTGCTCCAACTGCTTGGCCAATAGCACCATCAGTGTTTCCTGTATCTTCAGGTCTTTGTGATTTTTGGATAGTTATCTCCACAGCAAAATATTTGACAATATACACTATATGTGATGTACTATACTAGGTGTTAGAAATATAAAAATGGATAAGCCAGAATCCTTACTTAAAGAAGGAAGAAATATAAGGAGAGATAGGTATATTAAGAAACACACCATATAGTATGGACAAGTGTTATAATAGAGTTATATAGAAAGTGTAATGACAGCTCCAAATAGAAGATCACCTTCCATACCCCCTACTTGAAATATTTTTTTGGCATTTCCCTCCTAAAATACTTCTGACCCTTTAAGAACTGGCACAAATGTCTCCATCTCAATGTTCCTCCTGGAACATTGTAGTCGACCAATAAGGCAACGTAGGAGGCTCTTGAACTTCCGTCTGCCCACAGATGCACTGAATGTACACCCACACATAGAGAAATTTCCTCTGAAAGAAATTCATAAACTAGCTGAGCGACTCCTACACATCTGGTGAATGAGAATGTACCCACATGGAAACAGTTAGGAAAGGCTAAGATACATTCTCACCATAAACTCTGCCCCCAGCACACGGCTATAGAATCAGGAGGGAATCTCCAACTCTCAACTTCTCCCTGAGGTGTGAAGGGTTTGGACTACACATCTAGCACCCTAACTTTTAAAGCTCTCATCTGAGGGATGGGTGTCCAAAATACCTATCTCTGAAAACCAATGAGGCTTGTGTCCATGAGTTCCACAGGACTGTACCAAATGAAGAAGTAATCCTTACTTGGCTCAAGCACACGAGTACTCACTGCAGATATTCCCCCCCAGTGCTTAGCACAGAGGGAGCAGGCAGAAACTCCCACCTCCCAGTCTTTCCCTGAAAGTGTTCTGACTGCATACTTTACATCTGCTGCCTGAGGGTCCCGCATTTAATTTGACATACATTTAGGGGCTGGCTGAATCCTCCCCAGAGGCTGGGAAAGCCAGTGGACATTTCCCCTGCCAATATCCGTGATGGACATAGATGCAAAAATCCTCAACAAAATATTAGTAAATTCAGCAATACATTAAAAGGATCATACACCATGATCAAGTGGGATTTATTCCAGGGACGCAAGGATGGTTCAGCATCTGAAAAAATTTAATGTGATACACTACTCTAAAATAATGAAGGATAAATATCATATGATCATCTCAATAAATGCAGAAAAAGTATTTGACAAAACTCAACATCCTTTCATGATAAAAATGCTCAACAAACTGGATATAGAAGGAATGTGCCTCAAAGTAATAAAGGCCATATATGACAAACCCACAGCCAACATCATCCTCAATGGTGAGAAGCTGAAAGCTTTTCCTCTAAGATCAGGAACAAGACAAGGATGCCCGCTCTCATCACTTTTATTCAACATAGTATTAGAAGTCCTAGCTACAGCAATCAGACAAGAAAAAGAGATAAAAGGCAACCAAACCTGAAAGGAAGAACAAAAAGAGTCTCTGTTTGCAGATGACATGATCTTATATGTAGAAAACCCTAAAGATTCCACCAAAAAAAGTTAGAAACAATAAAAAAATTAAGTAAAGTTGCAGGATATAAAATCAATACACAAAAATCAGTTGTGTTTTTATACACTAACAATGAACCATCAGAATGAGAAATTAAGAAAACAATCCCATTTACAAGAGCATCAAAAAGAATAAAATACTTAGGAATAAATTTAACCGAAGAGGTGTAATATCTGTACACTAAAAACTGTAAGACATTGATGAAAGAAATCGAAGAAGACACAAATAAATGGAAAGATATCCCAAGTCCATGAATTGGAAGAATTATACTGTTAAAATGTCCATACTACCGAAAGTGATCTACAGATTCAATGCAATCCCTATCAAAATTCCAATGGCATTTTTCACAGAAATAGAATGAGCAATCCAAAAATGTGCATTGAACCACAAAAGATCCCTATTAGCCAAAGCAATCTTGACATGGAAGAACAAAGCCTGAGGCATCATGCTACCTGATTTTAAACTATATTACAAAGCTGTGGTAATCAAAACAGTACGGTATTGCCATAAAAACAGACACATAGGTCAATGGAACAGAATAAGGGGCCCAGAAATAAACACATACCTATCTGGTCAATTAATTTTTGACAAAGGAGCCAAGCATATACAATGGGGAAAAGAGAGTCTCTTCAATAAACAGTGTGAGAAAATTGGATAGCCACATGTAAAAGAATGTAACTGGGTCACTATCTTACACCATACCCCAAAATCAATGCAAAGTAAATTAAAGACTTGAACACAAGACCTGAAGCAAGGGGCTGGCCCCATGGCGTAGCAGTTAGGTGTGCACACTCCGCTTCTGGCGGCCCGGGTTCGGATCCCTGGCGCGCACCGATGCACCGCTTGTCAGGCCATGCTGTGGCGGCATCTCATATAAAGTGGAGGAAGATGGGCACGAATGTCAGCTCAGGGCCAGTCTTCTTCAGCAAAAAGAGGAGGATTGGCATGGATGTTAGCTCAGGGCTGATCTTCCTCACACACACTAAATAAATAAATTAATTAAAAGAAAAAAGAAAAGACCTGAAGCAATAAACTCCTAGAAGTAAGTATAGGGGGTAAGCTCTTTGACATTGGTCTTGGCAATGATTTTTTGGATTTGACACACAAAGCAAAGGCACCAAGGGAAAAATAAACAAGTAGAACTACCTCAAACAAAAAAGCTTCTGCACAGCAAAGGAAACCATCAACAAAATGAAAAGGCATCATATGGAATGGGAGAAAACACTTGCAAACTACATATCCGATAAGGGGTTAAAATCTAAAACATACAAGGAACTTATACAATACAACAGCAAAAAAAAAAAACCAAAAAACAAAAAAACCCAAATAACCCAATTAAAAATTGGGCAAAAGGTCCAAATAGACATTTTCCAAAGAAGACATATATATGGCCAACATGTACATGAGAATGTTCTCAACATCACTAATCATTAGGGAAATGCAAATCAAAACCACAATGAGCCATCACCTCACATCTGTTAGGATGTCTATCAGCAAAAAGACAAGAGATGATAAATGCTAGCAAGGATGTGGAGAAAAGCAACCCTTGTGCACTGTTGGTGGGAATGTAAACTGCTACATTCACCATGGAAAACAGTATGGAGGCTCCCTAAAAAATTGAAAATAGAACTACTATGTGATCCAGCAATTCCACTTCTGGGTATATATCCAAAGGAAAAAAAAAATATTATCTTCAAGAGATATTTGTACTCCCATGTTCATTGCAGCTTATTCACAATAGCCAAGGTATGGAAGCAATTCAAGTGTCCATTGACAGATAAATGATTAAGAAAATGTGATACACACGCACACACACACACAATGGAATATTATTCAGCCTTAAAACAAGAAGGAAATTCTGACATTTGTGACAACATGGATGAACCTGGAGGGCATTATGCTAAGTAAAATAAGCCAGATAGAGAAGGACAAATGCTGCATGGTATCACTTTTATGTGGAATCATAAAAAATAAATAAATAAAAATTTAAAAAGTCAAACTCATAGAAACAGAGAGTCGAAAGGCAGTTGTCAGGGCTTGGGGTGAGAGGTGGGGGGGAATAGGGAGAGGATGGTAAAAGGGTACAAACTTTCAGCTGTAAGATGAAGAAGGTCTGAGGACCTAATGTATAAGATAGTGACTATAGTTAATAACAATGTATTGTGTAATTGAAATTTACCGAGAGAGTAGAACTTAAATGTTCCCATCAAAAGAAAAAGTCAATTTGTGAAGTGATGGATGTGCTATTTAACTCAATGGGGGGGAATACTTTCACAACATACACGTATATCAAATCATCACATTGTACATTTTAAATATCTTATAATTTTATTTGTCAATTATACCTCAATAAAGCTGGGAAAAAAAGGAACAGTTCCATCTCTTTACCTTCTCCATAGCACGTAGTATATATATAATACATCTCTATTGGAGTATTTATCACATTGTATCCTAATTATCTATAACTGTACATCTGTTTGCCCGGAAAATACGTGCAAGTCTCAAAAGCAGGTGGCCTCCGTTAGGTCTTGGGCTGCCAAGACGCAGCAAAGGGAACAAACATCACTGAGTCTTCACTGTGTGCTTGTCATGATCAGAACACTTTTCATAAATTATCTCATTTAATTCTTACAACATCTATTGAAATGGATCCTACAATGTCAATATTGTGCATGATGAAACTGAGACTTAGAGAGATTAAGTCACTGGTATCAAATTCTATAGCTACGAATTTTACTTCTAATTTGTAAGACACTCAAACTCATGTCGTTACCATTATATCGCAATAATGATTTTCCAACCCTTACCACATTGTGTGACTAACAGTAGGTGCTAAATAAATATTTCTTACATGAATAAAAATAAATAAAACTAATGAGTTGATTGTTTTGTGTGATGTATTAAGTTGAAAAAGATATTGCAATCAGTATCCTATTAATTAGTTTGACCTGTAGAACCCAGACATTGAAGAGCTTCTAGAAAAGTGAACTACTTCCCTGGTTCTGTAATAGCGACCACATATGATCATTATATATATGGCTATATTGAAGTTCTGGTTCAGTGTACAATTGTATTCTAAGGAGAAGGTACTAAAGTCACTCAGTGGTAACATATCTACATACACATGTACATATGTATCTGTGTATATAACATACATGTGTGTGTATACGTACACAACATATCTATGTACATATCAAACATAGGTACATATGTATATATGCACATAACACGCATATGTAATGTGTGTACATAACATTTCGATGTACATGTGTACATATGTACATAACATACGTATGTATATACACACATATCTATGTACACATGTACATATGTTACCATAGAGTGACTTTAGTACCTTCTCCTCAGAATATGATTGTACTCTGAACCAGAAATTCAATATAAAGCATTGAAAACCAGAGAACAGGTTGTAAATAAGACCAGAAATAGGGAATGCAGAGGTATTTGTGTGATGAAAATGTGGAAGGTTTAAGCAGAAGATTCTTAATATTTTGGATTTAATTTTACTTTATATTTTTGTCTCTTCTTTAATCTTTGACTTGAATGCTCTAGAGGTAAATCTGGTCACTAAAAAAAAAAGAAAATTTGGTATCAGCAGAGGAAAAACATATTGCTTTGACCGGGTCCTGGACTCAGCAAAGAGCTGAGTTTTTGAAAGAGCTACAACCTTCCTTCACATAGAAGTACATAGCTGATATGAACCACTTCTTTCTTATTTTATTCTTTTTTTCACACATGAAGAAACCTCTGAGCACAAGCCTCCTTGTGTCTGATGTGATGCAACCTACATCAGTGAACTGGGATGTACTGAGAAACTGAGATGTATAGGATCCAGTGGTTTGATTTGTTCACAGTTTCTTGTGAACCACCAGCCAGGAGTTATTTAATTCCAGGTGTCCGCCTGAAAAAAATAGTGTCAAGGACTTCACCTTGTGATGACTTAGTATTAAATTTAGAAAGTAGGTGATGATAATCATCACTTCCTTTGAGACCTCCATGGACATGTACGTGCCAAATACCCTGATCAGTTTAGGAAAGAGATCCCAGTGACTACTTGATAGCTGCAACTGCTTTTACCCAAATAATTTTGTTTCACTTTGGTTGTCTTTTAGTAAAGCAAAGCTTACTCAGAAAATTCCATAGAATGCATTCAAAAAATTCTTAAGAGTTTTAGGTATTCAGTTTTCAGTTTGCTTGTCTGACACTCCATTTTGCTAATCTTTATGATCTTGTTTTCTCTATCCTCCAAGCATTGCAAAAGAAGGCACGTGAAATTTGGAGCCAGACAGATTTGGGCCTGAAATGAGGTTCCCACTCTTACAGACATGGATCAGAGTCAAGGGATAATCTCAAGGCTCCGTTTCCTCATCTGTAAGTGTATGGTGAAAGTTATAAAGTGTATGTAAAAAACCTGGTAGAGGGCACAGGCCCAGTAGGCCCCTAATAAATGGTAGGTGCTTACTCATTCGTTTTGAAAGTGAAACATGATGTGAGGTAGAAAACTAATAGAGATTCAAAAGTATATAAAGATGTGATATCTGCATGCAAGTTCATTTTAATCATTACTATTACTATAATTCTATTCATCAAAATATACAATTACAAATATTAAGAGTAATAACGATCATTAGCAATCACTCGGCACTTCACATTGTGTCAAAGATTGAACATCACCTTTAAGATTCTGAAAAAAAAAAAGTGACTCTGTGGTTGTGAGGAGAAGGATGTTGGGAGGAATTACATTATTAACCCTGCAGCCAAACCAACACCCAGCCTCCTTGTACCTACATCCTGAGTTAATTTTCTAAATCCCAATTCCAATTCCCCTCCTGAATATGATTTTGATGCCTCTTTGCTTTGTTCTTATTCCTGATTCCTGCTCTTAGACCCAGAATCCGGTCATTGTTGATTCATAAACAATGCGTATAGTCCTTTGGCTACTTCTGTCCTTATTTCTCATCTCCAAGTTCCTTCAAGTTCCATGTTAACAACTCGCCGCATCAGTTTGAACCTAATAGGTTTCACATACATTATACCTTATTTTTTCTTTTGTGGACAAGCTGTAAGATACATAAGGTAATGGGTATAACCCTGTTTACAGACAGTCAAAATAAGATGCAGCAGCCTGAAGACCTTAACCAAAGTAGTAAATAAGCATCAGAGCTTAGATTCAAATCTAGGTCTTCTAACTTTAAATCCGAATTTAACTAACACTACTTTGCCTCAATATATAAGAAAGATTATCGTCACAGCTAGTAACACAGAGGGATGACAACTCCTTTTTCCCCACTAATGTACCAGGTAGCAGAAAAAATAAAGTTTCCAAACAGAGCATTCAGTTATAAAAGAAACTTGTTGCTGTTAAGAGTAGCAAAAATATAAATTATTCACAAACATTTAGCATTAGCTCCATGCATAAGAAGCAGCTTTTATCCAGTGTACACTAATGGTTCTGGGATGTTTCCTGGGAAAGTATGCTACCTTCTGAAAACACACAGTATGACTCTGAATTAACAGTACAATCTCAATCCTTCTACTTAAAAGAGGACTTGATCTAAAGAAGCTTGTGACATTTTTTTTAAAAAGCACACATTAGGATTAATTAGATGAGGCACAGCTTGATCATTGTAAGGGAAAATATAGTGTCTGATTCTCTCCAGGTGTGGCGTCTAAGGCTGGAGACAAAATACTACGGAGAAAGTTCACAATGGATCCAAAGAATTTAATATGAATAGTCTGAGCACACAAGACTTAATTTTTCTGTTTTTGTTATGATCTTTGATCACTTGCTGCCTTGTACATTCAAATACTCTATCACATCAGAAATATACATGAAACCCAATTAAGCCATCATCAACAAAGAAAGAAGACTGATAAAATATTAGTAAGTGTTGAAGATATATGAAGGGTACATGTGGGTTCATTTTACTACTCTACTTTTGTATATGTTTGAAATTCTCCATAACAAAAAGTTTTAAAAAAACAAAAAGAAATGTACTTGGGACACCCAAAGTCCATTCACTTTAATTTTCCAACTGTAAACTCACTATTTAAAATATATTTTAAAAAGTGAAAAAAGTGAAGAGGAAAAGAATAGAAATAAAAATACTTATTATCTAAAAGGTGATTGAAGAAACTCTCTTTAGACACATGAATATAAAATTAAAGAAAGAAAAAGTTGCTGATTTATATGCTCTTATATTTTTTTATGGAGGAACTGCTACTTTAGAAAATGTATAACGTAAAATCCTCTACCTAGGCTGTTATAAGGCTGTGGCTGAAGTTTTCCATGTAGCTCTTGCCTAAGTTTTTTCAGTAATGGCTGTTGTCCTCAATAAGATAGTTGCAAATCAAAAATGGGAGTTCTAGAAATTTCTCAATTTGAGAAATTGTGTTAATTTCTTTGCCCTCAAAACTAAAGTTTATTTTCTTAAATATCCCTGTGATTACTAGCAGCAGTTGAGATGAAAGATGAAACAAGCTCTTAGATTGAAAACAAAGGAGTTGACCCGGTATTTATCTCCAGATTTGCTGATTTCTGTTTGACAGTAACATAATAATGGACTGTGGGAGATCAAGATTTGGCCACCCTGAAATCTATCTCTTTACCTTGGTTGTTTTCTCTGAAGGACATTTGACCTCCCCCACTAACTGCCTAAAGAATTTGACATGGTGGCTCCTTCCTAGAACAGATCTATCATGACTGCTATAAAGATAATGCAGGATAGAGGTTACAATAGAAAAGGCACCAACAAGCCCATCTTATCGGGAGTTCTGTCTCTCTGGCCACATTCTTTGGATGGCCCTGTGAGGAGTTGCCAGACAATCATGTACAAGGGAAGTCTCCATTTGTAAAGGTATCTCCCTCTCTGTATTGGGAAGAGGGGGGATGAGCTCATTTCTAGTGACTTATCAATGTGGAAGGTGAGGCCTTGGGGCTGCATAATAAACCTTACTCTTGTTTACTGTGCTTTAGTGGTAGTCTCCTGTAACTGACTCCACCCACCCCCAACACGCTCCTCGCCTTTAGCTGCAATACTTAAGCAAGCAGCTTAGACAGAGGGACGAGTTGCTCATTTCTGAGTTTCTCCCATGTATACATGTTATTAAACTTGGTATTATTTTCTCCTGCTAACCTGTCTTGTTGATTATTTGGCCAGCCATAAGAACCTTAAGGAAAAGGGCAGAGGGAGATTCTCCCTCTTCCCCCGACAGGACCATAGACAAACTAGTTGTGTGATTAGAAGTGAGTCTTAAACTCTCTGATTCTATTTTTTCTCATCAATAAATGGAATTCCTAATGTCTGGCTCTGCACGTTTCAAAGCTAGTTGAAATAATGAATTGCAGGAAAATGGGATTATGGTGAGAATTAAATAAGATTGTTTATGAAAATAATAACTACAATTTGTTGAACATCTAACATATGCCAGATATTTTCCAGAAATTGTCTCTGATTTTTCCAACAGTCCTCCAGGTTGATATTTACAAACTCCACTTTGAAGATGAAAAACCAAGTTCAGTAGGTTTCTCAGGTTACACAGCTAATAATTGCTGGACTTGAAATGAAATCCTTATCTTTGTCTCTGACTCTTTTCAGCCTACCACGTTGTCTCCCATGAAACAATGAGGAAATTACCAAAGTGCAAGTACTTTCTATTATCTGCAAATTTCTTTATTAAAATATTTGAGGCAAAGACAGAAAATGAGTCATTGGAAGTAACATAGGAGGAAACACATGCAATTTCTAATCCTGGTTCTCTCATTTCTCTTTTCCTCTTAATGATTCATGACAACGCAAAATATTGAAAGAATTTTTTGATCCTTACATAAAAAAACAGGCCCAAAACAATCCCCAGACTATTTATTATCCCTATTTGTGCTGCGTGTAAGTCAATTAAGTCCTCCCAAACAATCACAAAGGTAGTTATTTAGTTGTAATTTTGTTGAATTGTTAGCAGACTTCTTTGTGTCATTTGCTTCTGAAATGAAGAGACTGTATCAACAATGAAACCATGTGGCAAACCAGCATTGGGGCTGCAGCTCATTAGAATCTGAGAGGCAGGGGAACTCAAGCACATTTAAAAATCCTCCATTTGAATTTTTATTACTTATATTGACAAGCCTTTAAACATAAAGTCATAAATCAGTAGGCAGTACTATGGAGCCACCTGCTGGAATAACTAGCTGGATTTTGCTGCCATGTTCCCACAAAATATAAATTCGCTTAATATTAATTCAATTATGAATTTGTCAAATTCAGTATTCTTTGCCCTAGATATATAGCTTTCACAAAAACTGTTAAACTAGACTGGTAATGACAAAGACAGCATTATTACGAAAGAAAGCAGAAGTCTGAAATAGGAAAAGAAATATTCAATGATCATTAGCATGTGATTGAAATGTGAGAATACAAATGAACAGAGAAGTCAAATGACATTAGTCAGATTGTTAAAATTAGGTTATCTCTTGCTTCAAGATAGCTTGTCTTTAATTTGTCAAGGATATTTAGCCTAATAATCCTTTTACCCAGATACTGGCAATACTTAAATGGCAACTTATTTAAATGATGTATTTTCATTAATGTTAAAATGTATTTTTTAAAAACCTGCTCACACTGAAGAAAAAAACAGGAGATCTAATTTGAGATCAAATGATGCAGACCTTTTTCCTTATTCTAAGCTAAAATAAATCTCTGTTAAAACTTATTACCTATAATTCCGAGTGCTGATAAATCAAAGTTTTTAACTAAAAGATGATTAGTATAGCATTTTTCCAAGAATGTGTTGTTCAAAATTCTGTGGTAAATATAGCTACCCATTTTTCTGCCTTTACTATACTGTATGTATAGTGAACAAGAAGAAATGTTCTTTGATGATGCTTTTGTGTTGCCTAAGGGTCACCATTCTCAAAATGCTCTCTGTGTATAACATAAAAATTAAATAAAAAATATATGAAAGATTAATCTGAATGTATACTATTTCCAAGACATAGTTTGGAACTATTTTCCTTGCTGATTCTTTATTATCAGTTTGCTTTATTATCACTGTCTTCATTCTCTAAAGAATAGCATGCCTAAAAAAATCCATTTAATTGGGGATTCCAGTTAATCAAGGCTGTGATTTTATTTATACACAAGCATTTTCATGATGGTAGGAACCTTAGGTGATATGGGCGTGCAAGGATAATTCTATAACTTCTCTGTTGGGCTGACACTATTTAAGTCCCATACCAAGTGCAATTGCTTTAAAGAACTTCCTTTGACTTACATTGGTAAATCTTTCCCTAAAGCCCTTTAGGGGTTATGCTATTTCAAGCATTTGCCTTAACCTATTTGATACCTTACAACAATCTTGAAAGATGTGATTCTTATTATCTTCACTCTACAGGTGGGTAAGTGAAGTTCAGAAGAAAAGTAAATCATCCCATGACACACCCTAGTGAATGTCTAAGAAAAGAATCAAGTTCTTGACAAGACTGTGCAGGATCGTGCTAGAATATCCAAGTTCTGAAAAACAGCAAAACACTTTTCTATGTGTTTAGATTGCATCCTTGTCCTTGTATTTATCATATTATATATTAATTATCTGTTTTATTTCTCCCCAAAGTCTGTAAGCTTATCCACACCGTAAACTCCTTTTTAAAAAAAATTCTCAGAAGTTGGCATAAAACCTGATATTCATAGTAGATGATAAATTAGAGCTAGTTGAATAAATGTTTGTTGAAGATTCTATTCTCCTTTAATGACATAAATGCAATCTTATATTTAGTTCCATTTATATTTCACAGAGTGTAGTAGTTTACAGGGAGAAGGGAAGGGGAAATGATGTTCACTGAGGTCCTACTATCTGTCAGGTCCTTCACTTCAAGCCTGCAGGAGATGTAATATTATACCTACATTAGAGACCAAAAAACAGAAAAACAAAGTGGTTAAGAAACTTGCTCAAAGTCACCCAAAGCACCCAAATGTTTTCTCAAACTTTTTCTCATCTCCTTTCATAATCTCATTCACTTTCATAGTCTCAACCAATCAACCATCTCTATGCAAGTGATAAAGAAATTTACATCTATCACTCCTCAATATCTCACAACCCTAAACTGCATTTGCAACTGTCTTGGATGTTCTCAAGAAATACTTATGGAATAGCTGTTTGAATATATACCTAATTGCCAGGCACTGTATTTGGTTCTGGATCTCTACAGTGAACCAAAGAGTCTATGTCTGCCTTCAGAGACTCTCAGGCTAGTAAAGAGTTAAGCAATACATACTGTCGTGATATCCAAGAGGGTTTGGTGCTAGGGTAAACAGAGAAGGAGTCCCTCAAGTGTTAAAAATTAAGTTGAGGCATTAATTTGCAAATGAATGCAAAAGAATCAACCATGCGAAGAGTGAGAATAACAGTGGTCTTAGAAGAGAGGGAAGAAGAGAGGGAAGAACACATTTGAAGGCCCCCAGGCAGAGAAGGCTGCTGTAAGTTTGAAGAATTAAAAAAGTTGGCTTGTATGCCTGAACATAATTGGAAGCTCTTAAAGCGTTTCCAGTAGGGCATTGAAATACTCCATTTTATGATTTACAAAATATTATCCTAGGCTATTATTAAAAAGACAAAAAATAACAAGTGTTGGAAAGGATGTGGAGAAAAGGGAACTCTCATACACTGACGGTAGGATTGTAAACTGGTGCAGCCACTATGGAAAACAGTATGGAGAGTCCTCAAAAAATTAAAAATAGAAATACCATATGATCCAGTTATTCCACTTCTAGGTATTTATGCAAAGAACACAACAACACTAATTTGAAAAGATATATGCACCCCTGTGTTCATTGCAGCATTATTCACAATAGCCAAGACTTGGAAGCAACCTAAGTGCCCATCAACAGATGAATGGATAAAGAAGATGTGGTATATATACATAATGGAATACCACTCAGCCATAAAAAAGATGAAATCTTGCCATTTGTGATGGCATGAATGGACATTGGGGGTATTATGTTAAGCAAAATAAGTCAGATGGAGAAAGAGAATTACTGTATGACTTCACTCATACGTGGAAGATAAACAAACACATAGATACAGAGAACAGATTGGCAGTTACCAGAGGGGAAGGGGGTAGGGGGAGGGTGAAAGGAGTAAAGCGGGACATTTGTACTATGACAGATGGCAAGTAGACTTTTGGTGGTGAACACGATGTGGTCTTCTGTGTAGATACATAGTCGTGATATAATGATGTACACCTGAAATTTATATAATGTTATAAACCAATGTTACCTCAATTAAATATTATATATATACGTGTGTGTGTATATATATATATATTTTTTTTTTTTTTTGACCATTAGGTGAGGAAGAGATCAGAACTGGGCAAGAGTGGAAGTAGTGAGAATAATTAGGATACTTTTTCAGGAGTCTAAGCTTGAGATAACAGCTTGGGACTAGTGGGCTGGAGGTGCAGATGGGGAAAAGTAGAGAGATTAAAAACGTATTTTGGAGGCAGAGAAAACACAGGGATGGATTGAAGAAAAGAGACGTATTAGGCTTCTAATTTGAACAACTGATGAAATGGTGAAAGATCTTTTCTTCAGGTTCTTTCTGGGAACAGTTTGGTGAGAACATATCTAAGCAATATTAGGCATATTGGTAAAAGAGGAGAAATCAGATATAGAGAAAAAATTTTGAGAGATGATAGATTAGAGACATGAGAGAATTTAAAGCAGAGCATGCACTACTTCCCACAACATGTCCTGACTTTCTTCTCTAAGTCTTTATCATTCCCATGTTTCATTCATTAATTCTATCTCAACTTCTAATTCTATCTCAAATGATCATGAAGAAAAAGAATGGTGTGGCCATTTGTCTAACCCATCCTTACCCTAAATGTCCAAAAACTGTGTTTGTACTTCTATCCTGGTGCTTGTCTAGTTTCACTATTAATCTGCCTTTAAGATCATTAAAGGCAGGACTATGTCTTACTCTTCTCGGTGTCCACAACAGCAATAGGGGCCCAGTAAACATTTGTTAAATGTAACTGAATTAAGTATATCTTTCATAAGAAAATAATATTCTGGGGCCAGCCCAGTGGAGTAGTGGTTAAGTGCACGTGCTCCACTTTGGTGGCCTGGGGTTCACAGGTTTGGATCCTGGGCGTGGACCTACACACCACTCATCAAGCCATGCTGTGGCAGCATCCCATATACAAAGTAGAGGAAGACTGGCAAAGATATTACCTCAGGGACAATCTTCCTCAAGCAAAAAGAGGAAGATTGGCGACAGATGTCAGCTCAGTGCCAATCTTCCTTACCCCCTCCCAAAAAAAATATAATAATATTCTAACTCTTTGCTTTGCTTAATAAGGAACTGTGTATTTTGTTGCGGAAGTGTGAAGATAAGGTTCCATGAGGGCAATTGGTACATATATTTGGATTCTTTCTGGAATGCCTCCAATGCTATGGCATTCTTTCAATTCCCACTCTGCTTTAACAAAGCCAATCTCTTTTAGAAAATTTCCATCCACTTATACTGGGATCAACAATCTACAGCCCAGGCCTCAGGCCAAATTCAGCACATGGTGTGGGGAAAATCTGTTCACACCTCTTTTGTTGTAGCTTTTGTGCTATGAAGGTAAATTTCAGTAGTGGCAATATATACTCTATGACCTGCAAAGCCAAAACTATTTGCTATCTGGACCTTTACAGAAGATTTATGCTGACCCTTGCACTAGTGGAATAATTTGAAGACTTCTTCAGATTCTTTCTAGGAAAAAAAATTGGTAAGAATATATCCAAGCAATAATAGGTATATTGAAGCCTTACCATTTAGCATACTTTCATAGAAAAAGGGACAGGAGATGATGGATTCAGAGCTGAACAACATGAAGAAGGAACGGAATCCAGAACAAGAGCTTGCAGTGTAGGAGTTAAGATTCAATAACATGATTCCAAACAAAGAACTGCTTAGATCAATACAAACTAGTGAAGTCAGTTAATTCGTCTTTGAGATCCAACTTCTCTACTCAACTGTTCTCAACCCCGAGGCCATCTCCCCAACTCCGCTTTAAAGAGCTGTCCTCACCTTTCTACAGGCTCAGCTCAAATTCTGCCTACCCCATGCAGCCCTTTTTAAATTTATCCACTCAACAAAATGAAGTGTGACAGCTATACTAGGATTCCTAGAGCATTTTGCTTTACCATTTAGTCCTTATTTATTCCCCCATTAGATTATAAACTCTTGGAAGAAAGATATTGTCCTTAGCATTGAATTAGTTTAACTGAAATTAATTCATGTTAAGATATGAATACACCAAAGTTGCCTGACAAGAATTTAGAATACATAAATTTTGCTAGACTGAATATATAAATGGACAATGACTAGACCATATACGACAATAAAACTCTGACCCACAACCTCTGCAGCAACCAGTCCAGGAATTCAGAGCACAATCTCTGCAGCAATTGGCCTCAAACAGTCAGGACTTGGCAAATGATTGTCAGCTTCCCTAATTTTTGTGCATGCTTCCAACTCAGGACCAACCAAAAAAGCTATCTATGCTCTACACATCAATCACGTAGGATGCCCTGCTTCTAGCTAGCCTGACTCCAGCTCCCCCAGGCCAGCAACTTCCAATAAAAGTAAACCTGAAGCCTTCTCTCTCTATATTTTTCGCTATAAAGCTTTGTCACTCCCTAGCCTGTCTTTGAGTCTCTTCCAAACACAAGTTATAGTAGCTGACTCACTTGCTATAGCAAACTTAAAATAGCCTCTATTTGTTCTCATTTGGCTGTCTCCATGTATTTTCATACTTTGCTCCAAATTTTCCTTCAGACTTAGAGATACAAAGCATTGGAGGCCAAACTTCGACCAGACCAGTTTGGGAGATGGAGGCCACCACAGTCTTCCATCTGCCGGTTTGACCCTGCTATTGACTCAAAGCGGAAATACCAGGCTTAGGACTGATAGGCCTTGGTTTCAAAATAATGTGCTTTCAAGACCAGCTGACGACTTTCACAGAGCATGGAACTTCAATTCACATATCGTCACAACAAGGTACAGTCCACAAATCGTGGCTTAAATCTGCCCCTGGGTTCTCCCTAATTCAGCATATTTACATACTTGTCAACTCCTGCAGGTTTAGACTTCAGTTTTGCCCAAGGACACACATCCTCATGCACAGCTTTGCTCAGATTTGTCACATCTTGCACTTTGATTCTACATCTGACTGTGGCCTAATTCCAACTTTGATTCATGCCACAGACATGACTTTAGTGATTCTCTGAAGTCTCTCTGTTACTAACCTGAGATCAAACTCTGATATTGGACATTCCTCCCCAGCCTCAGCGTGACTGGTCTTTTCAATCCTGTCATATTCTGAGTACTGAGGCAGGACAAGGGTCAGCAGGTACTTATTGAAACCAGAGAAGGAATATACAACTTGGACCATAGAATTGAATTTGAAGAGATCAACAAACAATAGAATTCAAATGCCCAGGAAAACAAAAAAGAAGTTGCTCTCTATCCTTAAAAGTAGAACCATCTGCTGGTCCACTTGGGCCTTAGGTTGTCCCAATTTCATGCAATTAACCTTGTCATGCAACAATGCAATGGCCCATCAGGGAAAAGGCATTGTAACTGATCAAAATAAGATAAAACTGTCAAAGGTATATGCAATGAGTCAACCAGATTGTGAAACATAAGTCAGGGTTCTACTTGAGACAATATAGAAACAATATCAAAATTTTTGTTTAGATGCAACATATCTCAGGGAGAGACTATCACTACTGTCATGTTTGAGCTATATGTATACCCACTCCACCTATCATTTTAATCATGTTTTACCTATGCATGGATAAGTAAAGCATGATTAACCTGCTGAATTCACCAGCAGAACTAGCTTGGGAGAAGGAAAAATGTCAGCCAAAGAATTAGATGGCCAACAGGCCTTACCAGCCAGACCTTAACAGTTACTTGGATAAAGTCATTGTAAAATAAATAACAGGTCAAGAATGCCAGTATTCATTTTCCCACATTTTATCTACTTAAGTTTATGCTATTTCAAAGAATGTGTTGGAGAGAAAGATGAGTGGTTCAAGAGTACATGCGGAGGGGGAGATTAAGCTCTTTAACCTTGAGCAACTGAAAATCATCAATGTAATATCAAAATACAGATACAATACTCAAAGAGATACTTTGAAAATAGTATTTACTCTCTTGATATGTAGCTTCTCAACCTAGCCAGAGGCAATTATAATAAACAAGTAACACATTCTATCACCTTTAGGAGCCATAAGTCTGAGAGTATGTAGTGCAAGCTACAAATAGTAAATAATGCTAGTTCCCAGTTGCAGAGGGATTGAACATCTTAAAAAGGAGAAGATTGCTCAATTTATATGTTGAAATATAGGCCAGGTACTGTTAATAATTTATCCAAAGTGAATTAGTAGGTTGAGAAGCCTTGAAGCCATACCAAGGTAATACAGTGTCATTGAAGAACACATATAAAACTTTCAGTTAAGTCAGATAAACTTGGATTATGCCAAGGAGGTATATTGTGCTTTCTGTTGTGGGTAGGATGTGACTAGATCAGTATAGGAGACTTTCATTACCACACATCCTCCTCATCGCTGCTCTGGACAAAATGTCTAAAATTTTACATTCCAGGTTAAGCCATTTGTACCTTAAAGAATTTTATACTTAATATGCACACATTTGACATCCCATTAATTTATAATACCATTTGCAGTTATGATCCTAAAAATATAAGTAGATGTTTAAGAAAACAAATCAAAACTTTACAATGAAATGTTAATTAGCTTTAAAAAAATAATGATAAAAATTGGGAAGAATAAAAATATCTGTTGATATGAGAATTAATTTCAAAATGATTTATATTCACTTGATGAACTTTATGAAGGCCTGAAAGTAATTTTTGAAGAACATTTAATCACAAGGTAAAATCCTCTCCATATAATTTAAAATGAAGAAGCAATATTCAAAACTAATATGCAGAATGATTACAATGTGTAAAATACATGTTTTATAGGTTATTGTCTATAGTAAAAGGATTGAAAAAATGACATAAAAATGATTATCTTGATGTGAAGGGATGACATAATTTTATTTTCTTCATTGCTTTATGTATTTTCCAATTTTTATAATGAGTATTTATTACTTTAATTATTTTAAAAGAAATAATAATTATAATTAAATAAATATGAGAACATATATCCAGACACCCCAGGGAGAGATAATACCTCTAGCTATTATTAGTTAACACATTAGAGAAAATTATGACAATTAGCTAAGCGTAGGGTTGCGGAGGATGGCATAGAGCAAGTGAAGTGGATGTGTGGAAGATTGAATTCAATTAAAGAAATAATAATCCCTTAGAAGTTTATAATGCTTTGCATTTTACAAAGTGCTTTCACATACTTTATCCCACGAGGACTCTTTCACCTTTCTAATGCACACATATACCCACATGCAGACGAAAACGTTGTTATTAGTTATTTTAAATGCCTAGGAAGACGTATCTCCCCTATAGCCCCAAAAGTGGATTTTTATAACCAGGGAAATAATCCTAGTTGTTTGTTAGTGCAAAGAATTTGGAAAGCTGCCTCAGTAAAAGACAACAAATGGCGACGTATTATTCATCTCCATTCTGCACTCTTCGGTTGTGACATGTCCTCTTGGCTCCCTGTTGGAGACCAACCCTGCCTTCTTAGAATGCTGACCAATATCCCCGTGACTGCAGCTAACCCCTTCCCAGCCTTGCTTTCCAAAGCCATGCCCATAGCTGAATTCACCACCCTTATCTTTCTTTCCCTTGATCGAAAGGGCAATGTTATTACAAGCCTGGACTCACTCACAAAGCCCCTGGTCCCTGTTACATGAGCACCTTTCCGTTCTACAGACACTATAAAACTGTCACAAACAAAGAAACAGGTCAAAGAAGTCAGACTCGGGGTGTACAGCCTAATATATCACCTTTCCAGCAAAGCACCAGCTTCTGACTTCCTTTTCTTGGCTACATGCCGGAGGCCTGATCCTTGGCCAATGACAGCTGTGCATCGGCTACTGCAGAGAGAGCAAGACCTTTAGGGGATGCCTGTTGATCTAAGAAGAGCTCAGCTGGGACTTGCTCACTTGATGTGCATCTTAATGCTGTATAACGATTCCATTTAGTAAAAGATAATGCATCTCCTTTTGTTTAAGTAACAGGTGATTGGGGTAATTATTTTTGCTTCTAGAAAAAACACAAAGAAGAAAAGGAATCAAATACTATGTTCAAAGCAGAGAGGCTAGACAGCTAGGAGGCTGATAGAAGAGTAGCCTATGCCTCTGAATTGCAACCCTTCTAGGAAACACCTATGAATAAGCAAAAGTTAGGATAGATGACATAATCTTGCTATAAATGTTAATAAATCAAGTCGAGTGTGATTAAATAACTTGCCCTAATCTACACAACTTGAAGAGATATAGCTGACACTTGAATGTAGATGATTTGGTACCAAATTCTGGGCTTGTTTAAGCCATCTCTGCTCAGCAAAACTGTTGTATTTCATTTATGAAATGCCAAGACTCTCTGTGTGTATATGTATGTGTATGGATACACAAGGCCAAAAGGAGAGACTCCTTTTCCATATTTCATAATGGTTGCATGCATAAATAATGACAGACATAAAACATAACTGACATCATTATTTGGGAAATACAAAATAAAGTATGCAAACATGCTTTATAAATTGCAACGCACCACGTAAATCTGAACTATTATGATTCTAGGTGCTACAGGAGATACACAATATGCCATAAGAAATTGGCCTGCTCTACAAATGGAATTTCAGTACTCTCACATCACACTTCCTTCCACTTGAGATTTGTGCACCACCACTTCACAGTTAAGATTTGTGGACCTAACTTCCACCTCACTCTTCCTGTTATCCTCAGCACACTCCTCCCACAGTCCTTCCATGGCACTGTCCTGATGAGACCTGGAGTCTGAGTCATTCATAGCTACTGTCTGTTCTCTGACTGCCTAGTCTGCAAGCCTGCTGGCAGAAGTAACATGACCTGGCAGATGGGGGCCACTCTTAAGTCACAGCCTCCATATTCAATTAGTCTCGTGATGCTCCCTGGCAAGAACTTTGACTTCTTACTCATCACTTTCTACTCTTCAAGGCAGCAACTAAACCTGTGTACTCTTCTCAAATCCCCTATCTCTCCTCCTCCTCATTCACTCTCAGCTGATCATATATTCTATACATTTACTTCACACACATAAAAAGTCATCAGACTCCTTCAACTTCCTGCCACCTTAAAACTCAGTCTTCACCTGGACTCATCAGGTACTCGCTTCCTTTAATGTCACTTAAAAGCTGTCTCTTCTCTTACCTAAAAATCATCAGTGCCCCTCTCTGATGAATCACATTCTCCCCACTTCACCCTTCACTCTATTTTTTTAATAACAGCTTTATTGATACATAATTCACATACCATACAACCAATCTACTTAAAGTGTACCATTTGATGGTTTTCAGTATATTCACATAGTTGTGCAACCATCACCACAATCGATTTAGAAAACTTTCACCCCGCCTCCAAAATAACCATACCCATCAGCAGTCACTCCCCATTATCCCAACCCATCCCCCCCTCCCTCCACCAGCTGTAGGTCATCACTAATCTGCTTTCTGTCTCTATAGATTTGCCTGTTTTGGACATTTCATATAAATGGAATCATACAATATATGGAGGCCTCATTCAATTTTCCCTCTACCCCCTGTCTTTTTAATATCTCCTCCGCCACTTGTTCTTTCTCATTCGCATTACACCTGTTCAAATCTTGTCCATTTTTAAAACCAAACCAAACAAAATATAATTACCCATCAGCATTCCACCTCACTTCAGCTTCTGGACTATCTATTTCCCTCCCAGCCAAACTTTTTAAAAGAATTGTTTCTTGCTCTCCACATTCTCACTTCCCACTCACTCCTCAAACCATTTCCAACTGTTCCTTGCCAAGGTCACTAACAACATTCTTCTTACTAAATTCAATGGATTGCTAACACCTACTCATCCTTCAACTCTCAGATTAAACATCATTGCCTGTAGGAAGTCTTCCTTAACCCCTTATGCCTAGATCAGGGTTTCTCCACCTGGGCACTATTGACATTTTGGGATGGATAATTCTCTGATGTGGGGGAATGTCCCGTGTATTTTAGAATGTTTAGCAGCATCCCTGGCCTCTACCCACTAGATGCCAGTAGCATCTCCATCCCTAAATTGTGACAACCAAATATGTCTCCATATATTGCCAAATGTCCCTACTGAGGCAAAATCACCCCTGACTGAGAGCTCCTGATCTAGACAATATGATTTTCCTGCATGCTCTCAGGCCATGCTTGATTGCTCTTTTCATAGTGCTTATTACATTGACTTGTTGGTAGACTACTCTGTAACCCAAATGGACCAAGATTTATGTATCAGGAGCAATTGTTCATTCCAATGTTCTCTGCACTTGGCACTGTGCCTGGTTCATAGTAATTAATCAATACATATTTGTTGAATGAATGAATGAGTGGATGAATGAATGGATGAATGAATGAATATAGTGCCTTTTTGTTTTGTGGGATTCCAATAAGCAATGGGAGCCTCTTGAAGAACTTATTTTTCTCTATAGATTTTGCTTGTTTGTTTGTTGTTTTGTTTTTATTTGTTGTTGCTGTGATTGTACTTTGTTAAGGAGTTTGTTTAGGACCATGGCTAAAAACCATGACATCTAATCAAAGGTTACAGTAGAAAGCAGAGAGTCAGGAAAGTAGGGAAAGATTGATCTTGCATGCAACACTGTTATTCTTCATTGTCTTCTTGGTTCAGCCTTTTAATCACAAGCACATATCTGCTAATGCTATATTATTGGGCAATTCAGCAACTAACTCTCACTGGTCTCATTTCTAGATTCTGTCAATCATCTCAGAATTCTCTCTTATTCCAAGTCCCCTCTGATATTGATTCTGTATTTCCCAGAGGGAAACAGTTAATAGCCATAGTCACTAGAATCGTAAACCGTTGGAACTGGTTAATTGAACCACATTTTTACATGAGGAAATTAGTCCTCAGGGATGTAAAGTGACATGTTAGAGGTGCGGTAATGATCTTGGAAGAACTAAACTAGAATGTTTCGTGATTTTTCGATGAGCAAGATTTGATCATCTTTAAATAGGTCTCATTCGTTGACCACTTACTCTGTGCCAGACCCTGTTCCCTGAGTCTCACATGCATGCATGTCTCATTGGATCTTCACAACATCACAATTTTACAAACGTAACACCATGAGGTCTAGCTGACAGAGCCTGATCTAGTTGACCCCAAAGCCCACACTCTTCCATTACTCTAGACTCCTTATGCTAGACATCACTGTTAACAGATTTTTTTCAATTCTACTACATTTAGCACAGTTTGGGTATTTAGTAGTTACTCTGTACCTCATAAACAATTTCATGTTATTCCAAATGCTATCTTAGGTTTCTATTACGGTGATAAAAGTGTACCATGATCAACATATAAACACAGAGGGCAATAGTTGGATTGAAAAGAGAACTAGAAAAGAGGGACAGCAGATTCACGGGAGGAAGTACATAATTTCCTGGAAGATACTGAGACAAACACCGATATATCAATATTAATTTATCCTGGCCATTTAACTCACATTTTTTAAGTGAGTTGGACTGGCTTTACAATGCAGGATTTTGGTGGAATGAACGACCATGGCCCAAGTTACTGTATGAAATGACATGTTTTATTGGCTTTGAACATCCACTCAGACACACTAGAAAATAATCCTAGTGGACAACCTAGTATGCTGATTACAGCATCCCCAGTTTAAACCACATTGACTTAAAAATAAATTTTTATTGCAGTAAAAAAGTTGTAAATATTAGCGATTCTTCAACATATACATTCTAAAGTCCCAGAATGACCTGGGACTAAAACTCCTCACTGTCGCTTTCTGATTTTGGTTGGAGAAAAATTACCAGAATCACTGATTGCATGCATCACGATGACATGATTCTCTTGTTTCCCCAGTGTCTCACACAGTGTGTGTTGCTTCCCTTCCTCCCCTGGTATAGCTCCCACTCTGCTAGTTGTCTGCTGTGCTAGTGCCCCTAACCGTTTCTCGAACCAGTGTGTTTTTGCATTTGACCATAAGTCACAATAGCTTTCTCTCTGTGCTATAAGTGAGAACAAGGGGACTTTGGGAGCTTCAGATGCAATTGTCATCCTCTTGGAAGTCCTTTTATTTTACTGCTCAACAACCTCTTCATAGCCAGTAATCTACACTCATCTGGGCTTATTTCTACCTTTGGCTACGGAAGCACTATCAGCATTCACTCATATTCAAAACATTGAACGATAGGCATAGGTACTGACTAATCAGGGGATTGCTGATACAACCAACTGGTAGAGCCATGCCTGGTCACCTGTTGACCATCAGCCATTTACATAAGGTGAATAGGGTCTCACTTTAGCCTGATGTCTTTTCCATGTGATGAGGCATCAGTTCCTTTGGGAAATATTCTTTATTTCTTATGCAAATCACATCAACTATCTCAGAATTTACTGTTGCAATACTTTTGAATAATAGTGAAATCAATCCAGATTCTAAGATATGAATACCTGCCACCACCCACCACCATCTCCAATCACAGATGAAGTGCCTTCAGTTTCTGGAAGACGTGACTTCAGGCTCTGCCTTCTCTTTACTCAGAGATACATATGTGAGTCATCTCCAGCTAACCAAGGTTACAAGTGCATAATGCTTGGGACTAGTCCCATACATGAAGGGGACCAATTACGTGTTTCAGTGGTTACTGACCCCCTAAGAGACCTGTTATACTTGCCAAACTCCTATGAGAGGAGCTGAAAGGAAGGAAGGCCTTTCCATATTTGTTTACACAAGCAGGCAAGTGGAAAGCCAAGTAGACTCACTTGCTTGTGTTTACTTGTGCGATGTTTGGATTGCCTTAATTGCCTGAGTATCTTGTGTCAGAGTCAACCACACAGAAATTTACCTAAGGCTGAGGATTGCTTCCAGTCATTTTTACATTTGGAAAGAATCATTCATAAATCAAGTCAACCATGGGCTTCTAAATGAGAGCAGAGATGCTATGTATTAATTTTGAATATCTGGTATATGTTTACAGCAATACAGGCCCTTACCGCTTTTGGTCAATTTAATTATTGAGAGATATTGTGATATAATGGTTAAGAATACGGATTTAGGATAAGAGTCAGAGATAACTGGTATCAACTCTTGGCTGTGCCAATTACTGAATTGTGGTTTTAGATAACTTACTCTCACAAAGCCTCAGTTTCTTAGGTTGTTAAATGGAGACTATTAATAGGACCTACTTCATAGGATTGTTGTGAGGTTCAACAAGATGTGTATAAGGTGCTGAGACTAAAGCCTGATGTAAGCACTCAAAAATGGTAGTTACTATTATTATCCATGGCTATCACAACAACATCTTGAGGTTACATATTAGACGCATTTTACAGATGAGGAAACAAAGACCCATGCAGGTTCAATAAATCCCAAAGCCTGTGCTCTTTGTAGCACATGACGCAATAAATCACGTGACCACCATTCTTGCATGGTTTGCAAGCTGCCTGAAGCTGTGATTCCCAAAGAGGAGCCAAAACATATTTTGTATAACAACAGTGTGTTCCTCTACCTTTCATACCCATACACAAAGCAGCCAGCTTGAAGGACAATGTTCATATGGTGCATAAATTTTGTAGTGTGTATTTATAAAATTCATATTATTTCATGGCTAAAATCCCTATTGTTTTGTTCTCTTGCCCACTCTTCCAGAGCTGCCTGACTTTTTTCTTTCAGAACCAACTGGCAAGATGTTCTAGAAACAAGATGTTTCTTAGCAACATTTTGTTTATATAGATAAAAACATAACCTTTACTGCCACCTACTAGAGAAGAGAGATCCTCAGCATTTAAATGATACATGCTTATTGGAGCTCTTGGTTTAGTTTGTATATAGTCCTGGGTGTTTTTCTTTCTTTCAAGAAGGAGTGTCCTTCACTTTAGCAATAATTCTTCCTCTGGGCTATAAATTATTGTATAGCATTTCCTCCTGGATCCCTACAACTGTGTGTGTGTGTACATGTGTACGCACACAAGCTCATGAGGGTGTACATGTGCATATGTCTTGAAAGAAACAGTTGCCTGGCGGGTTGTCTCTGTCTCTGCTGGCTTGCAATAAATCTTCCCCCTTCTACCTTTCTGTCTTGCATCCTGTCAAAGTAATCCTTTCAGCAACTTTGATTATTTAGAGGGTTTACTCTTTCTCTAAAGAAACTTCACTGAACTCAGAAAGCTGTTTAGAAAAACCTGATGAAAGGATCAATAAGTCTTGAGAACAACTGGCCTTCTCCATATGTCCATTATAGAATAGAAGTGTTGGCTGTGGCAGATCAAATCCTGCAGACAGGACTGTTCCCTAACCCAAATCAAGTCACTTGCCAGTGAGAACTTGCACTAAGGAAGGGGGTAGCCTCAGAGAAACAGCAGACACTGTGGCCACAGAGGAGTTGAGGGAGTTGAAGGTATTTATTTTCACAAAAGTTCCCCTCAGGCTGATTCTGTATTAGTTAGGGTTCTCCAGAGAAATGGAGCCAATAGGAGATCTCTCTCTCTCTCTCTCTCTCTCTCTCTTTCTCTCTCTCTCTCTCTCTCGATCTATCTATCTATCTATCTATCTATCTATCTATCTATCTATCTATCTATCTATGTAAAGAGAGAGAGAAGAAAGATTTATTTTAAGAAATTGGTTCATGCAATTGTGGGGACTGGTAAGTCCAAAATCTACAGGCAGGTCAGCAGGCTGGAGACCCAGGGAAGAGCTGATGTTGCAGTCTTGAATCCGAAAGTGATCTGGAAGGAAAATTCCTTCTTCTTTGGGGGACCTCAATTCTTTCCCTTAAGGCCTTCAACTGATTGGATGAGGCCCACACATTATGGAGGGTAATCTGCTTTACTCAAAGTCTACTGACTTAAATGTTAACTACATCTAAAAGATACCTCACAGCTGAATCTAGACTAGCATCTGACCAAACAACTGGGCGCTAGCCTTGTCAAGATTTCATGTAATATTAAACCTCACAGCCTCCCAGTCAGCACTGATCCCCTTCTCTCATTGTCATCTAGAAGTAAGCACAACCTGAGATAAAGGACCAAGCACCCACCTGGGATATTCTGTGAGACTAAAATCACCTGAGGCATCAATCACCCTGGTTATGCTACGGAACATGTTATAAGATTAAGACTGCGTTTCTCTTTTTTTTTGCAATTTTTTTTGAGATAATAAATTCACATGTAGTTGTAAAAAATAATACAGAGAAATTCTATGCACCCTCTACCTGCTTTCCCCCGATGGTAACATCTTGCAAAACTATAGTAAAGTTTCACAAGGAGGATATTAATGTTGATATAGTCAAAATACAGAACATTTCCATCACCACAAGGATCCCTCACGTTCCCCTTTTATAGCCACCCCAACTTCCCTCCTGCCCCTACTCTCTATTTAACTGCTGGCAAACTCTACTCTGTTCTCTATTTCTATAATTTTGTCATTTCAGGATTGTTATATAAATGGAGTTGTGTTACATAAACTTTTAAGATTGACTTTTTCACGTGTCATAGTTCTCTGAAGATTCGTGTAACTTGTTGTATTTATCAATAGTTTCTTCCTTTTTATTGCTGAGTAGTATTCCACGGTATGGCTTGTTTAACCATTCACCTGTTGAAGAACATCTGGGTTGTTTCCAGTTCTGGCTATTACAAATAAAACTGATATAAACATTAGTGTATATGTTTTGTGGGAAGATAAGTTTTTATTTCTCTGGGATAAATGCCAAATAGTGTAATTGTTGGGCCATATGATAGCTGCATATTTAGCTTGCTAAGAACAGTGAAATTTTTTTCCAGAGCAGCTATACCATTTTACATTCCCTCTAGCAATGTGTGAGACACCTAATTTCTCTGCATCCTTGAAAGCATTTGGAGTTGTCATTATTCTTTATTTTAGCTATTTTGATGGGATATAGTGATACTCATTGTGGTTTTCATTTGCATATCCCTAATGACTAATGGTGCTGAACATATTTTTATGTACTTATTTGGCATCTGTATATCTTCTTCATTGAAATGTCTCCTCATATCTTTTGCCCATTTTGTAATTGAAATGTTTTATTTTTTCCTGTTGAGTTTTGTGAATTCTTTATATATTCTAGATACTAGGCCTTTGTTGGATATGTGGTTTGCAGATATTTTCTCCCAGTCTGTAACTTGTCTTTCATCCTCTTAACAGGGTAATTCTCAGAGCATAAGTTTTTGCTTTTGTTTATTTGTATGAAGGCCAATTTATAATTTTTTTTTATGGACTATGTTTTTGGTGTTAAGTCTAAGAACTTTTTACCCAACCATAGATCCTGAAGATTTTCTCTTGTTTTTTCCCTAAAAGTTTTATAGCTTTACTTTTACATTTAAGTCTGTGATTCATTTTGAGGTTTTTTGTTTTTTTTAAATAAGTTATAAAGTTTAGGTCAAGGTTTTTTGCTTGTTTGTTTTGTTTGGCCTATGAATGTCCAGTTGCTCTGGCACCATTTCCTAAGAAAGCTATCTTTCCCCCATTAAGTTACTTTTGTCTGTTTGTCAAAAATCAGCAGGATGGATTTGTGTAGATCTTTTTCTGAGTTCTCTGCTCTATTCCATTGATCCTTCTACCAATATCAGTCTTGATTACTGTAGCTACATAATCAGTCATAAAATCTGGTAAAGTGACTCCTTCCACTTTATTCTTCTTTTTGAAAATTATTTTAGCTATTCTAGTTCCTTCACATTTCCATATACACTTCAGAATAATGTTGTCTATATCTGTAAAATTTCTTGCTTGGATTTTGATAGTAATTGCACTGGACCTGTATATCAATTGGGAGAGAATTGATCTTTACTATGTTAAGTCTTCCATTCCATGAACACAGCTTGTCTCTCCATTTATTTAGATTTCTTTTATTTCTCTCATCATCATTTTGTAGTCTTCAGCATAAAATTTTTATATACGTTTTGTTAGATTTACACCTGGATTTCTTTCTTAAAAAACCAGAATGCAATAAAAATCTTTATTTCTTTATTGAGAAGACATCACTTTAATCATTCTTGTCTCTATGCTTCTATATTTTCAGTGTTAATGAGTTGGACTTTTTGTTAAAAATTTGTAAAAGTATATGTTTACCATTTAGAAACAATATCTTCTGAACGAAACATGTCAAAAATTGCTGATATCACTGATGGAATCAGAGAAACCAAAGGCTGCATATTAACTGCATTTGGCAAGATTCATCTTTTTCTGTTGTTTCTCAGAGGGTGCCTTCTAGCAGCATTAGTAAAGTCCAAAGTCTTGTAATATGTGGTTTTCTGAATCCCACTTATATGCAAAGCCAGACCTCAGTATTTTTCAAAGTTTCTGATTATGTCACCTTGTGCTAGGACAGCATTCTGATGGAAATCGGCCGTTTAGATGCAGAGATTTTGACACCAAAAGTATACTTGACAGTGAAAAATGAGAATCTGGACATCAGGGCTTCTATTGGAATTAATTTGCAGCTCACAGTGTAAACTATTGATATGTAATGGCCCTGCGGCAGCACAAATATTTCATTGAGCCCAACCAATGTGTAAATAATGTGGTTTGGTTCCAAATGAATGCTGTGCGTTACAAATTACTTCTTTTCTCTGATTAATTGCAGAATTTCTTTGTAGGTTTTAAAGCACAATGTTCCCCTGGTACATTTCTTGAGGTCTCACGTGGAGGAAGAATGCAATTTGCAAGACTGAAGATGAATCCTGGTTTGCTGTGCACAGCCTAAAACAAGGAAACCTGTGAAACCCATGGCAAGATACTTCAAGCTTATAAGTCTCAGTTTCCCAGTCTGAGAGATCGAAGATACATTGAGTAAAATGAGTTGAAAATGACCAACAAAACTCTAAAGTATTGTAGAAAGAAAAGAGGATTGAGGTCAGAAACTCTTTGATTCAAGTTCCTCCAGCTATGGCGACCAACTTGTCCTAGCTTGTCCAGGACTTTCCTAGTTTTAACAATGAAAGTCTCACAACCCAGGAAACCCCTCGGTCCCAGTGTTGAAACTGAAGCCTCGTATCCCAGGAAAACCAGAATTGTTGGTCACCCCAGCTCTAGCTCTCCCTCTTATTCGAGATTTTAAGTGAAATCTATCACTTGTCTGAGTCTATCTCCTCATCTATAGAAAGTAGAGAGTAACTGTTCCATTCCCTCACAGGGTCATTGAAAGGAGTAAGTATGATCATGTAAATAGAATGCTTTGTCAATAGTGGTGCACTGTACAAATGTGTGGATTTGGTACCATCGTAACTCATGGCTGCCCCACGCTAACAATATATTTGCTCTATGCTTTACTCAATTGGACTCTCTGGCAGAGAAACAGTCATAAAATGATGGAAACCTTTGTCCAATTGCTCATCTATTTCCAACCAGAACAATATTTTCTGCTATACTCTAGAGAATCCATTAGCTAAGCACCAAGTATCGTCTACCCCCAAATTACTGCTAAATGCTGTTTACCCTCTAATTCCCTAATTCTATTCATCTGACATCACTCTATGGCTCTCTGGCAAATAACACAGTTCAAGTGTACAAGCATAGGGGGTGGATTTGAATAATTGCATGTTTATGTTCAAGAAGAATAGAATAAAATATTTACAAATCCAGTTCCCTTTCCAGGAGTAATACACTGTTCTATGTTAAAAGTGATGGACTGGTTGCACATTGCCTTCTGCATGCTAATGATAACATTTAGGAAAGTAATAACAGGGCTTTGGGTAGAGGTTCTGTGTGAGTTTCTGGAATGGAGATGGTTGAGTTTAACATACCAGCAGATTTAAGCAAATTCATGAGACTTCAAAGTTAATATCTGAAACACTGTCAAGTGCCAGATCTTTTGTTTCACTCTGTTAGTAAATGTAACAGATGGTTTGCAAACATGTTTGGGATCTGAAGGCTGACTGATCATATCAGTCTGATAGAAATAGAATACAGCCATTTACCACATCAGAATGTGAGAAAAGGAAAGCTTCAAAATTAAACCCAAAAAGAGAGCATCTTTCTCACTGGGGCTGACTAACAAGAGAGAACATCAAGTTTAAAACGTCTATTACCTAATCACTAACTTTTGAGTTATGCCAATATTCTATGCCAATATAGAATATTAGAATAAAGATTTGTCACCTTCCAAAAAATAAATAAAAACCATATGTGAATCTTTGATGCAACAGTGAAATCAGCATCATAGATAGAGTTCTGCTGTCATGGAGATGATTATACTCTCACAAAATCCAGTAATTCAACTTCTTCTCTGTGAATCCAGCTAAACAAGAGACAAAATTCTGTTCCTTCAGTCTGCAGACAAGAACACTGTTAACCTTGCAGGAAAGGAATGTTAATAGCTGGGCTCCTCTATCTGTCTGCCTTCCACCTCTACCCTTCCCGTCACCATGTTGAAGTATAATGTAGGTCATCCAGGACCAAAGAAAGTTACTGCTATTACTGAAAATGCACACGATAACATATTTAGCTTTATTCTTGCACCAGTTTGAGGAAGAGCCAGGGCAAGAGAATTTCCCCAATTCGAGGCTCTGAAATGACAGGGTCAATGGGCAGGCTTATCAGGGGTTTACAACTGGGAAAGTGCACAAATGCTCAAGTCATTCCAGGAAGACCACTGGTAAATGATCATTTGATGTTGGATGACTTCAAAATGGGGATGCCTGGAGAATTATGGAGTAGCTCTTGTAGTAAACTGTACTCTCTTTCTTTTTTCTTCATCCAACAAGTTTAATTAAGGCCCTCCTCTGTGCTAGGCACCATGCCGGCTATGGAAGATATAACTGAACAGACTGACAGTGTCGGCTATCATGGAGCTTATATCTAACAGAGGGAAACAGGCACACCAGGGGAGATCTCTCTGAGGTAGTCACATTTGGGCTGAGCCTGGCTACACGTAATGAGGAGTGCCATTTTGTAAATGTCCCTACATTAATCTCACATTTTATCTTCAGCTTTTCTCTATGGTGAACATTCCCAGTTGCAGAAACTGAGACGTTGAATGGCCACACTATACCCAGGTGTTGAGTACTTAGAGAAGCAAGGGAGAGATCTCATGAAAAGAATCAGACAGCTGTGGGTTCAAATCCCAGCTCAACCAGTAGTTGTGTAATTACTTAACTCACCTGAGCTTGAGTTTCATCAGCAGTGCATGTTCTGACCTGATGCCTGATCAGCTCCAATCCTGTAGTGTGGATTTCCAACAAATAAAGGCATTCTCCAACATGACCACAATATAGCCACCAAAAGCAGAAAATTAACATTGATATATTATTATCTCATCCTCAGACTCCATTCAGGTTTCACCAAATCTCCTTTATAACAATAGCATGCTGTTCAAAATCGTTCTGTTCCATTTAGCTTTCATATCACTTTGGTATCATTCCATTTGGAGCAGTTCCTCAGTCTTTCCTTGACTTTTGTATCCTTGGCATTCTTTAGTAGACAGGCCAGTTATTCTGTAGGATGTCCCTCAGTTTGAGTTCATTTGTTTTCTTCTGACTTGATTCAGACACCCTTCTCAGGCTGTGTGTCTCTGACATAATGTGATTAGACACCCTCCTGCATGGACACTCTCCTCACCCGGCTTGGGCTTTAATGCCATGCCCAGCCTCCCTCCTGCAAGATTGCCCTCCTCATCCTGTTTACACTCTGACCGCCAACACCAAGTAGCACCCCCTGAGGGGACACCCTCCTCCCCTACTCAGGCTCTGCCATCCATACCAGGCAGCCCTCCTGTGCAAATGCCCCCCTACCACCATTCTGAGCCACTGAGCTGCCCACCCAAAACCAATGTGTACCTTGCTCTGCTCCGCCTACTGACTTCAGGTGACAAATGTTCAGGAAGAAAGGAGGAGAAGAGTATGTTCAGGAAAGGAGAAGAGAAATGTGAATAATATTTTTAATATTATTCCAGAATATTTCTGAGAACTTTAAGTAACTTAATACAGACTTATCATCATATTATTTACAAATAGAACCAATTATTATGTGACATGCTATCCAGAAGCCAGTGAAATTGGAACAATTGCCTCTATGCTCTGCGCCCCTCAGAAAGAAGGCCATATTTAAACACTCCTCTTTGTGAGTCCAAAGCTACCCACTTGGGATATGTCAGCTTCTTAGCAGAAAATGATTCTAAACTTGTCCAACTGAGTGTAAGCTCCCTATTGCTTTACCTATCCCCACTTCCCAGTTCTGCAGATGACCCCCTCAGATTCTCCTTATCCACAGGTAACTTTTTGCTTTCATTTTCAGTTTATCTCTGTATATGTTCATTTATCTCACATCTCCATCCATCCTACATCTACTTACATACAATAGAACTTGTTTATTGATGCATGCAAACACTGTCTTTACATGTTTTGTAGGACTCGTTGACACTTGTGCAGTCTCTTACTTTGTCAGCTATTGTTATCCCCTAAATTAGATCTTGTTGGACAATCACAGAAATAACAAGACTCTCCTTCAATACACACACACACACACACACTTTGTAAGGTTCATAATAGCTGAGCATAGTGAATTCTGTCATAACTCATTTATTCATTCACATGTAGTTTTAACACGTATTTTTGTCTGTTGGTCATTACGAGGTCCAGGGCTAGGCACTGGGGTTGGACACCTGGACCTGAACTCCAGGTCAGTGTCTGGTGAGGTTCAGTGACAAAGCTGAATGTATCAACAAATAACTACCGTTTATTGCATTGCTGATTGCTTTTTCTCATTTGATATGTCTATCTGTTCAAGTGTCCTAAGTTGACAATGAATAGAACCAAAGAAATATATGAACTTTGGCTTTAATTATTTTATTTTTTAAAAGCTTTATCTTTTTAGAGCAGTTTTAGGTCTACAACAAAATTAAGAGGAAGGCACAAAGATTTATTATATACTCCCTGTCCCTACACGTGTACAGCCTCCCCCATTATCAACATCACTCACTAGAATGGTGTATATTTTACCAAGATGAACCTACATTGACTCATCATAATCACTCATCAAAGTCCATAGTTCACCTTAGGGTTCATTCACGGTGTTGTACATTTTATGGGTTTGGACAAAAATATAATGACATGTATCCATCATTATAATATCATACAGAGTATTTTCACTTCCCTAAAAATTCTCTGTGCTCTGCCTATTCATCTCTCCCCCTCCCTCACCCCAACAACCACTGATCTTTTGATTGTCTCCCTAGTATTGCCTTTTCCAGAATGTCATAGAGTTGGAATCATACAGTATACAGCATTTTCAGATTGGCTTCTTTCTCTTAGTAATATGCATTTAAGTCTCCTCCATGTCTTTTCATGGCTTGATACCTCATTTCTTCTTAGTGCTGAATAATATTCCATTGTGTGGATGTACCACAATTTATTTATCCATCCACGTACTGAAAGACATCTTGGTTGCTTTCAAGAACTGGCAATTATGAATGAAACTGCTACAAACATCCATGTGCAGTTTTTTTACGTGGATATACATTTTAAACTTCTTTGGGTAAATGCCAAGGAGCGTGATTGCTGGATCATGTGTATGTTTAGTTTTGTAAGAAACTGCCAAATTGTCTTCCAAAGTAGTTGTACCACTTTGCATTCCCACCAGCAATGTGTGAGAGTTCCTGTTGCTCCACATCATCAGTGTTTGGTGTTGTCAGTGTTTCAGATTTTGGCCATTCTAATAGGTATGTACTTGTGTCTCTCTTTTATTTTTTAATGTATCTTATATATAGAAAAGTACATAAAACATAATGTCAGTTTAATGAATAATTATAAACACTGGTGTTCCCATTACTTATATAAGGAAATAGAACATTTCTAATATTCCAGAAGGCCCTAGTCTTCCTATTTCCCATCCCCACAGAAGTAACCATTATCCCAACATTGTGATGGATCATTTATTTATTCAGAGATTTATCAGCAATGTATGAATCACTGAAAAATTTAGTTTGTCTTCCTGTTTTAAACTTTATGTTAATGGAATCATAGTGTATGTATTCTTTTTTTTCTTGCTTCTTTCATTCAACATTATTCGTATGATTCATTTATGTTGCGGCTTGCAAGTATAGTTTGTTCATGTCCTTGATGTAAAATATTTTATTGTTTGGAATATACTTTGTTGTATTTATCTTTTCCTCTGTTAAAGGACATTTGAGTTATTTCAAATCTGGAACCATTATGAATAGGGTCATAAACATTCTTTTGCTTATAACCTGATGTCCAAGTACATAAATTTCTCTATATCTAAGATTGCAATTACTGAGTCCTTGATCATATATTAAACATCATTAGAAAATACTTATTTTCAAAAGCAATTATACCAATTTGCACTGCCACAAGCAATATAGAAGTATTCCCATCATTCCATGTCCTCACCAAGACTTGTCACTGTCAGGCTTTTAAATTTTTGTCATTTTGATAGGTGTGTAATGATATCTTGCTGTGGTTTTCATTTATATTCCCTCAATTGCTTAGGAAGTTAAACATGAATCATTCACTCTTTCAAATGTTGACCATTACATCTGAAAAGATCATTTCTTATGTGATGATGAATAAGCAAACATTCAGCATTAAGCTTGTGGAAAAATTACTGTAGAAAAAGGAAAATCTCTCGTCATTCTTAAGAATGAGAGGAAGATAATATCCCTTAATATAATTTTAATATTAAAACTTTTTTCTTAAACAAAGTAGCTTCATCAAGAAGATTTGGTATTCACCAAATATGAAGAGAAATCTATATGAAATGTATAATCAGATAAGCAAAGAGACTACATTAGATAAAAAATAATTGTAAGGAAATAAAAATGCAATAGTAGAATAAAAAGATGAACTGTAGGCAGCAAAGAACAGAACCAGCTTTTGTAAAACTAAATTGGTGGCGTTTGTCTGTGAGGAAAGAAGAGCAGACTATGAAGCCTAGAAGCCCCCTTCCTCTCATCCATGCTCTCACATGCACGTGTGTCCCAACCCTTGGCCTGTCCGCCATTACTCTGGCTTTTACCAGTGTATAGAGCCATGGTACTAAACTCTCTTTTGGTTTGTGCTTTACAAACTATTTCTCTCCCCATCGCATCAATTTTATTCCTTAACTCCTACATACTACCCATTCCCCACCAGTCAACTTCCAATTATAGTTGTTCCAATTTCTTTACCAGAACATTTCTTACTAACCATCTGCTATAACTTCATTCTGTTGCATGTCTGCCATTCCTCCTTCTGTCCACTGAATCACTACATTTATCTATTTCCATATTTTGACTTAATATTTTTTCAAATCTAGCATCCTTGCCCAAGAGCTAAAGTTTCTTGTACATTCTTGAATATTCTCGTTGGCTAAACAAACTCTATGTAAGAAATAAGGGTTTCCTTTAATGTGTGTTGCAAGATTCCTGGCATGTCCAGGACTCAGTTATAAAATTTGTCCTGAGGCTATCTCTCACCAGTTATTTCTGAGATATTTCTGACTTTGGAATAAATGTTAAGTCTGAATATTTGCTCCTTCAAAGTAATTACTGTCCTAAGGTAGTGTTAGTGAATTGTTCTAATTCAGATCAAGTTTTTAGGGATATTAAGATACGTACAAGCTTTTATAAGTGCATGTTCATGTATGTGTGTTCATTTCAAGACTTCCTACCCAAGAAGTTTTTAAGATATTGATTTGAGGCATATTCCAAAGGCAAATGAAGCCCTGAAGTATTTTAACTTTTTTTCTTTTATTTTCTATTCACACTTTTTTATTAGAAGTGTTTTCTTATCAAGTCAACTAATTAGCCAAAAAGGACAGATCAATGCTGTGAAAACACTGTGTTGCTTAGAGACCTTCGTTTCAAAAGCACACTTTTCAAGTTCATTGTATATGTGTATTTCTTTTGTTGATTTGAATGTTGTGAAAGGCCAAATCACAGGAAACTTTAAAATGAGAGTTTCTCATCAGTTGGGCTTCAGCAGATGTGATTTTGTTTAGTTCATCATTGTTCAGTTTACCGCCGGTTTCAGCTTGGGAGAGAGCACTCTGTGTGGGAAGAGAGCAAAGATATTGCTGATGACCTTGGCATTGTGGCCATGTCTCGGAGAACTGGTCCCAATGCTGCCAGTTATTCACTGTGAGAACACGACAAGTTGTTTCAGGTCTTAGTTCCCATTTCCTAATTGGTACATTGTGGAAGATAAACCAAATGATCTCTGTGGAACTTTGGGACAATGCTGTGTTATTCAATACTTATTTGAATACCACTCTTAGCCATAGAGCCACATGTTATCACAAAATGTCATCTAATCTAGCTGAATTCAGGTTGGGTATACTCAAAGACTATGACCATTCTTTTAAGTAATCTAAAATATCTCTGAAGAAGACTACTCAGTAACCTACAAAATCAGTTCAAATGATAACCCTTTTCCTTAAAGCTTCTTCATATCTAATTCAAAGCTTTTGCATTTGTAATTTATGCTTATTTTTCCAATGCTATCCAGGGTAAAGAAGATAAGAATTTAAAGCTATTTCTTATGTTGTTGACTTCACTACATAAAACAAATTTTTAACATGGAAAAAACATTATAAATAGTACAAAGGCAAATTACAGGCTGAAAAAAAATATTTGGAACTTAAATCATAGACAAAGGATTTTTTCCCTTAATATACAAAGATTGCTCTTATTAAGTCAGTAAGAAAAGACCAAAACTCCAATATATAAATGGGCAAAGGAGCTAAACAGAAAATTAAGAGAAAAGAAAATTAAATTATTCTGAAATATTTGGAAAGATGTTCAGTTTCACTCTTAATAATGCAAATCAAAAGAATATTGAGATACTACTTTTCACTTTTGAGAGTGACAAAAATAAAAAAGATAATATACTGGATCGGGGAGAGGTGGGAAATAGGTAATTTTTCCACCGTAGGGTGAGTTATAAATTGTCACAGCTCTTACGAAGGGCAATTTGGCACATACCCTTTGATGCAAAAATTCCTTTTGTTGAGATCTTACCACTATACTAGCACATATGTAGAATGATATATCTACAGGGTTATTAATTGCAACACTTTTTCTGTAATTGCAAAGGACTCAAAATATCTTAAATGCCTTTCAGTATAATATTGGTTTATAAAAAGAATCGGGAAGCTTTTTGGATATTGCCATGGAAATATCCCCAAGACATATTTTAACAGAGTAAAGCCAGGCACAAAATAATGTTTATAATATGCCACTACAATTTGGGCTTAAATGGGTAGACTACATGTATACATTTTTCTTATATCTATCAAGATTATTTCAGGAACAATGAGTAAGTTACAGTAACATTGTTGACCCTTAGGAGGGGAATTGTATGAGTGAGGGGACAAGAGAAAGTGAGACATATGTCATTTTACACATTTCTTGTCCCTTTTGAATGTTGTACCATGGGCAAGTATTACCTATTCAAGATAAAATAACTTGAATATAAAATTTAAAATCTTTCTCGTCAGTCCATTTGCCTTCTATCTCTTTTAATCCATTTGTTTATTTATTATTAGTTTAACTTGGCTAAAAGAAAGTAGAAAAGGTATTAAGAAAAATTTTAAGATAAGTAAAATGTCATTATTGCCCTATGTATGAAGGGGTGACATACATTTATGATTTTAACACAAGGCAGAATTGTGATGTGTTGTAATGAATGTCCAATCTGGAAACTACAGAAGTTCAGTGAGGAGGAAAGGGGACAAGCAAAGGCTCATATTTGAGGTGATATTTGACATACCTTGAAAAAGACAGAAATACGAGGATGGATAGAAAAGAGAAGGCATGTCAGATAGAAGAAAAGGTTTATTTATTCCTCTGCATAAAGGCAGGCATGAGAACTCTTGCTGTCAACAAAGGCAATACTTCACTCTTGAACCACCTGCATTAGTGATTGAATTAATGTGACACCTAATCAGCTAAGCATTTTGTCAATCTGCAATCATTTTGGCAGATTTTCTTCCAAATTTTGCCATGAATATCTTCATCATTATTATTTTATTAACTGAATTGTCCAGTTATTTGTTATTTATTCTTATTCCTATAGAGTGAAATTTTGGAACTGTGTCCAATAGCCTGCCCACCATATGTGGTTGGCAGGTTATGCTCTGCACAGGGCACCCTGCCAAGGGGTGAATCCAAGACATGTAAATTGGACGTTGTGTCTACCTAGAGTGGGTGCGTTTTTCTAAACTGCACAAAGATGCCATATGGCTTAGTGGTTCCCCTATTTTGTAGAGAAACAAAGGTTTTCATAAAATGAAAATATTTCCAAATAAATCGATCATTTAATTGGTCCTTCAGTTCCACTCACATATTCCACCCTTCATTCTAGTGTCTATTCCCACCAGTTCATTCCATGTTTCTCTGGAAAAGTCTCTTGCTAATTTTGGATGGGGCATATACAGTATTGAACAATAACCGAGTGAAATTTGCAGTCAAAGACAGAGGATTTTATAAAAGCCATGCAAGTGATGGAGAACTGCTGGAATCACCTGGAAAATAATAATAAATAAGATCCTTCATCTTATTATTTCAATCCTAAATCTCGATCTTTAATAAATAAGAATCCAGAAAATCAGACCAGACAATGATCAAAAAAGAGAAACTCAATGATATTTTTTCACAAGATAGGCATTTGAAAAAGAATGAAAGTGAATAGCAAAAGATGGAGAAGGCTTTGAGAAAACTGATGAAAACAATTATTGTAGGGGCCGGCCCGGTGGTCTAGCTGTTAAGTGCGCGGGCTCCACTGCCGTGGCCTGGGGTTCACAGGTTTGGATCCCGGGCACGGACATACATACCGCTTGTCAAGCCATGCTGTAGCAGGCATCCCACATATAAAATAGAGGAAGATGGGCACAGATGTTAGCCCAGGGCCAGTCTTCCTCAGCAAAAAGAGGAGGATTGGTGACACGTTAGCTCAGGGCTGATCTTCCTCACACACACAAAAAAATCAATTATTGTATTATGTATGATTTTGTTGTATTATATAAGAATTTGTTACAAAAATCAAATTTGTGCTATAATACATTTTTAAATACCAAAACATAAACATTTTTGTTCTGCCTAATAATTGCAATAAAATCTATTTCAGTTAAATATAAGTTCGAATATATTTACTTTTTAGAATACCTTTTAGTTGCGTTTTGCAAAATAAAGTTTCATGGAGTATTTTTTATCCCTTTTTGTGCTATGACATTTTTTTTGGTGTTTAAAGAAGGTCCAGTTTAAAAGCTCTTTTTAATAGAATTTTTCTTTATCAGTAGATCTTGTGGAGAAAATTGTTGTTTATGAGATAAACTAGAACAATAAATTATGCCTGTCTATTTACAATATATAAAGCAATAATTTATTTTGGAAAGAGAAAAGAAATTCCATACATTCTATTAGGTATATTGTTGGTAGGTATATAAGTTGATATACAACATAAATAAATGGCAACTTTTCAATATTATAAAAATCTTGACATTTTGTAGCAGCAATTTACTTTTAAAAATGTATCCTAAAAAAAAATTATGCAAGTTGGAAAGCACATATCGCATCATTGTTTATAATACCATAAATTTGAATAATCTTCATGTCCAACAGTGGGGGATTCTGTAAGTAAACTATGGTATATCCATTACAATGGAATACCATGCAGTTGTTATACGTATTGATGAATGTTGATTTGGATGTAAATTTATAGTAATAAAAGCTTTTTCAGGCTTCATTCTTAAATGAAATCAAAATCATACACACCCATATTATTTCAGTTTAAACAATAAAGAACTGATACTCGAGTCCTCCCTAAAGTGGTTTATCCAGGATTAGAATCTCACTCTGAGCCTGGAGCTCAGTAGAACTCACTTCATTGGCTTATCCATTTTAAGTATAAAGATCTGCCTACAGAATGGTCTGTTTGTTCTTGGGGCTCTGTCTACTTCTTCAGCCTCATTTGCTGTTACTTTCTCCTCTTATTCCTTTTGGTTTCTCAGCTCTGAACTGCTTATGGTTTCCTAAAAAAGAGTTGCAATTTAGCTCCTCCCTGCCTTTGTGTACGTTCATTCAATGCCCTTCTTGCAACCTCCACTGTCTGAAAAATATTTACTCACCTTTCAAAACTTTGCTCAGTTAGCACCTATTTCAAGGTGGCTTTAAAGATCCCCCAACACACCACTCTTCCCACCTCCAAATAAGATTATACTGCAAAGAAGATTATACATGTTATATTTGCATTCTTTAAAAATTTATCATTGAAAACATAACAGGTTGCTGTTTTAGCTTACGTTTTCCACTTAGGGTGAGCTTCTTGAGGGTGGAACATTTAATTTTAATTATTCGTGTATCACAATGCCTTGTGTATTACATATCAAGTAATAAATGGACAAATGCTCCCAGAAGAAAAATAGGCACTGTAAGAATAAAAAGTATGAAAGGATGGATTTGACTTTCTTTTATAAATAAAGGCTCAGAAGTTAACTCTGTAATTAAATCATGTTGAAATACAGGCAAGCTCAATGTTAGAATCTTTCTCCCCCAAAACGTAAAGGATGCATCACATAATTTACCTTAATTAAACTTCATTTGCACTTTCAACAGATGTGTTTTCAATTTCTATGTTTTAGATTGATTTATGACAAACTAAATGGCCTCATCAACTTTCTCTTGCTTTACAATGGAAGATGGCAATGGGGAAAAAATTCCGCGTAGGAAAAGAGGTAAATAAGCATGTGGCAAACTCTTTGAAAGATTCACCTGTTGAGAAGAAAATTTCAGACGTTATGAAGGCAAAACACGTGTGCTCTCCTCCACATACCAAATAAGTTTTTAGGGAGCTCCAAGGGAGAACATAATTCCCCTTGTGGTATTGACTCCTTTCTCTCTCTTCTCCATTCCCTTCTTTCCCTTCTTTATTCTGTCAAAATGCTTTTTACTCCCCAATTCTGTGTATGTCTATTGAAACGCTAATCACTGTGATTTGATCAATTGTTATGTGCCTTCTCTGTGAAGCTCTCCAAGACCAGCCTTGGTGGTTTGGATTCTTTCTTCTGACTTCTTGTAGTACTTTCCAGGGGTCAGGCATCTAGTGTTTATCCTTGTTTATACCAAAGTTATTATTACACTTATATCTGTTAGTAACCTGTAAATTCAAGGGGGGAAGGGCTGTATCTTGTATACATTTATTCCCCAGCGTGTTCTAGAAGATGAATTTGCATAACGTCTATTTAGTAAACAGAACAAAGGACTTTGACAGAGGAAAAAAACATAGTGAGGAAAACTTTATAAATAAACATTGAATTTATTTATTGGGAAAGGCGATAGAACAGAACACAGATGATATATGGCTGAATATTTTGTCTCATTACTTCTTGTAAGTTGAGCCCTTGCTTACTGATTCTCTTTCCTTTAAAAAGAAATCACACATCTACAAAAGTAGATAGATGAGACCAACCACAGGCAGTTGCTGACACTGACCACAGAACAAACAAGACTACCACAGCATTACTACCTGTACAGGTATGAGAGCAGCCGCCAGTCATTAGCAGCATCCATCACATCACAGCTGACACTACCTGAGCATTTACGGTGTGCTAGGCACTCCGCTAACTTAATCTCAGGTAATCCTCACAATGATGGTCAGGCTGAGGTACTCTTAATCTTCCAGTTTTACAAATGAGAACACTTAAGGCTCAAAGAAGTTAGGTAACTTGTCCTAGGTTACAGAACTGAAGCCGAAATCAGGAATCAAATCCTGATGGACCTGACTTCCGAGATACTGTAATGCCCCAACATGCAGGAAATTTAGAGATATAAAGTATAAGCCATCTCCTTTTTTTTGTTTGATTTAAAAAAAACTACATTATACCTGTAATTCAAAAACATAATTTATATGAAAATCTCATTCTAAAAATATATTCACAAGAAAGAAACATCCTAAAACTCACTGAAACACTTAAATTCACAGTATAATCATCTCTCTACTCCTGCCCTTCCTCCCCCCACCTCCCATATTCTGTTAGCTTTTTTCCTTCCTGCAATGTTGAATTGGAAAACTGATGAGTAACTCTTAGCATATTAATATCTGTCATGTAGACATATTTATTTCTGCTAATGCAGCCTAAGATTGCATTGGATAGTTAGAGTCCATCACACTGTTACCTATACTGGGTTTGTAGTTGTAACATTTAGGAATGCTTTCTGCTGCAAGTAACAGGGAACCTGACACAGGGGCTTATATAAATAGTAAAGTGAACATCAACTACATGAAATTTGGAGAAAGGCAGTTCCTGCTGTTGTTTCCATGGTTTGACAGTCTTCTAGCCAACATCTCTCGATTTCCTTGGCCATAGTCTCCTACATATTGCTTTAGGACACCAAGATAGCTGTCTTAGCTGCCATGTTAAAAATAGGAAACTAGAAGAAGGAGGGAGAGCTCTGCCAGCAGCATCTTTCTTTTTTGATTGGGAAAGAAAATCTTCCCAGATTTCTGTTTTTGTCTCATAGGCTGGATCTGAGCTCCATGGCCACCCCTCACTATAAGAGAGGCAGCAAGGAGGAAGGGATTCTAAATGGCCTTTAGGTAGCCAGTAAACAGTAACTGCTACATAAACCTAAGGCGGAGAGTTACTTGGCCAGAGTTGAGATGATTTATCTCCAAATCAAGAGTCACTTCCTTAGAGACATCTTCCTTGACCCTCCAGGCTGTGTCAGATCCCCTCTTATCTGTTCTAACTGCATACCGGATTGTTTTCTATAGTTTTTTATCACAGTTATAACATATACTTATTTAAGAAGTGACATCTTAAAACTTTGGGATATTTCTCAGATAGCACTTTGGGGTAGACACTAAGAATTGGTCATGATGTAAGGTCATGATGATGCACAGCTCTCTGTGCATGTATAATATGCACTAAAATATTGTTTACCCTATATAGCTTAGATATTGCACTTGGAAGATGTTTCATTTGATATTTTAACATTCATGCTAGATGCTAATTTGTTCAGAAAATATGTTAGGCATGCATTTTTTTCAGGATTATTTCTGAAAGTGAATTATAATTTCCTTCTTATTAGCCAGTTTCCACTTAAAGAATGAACCAAGCACAATTGCAAATTCCGGTAAGTGTGACCTCTGCTAACATATTAATTTAGGACAGCTCTCCTTAAATTGTTTTCCCTGTGACATCAGGTGAATTGATCACAAGAGACTTAATAACTTTGGTTTAAGTCCACATCCTTTATAAATCTGTAATCACTTCACATCAGACATTCCATTAAAGAGCTGATATTTGTACGGCAAGTCATTGAATTCATCCAAAGCAGTTTGCTGAATGGCCACACGAACTAATTAGTGTTTATTACAACCTACATATCTTCCAAGGGAAGGAAACTTTAAGCAAGCAAGACAGCATATTTTACCTAAGAGCAATATGTAACTACTTAGAAGACAGAAAATAAATTTGAAAGCCTACATATTCTTTTAAAGCTGCCTATTAGTTTCTCAAACCGATAAACAATAATTCCTCAAAAGACCGTGCATGGCCATTCTGATAAAGACAAATGTGCCATGATCAATATATTTTAATTAAATAGAGAACATTCATCAATGTGGAGATGCACATTTACAGGACCAGGCTGATTGCATCAGCTCAATTGTTGTAATTGTTTTAGGTTGGTCCTTCTTAGGATGCATGGGCATATTAGTCCTATTAAGGAATAACAGTCTATACTTTAATTGCTATAAGAAAAAAATCTGCCTAGGAAAAGAGGCAAGTAAGCATGTTGTAAACACTTTAAGGATTCATCTGCCAGAGGACAAAACAGACTCACAACCTATGGGTGAAACAAGCCAAGCTTTAATTCCATCTCCTATACTCTTAAGACTTAGTGAGGAAGAAAAAGATATAAGATAGAAGAAAAAGATCCCATTCTCAACATTCAAGGAATATGATGCATACCCATGTAACCTTTTGTTCCAACAGCCTATCAGATCCCAGGGAAATTGGGTCCTTCCTTCTGTGGTGGAGGAAAGATTAGGATTTTGGTCATCAGGTCATACCAGGTGAGACAGAAGGAGCATCATGTTTTGGGAGCCTGACCTGTTTGCTCAGCCTGCCCTAAAGAACCTCAAGTCCCTCTTTTTAAGGAACCTACTGGTATATTCCTGACTCACGCCACCCGGGCACAAATAACCTGCAAACTTGTTTTGTTTTATAAGATTATCTGTTTATTTTCCTCTCTCTTGCTTAATTATTTACTTGTTTATTTTCTTTTTATTACTTCTAGAACATAATTTCCATGACAGCAAAGGCTATCTCTCTTTAGATGACCACAGGAACCCCAGAACCTAGGACATGGTTTGGTGTACAATAGACTCCCAATAATCTTCTGTGGAATGATTTAAAGTGAAATGCCTAAAAGAACAATGACCTGCGCATTCACTAAGTGTTAGTATTTTTCCTCATAAACTCTAAATAAAATTCCTAGGAGCAAAAAAACAACACAATCTTATTCTTAGCATTTTTCTAGTCTGCTTGGAAAATGCTGCTGTAGGCTTAATTCTCTCTTCTCTCCTGAATATTTTAACTAAGGAGTTTCCATCTGCACTGCCTGATAGAATGTGCTGTTGAGCCAAAGCACATAAAAAATACCAAGACCAGGGCACTGAAGATCAAGAGACGCTAGCCTGGCAGACTGTGAAACATAATGAGGAGGATACGAAGTCCTAGGAGTGCAGTCCAAGCTATTTGACAATTCCTCGGGGTAAACAAGCATATTTGTTTTTGCCTGGATTAGTAGACCATGATCCAGAAAGTTGATTCAAACATTTTGGGAGAGATAAACCACAAGTGACACTGCTGGGAGCCAAATTCAGGAGAAACTAATAAGAATTTTCCACCCTCCACTCACCTTCCTATTTCAGATACATTATACCAGATGTGGAAACAATTCTTTTTCATACCTGAGCCAGCTTGACAGTCTAAAAACCTGCCACTTTCTCTGATTTCAAGTTTTGGAAATCCTACTGGAAATAGCAAACACCATATGTTAAGAATCACTCCATCAAACAAGGAGAAGCTATTCCTACCATATGACTTGAAAAGCCCTGATGTCTGTTTTCAAAATACATTTAGAAGTTGCTTTGACATTCTTTACTTCAATTTACTTTAAATTACAGAACTGTGAAGGGGAAAGTAATGTGTTTAACTGTCTTTATTGGATAGTAATTTGGCCAAGAAAATCTTCCATATTTCTTTACCTCGGTCATAGCTCAAAAAAATCATTAGGTTAAGAGACATTAATCATAATATTTTCCCCTGCTAAACAGAAAACACCTGGAAGGCAAGAATTAACCTTGCCATGAGTGCCTAATTTTCTTACCAGCATAGTAAATGATATTGACCGTACGATTATCCTCTCAGCAACCCAAATACCAGGAATGAGAAGGTTTCAAGAAGAAAGCTGCCGTCTAGAAGTCCTACTAACTAGGTTTGTGATATTAGGTAAATAACTTCTGATCACTGGGCTTCCGTTTCCTTGTATATAACATAGGTGAGGGGAAGGGTGTGGTCCAGTTACCCTCCTTTCAATTAGAGCAGGTTAGCTATTTTCTGTTTTAAGTATTAGGAGCTTGTATGAGCTAGTGTAGTGGGTTGAACGGTGGCTCCCAAAAAGATATGTTTATGTCTTAGAAACTGTGAATGTAACCTTATTTGGAAAAAGTGTTTTTGCATATGTAATTAAGTTAAGGATCTTGAGATGAGATCATCCTGGATTATCCTAGTGAACCCGAAATCCAATGACCAGTGTCCTTATAAGAGACAGAAGAGAAGACTGAGGAGAATGCCGTGTGAAGACGGAGGCAGAGATTGGAATAACATAGTTACAAGCCAAGGAACTGCTAGGACTATCAGAAGCATGAAGACACAAGGAAAGATAATCCCTAGAACCTTCAGAGAGAGCATGGCCCTGCCGACACCTTGATTTCAGACTTCTGGACTCTAGAACTGTAAGAGAATAAACTTCTGTTGTTTAAACCATCCAGTTTGTGGTAATTTGTTTCAACAGCTGCAGGAAACAAACACAGTCAGGTTCCAACAGGTATTAAAATTCTACTCAAAACGGTCGGAGTGAAGAGACTGTCATGAAGGTACTTTTGAAAGAGGCATGGGCAAGGTTGAAGGGTCCAAATAAGCATTTAGGGATAAGCAACATCAAGCAGAAAACTTTGCTGCTTAGAGGCCTAAAGAGACAAAAGGAAGAAACAACTTTATCTTTATGGGAGCTAAATGAGAGCTGGAACTGTGCAGGAGGAACCGCCCTGGGAGACCTGCAGAGGTACACACCAGCACTGCAGAAATGCAGGGTCGAAGAGGGAAGGCAGCCAGACCAGAAGGGCAGAAAATGCACTGACTTCTTTTTCTCCTCCTTGTCCTCCAGGCTCTTGGTGGTTCTTCCCATTCTCCAAATACAACCAGAAGCAGAAAGCAGGGAATGCGAGGGTTATATCCCACAGGGTTCAGCCCTCGGGGGGACAAAGCAGGGCAGAGAGAGGTGGAGAATGGCTGGGAGAATTCAACTGGAGAATAATAACCTGCAGAGGTGCCAAAGAAGATTTAGTTTTAAAAAATAAGTTTATTGGAAATAAGGAAAGCATAAAATCTCTGGATATTATTTTCAGGAACTATTTGAGTTCCAACAGTCTATGATTCTCTAAAACGCCATATAGAAATATGTCCCTCTTTCCTAAATTTCAGTTTTCTCTGCTTTGAAAGAAATCGCCTCGGCAAAGTTCAATAAATCTTTAATAAATCTCAATAAATCTATTCAATCAGCCCAAAAGAAGGAAACTAGCATTTTTACAACACTTCCAAGAACTCTTGGAGGTTATTTATATAACTTAACTAAACCTTATAACAACTATATAATGCAAGTATTATTGCATCCACATTATGCAGAATTAAACTGAAGAGCAGAGACATGGAGTGAAATTTCATGGCTGATAAATAACTAAGCTGAGGTCTAAATTATTTCTATCTGATACCAAAAGCTGCTCTTGCCACTCTTCCCTGATGACTTAATTGTACTTAATATCCAGAAATTAAGGTATTACTGCCCCATCCCCTCGACCAGCCTGACCCTCAAACTGGAAAACAATGTAAATTAAAATTCTGCTTGAAAACAACAGATAAATATGTCTCCTAGGGGAGTTCTATTTTTATATCATTGACTGCTTCAAGACCATTCCCAGCCATACTTGGAATAAAAAAAATTAAAATATTAAAGATTATCACCCAATAAGTCTTTATTAATATGCTCAAATAATCATATTTTCTTCTTATTAATCACAAAATGTGCCCCATTCATGATGGAATAACAAGAAACAAACGTCACCCCACTTTAAACAATTAGAAAGCTGGAAAAAATATATAAAAAGTGTTTTCAGAGACTAGATAACAGGCAGTTCACAACTGTGATCCTTCATAAAAGGGAAACGAGTAAGGAAGCGGGCCCTATGCCTCTCCCCGGAGGCATATTCCAGACTATAGTGTGAAGAGGGGACCTAAGTGGGCACACGGGGCTCGCTCTTTGAGGAGATAGAAATTAGACATCAAGATAGTGGGAAGTTGTAGGATTCTGTAGACAAAGGAGCCATATAGGGAAAAAAAAAATTTAAAGCTCCAGAAATGTCTGTAGGGCTTTCCTTGAATTTTTTCTGAATAACAAGCTACATATGCATAGGGTGAAACTCCATGAAGCTGGGCGCAGAGCAGCTGGGGGGTTATAACCTGAACAATTTCCAAAGCTCACACTTGACTAGCCAGAAAGGAGCATTCTCTTTTAACACCTGGAGTCCTCAGGTGCTACCCCAGCTGGTCACACCATAGTAGCAGAGCTAACTTGTTTCTAGAATAAAGGCTAGTGTAAACTTTCCCTAATAAAGCTTTAAATGAGCCTTGAATAGATCAAGCTGATCTGCAAGTAATTTAACTGTCAAAACAAAGCCTGACACTTATAACAAGAACACAACAAAATCCAAACACCAAGCTGTATAATATTCGTGAAGTCTAGCATCCAATAAGAATTTCTAGATGTGCCAAGAAACAGGAAAATATAGCATTACTTGGAAAAAAAAGTCAACATAAACAAAGCCAGAAATTACAGAGATGATAGAATTTGGAGACAAAGACTTAAAATCAACTATTATAAATATGTTCAGTGCTTAAAGATTTAAAGGAAAACATAAACTTAATAAGGAGATAAGCAAAACGTATAAACGAGAACCAAATAGAATATAATATCTGAAATGAAAATTCCACTAGGTGAAATTAATAGTAGACTACAGAAAAATAAATCAGTGAATTTAACGACAAGACAATAGAAACAAAAAATATTATCAAAAATAAAGAACATTTCATAATGACAGTGGGTCGATTCATCAAGAAAATATAACAATCCTAGGTGGGTGTACCCAATAACAGAGCTTCAAAATACACAAAGCAAAAGTGCTACAACTTCTTTTCAAAATGCTTTGGTAGATTAGTAAAAAGTTAAATATACAGGCACCATGCTGCCCTTCCATTCTTAAGCAGTTACCAAAAGAAATGAAGTATCGTTCTATACAAACGATGTTTGTGAATGTTCATAGCAACTTTATTTGCATTAGATAAAACTGAAAAAAAGCCCATTATAGATGAATGAGTAAACAAATTGCGGTATGTTTATACAGAGGGACACTTCTGAGAAATACAAAGAAACAAATTACTGATAAAAACAATAACATCGCTGATTCTTAAAAACATTATGATAGAAGATAGATATAAATGAGTACATACTGTATGTTTCTACTTATGTACAACTCTACAAAGTCAAATCACTTCTAAAGGGATAGAAAGAAATTCAACAGTTCCCTGACACCAGGATGCACATGGGGTGATTGACTGGGAAGGAGCATAAGAAAACTTTCTGCTAAAGAGAAATCGTTCTACATCATGATTGTTGTAGCACTTATGGGGTATATCTATTTGTCAAACTCGTCAAATCGTAAGCTTAAAATGGGTATATTTTATTGTATATATTTATACTGCAATAAAGTTGATGCACAACATAGTATGTATATTTTTTGTTTAATAAAAATTAACTAAGAAATTTCCACGCATAATACTCTTAACAATATTGTTAACAATAGTATTAAGAGGTACTAGAATAAAATTTCATCTGTTTTCTCCAAGGGTTCACAATGAAGTAGAACATACTGACAAGCACATACTCATTTCAAACCCAAGGCGGTAGATGTTGGGTGTCATGCACTCTTCTAAGAATTTTCCTAGTATCGTACCTTTAAAATACTGCTTTTATTAGTGATTTCCCACAAATTATCAAAATATTTGGTACATGATATAGATATGCTTTGTGCAAAATTTTTGGTTTAGAGTAAATGCAACGTTGTTGAAAAGCATGGGAAATAAAATAAATAACTTGGTAGAAAGTATATAAAAACTGCACATTTCTTGGCCACCACATTTCAGACTCTTGAACTTTCTTCACCTTGCACGTGGTGCTGAAAAGTTGGGGTATCTTTCTAACTGCTTTTTGAGAGCTTAGTGAAATGCTTCATTTGAAAAATGTTTCAGCATCCGCAGTCAATTCTGTCACTTGGGCATATTCTCAGTTGTGTCCTTTGTTTTTCCAGATTACTGTGCAACCTGCTTCTCATCACAGAATCTTAGAGTTGGATAACTAAAGAAATTGAAGTAACTCCCACTTTATACAGCATCTTTCTCCCTTGGAGCAGTATTTTCTCTCTTTCTCCCTCCTTCCCTCCTTCCCTTCCTCCCTTACCTCCCTCCCTTCTTCCCTTCCTCCCTTCTTTCCTTCCTTCCTCCCACCCTTCCTTCCTTCCTTCCTTCCTCCTCCCTCCCTTCCTCCCTTCCTTCCTTCCTTCCTTCCTCTATTCCCCCTCACCTCTCTCTCTCTCCTTCTTAAGATGAAGATGCTCTTACAGGAGTTGTGTCTTTAAAGACCCTCCCTCATCCAGCAGTCCAGACTCCCTGTGGTGTCTCCTGTGTTGTAGAACATCTACCGACCAGGAACAGCACCACGGCCAATTTATTTTGTCTCTGACTCATGCCCAATTACATGCATGTTGCAAAGAGAAAATGTTCAATGTGGATGAAATATATTTTTAAATTTTTTCTTTCTTTCTCTTTAAAAATTATTTGTGGTAAAAACATACTACATATTCTAGACCACTCCACATTTCTTTATCCACCCATTCCCCATTTTTTTATTCTGATAGAGATGCTACAGGTAATAAGAACCTCCTTAATTCAATGAATTCAGATATTCTAACCAGTAGGAGAAAATCTTAGTAGGAAGAAATGGCTAACAAATAAGCATTCACTCTATCCTTGACTTTCACTCTCCCATGAGATTTTTCTATTTCACACTCCTGCTGCCATTGCCTATTGGCCCTAGGGTTTACTTCAATCCCTTTAATACTTTGATTGAACCTGAACCAAATCTCTTTTCTTGATTCCTCTTAGTACAGCTAATACAGACTAGAGATTTCTAAAAGACTTTTCTAAACACAGAGGGATAACAAAGAGAAATAAACACAGTGACTCCAAGAACTCTAAACCACTTGGCTTATAAATTATAGGATTCTCTTGTACTAGCCAGCTGGTTTACAGGAAAGACTCTTACTAGGTTCTCTCTTGTCTAGTTACTGTCCAACCTTATAAGTTGTTTGCAACTTACCTTTATGATGACACACTTAAACTTTCTGACACCTTCTCCATCAAGAACCAAAAACTGGGTAAGAGATCTCTCCTATTTATCTAGCACTTTCATTTCTGATTTCCAGTCTGATAGTTAAGCATCTTTGTGAAACGGATACCAAGAATGATGTCACCTTTGACATGGTTTTTATCTACTAGATAGAGAAGTGCAATTTTGTTCCCAATGTAGGACCTATAGTGTACCAATATCTCAATGAAGCTTTGTATGTATGTAAGAAACATCTTACCCATGCCATAAAATGGTTGCCCATTCCTTATAAAGGATATGTCTTTATGTACAAAAGGCTAATCTAGGAATATTTCCAGAAAGGAAGGTGAGGGTCTAATCCTATCATTTTTGCTTTCCCTTGAAAATGGCCTCTTCCCATTTTTGAAAGAAGTGAGTTTTGGGCCAGCCCGGTGGTATAGTGGGTAAATTTGCGTGCTCTGATTTGGTGGCCTGGGATTCACAGGTTCAGATCCTGGGCGTGGAACTACGCACTGCTCATCACGCCATGCTGCCGTGGCATCCCAAATACAAAATAGAGGAGGATTGGCAGTGGATGTTAGCTCAGGGCCAATCTCCCTACCAAAAAAAAAAAAAAAAGAAAGAACTGAGTTTTTATCTCTTCTCTTCTCCTGCCTTTGTGTTTTCCACAGAAGAGCTACAAAAATTTTAGATAATACCAAGTCAGATGATAGATTCAAATTTTATAAAACCAAGGAAATGAAAAGAAGTGCCAAGCAGAATGTCATTTGAATCTACCTCTTGGCATTCTGTTATCACCGCTGTCAAAGTCATTGAGCCCTGACAAAGCATAAATACAACTCCAATTACCAAAGATATGGGAAGGCAGGTGATGGGCTTTTTGGTGAGGCAGAGTCTTTAAGTCCCTGACAGCAAATCTCTAAATTTCTGACAGCAGCCCTACCGTGATATTCTAAGTATTTCTTTGGGTTATTCGGTGTCTCATGACTTTTATAGACATGGAAATACAAAGGAGGGTGCTGGGGGATGAAATCATTGCTGGGCAGAAGCACTGGTGAAAAGCAAAGGAATATGGGACCTTAGGATAGAGTATAGCATAAGGATTTAAATCTCCCTTTGAATTTCACTAGGATGTTTTATAGATGTGCTCTCCATTATGATTATGATGTTAAAGGATTATTTTTTAAAGCTATAATCATGACTCTCACACAAATATAAAATGAATTAGTATCAAGCATTTCATTTAACTCATTAATTAATGAGGGAACCAGCCAGATGTTAGAATAGGTTCAAAACAAGATTCAAAGTACCACACAAAATAAACATAAGAAATGCTGAAATGAATTTACAAATAGACGTAAAATGGAAGTTTACAAAAAGAAGTAAAATGGAATTGCATTCTGCCAGACACAACTAATTGCATTTCTACGGACCAGAATCAAGAATAACTGGAATTATTTTCAGGTTTGTTTTTTTTTTTTTTTTTTTACCACTTTACAGTGTTGTAAATTAGTTCAAACATGAGGAAAGGTGGTTGTAACCTAAAAGATGCACAGTACAGGACACCTGGCGATCGTTTTTCTTTTCTTTTTTTTTTTTCACAATTTTTCCCTTACAAAGTAGATAACTTTTCAGTGAGCTTAAGGAAAGTTTGTTAAACCCTTAAATGGTCAGTGTTTTCATTTATTGATTTATTTCACTATTGGTCAAATAAGATAATGTATAAGGCAGTGCTGGGTGAATTCTAATATGTTTTATATGTCATTACTTTTAGTTACTTCTTCATACTCAGTAAAGCCCTTACTCTGGAAGAACTATTGCCATCAAATTTTTGTATCTTCTCCAATCCCTGCCATATCTGAAAACACACTTTCTTCTACCCCTCAAATAAAGAATATTATAAAGTAAGGTATTTGGAATACATCTTCAAGATTAAACTCTTTAGTATCATTAAAACGCTGTGGAAAGGTCCCTCCAAGCATTTACCATTCAGTGAGAAAATCTTTTAAAAAGGAAAGAAGAATGAACGGGTAGGGGATACAACCAGGAAAATGAGAAAAGGCTGAAAGGTCTTTTGGGGACCCAAGGCTTTTACTGGTAAGTTAATGAGGTCTTTAGCCTCTAAAATAGTCAAAGCTCCAAAAAGAAATTAATTTTTTAAAGCCCTTTTGCTCTAGATAACAGCTTGAAAATACCACTTTAATATTTTTTGCATTGCATGTTTTTATCATATGAAATCGATGTTATACTTAATGCAGCGTGACATTTCAAGGGATTACGGGCCTGGTGGGGGCACTAACAATGCAAGATCTTATTTGCATTTACACTAATGATTTTATAATGGGGATTTTATTATATTAATTATGACTACTGAGAGTCAAAAATAAGAAGAAGAAATCTAAAAACCTCAACTCTGATAAAATAGCTGTTACCAGATTGGTTGACATAGGCGGTTATTTGCACAAAGGAAAACAAAAGACTTTATGACTATTAATCATTACAAGCTTGAAGTGCTTTATAGTAATTACTAAATTAATTTATCCATTATTGCTGAGTTTTAGGTGTATCTTTTTCCTTTTTTCCTTCACAGCATGATATACGAATTAAATCTTTATTCGTATACAAATACAGAAATGTATTTATTTGATACAGCTTGAGCATTTGAGTTGGTTGACATGCAAAATCAAGTTGATTTGCTCCACATTCCTGTATCCACCAACCCCTCAACTCAATCTAACAGCAAAATTCAGTTCACAGCTAAGTTCTCTGTTGCTGTCTTACAGAGTGTTTGGATGCTGTATAGTTTTAATATCGCAAATTGCTTATTGGAAGCAAAAATTACTAGACCCCCTCCCTCTGGAGGTGAGGAGGTAGCCTAAAATATCTGTTTCTGTTTTGAACCTGCAAGTACTCAGACAGTAATTAGAGAGATTCTGTATCATTCTAAACTATTTTGTCTCCGGTGGGCACGATAATTTCTTTGTGTTCGTGCAGAAAGCTTTTTCTACAGACATGAACATCTGAGGCTGCCAAATAAAATATCATTTGGAAGAAGAAACTTTCCTACATTCCCTCAAACCAACCGAGTGCGGGGAGGAGAGCTAATCTGGCAGTCAAGATAGCAGGAGGCAATCGAGTCAATAGTTGTGGATAATTATAAATTACGTTGTTCCTTAAAAGCAATAGAGACTAGGAAATGGTGTAATTTGCCATGCTTGTTTGTTACTCCAGCAATATACTGCTTGTAATAAGATTTCACACTTTAATTCATCTGAGAACCTTGCGGTGTTTTACAAGCACTAATTACTGAGAATCTCACCATGCTTAACTAAGACAAGCAAAGGCTTTAGCAGAGATCCTATTTTTAAAATTGGTAAATAAGAGAAAATTCGCCATTCTGAAGAGCACTGAGAGAGAATTAGGACAAAAAAAACAGCGGGCTGACATCACAGGCTTTTCTTTTTAGGCCATTGCAACCATAAAACAGTGGGAAATCTATCCTAAGAATAATGTATTTTGTTTTTCTAATAAGTTTCTATTTATTCAAAAAATTTTGTTGAGCATTTCTATTCGGTAGACATTGAGCAAGACACCAGGGATAAAAGAGTCTATTTGGGGTGACAGGCAGGCAGATGGAATCCTATCATACCTTGCCATAAGTGTTGTGATGAAGATACATAGAAAGGCCAATGGAAGCAGAAAGCAAACAGTGCCTTAATTTACTCAGGAAAGTTGGAATTGTGGTTGGAGACATTAGCACAGGAGTGGGGAATGGGTTTTCAAGCAAAAACAAACAGACAGAAAAAAACCATCTCATCTGCAAAGGCATGGAGACATGGTTCTGAACCAGCAAATAATTCGGTATGGTTTTCATTTAGATGGGAAAAAATGCGGTATGTAGGAGGAAGAATGAGCAGAGTTAAAGAGGGGAGTATAGTGGAAAAGAAGAATATCTTATTCAGAAAGTAACCTCATTCTTTTAAGCAAAATCTGAATTAAGATCATTTGCTACTTAAAAATTATATCAGACACGTGCTTTTACAAAATCTATATTGTAACAGTAATTCCTAAAATCAGATTAATTAATAGAACAGCTACCTTGTTTTTTAGCCTCTTCTAATCTCGTTAGAAAACCATGAACTGGAATCTTTTATTCCATGCTTCTTCCAAGGGGATTAGGAGCAGGTTTCCATTGTAAATTGGTTTCCTTGCTTTATTGTAGGTAAATAGTTCTAGCTTTAATATAGATATAATATATATCCTGTCATTTTTCATTGGTAGTTTTGTAAAAGTTGGGCTTTTAAATACAATGTAAACGTTTCTTTCTTTTATACATCTACTAAATTTGGAAACATAAGGATGAAAAATGCCTTTATCTACCTCCCTCCTCCATAAAAGACTCAAAATCAGTTTAAACTTCAAAATTTTAGAAAGCCGTTGAGAAAAAGGATGAAGAAGTGTTTTGCCAACAAAAATTGCATTAGTGTCACTGTTAATTTGCTTTAAATTGCCACAGAAAGGAGATTCTCACTTCATGCTAGCATTTCTCATTGGCTTAAAACCAACCAGTGAATATTATACTTTATGGGCTCAGACACAAATTGTATGGCTAAATATTAATCTTTCAAACTACTACACTTATAGCCAGAACCACACACCTAGTGGACTAAAGCAATAAAATAACTCATGGCTCGGTTAACATACTTAAATGTGAATTTGAAAAACAATGCCACCTAGTCCCATTTGAAATGATCCCAGACTCTGTGGATGGGCTTAATTATTTATTGTGAGGCCAGGAACCTATTGAATAAAGAGAAAACTAGCATAATATGAGATTTTCATATTTGGTTTCTCTTGTATTTCCTAGGAACTGTGAAATCTGTTTGAAACCAATAGAAAGATTCTATAGGGAGAATTCATCTGATAGCTTCGGATACAGATCATTCATTCATCTTTTCAAACAAACGTTTTTTATCTCCTTTTATAACAAAGTACAGGGTTATATACTGACAAAATAATAATTAGAAGACTCTACATTCTGCGACTTATTTGGAAGAAACAAATGTTATTAAGAACAATTCAATGTGGTGAGCATTATAAAATGCATTTAGAGAATACTGAAGAGGAGATTGTTGACCCTGCCTATGAGGGCTAAGAAAAGCCTCGCAATTGTGCGAAATTGGATAATTGTGCTCAGTCAGACTTCACTGTGATAGAATTATATATCTACACTTTGACATACCTCCTGATGAGTGAAGCATACCTGCTACCCCTTAACATTGAACTTGGCCAGCCATGTTATTTGCTTCGGGGGAGGGGGTGTTAGTGGACATAAGACTAGCAGAAGCTTCAAACTTGCTCACAGCTTTGGGCTTGCCCTTGCACTCCAGAAGAATATACCCTGGAGAGCTGCCGTCACTTCAGCAGAGGCCCAGAACAAACCAGCAGTCTAGAACCAAGCCCTGTTGGCCTACAGCCTGAAGTAGAGACACTAAACTAAGCCCAGTCTGGATCACTCAAACTACAGACCTGTGAACATGAGAACAAACACTTGTTGCAACCCACTGAGTTTTGGAGTTGTCATTTTATGCAGCAAAGCTGACTAATACAATATTTAAGCTGGATTTTAAAAAATGGATATGAGTTTTCAAGTAGGTCAAGAAGAAAAGGTATCCCAGGTAGATGGAACAAGGTGTAAAAAAAGGAATGAAGGCAAGAAATTGCATGATATGTTTATAAAGTGTCACGTAATTAGATATTGCCCATATACAGGTCAGGGGAAGTAATTGGCTTAAAACTAAACTGGAAAAGTTGGTTGAGACCACATTGCTAAAGAGCTCAGAATGTATTCTCTAAATAATGAATAGATATTTTTCTATTCATAACGTAATGTTACAATCACTTCCTGAGTTAACCTGACAGGCATAAAAGTCAAAGGGCCCACTCATATATTTTCCAAAGCATAAGCCCAAGGTTGAGTATTTAACTGATTTTCCCCTTATATCTCCACATAGTGAAATGCTTTTCTTGGTGCAAGGCTTGCTATTAGAGCCAAAATCTTGCTCATACAGCAAGAGCTGAATGACTTTTATCCTTTAATTTGGCATCAGGGACCCTAAGTCATGAGGAAAGAAAGGAAGCAGCAGTTTGACATCCCTCTGACTTTTTCAGGTCCCAGCTGTGCAAGGAATCATCATGAAGGACCATTTGGCTTTTATCAGCATTTTCACTGGGATTGACTTTAATTTAGTGCATTCAGTTTTCCCCCCAAAACCTCTACCCTCCCTGCAAACACAGCAAAACTCAACAGAATCTTTGCCAACCACAGGAAACACAGCATCTAAGACACCCCTCAGCAGTCTCTTAAGGAGGCAGGAGACATGGCTACTGTCACAGTGAATATGCTGGAGATTTATGGGGGCTATGATTGTGGTTCAGGGAGCTTGCCCAAGCAGACATAAATCTTGGTAAAAGAGTCAGTCAAGCCATATAAAGATGCCACGAGGAAAACCACAACTGTCAGGGGCTGTACTTATTAGCATTACAAAATCAAGGAATGCTATAAATCTTGTTTACATAGAGACACACCCATCTTGTTCTAAGCCATCTTCATATTTAGCAATATTTCTAGATCACCAATCAAGAGAGTAGGCAATAGTTACTAGAGGGAGATAAGTTAGTGATTAAAACAGAAACACTGTAATAATTTCTTATACATTTACAAAGTGTTTTCACATTCACTATCTTACTTTTAAAGTCACCACCAACTTGTGAGTCAGGCAATACATATTTTCTAACTTCTTCTATGGATGAGATAACGAAGCTTTAGCAAGTTTAAGAAAAACATGCCTAAGGTCTCAGAGTTGGTTAATGACTAAGTTAGGAATCAAAATAGGTCTTTTGACTCCTGGGCCAAGCCTCTTGACATTAGTTGAAAGAATCTCAAAACAATCACACTTCTGTTGTATGAGTGCTCAGAGTCAGACTTATATGTAGATAGGATGCAGGACCCTTGCTATAGACTGAAGATTTGTGTCCCCCCAAAATTAATATGTAGAAACCTAACCTCCAATGTGATGGTATTAGGAGGTGGGGCCTTTGGGAGGGGATTAGGTCATGAGGGTGAAGCCCTCATGAATGGGATCAGTACCCTTATAAAAGAACCCAAAAGGCTCCCTGCCCCTCCTCCATGCGAGGACTCAACAGGAAGGACAGCCATCTATGAACCAGGAAGTGGTTCCTTACCAGACACTGAATCTGCCAGCACCTTGATCTTGGACTTCCCAGCCTCCAGAAATGTGAAAAATAAATGTTTGTTGTTTAAGCCGTCCAGTTTATGGTATTTTTGTTATCATGGCCCAAATGGACTAAGACAACCATCCACTTTGTTCTGGGGCACTTTCCTACCCTACGCTACTGTCATATGACCAATCTAATAAAATCAAGGGAGGGCTTCTAGTGAGAAGGAGCAAGTGATTAATCAGTGAAACCACAGCAACCTTTACATTTATGCAATGCCTCAGAGTTTAAAAAGTACTTTCATAACTAAAATTAAAATTATTGATTTTAACTCTGTTATACATTTTCTCGGGGGAAGCATTTATGTCAAAATAGCTTAAATTATAAGTCATAGGATGTGACCTGTATAAACTCTTGCATATTACATAACAAGCTCTAATTTCACGATTATTCAATTGAGGAAACATATGCCCCCAGCAGTGAAAGACTTCCCAAGAAACACTCATTCAGTTAATTAACTCACTGAGACTCAAAACCTGTTATCCTAACTCCCAGGTCAGACGTCACACAATTATGACTATTCATATCGTACTGGTTTAAAGCTGGAGGAGGATCACTTTGTCTTACTCCCAACTCCAAATCCCCACCCACAGTCAACACAGGCAAACCATACACACAACTTTAGGATTCTACATATATCCCGATGTCAGCTGTTATTTGTAACTTAAAATTGTTCTGACCGCCAACATTTCTGCAAATTCCCAAAGGCTTAGTTTTCATGGCTTAATTTTCTGCTTTCTCTGACCATTGATTTCACTCACCTATGACCTCCAGCAGCCATTCTCTTTCATCTGTTCTGCACCAACCCAGATGGAACATTCAGCCCTTTTTTTCTTTAATTTTCCAAAAATACAGTTAAGTAAAACTCTTATGAGTAGCAAATTTTACTGAAGGCTTTGCATGATTAGAAGGGCTTACATCTCAGAAAAGCATATTACTTAAAATATTAGCAATAGCTATTAATAAAAGTTCTTTAATCACCCCACACTAGGGGATTTCTCATTGGCCACTTAATTGGTCATATTTCTCTTGGGTTCTCACTCTTCCTCCTCATAACTCAATTTTCATAACAAATCTGCAGAATAATTTTGCTTTTTATCCATTATTCTATCTATCTTTGCATATCCAAAGATTCTTTAATATACTCTGCCAAAATAAAGGCCATATATCCAGATTTCTCCTTTGGTAGGACAGAGGACCTGTCAAAAGCTTTGAAATTCATCTATCCTTCTTTCCTCCCACCTAAGTCCCTCTAAGCGGGAGGTTGCAATGATGAGGTACAACTCGCACGTTAGATACTCACATCAGAGAGCAAGAGTGACTACATTCAATTAAGGTTTTAAATCACACTTTTTATAATTCTGTTCTAGGGGGTAAGTAAAGAATTTCCCTTAGAAATAGCAGTTGGCTGTCAAAATTGCTTGACATTCTGTCGGTATTAGAAACCAATCCTGCATCTCTGCAACACCAGTTGCAGATTGAAGAAACCAAGTTTAACAGAAGAGGTAGTGTGCATGCAATCATTCAAGATGCTCAAAAGACAGGTAACCTTCCCACAATTTAATTAAATGGGAAGTTTCTATCTTTTTATGTTTTCAAATCAATGTGTACCCTGGTTCTTGGATCTCCGTTCCCTAGTCACCTAAGCTGCCCTAAGTAAAACGCACCATTGTTCTCTGCCTTGGATCCTGGGTAGAGTAGATAATAATAATTAGAAACAAAAAACATACTCCCTAAACTTTCTTCAGCTACAAGACCTTTTTTGATGCACACGCTAGGGAGGAGCTCCTGTAGCTATCTCCATCCCCAGAGTTTGTCCGGAAACTGGTGATGATGTTCAAGGTAGAGTCATGGTTAAGCGCAAAGCACTAGAGTCAGAGTTCTTAGGCTCAGTTCCTGGCTCCACCACCTACAACTCTTTGGTCAACAGTAAATTCCTAAACGTCATCTTGCTTAACCTGTCAGCATTTGACACAGTTTATTACTTCTCCTCCTTGAAACACTTTTTCCCCTTGCCTTTCAGGATACCACTCTCTTTTACTTTCCTCCTGACTCACTCAGCTCCTTTTCAGTTTTCTTCATGAGCAGTTCCTCATTTCTTTGACCTCAAAAGGTTGAGGTGACCCAGAGGTCAGTCCTTGACTTTCTTTTCTATCTACCCTCACTTCCTTAGTGACCTCCACCAGTTTTATGGCTTTAATTTAGCATGGATTTGTCTCCTGAACTCCAGATTCATATGACTAACTCAAAGTCCAAAACTGAGTTCCTGATCAACACTCCCCCACCAACAAACCAGTTCCTCCTGCAATGTGCCCCATCTCAGGTGATGGCAGATATATCTTTTCATTATCCTTTTCTCTCATGCATTTAATCAATCAAAATTCTCTATCTTATCTTCAGATTTATTTGGGATCTGACCACTTCTCACCATCTCCACTGCTTTCAAGTCACCAAAATCTCTGCCTAAATTATTGCTATAAGTTCCTCTCCTGATTTGCCCCTTTATATTCTGCTAGCAACACAGCAGCCAGAATCATCCTGTATCTAAAATACAATGATTTGTCTGTTGGCTCTTAGCTTTGTACTTGTACTATATTCTCCATTCTGTTCCAGGGCTGAAAGTGTGAAAACTACATTTCCAAATCCCTTTTGCTAATTGTGCTCTTATTGGGTTCTGCCAATAAGGGGTTTGGTGGGATTTTAGCAGTTAGGAAAAAATACGAATACACTTTCTCTGCTTCTGGCTCCTACAGCAGCAGCAAGAAGAGACTTTTGGTAACAGGGCTCCAGCATCATCGGTGATTCCAGTGTCATTGGTGATTTGACCATTATCAACAGGGGCAGCTCTGCTCAGTGATGCTCCCTGTAGCATCAACAACGGTGACTCAAGCTACACGGGTAGGAATGGAAGTGAGGATTCCTTGAGTCCAGCAGCAAAGGCAGGCCAATGGGCTGCAACAGGAGCTGTGGCAGAGTTCTGATCTCTGGAGAAATCCTCTTCTCCTTTTTGCTCTTCCAATTCCAATTCTTTATTTAAATCACCCTCTGTTTCTATTTTCCTGCCTGGACATTTATCGATACGACATAAGATGCAGCACATTGAGGTAAGTGCTATAATCTAAGTTATATAAGTATAGTTGGTATAGAAAAAACCAAACATCATTCTGCTTATGGGGGCAGAAGTGACAGAAAGCTTCACTGAGGAGGAATTTCTTGCTAAGGGTCTAAAAGTTTGAGTTAAAAGGGATCGGAGTGAGAGAGAAGAAGGAAGGCATCCTAGGCAGAGAAATAGCAAGTGTAAAGTTAGCTAGATTTTTTTAAAGCATAATATTTGGAGAAGGATGGCTCAAGGACTTGGAATTAGAACACTATATACATATATATTTTTTTTTTTTTCAAGAATTCACTCTACCCTAGTTGTGGTATTTGTATCCAGATTCTTCTTGCTCTCTTAGTAAACGTGATCTTCTTCTTAACCCCTTTTAACTCCACAGGATTGCAGACTCTAAGTAGCCAAGGGCAAGCTGGGAATAAAAATGGTTGTGTAAAGATGTTTCATACATCCTGTTTGACAGATGAAAAAAAATTAGCATCTATGTAACCCAGGGGAATGCATTGAAACACAATCAATCAATGTTTGTAAATTGCTTTGAGATTCTGATTGAGTATATACCTATGAAAAATTGTACCATTTTTCTTATCTGATGTGGTTTGTTTGTGAGGTTATAAATAGATGAGGGGCAGAGAGTAGGTAGCTGCCCAGACTAAGTTTAAGAAGGATAATTTTATACCAAGAAAATAGTAAATTTCTATTAAATTTTATTAAGATTGTTTTGTTACAACAAACAATAATGGTTATAAATAACTAAACAATAAAACAAGTCTAGGCATGTGTGATTTGAAGTCTTTAATGCATGCCTCAGGCGTGTGATAAGTCATAATGATAGAATCAAATTGACTTTAATCAAGAAGCCTGCATTAATGACCTAATAATTCATACCCTGTTGTTTATTTATTGCTGTAAGAACGTCAACATTTTTACAAGTTCAAAGATCTGCTTTTAACTTGTGCACCACAAAAAAATCCAAAATACAGATGTCCTTTCCCCAATGCGAGTATTTAATATTAATTGTAAAATCTTGAAGGTCCTTTAGCTTTAAATGTCACATTTTAGGGTGCAAAGCAAGATGTGAACATAACAATTCTTTTCACTTTCCATCTTGTTATATTGTTCCTGTGATACAGTTAAACAGACCGTGAAATGGACTCTTTTAAAATGAAATTTCAATAGATTAAAAACTATAGGAATTTTCCTACATTTACTCTTCCTGTCTCATAAATAGGACACCTCAAAATAGTTCATTTTAAAAATTCCAGATTAGTGCCTTAAATAGAGATAATTTGACTCTATTTAAATTTCTAAATGATTCTCTCTTGCGTGCAAGCTTGTCTTCAGAATTTGTCTCAGCACTCTGTGATTGCCAAAATACCATAAATTTTCATGGTACCTGGCAAGCAACAAACAAAAAGATTAGGTCTGGTTAATGTTTATATTATACTGACACATTCTAAAGGAAACTAATTAAATCCTAAAATCCTGTCTCTATGAGGCCCAGGGATACTAAGTCATACAACTCCATGAGACACCACTCATATTGTATTCTATTTGAATTTTGCTTGAGACCCAACTGCTTAGGCATCTTCAGGGCAAATCTGATATGAGTATGACTATTTCGGCCCAGGCTTCTAGCACTGAGGGGCACTTCATTCGTTTCATGACTTTATTCTTTTTGGCTGTCCCTGAGGTCTTGAAGGTTGTCACTATTTTTTATGGTTTCTTGATTCAGCACATAGCAGAGGATGGCAACCCTTGGATTATATGCCAAAAAAGCATATCAATCACTTTCCATTTAAAGCCCTTTTCTTTCCTTATTCCAAAGAAAATTGCTACACATTGCAAGAGTTACGAACTGGATCATACTCCCCTTTTTTCTCATGCCACGACCAGCTGTAAGTCTTTAATGGTTCTCCAAGGCTTAATAATCAAGTCCAGGCTGAGTAGCCCAGCATTCAGCCTGACTTCAGTTTATTTTTCCAACATCACTTTCCACCAGCATACTAACAACCTCCCAGGTACAATAAACTCTGGGCACAATGGACTACTACACAATTTTCAGAAAAGTCATGCACTTTGATGCTTCTGTGCCTCTATTTACAATATTCTCAGTGCTTGGATTAATATTTTCATTTTTTTTCCTTGGGAAGGTTATATTAATTCTTCTAAATTAGTTTTTTTTCCCTCAGTGACACAATGACTTGCCCAGTCAGATGTATTTTATTCCTCCATCAAATATTTATAAGATGCCTCTTATATATTGGGCATTACAAGTTGGAGACTCAACAGTGAAAAGAACAGATACCCTGACTTCAACAATATTACAACATTTATCAAACAGGCAATTATAATGCAGAAGACTGAGTGTTGTGGTAGAGAGAAGTCCTTAGTGCTATGATAAGTATAAGCCCTTGGGGCACCTAACCCAGCTCTGATGACTCAGGAAAGGCTTCCTGAATGGTGGAATATCCAAGCAGAGGCATGAAGGATAAGCAAAAGTTAACTGGGTAAAGACTTGAGAATCTCATTTTCATTAAAAGATCAAGATTTCCCCAAAATATAATAGAGTACTTTGAAATTTATAAAGCTTTTACATACATCATCTCCTTTAATTATTACTGCTCTGAATTAAGTATTATTATTCCCATTTTGCAGATGAGAAGATTAAGCTTTAGCCTCAGAGAGGGAAATTCAAATAGGTTTATATTCCCGTTTTGTCTCATGGTGGTGTCGGGTCATGGTGTTGGGTCAACATTTACCCAATGAATCAGTCCAAGTCCAATCAGGAGATAGAAATTACATAGTAATTTGAACAGGGAAAGTTTAATACAAAAAATTGGTAACTCTAACAAGGAGTAACTATAAAGATATAAAGATAACTCTTAAGAATACCCTATGGCTGAAGGAGAGTACCTGATAAAAGGACAAACTTGAAAGGGAGACCCCCATCCCAAGCCTAGGATTCAGACTTTGTTGGAGAAGATGTGGTTGTAGCCCACTGGATGATGTAGAACACCACTGGCTTGCACAAGCCAGACTTGGTCCATAGTCATGTATAAGCAAGAAACACGTCTCCAAAGCAAAGACAAACTAAGGCTGGCAGGTAGGCATGCAGAGGAAGTCAGGGTGTGTGGAACGTGCTCACAGGAGGGCAGTATACGGCCTGGGGTGCATGTCAAGAAGGCCACAGGAACAAGCCTCCGAGGGTCAGATGGGTCAAGGGGGAAGAAGCAGGGGGATCAGGGAGTCGGGAAAACATTTGATGGCAGGGCAGTGTATGTCCTGGAGCATGTATTTGGAGTAACCATGTCTTAGAGACTCCATGGTAAGGAGAAATAAGGGAGAATATGTCTGCCTGGTTCCTTCGCACCGTCTGTTTTCCATTGATCAAAGTTCTCCCCACAAAGAATCTCCTACACTACCGGGTTCTATCATCTGGCCATTCTGGAAGCCATTTGGGATGCCAGATTCCATACCCCGCAGTGTGTGCTTCATCCAAATGTGAAAGTAGGAGGAGGAGCCAGAAACTCTGAGCTGAAGGAGGTCAGCAGAGGTGCAAAAGAGGGCCCAGCGCTCCCTGGACAAGAAGTTGGTCCCTGATGGCGTCCATGTGGTCCAGGGGGTAGGTAGAGTTGAAGGAACCTGAGTAGGTCCATAGGTATCTAACATACCCTCTGACTCTCCTTTCCCAACATTCCATGGCTAATTAATCCCCAGCAAACAAACAGGTGCCACCAAATTTCAATTATAAGAGCCATTTTCTGTCTTTAAATTAAATTTATATATTTTTACTTTCATAGATTCTATGTTTGTTTTGCAGTTGAATTTTCAGGACAATCATATTTTCCACATGTATGTGTTCTGGGGAGCCTCACTCTGGCCAACAAGCAGTGACAACAATAATTAAGCCATAGCATAAACCCAAATCTTCTGGTTCTTTCTATCATCTTTGGTGATAAAACTATAATTTTCTAGGGGCCAGCCTGGTGGTATAATGGTTAAGTTCACATGCTCCACTTTGGTAGCTCGGGGTTTGCAGTTTCGGATCCTGGGTGTGGACCTACACACCGCTCGTCAAGCCATGCTGCAGTGGGCATCCCACATACAAAATGGAGGAAGGCTGGCATGGGTGTTAGCTCAGCAGCAATCTTCCTCAGACAAAAAGAGGAAGATTGGCAACAGATGTCAGCTCAGGGCCAATCTTCTTCACCAAAAAAAAAAAAGAAGAAGAAGAAAAACTATAATTTTCTTGAGGGTAGATCAGTTCTTTCCTGTCTGCCTATTGGGCAGTTTTTAAATCAATCTCTTCATTCCCTTTAGATTTCCATCTACCTACTCCCTGATTACAGGAGTATGAGGACTCCATGAGTGAAGGTAATTACTGCCTTCCAAAGATATTATCAGAGCAAGGAGGATAATGAACTACCCCCAAACCTATTTTGAGTCCTAAGGATATAGAAAGGTGGTTATTTAAAGCTCTGGAAGCAAATGAGTGCTGTATTCAAAGCAGTGGGCACCAAGTCAGAGGACATGAGCTCTTCTACATGTTGACTATGTGACTTTGGCCAAATCATTCAACCTCCCCAAGCTTTGTCCTCTTATCTGGAAAAGCAGAAAATAATACTTATTTTTGAGGGTTTTCAGGAGAGTAAATCACACATATGTGAAACTGCCTGCCACATTTCAGACACAAAATATTTTTTCAACTGCTCAGTATTATGCAGCGTGAAATCCTCTTTATCTTTCTCTCTTTTTGCTCACAACGCAATTGAAATGACGTCTTGGACACCAGATACACTGTAACAGTTTCCAGCTAGCTTTCTTTAATTGCATTTGTATGTCCATGAATGCGTTCTTCTGGGTCTCTGTTTGTTTGTATTAAAGCATCATCTCTCATTACTGAAGAAGTATGAATATAACCTAACTGGTACACCTGCAAGATTTAAAGTTAAAAAAAAAAGAAACTAGAATGTATCTTTACATGGTATCAAGAAAATTCACATCATGACAAGCTTTTATGCATGTTTTGCTTTGCCATATGGCTCCAGATAACTTTTTTCTAGAGAGAGGCTGGTGGGCTCCTCCTGTCATTAAAACGCGGCAGAGCCCATTAAAACTCAAATGACAGGCTGTTTATTAATGCACAAAATAAACATTCACTCAACCTGAAATGTGTGTGTGACACCACAGATGTGGAAGCTAGTGAACAAGTGAGGCATGGACACATTTTGGGTTCTCATCTTTAAGCTCCTAAAACTCCTTTCTCGGGGGGCCGGCCCAGTGGCGCAAGCCCTTAAAGTGCGCGCGCTTGGCTGCGGCGGCCCGGGGTTCGCTGGTTCGGATCCTGGGCGCGCAAGGATGCACTGCTTGTCAAGCCATGCTGTGGCGGCGTCCCATATAAAGTGGAGGAAGATGGGCATGGATGTTAGCCCAGGGCCAGTCTTCCTCAGCAAAAAGAGGAGGATTGGCAGATGTTAGCTCAGGGCCAACCTTCCTCACAAAAAAAAAAAAAAAAAAAAAAAAAACCTCCTTTCTTGGATTATTGACTGATTGGAAAAAATACACTACTTTTTGACAATGGAAAATTAGACCAGGGAGAGGAGAGGAAAGGAACCAGCATTTATTAAGCCCTGTTTTGGAGACCCCAGATTATGCAGCGCTTAGACATCAGCCTCTAGTGCACAGAAAGGACAGGAAGGGTAGAGAATAGATCTGAGGGAAAAGGGAGAATGACTGACAGAGATCTTACAAATCAGCCCTTGCCTATTTAATCTACCATCTTCTTTAATTTCATGCAGCCTCCTACAACCCAGTCACTACAGCATTTAACATTCTATCTGCAACTGGAGCCTTCAACAAAAGAGACAGGAGGAGTGCCCATCACACGTGCCTTCCAAGGTTGTGTCCTTCCCTCCCTCCCTCTCTCTCTCTCTCTTTCATATTCCATTCATGATTTAAAACAACTTCGACTAAGTTATAATAGTCCAGATTCCTCACTCCTTATCATCATAACGTTTTAAGTCCTTGAGTTCTCCCAGCATCTAGCATACACACATCAAAAAATATGCACTTGCACAGATTTATATATAACACAAAAAATAGGCACTTTTCATCCTCCAGTTTTCTACCAGAGTTACAAGCTCCAAACCAGACCCCCTCTTTGAGGTAAAGAAAAATGTAGTATGCGGAGGAAGTTATTCTGCAATATAAGGAATTTTAAAAAGATGCCAGAAAGGTAATTAAGTCTTGAGTAATTTTAACTCTTTAGGTAAATTCCAATTTGGGGAGAAAGAGAAAGGACAGAGATTTAAGAAACTTCTGGCATTCAGTGTTGTCTAATTCAATTCTATTTGACTTTTAGGCCTCCTTTGAACCACAGCTAGTCATCTACATTATTAATATTTATGCTTAATCAATCCTCACTCATAATATATAAGGTAGATATCATCATCATCATCATCATTTACAGATGAGGAAACTGAGGCCTAAGGAAATCATAGCCGCAAAGCAAGTTGCAGAACCAATATTCATTTCTTGGTCTGCCTCACTCCAAATTCCCTGTTCTTTCCTCCTCGCACTACCTAAGGCTAATAGATGCAGATTTATACAGGCAAGATTTATTCATTTGCACTTCATGTATTTACTAAATTCAAATGATACATAAACATCTCTTGCACCAGATCCAAGAGTAATTATTTTTGTGTTTCTTAAAAACTGAAGGAATAATGGGGCTGGCCTAGTGGCATAGTGGTTAAGTTCATGCGCTCTGCTTCAGTGGCCCAGAGTTTGGAGGTTTGGATCCTGGGCACCGACCTATACACCGCTCATCCAGCCATGCTGTGGCGGCATCCCACATACAAAAAATGGAGGAAGATTGGTACAGATGTTAGTTCAGGGCCAACCTTCCTCAAGCAAAAAAAAAAATTGAAGGAATAGTGCAGAGAACTGGAACCGTGAAAGCTGAGGGTCTGAACCTTGAGATGCTTGTTAGGATGAGACAGTTGATTATCGGACATTTAATAGGATATGGAAAACTTCACCAATAGCAGTACACTGTGGAATGAAAGAGAGGAATGCTTAAGAGAAATATAATTTCTCTGTCATCACTGAGAAAGAAATTCAATGAAGCAATTCTGAAAACCCACAGTGGCAGATAATTATCCCAGAGCAGAGACATCACCTCAGAAAAGATGGAATAAAATGATGAGGGTCAGTGTGATACCAGAAAATAATTAAAGTTCTGACCAATAGGTCATGGTATCCGTTGGTGATTGTAACTCATTTCAGAGTGTAATATTTTGACAACAGGTTTAAAAGAAAATGCTTCTGTAACCTTTAGCCGTCGATCTTTACTCAGATGACTTGAACTAGTCTAGAGGTTTAACACTTGCCTATAAAAAGCATTTCATGGAGGCTTTTATTCATGTTCAAAAACAGAATCAGGGCATCCAATCAATAAATATTCTCCACATGGTCTTGGATAAAATTGTGAAGCTAACAAAGATCATCATCAGAAAATATTAGTCATTATCTTCTTTCCACACATATTATCCTCTTTTTGGGGCAGCTCTGTGCACACTCTTAGATGCCCAGTGGACTCGTTTATCACTTTCTCCTCTCCTTTAAAGTTACTAAGTCTAATTTACAGGAGATTTGAAACTCATTACAGTAATTTATCCCTGATTGTATTAGTTATCTATTGCTGTGTAAAAAATTACTACAAATTTAGTGTCTTAAAACAATACACATTTATTATTTCACAGTTTCTGGGCATCAGGCTTAAGCTTAGGGTCTCACAAGGCTGCAAACAATGTGTTAGCCAGGCTGCATTCTTGTTTGGGGAAGAATTTGCTTCTAAGCTCACTCAGGTTGTTGGTAGAATCCATTTCCTTGTACCTATAGGATTAAGAGCTCCACTTTTTTGCTGGCTGTTGATCAGAGGCTTCCCCAAACTCCTGGAGGCCACCTACGGTTTCTTGTTGTGTAGACTTCTCCAACATGGCTGCTTACCTCAACAATCCAGAAAGGAGTCTCTAGAGCAAGTCAGCTAGCAAAATGGAGTCTTATATAAGGTAACATAATCATGGCAGTGACATCCCTTTGCCCTTGCCATATTCTATTGGTCTCTCCCACACTCACAGGCAGGGAATTACACAAAGGCATGAACACTAGGGTGTAAGGGTCACTGGGGACCACCTTACAATCTGTCCAACACATAAAAATGGTGTCTTTAAGAGGTATCTTATCCAAGGATATGTGCTTTTAAACTTGAATCAAAGGATGAGAGTAAAAGAATAACCACTTAAGACAATGGACAATGGACAGCAAGAACATTTGAGGAAGAGAGACTAGCAACAGATCTGCCTGATTTCCCTGAAATCTAGAGCTTTCTGCTGACAGCAGAAGCCTGTACCATATGCTAGAAGTTTTATTCCGCACCTGTGTTTTACTGCTATGGACTCACACTAACAAGCAATGGGATCTTGGGCAAATTGTATAAACTTTCTAATCCTTAGTTTATTGATCTGTAAAATTAGTAATAATCACACCTTACAGGCAGGAATGCTATCCAGATTAAATAACCTTAGAGATGAAAAAGACTTGTTATATAGAGTTGCTCCTTGCTCTTTGTACTATGCCCCTTCCTCCTGCAAATAAAATCTAATTGTACACTGAATTTACCCTTAAGGTCCCAAGCAGCCAAGACAAAAGGGGGAAATTATGTGTTTTTAATAATAGTTTAAAAAAATAGTCTTTCTTTTATAATTGTTTCATAATTCAGTGAAAGCAATTGTCAAAAAATACCTTTTGTAAAATTTGAAATATGTAAATATGTTAACTTCAAACATCAAGAAATTCCCTTTAATCACCACCTGCAGTCCTACTTTTGGTCTGTGGTAACTGCCTTTATTGATTTTTTTGTATATTATTCCAGAACTTTTACTGTGCAGTTATAACCAATTTTGTAGATAGTTTTGTCCTATATTTCTTCTTTTATATATACATAGTATTATACTCTACATAATGTTCTTTAACTTGCTTTTTCATTCAGCATATTTCCTGGAGTTATATCTAGATTGGCACATATAGAGTAATATAATTTTTTTAAACCGTTCCATAATATTTCCATGTCCACCATTGCTCTGTTGCAGACATTAAGATTCTTTTTATTTTTAGCTGTAGTAAAGAAGGCTTGAATGAATTTCCTTGAACAAGTCTCAATACATAGATGTAAAAGTGTTTCTCTAAAGTCAAAACAAAGAAAAGAGGTTGATGCAACCTAAGCTAAAGACATTTTTATTTATAATATTTCTGCCAAAATGACCATACCAATTTATATTCTCTCAGCAGTGAAATATTTGCTGCAGTTAAGTAAGGTAATGTGGGAAATGTGCCTTGTGCAGCCCTTGGCATATATTAAAGTGTTCAATAAAAGTTAGATATTACTATTACAATGAGCTAAAAATGAGCTATTTTCTAGTAGCTTGACACGATGGGAGGAAAAAATTTGGAATATCTAGGACAGTTGTTGGATTTCACTAAATGCGTGAATGTGAAACTCAAATATGAGGACAAAATCTATACTTCTCAATTTTGCTTAAGGCCAATTCAGAGTGTACTTACAACTCATATATGTGGAAATTATTAACATATCTAGCACAGGGATATAACCACCATTTGTACTCACATTGGTGAAGTCAAGTATTCAAGCCCAAAGTGTCCCTCATGAGAAAGTTGCATGTGAATTAAAATATTTTCATAAATTTTACGTATGTTGTTTTCTAACAGACCTAAAATTTCATTTGAATTAATAAATGTGATCACAGAAATTGAGCCTGATTTAAAATATAATGACATACCAGCCCTAGCACATTGCCCAAATATAGTGAATTACTAAGATAAGATAAACCCTGAGTAATAAAACTAAATGATAAATGATAGGATTTCTCTTTTAAAACGTTCAAGATATTTGACCCCCTGAGCTAGATTAAGAGAAATGTAATTGGATTTCTACTGAGTAGAGCTGGTAAATACAGGAATAGGGGCTGGAATAAAAGGACTTAGCTAATGTTTTTAGGAAATATGGAATTGATAGTATTCAACACTGCACAAGGCTTTGATGTAAAACATGTTCCATATATTTTATAATAATTTACTCATTTTGGTTTTGTCTTATTAATTAGTTTTTATTTAGAAACAATATATGCAAATGGAAAACATTCAACCAGAACCAAAAGGATTATAGCGAAAATTCAACCTTACTGCCCCCACTACTCCCCCCTCAAGCTCTCTCTCTAAGGGTAACTGGTATTGCCAATCTCTTCTGTATTCTTCCAGAAATATTCTGTTTATACAAGCATATTTGTTTTTGTCGACATATTTTTCGAAAGTATAGGAGAATTAGATAAACACCAATTTGCATTTTTCATTCAATAATATACCTTAAATGTGATTTCATATTAGTACACTATTTTAAATTACTGTACCATTCTGTATTTAATCAATTCCACAATGGTAGACATTTACGCTGCTAACAGTCTTCTGTTATTATGCTGCCACTAACTACTTTGTACATATGCTTTTGCTCAAATGTGTTAATATCTCTGAAGGTTGTAGCTCATTAAAGTAGAGTTGCTTGGGTCAAAGGATATGTGCCTTTTCAATTTTAATAAATTTTGCAAATTACAATGAAGGTTGAGAATTTACAGTCCCACATACACTTCACTATAGTTTCTGTTTCCCAAACTCTCTCTAAATTGTGATTTGTCATGTAAATTTTTTATTCGTCAATCTAGTACATGAAAAATGGGTTGCATTTTTTTAATTCGTAGAGGGGTTAATTTTATTTTTACTACCTATTTATCTTTTGTATACTACTGGTTTGGGTTCTTTGTCTATTTTCCTGTTGGGCTGATGTTCTTTTTCTCATTGATTATATGAATTTTTCACATATTAAAGGAAGTAGTATTTTCCTTTGGTTGCAAGTATTCTTTTTCCCCAGTGAAATAGTTTTTTTGATATTGGTTGCAAGTATTTTTTCTCCAGTTGGTCATTAGTTTTTTGAACTTCTTTTTCCTATTTTTCTACTGTTCAAAATCTTATAAGCAGACAAGTATATCAATATTTTTCCTTTCAGCTTTTGAGGTTTATTTCTTGCTGAGAAAGATTCTCCTCATTCCAAAAGTATGAAATCATTTATATTTTTCTAGAAAATCATCTATATCATGCAGGTTTTCAATTTACTTGCGTATATTTGAGCAAAATAACATTTTATAATCTATAATTAAATTCTCATTCTATATCTCACTTTATGTTTCTGTCTTTCTCCCTTTTTTCTTGATTAAAACAATGACAATTTATCAATTGTATTATTCCCAAAAGAACCAGTTTATGAGTTTATTTACTAATTCATTGTTTTTATTTTTTCTCTTTCACTAGTTTCAGGTTTTACCTCCATTTACTTCTATTTCCACGGTAATTTTTAGTACTTCTTTTTTTATGCTCTAATTTTCAGTTTTTATCTTTGCTTTTTTCCCTTTCCTTAAGTTTCTTTTGTTGTATTTTTTTCCTTCCTGAGTTCCTGAAATAAATGCTTAATTAATTTATATTCTGTCTTTTACTTTTCAAATGATAGAGTTTTTTTTGTTTGTTTGTTTTTCAGTTTTTAGGTGGTGGTTTCTTGTCCATTTATTTTAGGACATAATAGAAATGAATTAATTTCTAAATATATGTAATATACATTTCCATTTGAAAAATATATGGAAATAACTTGGCTAAGCATGCCAGATATATCCATACAAAAGTAAAAACAAAGAAAATCCATAAGAAAGAAAAAGGAGATTTAGTAGATTATTCTGTTATGTTGATTCTATCACAAAATAACATAGTCAATAACAGAATAATTGGCAGAAAAAACTAAAGATGAAATATTCTCTGGTCTTTAATTATAGTCCCAGGCATTTAAAAGATGATTTTATAAAAATGTTTAGACAATTTTAATGTAGCCTAGTGAAATAACATTTATAAACCAAACTGACCATAGCAGTTTGTTTTCAAAAGTAGAATGGGAAACCAGAATTTCAAAGCCTTAATTAGTTCTTCTGTACTAACTAAAAGGTGAGCCTTAGAGCTGGTAGTTCTCTGTTTAGAGAACATAGGCTCTTGGCTAGGCAAAATTGGTTCTGGAACTGCACAATGAGTTGACAGTTCAATTCCTCTGGAAAGGGGGTTGAGGAGGACTCTGACTAGAAGGAAAGCAAACCCTGAAAAACAAAAATTATAAGAAAGGCATTGAGAGACAGAGTTGGGTGGAGAAAAATGACAGAATGTTGAAGTCTGCAAATTAAAGTATCTTATGAAAACTTCTAGTTGGTGAGGAGTCTAAAGACTTTTATGGAAATAAATATCTAACAATAATTTTAATGTATTTGTTTTGCTTTAATGTAAAATCCTTCTATTGCCAGAAATCTTCAGTGACACTTGCCATACACACAAATATAATGTGTATGTAGTTTGGGGAAGGCAGCAAGAGAAAGTTATTGAGCTCTGTTCTGAAGTAAATGCTCTAAGAAAAGGGCGATTTAGGGCCTAGAGTCAGTAAGAAGCCCGTCTAAAGCTTAGTCAAGCTGATGAGAACATTAACATCATCTTGGTCACCGGAAATCCAGAAAGTGTTTGATTGAAAGACCAAGATTTAAAGAAATTTTGGATAACCAAAGGAGATATATTGAGATTCATCAGAAAACTCAACAGATAGAATAGTCTGAGAATTTCTATAGGAAAGAGAGAGAGAACTTCATAAAGGAAGTTCTTCATGAAAAAGCCATGTCCTAAACTCAAATCAAAGCCAGTCAGAATTGAAAACTGCAGTGAGCCATGGGGCAAGTTCTGCTGTAATTAATTAAAGAAAACAGAAATAGCTGCATGAGGCTTTTCTCAGAGTAGCTGCCCTCAGGTTAAATCTCAAATAGTCTTCTCTATTTAAAAGCAGAAAAGACTCAGCATGGGCTTTGGTTTTAGACAGGAAAAGGGAAGTTTCTCAAATAATTTGTCCACTGTTCTCAGGAGACAAATGCCATGTGGACCTGCTAGGCTTTGTCTTCACTCAGCGCCCCTCTGCAAGACCATACAAGCCAGAGTCTTATCTGTATTCACAACCAATAGAATACAGATTTTTCTCATGTTGAGGATGTGGAATAACTGATCAAACTAGTCTTTTCATTATAAATGTGAAAAGCTATGCAAAAATCACTAAAGTCAGACTAAATAATCACAAGAACTGACCACTGAACGAAACAGTTCTTGCAGAAATCAGAAGAGATGCTCAAACTAATTATAATTAGCAACCTCTGAGAGATTTGGAAGGATTTCACATTTATTAAAAATTAACTGATTACTATTTAAAAAGCAATATGAACTTTTAGCTATTAAAACCAATGTAATGGGTAGGGGGTTTGTGGTAGGCAGTCTTTAAGATGGCTCCCACTGACCCCTACCTCCTGGCATTCATGCCTTTGTGTAATTCCTTACAGTTGTGTATGGGCTGGACCTAGTGATTCTCTTCTAACAAATAGAATGGGGCAAAATTGATGGATAGCACTTCAAAGATTAGGTTACAAAGAGACTGTGGTTTCCATCTTGATCTCCTTCTTTTGTTTTCTTGCTTGCCCACTTGGTTGGAAGTTAGCTGCCATGTCATGAGCTGCCCTATGGAGAAGCCCCCATCGCAAGGAACTGAAGGAGTCCTCCAGGCAACAGTTAGTAAGGAACCGAGGCCCTTTATCTAACAGCCTCAAAGAACTGAATCTTGCCAACAACCATGTGAGAGAGCTTGAAAATAAGACACTCCCTCAATAGAGCCTTCAGATGAGACTTCAGCCTTGGACTTGATTGCAGTCTAATAAGAGACCTTGAAATAGAGGAACCCAATTAAGCCATGCCTGGATTCTAGACACACAGAAACTATGAAATAATAAATGATTGTTTTTTTAAGCCACTAGGTTTGGGAAGAATTTGTTATGAAGCAATTGATAAGTCATAGAGGTAGATACGGAGGAGAAAGGGCAGGCAGTTGGGAACATGATTGAAGGTCAATTAAATAGAATGGCTTCTGCTGAAAATCAAATTAATGGACCAAAAGTGAAGACAAGGAACTTTCTCAGAACACAAGACAAAAGAAAAATAAGAAGGAAATTATATATTTTTTAAAAAGTTAAGAGATATGGAGAATAAATGTAAGAGATGAATGGATAAGAAATAGTCTAAGAAATAATAAGGATATATACTTTTTTTTTTTTTTTTGGTGAGGAAGAGTGGCCCTGAGCTAACATCTGTGCCAATCTTCCTCTACTTTGGATATGGGATGCCACCACAGCATGGCTTGATGAGCGGTGTGTAGGTCCGCACCTGGGATCCAAACACGCGAACCCTGGGCCGCCGAAGCAGAGCACGTGAACTTAACCACTACATCACCAGGCCGGCCCCTGAAATATAATTTTTAAAATCTCTAATCTGAAGAAAGTTCTGAGTCTTTATATAGAAAGAGTCAATTTAAGAGTGCTCTAAATTATTACTGAAAAAGACACACAGTAACATTATGGTGAAATCTGTTACTGCCCAAGAACAATAGAAAATTCCATAAGCTAACACAGACAAAGATAGGGAGAGAAAAAATAAAATTTTCTAGCACTCTAGAAAACATTCAAAGATGCCTACAAATTTTCATGGAAAATATTTTAAACTCATCCAAATTATATTCAAATATAAAAGCAAAAGAAATACATTTTCAGAAATTCAAGAAATCAGGAAGCTTAAAACTAACTCTTTTTCCTTGATTAATTATTAAAGTATGCTCTCCAGCAAAACAAATACTGAATCCAAGAAAGAAGACAGAAGAACATTTTAATAGTAAAACACATAATTAACTCTAAGTTACGGATAATTCATTTATGAAATTCATAAAATGGAAGCAATTTCAGTTTAAAATGGAAGGTTGACCAAACATGCTTTATCTCTCATTTCTCCAGAGAACTCACTAAAATTATAATAAATAAATATGAAAGGTATCAGTACACAAGGAAAAGAAAATGGAAGCAGGGGCATCTACACAAGGAGATTTTAACAAATATTTTGTTGTTGTTGTTGAGGAAGATTAGCCCTGAACTAACATCGGTTGTCAATCCTCCTCTTTTTGCTAAGGAAGATTAACCCTAGGCTAACATCCGTGCCCATGCCCCTCTACTTTATATGTGGGACACCTGCCACAGCATGGCTTGATAAGCAGTGCATAGGTCCGTGCCTGGGATCCAAACCTGCAAACCCTGGGCCACTGAAGTGGAGCGTGTGAACTTAACCACTACACCACTGGGCCAGCCCCAAACTTTTTAAAGACTGAAAGGAAATGGAAGAATAGAAGTTGATTTACAATGGCAGAGGAAGCCACAGGTTAGAGTGTGTAGTGTGGAGGACATGCTAAGAAAAGAACTTACAGTAGTAGCCTTGCAAAATCCCATATTATGGAATTCAGAAATTCTGTACGGAAGAAGGCTGAAATCATGGGGCCTCATTTAAAAGGCAGTGTACAACACAGTCTAACCCTCCCACTCCAATCAGCTGTTACCCTGGCTCTTTTTTTAGGTACAAAATCAGAGGTTTCTTCTCAGGAGAAATTGACTAGCAAAGACCCAGGACTCTAAGAAAACCTGAAAATTGAGATTAAATAAAAGCCTATATAACATGCAGTTAAATTTCAATTTCCCTAACATGTACAAAATGCCAGCAACTGGGCATTTATACCCCAGATACAGATCAATTATTGATTTTTTTTCCCCTCCTCATTTGAATAACCCCAGGAAAAAATAACGTTAGCATAACGGCATTTGGAGATTCTGTAGCAAAATGGAGCATTTCCAGCCTCAACATCCTAAAGCTGAGCCCATAAGTAGAAAAATCCCAACCATGTGCATAGAGCTTTCAATTAGCTTTTAAAATGTGTTCTTAGATATGATTTTTTCTGTTAAAAAAACACAGTTATAAATCTAGGAATGGAAAATTTCTTAATTTGATAAAGGGTACCTACCAGAATTCTACAACAAACATCAGAAATTTTTGGAAAATTCCAATCAAACCACTAAAAAAGAAATAGGACTTATTGAAAAGGAAAGGATTTAACTCACCTTTGCAAGTGATAAGATTATTTTTCTATAAATTTCCAAATAGCTAAATAGTTATTAAAAATATAGAGGATGTAGTAAGGTAGTTGAGTTAAAAAAAAATAAGCAGGGGCCAGCCCAGCGGCGCAAGCGGTTAAGTGCACGCGCTCTGCTGTGGCAGCCCCGGGTTCGCCGGTTCGGATCCTGGGTGTGCACCGACGCACCGCTTATCAAGCCATGCTGTGGCGGCGTCCCATAAAAAGTGGAGGAGGATGGGCACGGATGTTAGCCCAGGGCCAGTCTCCTTCAGCAAAAAAAGAGGAGGATTGGCAGATGTTAGCACAGGGCTGATCTCACAAAAAACAAAACAAAACAAAGAAAGAATAAGCGAAATAAACTGATATATACTAGAAATAATCATGTAGGAAATAAATTTGTTAAAAATTAGCAGCACTTGTTCCTACACCAACTATTAAAAATAACAAAAACATCAATCTAAGAATAAAGAAAGAAAAGTGTTAGAGAGTACAGCTGGTGGAGCTGATATTGGTGGTTTGAGGAGGAAGAATAAGGTGTGAATGAACTTCTAAAGGACTGAGAAGTGAAAGGACCAAGGAGATATTTTATGATTGTGCAGCAGCATTAACAGTCCACCTGACATTTGTGGTCATAAATTTAAAATGAGATCCATTGGCATGGTTTATTATTTTTAAACAACCACATTTACTTGTATTGGTACAGGCACAAAGTTGGTAGAGTGTTGGATTTACCAGAGTTGTGATTTTGTCATGTGAGTTTTAAAATTGAGAGAAAGGGCAATGGAGTAAAGAATATATTCAAGCAAGTGAATAAAATCATTGGTAATGGAATTGACGCTGGACAGGGAGAGAAGAAAGGAGATCAAGAAATACACTGAGGACAGAGAATAGGTGGCAAGATAAGTAGATTGGAGGTCTCATTTGAGTGGGGGGATTGTTGAAATTGGAGTAATAGAGGAGTGAGTTGAAAAGTGAGATTGTGCATAAAATTGAAATTACGGATCAGTTGAAATTTTGGGTAATGGCAAGATCTACATGTGACCATGGAGTGATGACTTAGGTAGAGTAGTAGACAAGATAATCAGAAAATAGAAGATCAAGTAACTGAGAAATATTGGTATTGCATAGGTCATCTATGTGCATATTGAAATCAATAAGAATTCAGATAGGCAAACTACTACGGAGGAGCTAAAATGTGGAGAACAGGGCGGGGGTAGGTGACCCAGAGTAGGTAAATTACACCAGTAATGAAGCATAATAGGTAACATAATCTATAAAGCTTGAGATTTTAAGCTGATGGTTTTTAAGAAACAAAGAGGAAGAAGGCTCTGGAAATGGCAAGGGTAACACTGACCAGGTATCTAGGCTCAGTGATAAAAGGGATAGAAACAAAATAGATGGAAATAAACAACTACCACTTAAGAAGGCTGCAAGGAAAGCAATACCCCAGGAGAGATCCAGATCTACGTTGTAGAAAGAGGGGAAAGGGAACAATCAAGGAGGAAACTGAAGACATAGAAGACTTCACTGGTGATGGACAGTGAATTCCATTGGTCTCAACAGAGAGGTCTGAGGATCTTGGTGCTCCCCCTTAACCAAGATGGAGGAATAGAGTCCTCCTGGGGGAAGCCAGGTGTTACTCTTGATCCCAATCAACAGAGGGTTGAAGTAATGGGGGGCTGGGGTATCAGTTTTAGGGCTCATTCTTGACCAAGCGTAATATAGGGCTCTTTAAATCTGAGTGCCCAGGATGCCTGCTTGAGCTCTGTACGTAGAAGAGAACTTCTAACAGCTAGAAATGCCCTGACTCCCACTATGAAATTGAAGAGAAGCAGATCCCCTCCCTACTAGATTTTGGCCAAGTGGCCTAAGTACAACCTTTCAGACACTCTCACCAGGGACTTTGAATTGTGGAGTAGTGATGCAAAGGCTCAAGGTCAAACAGAATTCATCCACAAAATCAAGAATATGGCACTGAATATTCAGGATAGTCAATGTTGGTCGGGAACAATGCATGATCAGTTGTGACAGTTCCTGTAGCAGTTTTCTGAGCAGATTTTGGAGCTTGGCTTTGCTTGACTTCCCTTGGTTCCTACTTAAGCTGTATTCACCAAACTTTCAGTATGAGCACTTCCCACAAATCCTTCTTATAAATTCCTTTTCTGCTTAAATAAAACAAGCTAAGCTTCTGATATTTGCATCAAGAATGTAATCCAGGTACCCCTGGATATGAACAAGATCTAGCTGGCTTCCAAGCTTCTGCAGTTTTATTAAAGAATCTCACTCTGGTCCTTTCCACAAGGAAAGACAGCGTGCATTCTTATTTTTAGAATTCTCGGAGCTTTCCCATGGCAGTGCTCCTAACAGAGTTTACTGATAGTTTGACATTATCTTCCACCCCAAGCATCGATTACACCATTCATGTTCAGCAGCTATTGCTTAAAAGTAGTAATTCTTGGATGGAGTTGTGTCTATAAAAAACAGCATTCAGTGAAAGCTTCACATGTTATAAGTGCTTATTCAATACTGCTAACAAATAGGCCTGTTGGTCTTACACCAGAGAAAGAGGCCTTAGTTATTCCTTTTTCCTCCACTTGGTAGTTTTATCAAATTCCATTCCCTTAAAGAAAAGAAATTTAACCTCAATCTTCATTGTTTTTGTTACCACACATTGAATTAATATAAAGCAAGAGGAAGAAATGGAAAATATTAAGCACAAAGTAGAATTTTTCAAAATAAGTACATTACTTGGACCAATACTGTGATTCACATGTGACATTTCTGACTTCAAATTAAATCATCAAAAGATTCACCAAACTTGAATCTTGAGGTTTTTCAATTGGTTAGCACAATCTGTTACCCCAAATTAAATTTCTAAAGGAGTGTGTCTTTGGGTATTATATACTTCATAGTTGACAGGGACACTATCTAATTAGCTATTTATATGCAAAGCAGAGAAAAGGATAATTAGAGACATGGATTATGCAAAAGCAATCACACTGACAGAGGGCAAAAGAAACTGCGAACATATTGAATCAAATTTGTATATACGTTCCTGCGGTTTATCATGTTTCATTTGTATTGCATTACATTTATGCATCATTTAACATGTTATAAATGAAGCAATATCCTAATCCATTGATTGATAAACTAAATATAAATCTTATAACATAAACTATCTATTGGACTACAAATATAATTAGCTTTAGAAGTTGAAAAGGAATAAAGTCTTACATTTGGAAAATGCCTTCCTTAGCTCCAAACTCCAGTGTTCTTTTCTCTAGAGAATAGGGGGGAAAAAATTAACATATTTAGTTTTATATCACTAATAGCACAGTCAAAGTGCCTACCAAAAAAGAAAAATCCTGGCTTATAGAACCTGTTCTAGTTATCTATTGCTGCATAACAAACCACTCCAAATGTTTTTTGGAGTAAAAAGATAAATATTTTATTATGTTCACAATTTTGCAGGTCAGGAATTTGAGAAGGGCATAGAGTAGATAGTTTGTTTCTGCTTCAAGATAAGTAGGACCTCACCTGGGATGACTTAAATGGCTGGAGGTTGCTGGGAGAGTTTGACTTAGAGCCATATGTCTGGGGCTTCAGTTCTGGCTATCACTGATTTCTTTTGTTCTTCATGTTTAGCTGCTGGGGATAGAATGTGTAAAGGGCTTCTTCACTCAACATGCCTAGTACATTGGCCAGGATGCTTGGAACAGCTAGAATTGGATGGGCATCTTTTTTTTTTTTCCATGTATCCTCTCCCATGGCTAGCTTGGGCTTCCTCACAGCATGATAATCTTAGAGTAGTAATCTGATGTAGTGGCTTGCTTCTCTGAGAGCGAACATTTCCAAAAGACACGATGGAGAAGCTGCTAGCTTTTTAAGGCCTGGACTAGGAAACCAGCAGGGCAATAATTCCACCATATTTTATTGGTCAAAAGACACCAAGATTCAAAGGAAGGGGACACAGACTCCTCTCTTGGTAAGAGGACTGTCAAAGAATTTGCGGCCATCTTTAATCTGCTAAAGAAACTTATATCCACCATGATGATTTGCCAGAACCGGAAGATCTTAGCAGGATTTTACGATCTGACAGCACACAGGCTTTCACTTACACGGCAGTTCCTTTCCCCACAAAGTGTCAGAAACGTACTTCCAAGCAATAAAGTCTTTTGGCACAGGTTATTTTTGAAAATCTCTTCCACAGCATGTAAAAATTCATGCTTGCGCTCCCAGTTTGGCAAAGTGCTCTGAGTATATTTATCTCAAATCCTTTCTAAATCCTATTGAAATGATGTAAAGAAGTTCAAAAAGAAATACATTCATAAAAGTGCAGATAAGAGAAGAAAGATCACTAAAGGAGCAGATAACTAGATGCGTTTCTGAAATATGGAAGGCATATGACATCTTATTGATAGACAAACAACAGAAATAGAATCAGTGCACAGTATACTAAGGAATGGTGCAGGTAGAGCCTGCAGAAGGCCTTCAGGCTCATAGAAGAAAGTTAAGGAAAGTAGGAACAAGAAGGGAGTCTGAGTGATGATATTTCTTCATTCCTACATGTATAAGTGCACTGTTTGTCCCCAGCATGAACTAAAGAACTGCTCTTTAAACAAGCTGAGTGATCTGTCTAGCAGCATTAAGGCTCTATGCAGTAAAGGATTAACCTTGCCCAAAGAAAAGTTTGGCCCTTTGCCCCCAAGTCCTGAGAGGTAACCTCTAAGACCTTGGTATATCCTGCTGGATAAAATTGTCTTTGTTTACCCAAGGGCTCTGGGCCATACCAGACAGTCTATGCTAATATTACGATTTATGGTGGGAGCTTTGGGCCACTAAGTATCAACTTAAACACTGGAGGGGCTGGAGGCTAAGGTCAGCCACACCAGTGGTCAGCCATGTCTATGTGACCAACTCCCAACAAAAAACCCCAAGGCCCAGGTGAGCTTTCTTAGTTCCCTTTATGCATGTTGTCACACATAGTTACTGGGAGAAATAAGTCATGCCATATGACTCCACTGGGAGAGGACGAGTGGAAGTTCCACACCTCGTCTCTCACAGACTCTGCTCTAGATGCCTTTTCCCATTGCCAGTTTCAACCTGTATTCTTTCACTATAATGAACTATAACTGTGAGTTATAACTGTGAGCTTTGCTGAGTTCTGTGAGTTTTTCTAGCAAATCATTGACCTGAGGGTGAACTTAGGGACCACCTGAAGTCATAGTTCCTATTGGGAGGATTGGTCCCCAGAGTATGACCTACCTTATCTTAGCATTTGGGTAGATACTCATACTGTTTGCCTTCTCCCCATCTGACTATTTTTGAGATGAAATTAACCCAGACAGAGTTTACAATAATCTCTCCTACTCAGGGAAGAGTTTATGATTGATAAATCAAGAAAGAAAGGAATTTACAAACGGTTTAGAATTATGCAAATAACTTCTAGAAGAACCCAACAGAAATGGTCAAAAGTAATTAACCTTGTGGAGTGGAATGAGAGTCATGGAGTATAGAAAATTTTTGACTGTACTATATTTTGAAAATATTTCCATGAACATAGATTCTCTGATACTTAGTAGAACACACAGCCCTTCAAAATAAACAACACTTTTCAGTTTCCCTTGCATTGAAATGTGGTCATGTTGCTAGGTTCTGGTCCAGGAGATATGTTCAGAAAAGTGTGGCAACTTTCAGAAACCATGATTAATTAAGAGGCATCTGGCTTGTACTTTTTGCCTCTTTTTACTACATATAATCCTCTTTCCTGTTGCTTGGAACATGGATGCTGCCTTGGAACATAAGAATGAAAGCCACACACTAGAGAAAGCAGACCCAGGAAGCAGCCAGGGTCTTTGAGAACTTAGTGGAGCATAGCTGGCATATGAGCCCTAGACTCCATAGCTCCAAACTTTTATGTGAGAGAGAAATAAGCTCTTACCTTTCATCTAAATCAAAGTTATTTTGAGTTTTCTGCACATGCATTTAAAATTATTTTTAATACACATGTATTACCTTTATTAAAAACAAATTCATGCTCTGCTATTCACTTCACCTCCCCTCTATTTTCTCAAACTGTATACTTCCTCTTTTCTTTTAAATAACTGTATTTTTCATATCAGTCTCCTGATAATGAGGTCTTTGATGAAGGACAACGGTTGTTTTTTTTTTTTTTTGTAATTTTATTTATTTATTTTTTTCCCCCAAAGCCCCAGTAGATAGTTATATGTCATAGTTGCACATCCTTCTAGTTGCTGTATGTGGGACGCGGCCTCAGCATGCCGGACAAGCGGTGCGTCGGTGCGCTCCCGGGATCCGAACCCGGGCCGCCAGCACTGGAGTGCGCGCACTTAACTGCTAAGCCAAGGGGACGGCCCGCAGTTGTTTTGATTAACTAGTTTCATCATTTGGAAACAGCTCCTAGGTTATCTTCCTGTGCATCCTCAGAGTAAAGCAAAGCGAATATGCTGTCTTCTAGCACACCATCAGTGTACTTAAGCACCAATATTTTGGCACCTTTGAGAAGAACAGGGCTGCAAAACGTTATTACTGTCAGTAAATCCCCTAAGTTATTAGTGCAATGAAAATGGAATTTCAGACAACCAGCCAACATTATTAAAACATTCCTTTTAGTCTTGCACAAGTGCATAAGAATTTCTATTCCTTCCCAGATTTACATAATTATTATTATTACTTCCTTGATATCATTAGGTAAAAGTGTAATGTAAATGCAAAGTGTTGTTACAGACAGAGTCAAATGGATGCGCAGAGAACTTGACAACTCCCTGGAGGAAATGACCACATGTCTGTCATGCACATTTCTAAGGCTGTGGCCTGGGTTGAGGCAAATGTTACTAAAAAACAAAAAGCAAACCCCTACATATTCTTCACATTAACCAAGACAACAAAATGCTTTAATCTCTGGCTTTCTTTGCTCCCATGGTGAAATTATTTCACTCAAATTCATTTCTGCAATTCCCAGCACAAATAACATGCCTATGGCCCTAAGCCAAGTGGGTAACCACTGACATGCTGATTAAGCATTACTGATTAACTGTACAAGTCATTTAAATTGCTAGTGCACAGATGGGCTACATTTATTTAATTGTTTAATAACCTGCACTCTAAAGGGAACTTGGTAATGCACCTACAATTGAGAAACAATAATGCTGTTTCAGGGAAACAAGAATTTACTTACCTTTTACGTACTGTGGTCATCATTTGGGCAAACTTGTAAAGCTCCATTTTAATTCTCATCAATCATTGCATGCGTGATCATCTGATGCTGTAGAACCCTCTGTCAGAAAAAGAACTAACCTAGGCATTATAGTTTCAAAATGTCCTTCTTGTTATCTTGTTTTGATCCTTCTAATCTTGTTTTTTATTTGTAGTTGTCCAGCAGATAATCTCAAGGAAAGCTGTTATGTGTGGACCAAAAGTACTTTAGGAAACATAAGACACTCTTTATAACCAATTGAAGGTGTGTTTATTATAATATGTGTGTAATCTTGCAGGCTTCTCTTCCAATTCAACTTGACTAAGAACTTATGAAAGGACCCTTCACTCTACCTTTTCCATCTGACAAAGAACAACTATGATTAAAGCCCATCTCAAAGATCACTGAAGCTTAAATTCAACAAATATTTCTTGAACATATATCTGGTAACGTGCTAGATGCTAACTAGCAGCTCCTTAAAGAGGAAAAAAAACATTAACTAATAAATATTATAGGTGATGTAAGAAAATGGTTCTCAGCACAGATTTTGGAGTCAGATTGCCTGGATTCAAATTTTCCTTCTGAAACTTACTATCCGTGCAATGTTGGCAAGAACTTAAACTCTCCATTTAAAATGAGAACAACAGTAATAATAATACTAATCTGTTATGGGTTGAATTGTGTCCCTCAAAAAAGATATGTTGAAGTCCTAGTCCCCACTACCTTGGAATATGACCTTATTTGGATATAGGGCCTTTACAGAGATAATCAAGTTAAAATGAGACCATTAGGATGGGTCCTAATCCAATATGACTGGTCCTTATAAAAAGGAGAAATTTAGGGGCCAGCCGGGTGGCCCCAGAGGTTGGGTGCCTGCGCTCCGCTGCGTTGGCCCAGGGTTCGCCGGTTCGGATCCCAGGCATGCACCGATGCACCGCTTGGCAAGCCATGCTGTAGGGACGTCCCATATAAAGTGGAGGAAGATGGGCACGGATGTTAGCCCAGGGCCAGTCTTCCACAGCAAAAAAAGAGGAGGATTGGCAGATGTTAGCACAAGGCTGATCTTCCTCACAAAAAAAAAAAAGGGGAGAAATTTAGACACAGAGACAGCCACACGCAGAGGAAAGATGATCTATCTGATGCAGCTACAAGCCAAGGAATGCCAAGGATTGCCGGCCACCGCTAGAAGCTAGGAAGAGGTAAAGAAGGATTCTACCTGGAGTCTTAGAGAGATCACAGCCCTGGTGACAACTTGATTTCAGACTTCTAGCCTCCAAAACTAGGAGAGAATACATTTCTGTTGTTTTAAGTCACCCAGCTGTGGTACTTTGGTAGGGCAGAAGAGGAAACAATACACTCTCTCTTAGATTTGTGGCAGAAAGATTAAATTAATTAACATATGTAAAGTGCTTAGAACACCATCTGCCGTAGGATCAGTTCCATGATTTCTGTTAAAGGGTTTATAGAGGTAGAGAACAAACTACCTGAGGAGTATAGGAGAAAGGTTGTTTACTCCACAAATTTGCAACTTTTTAAATTTAATTTTCAATTACATTTAATTTTCAAATATTTATTATCTCACAAATTTTATGTGTCAAGAATCTGGCATGGCTTAGCTGTGTGCCTTTGGCTCAAGGTCTCTCAAAAGGTTGCAGTCAAGCTGTTGGCTAGACTGTGGTCTCATCTGAAGACTCAACTCTGTGGAGTGGGGAAGACATCGCTTCTAATCTTACTCACATGGTTGTTGGCACCACTTGGACCTTTCCACAGAGCTGTTTCATGACGTGGTAGCTGACTTCCTCCAGAGTGAGCAATCCAGGAGAGATCAAGAGAGACTGCCCAAAACGGAGGCCACAGTCTTTTTATAACCTACTCTCAGAAGTGAATTCCATCACTTTTTTTGTACTCTGTTCATTAGAAACAAGTCATTAAGTCTTGCTCACATTTAAGGGGAGATAATTACACAAAGGTAGAATACCAGGGGGTATGGATCATTGGTGTACATCTCTGAGGCTGCCTACCACATACAGGAAGCGGAAGAAAGAGGACTTTCAATATGGTACCCCCACTGCTTGCATATAGGAGGTGCTAATTAAGTGTTCAAAAATAAATTCAAAAAATAAGGTATTGTTTTATATTCTACCTTTCTGGGGGTAGTTTGGTTGGGGGGAAATAAATAACAGTTTATTCCATGTAATAACAAGTCACCTTTCTGTATTTATACTTTAAAAATATACACAAATATGCACATTTTGTTGATTCTATTTCTCTGGAGAATGCTGAATACTACAATGGTGATTACAGAAATCTGTATATGCGATAAAATTTTGTAGAGTTAAACACCAAAAGAATAAAATATAAGTGAATGTAAAAACTGGGGAAATCCAAATAAGGTTCTTAGTTTAGTTAATAGTATTGTAGCTACGCCAATTCCTTGGTTTTGGTAATGCACTATGGTCATATAAGATGCTATCATTGGAGAACGCCATGGGAAAGGCACATGGGAAATTTTTATACTATTTTTGCTACTTCTTGTGAGTCTATAATTATTTCAAAATAAAAAGTTTTAAAAAACATAAATCTGGTCACGCCCTGGTCATAGACCTGCTCAAAATCCACCTATTGGAATAGAGACTGGGGCATACACAATAGACAACATGAGTAAATATGGGAGATCAAAGAACAGAGTCTATCTGTGCCTCATCTCCCAGGAAGAACCTGAAAAAATAAAAAGCCTCTTTAAACTGTGTTTGATATGGCACTAGAGGCATAGAATAAAGATGCCTGGGAAATTGACCTGAACAGCCCCAGAGTTTCTGATTTTTCTGTTACGCCCAAAAGTAGCATAGGACTAGCGGAGAGATCCAGACCTGTAGAGACCTAGCAGGGACGTATGAAGCAGGCACCATAGTGGACAACGTGTCTGATGACTGAGGCCGAAGGGGAACAAAGGCATCTCCGCAGATGCCAGTGTGGATGATGATGACAATAGGACCAGTGCCAATATTCATACCTTGGCTCTCCGTAAGTCCCACGAGACCTTGAACACAACTTCTAAGAGAAGAACCAGAGCCCTGAAATGATTGAGATTACTCTAAATTCATTGAGATCAAGTTCCTAGCACCTGGTCAAATAGTGGCTTAAAATAGAAATAGGGGAAATAAGAGGTCACATTTCTTACACAACTGAGCTTGAGCTCATTATATGAATGAACCTTATACTGTAGGAATGCTCCTTATACTTACCTTATTTGTTTCCTTTGACTTTCTCTATAAATCCAAAGTAATAAAGGTGTAGATGAAGAAATTTTGTGGGGCCGGCCCGGTGGCATAGCGGTTAAGTGTGCGTCCACCACTGCAGTGGCCTGGGGTTCAGATCCCGGGCGCGCACCGATGCACTGCTTGTGGAGCCATGCTGTGGCGGGGTCCCATATAAAAATGGAGGAAGATGGGCACGGATGTTAGCCCAGGGCCGGTCTTCCTCAGCAAAGAGAGGAGGATTGGCAACAGATGTTAGCTCAGAGCTGATCTTCCTCACAAAAAAAAAAATAAAGAACAAAAAAGAAATTTGGAAGTCAGGATGTTTTACATCTGGATTCAAATATGGGGAATGAGTCTATTTTATTCTATTATCTTTACTTTAAATCCTGGGGAAAGCTATGGTTATCATCAAGAAATCTACTTCAAGTAGGAACTTATGAAGAATCCACTTTCTCCAAACTACCAAGCCTAAAATTGAGGCTCTGAATATATTTTACTGGTATCTGGTAAGTTGGGTCTATTTTCGAGGCCTAAGTCTCCTTTTCTTGGTAAAAAACAAGCAAACAAACAAACAAAAAACTTTACACGTAGGTAGTTTTTGAAGAAAAGGAGAATGCATTTCAGAAGTAGAGGGAGAGCTTCTTGTAGTTGACCTAGGCAGAGTAAGACCTGGAAAGGAAGTCTTTTTACAAGATTTGTTTTTTTCTTTTTAATTCTATATAAGGAAAAGTGCCAGTAAAGACTCTTTAACATTTTTTCTCTGAAACACAATGCAAATATTTTGAGAGAAAAGAGTTGCCTACCTCTGTGATGTCACAAATGAAATGGTGTAATTCCACTGGCATTACTGAGGGCTCAAGATCAGACAAAAATATCCCCTATAATTTAGGAAAAATATCTATTATGAGACAACAATGCACATTCCTCATTGAGACTCCACTTTAGCTGCAACATGCAGCCACCAGCAGGTCTAGTGAACGAGCTTATGCTAACTGGCTCGCTTGATCCCTTCCAATAAAGAAGTTAGTCTCTAGGGAAGGTGTAGAGAGAGTTAAAAGCTTTGCTTTCAATCACTATGGCCTAATCCCAGATTGCCTCTGTTCAAATCTGCCTTTGTAATTGAAAATGTGGGTTTAAAATGGTAGTGGGGATTTATTCAAAAGTGTTTCTAAAAGTCAAAATGCCCTGGTGACCTAGTCAGCATAAGATGGTCTAGAACTCTAAGTGTGGGAGGGAAGAAAAGAATTGGAATCAAAGATGAGTCATAGACAAGAAGGAGATGGAAGATTTTTTGCAGATGCCGAGAACAACCAGATTCTTCAACAGCTTCAGTTGAATGCACAAAAAATATGAGATTTGAGCTTCATGGTGACATTATCCAATCATGCACTTGGTATAATCTTTGATTCTTTGCTACAGTTTAATGTTAATGTATGTTATATGAATAAAATCACAGCCTCAATGAAATAAAGTCTACCCCTGGATGATTGTTGCATTCTAATCATATTTCACACAGAGGTCCCCACTAACCATTCTTCTCTTCAGCTGCACTACTTTTGTGTTTGCTTTATCCAATTATTTATTAATTTAAGGTAATTTATAATAACTAATAAAATTTTATGAATAAATAAGACTCACTGGATCCATTCCTGAATCTCATCCTGTACAGTCAAATAAATGCTCAAACTGTATGTATGAGCTCACTGTAATTGGCTACAGGTTGTAAATGCAGGAGCTAGTTTCTTTCAGCATGCCCTAGCATTGAAGTCAACTTGCTCCTATTAAATGCTTTGTTTCAGAAACACGTCAGTGCTATTAAAATAAATTCCTGTTATTAGTTGGAGACTCATTTAATCAATATCACTTCCATTGTCTTTTACTCAATCAGGGACATATTTGCATGTAAAATTTCAGCTCCTTTTCTAGATTTTAACCACCTTTGCCAAAAATCAAATAGGGAAGAAAACCAGACTTTGTGACTACCCACCTTGGGGCAACCTCTGAACTAATTATTTTATATATGTTAGCATATTTAAAATTCCCATCAAGTCTACATTCCTCATACGTAGTTTTCTACTCTGCTGCATATTACTCACCAATCCCTGTGGTCCCACCCTGCCAGATAACAGAGCCTGAAATTGCCCTCTCTTGGAAATAATTAACTCAAACATTCTCCTCCCCAATCACGCTGACCTATCCTGACCACTTATTTATCCGAGCATTCCCACCAAAATAGTTCTTTGACATCATTTAGGTAACTAATAAGTTGACTCCTCCATTCTCTCTCTAGCTCAGTGATTCTCAACAGAGAGAAAATTTGCCCCCAGGAGACATGGCAATGTGGGGAGACATTGGTTGTCACCACTGGGGATGTAGCATTGCTATCTAATGAGTAGAGAGACCAGGGATGCTGCTAAAAGTCCTACACAGGACAGCTTCTACAACAAAGAATTATCCAGTCTCAAAAGTCAATAGTGCCAAGGTTGAGAAACCCTGCATTTAGTTTCCTACTGTCTTCATTTTCTTCCTTTTCCATTTTAGACTCAACAATCCATCACAACATCACTTTAGCAAATATCCTCAATTCTTTTGCACATATCACCCTCCAGCACCATTCTTTGGAAAACTCCCAATCTTGTGTTGGCTGTTAACTCCATAAAAAGACCACCAGAAATACCTGTTGGTTGAGCAAAACTGAATTTATTTACATTACTAAAGTAAAAAATAATACCACATTAACAGGGTATTAGTAATGTTTCAGAAGACAGATCTCAGGAAAAGATATTTGTAGTCTTGTATGCTTGCACTGGGTGATTTTAAGGCAAGTGTTAAAAGATGGGAAAATAATTGAGAATGGCAGAATTTATGACACACTAGATTTGGGCTGGTGGACACAGTAATACCAGGATCTTGAAGTGAGTATTGATAAGCAAGCTGCTAGTCTTGATCAGTAAGCTGTCTTGGTTGTTTCACAGTCTTATCTTCCAAGAGCAAGTATTCCTTGAAACAAGGAGCTAAGTTGGTTTTTTTTGTTTTTTCTTTTGGTCTGGTCCCAGTATTGTTTAACACGGAATCAGGAAAGTGTCTTAATACCAGAACTGATCAACATAGACACAGAACAGTATGTTGATTTTAATTCTTACATAGTTAATTGAACTTAACCGCTGGATTTCATGCTTCAACTAAACAGCTCCATATTGAGGAAAGAAATCACACAACTGGGCAGCTTGGTATCACCATAAATTTATAATTGTCAATTCCAATGGCCACAAAACACCTCCTGGCAATCTTACTATGTTTCTCCAGTAAGCTTATTCTCCTGCTGTTACTAATTTCGTTTATTCTCCAGTCACCAAAAATTTCTCTTAGCTGATGAACTTACCTTGAACTTCATGGAGACAATACAACCTCTCAGTTAGGAACTCTGCCATTTTCTCTCCCTCATGTCTCATGTCTCGTCTCATGTCTCTCTACTCCTACTCATACTTGTCTGCTTTCAATGCCTGAAACAGGGCTTCCTCCTTATTCCTGTAAGATCTTCAAACCTACTATTGCCTCTTTCTGGTAAAGTAACTTCTGTCCATTTTTAATCTGATGTAAACGTTTTCATCCTTTGAGTCTTGGTTGAATTGCCATTTCCGCAAATAACAATCTTTCCTCCCCTCCCAGTCCATCCTAGTGTCCCATCTCAATTCTATTCTCTCATGACATCCTGCATTATTCTTTATCTTTCTTTATAATTATCAAAATTTATAATCAGAATTTTCTTCGTGTGATTATGTGTTTAATGTGAGGAACCATATCTGCTGTATTTAACACAGTAGACTCTAGCATCTATAGTGTCAAATACAGTAGACATTCAGTAAATTTGATGAATGACTGGTTGAATGGGTTGAATAACTAAACTTGCTCAGAAAGGCTGAATAACCTACCCAAGGTAGAACACCTAGCAATTACTAGAACTGGGAATAAACTCACAATTTATCTGACTCCCTAAACCATGTCTCCTTTATATAACATTGCCATTACAAAGAAATAATTGAGTTAATTTTTTTCTCTTTGTCTCCTATGTTCTCATTTTTTCTCCCTCTATTTCTATCTATATATCAATATTCATCCGATTTTTTTTACTGGCTTTTTCTGATCTGCTTGAGTCTTGAAATGTAGGAATTTTTGCTTCTTCAGTCCCATACAGTTTGAAATACAGTTTGAATATATACATCAAAGTTTTCATTCCATTTTTAAAATTTTATCTTTTAGTTACCAAGTCTTTCTTAGCTTTGAATTATGTGAAACTTTAAAGGTCATAACTACTCTTTGATCTAATAGAACACTATATTACTAGTTGGGGCAGCCTTAGAATGTGCCGCTCAGATCTCCCTTCAAGGAAGAACTTGTCATTCAGCTGAAAGGAATGTAGTTAACTGGCAGCCTTCTGCTATTAGCACTATCAGGAACTGCCTCAGCTTTCCAGCCAAGCCCACACTCTTCCGAGGCAACCCTCAGCCAGTAACTGAGCACCATTCCTCCAAAGCTGGAATCCTCTAACAGGCCATCTTTGTTCTAGAAATGTCCAGTGTGTTGGCCAACACTCTCAGATCTGCATTTGAAGCTGAGGCTCTACCTGCCCAATCTTACTTCTTTTCTCCTTTCCTTTTACAGGTTTCAGATCTACTCCATGATTGTAAAGCTTTCCCTACTCAATAAACCTCTTACATTCCATCCCAATGTCCTCTTCCTGGAGGACTCAAATAACAGACTAGGTCAGGACTACATTTCTATGCCATTGGGCAAGTCATTTTAATCCAATTCACTAAGTGTTTATTGAGCACCTATGTATATATGGAGTGTGCCTGACATGTTTTAAGGGCTTGCTGTGTGCAGAACATATTACATATGCTAGTATGTACATAAGTTATTTACAATAACTTATGAGGTAGGTATTATCTTGTTTTAGATATAGGGAACCTGAAACTTACATAGGCTAAGTACTCTGCCTAATTTCACCCAGGAAGTCAATAGCAGAGTTACGGATGAAACACAAACCTGTTTGACTCAAAATCCTGGCCTCTGGCTGTTATACACATGATCCCCCCAGTAAAGTAAAATGGTAGTTGCTATGAATCACACAAGAATTGCAGGATCCTCTTTGCCCTCAAGAATTTGTAAGACTTCTAGTTCTAAAAGGGTATGATTCTGCGAAATATGAATTAAATGCTCTATTATTGTGGATAAAACACAGGAAGCTGTAGAAACTCCCATGTTGAACAGAATGCCCATTGCTATACACTCTTACAGTTAGAGTTGGCCATACTATATCCCAGATTTTAAATTGAACTTCAAATTTAATTTGCCTGTGGAAGCCTGAAGCTCAAAGTCTATCACAGATCTCAGAGCTAGACCTGACAGCTGCCTGATGAATCAACCTGATAAGGAGGAGAGGGGAGAGGATGATAAATCACTGTTTAGGGCATCCTTGCCTCATCTTCCCCTCATCCCTTAAACAGCTCAGCATCCCATATGAAAGGATTTTGTCTTTGTAAGCCAAACATCAAAGAAATTGTACCATTCCAGGTAATGGCAAAGGCTCAGACTTCTGCTACCATGCATTCCCATTATTATTTCCCTGTCTTTCCAAATATTAATTTTCAAGGTTCAACTACAATCTTACTTGTAAGAGGAAGGCTCATTTCACTACCCAGCCTTCATTGATCTCTCTTTTTCTGAATCTAGAACTACTTATAATCTGATAATAAATTTTAACATTTTATTCTTTCATTCATTTATTCAACACACATTTGTTGACTACCTGCTATTGCAAAACCATTAGTCGTCTCCATGGGAGACACAGATAGACAAAGACCTCTGCCTTTGGAACTTGAAAATCTAGTTGAGGAGGTATCAATTCAAATAACCTAGGAAAGCATGAACTACAGGAGCTTGGATTTAGGTTCAACCTTGCCACTTGCTAGATGAAAGAGCTTAGACTGTCTTCTACCTAACATTCTTGACCTATAAAAGAGAGAGTACAATAAAACAGAGCACTACCAGGGCCAAATGAAATAATATATATCATAATACTTTTAAATTGTAAACTTCTATACAGTTCTTAGTTGTTGATAATAATAATAATATTATTAATAAATTACTATAAGGCAAAAGAAAATAAGTGACGTAGTAGAGATACAAGTAAAGTGTTGTTTGAGTGCAGCTTATGGTTTGTGGAAATAATATTTAAATTAAGCTGGTAAGGATAAGTAAGATGTTGCTTTTGGAGAAGGGAAGGTGAACAGTAATGATTTGGAGAGCATTATAAACAAATGCAAGGCTGCATGAACATGTGTGGCGGATTTAAGGAGGAGTAAGTGGTCTGATGGTTCTGAATTACTTTATGCAGGGATGTCTCTACTAAGAAAGAAGATTTGAAAGGTAGATAGGGCCCTCTCGTGGAGAGCCTTGATTGTCATGCTAAAATGTGTGAACTTTCTTTTGTAGGGATGTTCTTGTAGTGGACAAGTGTTTCTTTTGTCCTGTGGTTTTCATTGTTTCTGTTTAAGTTTTGTCTGCTCAGCATCCTTCCCCTATGCCCTGTCATTCTGGCGAGATTTTTAATCCTGCAACTCAAGTGAAAACCAGGCGCTCTGGCCTAGAAATTTACATTTTGAATAGAGCCTTACAGGGACTGGTTATAACTAGAGCTGAGTGATTCCAAGGCAGAGTTCTGGAGAAGTCCTGATTCTCACATCTCTAAAGCTGCGGTTCCTCTTGCTCTCTGAGGTCTGATCTTTCAGCTTTTCTTTTGATACATTGTTACTGCTAAAGTGAGTCAGAATCACTTTCCACTGCAGACGACCGCACACCTCTGATACAGCAATGAAGGACATGGAGGAGGAAATTAATATGATCTGCCTTGTAATTATAGTGTACAGGATAAATGATTTTTCAGACAAAAGTTCAAATTAAGAAATCATTATAATATTAATGAGGATCTAGAGTTGTTCCAACGCATTCATTCTAGTTTAACCTTCCTGAAGCATATGTCTGTCCATGACTCTCTCTTGCTTAAAATCCTTCAGAACAAAACACTACCTACAGGAAAATCAAAATTCTTTGGCAAGGTATGCAAGTTCCTCAGATCTAGCCACAACTTTCACTGTCAACAGTATTTCATTACTCCTTTTCAGATATCCTAATTTCAAGTCTCTCTAAAATTACTCACTGTTACTTGGACCTCTTGATTTTTCAATAAGGCATGGAGACCAAAAGTCAAGAAGCCCAAGTAATAGTGCGTAATGCCTTACGGAACTTCCAGAAACCTGGCCCGTAGATATAGCAGTGAGAACATAGCTCAGGAAAAAGCATCAAGGGAGAAAGCCAATTTTGTTCTCAAGCAATAGAATATAAACATTTCACCCTAATAGTCTGCCCATTTGTCTCTTTCTGAATGGCATCTGCATATTTATTAGCAAGCCAGGCACCTTGGAGGAACAGTGACATTATCATGTTAATGTCTTAGAAGGTAAAACAGTTGACTTTGTTCTGTTCTGAAGGTGTTGCCCTTTTTATTTTAATGGCAGGGTTTCTCTACTGTGCCAGGTGGATCACCTCTGTAAATCTTATTAACAAGAATGGGAGTTGCGTGCTAATCTGCTGTGAGGCCCTGAATGGCTCCCTTAGTGCCCTCCTAGTCAGCTTTGAGGCTAAAGCAGAGGGATGCCACCTGGTTAGTTGTGTAGCAAGGCTCTGGGAAAACACGGACAAGACGCGATTACTGGCTGTTGTTGGTTGATGGTGTTTACTGAGCACCCACTGTGTGCAGAGCCTTTGAGATTGCCAGTTATTGAAGGGAAAATTTGTCCCATGACCTTGGGGAGTTTGCAAACTAATTGAAGCTTTAGAACATGCACATATGAAGAGAAAGTAAATTAGAAACTAAGAGAAGGGGGCTTAAAAGCAAGTACAAGTGACAGCTGATGCAAAGCAAGAGCACCATGCAAATGTCATTCTCTCCACCCATCCTTTTCCATCCCTGGTCCCCATCACTAGGGGAAGCAATCTTCTATTATGCACAGGTAGCACCCCATACTTTATCTCTCAGCTCTTGTCACTCTGAACTCCAATTAATGTTTACTTGACCGTCTCCTCCACTGGGCTTTAAGCTCCTACCTGATTTATAGCTATAATACACCACTTCGTGCATTACCTGGTACAGAGTAAAACTTCATCATGAAACATTGAATAAGAAAACTGATGTTGTTTGTTGTAAGAATTTTATTTACTGTAAAGGAAGGTCAAGAGACAAAATTGTGGCATGTGGTTAAAGGGTGGATCCTCTTAGATCGACATCTTTTCTTTAAAATTTTTCCAGTAACGTTTGGCCTCTGAAATTCCATTTCATAAAGTAAAGAAAGAAATCATTTTCCCCACTCCCCCCGCCAGCCCATTAGTACATTTTCATGTAAATCAATGTAATTATTAAAATTAAGCCTTCTACACAATATTCTTTCAACATTTAAAAATCTCTGTTTAAAGTGCTAATATGTTTAATTTTGAGAGACTATGTATTATTGAAAAAGAACATAATATAGAGCTATAATATCACATCTCTGTGCCTGGATTTTAATGAAAATGCAAAAAATATCCTTGAAAATAAATAATATGAAAGTGAGTAGCTTCTCTTAATGGTCTTGCTGACGATTCTGATTCCAAATAGATAGTGGTGTGTGTGCGTGCATGTATGCACACATGTACGTGTGTGTTCTTGCTCTTACCATCAGTGGTCTTGGAATAATAAAAGAACTGCAAGCTCTGTGAAATTTTCAGCTGTTTAAAAGCCCATAGTCCACCCTACCTTTCAGTGCAATGATTCAATATGTATTTATTGAGCACCACCAGAATACAAAGCACCAAAAATGCAATATGGTTCCTACTCTCTAGAAACTTATGGTACAGTGAGGAAGAGATACACAGAAATAAGAAATTTCAGTGCCACTTACAGTATGGCAAGTGCATGGTGGAACTATGCCTAGGGTGCTGTAGAGACACAAAAAAGAAGTGCTTCAGTTTCTTGCCCAGTGCATATGACTGTGTGTGCTTATGTCTGGGCAGGAGTGAGGTGCAAAGGATTTTATAAACTGAATCTGAAAGAGAGTAGGATTTGGTGAACCCAAGAAGGTAGGTAGAGAGTCATTGCTAGCATCACAAAGACATGTACCCAAATCCTGACCTGTGTGTAACAAACTGAAAGCCCTGTGTCGTTATGAGAGGGCAGGTTGCAGCAGGAACAAGGGGAATGCAGGCCCCAACTATGTCATGGAGAGGCTGAATGCCGTGTTAGTGAGCTTGCACTCCTTCCAGTTGGTTAAAGGTGTTCTACCTGTGTTTTTGCTCTAAGGTAAGGGGCATGGTCCATGTGGTTAATTAGTAGTGCGTAATGACAGGGGGGTGTAGAGAGAATTTGTGTAGTTTCAAAAAAGTGACCTTTATATGCCTTCACCCTATCCTATTGCATATTCTTCAATAATATTAATAGCTAACATTTATTTAGTACTTGCTATGTGCTAAACACACTTTTAAACACTTTATATGTATTAAATTAAGAAATTATATTTGTCTGCCAAAACAAAATACCATACACTAGGTGCCTTTAATAACAGAAATTTATTTCCCACAGTCCTAGAGGCTGGGAAGTCTAAGATCAAGGTGCCAATGAGGGAGGTAGGTTTCATTCTGAGGCCTCTTCTCTTGGCTTGTAGGCATCCACCAACTTGCCGCGTGCTCACATGACCTCTTCTTTGTGTATGTGTGTCCGTGTGTGTGTGTGTGTGTGGAGAGAGAAAGAGCAATCTCTCTCTCTTGCTCTTCTTATAAGGGCACCAATTCTATCAGATTAGGGCCCCACTCTTATGATTTTATTTAACCTTCGTTACCTCCTAAATGCCCTATTTCCAAACACAGTCACATTTGAGTTTAGAGCTTCAACATATAAATATTGGGGGGAACATAGTCGCGTTCATAGGAGAAATTCTCACAAAGAAATTGATGATGTAGGGACAGGTACTACTACTATCCCTATTTATAGGTGAGGGAATTGAGACACAGAAATTAGTGTCACAGCTTGCCTTGAAATGAGAAATTCTTCATGACCAAAGAGGCCTTCTGGCTTTCAGTTTTGGTTTTCCTTTGCCTGTAACTTGTCCTCAGCTGTTTATTACCTTTCTGTGAGCAGAGGTTCTTAAAGAGTGTTTGTGGACCAGCAGAATTAGCATCACCTGGGAACATGTTGGAAATGCAATTTTTTGAGGTCCACCCGAGACCTTCTGAATCAGAAACTCTAATGTGGGATAAAGCAGTTTGTGTTTTAACACACTCTCTCAGTGTTTCTGATGCACACTAAAGTTTGAGAATTACGGCAATAGTGCATCAATGTTGCTTAGTAATAACTAACTTAGTAATAAATAACTTAGTAATAACTCTAGTATCCTTATATCTACTATTTTCTCCATATATCTCAACTGCCTAATATAGTAAAGCTGCCAGTACATTTCCATCTGCTATATTCCATCCAAATTCACCACTGCTGAAAGTTTTAATAGACCATTGCCTTGAGTCAGAGCGCTTCTGTTCTCCATCTACCACCAGTGGGGTGGGGTCCTCATTGTTAGCCACGTGCTGACCAATCCATCTCCAGAACCCCATTGTCATCTCATTTGCTTTCTCAGACCACTTCCAGTACTGTCACAGGTCAGGTTCTCTGGAAGAAGAGCTTGAGACAGAGTTTGGAGTGCCGGACACTTATTAGAGGTCCACACCGGTGAAGGGAACAGGGAGGAAGCAGGATTGAACAGAGAGAGAAGTTGACTTATGACGCAGGCTTGAAAAAGCCTTTGCCAAATCAGCAGGGAGTTCTAAAGCTAATGCTGCCCATCACAGTGTCCCATGTTGGGCAAAAGTGCACAGCCTTTTATAACCCTGCCCTGCTCAGTCACCAGGTGTAGGCTGACCCAGGAAAGGCATGACCTCAGGCAAAATGGTCTCTCCAGCTTGAGGCTGACCCTGAAGGAGCTGAAAGCTAGAGGCTATCTTCAGAGCACACTCTCTGCAGTTGGGCATTGAGTCCTTACTTCCTTCCTCAAAGGGGTACCTGGATGGAACATCTCCCTATCTGCTATGGTCTACTACTTGCCTAAATTCACATTGTAAGAAGCTAGTAAACCCAGGCTTTGAGGCCAGGTGGCTTAGCTCTAGGGGCCATGTTTGTCATCATCTCACTACAGCTAACAGCTATTGCTGGTGCAGATCCACTGAACAACTTTAACAAGGTGACAGGAATAGATTTAATTTTTAGGTAGATTCTCTATGAAGTGTTGATAGATATCCATATCTTGAGATTCCTTCTATTCACTAGATTTTATTAGACTCCCTCTCCCCATCTGTAGAAAGGCTTTCGCCATCTATAACTCTTTTCTTTACTGAGATAAATCCAGAATGTTCACAATTTCCCTGTGGAAGGACTACCCCTTTTTGGGGAAGGTCCCCCACTCTGTTGCCCTGCATTTCACATTTTCTTGTAATTCTCTCACTTTTATTATTACTGTCACCAATTGTGTCACATTTTTCTTTTCAAGTCATACCTGAAAAATTCTGGGTTTCATCTTAATGTAGAAGTACATATTTTCTTAAGACATCCTCATGAATATGACTATTTGAGGAGAGAGGTGAGAAGAAAGATAATTGTTGATTTCTTCGTAACAACAAAGCCTCAAGTATTCCCCATTTAAGGATCTCTTTTAAGGGGATTAACACTGCAGGTAAGAAATGATAAAAATGTTTTAATAAGAACAGGAATTAAATCATCAAATTTATTGTTAGTCTAAATTCTTATTCTTGTCCACAGTAAATGCACGGTAAGTGAATGACTGAATGAATCATTATTATCCTAGTGCATCTTATACTTTGAGTTATCTTTATAGTCATGGAAATGATTGTCTTAGAGATTATGAATATTCTTACCAGTAAATCATAATGGCAAGATATAGAAGCCAAGAAATTCTTACTTTCTTAGTTTTCCAAGTCTCTTTAAACTTTCTTCCATGCATCTATGTTCATTTAATCTGTGTCTAAGTTTCTCAAGGTATACCACGTTTAAGGAGAAAACAGAGGGAACAAGCATACAAGCAAACTATGTGGTTGTCCCCCTTCAGTTCTGCCTTGGGTTAGGGCTCTCAGAAGTTTGTGAACTGACTGCCAGCAGGAAGCAGATGGCACATTCAAATCGGAATAATTCAAAGAGAATTTAATAAAAAGACCATTTTAAAAGGTGTAGGGCAAGTGTAGGGGAATCACAAGGGATAGTACAGCATCTGGTTTAGTAGCAGTTCAGCTTCTTTATACTCTTAGACCTGAAGAGGTGAAGACAAGGCATGGTTTCCAGAACCACAGAGAAGGCTTGTGCAGAGGGCTGAGACTTTTTGTTAAGAGACAACAGCCAACCCCTGGCAACCGTGCTGGGGGGGAACTGGGGTGACAAAATCACCAGCCTCACTCCCCTGCCTCCGTCCAAACTGTTGCCAGGACTTCCCTGAGGCAAACCTACCTAGAAGCCAGACAGGAAGGGAAGTTGTTAACGAAGTACAAGTGCATACAGATCAGCCTCCTGGGGCAAGGGCAGGATGAAGAAGGATGGAGAGTGGATCTGTAGAGGAAAAGAGAAGATTTTCAGCATACTTTTGTTTTTCTTTACTAGCCAAAATGAATATACACTGATTTGGACTATTTATGTGAACTGATGTTCATATGAGAGTGATGATAAATAAATCCAAAGTTTTTATGTATGAGAGAACACTCGCCAATCAGAATCTAAGAAAATAATCTAATTTAACAAAATTTGGTGGAACTCTAATGCAATCAAACAGTTCTTTGCTGTGTATTTTCGAAAGACAAAACTATCCTAATGTCATAAATGAGTCATGAATTTCTTAGCTCTAAAAGCTTGGAATGATACAAAAATCAAGACGATTCTACAAGTAGAAAATTCTCAGTGATTATTTGAAGTTATTAAGTTAGCTTTATATATTCAGAGATTAACAAATTTTTTAGGTAAAGGACCAAATAGTAAATATTTTTGGCTTGGCAAGCCATATAGTCTCTGTCACAGTTACTCAACTGCCATTATAGCTTGAAAATCAGCCACAAATAAATGGGCATGGCTGTTGCAATAAAACTTTATTTACAAAAACAAGTGATTGGCTGGCTCATGCATTTATTGATCAAAGGAGAGAGCAATGGCTTTGAACAGACAGATGTGGGGCCCAGTCCCAGCTCCTGCACTCTTAGCAGAGTGGCCTTGGACAAATTGTTTATTTTCTTACCACACTCTCCACCTCACAGAGTCAATGAAAAATATAGGTAAAGTGACCTAGTACAGACAAGCCACTCAATAAACGGTAGTTGCCTTCCCTTCTACTTATTACTAAAGATAATATGGAAACTGAATAAGTGAATTTGGCTCAAACAAGTTGAGCTACTTTCAAAGTGGGTCAAAAGGTCTCCAGAGAAAATCTGGAGAATATATTGTCTAAATAAATTCCACTGAGAAAGATACCACATAAAAGTGCCAGAATTTTAATTTTTAAAATGAGTAACTTAATATCTTGAGCAGAGTTTAGTGGATTTAAAGAACAGCCTGCATTATTATTGCCAGCAGGGGACTATCTAATTGGGAGTACATCATCTACAATAGAAAACACAGCTGGAACCCAATCAGCTCGTGGTGAACAAGAAAAAGGTGTATAAGAGGAGCAGGAAGGAATAAGACAGTGTGTGTCTAGAGAGAGAGATGCAAACAATAAAAAGGCATGGCTCCAAAAGAACTCTCAGCATCAAATCTCAGAAACATAACTTATAAGTCAGAGTTTCCCAGAGGTATGTTGTGATTTACTCAAAACCTTGACCTCCATCTCCTCTCTGCCAATAGTTGTAAGGTTTCAGCAAACTCAAAATAAATTCTCATCAGAAAGAACAAAGGGAGACACCTTTGATTTCTCACTGACCAGTGACTTTCTCCCCAAATTAGGCATCATATCCTTCAGAAATTTCCCCATCGGCTGAGGCTGGATAAGTCTTCTCTCCTACATGGTCTGCAGCACACTGCCTTACCCATATGGTAGGACGGCATGGCCTTTTAATTTCTCTGTATCTTCCATTTGTCCATAAGCTCTTGAAAAGACAGATTCTGTGTGCTGTCATTAAAGTTATGGTCACAGTGCCTGATTTACTGTTATGCCCCCCAAAAGTTTGGTAAATATTTGTTGAATGAAGAATTGGTAGGTGAATGTAGACTAGAGTGGAGTTCCTTTGTGTCTTTTAAGATATTTCTATTTTCCTTCATTCCTCAATAATAAATAATTCGTCACCCTTCCAAAACATAATCTCTGTAACTCTCATTTTCTCAATCTGTAAAATACCTCACTTTCCTGTTGAGGTCTAAATTGCATGATATGTGTGAAGAACCTATCACAGAGTCTGGCAGTTTGTGTTCATTCAATGCACATTAGTTTTTCTCCCCTTTCATGTCAATGTGCTACTAACATCAATCATTTCTTAATGAAACATTTGCCTGCAGTTATATTTGCTTTTGCTATCTTCATTTTAAATCATTTACAACTGAATGGAGCAAGTTAAATTTAAATAACAATGGACTATCTTTTTTTTCAGTTTGCATTGAAGTTGCGTGCATTCTAGACCAGGTCAAAATTGACTTTGCTTCACCTGAAATTATACTCAAAAGCAATTTAGGCTTTAAAATGCATTGCTTTTTAAATCAGCAAACCTCAAATCTTATTGTAAACCCAAAACCATATTGCTCTTAACTAATGTCAGTGTGGTATGTACACCAAGTTTAGAGTCCATACGTTATCAATAGAAATCCTTACAACTACTCACATGTAGATTTACAATAGATGTAGAGCCAAGAGTACAACTTTTGGCAGTGGATTTTTGGTGTTCAAATCCTGATCTACTGTGATTAGTCTGTCAAGCAGGGAAAATAAGAGTACTCAGATCATAGGGTTAATATAAAGATCAAATTAATATGTACAGACAACTTACAAAAATGCCAAACACAAATTAGCCACCATGTTTGTGTTAACTATTGTTACTATTATTATCATGTGGGTTACTATGAAGAAATATTGAATGTGTCTGAAATGTGGATCTATAACGACAACATGTAGGTAGAGAACTTTTCCATTTCAGAGTGCTTTCTTACTACAAACTTTCACTTAGGAAGATTTCATTAAATCTGTATTACTCTGTGATATAGATTGTCTATATCACTCTCCATATTATACGTGGAGAAAGTGGGCTGAGAGCAGTTAAATTATTTTCCAAGGTCACACAATAATTAAATGACAGAAACAGACTAAAAACCCAAATCTGACTCCATGTTCAGTATTTATCCACCACACTACAGCTAAGGCAGAAAGAGGTATTAGAAACATGTGGATGACAGGTGAACTACAAACCTAAATTACGTTCTGACTACAGTGAAATAATTCATAAACTTTTGGGTGTTGGCTGCATATTCTCTTATACTTCTTGTCTCCTGTAAGTTAGACCCTGTCTGCACAAGCATCGCACAACCCAGTCAGCTCAATACTTCATTTGAAAGATCACAATGTCAGCATGTATACATCACTCAGAAAAATTAATTTTAATATGCATCAAAATATGGTAGCATACCCATGAGGGACTTGTGGCACTCTGGTTAGGAAGCAGTTACCAACATCAAAGTGCCTGAGTTTGCATTTGATCCCAGGTCTTCTGAGTCCAACACTAGAGCTTATTCATTCATTTGCTATTTTTATTACACCGTGTTACTTCTCTGGAAATATTTAAATACTGAATAAAGAATACCATTTTAAAAAGAGTATTAAGTATTACAGACACTGGTAAAGATCTGCTGGTGGATAGATTTCATACGGTCTTTGGAATCCTCTATCAATGCATAGCTTCATTTCTTATAGCTTTCCTTTCATTTTGTATTAATTGAATAGCATGTGTCATCTTCTGTGATAGGAATTGGTGATTTGCCATGAAATAAAGATGTATTGATTGTCATAGACTTCAATAACACACTTTCATTCCTTGTATGTTAACAGACTCCACTGCATCTTTCCATATTTTTTTTGAAGTTTTTTTTTTCCTTTCTATAAAATGTCTTAAAATGCTGGTGTGACATTCAGGTCAGTTGCTAACTGGCAATCGTTTGTATATTAAAGTTACCTCTTGAAAACCAGAGAGCATCATCAGGCAGATGGATAACATCAATGCAAGGCTATTAAGCTCAATTATTGGTGACGAGTTGTTGCTAATTGACAAACACAGATATGTCGTATATTAGGAATGCAGAGAGTCTGACCCAGCTTCCAGGAAGAGTTGAAAATAACTAATGCATTTTGATGCAATTTTCAAATCCCCTTCTCTGAATTAACCTACTGAAGATGAAAGAACTACGCAACAAATCTCAGTTCAAAGGAACTCTTCTACACTGTCATTGCTTTTTGTTATTTATACACCTCGATTTTCTTCTGTAATTGCACCTTACACTTCTTATCATTTCAGTCAATAAGTTAACCTTATGCAACATCATCTTCTGATGTGGCATCAACTACCTCTATGTCAGTGACCCCCAAATCTTTTTCTTTAATTTTGATGTTTCTTCCATGATCCCAGATGTATATGCCCTCTGAATCTGTCCCCCCTGGGGATCCCACAAGGACCTTGGCATCAAAAACAGAAATTTCTGGAGAGTGACATCAGCATCATGGTGGAGTGAGTTGTTCCCTTTGTCTTTCTCCTCTAAATTACAACTAAACAGACATTCTTTAACCGACAGAAGATTCCCTACACAAAACAACAGGATGCCTGAGAGATCCATGCAGCTATACATCTGAAGGCAAGTGAAGTGGATCCCTGGGAAGCAGTGGAGTTAGGTGAGCAGCTCCCTCCCCCTCCCCAGAGGCAGTGATCCAGGTCATGGATCCTTACAAACTGGCCCGTGGGATTGTGAGTGGAGGTAGGGACAGTCTGGCTCACATGCAAATGCTTTTGGAGTGATAGGCCAGCCCATGGGAACACCCACCTACAGAGGCAGCCTTGTCCATGTGAATTCTCCCCATCAAGTGGCAGCAGCTCAGCCTGTGTGAAGGAGCCCACCCACCAAACAGAGAAGCTTGGCTGGACCTTCCTGTAAGCACAGCACCAGTCCATGCAAAAGCACTTCTCCCACCAAGTGCAGCAGCTCAGCTGGACCTGCCCACCAAGCATAGTAGCCCTACCCACGCAAAAGTGTCCCACCTGCCTAGTGCAGCAGCTCAGTTGGACCCACCTGCAGAGTGCAGCAGCCTGGCCGACGTGAAACCACCCCTCCTGCTGAGCACAGCAGCTCAGCTCAACCCACCTGCCAAGCACAGTGCTCCAGCCCATGCAAGCATGACCAGCCAAGCAGCTGCAGCCAGCCCGTGTGAATGCACAGTTGCCTGACTGGCACAACTACCAGCAGACAGGGCAGGATAAGAAAACACAACTCCTGCTCCTGCTCCAGCAGTGGCAGGTGGAATCTGCAACCTGATACCACCACAAATGCACCAGCAGAGGGTCTATTCATCAAACACCATGAAGAATTACAGTAACATTGCAGAATAGAAGGAAAATGACAAGTCTACAGAAACCAGTCCAGAAGTCACAGAAGATTACAATCTAAATGACAGAGAATTCAAAATAGTTGTCACAAAGAAACCAATGAGTTATAAGAAAACACAGAAAGATAGTTCAGTGAGCTCAGGAATAAAATTAATGAACAGAAGGAATACTTCATGAAAGAGATTGAAGCCCTTAAAAAAAACTGTACAGAAATTCTGGATATGAAGAACATAATTAATGTGATAAAAAAATAATGTAGAAACCATAAAAAATAGAGCAGACATTATGGAGGACAGAATAAGTGACTTAGAAAATAGAAATATGAAAATGCTTCAGGTGAAGGAAGAGAGAGAACTTTTTAAAGATTTTTAAAAACCGAAGAAATTCTTTGAGAAATATCCAACTTTTAGGATATTTAGGAAAAGTAACATAAGGATTATAGGTATTCCAGAGGAAGAAGAGGGGGAAAAAGGAGCAGAGAGCTTGTTCAAAGAAATAATAGCAGAGAACCTACCAAACCTGAGGAAGGAGTTGGACTTACAAGTACTTGACACAAATAGAACTCCTAATTACATCATGCAAAAAGACCTTCTCCAGGGCATATAATATTAAAACTGGCAAATGTCAATGACAGAGAAAAAATATTAACGGCAGCAAGGCAAAAGAAAATAAACTACAAAGCAACCCCTATCATGATTTCAGTGGATTTCACAGCAGAAACCTTACAGGCTAAGAGACAATGGAATGATATATTCAAAATACTGAAAGACAAAATATTTCAGCCAAGAATACTCTATCTGGTGAAATTATCCTTCAGATTTTAGAAAGTAATAAAAGCTTTCTGAGATAAATAAAAGCTGAGGGAGTTCATCACCACTAGACCTTCCTTTCAAGAAATGATGAAGGAAGCCCTCTTATCTGAAATAAAAAGGCAAAGGTTTACAAAGCTTTGAGCAAGGAGATAAATAGACAAAATCAGAAAATTTCAGCTCTCTATCAGAATAGGTCAGCAAACACTTAATTATAACATAAAAGATAAAGGGAAGGAAAGCATCAAAAATAACTAGAAACACTTATTTAGTCACAAACTCACAACACAAAAACAGAATAATTTGTGGCAACAACAACTCAGAATGGGAAAAAGAAAAGGATGGAACCTGCTTAGTCTAATGGAGATAAGAGGCTATCAGAAAATGGACTATCTCATCTATGAGATCTTTTATACAAACCTCATGGTAACCACTAAATAAAAAAATCAGAGCAGAGGCACAAATCATAAATAAATAGAAAACTGAGAAAACCATCACAGAAAACCACCCCCTGAAATGGCAGTCAGAAATACAAGGGAAAAGAAACAACAGAAATATAGAAAACTGGAAAACAAGAGATAAAATGGCAGTATTAGGCCTTCATATATCAATAATCACTCTAAATGTAAATGGATTGAGTCCTCCAATCAAAAGACACAGAGTGGCTAGATGGATTAAAAAACAAGACCCAACAATATGCTGCCTCCGGGAAACACATCTCAGCTCTAAAGACAAACATAGGCTCAGAGTGAAGGGATGGAAGACGCTACTCCAAGTAAATGGCAAACAAAAGAAAGTGGGTGTTGCCACACTTATATCAGACAAAGCAGACTTCAAGATAATGAGAGACAAAGAGAGGCAGTATATAATGATAAAAGGGACATTCCACCAAGAGGACATAACACTTATGAATATATATGCACCTAACACAGGAGCACCAAAGTATATAAAGCAACTATTAACAGACCTAAAGGGAGAAATTGACAGCAACACAACAATAGTAGAGGACCTCGACACCCCACTTACATCAATGGATCAATCATCCAGACAGAAAGTAAACAAGGAAACAGTGACCTTAAATGAAACACTAGACCAGATGGACTTGATAGATATATATAGAATATTCTGTCCAAAACAGCAGAATACACATTCTTCCAAACTGCACATGGAACATTCTCATAGATAGACCATATGTTGGGAAACAAGACAAGCCTCAATAAATTCAAGAAGATTGAAATCATATGAAGCATCTTTTCTGACCACAGTGCTGTGAAACTAGAAATCAACTACAAGGAAAAAGCTGGGAAAGTCACAAATACGTAGAGACTAAACAACATGCTACTGAACAACCCTTGGATCAATGAAGAAATCAAAGGAGAAACCAAAAAATACTTGGAGACAAATGAAAATGAAAACACAACATACCAACTCTTATATCATGCAACAAAAGCGATATTAAGAGGGAAATTTATACAGGCGTACCTCTAGAAACAAGAAACATCTTAAATAAGTAATCTTAAACTACACCTAACAGAACTAGAAAAAGAAGAACAAAGAGAGCCCAAAGTCAGCTGAAGGAGGGAAATAGTAAAAATTAGAGCAGAAATAAATGAAATAGATAAATAAAAGAAATAGATAGAATAGATAAAATAAATAAAATAGATAAAATAAATAAAAAAGCAATAGAATGGATCAGTGAAACTAAGAGATGGTTATTTGAGAAGATAAAGAAAATTGACAAACCCTTAGCCAGACTTACTAAGAAAAAAAGAGAGAAAACCTAAATAAATAAAATTAAAAACTAAAGAGGAGAAATTACAACAGATACCACAGAAATACAAAAGATTATAAGAATACTGTGAAAAACTATATGTCAACAAATTGGATAACATGGAAGAAATAGATAAATTCTTAGAATTTTACAACCTCCCAAAACTGAATCCAGAAGAAGTTGAGAATCTGAATAGATCAATCACATGTAAAGAAATTGAAACAGTAATCAAAAACCTCCTGCCCAAAAAAGTCCAAGACCAGGTGGCTTCTCTGGAGAATTCCACCAAACATTCAAAGAAGATCTAATACCTATCCTTCTCACATTGTTTTGAAAAATTGAAGAAGATAGGACACTTCCTAGTTTATCCTATGAGGCCAACATTACCCTAATACCAAAACCGACAAGGACAACACAAAAAAGGAAAGTTACAGGCCTATATCGCCAATGAAGATAGATGCAAAATTGTCAACAAAATATCGGCAAACCAAATACAGCAGTACATTAAAAGGATCATACACCATGATCAAGTGGGATATATACCAGGGATGCAGAGATGGTTCAACGTCTGCAAATCAATCAGTGTGATAAACCACATCAACAAAATGAGGAATAAAAATCATGTGATCATCTCAATAGATGCAGAGAAAGCATTTGACAAGATCCAACATCCATTTCTGATAAAAACTCTCAATAAAATGGGTATGGAGGGAAAGTATCTCAACATAACAAAGGCCATATATGACAAACCCACAGCCAACATCATACTTAGTGGTGAAAAACAGAAAGCCATCCCTTTGAGAATAGGAACAAAACAAGGGTGCCCCCTCTCACCACTCTTATTCAACATAGTTCTGGAGGTTTTGGCCAGAGCAATTAGGCAAGGAAAAGAAATAAAACGTATCCAAAATGGAAAATAAGAAGTAAAACTGTCACTGTTTGCAGATGACATGATTGTATGTATAGAAAATCCTAAAGAATCCACCAGAAAACTATTAGAAATAATCAACAACTACAACAAAGTTACAGGGTGCAAAATCAACTTACAAAAATCAGTTGCATTTCTATACACTAATAATGAACTAGCAGAAAGAGAATTCAAGAATACAATCCCATTTACAAGTGCAACAAAAAAAATAGAATATCTAGGAATAAATTTAACCAAGGAGGTAAAAGACCTATACACTGAAAACTGTAAGACATTATTTTAAAGACATCGAAAAGGACAAAAAGAAATGGAAAGATATTCCATGCTCATGGATTGGAAGAATAAACATAGTTAAAATGTCCATATTACTACAATCTACAGATTCAATGGAATCCCAATCAGAATCCCAATGACATTCTTTACAGAAATAGAATAAAGAATCCTAAAAATTATATGGAACAACAAAAGGCCCCAAATAGCCAAAGCAATCCTGAGAAAAAAGAACAAAGCTGGAGGTATCACAATCCCTGACTTCAAAATATACTACAAAGTTATAGTAATTAAAATAGCATGGTACTGGCACAAAAACTGACACGTAGATCAATAGAACAAAACTGAAAGCCCAGAAATAAGACCATACATCTATGGACACCTAATCTTTGACAAAGGAGCCAAGAACGTACGATGGAGAAAGGAAAGTCTCTTTAATAAATGGTGCCAGGAAAACTGAACAAAATAATGCAAAAGAATGCAAGTAGATCATTATCTTACACCATACACAAAAATTAACTCAAAATTGATTCAAGACTTGAATGTAAGACCTGAAACCATAAAACTCCTAGAAGAAAATATAGGCAATACTCTCTCTGACATCGGTGTGAGCAGCATCTTTTCGAATACTGTGTCTACTCAGGCAATAAACATCTATTTATCCATTTTGTTTATGGAAATAAAAGAAAAATTAACAAATGGGACTACATCAGACTAAAAAGCGTCTGCAAGGCAAAGGAAACCATGAACAAGATGAAAAGACAACCCACCAACTGGGAGAAAATATTTGAAAATCATGTATCCTACAAGAGGTTAATTTCCAAAATATATAAAGAACTCATATAATCTAACAACAAAAAAACAAACAACCCGATCAAAAAATGGGCAGAGGACATGAACAGACATTTTTCCAAAGAAGATATACAGAGGGCCAACAGGCATATGAAAAGATTTTCAACATCAATAATTATTAGGGAAATGTAAATCAAAACTACAGTGAGATATCACCACATGCACGTCAGAATGGTTATAATTAACAAGACAAGAAATAAATGTTGGAGATGATGTGGAGAAAAGGGAACACTCATACACTGCTGGTGGGAGTGTAAACTGGTGCAGCCACTTGGAAAACAGTATGGAGATTTCTCAAAAAATTAAAAACAGAAATACCATATGATCCAGCTATCCCACTCCTGGGTATTTATCCAAAGAACAAGAGATCAACAATTCAAAGAGATTTATGCATCCTTATGTTCATCACAACGTTATTCACAATAGCCAAGACATGTAAGCAACCCAGCTGTTCATCAAATGATGAATGGATAAAGAAGATGTGGTGTATATGTATATACAATGGAATACTACTCAGCCATAAAAAAAGACAAAATCGTGCATTTGCAACAACATGGATGGACATTGAGGGTATTATGTTAAGCGAAATAAGCCAGACAAAGACAAACACCATGTGATTTTACTCATATGTGGAAGATAGACAATCCCAAGGATAAAGAGAACAGACTAGTGGTTACCAGAGGGGAAGGGGGTAGGGGGAGGGTGAAAGGGGTAAAATGGCACATATGTATGGTGATAGATAAAAACTAGACTATTTGGGGTGAACAAGACGCAGTCTCTACAGAAACTGATATATAATAATATAAACCTGAAATTACACAATGTTACAAACCAATATGACCTCAATAAAATAATTTTCTAAAAAACCAAAACAAAACAAAAAAACAGAGTTTTCTCCTGAGACATCCAAATCTGCTTTTCTTCTCATTTTATCCCCAAATACATTTTAGAGCTATCTTGGGTTCTTTCCTCTTTCCCGAACCCCCTCTTACACTTGAAACTGGCAAGTCTATCTCTGAAATACCATTCAAATCTGTTTGCTTCTCTCTATGTCCATTGCTAATGCTTTTCTTCAAGCCCCTCATCTCTTTTTTCTTGGATTGATCTGGTAGCTGTCTCATGTATCTTCCCACATCCCGTCAAGTCCTTTTCCAAATCATTCCTCACACTGTCTTTCTAAAACACAGATCTGATAATGTCATTTTCTCTTCTTAAATAGCCCTTCTCCCCTTCTTTGCCCAGGAATGAAAGTCTTCTCAATCTTTCAAGACCAGAGTCAGCTGTTACAATTCCTCTCCATCCTTTCTTGACTTCGCCAGGCGGAGTTAGTCTCTCTTGTCTGAATTGCAACAGCCCTTTTAAAAACATCTGTTACAGTGCTGTTGCTTCCTTTGTATATTGAAGAGACCAGGGTAACACAGACTTTGAGAAATGCACCAAGGTGACAGTATTTAGAAATTTGCTTTTCAGGATCCCAGGCTCAGACCACAACTTTGTGGTCCTTGCTGGGTACCGAAATTCCTACAGTTAATCACCAATAGAATGAAAGCTCATAAGAACACAGAGTTAGTTTGTGTAAAGGGTTAAGATCATTTTTGCAACTCTATACCAAGAGTTGCAAGCTCCAAGCCTAAAGCACACTGTGTTGTGTGTCTGTGTGTGCCCATGCACATATGTGTGCTAAACCTAAAAGCTTAAAATATATTTCCCCAGACTTGCTTAAACTGTCTTTTTTCCTTGTTAAACTAGAACCCACAGAGTGTACTTTCTCAGACTTTCTCACTCCTAGGTCATCTGCTTCTGAGAACTGTTAACTAATCTGGGCCTTGCCCACCTCCTTTTCCTGTTTCTTGCCTCTTATTTTTTTTTTTTCTTCTCATAACTAACCTAAGTGGCTGTACGCTCTGTAAGAACCAAAAGAGAGGGACAGTCTCACTTTCATTCTAACCCTCTAGCTAACAGTGAATAAGGGCTTTATCTTTGTTGTTCCACTGTGCTAGAATTTATTTGAGAATGCTTTAACATGTGTTTAATTCAGTGCCTGGTACACATTAGGAGTAGGCACTAAATATATATTTGTTGAATGAATGAACATACTATCTTTGGAAAAGATAGTCTTGGGTCAAGATATGAAGCTGTAGGTAAATAAGCCTTAGATTTAAGTTCAATCTGGTGCAGATTCTGGGCCAAATAGAGTCCTAGAGCAGATCTGGTAGTGGAGTTAAGCCTTACAGAAACATCAGACGGACATAGCAAACGTGCCTAGAAAGGATTCTAGGATTGCTCTCCGCAGTGGAGCGCGCTCACTTAACCACTTGTGCCACCAGGCCGGCCCCCTTCCTCCAATTCTTAAAGAAATAATGGAAGTTATAAATCCACAGCAGTACCCGGAAACTGAGGAGACTCCTGTCCACATACCTATAAAATAATAAGGAATTTCTGGAAAATAAAAAGTTAGATGTGATGAAGGAACTGAGACTCAATGTATGCTTGAGATGTGACCAATGAAAAAGTAAGTTTGCACCCATAAAATCCTGGAATAACAAAAGATAAGAGGCAGCAGGAAGTAAGAACAAGAGCCAGGAGTGGGGAGTTCAGCAAGCAATTAATTAAAGAACGGCAAAACTGCTTCTTTGACTCTGGCTCTCAGAGCATCTGGCAATATGGGATGCTGGAGAAAAATGGAGTCATATGAACAAAGCGCTGGGAAAGTAATGAGAATAATTCTTATATATATAAAGAGAATGTATAAAATATACATGAACAGTTTAAGAATAATTATAAGTGACTATTCATGTAATCAGCACCCCAGTTAAGAACAGAACATTGCTAGTACCTTAGAATTCCTCTCCTGGTAACATCTCGTTTTCTCTCCCCTAAAAGTAACCACTAAATTAATTTGATGGTTGTCATTTATTTGCTTACTTTAAAAAAAATAGTTTTCCATCTGTGATCACAACTATAAACAATATATTATTTAGTTTTATCTTTTCCTGAATTTGATATACATGGAAGTATATTGTATGTGATTCTTCTATGACATGCTTCTTTCAATCAATAATATATTTGTAAGTTTCAGACTTGTCTGTGTGTAGTTGTGATTCACTCCTTTTCACTGCTAGATGATAATAATCTACTTTGTAAGGATGCCACTAATTTTTCTCAATTACTGTTGCAGAACATTTGGATTGTTTCCATTTTTTAAATTTGTTTTATGAACAGTACTGCTATGAATATTTTTGTAAAAATACCTGATGCATATGTGTAAAAATTTTTTGTTAAACACCTAGGAGTAATATAGTCATACGTTCAACTTTCCTAGGGCATGCCAAACTGTTTTCAAAGTACTTGTACCAATTTATACTCCCACCAGGAGTAGATGAGCGATCCTGTTGCTTTGCATCCTTGCCATCATCTGGATTATCAAAGTTTTAAGTTTTAATTTTGTGTATATGTAAAATTATCTCATCATGGTTTTAATTTGAATTTATTTGATTGAAAAAGGGGAAAGCATTTAAGTGTATAAGTCCAACAAGAGACACGTGAGTATTCATAACAGCTTTATTAATCACAGGCAAAACTGAAAATGTCTCAAATCTCTGAAAATAACTCAAATGTCTATCAACAGAAAAATCCACAAATAAATTTTGGTTTATGGTAATGATATACCACACAACAATAAAAAAGAACTACTGATACATGAAAACAAAAATGAACGAATCTCACAGATAGGATATTGAGTGAAAGAAGCCAGACATGAAAGTGTATATACTGTATGATTCAAATTATGTGAAGTTCAATAAGAGATAAAATTAACCTTGGATGATAGATGTCAGAGCAGTGGTTACCACTAGGGGAGGCTGACTGGTTATAAGGTTGATTGGCAGGAGAAAACCCTTTGGTATACTGAAAATGTTTCATATCTTGACCTGAGTAGTGGTTTCATGGGTATATACATGTATAAAATGTCAACCTGTATACTTAAGATGTGTGCACTTTACTGTATATGTTGTAGCTCAACAAAAAGAAAGAAGAAAATAAATACCAAGGTTTTCATATTAAAAAATAATCCCCAAATCAGTATATATAAAAGTGATTTAACATACACTAGTTTTGGCTTTATGCTGTCTTTCCATAATGAGATGTTGGGTAAAGCGAGGTGCTTCCTTATAATACTGTTCAGCAGACCATACATGTTTTGGGAGTTGTTTCCAAGTTTTTAAAGAGCGCAATTGACCTTTGGTCCTCATGGAGGGTAGTGAAGACGCAAGGAGGAGGAATGAGGGGGAAACAGCAAAGTGTCAAGCCTCAGGTTTGTTACCGTTTCCCCTCCAGAGAGGATTTGTCCAGATAAATGATTTATTAGGAATAATCGTTTTTATTTATACTCTTACCTTCGTTGCCAGTTCTTCCTGTCAATTTTGAGATGGCTGACTAATAATACTTTTTGGAAGCATTTTGATCAGACAACAGAGTAGCAGTTATCTTCATGCTGGTGAAATGTGTTAATATTTTCTGTTTAAAAATGCAATGCTCTTTTATCCCCGTGGATAAACCAGCTGAAGTTTCTTTAAAAGCTCAGCTAAATACACAGCATCCTGTGAAATATCCCTTCTGCTGGAGAGTAGACATTTGAAACCTCAGGCACAGTTAGGCAGATGAGGTGTGAGAACAGAGGCTGCTGTTTTAATAATTTTGTGACTGATTCTGAGCTAAATGGAGTTATTATGCCAAGTATTCTGCTCGTCTCACTTTGGTCTCGTAGTGAATACTTTTGAGAATGAATATTGGCAATAATCCTCCTTGGCAGCATACAAGCAACTCAGTGTAGTCCCAAGAGTATCAACTGCTCAGGTTCAAATCTTGTGTTCACCCGTTCTGTGCTGTGAGGCCATAGGCCAATTACTCCATCTCTCTGAGCTTCAATTTCCTCATCTGCAAAAAATAAACACTTGTTTATCCATTTGTTTATACTGACTGTGCACAGAGAGAAGCATGAAAGAGGCAGCTGGACCCGAGAGGTTGTCTAGTGGATTTTATGGGGATGATTAAATGAGATAATCTTAATAAATTGCTTAGAACAGTACCTGGCATGTAATACTTGATTAATAATGTTAGCTCTCCTCATGTTTATTTTTGGCACTTTAAAAAAATGGTGAATATCTGGAATCTACACAGGAATCTAATTCCTGTGTAGATTCAGAACAGACATCTATTTCTTTTTAATCTCTTTATTATTCATGGCTGACAAAACATTAGAGTGGGGATTCAGAAATCACTTGTCAAGAGGTGATGAGGAACAAGTGGCTCTTTCCCCTCTTTCATTTCACTCATGTGGGTTCTCTTAAAATCTACGCCCTGCACAATTAGACTCTCCCTGTTTCCCATATGGCAGAACAGGTGATGATTAGAACATTCCCTAGTCCTCCATGTTACACCTTATTTCACATTATTAATTGTTTTTTTTTCAATTAGGCTTTGAATTCCTTCAGATGGATTATAAGCAAGCCCTCTGGATCCAAAGGAAGCTCCCTTGTTGTCTAAAGCCCAAATATTCCAACTTCTCAGGTAACCAGCAATTAATCTTTTCATCATCTCTCTGTTGAGGGTGATGAGTTTTTACAGAGTTGCAAATAAATTTAGCATCTTCCCAGCAATCCATTTTACATTTTTTTAAAAAACCAAAGTCAGTGAATAAAAAAATCCTTGAGGACTCCACTTCATTTTATACCCAGTGGCAAATATTACTCGATTATGCTGGCAGTTAGGAATGGTTCAGCTTTAACTTTTCTGCAAAATGGCTTGTAGCCCACCAGCTACAGGATGCCAAAAAGCCTGGCGACAGGTGAGCACCTTAGCTGGCCGTCTGGGTAGTAACTAAATGCCAATCACCAAGGAATGTACAAAGAGCTGAATAGGTGATTGAATTGTCACTTTTCCTCCAGTTTCTATATCTTTTTCCGCATATTTTGTCCCTTTCATTGTTCTGATTTCCCTTCTGATTCATCTATGATAACAGCCATTGGGGCATACTGAGTTTTCCTTCAGAATGACAGTATCCCTTACTGTTCTGCCAGAGTTTCATCCTCCTTTCTCCATAGGACTTACGTCAGCTGAGGATCTCAGCAGTTGATAAACTGCAGTACACCTCCCCACATATAATTGATTGGGCATTCATTTAGGGCTCTTCATGTGAGTTTGGGGTGTAAACGTAGCTGCCTTATAAATAAAATGTGTTCAAAGCTCTGAACTCTCAGTAGATTTCCTAAATGAATAACATCTTTGGTGCTTTTAATCTTGATTGAAGAGGGAGATGACACACATTTGGCCCTTGTGGCTACCCTGAATTTAGATGCCTTATCATCACTTCTTGCTATCTGTATAAACTTTGGCTTTTCTTTTTCTTTTTACCTCCTGAGCCTTCTTTTCATAACCAGTAGAATCAAAATAACCTGTGAGGGTTACTGTATGGACCAAATGAAATACCATAATCTGAGAAAGTGCCTTGGAAACTATGGAGGGATTTATCATTGTAAAGGATAGGGATGTACAATAGTATTTACTACGTTAAGAGGAATAGCATCAAGAGCTGAATATAAAGTAGAGACTAAAAACCTACAAGAGCCTCAATGACAAGAATCATGTCATTGTATTATTCTGTGCTCCATATATTGGCTCCACATATATTCATATATATATCTGAAGGAAGACATAGAGAACAGTGGACAAGCATAGCAAACAGTCTTAATAATATTAAAAACAGAAATAGTTGAAAATAAGAATTTACATCATTAGGGGTAAGAAAAGAGATATGAGCATAACGGAGAAAATATTTTAGTTATATTCATCATAATTCTGTAACATGTACATATTAAAATATGTACATGTTACATATAAATTTATAGTCACGTTAAAATCTTACTGAAAAGCTCTATTTTCAAAGAAAATGCTATATTCCCAAATTTGGCTTAAGAAAGTAAATAAATCCAAGTAGTGCAATAACGTAATATAAATTAAGCAATTTGTGAAATAACTCCGCCTGTGATAAAGACTATACCCAGATAGTACAGAATATTTCCATTAAACTTAAAAAAAACAAAAAACACACATTTTCTGTGATGTTGAAACTTTTTCAGGCACTGAAAAAAATATATAGCCAATTTATTCAATGAGAAAAGCAAAACCAAAATCCTAAAAAGGCAACTCAGAAAACTACAGATGAATATGAACAACAGGTTAAAAAATGATAAATATAACATTCATATATTAAATTCAAAAGAAATTATTAAAAAGAATAAATTATCATGGCTATTCTACATTTTGTCTAATGAACTTGTGTGTCATTTTTTTATATTAAAAAAATACTTGGATTTTGATTGACGCTTTATTAAGATGATAGATTGACCTTTGCACAACAAATTCATTTATCTGAAGTACTTTTTAACTTTCCGGATGTGAAAACAACATTTTCTTCTTTAAACTAATACAACTCAATTTTTTTTTAACCCAAGTATCCTTTGGATAATCTATTTTAAAGTAAGGTTTAAGCTTAAATGTCAAAATAAACTAAGCATTGTGACAAAAATATCAAACCAAGGGTGATTTTAGTAGAAAAAATGTATATACATTTTATTTCAAAAAAATGTATTTTTACCTTAATCATCTAATATTAATGTCACCACTGAGACAGTTTGCTTCTATCAGACTTTCTTACACCAGGAAGGATGGAAAGTTGAATGCAAAAAGGGTCACTTGCAACATCAGACCTGTGTCTGTCTGAGGATGCTGTGGTAACAAACATCCCCAAAATCTTGGTAGCTGGCAGTGGCCCAGGTTCTTTCTCACTTAGGCTATAGGTCCATTGTAGGCTGGCTGGGGCTCCACTGCAAGCTGTCTTCACTCTGGAGCCCAGGGTGATGGAGCATCAAGTATTTGGACCATGACTGGTGTAGTGAATTGAATAGTGTCCTCCAAAAATTCACGCCCACTCGGAACCTCAGAAAGTGACCATGTTTGGAAATAGGGTCTTTGCAGATGTAACTATTTAAGGATAATGAGATAAAATGATTGTGGATTTAGAGTGGGCCCTAAAGCCAATGACTGGTGTCCTTATAAGAAGAGACGAGGACACACAGAGACAGAGAAGGCGATGTGAAGATGGAGGCAGAGACTGGAGTGATGGGTCTGCAAGGCAAGGAATACCAAGGATTGCCAACAACCACCGGAAGCTAAGAGAGAGGCATGGGATGGTTTCTCCCTTAGAGCCTCCAGAAGGAACTAACCCTGTTGACACCTTGATTTTGTACTTCTGGTCTCCAAAACTGTGACGGAATAAATTCCTGTTGTTTTAAGCCACTCAGTTGGTGGTAATTTGTTATGGCAGCTCTGGGAAACTAACACAGCTGGTGACGGAGGCGGTGGGAAAGAGAGTTCTGAAGGGTCTCACTTTGTCATTAAATGTTCAGCCTGGGAGTGCCACACCTCTTTCCACTCACAACTCATTAGCCAAAACTACACACACAGACCAACACAAGCAAAAGAGAGGCAGGAAGGTTAATGCTGTCATGTGCCTAAAAACAGAGAATCAGAAATATTTGGCCACAGCACAAATGGCTACCACCGAGTCCACTATACTACTTGCTTTCAGATGCAAAATACAGGAAAAAATACAACTTTGCAAATGTATGCTGATGAAAATAGATGACACTCAAAGCCTCTTCTCTTGTGACAAACAGAGAGACATTTTGCCCCCCAAACCTCCAAAATGACGCTCTATATATTCTTTTTGACAGCTACATCAAATTTGAATTCTAAAATCCCTCTTAAAATCTGGCAATGACTCGACGTTAGTAAGAAAAGACTTCCTCATAACTCTCCAAATGGCATTTTCAGGAGTGACATCAGGAAAGAAATTGGATTTGGATATTTTCTTTGAAATAATTTTTAAGAGCCTTGTCTTTATAAGCTTCATTAAGATAAGAAAATGATGAGGCATATTAAGAGACAATTTGCTGAATCCATAGCTAGATTCTGGCTCTGTATGTTTGAGGTAAATTATAAGGAGAAATAATGCTGGTGTTTCAGATTCAATGTTTCCAAAACTTCAATATGTCAGACAACAATACCTAGCTTCACTAGAAGTTACATTTTTTGATAGTTGAAACATTTAGTCTTATGCTTGGCTTTAGGAAGGCAGGGAAAAAAATATATATTTCAACTTTCAAATCCAGCCACGCTATCTCCTGTTGACAACTGAGGAACCTCAGTATGAGACAAAATAACTTCATGATAGTATTCAAATCTTCATAAAGCAAGGCAAATATCTGGTGTGTAGCCAACATTTCTTCACTTAATTGACTCCCTTATCCTGAGGCTAGTGTCTTATGGATTACTGGGCTGTTTTGGAAGCCAATGCTTAGAAGTGAATGATGCAAGACAGTCTCCTGCTTCTCAGTGCCCAATGAACTTTTTTCCTTTATTTTTACCAAAAATGATGCTTATGAGCCTAGTACTGCTGCAGTATTATTAATGTATATCACAATAATAGTTTCCTCAATTCAATTCAGTATTTGAGGAGTTTGATGCAACTTTAGTTGAAACACCCATTTTTAAAAAAATTTTGTAGATACGTGTATTGAGTCATAATTTACATATAGGGTAATTCACCCTCTTTAGTGTATAGTTCACTGAGCTTAGACAAATACATAGAGTTGTATAACTACCGTCAAAACCAAATATAAAACAATTCCACCATCCTCTAAAATTTTCTCTGTCTCCTTTGTAGTCAACTCAACTCTGGCACCTGTAAATCACTTAACTGTCGTGTTCCTGCTGTTTTTGCCTTTTTGAGAATGTCGTATAACTGAATCATAGGTAGTAAGTGGTTTGGGGGTCAGATTTCTTTCATTTAGCATAATGCATTTAACATCTATCCATGTTGGCACTTACCTCAGCATACTTTGCTCATTTTTATTAGTGAGCAGTATTCTTCATAAGGACATATCAATACTTGTTTATCCATTCAGTTGTTGAAGGACATTTGAGTTGTTTCCAGTTTTTGGTAATTATGAATAAAGATGCTATAAATATTTGTATAAAGGATTTTGTGTGAACATATGTGTTCATTTCTCTTTGGTAAATTATTTATGAGTGGATCACATGATGAGTGCATTTTTAACTTTATAAGAAAATGCCAAACTATTTTCCAAAGTGGTTGTAGTATTTTACATTCCCACCTTCAAAGTATGAGTATTCTAGTTGTTCCACATCCTTGTCAGCACTTGGTATTGCCAATTCGTATCATCATGGTTTAAATTTCCTAAAGACTAACTATATTGACCATCTTTCCATATGCTTGTTCAATATATCCTCTTTGTTGAAGCATCTGTTCTAATCTTTTGCCTATTTTTAAATCAGGTTTTTTTTATTATTGAGTTTTGAAAGTCAGTTATATATTTTGCAAACAAATCCTGAGTCAGATATGTGTTTTGCAAGTATTTTCTCCTAGGATGCAACTTGTCTATGCATTCTCAAAGCAATATCTTTCAAACAGCCTGTATTTTTAATTTTGATGAGGACAAATTTATCAATTTTTCTTTTATACATTTGCTTTTGGTCTCATATGGAAGAATTCTCTACCTAACCCAAGGTCCCAAAGATTTTCTCCTATATGTTCTCCTAGAAGAAGTTCTTCATAGATCTAAGTTTTATATTCAGGTCTATGTTCCATTTTGAGTTATTTTTATTTTTGCATACAGTGCGAAGTCTGTAGGTTCATTTTTTTTCTTCTCTGGATGTCCAATCATCCAAGGATTATTTGTTGAAAGATTATCCTTCTTCCGTTGAGTTCGCTTTGCACCTTTGTCAACAATCCATTGACCATATCTATGTGGGACTGTTTTTGAACCCTCTGCTCCTTTTATTTATGTGTCCTTGACTAATTCTTGGGTTCAGGTAATGTGAGCCCTCAAACTTTTTTCTTTATTTTCAATATACTTTGGCTATTCTAGTTCACTTTCTTTTCCACATGTATATGAGAATCAGCTGGGGGGCCAGGGCCGCTGACGGCAGACTCAGGTGCCCAAGCATGCACACCCACACCGGGCTCGCAGGTCCAGGCGGTGGCCTGCAGTGCGCCTTGGTGAGAGAGCAAGTCAGCGCTTTCTTAAGGAGCCAAGCCCACTTCGGCCTGTACCCTGTGGAGTCGCACTGCACCCTAGGGTGTAGAGAGCCTCCCTGGAGGCGCCAGCATGGCCCACGATCCTATGCTGGCTGACCCTCACTAGCTGTTCGAATTTTGAGTTTTATCCACCACGTAGGCTTTGTCTTCTGAGTCGGTGGTGTTGCGGTTGGAAAGAAATGGAAGATAAGGATTCCGTCCAGTCCTCCACACTGAGGCCTGGTTGGCATTTGCAGAGAGGCAATAACCACGAAGTAAACTTCTCAGAGATGAAGATTAGAAGTTCTAGGCTGGAAGGAAGCTCTGAGTCACTTCAGTGACAAGAAGCAGAACCCCCTAGTTGGGTGGTTATGTGCATTGTTAAGGACCTGAGTTTGTCACCTTTCTGTAGTTTCCTTTACACATCAACTGAGAACAGACTGACTCGCCCTCTCCCTACCTCTTTAAATAGCTGTAGCCCACTTTTCCCCTGTAACTTTGGAAAATAAAAGAGGAGGAGGGGAAATAAGTATCATACCACAATACTGTCACCAAAGTGATGGTGGGGCCTCAAGGCAGGTGGTCAGGCAGGGAGGACCTGTCTCACGCTGACAGATCAATGGTCTTGGCAGTCTGAGAGCTATCCCATTGGCCAGACTTCTCTCCAGCAGCAAAGCCACCCTGGGGCTTGCATGTTGAGACCGAGCAAACTCAGCAGCATGAAGCTGAGACTTGGAGGCCAGGGCGCGTGCTTACACTAGCCCTTTTTCTGCACGTATGTCTTCAATCCAACAAAGCCATTTTTTTTTTTTTTACAGGGAAAGATTCGCCCTGATGGGGCCGGCCCTGTGGCGCAGGCGGTTAAATGTGCGCGCTCCGCTGCAGCGGCCCGGGGTTCACCAGTTCGGATCCCGGGTGCGCACCGACACACTGCTTGTCAAGCCATGCTGTGGCGGAGTCCCATATAAAGTGGAGGAAGATGGGCACAGATGTTAGCCCAGGGCCAGTCTTCCTCAGCAAAAAGAGGAGGATTGGCAGATGTTAGCTCAGGGCTGATCTTCCTCACAAAAAAAAAAAAATTTCACCCTGAGCTAACATCTGTTGCCAATCTTCCTCTTTGTTTCCCCCTTCCCAAAGCCCCAGTACATAGTCGCGTATCCTGGGTTGTAAGTCGTTCTGGTTGTACTATGTGAGCTGCTGCCATAGCATGGCTACTGACAGACGGGTGGCGTGGTTCTGCCATCAGAAGCGAACCTGGGGCGCCGAAGCAGTGACCAAAGAACTTTAACCCCTAAGCCATCAAGGCTGGCTCAACAAGGCCATTTTTTGTCCTGAGTAACAGGGCCCGCCAAGTGGCTACCACATTACTCCTACTCAGCAACTGGCCCCAGTCTCTTCTGCTCCATTTTCTATACTGGACCTGCTGGGCACCACAGGATGCTCTTTACCTCTGCACAATGACATTCCAGCCACCACCAGCCAGAAGTTACAGCCAGTCTTGCCAACTGTCACAAGCAGGGCCTTGGGTCCACTATCTATGATAGTAAACCATTTCCTGGGAAGAGGAGGAAAATCCTCTCCACAAATCTGCCTGGGCTTGTGCAAATGGCACTACAAAGGAGTCCATGTACCTGGAGTTCATGAGCCAGTGGGATATTTAAATGTGCTTAAGCATTTCAGGGCTGGTTTCTCTGCTCATATCTACTTCTGGTGTTTTAGAGCGGGAACCCATGCTGATGCCCAAGGGCCATTGATGCTGACCACAGTTTCTTTAAATTTTCCTTCATCTGAGAATGGCATTATTTCACTTGCATTCATGAAGGATATTTTCACTGACCATAGAATTCTGAGTTGACGATTCTTTTTTTTTTTCCCCAGCACTTTAAACTTGTGTGGAACTTCCTTCTTACCTCCCTGGGTTCTGGTTTGGAAACTGAAGCCATTCACATCATCGCTTCCTTATAAGGAATGTCGTTGCTTTCTAGATTTTATTCTTTTTGGTTTTTTAGTTTTTAGCAGTTGTATTGAGCATGAATTTATTTCTTTTCTCACCACCCTCCTGCCCCCCAGTTGTGTTTCACTGATCTCCTCAAATTTGTAGGTCATTTGCCAAATTTGGGAAGTTTTCCCCCATATTTCTTCAAACGTTTTTTCAGTGCAACACTCTTTCTCCTCTTCTTCCGGAACTTTAATCACCCAAATCTTAAAATTTTTTATATTGTCCCACAGATGTCTAAGGATCTGTCCATATTTTTAAATAATTTCTCTCTCTATTATTCACATAGGATAATTTCTATTGATCTAGCTTCAAGTTCAGTGACTCTCTCTTTTCTCATCTCCATTAAGCTCTAGAGTATATTCACTGAATTTCTTCTTTTTTTCGTAATTACTTTTTTCATTTCTGAAATTTCCATCTTGTTCTTCTTTTCTTCTATTTCTTTACTAAAACTTACTTTCTTTCCACTCTTCTGAAGAGTTTTTGGCCTTACTTGTTGGAGCATTGCTATAATAGGTGTCTAAAGTCTTTGTCAGATAATTCCAACATCTTTAACCTCTTGGCTTTGGTGTCTATTAATTGATTGTCTTTTCTCATGCAAGTTGAGGTTTTCATCGTTCTTCACATCCCAAGCAATTTTGGATTGGATCCTGGACATTTTGATTATGTTATGAAATTCTGGGTCTTGTATAAATCTTCTGAGAAATATTGATATTTTTTTCTTAGCAAGCAATTGTTGTGGTTGATTTAAGCTCAGATCGCAAATTCTGACCCACTCTCTGTGAGCTGAGGTTGTATTATCAGTTCAGATTTCAAACCTTTTCAAAGCCTTTGTATTGCTATTTGGATCTGTCCTAGGAGTGTGTGTGGTTCAGTCTGGGACCTGGAAAGTGGTCTGTTATTTCAGTTCTCAGTGTCTTTGGTATGCTTGCTAGAATTAGATGCCGGCATGGCAGTTTTAAATGAGCCCAAGAGTTCATAAACAATTTTATGGGATCACTTTCCCAAGTTTCTTCCTCTCTGTGATCTATCCAATACTTCCCATTTGCCCAGGGAATCCTTTTCAGTCTTCCAGCCAGGGTTTACTGTACTCTGCCGTGCACATCTGTAACTGCAATCCTGCCTGTGAACAAGCTGTGGGAGGGAAAAAAGTGTTAAGTTCACCTCCAGTTTGGTAGTACTTCGAATTCTGGTATTCTTCCCCAATCAATCTGCTACTATTTACTTTTCAAAGTCATCAAATAACTTCCCCATGCCTTCTGTCTTGGTTTTATATCTGTATTCATTGGGAGAGACAGAATGAACTGTGCTTACTCCATCTTACTTACAGCTAACACTTCAACTTTATTTTTAAATTAAATAAATGTACAATTTCAGAAAGAACATATTTATATATGCAAAATAGGCAATAGAAATGACAGTATAAATTATACTAAACACACTGGAAAGCATTTCAGGTAACTAACCTGCATCTTACACTGCTAGCTCTGAATTCTTTCTCACTCTATCTTCTAAGTATGCCTACCAGCTATGATTACTCAGAGAGAGATTTGCTCTTTGTAATTTGCATTATAAAAGCAAGAGATTTCTTTTCCATTTCTCAAATATAAAATTATGTTACAATATTGAATATTCTCTTTCAAGCCACACATGTCCCTTCTTATTCCTAATACTTTGCTATGCTCTGTTGACTTCACCTCCCAATTCAGAATTGCTCTCCTAACATATACTGAATGTGTGCAGATTGCAGATAATCTCAAAGCATTTGTTGGTTGAATATTTGGCATTTATGGGCCAGACACTGTACAAGTAAAGGCCACCTAAAAATTCAAATGTGCTTCATAGAGTCTAACGTGTGGGTAATCCACATAAGAATAATTGAGAATCTTCTGTAAGTAAAATATTAATTAATATTGAAGGCCTTGGGTACACAAAATTCTCTTTATAAAGTAAAAAATAACCCCAAATTGTTACTCTTTCACGTTTGACATGGTAGCACTTACTAAATTACCAGTGGAAAACAAGATTGTTCATAAGAGTTTATCCATTCTAAGAATCTGTCCTCCTACTCCCATCTCTGCCTGGTGAAATACTTCTCATCCTTTAAGCTCAAGTTGAATGTTACCTTCTCATTAAAGCCTTCATTGATAGCCCCAATCAAAATCACTTGTTCTCTCTTCTGTGTTCCTATAGCAATTTGTTCATGCTGCTAACATTTTTCATGTGCCGTACAGCTTATTTCATATAGTTTTCCTCCCAGATAGGTTGTTAGCTTCTTGATGGCATTGACCTGGGACTATTTCACTTTTTCATCCCCATCCTCAGTTGCTGGTAAGATCACGGTATATATCATTTTAAATAAAGCTCCAAAGGTGATTCTGATGCACAGCTGTTTCAGAACTTATATGAGGTAAAGAATTTCTAAAATAAAAACTATCTTTTTATGAAAATTGAAAACTTTAACTAACAAATCAGATGTAGATTCAGCATAAGAGAGCACTCAAGATATGATGAGTTATCATTATGTTTAATTCTTATCCTTTTTTCATTATCTTTTTGTCATTATTTACCAATTATTTTTATCACCGCCAAGATACTCCACTTAGTAGCTGTGATCTCTCTGGGTTCTCTGGGTAACACAACAAAGGGCAGGGCCAGTCAGATTGACATAAATGTAAGTAAAGAGAATTTGTTAGCCTCATGATGACTGCCAGCTTCATGGGGCAATCAAAGTAATATCTCAAATACAGCTTGAAAAGTACATTTTTAGTCAAGTTTATATAGTAGAAAACAACTCTTTCCCCCTGTACAATTGTTTTTAGTCCCTCTCAGTCCAACCAGCTTCCATTTTCATAACAAGCATCTCATATCAGGGAGAAGGAGCATTTTCCAGAGGGATAGAATGAGTATATTGAACAACCAATGTCTTCAAACAGATATTTCTCCTCTGAAGTGATCAAGGTAAGAGGTCTGAAATTTATTCACTTGAGAGTTTGAAATGAATTTGGTTAGAAATAAAGAACCATTAATGATTTCTAAATAGGAAGGAAGGAAATTAATATCATAATCTGCTAAGTGCCAGTCAATGAGCTTTCAGAACTGACCTCTTTTGTAACACTCTTTTATACCCAGCTCTACTCTTCTCATCTTAAGGTCAAAAGTCTTTCAGCCCATCTCCTATAGCTTTAGGGCATCTGAAGTTTCAAAGGCTTCAAAACCCCATGGTTTTATTTTCTTCTATGGCTGCAGTTTGTTCCGCCATAGTGAGAACCAACCATTTCATACTTAGACCTTCCTCACTAATCAGAGAAAAGGTTTTAGTTATATCTGAACAGATTAAGATAGTACTTGTCAAAGTGTGACCCCAGACCACTGCCATCACAACCACCAGCAGTGGGTGTTTGAAATAAAGATTTTTAACTATCACCCTAGCTGTATTAATGCAAAGTCTTTGAAAACAAAGGATCTATATTTTAACAAACACTTAGTTAATTCTTGAGGACTGTCAAGTGGAGCATAAATGATTTGGAGGTTCACACAAGCACAACTTTTTAAGGACAAGGTCTTCAGTGAGTTGTCTGAGAGGTCCCTTACTAAACACGATTCAAATATGGGATGCTCAGACCCTGTTATAACCACAGTGTTTCAAGGAACCAAATTCCAGTCAATTGCAAGCAAGTTTTGTTATTCTTCCTGCAAAGCCACAGAGTTGACTATTCTCTCACCTCTGAGAATATATAGAAATAAGAAAAACTAAACCTATACAATCAAGTTCCAGTTTTCATTTCCAACTCATGTGCACTTCTTTTGCTTTTTTCTCCTTGTGAAGAATGAATGTAAATAGAGAGAACATACATATATATATATATATATTCATACATATTTTGTTGTGACCTATGATAAGCCAGGTTTAGATGCTCAGGTCTTAGCTTATTTTTGGTAGATCTCTGATCTGGTAGTTAGATGAGCATTAACTACTACTTTACTTCCTAGAGATGACAATGAAAGAAATTTGTAGATCAAATTCTAGCCTCATGGACAAACCTTTATTTGTAAGCAGGTGAAACCTATCATAGATAATATTTCAAAAGAAGGATATAGCTAAACATTTATCAGAATAAGGTGACCAAGAGATTTTCAAAGCAACAGCTTGAACTGAATTGTTTGGAGAACAAATCCACAGTGTTATCCCAAGCTGATTTGTATGTCTTGTTTATAGTGAACACATCTTGTATACTACTAATTTCAACAATAAGAACCCATTGCTAAAATTCACTATGTGAATTGCAAAGCTTCTAATATTGATGGGGATAAAGACAGTTGAAACAGTTGAAGAAGCCAAATCTGGCTTTGTGAATTAGATGGCAGCTGACTACCCTCAGAATAGGAATTTCTGATTTGGGCAACTGACTGCCCCTAGAGTGTATCCTGAAATAACATATACCCAATATCACACCCTCAATGACATTGAACATGTGGACTCATCCTCCAAATAACAGGAATAAATCTTCTTTCTTCTTTAAAAGATGAGAAAGCTCCTTTCCCATCCATTATTGGTAATGTTAAGTGGTTGAGATAGATCTATGTATATGTATGTACATGTCTAGGTCTATATTTATATCTATATCTATATCAGTGTTTTTTTTTTCTCCTAGAGTTTCCTTTAGCAACATTCTTATAAAACTTACTCATTAATTTATTAATCTAACAATACTAATATCTACCTATTTTATCAAATCTAAGATGCAACAATTATAACATACTCTAATATATTATATGCCACTAAAAGATTGGAGAAAACATGCTGATAAATTAGGCATGATGTTCCACTTGTAAGACAGTAACATTTGAAAAAAAAATGACATCTCAGAACTGATGAAAAAGGGTACTTCATTAAAGGTAATTTTGTAAGTATTGAAAAGTTACTTTACAAAGTAAAGAATATGACACGTATTTTCTTACAGGTTCTGTTAAGAAGAAAAATAAACAAATAATAGTGCTACCAGGCAATATAATGCAAACACAGGATGGTTAAAAGCAACAGAGAGCCTCAGATGTTCCTCTTACCAAGAGGAAAGCACCACACGTAGTCACCACGTGCTGCCTAGCTAGCCCAAGTTCAGGAGAACACAAAGATTCACTTGGAATTCTGGAGGTGAAATGGCTTGCTCATGTGTTTTGCTGTGAAAAGGATGGACATTTTATGACTTATTGCACCCATAAGAAGAAAAAAGTTTACCTTGGTCTTGCAGAATTAAGGTAGGGGTAATAGATGTTTCAGAATGAAACACTAGCCCCCGGTGAGTTTCTGCCACATGGACTTTTGTTCTCCTTGTGTCAGTGTCATGTGGAAAAAGGTCATGTGATTGCTGGAACAGTTGCATTATTGTAATTAAATATTTGTTTGTATTTTTCTGGAATTACTTTGCTCTGCCACTGTAATCAGTCATCACAATGTAATTTACAGCAGTGATTTTCTATCAGCATCATTACGTATTCTGGTCCTTTTGCTTTAATGACATTTTTCTTAGGCTGCATGACTATATGGTCCTAATGGACTGATGTTGGTGGGGGGCTTTGCAATTGCATTCTCCTTTCCATACCCTCTGCCTGTGTAGCTGATTTTTTAAAGTAAAAGAAAAATATCAAACTCCCCAAGCTCTAAAAGATTGATATAGAGATCTAATTACCAGATACCTTAAAATATATATTGTATTTTGGGGGAAAAAAAAAAGAGAAAAAAACTTCCAAAACTATTTTAAGGAAAACAAATGCAAATTGCATTTATTAAGCAATACACTAAGACCCAGCAGGAGATTTCCTCCTACAGAGCTGCAGAAATATTTGAGAGATGTGGTTTGTCGTGCTGCAGAATGCACAGGTCTTCAAAGGAAGCTTTGACCTACTTTGTTTCTGCCTAGTCCTGTACTGGTTCTTGCTGCTGTGGCTTTCTGAGTCAGGTGGAATTAGCTCTTGCAGTATTTTTGGTGGCCAGTCTGCTCACATGAGGCCCAAGGCAGATTCATAATACAGAAGCTTCTGATCTCCTGCCAACAATTAGAAGCGTTATTACAAGTGTTTCACTGGGAGTTGGAGGACATTTCCGTTTTTGTTATTTCCGTGTTTTTCTCCCCTAGATAAATAGATTTATTGAAGATTCCGGAGCAATGTAACATTTCAAAATATCTAACAGGGACATCATCTTAAGTAGTAGATAGTGATTTCTAAATATACACTAGAGCGGTCTCATAGGAAGCTACTTATTAATAAGAACCTCAGGGAACATTTTCTGCCATAATCTAATGAGGCTGAGCACAAGGAGGCTGGCCCCAAATCAGGAACCTCATTGTTTTTCCCATGCAATATGCATTGTGCCTCCACAATAAGCTAATTCCACATATAGACTTCCAGTCCTCCTAGAATAAGAAACTAAAAGTGAAGCAGAGAAGTATAAGACTCAAATGCACGATAAAAGCAAATTAAAAAGACTAGCTTGATCTTGAAAAAGATTGCAGAAATGCCGCACAAACTTTCAAATGTTTTCTGCATTCTGCTTTCTCTCTGCCTTAGCTCAAACTTTCTGCCTTGTCTGATTTCATGAGAATGTTTGGCTTCATTCACTTATTCATTCATTCATACACTCATTCTATGGACCAATCATTTAAATGTTCAGGGAACTTGTAGCTCCTCTGGTCTTCCCATGGAGCCTCCATCCACTGGTCAGTAGGTAGTACTTTTAATTAAAGGTGCAATATGATTTAAAACATAACCCAAACTGATCATTTAAACAGTTGCTTTAGGCAACATTCAAGTTATCCTTTGGATAACAATGCTTAGTCTCTTAGGAATCTTTCCCTCCTTTTACTTCTCTTCCAAAAAAGTCATCTATTTATATGGGTGGTAGAATCCTAGTTGACCCATTTTTGTATCATTGGAACCAGGAACTTCCTGGCTGGTGTTTGGGTGTGTGCTGATGTCCTCTTCTCTCTGAGGCACTGTCTCTTACTCACCTGGCTGCTGCTTGCTCCAATGGTGTCATTGATAGATAAAGTCTGTCATGGGTATTATTCTTGATCTGGTCTCTGATGCATCAAGCCATGTTTGCAGTGGCTCCCTGGCTAACTTGTTCTGATCCTATGAATCTATATGAGGTCCAAATTGGACTTCCAATTATCTCTGGCCTGAGAAATCTATTCTTTAGCCCTTATTACATAGTGTTCTTTGCCACAAATACAACTCCCTACTGACGAGCTCCTCGGTTACTTTGGAGTCCCATAAAGGAGACAGGGAAACAAGGGGCTGCTGGGAAGCACGTACCTCAGGATTTCTCTCTTTCTGGAAACACATTTCAAGTTAGCTTTGCAGTGACAACACCCTTGCCAGGTGTCCTTTTAGTCAGAGTCCTGAATAAGGAGTGGCCAAGGGTTCCTTGCTCTTATGGCTCCCCTAAGACAAGATGGGAAATTGGAAGAAATGACTATAGCTTCCCTTGCTTCCCTCTCTCCAGCTCTTTCTTTCCCTTTCCATACCAATTAGCCAGAAAAGAGCTTGAATTTCTTCTCCCTCCTCCTGTCTGGACCTGACATATAAAAAATTGGGGGCAAGATCTCCAAATATGACCTTGAAAAAAAACAAGCCAGCAGTACTCCAAACAATTCTTTCTAAACACAGAAGTGTGATTCACAAAATTTGTTGGAAATTTTATTTTAAATGTCAATGAATGGGAGTTTCGTTTCTGATAATGGCAAAATAGCTTATAGCAGACCAAATCTTCTGCAGAGAACAACTAGATAATCTAGATTAAGTAAAAAACAAAACAAGAAAATCTTTTGAACACTTCAAGGAGCTATCAAGATAGCCAGGACTTGAGAAACAAATCATGGACAGATAGGAAACTCATTGAGGTAATCTGACATTCTGTGGCTTTTTCCCTTAAAACTTTCACCAATTCCTCATTGGTGTAGGCCAGAGAGACTGGAAAGTCAAATAGAAAGTGACTTTGAAGAGGTAGAGAAGATGAACAGAACTTTTGGCAATTTCATGGGATCTAGGTAAAAACTGGATTTCAGGGCTAATAAGATAGCAAGGACTTGATGGGGCCGCCTGGTAGTGCAAGTGGTTAAGTGCATGCACTCCGCTGCAGCGGCCCGGGGTTCGCCGGTTCAGATCCCAGGTGTGCACCGACACACCGCTTCTCAAGCCATGCTGTGGCGGCGTCCCATATAAAGTGGAGGAAGATGGGCATGGATGTTAGCCCAGGACCAGCCTTCCTCAGCAAAAAGAGGAAGATTGGCAGATGTTAGCTCAGGGCCGATCTTCTTCACCAAAAAAAAAAAAAAAAGGATAGTAAGGACTTGAGAAGCCAACATTCCAAGGAGAAGAAAACGGAGAGAAGTGAGCAAGACAGTCTGAGCTGCTTTTGTTGTCAAGGTGTTCATGATTTATGATTAAGAAATGAGGGCAGAGAGAAGCTAAGGAAAAAAATGGCAGTGATGAGAATGAAGACCTAAGCAAATCTTTGGCAGTCTCACAGCACATAAGAGATCAAAACTGGAGCTTACGACTTGCCAAGGAAGAGAGGCCATGATAAACACACCCAGGTTTCAGTTTAGAATCTTGAAGGACTACACCTAAGAAAATATGTGAAGAATGAACATAAGAAAGGCTACAAGCCCACCTCAAAACATCTCAGTTCCTATGTGGATTCAGGTTATTTGCCCTTACTTTAATTTCCTGGCAGAAACTAACAACTAATCCAGAGCACTTAGAATTTTGTGTATACAAAATGTCCATTCAATCAAAAAAATTCAAGCATATCATGAGAAATGACGAAAAGAAAATGAGACAATAGAAACAGATTTACAGGTAATACAGAAATTAGAGTTTTCAGACACAAACTTCAAAATAATTTTGATTGATATGTTCAGAAACATAGATGACAAGGTGGAGAATTTCACCAGAGAACTGGGATCTATAATAAAGAAGCAAAGGGACATTCTAGAACTGAAACCTGCATGTAGTGCCAGTGGATTGCTATCAGCTCAGTCACTTTGTTTGAATCCTTTCTACACCAAATCTGAAAGTCTCAGTTCAGCATCAGTGAAGAGATACCAAGATGACCATTCAGGAAATCCCGAGACATCTGATCTCTTAGACTCTTAAACTTCTTTGACTGCTTCTAACATCCTCCCGGTATTTTCCTGAGTTTCAAACTTGAAGAGTAAGCCAGAATACAAGGGTCTCTCCTCTCTCTGTCTGAACTCAAACTCATTTTCTAAAATATGACACCAGACCAGAAATGAATCAATGAAACAGAAATAGACAAAAAATTGAGATTATCAAGAAAAGAAAATTCCCAAACAAATCTGTTAGCATAAAAAATCACTAGTCTTTTGGACAAAAATAGAATTTGATCCTGATATACTATTTTATACGGAAATAGAAAAAATTATTGGTTGACTATTTTATAATCTTATTGTGAGGCAAAGTTTTCTAAGCATGAAAACAAAGTTAGATGAAAAGATAAAATTTTGTGGATGATTTTTCCTGGGGAAAAAGAGAATAGAAATAAAAGAATAAATCCAAACTAGATAAAATTTTCATAATTTAATCAGGACGCTATAATACTTTACTATTTCCTACTCTATTATGAACTATAGTGAAACAAGATTAGTAGATTAGAAATATAGGCAAAACGTTATGTACTGGCCATTATCAAAATAGGAAATATAAATTATGCAGTATTCAGTCTCACCTGAAATTTTAAATATGTAAATTAAATAGCAATTAATTTTAACTTGACCCCATCGGTCTGAAATAGATTTCAATGTTTAACAACACCCATTATCTGAGTTTGGTGGAGAATAGGCACTCTCAGGAAATAGTGGTGGGACTATAGTTTGGGACAATATTTCTAAAGGGTATTCTAAACACAAATAAAAAATCATAATGCAAGACTGAATAAAGTAGGGATTCACAGGGTGGGTTCTGGGGCAAGATTGTGGGGGTCTGAATCACGGCATGTCAGCTTACAAGTTATGTAAATTTAGGCAAGTGATGTAATCTCTCACCGCAAAATCTGCTGTGGTCCAGGAGTTCTCCAAAGTTTGGCTTTCCTGCCAAATGGTGACTCAAGCATCTCATGGCGTCACCATCTCCACACTTTTCCTCCAGTGTCTTTGTGACCTGGAAAAACAAAACTGGAAGGTAAGAAAGAAGACTTTTAAAGACTAGAGATGACACAAACCATTTGCTCACAGTTCACTGGCCATAACTCATCATATGACTCCATGTACGTGCAAGGATGCTGGGAAATATCATCATCTTTGGGCCCAGGATGGAAAGGAAAAGTAGATATGCATAAATGTTAGGAAGCCTCACACACAGAAATCATACAATAAATTTAGTTATTAATATTACTGCATTCTTTTTGACCCAGGAATTCCACTTCTTGAAATTATCCTGAGAAATACTTGGAAAAGTATGCAGAGATGTATATTCAAGGATTTTATTTACAATGTTCTTTATATTATTGAAAATTTCAAAGACAGCTACCATTTAAAAAGCTTGATAAACAGCTATAGTTAGTGTAGAGGTGTGTTTATGCAGGTTTCTGCACGTGTGTATGAGTGGACAGAAAAAAAATGCATGTAGGATAGATACCATAGAGATTGTCACGCTTATATTGGCAAATGAAAATTATGGGGTTTGTCCTTTAGTGGGAAAATGAAAGTATGCTCTTAAAAATGCTTTATTTAGTTTTAAAAACAAAAGTACACTTTGGTTTCTGCTTTTACCCCTTCATATGTTTCACAAAGGAGAAAATGTATTTTTTCCATAAACTCATTGTAGAAAAATTTATATATCAGAACTAAAATAAATATAAATCTAAAAATGGAAATGGGAAACATATTCCATTCACTGTATACTGAAAACTATAAAATAGAAATAAATGCAAGAAGAAAGAAACAGGAACTAGATGAGAAAAACAATAAAATCTTGTAGAATGTAAAATTATATCTGAACAAATGGAAACACATGCTATACTCTTTAAGAGAGAATTTACTGTCATAAACCACTCTGCTCCCTAAATTAACAGAAATGTAATGCCATTCCAATTGGAATTCTAACAGGTATTTGAGTTGAATTTTATAAATGGATCCTAAAGTTCATATAGAAGAAAAAAAAATCTAAAAGTGAGAAAAAAGAAAAGCACAGTGAAAATAGTGAAGAGGGACTTGCTTTAACAAATATAAGGGTATATAAAAATTTGGTATAATTGGATCAATATGTCATTGTCATTAAAATAGATACATCGATGTGTGAAAATAGGATGTAGAAAAAGTAAATGGCCATTAGTATATATGGGAACTTCCTTTACACCAATACTGGTATTTCAATTTAATGGAAAAAAATAAATTATTTATAAGATTGTCAGACTGGCTATTTATCTGGAAAAAAGTAAAATTGTACCCTAATATTGTGCTATATGCAAAATAAAATTACACATGAAATAAGATTTGAATGTTAAAGAAACATTTGGGAGACATGCCCAAAACCTTTGTGGTAAGGTAAAAAGAACCTTATTAACCAAGATAGGGAACCAGAATCTACCAACAAAAGATAGCCATTTCTGCCTATAAAATGTTTTAAACCTTTGTACGGCAAAAGAAACTAAAAACCAAGGCAGTAGACAAACAATGGATTGGAAATAAAATCGTAAAATAATCAACAGAAAAACGTTTTCTATCCATAAAATTGACAAAGAACTTTGCAAAAAATAAAATAATTTCTCATAATCCATACTTAATATGTACTTAACTAACAAACGACAAACTACAGAATACGGTGAATGTAAGCTGCCTTTAGAGTCTGAGCACAAAGCCCATGGCCACCTATATTAAGACATTTAATTAATTACAACCAGATAATCCTATATTTTGGTTAAAAACTTAATGTTATTTCCTCTCGTTTCACTTAAAAACTCTTTCATAAAGATCCATGCTGAGTAGATTGTTACCTCTATGTATACACGTTTTGACATATACAAACTTTTGACACTCATATTTTTTCCTTAACAAAATGCAAAGCTCTAATATTAACAAGAAAAAGGCAAATAACCCAATAAAAATAGGCATGGGGTATGAGAAAATAAATACCTCAAAAGCAAATCCCAAGATCAAGAAATATATGTTCAGTGTATCTACAGAAGTAAAAATACAAGTAGTCAATTATAAATACACACATATTTTATAAGACTGTTGGTCATAGTGGGAATGGTTGAAAAAATATGGTATGTCCATACCATAAAGTACTATGCAGCAAAGAAAAGAAATAAATCAGAGTTATACCTGTTGACTTGAAGGAATTTCTATGAGGTATTCTTGAGTGAGAAGAACATAATGCAGAAAGTTTGCATGCAATCTCATATTGAAAGAAAAGAAAAACCTCCAAATGCATGTGTGTGTAATTGCATGTAAATATTATAGGAATATAAACAAAAATTTAGAAGGAAAATTACCAGGTTGTTATCATGAATTTTCTAAGGGCAGAGGTGGGGGGCCCCGAGAGAAGAGTGATATGAGAGGAAGGAAAGAGAGGACAGGGGAAGGAAGCAAAAAGGAAAAAAAATGGATAGATTTTGTTGGCTGTGATTTTCCACGTGGTTGTACATGACTCTCATAGGAAGATCCAGAGAGAATTATCTCCATTCACACAAAAGAGATTTCGTAAATCACCATGGAGGAAGCTACATAATAGTGTAACAGAAATACTTACATCGGAATCAAAAATCTCAAGTATAAAATCTATGACCCTAGAAAGTTACTTAATGTCTAGATTTTCACTTTCCTCAACTTATAATAGGATAATAATACATAGCAATTGACAGAATTGTGCAGATATTAACGTAAAGTATATAAAATGCTATTTATAGGGGCACAGACCAGGTACCCAAAAATGTTAATTCTCTACTTTCCATTTCAATCAAATTATATCTCTTGATAGTCAGTGGCAGTGTCATAAAATCAATTTCTAAGACTGAGAAAGGCTGATGATCTAGCTTAGTTTTCAAAAATTAAGATTTCAAATAATTTTTAAAATAAGAATTCAAAGGTTTTGTTAGACACCAAAGAGTACACGATAATCTCCAGGGATAATTAACTTAGGTCTGTTAATATACTCACCGACAATTTGCGGGCACGGCTTTTTTTAAAGGCCCTCACAAACTCTAGTTATCCTGCCAGAGCAGATATTGTTTCATTATTCGGTTGGATGCAGATGGTTGGTTTTCATATCTTTTCACAATTCCTTCCACCAGGCTTACAGAGAGTAAATGAACAAAGTTGATTGGGGGAACAGGATAAGGGAAGAGCTGAACAAGTCAGGCAAAAATGAACTGTACCCAGGAAATACACACCTTTGTCTGCCCTTTCCATATTCTGCAGTGTGCTTAATCTCTGGGGCTGGCGTGCACAGTAATATAGGAGTTGGATGGAAGAAGAGAGGCAGCAGGTTCAGTGTGAATCTATACCCATCCCCATGATAGGAGAGATGCTAGAAGTATCCCTTAGCTATTCCTTAGTTAGAGCTTATAGGCAAACTATGAGTTTGCATAGCTTTCCCATCATCTTCACTGAAAATATCAATAAACTGGGGCATAGGAAAACAGATTTCAAATTTCACCTCTTTAAATTGTTCACAGTATCACAGGAGAGAAGACAATCCAGAAATTACAACACAAAAAGAAAGAAATATGATAAATACAAGGATAGAATATATACGATGATATGGGAATATAGAGATTGGGAATTTAAGTCAGGCTGGATGATTTCTGGAATTTTAGCAGACTCTTCTATATTCTAGAAACTTTGTATGTTCTAGAAAATTATACTGTTACAAGTACTCAGAAATTCTGGAAACCTCTATTTACATGCAAAGTTGCACTTACACAAAATTAAGGGAAGTTCGTGTGGAATGTAAGCAGAACCAGCAGAGCCACAGGCTGCCTTGGGGACATCTGTTGATCCTTGAAAGCTTCGGTTTTTAATTACCTCATGGTGGAATAGGAAACAAGGCTCTTATTAAGATGAGGAGTTGGAGCTAGGACCCATAACCTGCAGTTGTTCCTACAAAGGAAAAACCTAAGTTTTATAAATCCTAAGTGAAAGGGTAGACCAGGAAAAAAATCTGTCCACTGGCAAAAGGAGGTAACAGGAGAATTTTGCATTGGAGGACAAAGTGGAGTTGTTGTTGTTGTCGTTTTTGATAATTCACAATTATAATCCTGCTGTCATGTAGATTTGGGGTTTGCATTTATACTACCTGTGTGGTTCAGAGAAATCCAAGGTGAGAAATTCATTTAAGGTGTTTTCATATTCATAGCAGCTCAGAGCTACTGGTGAAGTAGATGCAAATCCCCTCTGGATTAGCACACATTCAATCCATTAGGATTTCTAATTTAAAGACTGGCCAAATATGATATCATAATAAATAAATTACCATGTATACAGGACACAAGTCACAGAAAGAGAGTTTGCAGAAACAAAACAGAAGAATGGGACACCCAGGAAGTACAGATAGGAGAATTATAAGATACAGACTATTAAGTAAACATATTTCAAAATTTATAGAAATAAAATGAGCTAAAAACATAAGCAAAGAACACAAAAGTACAGAAAATGATCGGGCATATGTGAAGAGAACCAAGACAGAACTTCCTCAAATGAAAAATATTATTGAAATTAAAACACACACACATGCAAGCATGCACACACATACACACACGTATACACACATACACACATACACAGGATAAATTGAAGAAAGAACTGAAGAGAGAATCAGTAAACTAGGAGACAGATATAAAGGTATTACCCCAAAGCTGTCCAGAGACACAGAGGTATCATCTTTCGTATACGAGAGATTAAAAGAACTGGAAGATTAAGTGGGGAAGTCTCACACACATCTATTTTGAGTTCAAGAGGAGAGATGAGAGAGTATGGGAGAGGCAGGATTTGAAGATATAATGGTTAAGAATTTTCTGAAGTTAATAAAAACGTGAATTCCCAGATTCAGGACATGCAATAAATACCAAGCAAAAGATACATAAAAATAAAGCTACACCTAGGCACATCAAATAAAACTGTAGAATACCAGGGACAAAGTGGAGTTCTTATGGCAACTACAGAGGAGCACGTTTTTCCTATAAAAGGACTGCTAGAAGATTTCAGAAAGGCAACAAAGGAATCCAAAGAGCAAAGAGAATGGAATAACATCTTCAAAGTGCTGATGGAAAAATACCTACTAATCTAGAATAAGTAACCTAGAAAGCTAATAAAACTTTCAAGGAAAAAAAGAGAAAGATAGTTTCACGTTTTTAAACAAATACTGATACTATACTAACAACAAACTCTCATTAAAGTAATTTTTAAAAGATGAATTTCAAAATTGAAGAAATGGACTCCAAAACAACGTCTGGGAGACAAATAGGAGTAAAGAGTTTGTTGAATATGAAGATAACTATAAACCAATATTGACATCAGTTAGAAAACCCCACTACAGTGGTCTTAAGCCCACATTGGTCTATTCTCTCATCTAAAGAGATTAGTCTCTTTCCATTTTTCTACTTTGCCATACCAGGCTTCTGTCTGCCAATATATCTAAATTTCAGGCAGCAAGAAAAAAAGAAGGCATAGAAAGTCTTGCTTTCATAATAAAACTTTCACAAAACTCCACATAACACTCTACTCAATCTTTGGCCATAATTTAGTGATATTGCCACTCTTAGAAGCAAAGGAAACTGGGAAATGTAGGCATTTAGCTGGAGTTAGTCATTGTCAGGAATTGGGCTCCTCTGAAAAAGGAGAAAATGAGAATGCAACTGGCAGTCTCTGCCACATATTCATCAATAAGTTCTAGCAAACAGTTAAGAAACAGATCACTTTTATACAAATTATCTCAGATAATATATTTTTAAAAACTGAAATACTCTGTAACTTATTGATGAGGACAGTACAACCTTAATTATTAAAACAAAACCAGTATAGTGTAAGAAATGAAAATTAATAAATAGGTTCACTCATGAATATAGAAGCAAAAATTCCAAATAAAATATTAGCAAATTAATCTAGCCATGTATTTAAAAAAATAAATCTATCATGGCCAGATATATCTCAACATGGTGGACCTGGAGGTGGGAGCCCAAATTGCCTTTCAAGAAAAGACATGTTGCCCCAGCTCTTTGGAGTGTTATAAATAGACATCCTTCAAGAATTGTTCCAACTTCAGAGAGATGCCTTGTCCAAGGTCAGGCCCCTACAGAATAGTGTACGTCTCATAGACAGCTGAAGCCATGAGGTTTGCATCACAGCTTGACTTCTCCTTTTGCCCAATCCTGATACCTCCCCATCACTTCCATAAGTGTTGATCCCAAGGGCACTCCCTTACAAATATGCTACACACTAAACTTTGCCTCAGAGTCTACTCCCTTGAGAACCCAAACTTAAACACTCAGGAATTCAAAGATGGTTTAAGATCATAAAATCCATTAATATAATTCACCACATTGACAGATTAATGGAGAAAAAGTATTTGATTACTCAATTAAATAGAGATAAATCATTTGATAAAATTAAACATCCATTTATAAGAACTCTTAAAAACCGTGGAATAAAAGGAAAAGTCTTTAACCTGATAAATGTATTTACTAAAATCTACAATAAATGTCATAATTCATGGTAAAATATTATGAACATTTCCTGTCAGATCGCAAATGAGACACAGATATCCATTATCACCATTAATGCCCTGATCATGCCAAGGATCGAGCTGCAAAAGAGGACTGTGCTGAATCTATAGAATAACTTGGGAAGAATTAGTATCTACAAAAGATTGAGCTTTCCAATCCACGACCATGGCATGACTCTCCACTGTTTAGAGTTTCTTTATTTCTTCTCAGCAGTATTTTGTGGTTTCAGTGTAGAGATCTTGCACGTATTTTGTCCATATCTACAGAAAAACTTTCTAGGATTTTGATAGGTATTTCATTAAAGTTGTATATAAATTTGAGGAGAATTGACATTTTTATTATGTTGGATCTTCAATCCATGAACATGGTATGTCGCCTCACTTATTTAGATCTTTGATTTCTTTCATTGGCATTTTGCAGTTTTCAGAATAAAGTTTTGAACATGTTTTTGTTAGTTATACACCTAAATATTTCTCTTTTTTTGCAATTGTAATGATATTTTATTTTTAATTTCATTGTATACTGTTTATTACTAGTGTATAGAAATATAGTTGAGTTTTGCATGTTTATCTTGAATTCTATGATCTTGCTGAACTCACTTACTAATCTAGGAGTTTTTGATTGTTGTTGATTCCTTAGGATTTTCTACATAGACAGTCATGTTATCTGCAAATACGGACAGTTTTATTTCTTCCTTTCCTATCAGCATTATTGCCTCATTGCACTGCTAGAACTTCCAGCACCATGCTGAATAAGAGTGGTGAGGGCAGGCCCGATGGCCAAGTGGTCAAAGTTCCACATGTTCCACTTTGGCAGCCCAGGTTCTCCGGTTTGGATCCCGGGCGCAGACCTGCATCACTCACCAGCCATGCTGTAGTGACGTCCCACATACGAAGTAGAGGAAGACTGGCACTGATGTTAGCTCAGGGCCAATCTTCCTCAAGCAAAAAAACAGGAGGATTGGCAACAGATGTTAGCACAGGGCGAATCTTCCTCAGGAAAAAAAAAAAGAGTAGTGAGAATGAACATCTTTGCATTTTTCACAATCTTGAGAGAAAACCATTAATTATTCAGAATTAAGTATAATGTTATCTGCAAGCTTTTAAGATGTGCTTTATCAAGTTGGGGAAGTTTTTCTCTGTTTCTATTTTTTTTGAGAATCTTAATTATAAATGTATTTTGAGTTTTGTCAAGTGCTCTTTCTGCATCAGTTGATATATTCATGTGATTTTTTTTCCATAGTATAATGGTGAATTACAGTGATTGATTTTTCAATATTGAACCAGATTTGCATGCTTGAAATAAATCTCATTTGATCATATTATATAATTCTCTTTATATGTTGCTAAATTCTATTTGCTAATACTTTGTTATGGACACGCTCCTATATTCACAAGGGATATTTCTTGGATTTGCTTTCTGTGTTGTCTTTGTATAGTTTTGGAATCAGGTAACACTAGCTTCATAAAATAAATGAGGAAGTGTTTCCTCTTCGTCTATTTTCTGGAAAAGATCATACAAAATCAGTGTTAATTCTTCTTTAATATTTGGTAAAATTGTCCAGTGAAATCATCTGGGTTTGTTATTTTCTTTTTTTGTGAGTTTTTAAATAAATTCAATTTCCATAATAGTCATAGAGCTATTCAAATATTCTATTCCATACTGGGTGAATTGTGGCAGTTTGTGATTTTTGAGGAATTAGTATATTTCATCTAAATTGTCAAATTAATGTGTGTAGATGTGTAGAGTTGTTCATAGTATTCCTTTATTAAACATTTGATGCTTGTAAGGTCTTTAGTGATATCTCCTGTTTCATTCCCAATATTGGATTTTGTGTCTTCACTTTTTTTCATTGTCACTCCTTCTAGAGGATTGTCAGTTTTATTGATCTTTTCAAAGAACCAGCTCTTTGTTTCATTGATTTTCTCTATTGTTTCTTTGTTTCCAATTTCATTGATTTCTGCTCTTATTTTTATCATATCTGTTCTTTTGTTTGCTTTAGTTTTATTTTGCTCTTCTTTTTATAGGTCCTTGAGGTGGGAGCTAAGATTATTGATTTGAGAGTTTTCTCTTTTCTAATGTATGCATATAGTGCTCAGTAAAACTTTAGTGGTGCCCCACAAATTTTAATATGCTTTATTTTCATCTTCATTTAGTTCAAAGTATTTTTTATTTCCCTTGAGATTTCCTCATAAACTCATGGAATGGAAATATATTGTTTAGTTTGCAAGTCTTAGAAAAATTTTCTGTTATCTTTCTGTTATTGATTTCAAATTTGATTACACTGTTGTTGGTGAATACACTATATATGATTTCAATTCTTTCAAATTGTTTTAAGGCCCAGGATATGGTCTAACTTGATGTATGTTCAGTGGGCACTTGGAAAGATTGTGTTTTCCACTACTATTGGGTGGAATATTCCATAATGTTTATTAGATCCTTTTCATGGTGGTGTTGAGTTCTTCTATATTCTTGATGTTTTCCTGACTAGTTGTTCTATCAAATGTCGAGAGAGGGTTGTTAAAGTGTCCAGTTGTAATTGTGGATTTTCTTATTTCTCCTTTCATTTCTATCACTTTTTGCTTCAATTATTTTGTAGCTCTGTTGTTTGTTGCGTGCATATAAAGACTCACTATGTCATTTTAGTGATTGACAAATTTATTGTTAAATAAAGCTCCTCTCTGTCTCTGGTAATTTTCTATGCTCTGAAGTTTACTTTACTTGATATTAATATAGCCATTCCTGCTTTCCTTTGATAAATGTTTGCATGATATATATTTTTCAATTAATTTTTTGCCTTTTTTCCTTTTCTAGAACAAGCATTAGAAGTATAAATTTCCCTCTCGAGGGTGAAAGGGATAATTCGGTACATGTGTGTGGTGATGGGTTGTAATTAGTATTTTGGTGGTGAACATGATGTAGTCCATGCAGAAATAGAAGTACAATGATGTACACCTGAAATTTTTACAATGTTATAAACCAATGTTACTGCAATAAACAAAAAATTAAAAAAATAAATAAAAAAAAAAAAAATAAATTTCCCTCTCGGCACTACTGTAGCAGCAGCCCATAATTTTGATATGTTGCATCACCATTATCATTTGGTTCAAAGTATTTTCTAATATCTTTTTCAGTTTCTTCTCTGACCTTAAATTCTAAATATTTGGAGTTTTAGAAATATTTTGTTATTGACTTCTAACTTAATTCCATCTGATCAGAGAGCATAATCCTTATGTTTTCCATCTTAATAAATATATTGTGACTTATTTTTAAATCTCTAAATGTGAGCTTTCTTAATAAAATGTTTCATGTGCATTTGAGAAAAATGTGTGTTCTGTTGTTGTAGGATGTAATGTTCTATGAATGAGTGTGTTATTTAAAAGTTTTATATACTTACCAATTTTCCACCTGCTCATTTTATTAGGGACAGAGTTGTGTTAAAATCTTGTACTTTTTTCTGGATTTGTCTATTTATTCTTTCTTTTCTGAAAGTTCACGATGTATTTGAAACTCTGTTTTTAGGTGTATGCACATTTAGGGTTGTCATGTCCTCTTCATATGTTGAATTTTTTATTAATATCAAATATCTCACTTTACCCCGGAACTATTCCTTGCTTTGAATTATATTTTATTTGTTATTAAAATAGCTATAACAGCTTTCTTATATTGATTTTTGAATAATATGTTTTCTTTTTTTTTCCATTTTTTAACCTGTGACTTTTTATGTAGAGCTCATCATTGAAAAAGCAAATAGTTGGATTTTGCCTTTTTTTATTCAATCTAATAATTTCTACCGATTAATAGAACTGGTTAAATTTTTAACATTTAAAGTATTTTTTATATGGTTAGATAGAGTTCTAACATCTTGTTATTTGTTTTTGATTAGTTCCATTTTTATCTTCTTGTTTCTCTTCTTTCCTTTTAGTTGAGTAATTTTTAAAAATTCTGTCTTATCCATTGAGGGCATGATGCAAAGTGAAATAAGTCAGAGGGAGAAGGTCAAATACCGTATGATTTCCTTCATTAAGTAGTAGATAATAACAACAATAAACAAACACATAGGGACAGAGATTGGATTGGTGGTTACCAGAGGGGAAGGGGGGAGGGAGGAGGGTGAAAGGGATAATTGGGTACATGTGTGTGGTGATGGGTTGTAATTAGTATTTTGGTGGTGAACATGATGTAATCTATGCAGAAATAGAAGTACAATGATGTACACCTGAAATTTTTACAATGTTATAAACCAATGTTACTGCAATAAACAAAAAATTAAAAAAAAAAAAAAATTCTGTCTTATCTTCTCTAATGGCCTATTAGCTATGCTTTTTCATTTTATTTTGTTTAGTGCTTGATCTAGGGTTTATGATACACATCCTTAACTTATCATAGTCTACTTTTAAATGAATATTATACTATTTTATGCATACTATAAGAATACTTCCACATTTCCATCCTTTTTTGCCACATCTGTATATATCTTACTTGCATGATATATGCAAGTGATCCACACAACACATTGTTATTATTTATGTTTAAAAATTCAAATATCTTTAAAAAAAATTTAAAAACAGAAAACATTTTTTATATTTACCCACATATGCCAAGTTTGGCATTTTTCATTCCTTTCTTTTGTAGGTCTGAGTGTTCACCTGATGTCATTTTCTTCATCCTTATGAGATTCCTTTAGAATTTCTTGTAGTGTTTTAAAATGTACTCAGGATTTCATTTTTATTCAAGGATGGTGAAGCCAATAGATCAGGAGGTGATTGTTGTGAAAACATTGTTTGTTACTCACAGTTCCCATGAGGACCACCACTCCATGCAGGGCCGTGTGGGGAAGCATCAGGGTCAGTGAGAATATGGAAAGAGTGAAGGGAAAGTGTGGGCAAAAGCTTTTATTGTAGTTTTGCAGGACGGAATGGGCGAGGCACGGTAAGCAGCTGGGCAGTCTCAAGATTGGATGGCTTGAATAATTTGGTAGAGTCTGGGCTATAGGAGTGGGTGTCTAGTTGTCCAGTACCTGGCCTTGGGGTGATTTAGGGCAGTTGGATAGTGTTGTGGATTGCTGGTGCCTGATAAAAAGAGATGGGGATTGGTTGATTTGCATATCTAAGGTGTGCTTACAAGCAAGTTATTTCTTATCTTTAGGAAATAGCTAACCTTGGGAGGGGTAATCCCTCCCTGGGTCCAAAAGACTTGAGATGTCAAAGCACCATACACAGAAAATAAGAAAAATAATTAATACATGTAGATCTCCTGCAAAGGAGTTCTCTCAATTTGTGTTTGTCTGACAAAGTATTTTGCTTTCATTGGATGTAGAATTCTGGATTGATTTTTTTTTCTTTGGGCACTTAAAGATGTCCATCCATTGTCTTTTAAATAATCAGTGATCACTCAGTTCACTTAAATGTGAATTTTTCCTGTCACTTTTAAGATTTTATTTTTATCATTGGTTTTTAGCAAGTTAATTAGGTTGTGTCTTGGTATGGTGTTTATTTTGTTTCCCTTCTGAGGTTTGGTTGAGCTTATGGGATCTGTGGGTTTATACTTTTTGTCAAATTAGGAAAATGTTGAGTCATATATTTTAAAATATTTTTGGTGCTGTGCTTTGTCTCCTTATGTAGCTCTAACCTCACGTGTATTAAACCAGTTGCTATTGTCCCATAGGTCGCTGAAGCTCGGTTTATTTTTTCAAACTTTTTTTGTTCTCTGTTCTTCAATTTGAATTCCTATTGTTACATGCTCAGGTTCACTGATATTTTCCTCTGTAATATCTAATCTAGTAAATTCCCTCACTATTCAATAAGGTCTTTCCACCCTGACTAATGAGCACTTAAGTATCTCCCAGCCCTGTGTAAACTTTGGGAACTTTTCAGTTTGTAACCCAGCACAATTTTTCTCTCTCCATAGTTTCTCTTTGTCTGACCTCATGTGGCCTCACGGAGTCTTACCTTATTCATGCTCAGCTTAGTATTCAGCCAAAGACTGGTGCCGTTTCTCTGCTTAGCTGCCTGCTCTGTGATAGCCTTCCTTCTCAATTACAGCTTCCTCAGACTCGCTGAACTCTGATACATGTATCCTCGACTCAGTAAAACCACAATGTTCCACTTGTATTCCCCTTCCTATTGCTTCAGCATAGTAAGTGCCTCTATTAGGAATGCAAGGCTGATCCTACAGATTTATTTACTTGTTTCCCTTCTGTCATGAAATACAGTCCTGTGCTGCCTACTGTCCAGTTTTCTCTTTTATTACAACGTAAAGTCATGTCCATAACCCGTGACTTTGTCGTGGCCAGGAACAGAAGTCTTTCCCATTTTACTTGATGCCCTTGGGTTTGAATCTATTTATTCTGGAGCATAAATCTTAGAAGATATAAACTTTTTCCTCTTCCCCCACTCACATATCAAAAGTTTTCCATTTCCCTTTTACTTTTTCCCTATGCATTACATTACTATCCCACTTACATTCAAAAACTTTAAGTATAGCAAAGGCTTATTAAGTGAATAGATAGACAAATAAATGTATTCACACCAGACAAAGTGATGAAGGTGAGGTAAGCCATTCTGTTATATTTCCTAGTTTTACAACTTGAGGAAGATCCTTAGCAATTTTCAATAATTTCTGGAACTGCATTATTAAATTTTCATAGAGCTTCACATGGAAGTGGTTCAACATGGAAAGAACTCGGAGTTGGAGGGTTGCATCCCAATAATGCCACTGATTAACTGAAAAATCCTAGGAAATTCAACTCTATAAAGACTTTCTTCAATTAAAAAATGGAAATAAAGTTATGTCCCATCTTATAGACTGTGAATTCTTCAGTGTTCCGTTAAATGTAAAGTATCAACTGAACCATAGTTTAGTAAGTATAATAACATGATAATCAAATTTCCCATAATACATACCCAGCAATTAGGTGTTATAAAGGAGAGATATCCGGTTTCTCATTTTTCCTCTCTGAATGGCCAATTTAAAAACTCCTTGAATTTAGTTTTTAAAATCAAGGGCAGAATATCAACACAGTTTTGTGAGAGCAGAATCTTGTCTTCAGATGTTATAAAATAATATGGTCAATAAGCCAAGGTCTTGTATTAAAGTTTCTAGAATGCTCCAAACAGGGCTTATAATTAAACTCTGATTTAGGGAAGATGAATTTGGGTAGGTAATCCAACACAAATCAGGTCATAAAAAGAAAATAGCTGCAGAAAACTTGAAGTTGCTTGTTAAACTAGAGAAAACCATTTATTGAAATCTAACGTATGGAAGTGTGCCTTCAGGGTTCAATTCTGATTTTAATTAGAGAATTACTTTAAAATTGTTTCTCTTTCTCAGTGGACTATATACTAGGAAACAAACTGAAAGAAACCTTTCTCTACTACAAAAAACATGAGAGAACCTCTTTAAAGCTGAGTTTTAAAATAGTTCTAATGAAATGTAATTATGTGAATGAAGCATCCAGGTACTATCCTAGTGTACATCTCTCTCTCTTTGTCTTTCTCTCTGTCTCATTCAGGTAATTGCCCTAGGAAATTAATGAAGAGAGCATATGTTCTCAAATCAAAGGTATGACAAACCACTGTCATCTTTAATGTTTCTTTCCTAGCAAACTGATGGACCATACATATTAACCCATTTAATAAAATGAGCACGCGATTGGTACTTGGAAGTATTAATATGTAGTCATGACTGTGTATGTTTTTGTGTGATCTGAGGATTGTCAAAGAAAATTACACTGGACAAGTTAAACAGGCAAGGAAGACTTTTATTTAAGATTATTGCAATGAGCGTTAAGACTATTGCAACAGGAGAGAGAGATTGAACTCAACCCCACTGAAACAAAAAGTGGACAAGTTTTTAACCACTGTGGTGAGCTAGTAGGAAAAGTAAGGGAAAACTTTATGGGGGATGTTGATCAATGTGATTAGGCCATCTGTGTTTGCTAATTGGCTCTTTTCCAAGTTAGGTTTCTACCCTCTCTCAGAGACTGAGGGATAGGGGCACGTTCTTTCTTGATGATTAAATTTCAAAGGGATGGCTTCCAGGTCCTTGAGAAAAACACTCCTGAGTTGTAAAACCGGCAAGAGGCTGGGAGAAAACTTACATCTCAAAGGGACAGAGAAAGAACTTACAATTACAAATTTTCTAAAGTAAATGCACTGAGACAAGGGAGGTCAGGTGCCTATAATCTGGAAGAAATCCATCTAAATTTCCATCAACCTGAGGGGAACATTAGACTGTCTTGGTCAAGATGTTATTTATTCTCTCTGTACATTGATCATATTATCTAGAAAGATGGGGGAAAAAATTAAATTGGAAAGTGACAAAAGCTAAAAAAAAAGAAAAATAATTTAGACTTGACTAATGCTAACAAAAATAGTGTTCTGTGGGTGGCAAATCGAACAAGACCTGTGAGATGTTTCATAAAAGATTTGGCCACCCTCAACTAATGTGGTATTTACTCTGCTAATTCACAATGCTTGTGACCAAATTATAGATACTAAGGAGTCCCGCAGTTGAAACCAAAAATAAAACAACACTGCTCAGCTTTCTCTTAAGACAATATTTTTCAAATTGAATACCAAAGCCCTGCAGAACTTGTGTTCCAAGGAACAGAATTAAGAGTCAGATAATCCTTAAATTCCCTTTAGTTCTAAAATTTTACTATTATGTGCATTTGATAATATGGTTATTCTCTTTGAATGTAAGAATTCGTTACTCTTTTTTGTGCATTTCTCAGTTCAATGGGGACTTTGCTATTTTTTTTTCCCAAACTGACTCCTTAATATTTGTTATCCTAGATTTTTATATACCTTCTTTTTGTATTTTAAATACATTTGTCAAAGCTTGTTTCCACTCTTTTCATATAGAACTGGGGCTCTAGTACTCTAGGGAAATGGCCACAGATTTTTAAAATTCTCTGACAGGTCATTATTATTCAAGGTTTTCTAAAAATGGTAGCTATTTGCCTAATCATCACTTGTATCCTAGAATATGGAGGATTCCAGAAAAGTTCAGATAAAAACAATCCATGCTTTAAAAAATATCCTAAAGACCTTTATTAAGCAATAACATTTTATGTGTAGTCCTTTGACAGTTTTCTGAGAAATTTACAAAAGAAAGATTGAAAGTAAGGGAGGGAAGGAGGGAAAAAGTGTAAGAAAGCTATGTGTGTACATTTATCTCCAAAGAGTCTTTATTTCACTAGTTATGTAAACAAAATTTATCTGCTCCTATTTATCTTATTCTTTGAAGAATCCTGAGAGTTTTAGCCTTGTAAAATCCTCAGACAGCAATTCTGCTTCAACTTCTTATTAACCATTGCAGGGGGCAGGTTATATGCTGAGAGAATTTCCTTTGCATGATAAAATGAGTAGATGGACCAAAGGGCTGATGTTAGTTGGTGAATTTCTCGCATTGCTGGAACAAACAAACAAAACATGAGATAGCTCCTTTAAGCCACATAATTCTATTTCGGCTGATTAGTAAGACAGGCAAACTTCTCAAGAAGCAAACTGGTATTAGATTTTCTTAGAAATAACACAACTACATTCTCCTACCACAGAACAGAAGATATTAATAGAATGTTCTTCAAGAAGGTAACAAGTTAAGGTCACCAACATAAATGAAATAAACTTCATATAATTATCAGCTCAGAAAACTAGACTGAAATATTTTTAAACTCTCCCAATTAGTTAAGAATAGTATATTATGACATATTCTAACAGTGTTGTTGAACATATCTGTTTATATGTTATTATGTGCATTTAAGTTGGTCTAGCTAAGACTAATGGTAAGCAAATTAACTAAAATAAATTTCTACTACTGCTTACCCTGAACAACGAGTGTTCAAGAGAACACAACAGTACATTTTTCCACTAAGGGTTATTCACATTTTAGCCCTAGGAGTTTTATGCTATAATTAAGGTGTCAGTATAGACTTAATTCTTAACTTTGAAAAGTGAATTTTGAGTCACAAATATGCATTTTAGAAATACAAATATGTGTTAATTTTATAGTGACTACAGATGCCTGGAGGGTAGTAGGATATTTTAGATAAAACAAACAGAGATGTAAATAATATTATACTTAATAAACGTGTTCATTTTCTTCTAGGCTCACATTTTTGTCTATTTTATAACTTTAGTTCTATCACGTACACAAATCAACACATACTATTGGGGAAAATGATGTATAATAACATAGTGTGCCAAACGTTAGAGAATTGACCTTATTTTTTGACAATTGGAATGCATTTTCTAAGACAACCAAGAAAGATAAAAGTTACTTTCTGTAAATCCTTTTGTTTATAATCCATTATTCATTCTAAATCCCATTTTATTTAATCTATTACTCTACTCTGAGGAAAAAACTGTTTTATAATACTATGCTGCATAAGACAGGATATGCATATTCATGAGCCATCATGAATTATTTGTGAAATCGAAACAAATAAACCTTTATCTTATAGGAAAGCAATTAAAAGTACTTGACTCACAAGATGATAAATCAAAACTGAAAATTTAGTCCCCTAAGCACACCCAACTTGAAACACTGGAATAAGAAGTAACACATTGCACTAGATTAGAATTCCCAGCATAAAAGTAACGTTTTAAATATTAAAGGTGCTGTCTTAGATCATAAAACATCCTGGTGAGTAAACGTATAGCACATTTTAAAAAGCTAAGCGGAGGGGTGATTTAAGGCACTTTTGGACAGCATATTGTCTTCTGACACACCTACTTTCTAAAACCGAAAAGGTTTTATATTTTTATTAAAGTGCCTATGTAACACTGAGAACCAAAAAGTTTCCTCAGGCTAGAAGGATTTAAATTGACTCTAGCTGCACAGTGGAAATTAACAAATGATATAGAACACAATGTCTTTCTATTGCATGCTCTATGCTAGTTTAATAATCAAGTGACATATAAAGTTGTCAAAAGGCAGTGAATTTAAAACGAAAAAATATATAATTGAATTGAATGAACTGAAAAAAATATCTAACATACAATATTCTGTGTGGGAAAAGCTCAATGCTGTGCCTCAAGGTTAGTAATATATGAAATAGTTTAGCAAATGGTATTCTAATGACTTCCCAACCTGGAAATGTATTTTTCTTTTTTTCCTGCTCTCAAGCATGTACAGAGCTGGATTTTTCACCTGGAAAAAGTTGCTTTTATGGGAGTGCATACTACTTTTGGGAAAACGCTTCCAATCTTCTTGTTGTCCTATGGCCAATTGCCTCTTAATGGTATTGTTCTGTAGTATCAGGTGGTACTATTTACTACTCGGTTTGAAATATTCTCAGGTCTTCTTTCCACATGTTTGTTTCCAGGTCTCCATCTCAATTTTAAGATACTTTGGGGTATAAATCATTTTGCCTATTTTATGCTACCCCCTTGCTTTTCCTCACAAAATCATTCCCCCTCAAACCTCCCATCATTTTAAAAACAAAATAAAACAAATCAAACCTGCCTTGCACAGAACTCTTCATATAATGAAAACTTATTTATTTTTACCGGCTTCTTCAAGCAAACCTTCGCGAAATATTTGTATTTTGTGTGAACACTACAGCCGAAGACTGCTTTACTTAAGATTTTTGCATTTCATAAAAAGGGAACAAGATATGTAGAATCAACTGAAATTAACCAAACTCAAAAATACCTTGGTATATTGAGGGGGATAAAAGTCCTGTAATTGGATTCAGAATAATGGTATAAACCCCCTTTTCACTCTTAGCAACTACTGGGTCTTAGAGAACTTGAGTCACTAGAGTCTCATAACATCAGTTTCATAATCTACTAACATATATTAAGGCTTAAATGAGGTAATGTATACAGAGCAATTGATACAGTAGAGTACTACAAAATGTAAGGAAACATTATGATGAGACGGAATGCATAATTGTCAAATGACAGCTGGGATATCGGAAACATCTTATCTCAACAGTAGATGCTACAGATGTCAATGCTGTTTATTCTCAGAACTTCATAGTTGGATAATAGAAGAACATTAGAGTCACAACATAAAAATATCTGTGAGGAAGAATATGGCATTTAAGAAAGCCCTTAAAGTCTACCTAACTCTGGAGCACTTGTGTGCCACAAAATATCTCTAACCACACAAGATTATGTACATCCCATTCTTTTTCCATTTTAATCCCACCCTAATACATGGTTCTAAATAATTACAAGGTAAGTTATGGCCCTACAGCTGATCTCTGCTAACTTCCTCAATGGCCAAGGTTCTCAATTTTGAATGGGCATAAGAATCTCCTGGAAAACTTGTTAAAGGACAGAGATTCAGATTCATTAGGTCTGAGGTGGGCCTCAGATTCCGTGTTTCTAGCAAGATCCCAGTTGATGATGAAGCTGCCACTCTAGGGACCACACTTTGAGTAGCACAGTTCAAAGGCAGTACAGTCATGCGTCACTTAACGATGGGGATACGTTCCGAGAAATGCGTCATTAGGGGATTTCCTTGTTGTGCAAACAACATAGAGTGTGCTTACAGAAACTTGGGTGGTGTAGCCTACTACAGACCTAGGCTGTGTGGTACTAGTGTAATGGGACCACCATCATATATGTGGTCAGTTATTGACCAGAACGTAGTTAAGCAATGCATGACGGTAGTTCTCAAATCTGTCTGCATGTTAGAATCACCTGGAGTATTTTTAACATCGTTATTTTCTGGGCTACTTTTCCAGATAGTCTGACTTAATTAGTCTGGGTCAGGCAATGGCATTTTTTTTCCCAAAGCTCCCTGGGTAATTCTAACATGCAGAAATTTTTGAGAACTATTGATCTATGGCAAGTTGTCTGCATCACTACAGCTGGTAGTCAAATTCATGTCTGTCTCATGCTCTTCCTATTTTGAAAGGATAATATTTTAACATATTAATCTGTGATATTTTTCTCTTTACTTTGCCACATTTCCTTCCTCTCATTCAAGGATATAGAGTGCTCTGGGTTCACTGCCTCAGGGGAGAGATGTGACAGAGAAGAAAGTAAAAATAGCCTGCAAGTCATTAGAATTCTAATTTCCCGGAGTTTAAGCTTTTAGGAGAATTTGAGAAGTATTGACAGGGAGGTAACAGGAAGGATACTCAGGCAATAGTGGGAGTGGTTAAATAGAATGAGAATCTGCAAAATTTAGACAAGAAAGAAAGAGAAGGAGAAGTCTGTGGATCTGGGGGGCTGAAAGGATCTACTTCTTCCTGGAAGTTCTGCTACCAAGGTATTTCCTTACTTCAGAGAGGCCTGTCTGCTTTATGCATCCAGCTCAAGCAGTCCATAGGCAACACAGCAAATAATTCCTGTATCTCAAGCTTAGCACAAAGCGACAGAAGCTCTGAGAGCTGAAAGATGATGGGTAAAGATGACAGGCTATCTCAGCCATAACCTGGTATATTATTAGCTAGTTTGCATACTTCTGCCCCCATCCTCTGGGGACAAATGGTTAAGACACTAGAGTTCTGGCACAATTATGGGGTGGAGGAAGAAACTGCAGAAAAAACTGACATCAAATTCTTTGTTGTTTTTTTCTTTCTGAAAGCCTAGCCCAATAGAGACTTTAAGTCAAAAATGAAGTTGTTAATGAAAATTTTTTAAAGTCATGTGTCTTGCATACCTGAGATTTTTACCAGCTACGCTATTATGCCATTCTATCAACCAAGAAATATCTCTTCTGTATTTTGTATGCATCTTATAGTCAAGTGAATATATCATTGCCAGGAAATACGATGCTAAATTGCAAGGTCACATGAAGAGAGCAGACCAAAGATGATCTTGGCTTTGGGCGTGGAGCACGTATCTGGAAGACCAAGGTTACTTCTTTACAAGTCTGTGTCATTCTGGAAAAGAACTTAGTCAAAGTTTTATAATTCATTAATGGAGTATAAATTGCTTTATACTGTTGCAGGAGAAAAATGCTTTTATTCCAAGTTCATAAAATATTCTTTCCAGGAGAGAGCATTTTTTATTGATGTTATAATTAATGTATTTTGGCTGCTGTAGCTATTCAAACATCATTTCGTTCTATTTATTTCCCTGTGGCAATTTTCTGACTACTCTTTTAGTACATTATTGGTAGAATACATTGTGTAAGACCACATATTCATACAAGCATACGGAATTTATTTTATCGTACTTTTACCCTTACTTCATGCTTCATGTTCTGTATCTAATTTTGCTGAATGTAAGATATAACCTTAATTTTCCTGCAAAGCATTTGACATTATTTACAAAAAATTCAAAGCTAGATTTACTTTTATAAGAACTCATAAGTTGAATAATTTGAGCAAAAACCAATCGTTTCAGGGCTGTTTAACCACGGTGCGTTTGCTACATGACTATATGTATGGAACTGTTCTGGGGGATGGGAACGCAGAGAGATATTGACCATCTCTGCCCACAGCGAGTTTATAGTCCAGTGGTTTGGACGTTATTTCCATCCAAGGGGAAATTGTGGAAGGTTTTTAAGGAGGAAAGAGAGCAGTTTCAGGAAGATTAGTCTGACTATGGTGTTTGGAATTATTTGGATATAAGTGAAATTGAAGGCAGAGGAGTATGATGATGACATAGAGGGATTTTCACAAGGTAACTTTACGTCATCTCCCCATTAGATTGTTTTATTCTTGTGTATTTCCTTCTATTTTTACCACATGCTTATATATTTCTAAACAAAATATAGCTTTGTTTTCATTTAATGTTTGTGAGAGTCATTCTTGTCATGTAGACAATTCCCATTCACCCATTTTTACTTCTTACTTTTACTTACTTCCATTGTAGGACTGTTGAATGCAAGCACATTTTTTAAATGTATCAGATATTGCTAAATTGTACTCCAAAGTGATTGTAACAGTGTTTATCCCAACTAGCAACGTATAAAGAGTTCTTGTTATGCCATATCCTTCCCAATAATGGATATAGTGAAACATTTAAATTTGTCAGTATGATGAGAATCATTTGTGAAGTTTTTTCCTTGAGATTTTCTCTTTTGGCAGGGAGGGTAGGAAATCACATTTTCTCTTCATATCTTTTGCCCATTTTTCTATTGGTTTTTTTCTTAATAAGTTTTAGAAATTATTTGTATACTCTCCATACTTATTCCTTGATGATTACATGCATTATAAATATTTTTTCTAGTCTTTGACTTATATTTTCACATTGTTTATGGTATTTTTGTACAGAAATTTTACATTGACTTTTAGTCTTTTCATATTTCATTTATTGTCTTTGCATTAACAAATGTTTTTTTTCTTTCTTTTTTTCTTTTTTTTTTTTGCTGAGGAAGATTCCCCCTGAGCTAACGTCTATGCCAATCTTCCTCTATTTTGTATGTGAGCCACCATCAGAGCATGGCAACCCATAGACGAGTGGTGTAGGTCCGTGCCCAGGAACCAAACCCAGGCCACTGAAGCAGAGTGTGCCAAACTTAACCACTAGGCTACCAGGGCTGGTCCAAGAAATGTTTTATTAATCTGTCCTAATAGAGAATTTTGCTATATTTTTCCAGAATATATACAATTTGGCTTTTTATATTTACATTTTGTATGTGATATGCAGTATCCATCTAACTTTGAAATATTTTTCCAGATACATCACAAACTGTCCTAGGACCATTTTTTGAGTAGTTCGTATATTCCCACTATGTAAAATACTATTGCTGTCATATATCAAGTCCCATATATGTTGGGACTTTTTCTGGGCTTTCTACTTTGCTCTATTTGTCTAATTCTCCATTTCTGTGTCACTTATAATACTTTCTTAATTATGACTTACAATAATCTTGGTATTGGTCACAACAGATTCCTATAAATTTTCCCTTTTCAAAATTTTCATGACTATGAAGTTCCACAAAAATCCTGTTGGGATTTTTATTAGAATAGCAGTAAATTATAGATTAACTTTGGGATAATTTATATCATTGTGATTTTGAGGATTCCCATATATGAATGTAGTATCTATTTATTTAGTTCTTGTTTCTTTCAGCAATATTTTGCGATTTTCTCCACATACAAATCATTTGTAAGGTCTATTCCTAGTGTTTTTTTTTAAGTTTTTATTATTATTGTAAATAAGAAATTTTTTGAGGGGGGGGAAGATCAGCCCTGAGCTAACATCCATGCCAATCCTCCTCTTTCTGCTGAGGAAGACTGGCCCTGAACTAACATCTATTGCCAATCCTCCTTTTTTCCCCTTTTTCTCCCCAAAGCCCCAGTAGATAGTTGTATGTCATAGTTGCACATCCTTTGAGTTGCTGTATGTGGGACGCTGCCTCAGCATGGCTGGACAAGAGGTGCGTCGGTGTGCGCCCAGGATCCGAACCCGGGCCGCCAGTAGCGGAGTGTGTGCACTTAACCGCTAAGCATGGGGCCAGCCCCAAGAATTTTTTTAATCATTACTCTTTACTGGAATTAGGAACTCTCTTAGTTTTTGTATGCAGATCTAGTATCTAAAAACCTTGATGTTATTTAGAATAGTTTGCCTACAAATTCTCTTGAATTTTTATGCAGACAACTTCATCATTCGGAAATAAAGAGAATTGTATGACTTTCCATTATTTCCATTTTCTTTCTTTTATATCTTTCTTGTCTTATTGCATTGTCTAAAACCTTCTGTACAATATTGAATATTAGAATTAATGACAGATATATTTGTCTTATTACTAAATTAAAAGAGATACTTCAAAGTTTCACCATTTAGTTTGTATTTTCCTATCATTTTTCCTGCACAGAAACCCTTATAGGGTTAAAAATCAAAAGGCCTTTCTTTTTCTATTCTCAGTTTGTTAAGGATTTGTATTGAATAATTTTTCTGCATCTATCTAGGCAAGCAAATTTTCTTGTTTACTTTCAACTATGTTAATATGAAAATAGATTTTCTAAGATTCAATGATCATATTCCTTGGATAAATCTTGTTTGTCAGAACTTTTTTGTTAATGCATGCTTAAATTTAATTCACTAATATTGCCTTTAGGAATTTTACATCTATACATTTCATAAATATTATTGATTTATACTCTCCTTGCACTGCTTTTGATCAATTATGCTATCAAGTTTCTATTAGCTTCATAAAATAACTTGGGTAATATTCGTTCTTTCTTTAGTCTCTAAAACAGTTTGTATATGATATGGATTTTTTGTTACTTAAATATTTGGAAAAACTTTCTGGTCCTTTTGGGAAAGACTTGGATTACCAGTTCAACGATAACTGACTTATTCAATCTTTCTACTTCTTCTGAAGTTGATTTTGCCAATTTTGATCCATTTCTTCTATATTTTCATATGTAGTGTGCTAAAGTTCTTTGTGGCATTATTTTTTTTTTTTTTTTAGATTTTATTTATTTTTTTATATTTTTTTCCCCCTAAAGCCCCAGCAGATAGTTGTATGTCATAGCTGCACATCCTTCCAGTTGCTGTATGTGGGACACGGCCTCACCATGGCCAGAGAAGCGGTGAGTCGGTGCACGCCCGGGATCCGAACCAGGGCTGCCAGCAGCGGAGCGCGCGCACTCAACCGCTAAGCCACAGGGCCGGCCCCTTTGTGGCATTCTTAACATTTAATTTAAACAATAAAAACATTTTCTTTACTGTGTAGTCTTTAATTTCTAATTTTTGAAATACTTCTTGCTTTTTTCTGGATTCATATTCCTCAAGTTTTTCTATTTAACTAATTATTTCAAGTAATCAGCTTGGGTTTTGTTGACCATCTCTATAAACTCTGTAGATCACTTCTTCACTCTTTTATTTCATTTTCCTCCACTGGCTCATAATTTTTGTGTTTCTTTTTCTAAAAATATCTTTTTTTTTTTTTTACTCGCTTTTTTCTCCCACCATTCTCCTCCATTCTCATTCTCTTTTCATCCTTTTCCTGTCTTCTGAATTCAGAGCTAAAAAGTTATAGATAGAGAAGAACTGAAATGAAAGGAAAGAAAAGAGTCTCCCTGTGTCTGCTCACACTCTAACTCTGTCTTTATTTTGCCTTTGGCTAGAAAGATGTGGTCATTGACCTCCATTTCTGGAATTTTTACTATATCTGTTAACATTAAATCAATTAGTGAACCAGAGAATAGAACCCCAAGAAACAGAAACCTATTAAGAGCTGATCACCACAAAAGCAAATGAAAGCACTTTCGATGAATGCAAGAATTAATTGTATGGGTAGATATGAGGATAGGAGAAAATTTTTCTTTTTTTTCATTATTTCTTGTGTTCATAAATATTTACTAGTATTATATTCTCAGCACCTAACCAGCAACTACAATAAAAGCTGAAAACAAAAAGCCTGTAAAGGCAAGAATAAATAGGACATTGATTCTGCCTTCAAGGACATTTAGTCTAGTGGGAGAGATATACAGACAAATAAACAGGAGATTGTGATACTCTGTGGTAAATATCATAATGGTATAAATTAAAGGTGCATGAGGACATGTATGATGGATACCCCTCTCAATCCTATGTGTGTAGAAATTAGAATTTTTTATCAATTCATTTTTTACCTATTCTTATTTAAATGGAAAATTAACTCATTTAGTTATTATTGATTTAATGCCTGCTTGAACTGCTAGAATTCAAACTTCAAGAAGTTAGGAATCTATTTCTGTCTTCAGTAGCACTTTAATCTCAGAACTTAGTATAATATCCGTCATTTCACAGGTGCTCAATAAATATGTATTAAATTGAAATCTGATTAATTTAATTCAAGAGCTCCAGAATACCAAGTCTTTAGTTGAAAATATTTGGCAAATTGTTCAGAGATGTGGAAATACCGGGATGCTTAATGTCTTGAATTCACACTAACCAGATGATTAGATTTCTCTTCCTGTTTTCCTAAAAAAAATGGAAGGTTAGACATTAGCTGCCATTTAGTTGAATCTTCTGCATTGTGCTCTCTATCCATTTAGTACGCAAAACCAGTAATATGCGGATGATTTGACTCTAACTCCACTCACTGCTAGACATTACATCCTTCCTAAAATAGTGCTTGTCTCCATGCAAGACTAAGACCTATCTACATTGTGAAAGGTCTTTTACACACACACACACACACACACACACACACACACACACACACACGCTACGATAACCTCCAAACCGTTCTTAAGATCCATTCATAGAAGAATATAAATGAGAAAACTAAGGCTCTGTGTTGCCCCAAATCACAGAGCTAGTTATGTTGTTCACACTGGGAATAACACTAGTTTCCCTGAACCTCAGGTTTTTAACAAGATTTTTATCTGTTCTTAATAAGAGATTTCATTCTAATACACCACATAGTCAAATACAGTCAAAATACTACATCATATGGGCAGTTCACTTATTTGAATTAAACTACACACACTCAGTTTAAAATGGGGAAGAAAGAGAGAAAAATAATCATTTGAATTGTGTGGGAAATTCTTCCTACTAGGCCAATCAAAAAATGTATTCCCTTCTATCCAACGAACCTGAAATCAACAATCCAAAGAGGCTTATGCACCCCTATGTTCATTGCAGCATTATTCACCATAGCCAAGAAGTGGAAGCAACCTAAGTGTTCCTCGACTGGTGATTGGATTAAGAAAATGTGGTATATATATGCAATGGAATACTACTCAGCCATAAAAAAAGACAAAATCATCCCATTTGCAACAACATGGATGGGCCTGGAGCGTATTATGTTAAGTGAAGTAAGCCAGAAAGAGAAAGACAAACACTGTATGATCTCACTCATATGTGGAATATAAACCAACACATGGACAGAGAAAACTGGACTGTGGTTACCAGGGGCAGTGGGGGTGGGGGGTGGGCACAAGGGGTGAAGGGAGTCATATATATGGTGATGGACAAACAAAAATGTACAACCCGCACAAGGCGGAGTCAAGATGGCGGCGTAGGCAGACTCTGAACTCACCTCCTCCCGTGGACACAGCCAATTTACAACTACTCGTGGAAAATTACCCCTGAGACAGAACTGAAAACTGGATGAGAGGAACTCCTGCAACAACGGACAATCCTAACTGAGGTGGAAGAGGCAGAGACTCCCTTCCGGAGAGGAAAAACGCCGCCTTCACAAGCCGCCAGCTTCACGGCCGCCGAGAGCAGCTCACAGGTACGCACCCTCCCTGGAGGCGCGGGGCCCTGAGCCGGGGAGCGCCCTCGCTGTGGGCATTTTGTGGACCCAGCACAATCGACACCAGCGGCATAATATCTGACTTTGCTGCTACTAAAGCATTGGGGAGCACCCCCAGAAAACCCGGTTCACAAAGAAACTAAAACTGGCTCTTAAAGGGCCCGCGCACAAACTCACCCGTTCCAGAAAGCATCCTAAAATCACCAGAAAGAAAGGTGCACAGTGCTTCGGTGACAAGAGACTCACCTAATAGGCCCTGAGTGCATCTCGGTGAGGGGTGAGACCTCTCCAGGGACTGGGACATTGGCGGCGGCCATTGTTGTGGCCTGGTGTGAGCGTGCTGACACAGACGCCATTGGAGTTTTGCCTGAGACCTGCTAGCCCAGGGTCTGCTCCACCTGCTAGAGCACTGATTTAATCCAGCTCAGCCAGGGCAGGCAGCTCACCCCAGAGACTGGCCCCACCCAACAACAAGCCCTCAGGCAACTTGTGGGCCTGCATAGATTGGTGACTGGATTCTCTGCAGCCTGGCAACTGAGCTGACTTGAGTGGAGCAGGGTGTGCATAAGGAGCGGGTGGAGAGTGTGGGGTGGTGGCGGAGTGTGTGGGGCTCCCGCCGTGGAGAGACTGGGTCCGCTTGGGGAGGTTGGGGCGCTCACACGGGGCAGGACTGTGTTGACTGTGTGTGTGGACCTGTGGGCAACAGGGCTTGTCAGCTGCAGAAGACTTGTGCTTCTCAAAGACCCACATAGGAGGTTTGCCCCACCTTCCAAAGCCTGAAACAATTGGGTGCTCCTGTGCCTGAGGGCAGCCCCACCCAGCTGCAATCCTCTGAGAGCTGACAAGAGACCTAATAGGCTAGAGGTTTACAGCAATTCTAAGGCCCTGAGCCTAACAACCTGCCACACTGGGGGCCTACTCACTTAAAAGAAATACTGCAACACAAATGTGGTATTAGAACTTGCAGCCAACTGTGCTGGGGCTCCCCACACCTGAGAAAGAGACTGAAGGGCCCACAACAACTACAAGCAGCTGAGCATTACAACAGCTGGCCAGGAGCATAACTCAGCCTCTCTGGGCACCTATAGGGAGAGCTAACAGGCCACAATAGAAGGACGCACGTAGCCCACATAGGGGTCACCCCTGGAACATTGAGAACTGAGGGAAGCACACTGGAAGCCTCCTAAGCCATCACTTACATAAGGTCACCTATCCAAGAACAGGAGACGTAGCTGACCTACCTAATACATAGACACAAGCACAGGGAAAGAGGCAAAATGAGGAGGCAAAAGAATACATTCCAAGTAAGGGAACAGGACAAAACCCCAGAAAAGGAACTAAGTGAAACAGAAATGAGCAACATACCTGACAGAGAGTTCAAACTAAGAGTGTTAAGGATGCTCACTGATCTGGGGAGAAGAATAGATGAACTCAGTGAGAATGTCAACAAAGAAATGGAAGATATAAAAAAGAACCAATCAGAAATGAAGAATACAATACTGGAAATGAAAAACTCATTAGAGGGACTCAAAAGCAGAGTAGAGGATACAGAAGAACGGATCAGTGAGCTGGAAGAAAGACTAGAAGAAATTACCCAAGGTGAACAGGTAAAAGAGAAAAGAATTAAAAAGAGTGAGGACAGTCTAAGGGACCTCTGGGACAACATCAAGCGCACTAACATCCATGTTATAGGTGTCCCGGAAGGAGAAGAGCGAGACAAGGGGGCAGAGAATCTATTTCAAGAAATAATAGATGAAAACTTCCCTAACCTAAGGAAGGAAACAGACATCCAGGTACAGGAGGCACAGAGAGCCCCAAACAAGATAAACCCAAAGAGGCCCACACCAAGACACATCATAATCAAAATGTCCAGAATTAAAGATAAAGAGAGAATCCTAAAAGCCGCAAGAGAATGTCAAGTTACATACAAAGGAAACCCCATAAGGCTATCAGCTGACTTCTCAGCAGAAACCTTACAGGCTAGAAGAGAATGGCACGATATATTTAAAGTGCTAAAAGGAAAAAACTTACAGCCAAGAATACTCTACCCAGCAAGGTTATCGTTCAAAATGGAAGGAGAGATCAAAATTTTCCCAGATAAGCAAAAATTAAAGGAGTTTGTCACCAAGAAACCAGTGTTACAAGAAATGTTAAAGGGACTGAATTAAGGGGAAAAGAGAAGACCACAAATAGGAAAAATTATCTATTTCCACGATTAGAACGTAATGGATACAAATGCACAAAAAAGAGGTTAGATATGATATCAAAAACATAAAAGGAGGGAGGAGGGTAGTTAAAGAGTACAGCTTTCAGACAGAGGTCAAAGTGAAGTGACCATCAATTCTGTATAGAAGGAGTAAGGAACAGAGAAGGACTACTAAAACACTGAGGGAAAAAAAAAAAGTTAAAAAATGGCAGTAAGTACATACTTATCAATAGCTACTTTAAACGTCAATGGACTAAATGCCCCAATTAAAAGGCATAGGGTGGCTGACTGGATAAAAAAACAAGACCCATATATATGCTGCATACAAGAGACACACTTCAGACCTAAAGACACTCACAAACTGAAAGTGAAGGGATGGAAAAAGATACTCCACGCAAATGGCAATGAAAAGAAAGCTGGGGTAGCAGTACTCATATCAGACAAAATAGACTTTAAAACAAAAACTGTAAAAAGAGACAAAGAAGGGCATTACATAATGATCAAGGGAACAATCCAACAAGAGGATATAACACTTGTAAATATCTACGCACCCAATGTAGGTGCACCTAAATATATAAAGCAATTATTAACAGACATAAAAACTGAAATAGACAGTAACACAATAATAGTAGGGGACTTTAACACTCCACTTACACCAACAGATAGATCATCCAAACAGAAGATCAATAAGGAAACATTGGCCTTAAACGACACCTTAGAACAGATGGACCTAGTAGATATATACAGAGCATTCCATCCAAAAACCGAAGAATACACGTTCTTTTCAAATGCACATGGAACATTCTCCAGGATTGATCACATATTAGGCCACAAAACAAGTCTCCATAAATTTAAGAAGATTGAAATAATACCAAGCATCTTTTCTGACCACAACGGTATGAAACTAGAAATCAACTATAGGAAGAAAATCAGAAAAGCCACAAATACATGGAGATTAAACAAAATGCTACTGAACAACGACTGGGTTAACGAAGAAATCAAAGAAGAAATCAAAAAATACCTGGAGACAAATGAAAATGAAAATACGACATGCCAGAATTTATGGGATACAGCAAAAGCGGTTCTAAGAGGGAAGTTTATAGCGATACAGGCCTATCTCAACAAACAAGAAAAATCTCAAATAAACAATCTAAAAATGCACCTAAAGGAACTGGAAAAAGAAGAACAAACAAAGCCCAAAATCAATAGAAGAAGGGAAATAATAAAAATCAGAGCAGAAATAAATGAAATAGAGACCAAAAAAACAATAGAAAAAATTAATAAAACCAAGAGCTGGTTCTTTGAAAAGATCAACAAAATAGACAAAGCTTTAGCTAGACTCATCAAGAAAAAAGAGAGAAGGCACAAATAAGTAAAATCAGAAATGAAAGAGGAGAGGTTACAACAGACACCTCAGAAATACAAAAGATTATAAGAGAATACTATGAAAAACTATATGCCAACCAATTCGACAATCTGGAAGAAATGGATAAATTCTTAGAATCATACAACCTTCCAAAACTGGATCAAGAAGAAGTAGAGAATTTGAATAGACCAATCACCAGTAAGGAGATCGAAACAGTAATCACAAACCTCCCCAAAAATAAAAGTCCAGGACCAGACGGCTTCCCTGGTGAATTCTACCAAACATTCAAAGAAGACTTAATACCTATCCTTCTCAAACTCTTCCAAAACATTGAGGAGGGGGGAAAGCTCCTAACTCATTCTAATGAAGCTGACATTACCCTGATACCAAAACCAGACAAGGACAACACAAAAAAAGAAAATTACAGGCCAATATCACTGATGAACATTGATGCGAAAATCCTCAACAAAATACTAGCAAATCGCATACAACAATACGTTAAAAAGATTATACACCATGATAAAGTGGGATTTATTCCAGGGATGCAGGGATGGTTTAACATTCGCAAATCAATCAACGTAATACACCACATTAATAAAATGAAGAGCAAAAATCACATGATCATCTCAATAGATGCAGAGAAAGCATTTGACAAGATCCAGCATCCATTTATGATAAAAACTCTGAATAAAATGGGTATAGAAGGAAAGTACCTCAACATAATAAAGACCATATATGACAAACCCACAGCTAATGTCATCCTCAATGGTGAAAAACTGAAAGCTATCCCTCTAAGAACAGGAACCAGACAAGGATGCCCACTGTCACCACTCCTATTTAACATAGTATTGGAAGTCCTAGCCAGAGCAATCAGGCAAGAGAAAGAAATAAAAGGGATCCAAATTGGAAAGGAAGAAGTGAAACTGTCACTATTTGCAGATGACATGATTTTATATATAGAAAACCCTAAAGAATCCACCAGAAAACTTTTAGAAGTAATAAACGAATATGGTAAAGTTGCAGGATACAAAATCAACATACAAAAATCAGTTGCATTTCTGTACACTAACAACGAAGTAGCAGAAAGAGAAATTAAGAATACCATCCCAGTTACAATTGCAACAAAAAGAATAAAATACCTAGGAATAAACTTAACCAAAGAGGTGAAAGATCTGTACACCGAAAACTATAAAACATTGCTGAAAGAAATTGAAGAAGACACAAAGAAATGGAAAGATATTCCATGCTCTTGGATTGGAAGAATTAACATAGTTAAGATGTCCATACTTCCTAAAGCCATCTATAGATTCAATGCAATCCCTATCAAAGTTCCAACAACATTTTTCACAGAAATAGAACAAAGAATCCTAAAATTCATATGGAACAACAAAAGACCCCGAATAGCTAAAGGAATCCTGAGAAAAAAGAACAAAGCTGGAGGTATCACACTCCCTGATTTCAAAATATACTACAAAGCTATAGTAACCAAAACAGCATGGTACTGGCACAAAAACAGACACACAGATCAATGGAATAGAATCGAAAGCCCAGAAATAAACCCACACATCTATGGACAGCTAATCTTTGACAAAGGAGCCAAGAACATACAATGGGGAAAAGAAAGTCTCTTCAACAAATGGTGTTGGGAAAACTGGATAGCCACATGCAAAAAAATGAAAGTAGACCCTTACCTTACACCATACACAAAAATTAACTCCAAATGGATTAAAGACTTGAATGTAAGACCTGAAACTGTGAAACTTCTAGAAGAAAACATAGGCAGTACACTCTTCCACATCGGTCTTAGCAACATCTTTTCAAACACCACATCTGACCGGGCAAGAGGAACAATAGAAAAAATAAACAAATGGGACTACATCAAACTAAAAAGCTTCTGCACAGCAAAGGAAACCATCAACAAAACGAAAAGACAACCTAACAATTGGGAGAAGATATTCGCAAACCATACATCTGATAAGGGATTAATCTCCAAAATATATAAAGAACTCATGCATCTCAACAACAAAACTACCAACCCAATTAAAAATGGGCAAAAGACCTAAACAGACATTTCTCCAAAGAAGATATACAGATGGCCAACAGACACATGAAAAGATGTTCAAAATCACTAACTATCAGGGAAATGCAAATCAAAACTACAATGAGATATCACCTCACGCCCGTCAGAATGGCTATAATTAACAAGACAGGAAACAACATGTGTTGGAGAGGATGTGGAGAGAAGGGAACTCTCATACACTGCTGGTGGGAGTGCAAACTGGTGCAGCCACTATGGAAAACAGTATGGAGATTCCTCAAAAATCAACGATAGAACTACCATATGATCCAGCTATTCCACTGTTGGGTATTTATCCAAAGAACTTGAAAACACCAATTTGCAAAGGTACATGCACCCCTGTGTTCATTGCAGCCTTATTCACGATAGCTAAGACTTGGAAGCAACCTAAGTGCCCATCAAGGGACGAATGGATAAAGAAGCTGTGGTATATATACACAATGGAATACTACTCAGCCATAAGAAACGACGAAATCCAGCCATTTGTGACAACATGGATGGACATTGAGGGTATAATGCAAAGTGAAATAAGTCAGAGGGAGAAGGCCAAATACCGTATGATTTCCTTCATTAAGTAGTAGATAATAACAACAATAAACAAACACATAGGGACAGAGATTGGATTGGTGGTTACCAGAGGGGAAGGGGGGAGGGAGGAGGGTGAAAGGGATAATTCGGTACATGTGTGTGGTGATGGGTTGTAATTAGTATTTTGGTGGTGAACATGATGTAGTCCATGCAGAAATAGAAGTACAATGATGTACACCTGAAATTTTTGCAATGTTATAAACCAATGTTTCTGCAATAAACAAGGAAAGAATTATAAAAATAAAAATAAAAAAAAATAAAAAAAAAAATGTACAACCCAAAATTTCACAATGTTAGAAACCATTAAAACATCGATAAAAAAATATATATACTAAAAAAAATAATAATAAATAAAATTGCCTAGAAGGAACAGGAAGGGGTTTTCTGGGGGTGATGGAAATATCCTATTCTTAAAGGGGTGAAGGTTATATGGGCATGTTTATTTGCCAAAAATGTAAGGTTGAGATTTGTGCCTTTCAGTGTGCGTACTTCTTACCCCCCCCCACACACAAAGGACTAAAAGAATAATAAAGTGAGGTGGGAATGGGATGGAGTGTGGAAGAAACAAAAATGGCAGATGATTAGTAGTTGTTGAAGCTGGGTGACGAGCCTACTATGCTGTTTTGTTTATTTTGTATATTGTTTAAATTGTTCTGTAATAAAACACTTGTATAAGAAGAAAAAAAAAATATATATATATATATTCCCTGAAACAAATCTGATGAGAAATGCTCATATCTACTTTTTTTGTTTGCATCAACTTTTCCATGCACACACAGTCTAAGCATCTTGCTGCATTAAATTGTATTTAAATATATGTATTTTTCATACAACATGGCCTCCAGCCAAATGCATTATCCAGTGTCCAACCAAAGAAAGAGAACATTTTTTTGTGTGTGTGTGAGAAGGATTGGCCCTGAGCTAACATCTGCCAATCCTCCTCTTTTTGCTGAGGAAGACTAACATCCATGCCCATCTTCCTCCACTTTATATGGGACGCCGCCACAGCATGGCTTGACAAGTGGTGCATCGGTGCACACCCGGGATCTGAACTGGCGAACCCTGGGCCACTGCAGCGGAGTGCACGCACTTAACCGCTTGAGCCACCGGGCCGGCCCCAAAAGAGAACACTAGTTCCCCAATGCTGGAGGAAAACCTGGCTGTGCTGGGCATATTTGAGATGGACTGTTGAACTCCATTGCTGCGTCTTTGTAAAGGATGTTTAAGGGTAAGTTTTACATCTGATGTTTCAACTTACAGGATGATTTTAGAGCCTTATACAATGACTTTAGAACCAAATTCCTATGTAGATTCAGCACCAGGGATGGATAGAAAACATGGCAATTTCCGTTGCTGGGATGAAAAGCTTTGTAAAGCAAGCACTAAAGATATCTGGAGCTACTAAACAAAGGGATAAAAATACTTGTACAAAGAGAAGGAGTTAACTTAAAGGAGCTCTCTCATATCATTCATGTCGAAGAGTCTATGAATCCTGTGAAAAATTTACCAAAAAGATAGCTGTCAATTATCCAGGATGGTCTAGCTATAATCAATGTAGTTAATTATGGATGGGTTATAACTCATTTAGGCCATGGAAATGAATCTTCTGAGAGCTGCAAAGACCACTTACCCAGACACAGTCTCTGTTGGAAATGCTGAATCGTGTTCGCGCTTTATGTTTTGCTCATTCTCATGTTCCCCAGATGGTAGTTCTCAAACTCTAGCATGCCCCAGAATCACCTGGAGGTCATTGTTGGGCCCCACCCCCAGATATTCTGATTCAGAATGTCCGGTGTGCAGCCTGAGTTTCCAGATGTTTCTGCGAACTTCCAACAAGTTCCCAGATGATATTGCTGGGGCTGGTCTGAGGACGACACTTTATAAGAATCACTGACTTAGAAAAAGGATTCAAGTTTTCTGTGGATCCAGGCAAGCTCGGTTTCCACTGAATGTTAACAATGCTTGTTTCTATGTGTGCGGAGGTGGGAGGAAAAGAGAAGAATTTGGCATGATTTACTGTGTCCTGTGGTAGGCATTTTTACAGTAAACTGGGGCCTGAAATTACTCTGATTCACCTATAGCCAATATCCTTCCATGACGACTGCAAAATTATAATAAATTTCCTAGCCATCAACTGCTTAAATTCTTACCTCTCCTGTAGCTTATAATTAATAGTTTAAGATATTGTTATCAACTAGGGATTGTGGATGCATTTGCTTTCCCCATGGTTAAAATACACAGAGCAAAACCGTTCCTTTGACAATTTAACATTTTGGCTCAGCAATTTTTGACATTTGTTTTGCGTTTGGAAGCTGTCATATAACCTCTTCTTCGTGGCATGTCAGTTTTTCTGAGTTATCCTCACCACAACACATTTGCAGGTTTTGATGAAAGATTTGTTCTTCGAATCAATTATCTCGCTTCTTGCTTATTTTTCTCAGGATGGAAATGTCTCCTTTTAAAAAAATATATAAACCATCAGAATTTATCACAATCTGAAAAGGTCAGAGAAGAAGCTGAAGAAAGTGTTTAAGGACTTAGCACACCATTAAGATATATTCCGTGCAGCATCTTGTGGATTCCTTTAAGAAGAACTCTTACCAGTCAAATTTTGTCTGGCCCGTAATCCATTTTTCTTATCCCGAGGGTTGTGGAAACACAGAACTTTACACAAAACAGCAAAGATTATATTTCTTTGATAAAGTAGTAACAAACTGAAAAAATATCATCTGGCTGGTATGATTGCTTGAAATCTCATTAAACATTAAACAGATAAAGCATTTCAAATAAATTAATAAAAAGCTCTAGTCGTTAACTTAGAAAACATCAGTATGAAATTTTTAATGATGAATTATTTAATTTTATTAAATAAAATTAATAAGGACTTTATTAAAAGTCCCTGGACATTGATGAATATTGGTGAAAATTGAGTTTGATATGAACATTTTATTTTTACTTAAATCAAGTTTCAACAAATAGCCCCTTTTGGGAGGCTTTCAGACTCAGTCTGCTGAAAAATTTTGGAGTCAAAGTGGGTTTTGTGTATTTTGCTTTTTTTCCTGAGGAAAAAAAATATTTATTCACTTAAGAAAGTTGACCATTTGTTTGGGGAAAAAAAACCATAAGTACATCCACCCCAAGCTAGATATGTGTGCTTACTGCCTTTGCTGTCGAAAAACCAGGACCTTGTCACCGTAGCTGAATCAATGGACACAATGACAAGGGATTGAGGAAAAGAAAGAGCAATTTTTAATTGTGCTAGCAAACTGAGGATGTGATAGGCCAGTGCCTCAAAATCCACTGTCCTGATGTGTTAGTAGCTAGGGTTTTTCAAAGGGGAATCTGTGGGAAAGAATGTGCTGTTAAATATCTGGTGAGGCAATTATGTGAGGGTCCCAGACGTTCTGGCGCCAAGCCAGCTATTATCTCTACCTACAGCAGAAGGCCCAGCATTCCGTTGATCAGTCTTCCCATGCCACCTGAAATTGGGCCCTGGGGAGAGGAAGGAAAATGCCACCAATTAATGATTACAAAGTTTACAAGGTTTTAGATAGGGGCAGGGGAGCTGGGGCTTTGCAGGTCAGCACCCTCCCACCAGCCTGCATTTGACCAAGGGAATCTGCAAGTGGGTGTCCTTGGTTGTCTGCCTCTGTGATGAATGGTAGATTGGGGCACCAGGAAGCCAAGGAGTTAGGGAAGTTTCAGCTTCTTGATATTCTCTGGATATCAGTTTCTCTGTAAAAAAACTTCAAAGGACCTGTAACTAACCAAACTTCAGTGTGAGCCCCAGTGTGAGGCCACCTGGGCTTTAACAATTTGTAACCTTCATTTGCCTTGTGAAATTCAGGGATACATAGGTTAAAAAAAACAATATTTACATGCGACTGTAACTTAGAGAAGCAGGAAAAGGAGATGAGTGCTTTTGGTTTTAACTCCATATATGCTGGGTTTAACATAGGGGAACTGATATCAGGGCCAGCATCATCTTCACGTTCAATGCAAAGTAGTTGCCATAACAACCACTGTGTCAGCTAGACACAAAGAATCCTGACTATTTTTTCTAGTACATGAAAGCAACTTCCTAAAGGAGAGTCCACATTAATATCTTCTTCTCACTATATTAACCTATTGAACTATTCGGGGAAAAGCACACTGTCTTCATAAATTAAAATTTATGATGGGTGTCTCAGCTTTCAGAATCCAGCTTTTCACCTCATTCCTTTGTCTAAAGTACAGCGACACAACCTCTCCTTCTGCTGGGTCTGACATCCCTCTGGATCAACCTCTGTGAGGAAAGAAAAGTCACTTGGCACCCTGGGTCCCAGGCAATCTTCCTGTTTTTAATTTCAGCCCCACCCACACCCTAGTCTTCAGGAGTACCCGGTACCTCCAATTCATTATTTTTTTTCCAGAGTACTACAATGTGAATTTCTCATCCCTACAAGCATTATATTTTAAACTTTTTAAAATCTCTAATCATTTATCAGTCTTCTAAGTACTTTCCATCATATCAACTATCAAGATAACATACTTCAAGGAATAGTATTTGACCCACTCTGTATGCAAATATCTGTAATTAGCCACAATTCAATGGGACCTTACTGAATATCTCATGTCTGTACCTCACTTAGGGCACCCATCACTGTCTCTTATGATGTGTCATGTGCATATCTCAACCTCTCTGCCAGACTACTCCCTCCCAGAAAGAATCCTCACTTGTCTTTTCTTGGTGGCTACTAATTCCTAATACGGTGGCCAGCACCCAGTCATCACTCAGTAGTGTTTGTGGAATGCGTGAATGATTTTCCTCTAAATTCTTTCATTTGCAAATTACTTTTCTAAAAATATACTTTTCCAAATCCATTCTCAGAAGAAACACAAACATAAAGCAAAACAAAGCACCAGCAAAAACCATAATCTTTGGTTACCTTGGCTGACTCATGTGAGGTTTATACCAATGTTACTTTTTAATTATCATACTCATTAATATGATTGATCCTAGAATCAAATATAATGATAGAAGTAGTAATAATGACTAGAGAAAGCTCTCAGTCAAATTATCCCATCCCTTCATAAACTTCCTCCTGCCAACAGAGTGGTCACTCTAATCCTTATTTTACAATTGAGCAAATGAAGACTAGAGAAGTCAAATGACTTGTCCGAGATCACATAGAGAGTTAAGTGCAGGAGCTGGGGGGCTTGTATTCTGGTCTTTCTGACTCCATGTTGAAGGTAGATCAGTGCCCAATTTACAAGTGCCTAAATTATAAAGCCTTCCTCAGTCTAAAAACAAACAAACAAAATAACAAAAATCCAGGTTATTAAAGAAATCATCTGTCCACATAACTATAGGGCTTTCTCATCCCTCATTATACCTCTCATTCCATGTTTCTGGGACTCTGTTGAGAACACAAGGCATGTGCTTTCTCAAATTGCTTTCTATTTGCTGGAGTAAAATCCTTTCCAAATATATTCTTTTCTGCCATGAGTGTTGTCATTGCTTCCTATTGGTTTGTATTTGTTTACTCATCCTTAATGAGGTGAGGAGTATTGTGCTGCTATGCTGCCTGATTCTGAATTGTCACAGATGAATTTATTCCTGAATCGTCTGAAGTTCTGGATCAGGAGAGGCTATTGGCAGGTCATGTCCTGCATCTCCCAGGGAAGAGTACACAGAAGGACCGAGTAGAAGTCTCCTCCTACCTTCCAGGGCCCCTCAGGTTTTCAATTCAATCCCATCCCTGCCACAGTTAATGGAAACTTCTTCCAGAGTCTTCTCCTCATGTTTCTACTCTTGTCCCAACACTTACCTGTATTTACCACACAGCAACCAAGGTGATCCTTTTATATAAATCGAAATACATCAACCATTTGTCCAAAATCCTTCAAGAGCTTCCAATACATTTCTCATCTCCCTATTCCCACCCTTTTTAATGTGTATTTTGGAAAGAGACCAACTTTATCATTTTCCTTACCGTGAAAAAAAAATCTTAAAAATGTACAAAAGTATAATGTAGCTTTAGCTTAAATTCTACCATTTTCTGTTTTGTAATGACTTACAAAACCTACCGAGGTCTATCAACTATTTTATTACTATAAACTAGTAAAATTGAACATCAACCCTCTCTAGGACTTGCCAATCTAGATGAATGATAAAAGACTAAATGTGAGTTCATTTTGTGGTTTATGATGCTGCTATATTTCTATACCCTCTGTTGCCTCTTTTCCTGGGAAAACAGAAGCTACGTGTGCTTACTCTTCAAGGGGAGCATTCTTAAATGCCATTGGGTGGTCTACATCACTAAACTCCACTTCCATGTGCTTCTATTCCCACAGCCAATCATTTTTATGGAGTAAGGGCCCCCAAGACTATAGGAAATCCATTTACTATCCTACTTGAGACGAAAAGTAAATCCCATACGTTCTTTCTTTGTTTATTTTGTTTTCTTAGCTTCAAATTCGACATCATTTTAAACAGATAAGCCAACCCACTGTGTGAAACTAGTCCCTATTTGGCTATCCACTGAAATTAAATAAAAATTTTATTAGTTTGAAAGAATTTCTCTTGGAATGTTTCTTGGAACTGTTCACAAACTAATAAATGTTAGTTTCTCAAGCTGTAGTTAGTAGCAAAATATTTATTAATACTCTTATTTTCATCATAGTGGTCTTTTGAAATAAGTGTGTGCAATATCCTATAAGCAGGTTTGAGCATAGTAAGTTCATTAAGAATAGACAGGAATTGATTTATTAAGCAAATATTTATTAAACTCAAATTCCATAGTAATTCATCTGATATAAAGCATGAAGGAACAATCCATGGAAACTGCTAATATAGCTGCCAAGAGAAAAGCATACAAAGAGTTTTCAGCAGTATACAGCCATTCCAGAGGGTTACATGCAAAACAGAATATATAGCAGTATCATAAACCACAAAAGGAACTCACGTACTACCTCATAGTCTCTCATAGGAATTAATTGTTGGGAGATAATTCTCTCTGAATCTCTGAATTTCTGCGTGTCTAATGAGCAGAGACACTAATTGCCTTTCCTTTTGTTCTGAACTATCTTTCTAAGGATGTTTGTATAGAAAACAGCCTTATAAATCAGAGATAGTGTCTTTCTCTGTAATAGGGGGCAGGTTTGCTTACAACTCAATATAAAACAAATTTGCTCCTGATATCTGGAACAAATATCAGGTAGGTTTGCTTACTGCCCATTATAAAAGATTCAAGATACCTAAGTTCAGAGTTCTTCAGCTATGAAACAAAATTTACTGCATCCTGTATCACCCCATGGGACTTGGGGGACAAAAAGAACTGATACAAACATGAAGCTCATACTGCCTTCCATGCTGTGAGTAATAAAAGTCCTTTGTCTCTGACCAAGAAATCTCATGTCTTCTGGTAGCATCCATAAAACTATAGCAAGTTTATTAGCGTGAAAATCTTAGATCCTTAGCAGTTCTAGACATTAATTGATAAATAACCAAGATTTACAGTTTTAACAAATACCACTAGAAAATAAGATAATATTATGGTCTTGTTTTATGTATAAAACAGCCCCTATCTGCCCTGACTGTGGAAAGGGGACTTAGAAATCACAATCAAATGTCCTGGGAAGCTTTAAGGAAACTTGCTGTCTACTCACGGAAGAAGAAAATCAGTACACCATGCCCCATTGTAGAGTCTGAATTTATGCTACTTGCTATTTATCCTATTTACGCTGCTTAGCGCAAAATTCTAACAAAAGGCTGATTGGATTTCCAGAAGGAGATAATGGAGAGAATGGGCAAAATACACCAAATGATAAGATAATAGCTGAGCATTTCCCAGAATTCAAGAAAAGCAAAAAACTTAAGATGAGGGCAGCGTGTCGAGCCCCAGCTTCATCTGAGGTGTCTCCCTCTGTTTCAGTCACGCTGGCCATTTTTCAGTTTATTAAACACCCAGACTCTTTTGCACTCTCAGGGACACTGCACGTGCTGTTCTCTGCCTGGAATGTTTTTATCCTTGCTCTTTACGTGTGGACTTTTTCTCATCCTTTAACTTAAATGGCACCTCCTCTGAAAATTCTTCTCTACTTCATCTAAAATAATCTCATTTCTCTTATTCTCCACAAAGCATCCTGTTTATTTCCAGGGACTTTGTTGATTTATGCGTATATTTGTTTATTATTGTCTCTCATGGTGAGATCTGAGACTCCATCTTCGTGTTCTCCATTGTATCTTGTTCTAGCCAGTTCAGGCCGCTACAGGAAAGTACCACAGACTGGGTGGGTATAAACAACAGAAATTTATTTCCCACCATCCTGGAGGCTGGGATTCTGACATCAATAAGTCAGCTTGGTTGAGTCCTGGTAAGGGCCCTCTCCTGGGCTGCAGAATTCTTGTTGCACCCTCACACAGCAGAAAGAGGATGAGAGATCTTTCTGGGGTCCCTTTTGTAGGGGCACTAATCTCATTCATGAGAGCTCAACCTTCATGACCTAACTACCTCTCAAACTCCCCACCTTCTCATACTATCACATCTGGGGTTAGGACTTCAACATGTGAATTTTGGGAGGACACATACACTCAGACTGTTCCATACCCCCAACTGCTTAGCACAATGCACAGCACATGGTAAGCCCTCAATAAATATTTGTTGATTGAATAAATATATTACTGAGTGTAAACACTTAATCCATTTGGACATAAATGTAAGATTAAACACATATGTAATTATAGTTACAAAATTATTATGTATTTTTATATAAAACTGTAAAATGATTGAAAGCAAAATCCCCTTGTAATAGACTCAGACACAATTTAAAAAATAATAATAATAGTAACTCCAAGAAAACCCACGGGCAGCAGGAAGCTGTTGAGAGATAGTATAAGTGGGATCATTTCAGTAGAAATAGTTTCATTTCTGAGTTGATAAAATGAGAAACATTTTAGTTTACATATTTACATATATTTACAAACATTTAGTTTACATAAAATTACACGTTTTAGTGTAGCATATTAGTGAAAATTTACAAGGTAAACCCCAAATAGAACTCCAAACAGACTATGTCCTTTCCAAATAACTAAAATGAGCCAAAGAATTTGAGAAAGTTGACCACGCCCCCAAAACTAAGAAAGCTACTTCTTTAAAGTTTACCAGACCAAGACAGATGCAAGGGTGAATTCTTTAAACTCTTTATTGAATAACTCATTTCTATGGTGTTTCAACTTTTCCAAAGCATTGAGAAAGACAAATCACTCTTATGAATGTTAATAATAAATCTGATATAAATTACTATAATTTAGAATCAAGCAATATGCTAAAATAATAATACACCATGACCTAGAGAGGTTCACTCTGATTTAACCAAGGAGACCATATAATTTATTGTCCAAACTAGAGCCTTTTTGAAAATAAAAGAAGGTGCTATTAATAATTATTTTCTCATACCCAACATTCAATCTATAACAAATTGATACTGGCTCCAAATTCAAAATACATAGAGAATTCAACTGCTTCTCCCTGTACCTTGGGATTTCAACCCTGTCTGAACCATATTAATCTCTCTTGGTTTTCTGTGATGGTCCCTATCTGATCTCCCAGCTTCTCCTTCTGCCCCTTACAGATTTTCTTCTTGTCTTCTCAATAGCGCAACTAGAAGAATCCTGTTAAGACGACTTCAGATTATAGCCCTTTCAGCTCAGAACTTTCTGCTATCTCCCTGTAGTTCTCAGAGTAAGTCAAAGTTCTTCAGGTCAATAACATTCAATATGATTTAACCCCTCCTCCTTGTTCCCTACCCCCCTCTGCTCTCCCTCTAGCTAACTCCAGCCCGTCTACACTAACATCCCTACTGTTCTTTGAAGTTACCAGTTAATTTCTTGACCTTACAACTGGCTCTTCTCTCTTCCTGGAATGTCTTCCCCAGAGATATCAGCCTGGCTTATCTCCTTCAAGGCTTTGTTCATATGTCACTTTCTCAATGAGGCCTACCTATCAACCCTATCTAAACTGAACCCACTCACCCCAACCACAGCACCCCCACCTGAAATGTCTCATCTATTTATTCTCTCTATTGTACTTACAACATTCTAACAGAGCATTTATTCACTTATTATATTTATTGTTTGTTTTTTCTCTCCATCTACCAGAACATAAGCTCCATAAGTGCAGGATGTCTTTCTATTTTGTTCTCTTTGTCCTTTCTGGCTCATATTAGGTGGTTAATAAATATTGTTGAATTAATGAATGTGGTAAACATTTGCTCCTGAAATTTTTCTAGAATTTCAATTTGACTCTTAGTCTAGTTCTTCTGAACATATTCAGTTTTCTCAAGGCCATGTCTGATAACTCCAGTATCTGGATCTCCTGTGGGTCTGCTTCTGTTGTCTGTTATTTCAGGCATTCCTCCTCCTTCTCCACATGTCTTGTTATTTTTTTATCTACTACCTGACGTTTTTTCTGAAAAAATTACAGAGGTAATTTGAAGCACCACATGATGTTACCATCCTGAAGAAAGGATTTACTTTTGCCTTCAGCAGGCAGGTAGGTGAGAGGCAGGTCACTTTAATTCACTCAGGGATGGAACTGATTCAAAGCTGAGTGTCAGTCTTTATGAGGGCCGGTCTATTCTGGATAGCCGTTACTCCAAGGTATAGCCCTTCAGGGGTCCCAAATGAAAGACTGGCATTTTTTGTCCTCTGCTTGGCAGATCCTTAACTCCAATTTTTTGTCTCCCAAGCACCACAAGTTCGCCAAAAGTTCTACTCAGTTATTCAACCTCTCAACCACTTTGTTGGGAATAAGTTGGGATGATATAAACTAGTTGTTGCACTGGAAGTAGATGTCTCAATTTACAGGCTATCTGTTATAGATCTTTCATATAAACATCTTACATAAGTTTTAAATAGTGCATGATTAAATGTGGATTCAGCTATTTTCAACAAATTGTTTCTTTCCTTTATAAAACCACAAATTTAAATATTTTTCTAAACACTTAAGATATATGTTTTATATAAAGATAACTTAACTACAATGCTAAAATTAGTTTTCCCAGATTGGAAAAATAAGTAAGCATCATCCCTTATGAAAGAATTTTGTTAAAACCCAATAAAAGAATATGTCTGCATTCAACATATATCATGTTCATAATACTAGACTATGTAATATAGAACAGCATTTCTCAATCTGTGTTTTCTCTTAAGAGACATCTTATCTCTCCACCTCCCCCTAAAAAATGGCTTATGTTCAGATATGTTTGGGAATTCCTATATACATGTCCCCAGCATGGGGACATGGGACATGTTAGCATTTTAGATGTTTTGAATGTTATACAGTAGAGTCTTGTTTTTCTTTTTTTAAGCCAAGGTTTTCCTACCTTACCTGAGAAGATAACTTTTTTTTTCCATTTTATACCTACTGACATCCCAAGGAAGTGGTTTTCCATGGGATATACTCATACTTTTCTGAAGGAAACTGAAAAATGTAGAGTCTCTACTTTGCAGGGATTGTTTAATCAGTTGGAGAGAAAAATATATTCACATTAAGTTAAACTGGAATATACAATTAAACTCACTTTACACGAAACCAACGCAAAAGAAGTCACAAGAAGTCATGATTAAGGGTAAAGCTGGTGACCCAGTCCTTTGCGATCAAGTGGGCCATGGTACCAGAAGACTTAAACCTATGCCACGGTTTAATTTAATTAACGTTATGAATTTTCAACAATGAATGTAAAGTCTTTGAGGTCAAAACTACAGATGAATAAGCTTTGAAAATTCCAGTGCTGAAACAATGTTATTTGCCAACCAAGTAAATGTCACAATATATTTTATTTATTAACTTAGAAGGTTTAGGGTGCTTTCCACAAATCTAGTGCAATAAAATTAAAAGCCATTAAAATAGCCTTGCTTCCTTGTGTAACAAACCCTGGACATTACAGAGTATTCCAAAATAACACACAACAGGTTTTTTCTTATATACTTCTCATTAACTTTTTAAAGCCTCCTGACTTTGTGGAATCACTGCAGTAAGTTCTAAATGTATGAAATGGAAAAGAAAACACAGCCTGTCCTTACTTCCTCCTAGGCAATAGTATGCCTTTGTTTTTTGGTGTTTTTTTTTTTTTTTTTTTTTTCAGCCAAGTTACTGTCAGGATTGTCATCCTTTTCTATATAAAGCTTTTTTTTTTTTTTTTTTTTGGTGAGGAGATCAGCCCTGTGCTAACATCTGCCAATCCTCCTCTTTTTTTTTTTTTGCTGAGGAAGATGGGCCCTGGGCTGACATCCGTGCCTTCCCCTACTTTATATGGGACGCCGCCACAGCATGGTTTGCCAAGCAGTGCGTCAGTGCGCGCCCGGGATCTGAACCAGCGAACCCTGGGCCGCCGAGCGGAGCGTGCACACTTAACCGCCTGTGCCACCGGGTCGGCCCTCTATAAAGCTTTTAAAGAAACTCAGCACAGCCACACAAACATGCACTGAGGGGACACATAAAAATCAAGACTTCAGAATTCATTTCGATCACAGCACATTTCACCTAATCTGACCTACTACTTTTAGCTTTTAGCTGTGGTGTTTTGGTGTTCTCTCTCTCTCTGGACTGTTTTCTAACTGATCTTCCTGCCAAGTGGTGGGATGGGGGGGGTCTGAAACAGAAAGACAAAGAACCTCCATATTGGAATAAACACAGTGGCGTCATCGGCTATCTCTTACACCACTTAAATTCAAGACAAGAATACCCACCGTGGTATCCGTGATTTTAGAAATAACATTGTTATTCATTATCTTCCATGAAATAAAGATGTATTTTTCTTCTCAGTGTGTACAGCAGTTAGCTACTAATAGAACTTTGGGAGATAGAAGTTTCATTAGAATACTTTTGGACTCAAGTAACAGAATATCCAACTAAAATTGGGTATATAAACAGTATGGATTACTCTTTCCCATGATAATAATAAGAAGCCTGTAGATATGCAGATCAGGATTGGTTAAGTGGCTCAGCAATATCAATTGTCAAGACTCTACATCAGGTTCTATGGCCTTGAACTCATGGTCACAAGATGGTTGCAGTAGCAACCATCCAAAAGCAACAATATCCAAAAGCAGGGAGGAAGAGGCAGTGGTGTATTTTCCATGAACACTCTCTATTAAAGGGAAATAAATATTTCCTGGAAGTCTGCAGTAAACTGCTTTTCTTTCTCACTGGCCAGCATTATACCATCTGCCTGGGCCCCAGGTGCAAGGAAGATTAGGGAAACAAGCATCCAGGACTTTTAGCCTCCATAATGCTAGATGGACACTGCCAGTGAGGAAAAAGAGAGCTGGCTGTCAAGTATCCACAGTATCTACCATAGGAAGAGACAAAGGAAGTGGTTTATTTCTTGTGTGGATCATTAGTCCTGTTTGGGCAACCATGCACTGTGCAATTTTATTTTTATTTGCTATCAGATCCATTCTTATCTTGGTTCCATTAGATTAAGAAAAATGTTCCTGATTTAAAAGGCATATTTTGTTTATCCATTTTATATAAATATGAACGTTTAATATTGTTCTTCTTGAATGAGCGTTTCATTGGTTTTCAACCCCATTATAGCATAAATGAGGAAAAGTTGAAATCTAAATTACTTCTAAGGTCAGACCAACAAATTGCTTGAAATATAAGGATGAGCCAATATCCGATTGTGAAATCAGAGGTCTATGTAGCTTCAGATGGTCTAATGAAGCCTACTGAAATTGTATGCAAAACTTGTAAATCTTCATGTATAGATATCTTGTTTCTGTAGAGGAAGCCCAAAGCTTTGGCAGATCCTCAAAGTGTCCGTAACCCCCTAAAAGTTTAGAAACACTAATAACAATGATCGATTATAATAATTCGAGATATCCATATGAGCTGTTTTAGAAAAAAAATCCCTCATCTACATTTTAGAAATAGCATTAATGGAATAATCTCATTATATTTAGAGACATAGTTTCACAAAAGTATTTTCACCATTAACCTCCATAATATTTGTTGCTTATCCATGTTTTTGAACAACAGAGAGATTATCAACCTTCTTTATGCGTAAATCCAGGAAAAGTCCATTGACAGTGAAAACCGGAGGGTGTTTCCAAAACAAAATGTAGGTGGGAACCTCATCTTTTATTTTCTTTTACTATGCTTATTCTTTCAGCTGTTCTATAAGAAATTATTGAGTTCTTGCAGTGTGCCATTGTTTTATCTCAATTGTTTCCTGAAATTTAGCAGGCAAACGTGAGGCTCGGGTGTGAATTGCCCAAGGTCATAAAGCTAATAACTGTTGGAGATTCAAAGCCAGGACACACAATACTAAGTCCAATATTCTTTTTACTCTACCGCAACTGGCTTTCATTACAAGGCCTATTTAGAGTGTAACATATATGCCCAAACTGGAAGAAAAACATTATTCTCATTATCCTACATGTTTAGTTGGTATAAACAGGCAGTTCACAGAAGTCAAGGTAAATGTTCAAAAATACACATTTTCAATGACAACACTTCCCTTCATTTACTACATTAACACTCCCCACATTATACATATTTAGTCATATATTCCTTGAAGACTCTGCAAACAAATCCAGAAAATAGGCTAGACCCTCTTTGATTTGTGATTTTAGTTATGTGAGCACATGTCACATAATGTATGTAGAGAAAAATAACTAAAATATTAAAATTTCTTTTTGATCTATAAGAATGAAATTAGTAGCCAATCCTTTTTAAGTTTCCATTTTAATCATTGTGAGTAATACATTTAATTAAATGCAATCGTTTTCCTCAATTTTGTGCTACGGATAATTTAAATCTTCATTTAAACGTTAATTGCCAGTAACATCAGGGAAAATCCTTTATAATTCAATTTTATTCTGCTTTAATTTTATAAAATACAGGATATTTGTTTTGTTGTAAAGTATGATGAAACATAATGATTATGAGAAGGTGAAAATGAATATAAATTTCTGCAGTAGTCTCCAAACAATTTTGCATAGTGATTCCAAAAGAGTCAAATATACTGTTTTCATGTTAGTTTCAGCAAATGGAGCTTGAAATTCACAGACAGTTGCAGTCAAGCTGCAAAACTCTTCTTCATTCAAAGGAGGAAATGATTACCTTCTGGTCTTTTCATTAGTTATCAGCAAGTTGCTACAATTAGATTAGGAACGGGTGAAGACCTTATTTTCCATTTCGTTCTGTGTTACATTATCTATGCAGTGCATATTGTGTATTTAATAGACGTTTAGAAAAAAATGTTAAATAGATTTTTTTGATGCGCTCAGTAAGAAACAGTGCCACAGTTGCCTGGTCAGACGGAAAATCAATCTCTGAGTATTCAAATATAAACTGCGTTCAGTTTCCAGCAGAACTATTGGTAGGCCTTCCTTGGGAGGCGCTGGCCTAGTCTTTTCATGGGTGCATCCAGAATGCCTAAGCAGAAGAATGTGTTACTCCTAGAATCTGAACAGTTCTAAGAATCTCCTGTTGAGACAAGTGGTTAGCGTTAGTAAAGAGAGCTCACTGCTCTACTATTGTGCCAAAGTGACCTGAGTTTGAGTATTTACTAAAGGCTAGTCATTATTATTAATTTTAATTATTATCACATGAATTATGTGTGGCATACTGATTGCGTTAACGGCACATTCAACCTTTCCTGCACTCACGCCCTTCGTCATGTGACTTTGCGCTTTCTCCCACCAGTAGATGGAATATGTTTCCCTGTCCCTGGATTTTAATTGGCCATGAGACTAGTAGTGATAAAGAGATGTTAACAGATGATATACAAGCTGAGATTTTAAAAAAGTGCTCACATATCTCCACTTGTGCTCTTAAACCTTTGTCACCGTCATGAGAACATGACCAAGATGGCCTGCTGGAAGATGAAAACTCATAGCCCAGTGACTCCTGTTGCCCCAGCCAATAGTCGGCCAAATTCCAGGCATGTGCATGATCCCAGCTGAGACCAGAAGAACCACCCAGGCAAGCTCAGCCTTAATCACCAGCCTGCAAACCTGTGAGCTAAAAGTATCTTATTGTTCTAAGTCATTATGTTTTGGGATGGTTGGTTATGCAATACTATTGTGACGGTAGGTAACTTACGTGCTATAATAAGCACCATTTCATACTAGGAGATAATAATGGGGATTATTAGAATCAAATCATTAGTGCCTTCTTGGCTGGTGGGGGAGGAGAGCAAAGAAAGAGAAAAAATAGGGGAATATTTTGTTCTATACAGCAAAAGTACTAGTATTTATTCTTCTCTATTGGGTATAGAATGAGAATGGCTCCACTGGGCCTTATCTCTACAGTGTAGGAAAATAGTCACTACCAGCTGTCTGTGCTGAGACTGGATGAGCCAAGGCAGAGTCTGGGCTGGGGTAAAGGCCAGGAGTTGAGAGGGGAAGTAAAAGGGAGATATCCTACATCTGACACAACAACCCTGCAGGCAGATTTGGTTATTTCCTCTTAGATGAGAAAGACCAAACATATGGTGTTTTCAATAGGGTTGCCAGATTTAGCAAATATAAATAGAGGGTGCCCAGTTAAATTTGAATTTCAGATAAATAACAAATAACATTTGATTATAAGTATGTCCCATACGCCAGATATGCTGTGTATTTTTCAGGCATTGAGATTTCTGGGGAAAGGATTTGGGGAATGGAGAACTCAGTTTTAAATAGAGCTTTACCTGTCTCTTTCTGGTATTTATTTTTTAGTTAGTGGTCTAAAGAATAATATCCAAAAGTGCCTTCTTTGCCATGTTCTATAGAATAAGTGATCAACTGTTACAATGTGTGAAGATAGAATTCAATACAGAATGTGGATCTGGTAGAAAAACCTAAGTTTTCCAACTCCTCATCCATTTATGACACGCGAATTCACCCATAAACACCACGACAAATCAGACCCTTGGAAATTATCCTTCCCTTTATCCTTTAGCTACTCACTAGCAACTGATTCATCTTTGTAGGTAGTTCATCCGCAAAAAATTTACATACATAATTATTTTATTTTTCAAAATTATACTATCTTTCTGTTTTTATAATTATAAAATATCATTGTAAAATAAATCAGAAGAAAATAAAAACATTAAGTTGAAAAGAAAATAACACAAAATCCTACCCCTGAGATAATAACTTTTAAGATTCAGGAAAGAATTCAGGAAAGAATATGTATACAGATAATATATATAAATATGTATGGTCATTTCCTCCCCACAGAAATAGAATTATATTACACATGCCACTGGGTAACCTGTTAGTCTTACTTAATGTATTGTGGACTTTTTTCATTGTCAAATATATACATTTACATCCTTGTTGTTAGTGGCTGCAGTCAGGTAGTCAACAATATTTATTGAGTTCCTACTAAATGCAAGACATGCTGTATTTCACTGCACGTATACCCCATGCTACATTTAACCAATTGTCCACAGTCAGGCATGTTATGTTGTTTATAATTATTCACTAATCTAATCAAGCCTACAGTGAATATCCTTATAAGCCTACAACTCAACTGATTGGAACAGAAGTGTCCAGATACACTAGAGAAGAGCCAATATCTTTGGAAATATTCTGATTGTACCGGGGCAGATTTCATGCACGTTTCCAATTTTTATGCATATTATTAGCTATTCAATCAATAGTCTATAAAAAGACCAGTCAATCAGTGAGTCATCCAGCTCTCTCTTTTTCATTATTCCTGGTGCCTTTTTCTGTCTCTAGTGTATTTATAGGTACAATTATACTCCCATAAGAAAAGAAGCAAGGGAGAGGGAGAAAAAGTCAATAAAACCAGTCTCAGAGGGGTGTATCCATGCCAGCATTTAGACATATACATTTTTTTATTCATTAAATATTTACTAAACACCAAATATGTGCCAAGGCCTGTTCTGGGTATAACATACAATGAAGACGGGATGGCTACCTCCTTATAGTGTGACCAGGGGCACTTTGCTTACCACTTCCAAAAAGTCTGTACTTCAACTATGAGAGTATATGGAGACTGCTCATTTCCTCACACTCTCTCTAATGCCAGGTGTGCGTTCTTTGCTATTTTAGTACAATAATAATATTCTCATCAAATGCTACTGTGATTAGTATTTGTAGGTTAACTTAAAAAGGTGAGAGAAAACAAAGAATCATAAAAATAATAAGTGAGTCTCTTAAACATTTAAATTTATTTAAAACATAATAAGGTGCATTGATTCCCAATATTTGGATGCATGACCTAATCCTCTTCTATTTTGGGTGTGTTTGTTAAAGCAAACTTCTCAGGTGAATTACAAACACACTTCAAAGTATTGTTTTGGACTTGTTGCAAAAGGAGTAGCACCAAATAACACCAGTTCAAATATTTATTTAGGGGTGAGGGTCATCTTTCATGAGGAAGAAGGGGTGCTAGATACATGTTCTAGACAAAGTATAAAAAAGGAAAGTCTATTTAAAAGTGTAGGCCTAGTCACAAAATTGTTGAAAGCTGGATTAGTCTGTTTCTGCTGCACTAATAATGTCTAACAAACAACGCAAAACTCGGTGGCTTCAACAACACCTAGTTCATTCTCCTCCATCTCAGTTCTGTGGGTTGACTGCGACTCGGCTTCAACTTGGCCCAGCTTAGCTGGGCTCATCACCCGACTCCAGGCTGCTGGTCAGATTCAGGTTTCCTCCGCGTGTCTCTCATTTTGAGACTCAGGCTGAAGGAACAGCTTCAGTCTGGGCCATGATCTTCTCGTGCTGGATGTCAGAGGCTCAAGACGCTCACAGACATGGGGCAAGCCTCCTAAAGCCTTAGCTAAGAAACGACATGTTATTACTTCTACCCACTTTCTATTGGCTAAAATAAGTCACATGGGCAAGCCCAATGTCAGTGGGGTGGGAAAATAAACTCTTTTATGCTGGGGAAGAGGTGTGGGTAAGTAGTTGCTGAATATAACACCATTAGTCACACTCATTATCAGCTGTGCAAATTAAAAACGAACATCAAAGATGGGCCAGTTAATCAGATATACTGCAAATTAGTCCAAACATCAAACAACAAAGTGCTGCTTCACACAAGCTAAACATAAATTGCTGAAATGTGTTATTGGAAATGTTAGATGGCATGATTTTGACTTTTATCAGGATTGGAACTTTTTTTGCCCTTTTCAGGTACATGATTGGATTTTATTGCATAAACCACTCATATCAGCCATCTTCTAGGATTTCCATCTTCTATTATAAAGTAGAGAGAAAAATCTAAAGTACTTTGAATGCACAGTCCTTCTAGATTATTATTGCTTCCCTTTCTCTTATACTTATCTCACCTATATCTAACTCGATATCAGTCATTTTTTTCTAACTCATCCTTAGTGAGCCTTTCTAAAGCACTCAGCTTTCATAGAAATAAACTTTCTTCTTTAGTTGTATGTAATTAATTTACATAATTAAATTATGTGATTATAATGACAAGTATTGCTATTATAAAATGGTTTGAGAACAAACACAACTGATTCATATGGAGCTCAACTGGTAAGAGCAGAAGTACACTGCCACTTGCCATAGTGTTCGGTTGTTCTTTCCATTAATTAATTATTGTGTTTTACAATGGAAATGGAGGGGGTTAATCAGGTGAGTGAATTAAATGGAGAATGTCTAATGTTGATTTAATTTTCACATCTTTGATTACTAAAGGAGTCAAATATTTTTCAAATATGTATTAACCATATATATTTTCCCAAGAAATTTGTTTTGTTTATAAATATAGTCATACCTTTTATAATCAAGTAATTCATAACAATATTACATATCAATCTGAGGGAATGATTTTAATAAGCTTCAGATGCAAGAAATGTATTGCAAGGATAACATTCATAATTCATTTTTCATCAACATATTATTTACAAAAGATAATGTTTTGTACCTAAATACACACTCACATTGAGTAGTTTTATTATGTGGTAAGTGTCTTGATTTGTATATAAATTTTGGATTTATAAAGTTTTCATGCAAATACACTTCTGCTCATTTCAATTAACATTAAAGTATATTAGGCATTTGAGGAAGAAAAGAAAGTTCTTTTCTACTCACTAACAGAAAGTTTCTTAAAGAAACCCCCAACTCCCTCTGTTGCTTGGCTGATTGTCGCCATCTAAATAAGTTATTCTTTCCTTTTTCTGTAAAGATCCATCGTTGGAATGAAGGTTTCTTTCATTTTGCTGAAGCTCTGTCAAAAGGAAAGGTCAAGAGTAGGTTTGGGGATCTGCTTGAACCAAGAATCCATAAGCAAGGCTATTTTGTAAGGCAGTATCTTTCCTCTCCAAAGAGGGAGGCAAGTGGCAGATGTGGAACTCCTGCCACGACAGGTTACTTTATCCGAGCTCTATCTGACTTTTCCTAATGGTTGGTAGCAAAATTGAGCTTCCATTTCAACATAAATTTCTCTGGGGTAGGAACTGGAAAAGACGAGCTGTAGTGTCAAGCTATTTATGATGATCAGATTTGATAGGTTCAGGTCAGCCTGAATACATTTCTATTTCACCTCTCATAGATTATTTTGCTCACTGCATTACTGAAAGCTGAGACACTAACAGCCTGATATTAAAATAGGCCCCACAAGTTCCAGGCTCAGAGAGGAAATAAAAGGTCTGCAGTTGGTGTTCAAGATGGGTTGCACATCTTTTTTTTTTTTACATAGAGTAGAAAAGGTGGTTAATAAGAGGCCTAATTGAGAAATACAATTTTTGCTGCTGGAGAATTTCAGATGACAGACTGTTTTTCTTCTCCGTATTTATCACAGGCAATTGAACCTGGTGAATGAAAGAAAGTTAAGGGGAAAAAAAATCTGATCCAAGTAAAGTTTAGGAGGCAATTTCTACCCATGAAGTAATTAAGGAGTGAAATGAATTTCGATATTAGCTCTTGACACAGAGTCATTTTTATGAGAAGCCCTCTTGGGAAAAGTATTAAAAGAATTTGCCCCAATGGTCAAGCAGTAGCTGATTTTGAAGTTATGGAAATATAGTAAGGTGTCTTCTTGCCCAACAGAGTATTAAACAAGGTCAATTCTTCCATTTTAATGACCGCTACCATTCCAGAAGAAAATAGAGGAAGGGTATCAAGGGATTTAGAATCGCTTTAGTGATCTTTTTTGTTTTTGCTTTAATTACAAAGTACTGTGTGTGTTATATTAAAAAATAATTAAACAAACAAGTGTAAATAGAAAAGGATGAGAGGGATTCACCAAACATGCCCATACTTGGGTGCACCCCACACAGTCCTCTCACTGATAACCCCTGTTCTCTCTCTGAATCCAGTTCTGTGAATTTCTTGAAACTGAGGGTTTTATTGTTAACGGAAGTCACACAGGTTAGTGTTGTCAAGTCACCTCCTCCTCCTATTGTCCTCCAGGTTCACATCCTAGACAGACCACTCTGGATGCTCCAGAAAACCAGTCAGCGAACTAAGGAATCTCTTGACCGAGGCTAAAGACCAATGTTTAAATAACAGCATCTACAAGAGAGAGGCTTTTCCTTTCAATGTCCTCTGTGGAAACTTAATGATATGTGACTTTGTTATCACTGCATTGCAATAAAAATCAAATCAGTGTCCAGTGTTGCCTAGCAGTAAAGAAATTTCAAGCAATCATCCTTTGCCCCGAAAATTACTTTTCTTTCTCTTTGTCTTCTTCAGTTTGTGTTAATTACATCTGTCTTGACTGTCTGGTTGGCATCTACTTGCATTCCAGAATAAATCTCTTTATGTCCAGTGTATTTTGAGTTTTTCTGCAAATTATCTGCCAACCATCATCTCTTCATAGTGTTGGTTCAGATTTCTGTGAAAATATTATGCTGTAGGCAAGTTATTTAGCTCTCTGTTCTTATCGTTTGTACTCTCTGTTCTGTCTAATCTCCAGGACAATTTTTCTGAAACGAGATTTTAGACCCTTGGGTGTCCAAAGACGTATTACATGGGTTAGGAAAATCTCTATAAGAATTGAGTGTGTATCTTTTAAAATATTAAATATAAGCATAGTCTCAATTGTCTAGATGACAAATTCATAATCAAGTACAGATCCACAATTTATGTATCCATGTGTTCTTTTATGCTTATGGTTGGCCTAAGGGAGCAGGCTCTAGCTTTTTCTTGACAGAGTTAGTAAGTATTTGGTTGATGTTAAGAAGGCATAAACTAGTGTCAAAATGACAATAATCAGCCTACATCCATCTTTGTCCTATATTGACTTTTTAAGCAGTAATAGGCATCAAGTGTTCTTTTGCAACGATAATTGAAAGACATTTTTAGAGAATAAGATGATTTTTTTAATAAATTAAGACATTTTTGCCATCATCAAAATGACACTGCATGATACAATATGATTTGTGCTGTAATGGATAGAGGAGGGGCATCTTACTGAACTGGGGAGAAAAGCAACTGCCAGAGAGGACCGTTGAGTTTAGGCATAAAGAGTCATTAGGAGTTAGCACATGTAGCAGTGGTGGGGAGAAACACGTGCAAAGGAAATACCCATGCAAAGATGTGGATGCAGGAGAGCACACTATTTGCATAACAGTTTATGCATTTTAAAAAGAACTTACATGATATTAATTGGTACATTATCCACTAACCATGTGATTATAGGTAGTGAGTTTATTGTCACTATCTCACTTACATATGGGGAAACTGCTGCTCAGAGAAGTTAAATGACTTGTCTCGGGTCACACAGCTAAGAAGTGGCAGGGCTGCGACCCGAAACCATGAGATTGCTGTTTCACTGAATGATTTTACTAAACCACGATTTTCTACCCTAGTACTTAAGATAGCTTGAAGAGCACTCTGTTTCTCTAGTTTATCTCTGTCCTGGTTACCATCCACCCATGTAATGGACACTTTTAGGTGAACAATTACACAAACCTAGATGCTTTGTGAATTAAAAACCTGTAGAAAAGTTAATGATGAATGAAATCCAAAAGACCAATATATCTCTAGTGTCTGTTCTGTTCCAGTAACTTTAGGGGGACTGATCTGACCGATGCAGATGCACTGAGTCCTGTTTCCAGAAAATACTCAGATCACCACCCATTTGACCTTTCCAATCTGCTTGGTGATTTGACCACTCTTTATCTCTGTGCTCGTTCCTGGTTCTCTCCTCCAATGCCTCTGATTTAGAAAATCTGTTGTATACTCACTTTCTGTCTTGAACTTAATGTTCTTCCTTATATTCCGGTATTGGTCGTCTGGCCTCTTGCACAATGACCACTGCTCTGGCTCTGGAAAGCTGAATGGCTAACTATACTTCCTGCTACAGGTGAGTCATCAAAGATGTTATTTAATAATCAAATAAAAAATAAGTAGAGGGACCTACAGCATGCATAAACTACTGTATTCCCTTTCAGAAGACACAAATAACTGTTTGGCTAGTTGGTTTTGAGTCTTGCCTGAAAGACTCCCATTCTTATCATTCTTGGTGTCACCTATTTTAGCGGATTTCTTACAAATCAGCCTGGGTTCTCATCCTGTATCCACCTTGAGGAGGAAGCCATCCTCTCAAAAAAAAAAAAAAAAGGTCAACAAAACATATACAAAAGCTTCAAGTCCACAAAACTTTAGTGAGTGTTATAGGTATCCTGTAAGATATACAGAGAGAAGTAGAAGATGATTCAAATTATAAGTTATAAAAAAACTTAAAATTTCTGGTTAAATACACTTACTCATTCCCCAGAGTGCCTCTCCGGCGGCCAGCCATCTATTCCGTTTCTCTTCTTTCCCTTTTCCCTTCTCCCCGCAGCCTTTCAAATCCCTTCTACTTCCCAGAAACTTCTTAGAAAGAAGCGTCATGGTTATGTAATCATGATCCTGGGGACTTTGTGCTCCTGGAGTCTCCCCTCCAAACTAAATTATTGATTTGCAGAACAAATATATTGGGGGATGTAGAGTCACAGGATGGCAGCCGTGGTGGAGTTGGTTTTCTAAGAAACAGAATAATGTTCCACATTCTTACGCTGATATAGAGAGCAAAACTAATTGCATTTTCAGATTTTATGCCTGCCTTTTGATAATATATAAACAATCCTCTTGATGTTTTAATTAACTCATACTGGGATTTTATACAAGAACATTCGGATTGCATAATAACAAATCATCCATTGCCTAGCCAACACAATAGAATGTGGCAATAAAGTCATGTATCAGGAACTAAAGATTTTGCTGGAGAGAATCCTTCAGTGCTTTTATATGCATTAGGGAATTTGGTTCTCAATGTAACCCAATGAAGTAAGTAGGGCAGGTGGTATTACGCCTATTTTATTGTTGAGAAAGTCAAGGTTTACTCAGGTTACGAAACTAGGGTGTGGTAAAGAAAGATAGATCAAACCCACGATATCTGTGGGTGTGACAGTCTCAGATAGTCATTAATGCTGGTCATCAAGTGTTTCTGGCTTCCCTCCTTCTGGACACAGTAGGCTCGCACTTCCTCACCCCATTTGAAGCTAGGCTGTGTGACATGCTTTGGCCACTGCCACATGGGTGAAAATGATATCACTTCTAGGAAGAAACTTTGAGAGCCATCGTATATTCTCTTCATTCTGTGTCATCTTCCATGGTTATGGAGGAAGCACGTGTCCAAATGGAGCCCTTAGTCTCATCCCTGAGTATCTATAATGAGAAAGGCATCAATATCAACTCACATTGGACATGTAATTTAGAATTGTTATGATATTTTTTGAGGTTAAGCCACTGTAATTTGGGAGTTGCTTGAATAACCAAGACTATCCTGAGTTATATACTTTTGACTTCCACTCTTTCTCCCTTCTCATGCAAACTCTTCACATTGTATGATGAAATAGTTGATTGTCAATTGGACAATGGATCTGACTCACTGAGTCTAGTATCTTGATGCTGTTGCACTGGCTGTTACTGGTAGCTCTGGCTAATAAAGAGAATTATAGTCCTCTTTATTTATAGTAATTAATTCTTCCCTAACACGAAAGAGCAAGAACTTTTACTGTCTACTGCCTGCCAAAGGGAAATAAAACACAAAGTAACTGAAGGTCATCCATGAATCATCACTATGGAGAGTTATATCCAAAATTTGTGCCAAAGCATTCAGAGGCTATTTCCTGGGTGCTGAGGGTAGCAAGGAGCAAGAGAAGAGTTAAAAAACTGATGTTAATGTAGAAAAATTAAAAAGAGAAAAAGATTAACAGTGGTGGATGGAGAAATAGAAAGGCATTTTCTCTAGTGGTCCAAGCTGTGCTGGGAATGAAACAGCAAGAGTTGACAGATGAATAAGACACCTATAAGTAGAAGAAAAAGGACGATGACAGGACAGCTGTGGGATGATTAAGGATGACTCTAGAAACTTCAGTCTTCTTTCTTCCTTGCCTCTTCTCCTAACAAGGTAAAAATAGACACAGTTATAAAGCCAATAAAAATTGGCAGTTCGTGAAATGTCTGAGCTTGTTATATTTGCATACAAATTCAGTGCTGGTTATAAACTGTTTTTCCTATGAGTTCTATCAAAAATAGTGAATATTGCAAGATGAAGTGGGTGGTGGCAATTCTAAGTAAAGTAAGAAGCCTCAAAAATGTGATTTTAGACTTCATGATGGAGTTTCGACTTCACCATGTTTTCCAATGCTAACGCAGGGAATAGACAAATCTAGTGGCCACTTGGTTATCATAATTTGGGGCGGTAACTAAAGGCCTCCCTGCCTTTCCAAATATAAAATGGTTTCTCCTTTCCTCTCCATTATTTCTGTCTTTCACAAATAAGCTTCTTAAAAACCCACTCTACACTGAAAATTGCAACTATGAAGGGGTTTTCCTCTGTTGATGTTCTTCAGGCATAGACATTTTTACCCATGGATAAAGTTAAATATACAGCAAGGATTCTTCTAGATCATTGCTTCTCAAGTCCTAATGTTTATACAGTCACTTGAGGATCTTGTTAAAGTTCAGATTCTGATTCTGTAGTTCTGGGATAGGGCTTGAGATGTTGAATTTCTAACACGTCCTCAGGCGATGCTGACGCTGCTGGTCCAGGATAACCCATCGAATAGCAGGGTCCAGACGAGAACATCAAGTCTCAGACTGGGTAAGTTACTTGCACAGGACCACACCCAGTAAGTGGTAAAACCGTGATTGGAACGCAAGTCTGTCTGACTCCACAGCCTGTGTTCTTGGTCAATAATCCCCCAGAGAGATAGGCATAGACAGGATAGTCTCTGAGAAGAAGGACGTTAGCATCAGAACAATGGCTTGCTGAACTAGGAAAAAACAGACACGTCATGTATCACTCATTTGGGGAAGCATGTGTCTTAAGCTCAGAAATCTTGAAATTAGACACTTTCAGCCTTACAGAACACTAGCTGTTTTCATGGCTTCACTCATAAAGTCCCACCATTGCCCCACTGGTGAGAGATTTCATAACACATGGGATCACTATTTGGTGCCAACACTGCACAGTCTCCATGACATAAAGTTACAGTGCAGGATAGCCCAAGGAAGATATTTAATAAGGCTCTTGACTGGGGATGTGAGATCCTCAGTGTCAGGCGCTACTCTGGGAGTCTCTTACAGCAAATGGCTACTATCACGTATTAACATATTGAGGATTAGATGAAAGCCCAATTCGGAAGGCTCCACAACTCATTTTGTGTTTAATCACTGCTACTCTGCAGCAGTGGATAGCTTAGGCAGAAAACAGGAGCAATCATTAAAATCACTACAGCAGTGACAGGAAAAAAATCTCAACAAACCCCAAGGCTACCAAAGAAAATAGCACCTCAGGGTGGGAAACCTCCAAACATGGACAATGAGAGAGAGAGAGACTCTGAAAGAGGATAAAGACTACCCAAAGGGAAAGGCCAGGAAGAATCAAAGATTACTATCGCTGCTTAACAATTGCCTGAGACAAAGCCTTAATTTTTCTGTCATTGATTAACTTGCAAGAGCTTTATATACTTAGCAGCTCCAATACGCGATTCATTGGATCCTTCTCTACCTGTGTCACCTAGAATTCCATCACCCTTTCCCATACCTCACCCATAGCTCTTTTCATTCTTTTTCCATGTTCTTGTTCCTACTCTTCCATCGAAAGTAAAAATCTTACTCCTTTTTCTTCAAGTCCCAGCAGAAAGCCATGAGACCTTTTCTGATTCCATTTCTCTCCATCTCCGCTATCTCCACTGCCTCCACTGCTCCCACTGCCTCCACCTTGGTCCAAGCCATCGATATCTCTCCACTCAACAACTGTAAGAACCTTCTGTTTTTTTCACCTGCATTAACGCTTGCCCTCCATGCAATCACTCTTGCATGGAGCAAGGATATATTTTTAATGTAAATTAGATCATGCCAATCTGCCTTCTTAAAAGCCTCCCATGGTCTTCATCACACTTCTCCCATCACACTCTGTTGCATCTCAGCCCTGACTGCACCTGAGAATCTCCTATAGGACTTTTGCAAAATAGCAAAGCCTGGGCCCCACACCAGACCAATTGTGTAGGACGTACCACTTGCCTAGTCATTCTCAGCGCAACCAGGTTTGCCAATCTCCATTCTATGTGATCTGGCCTGGCCCACCTCTGGGTTTCATAGCACTTGTTCCTCCTGACCCTTGCATTGCTGTCTCCATGTCATCTTTCAGTCTCAGCCCAACATCACCTCCGTAGGAGGCCATCTCTGAGCACGCTTGCTTACTCATGCTGTGACCTGCACTGTTCTACCCAAAAATAAGCTCCAATGACGCAGGGACCTGGTGTCTCATTCACTGTACCTGGCCCAGTGTAGACAACTCTTTCAGTAAACACTTGTGAACAAATATTGAGTGAATACCCCAGGCAGAACTAATCACTTCCTCTTCTGTATCCTCCAAGCACTTTACAGATTGCTCTATTAAACCACATGTCCCATATTTTATCCAGTTGCATCTGCGGCTGTTTCCTCTCTAGACTGGGAGCTACCTGAGTGTAGAAGCTTTATCTTATTCATCTTTCTATTTCTATTCCCTAGCGTTGCACTAAATATTTGATAGGTGCTTAATAAAACTAAGATATTACCTTTCATTGTTAAGATCAGAAATTTTTGAGTAGCAGCAAACCATGGATGGCACAGTCCATCCTGGCTCATCTGTAACCTTAGCAATTATTTAAAAATTAGGCCCAACATTTTTGGAGGAGAATTTTAACACAGGAATTATTTAGAATTGCTGGTATATGGTGCAAATAAAAAGCAGATAGACTCTTATTCAAGTTTATTATTGATTTTTAATTGTTTACAGACAATGTATCCCTTGGGCACTTACACTCCAGGCTGACCACTCTCTCTGTCTTGCCTTAGGTATACCACTATTTATGAGAAGTGCAAAAATTCTGATGCATGTCTATTGTCCTCTTGTATCAAAGCCTCAGACAATTAAGAACTAAGGCGCAAGGTAGAGGAGTGCTCTTGGCTAAGCCTTGGCAAATAATTACATGTTTGTGTGAACCTGAGACTTTGGTAAACCACAATGAAGCTAATTACCTATTTGCTACAAGCCTGCAGACTTAGGTATCAAAAGATGAGAAGAAGCCCAACTGTGCAGGAATAAAGTAATATTATTTGCTATATTACATTTAAAGAAACAGTCTAGAGTCATTTTATTTGTGTGTGATTGCATTTATTTTTTTGGGTATTTTTTTGTTAGAAAAGTAATACAATGCTTGTTGTCACAAAGCAAATAATATGAAGGTATAAAAAAAACCATCTCTTCCGTAACCTTTCAGTCTAACACCAATATCCCAAGGCAACCTACGTTAATTTGCAATTTGGCATATATCCTCTGTACCTTTTCTGTGCTCTTAGAAAGATGATAGATAGATAGATAGATAGATAGATAGATAGATAGATAGATAAAAAGGGAAGATACACACACATGCATACATATATATATGTACATATATCTATTTCACATTTTTATAAAAATTGGGTCAACCCATACAGTTTTCCACAAAACTTGCTTTCTGTCAACAGTATATCCTATTCTTCCCTCTGGGTCATTACAGATAGATATAACTCACTCTTTTAAATTTATATATTCATTCGTTCATCATATATTTATTGTGACTGTCTAGAGATAGGTGCTTTAGACACTCAGGTGAACAGAACAGACAAAATTCTTGCTTTCATAGAATTTGCATTCTAATGGGGAAAACAGACAAGAAAGGCATAAAGAAGTAAAATAACGGCATGTCACGTGGTATTGAGTGTTGTGGAAAACAAAAAGTGGGGGACTCCAGAGAAAGAGAGTCCAGGGAGAGGCATGCTGTTTTTCATAAGAGGTCAAGGAAGGCATGTAAGCCAAGAACTAAAGAAAGAGAGTAAGTGAGACAGGCATCCATCTGGGGTAAGACCTTTCCAGGCAGAGAGAACAGCAAGTACAAACAACACTGCCAGAAAAATCCTAATACAAATTTTCTTATGTACTAAGGCTTCTTGAGTCATTGGTCAAAAGATATACACATATAGGGGCCAGCCCGGTGGCATAGTGGTTAAGTTCACATGCTCTGCTTAAGCGGCCTGGGGTTCACAGGTTCAGATCCCGAGCACAGATCTGTGCACTACTCATCAAGCCATACTGTGGCAGCATCCCACATACAAAATGGAGGAAGATGGGCACAGATATTAGCTCAGGGTCAATCTTCCTCAGCAAGAAGAGGAAGATTGGCAACAGAAGTTAGCTCAGGGTCAATCTTCCTCAAAAAAAAAAGAAAAGAAAAGAAAAAAAAGATATATACACCCCAGATCACTTTTGCAGCAATTTACATTCCTATCAGCAATATATATGGATACTCCCTTCACCACAGATTGATTAGCACTGGATACGATCAATCATTTTCATTTTTTGCCAAATTCGTGTTTTGATTTTCTTTTCTCTGATTACTGGTGGTGTTAGGCAACTTTTCACAAGCTTTTGGCCAATAATAGATTCTCAGTTCGAAGCCTTTGAAACACGTGTGTTAGCATTGTTACTACCTAACTCTGGTTCTCTGGCACAGAGCAAAGCAGAAAAGCAACACCCATGTGGGAAACTTGATTTCAATATAGGACGTTCCCCAGAACAGGGGAAGCCCAGCTTCCAAAGAGACCCAGGAAGATGGGGGCCAAACAGGAAGACAAGCCATTGAGTCAAGAGATACTGCTACTTGACCTTCTGGGTAGAATTGGTTCTGGAGATGGATGAGGCAAGCTGAAGGCAGCTGGATGCTTTTTGTGAAATTTTAATAGAGTGAAGGAAGAGGACCAGGAATGATCTCCTTCCACTCTGATGGTCTGTGATCTGGTGCTACCCCCTCCAAATAAGGATTGTTCTTGAATTATTTTAAATTCCATCAGCACATAGGTGCATTCACTAGCCCATACTATTACCTACTGGCCCATAAAGTATCAAAGAATTATCTTTTCTACATTCAGTTTCTGAAATGAATTAAATAATGCTGAGATCTTAATGTAATCTATCTATTCATGTTTCGGGAAATAACCCAGAACAAAAGATTTAAGCATTGTAGATTAGCCCAAGCTGAGACAGGCCAGACCTGGAAACAGACACGCTAACTAGGACTTATTAGAATCAAGCTGCGCTCCCTAATGGCTTCCACGGCCACTTTGAAAACACAAAGATCTGGTCAAAAACACATGCAATGTTGCATTTACAAATCCCCGTCTTGGCTATTCACAAGACACAATTGCATTTTAGAGACCTTGAGTGGTTCCAGCAAAGAAACCTGTTCAACTTTGTTAAATGATATTTTAAAATTGTTTATGCAGTGAACATGCTTTCGTCTTAATGTTTTGCTTTAGAATTAGTTTAGGAAGTACCACAACATAGAGTACGGATTCTGGAACATGCCAATAATTTCACGCACTGTATTGTCACAGAGGCCCTAATAAACTGAATTCAAGAACAATTTTGTTCCCTTAGTAAAAGACACCATACTGATTTTTAAATGTGCATGCAGAGAGTGGTGATCAGTACCATTCAAACTTTTAACTCATTTGGGCCCAAGGACTTCACCGTGACTTATCTTAAAATAATACTAGTGCTTTCAATTAAGAGTGCTTACTATGACCCTGTGTTGTACTAACTTAATTATGGATTATCTGATTTAATCCTCACGATAGCCTTATCACATACTAGCATTCCCATTTTATAAATGTTGAAGTTGAGGTTTCGAGAAATTAAGTATATTGCCCAAGTTTCCAGAGTTAGTGTGTTTGGGGTCAGAGGTTTTAATCCCAATGGTCCAACTATAGTGTTTTAACCACCATAAGTATTGTCTTGCTAGGTACTAGGCTTTGCAGCCTATGTTATGTTGAATAAGATTGCTTAAAAAATGTCATTGACTATAGTTGTCATTGGCATTAGAATGCTTCAGTAGCAGGAAAAACCATTTCTTAATTTAAAAAAAAAGCATGTGGAATAAGTCTATTGGGGATCTAAAAATTTGCAACATTCAGCAAGTGGGTCATAGGAAAGTCAGAATTTAGCATCAGGAAAACAAAAAATAAGAGAACACGATTTCAAAATGAAGGTCCATCTTTTAAATTTAATAAAATTAGTCTTAGCAGGGGCTGTCCCAGTGGCACAAGCTCTTAAGTGCACGCGCTCTGCTGCGGCGGCCCAAGGTTTGCCAGTTCAGATCCCGGGCGCGCACCGACGCACTGCTTGTCAAGCCATGCTGTGGCGGCATCCCATATAAAGTGGAAGAAGATGGGCACTGATGTTAGCCCAGGGCCAGTCTTCCTCAGCAAAGGAGGAGGATTGGCAGATATTAGCTCAGGGCTGAACTTCCTCAAAAAAAAAAAAAATTAGTCCTAGCAAAATTTATCTGATTACTGTTCTTCCAACAACCAGCAAAAAGGTCACTATGGTTTAGAATAGCAAACTTGATACAAAAGGACAAAACAAGCACTAAGTGACTAGAACTAGGATATCAGTCACCCTCAGTCCCAAGAAGGAAAAGAAACCAAGTCACTGAAAGTGGATCTGCAGATCAGAGACATGAGACCCAGCAAGTCTTGTCTTTTCTTAGTCTCCTTAAGTTTTACTCTATCCCCACCCCACCCATGACAACAATAGCAACAATAACACATACACACACATACACACACTACAGAGAAATTCATCCCACTATAGAGATCAATTCAAATGACACTGAAGAGGGGGAAGACTTATCCTCTTCCCACTCTGGGTCCTTCCTGGCTGGGCTATAAATTAAATTGACATGAGACCGAATAGCAGGAGAAAATCAAACAAAGCTTTATGAACATGTATACATGGGAGAGACCCAGACAAAGCTGGGTAACTCCACAAATGGCGGAAGTTTTCACCTTAAATAGCATATTCAGGTAGACAAAGGAGGATGTTGGGGGTGGGGGGAGTCAGCATGGGAGATTACCAGAAAGCACAGTAAGCAAGAGTACGCAGATTTAAGTCCTGCTTTCCGTGCTGATAAGAGTTTCTGGAGATAAGGTCATCTCCTCTTCTTCCTGGTACAGAGATGAAGATACCTTTACAAATGGAGAGTTCCCTTATAAATGTAAATGTCTCTTACAAAGGGTAACTTCTATTTTTACTTCATTTTCAGAGCTTTGATAAGAATGGGCTTAGCAAGGACCCTCCCAGGCTGTCCATACCCAGAGTTAAATTCTTTTAGGCAGTTAGTGGGGGGGGGGGTGGTGGCAAAGTTTCTTTCAGAGAAAATAATCAAGGTAAAAAGACATATTTTGAGGTGGCCCATTCTGATCCCCCACAACATGGTAAAAAAATAAAAAAAAAAGGTCTCTATTTCTTTTCTCTAACTCCCCTGTGCCTCCTTATTCATCTGAACCCCTTTCAGAGTGTCTCCAAGCCATTAGGAAACGGTCTGTACCTTCTTGACTTCCAATACAGGTCTCATTTAAGCTTATCTAACAAAATGTAATCACTACACTCCTTTTCTGAGTCACTAATGCCTGATTCAGAGGCGACCAGGACAGTCTTGGGTCAGAGAGTTTGAGACATTATTCTAAGGGTTAAAATTAACTTTCCCATGTTGAACTGGCAGATGTCGCTTGTTATCTCATTCTGGCTCCAACACTTTATAGCTCTGTGGACATGTAATTTATCTTCTCTGTGTCTCAATTTTTTATTTATAAAATGGGCAAAGATGACGACTATCTCTTAGGCTTCTTGTTAGGATTATGCGAAAGAATCCATGTAAAGCATTTAGCACAGTACCCGGCACATAGTAAGTACTCGATAAAAGTTAGCCATTATTATTATTATATTAGCTGTTGTTATTTTTGTTACATACTGTTGCAATATTGGCAAAGATGAGTTCTTAAACCCCGAATTTCAGTCCTGTCTGTGCACTGAGTTGCTCATCAGGTTAGTGATGATGCTTGTTTGCTAACACTGAAAATCTTGGCAAAGACAGGAAGGAGGGCTGGCAGAGTAGCTGTAGGTGTAAATTCAACATGTAGCACGCTTACAAGACATAATGAGCCTTTGCTGAGGTGAAACAGGAGGTTTGTTACATACATTAGAATTAGACGCTATAATTGCTCGGCATCCCAAATGTGAACGGTTTCCTGAGAAACGGAAGAAAGCAATCCACCCACCTCTGCATGACAACGAAAGAGTCCCCTTCAGCTGGCTGATAAGCAGGGAACCAGGACATAAGTGTAATTTGGTCAGAGCAACAGTTGATTAGATACGGAGCTATCTGTTCTCAGACACCACAGGGAGACGCAGAAGAATGTGATGAAGGAACAATGTCCTTCATCAAGGAGAATCTGTAGCATTTCTTTGCTAGTTAATAAGGGGATTGGAGGCTGGTCATTTGTGCTTCTGTTCGTTTAAAGCATGAGGGTTGAAACAGCAAATCAAGCAGCAACCGTGATAGGAATTAGAATAATTTATGGTGCTTACCTTCAAAGAATATTATGCATTATCCTGAACAGGTTAAAATAAATTACATTTAGCGTTTTTAGAATCTAAGACAAATTTAATGAGGTTGAGAGAATACATATATTTATTTAATTTAGCAATTAAGTCATTTAACAAATGGCTCAACAGCGCCACCGTAGGCAAACATATGCTCCTTTAATGGAGTGATAGGAAGTGTGTCAGCAACCACCACCACTCAAAAGTTTAGCAAGGGCTCTCAGATCAAACTAAAGTTTTAATCCTAACTCTGGCTTTATTAGCTACATGAACTTGGGCAAGTTTCCTAACATCTCTGGGTTGCTCAATAACTGTTTTTGCACCTCCAGTGACACATAGCCCATTTTTAACAGAAACAGGCTATCCCATCTTTGGATACTGGCATGCTAGGGCGTTCTTTACAGAGCCATCTTTATATAATTACATTCATTAGTTCACTTTCTCCCTCTTGGAGATATTCAAAATAAGCTCCATCTTTCATCCACATCGTTCTTAAAATACTGGAAGACAGACATTGGGTTCCTTTTAGTTTTCCCTTCACCAGGCTTGTTATTATTAGTTGTCCTTAGACTATCCTGTACAAAGTAAAAATAAACACTAATCACTAATATCAGTGGGGACCTCATGTATTACAAGCATTTTTTAGAACTTTGTGAGATATTTCTATTATTCTTTTTGTGTGTTTATTAAAACTCCATCTCAGGTAGTGGATTACTCAAGATCACACAGTCACTGCTATCTTTTTAAACAAAATTGGACTGTAATCATATGCCTTGAGGCAGTATCCCTTTGAAATTTGATGAAATCAATGTCTTCTCAAATTCACATAAGTTTATAACACTGCACCTAGAGTTCAACACCCCTTAAACTCCATCCTTGGTCTCAGGTCCTCAATAAACCTACCTGGACCTCATTTAAAACCCGTATTGTAAAGTAATTAAAGAGATGGGGCCCAAATTCTATCCTCTGTCCTCCAATCTCAGTTTCCATTCTTCCTCAGCAAACATCCTAACTCTACAAACTCCAACAAAAGAAACAAATCCCTTGGTTTTGTTGACCTAGTGCACAGTTGTGCTGTTGTGTTTTCACACTAGCAAATAGAATTTACTGCTAAAAAGTCGGAAAGCTACTCTGTAATTTTCAGTTTGCCCCGTTCTTTGGTCTGGCATACTGTGGAGATTTCAAATCTAGCTACCAATGTGCAGTAAGCAGCTACCCGCTGGGCCTAGCTTCCAGGAAGACTCACAACTTCCCACAAAAGAAAGAAGAAAACATTCTTGTCTGATAAGAAGATAGAAAGCTCAGAGTGAAGAAGGCAGCAGATGTGTGAATCTAAAGTTTTCAAAGAAGAGGTGCAAGGATTGCCTTTTGAGCTATAATTTTCAGCTCTTTGAAGGCACTACAACCACAGATCATCACTATGCAGTGGTGTACTATTGTATTTCAGGCATTGATTTCTGTGATGAGGTACAGGGAAGAGATAAACACTGAATCTTCATTAGCTCCTTGGGGAAAGTGAGCATCCTTCCCAAACCAAACTGTCCAGAACACACTGAGGGATCATTTAGAAAAGCTGGAACTTAAACAGACAGTAGCAATAGCAATAAGGCATTTCTAGATGAGTCCCTAACTTGAAATAGATCGAGTCCATGTTAGAGTGCTACCCATTCAAAGCACTCCTCTTTCCTTTACTCGAAAATTTTTTTTTACATTTTTTTTTTTTTTTAGGGAGATTGGCCCTTAGCTAACATCTGTTGCCAATCTTCCTCTTTTTCTCTTTTTTCTCCCCAAAGCCCCAGTACATAGTTGTATATCCTAGCTGTAGGTCCTTCTAGTTCCTCTATGTGAGACGCCACCTCAGCATGGCCTGATGAGCGGTGAGTAGGTCCGCACCCAGAATCCAAACTGGCGAACCCGGGCTGCTGAAGTGGAATGCACAAACCCAACTGCCAGGTCACCCCCTTTACTCAAAATTTTAATGGGAAAACTGTCTGGTGTTTTCTTTTTTCTCCTTTTGTATATGTTTTAGACAAAAAGGCATCAAGATAAATCTAAAAGGTTAGGAGGTAATGCAGGGTTGACAATACCTGTAAGAAAGAGAGATGATTACAGGAGAAATCAAAGTATTAGTCACTGGTACCATATTATGTACTCAGAGACCTAAGTAAGCATTGAGAAGTGTATTGAGTGATGTAGAACCATCTCTGTGGCATTTATCAAACCCTACTTGGCACTATGCTACTTCCTTTATTCTCTTCATAAAACTGTCCACTTCCTAAGGTCAGAGATGCTCTCTTACTCACTACAGGATCTATATGCTATACAGCTTTTTTGCCCGGAAACATTAAGAAAAGTGTTTCTGTGCAGTGTAAATTTTACATACACCCAATAATTGTGATTTTTTTCCTCAAAATTGAGCTTTTGTTAATAGCACAAAATAAGACAATGCTTTACAGAAAGACATTACATTATGAGAGTTGTTAAAATTCAATGAAATGGGTGGTGCTGAAAATCCTAATATAGTCTAACTCAAATGTGGAGAATGCAAAGATAGAGGGAGCAGGTAAATTATCATATAGATGCCACCTTCCATATTTCATATGGCTGAGGCAATAAAAATGATATCGAATTCAAAGCGTTCGTAGATCTTAGAATAGTAATTCCATAAGATACTGAAAAACTACAAACATTATCCTGGGTATTTTGGCACATAAAATCTCAGAATTTTATATTTTGGTAGGATTCTGACATAGAAATTAGGTTTCAAAAAGCCTTGTAAGTCAATACTGCATGATTTCAGGAAGTTTCTTTTTTTTTTTTTTTTGTGAGGAAGATCAGCCCTGAGCTAACATCCATGCTAATCCTCCTCTTTCTGCTGAGGAAGACCAGCTCTGAGCTAACATCTATTGCTAATCCTCCTCGTTTTTTTCCCCTAAAGCCCCAGTAGATAGTTGTATGTCATAGTTGCACATCCTTCTAGTTGCTGTATGTGGGACGCGGCCTCAGCATGGCCGGAGAAGCGGTGTGTCGGTGCGCGCCGGGCATCCGAACCGGTCCGCCAGCAGCGGAGCATGAGCACTCAACCGCCAAGCCACGGGGCCGGCCCTCAGGAAGTTTTAATTGATAGCAACGATAAACAAATTTGGAGGGTTGAAAAGAAAAAAAAGAAAGTTTAAATATCTGAACAAGCTGCTAGGAACCAAATCAGAAAATGTGCTGCTTTGCTACACTTGTGCTCTCTGAAACCCTTTCTGTGCACCTATGGACATTTTATTAGACTTATTATCCTCTAAATCTATATTGGCTAATAGGTATTACATTTTCTTCTCCTATCTTAAACATCCCTTAAAAAGGCAACAGCACTGGGCCGGCCCCGTGGCTTAGCAGTTAAGCGCGTGCTCTGCTACTGGCGGCCGGGGTTGGGATCCCAGGCACGCACCGACGCACCACGTCTCTGGCCATGCTGAGGCCGCGTCCCACATACAGCAACTAGAAGTATGTGCAGCTATGACACACAACTATCTACTGGGGCTTTGGGGAGAAAAAGGAGGAGGATTGGCAATGGATGTTAGCTCAGAGCCGGTCTTCCTCAGCAAAAAGAGGAGAATTAGCATGGATGTTAGCTCAGGGCTGATCTTCCTCTCAAAAAAAAAAAAAAAAAAGCAATAGCATAGCTTGACCATTAGGGTTATTGATATGCAGCCACATTTTAAGAGGATATTTTCCAAACACTGTTTTCATTTATTTAAATCAGCGTCACTGAGCTATAATATAAAAAATAAAATACACCCATTTTAAGTGTACAATTCAACATATTTTGATAAATAGAAACAATCATATAGACCCTACTACAATCAAGATATAAAATATGCTCAGCACCTTGGAAAGGTTCCTCACGTCCCTTTCAGGTCATCCTCACCCGTAGTCCCAGACAATCACTCATCTGCTTTCTGTCACTATAGATTAGTTTCATTCCTTCTTGAATTTCACCTATAAAACCACACAGCATGTACTCTTGTATCTGGCTTCTTTCACTCACCATAATATTTTGTTCCCTTGAATTTAATGTGTCATTTTTTTCTGGCCACATTAAAGATATTCTCTTTATCTTTGGTTTTCAGAAGTTTGATTATAATGTGCCTATGCATAGTTTTGTTTATATTTGTCCCGCTGGGAGTATTCTAGCTTTTTTTTTTTTTTTTAAATTTTTTGTTTATTGCAATAACATTGGTTTATAACATTGTAAAAATTTCAGGTGTACATCATTGTACTTCTATTTCTGCATAGATTACATCATGTTCACCACCAAAATACTAATTACAACCCCTCACCACACACATGTGCTGAATTATTCCTTTCACCCTCCTCCCTCCCCCCTTCCCCTCTGGTAACCACCAATCCTATCTCTGTCCCTATGTGTTTGTTTATTGTTGTTGTTATCTACTACTTAATGAAGGAAATCATATGGTATTTGACCTTCTCCCTCTGACTTATTTCACTTTGCATTATACCCTCAATGTCCACCCATGTTGTCACAAATGGCTGGATTTCATCATTTCTTATGGCTGAGTAGTATTCCATTGTGTATATATACCACAGCTTCTTTATCCATTCGTCCCTTGATGGGCACTTAGGTTGCTTCCAAGTCTTGGCTATTGTGAATAATGCTGCAATGAACACAGGGGGGCATGTACCTTTACAAATTGGTGTTTTCAAGTTCTTTGGATAAATACCCAACAGTGGAATAGCTGGATCATATGGTAGTTCTATCCTTGATTTTTTGAGGAATCTCCATACTGTTTTCCATAGTGGCTGCACGAGTTTGCACTCCCACCAGCAGTGTATGAGAATTCCCTTCTCTCCACATCCTCTCCAACACATGTTGTTTCCTGTCTTGTTAATTATAGCCATTCTGACGGGCATGAGGTGATATCTCATTGTAGTTTTGATTTGCATTTCCCTGATAGTTAGTGATTTTGAACATCTTTTCATGTGTCTGTTGGCCATCTGTATATCTTCTTTGGAGAAATGTCTGTTCAGGTCTTTTGCCCATTTTTTAATTGGGTTGGTAGTTTTTTTGTTGTTGAGATGCATGAGTTCTTTATATATTTTGGAGATTAAGCCCTTATCAGAAGTATGGTTTGCAAATATCTTCTCCCAATTGTTAGGTTGTCTTTTCGTTTTGTTGATGGTTTCTTTTGCTGTGCAGAAGCTTTTTAGTTTGATGTAGTCCCATTTGTTTATTTTTTCTATTGTTTCTCTTGCCCTGTCAGACGTGGTATCTGAAAAGATGTTGCTAAGACCGATGTCGAAGAGCGTACTGCCTATGTTTTCTTCTAGAAGTTTCACAGTTTCAGGTCTTACATTCAAGTCTTTAATCCATTTGGAGTTCATTTTTGTGTATGGTGTAAGGTAAGGATCTACTTTCATTTTTTTGCATATGGCTATCCAGTTTTCCCAACACCATTTGTTGAAGAGACTTTCTTTTCCCCATTGTATGTTCTTGGCTCCTTTGTCAAAGATTAGCTGTCCATAGATGTGTGGGTTTATTTCTGGGCTTTTGATTCTATTCCATTGATCTGTGTGTCTGTTTTTGTGCCAGTACCATGCTGTTTTGGTTACTATAGCTTTGTAGTATATTTTGAAATCAGGGAGTGTGATACCTCCAGCTTTGTTCTTTTTTCTCAGGATTCCTTTAGCTATTCGGGGTCTTTTGTTGTTCCATATAAATTTTAGGATTCTTTGCTCTATTTCTGTGAAAAATGTTGTTGGAACTTTGATAGGGATTGCATTGAATCTATAGATGGCTTTAGGAAGTATGGACATCTTAACTATGTTAATTCTTCCAATCCAAGAGCACGGAATATCTTTCCATTTCTTTGTGTCTTCTTCAATTTCTTTCAGAAATGTTTTATAGTTTTCGGTGTACAGATCTTTCACCTCTTTGGTTAAGTTTATTCCTAAGTATTTTATTCTTTTTGTTGCAATTGTAACTGGGATGGTATTCTTAATTTCTCTTTCTGCTACTTCGTTGTTAGTGTACAGAAATGCAACTGATTTTTGTATGTTGATTTTGTATCCTGCAACTTTACCATATTCGTTTATTACTTCTAAAAGTTTTCTGGTGGATTCTTTAGGGTTTTCTACATATAAAATCATGTCATCTGCAAATAGTGACAGTTTCACTTCTTCCTTTCCAATTTGGATCCCTTTTATTTCTTTCTCTTGCCTGATTGCTCTGGCTAGGACTTCCAGTACTATGTTAAATAGGAGTGGTGACAGTGGGCATCCTTGTCTGGTTCCTGTTCTTAGAGGGATAGCTTTCAGTTTTTCACCATTGAGGATGATATTAGCTGTGGGTTTCTCATATATGGTCTTTATTATGTTGAGGTACTTTCCTTCTATACCCATTTTATTCAGAGTCTTTATCATAAATGGATGCTGTATCTTGTCAAATGCTTTCTCTGCATCTATTGAGATGATCATGTGATTTTTATTCTTCATTTTATTAATGTGGTGTATTATGTTGATTGCTTTGCGAATGTTAAACCATCCCTGCATACCGGGAATAAATCCCACTTGATCATGGTGTATAATCTTTTTAACATATTGTCGTATGCGATTTGCTAGTATTTTATTGAGGATTTTTGCATCGAAGTTCATCAGTGATATTGGCCTGTAATTTTCTTTTTTTGTGTTGTCCTTGTGTCTGGTTTTGGTATCAGGGTAATGTCAGCTTCGTAGAATGAGTTAGGGAGCTTCCCCCCATCCTCAATTTTTTGGAAGAGTTTCAGAAGGGTAGGTATTAAGTCTTCTTTGAATGTTTGGTAGAATTCACCAGGAAAGCCGTCTGGTCCTGGACTTTTATTTTTGGGGAGGTTTGTGATTACTGTTTCGATCTCCTTACTGGTGATTGGTCTATTCAAATTCTCTACTTCTTCTTGATCCAGTTTTGGAAGGTTGTATGATTCTAAGAATTTATCCATTTCTTCCAGATTGTCGAATTGGTTGGCATATAGCTTTTCATAGTATTCTCTTATAATCTTTTGTATTTCTGAGGTGTCTGTTGTAACCTCTCCTCTTTCATTTCTGATTTTACTTATTTGTGCCTTCTCTCTTTTTTTCTCGGTGAGTCTAGCTAAAGATTTGTCAATTTTGTTGACCTTTTCAAAGAACTAGCTCTTGGTTTTGTTAATTTTTTCTATTGTTTTGTTAGTCTCTATTTCGTTTATTTCTGCTCTGATTTTTATTATTTCCCTTCTTCTACTGATTTTGGGCTTGGTTTGTTCTTCTTTTTCCAGTTCCTTTAGGTGCATTGTTAGATTGTTTACTTGAGATTTTTTCTTGTTTGTTGAGATAGGCCTGCATCGCTATAAACTTCCCTCTTAGAACCGCTTTTGCTGTATCCCATAAATTCTGGCATGTCGTATTTTCATTTTCATTTGTCTTCAGGTATTTTTTGATTTCCTTTTTGATTTCTTGGTTAACCCAGTCGTTGTTCAGTAGCATTTTGTTTAATCTCCACGTATTTGTGGGTTTTCTGATTTTCTTCCTATAGTTGATTTCTAGTTTCATACCATTGTGGTCAGAAAAGATGCTTGGTATTATTTCAATCTTCTTAAATTTATGGAGACTTGTTTTGTGGCCTAATATGTGATCAATCCTGGAGAATGTTCCATGTGCATTTGAAAAGAACGTGTATTCTTCGGTTTTTGGATGGAATGCTCTGTATATATCTACTAGGTCCATCTGTTCTAGTGTGTCGTTTAAGGCCAATGTTTCCTTATTGATCTTCTGTTTGGATGATCTATCTGTTGGTGTAAGTGGAGTGTTAAAGTCCCCTACTATTATTGTCTATTACTGTCTATTTCTGTTTCTATGTCTGTTAATAATTGCTTTATATATTTAGGTGCACCTACATTGGGTGCATAGATATTTACAAGTCTTATATCCTCTTGTTGGATTGCTCCCTTGATCATTATGTAATGTCCTTCTTTGTCTCTTTTTACAGTTTTTGTTTTAAAGTCTATTTTGTCTGATATAAGTACTGCTACCCCAGCTTTCTTTTCATTGCCATTTGCATGGAATATCTTTTTCCATCCCTTCACTTTCAGTTTGTGAGTGTCTTTAGGTCTGAAGTGTGTCTCTTGTATGCAGCATATATATGGGTCTTGTTTTTTTATCCAGTCAGCCACCCTATGCCTTTTAATTGGAGCATTTAGTCCATTGACGTTTAGAGGAGCTATTGATAAGTATGTACTTACTGCCATTTTTTAGCTTTTTTTCTCAGTGTTTTAGTAGTCCTTCTCTGTTCCTTTCTTCTTCTATACAGAATTGATGGTCTCTTTAGTTTGACCTCTGTCTGAAAGCTGTACTCTTTAACTCCCCTCCTCCCTCCTTTTATGTTTTTGATATCATATCTAACCTCTTTTTTGTGCATTTGTATCCATTACGTTCTAATCATGGAAATAGATAATTTTTCCTATTTGTGGTCTTCTCTTTTCCCCTTAAATCAGGCCCTTTAACATTTCTTGTAGCACTGGTTTCTTGGTGACAAACTCCTTTAATTTTTGCTTATCTGGGAAAATTTTGATCTCTCCTTCCATTTTGAATGATAACCTTGCTGGGTAGAGTATTCTTGACTGTAAGTTTTTTCCTTTTAGCACTTTAAATATATCGTGCCATTCTCTTCTAGCCTGTAAGGTTTCTGCTGAGAAGTCAGCTGATAGCCTTATGGGGTTTCCTTTGTATGTAACTTGACATTCTCTTGCGGCTTTTAGGATTCTCTCTTTATCTTTTTTTTTTTTTTTTTTTTTTTATTTATTTTTTCCCCCAAAGCCCCAGTAGATAGTTGTATGTCATAGCTGCGCATCCTTCTAGTTGCTGTATGTGGGACGCGGCCTCAGCATGGCCAGAGAAGCGGTGCGTCGGGGCGCACCCGGGATCCGAACCCGGGCTGCCAGCAGCGGAGCGCACGCACTTAACTGCTAAGCCACGGGGCCGGCCCTCTTTATCTTTAATTCTGGGCATTTTGATTATGATGTGTCTTGGTGTGGGCCTCTTTGGGTTTATCTTGTTTGGGGCTCTCTGTGATTCCTGTACCTGGATGTCTGTTTCCTTCCTTAGGTTAGGGAAGTTTTCATCTATTATTTCTTGAAATAGATTCTCTGCCCCCTTGTCTCGCTCTTCTCCTTCCGGGACACCTATAACACAGATGTTAGTGCGCTTGATGTTGTCCCAGAGGTCCCTTAGACTGTCCTCACTCTTTTTAATTTTTTTCTCTTTTACCTGTTCACCTTGGGTAATTTCTTCTAGTCTTTCGTCCAGCTCACAGATCCGTTCTTCTGTATCCTCTACTCTGCTTTTGAGTCCCTCTAATGACTTTTTCATTTCCAGCATTGTATTCTTCATTTCTGATTGGTTCTTTTTTATATCCTCCATTTCTTTGTTGACATTCTCACTGAGTTCATCTATTCTTCTCCCCAGATCAGTGAGCATCCTTAACACTCTTAGTTTGAACTCTCTGTTGGGTAGGTTGCTCATTTCTGTTTCACTTAGTTCCTTTTCTGGGTTTTTGTCCTGTTCCCTTACTTGGAATGTATTCTTTTGCCTCCTCATTTTGCCTCTTTCCCTGTGCTTGTGTCTATGTATTAGGTAGGTCAGCTACGTCTCCTGCTCTTGGATAGGTGACCTTATGTAAGTGATGCCTTAGGAGGCTTCCAGTGTGCTTCCCTCAGTTCTCAATGTTCCAGGGTTGACCCCTATGTGGGCTACGTGTGTCCTTCTGTTGTGGCCTGTTTGCTCTCTCGGTAGGCGCCCAGGGAGGCTGAGTTATGCTCCTGGCCAGCTGTTGTAATGCTCAGCTGCTTGTAGTTGTTGTGGGCCCTTCAGTCTCTTTATCAGGTGTGGGGAGCCCCAGCACAGTTGGCTGCAAGTTCTAATACCACATTTGTGTTGCAGTATTTCTTTTAAGTGAGTAGGCCCCCAGTGTGGCAAGTTGTTAGGCTCAGTGCCTTACAATTGCTGTAAGCCTCTAGCCTATTAGGTCTCTTGTCAGCTCTCTGAGGATTGCAGCTGGGTGGGGCTGGCCTCAGGCACAGGAGCACCCAATTGTTTCAGGCTTTGGAACGTGGGGCAAACCTCCTATGTGGGTCTTTGAGAAGCACAAGTCTTCTGCAGCTGACAAGCCCTGCCGCCCACAGATCCACACACACAGTCAACACAGTCCTGCCCCGTGTGCATGCCCCAACCTCCTCAAGCGGACCCAGTCTCTCCACGGCGGGAGCCCCACACACTCCGCCACCGCCCCACACTCTCCACCCGCTCCTTGTGCACACCCTGCCCCGCTCAAGTCGGCTCAGTTGCCAGGCTGCAGAGAATCCAGTCACCAATCTATGCAGGCCCACAAGTTGCCTGAGGGCTTGTTGTTGGGTGGGGCCAGTCTCTAGGGTGGGCTGCCTGCCCTGGCTGAGCTGGATTAAATCGGTGCTGTAGCGGGTGGGGCAGACCCTGGGCTAGCAGGCCTCAGGGAGAACTCCAATGGCGTCTGTGTCAGCATGCCCACACCAGGCCACAACAATGGCCGCCGCCAATGTCCCAGTCCCTGGAGAGGTCTCACCCCTCACCGAGATGCACTCAGGGCCTATTAGGTGAGTCTCTTGTCACCAAAGCACTGTGCACCTTTCTTTCTGGTGATTTTAGGATGTTTTCTGAAATGGGTGAGTTTGCGTGCGGGCCCTTTAAGAGCCAGTTTTAGTTTCTTTGTGAACCGGGTTTTCTGGGGGTACTCCCCAATGTTTTAGTAGCAGGCAAAGTCAGATATTATGCCGCTGGTCTCAATTGTGCTGGGTCCACAAAATGCCCACAGCGGGGGCGCTCCCAGCTCAGGGCCCCGCGCCTCCAGGGAGGCTGCGTACCTCTGGGCTGCCCCCGGGCTGCCGTGAAGCTGGCGGCTTGTGAAGGCGGCGTTTTTCCTCTCCGGAAGGGAGTCTCTGCCTCTTCCACCTCAGTTAGGATTGTCCGTTGTTGCAGGAGTTCCTCTTATCCAGTTTTCATTTCTGTGTCAGGGGTAATTTTTCTAAGAGTAGTTGTAAATTGGATGCGTCCACGGGAGGAGATGGGTTCCCAGTCTGCTTACGCAGCCATCTTGACTCTTCTCTGTCATATTCTAGCTTTTTGAATCTATAAATTTATATTTTTGTCAAATTTGGGAATTTGGGGGACATTATGTCTTCAAATATTTTTCTGCCCCATTTTTTCTATCTTCCTCCTTGAACTCAAATTTCACATATATTAAAACAAATTTTATGTCTTTGAGTTTTTGTTTATTTTTTTCATTCTTTTTTCCTCTTCATCTCCAGATTGAATATCCTCTCCTGTTCTATCAGCAAATCTATTGATTTTTCTTTGTCGTCCATGTTTTGCTATTAAGCCCATCCTTAGATTTTTTTATTTCAGCTATTGTAGTTCTCACTTATAAAAATTCCATTTTTAATATTTTCCATTTCTCGACTGAAATGTTCTGTTTTTTCATTCATTGCAAGCATAGTTTCCCTTACATCATTGAGTATAATTATAACAACTGCTTTATTTATTTATTTACTTTGCAGGGAGGGATTCACCCCGAGCTAACATCTGCTGCCAATCTTCCTCTTTTTTATTTTTTTTTTTCTTCCTCCCCAAAGCCCCAGTACATAGCTGCATATCCCAGTTGTAAGTCATTCTAGTTCTTCTATGTGAGCCACCGCCACAGCATGGCAATTGATAGATGGATGGTGTGGTTCCACAACCAGGAAGCAAACCCAGGCCACTGAAGAGGTGAGCGCCAAAGTTTAACCACTAGGCCATCAGAGCTGGCTTGATACAACAACTGCTTTAAAATTTTTGTCTGATAATTCCAATATCTGGTCACTTCAGGATCAGTTTTTCTTTCTGGTCCTTTCTCCTAAAAGGATGATTTGCATTTTCTTGTTTCTTCTTATGTTGAGTAATTTTGGATTGTATTGTAGACACATGCATTTAGTGTTACGGACTCTCTTACGTTGCCCCATAAAATGTTCAGTTGCTTGTCTTAGCAGATTGTTTTGGTTAAATTCAAACTGCACACTCTGTCTCTTAGGCAGCAGTTCTGATCTTAATTCCATCCTTTCCGCCTTGCTGTGCTACTTTAAGTCTACCCCACACAGGTGTGGTTCAGGGTCACCCAGATATTTGGGAAAAGTTTATACACTATATTGGACTTTCCCTCTACAGCTGTCTCCCCAGTATCCTCACCCTGTTGTCCTGTAACTGTGGTTGCCCTCGTCTCTGTCTTCTGTTTCTTCAAGCCAAAATGATAGCAGATTTTCTTTCAAAGTTTTACCACCCCACATGTGCAGACTGGGGCCTCTCCTCAGGCTAGAAACAATTAAAGTGAAAGACTTGTTCAGAGCCATTCCCTCCTTCCCAGTACTGACTACGCATCCCTGAAAAAAATCTATCTGCTTTTTGTCACTTTCCAGTGCCTTCAGGTAGACGTTATTCACCTGAATAACTTCACCATTGCCACTAGCTGCCGTGTTGCCCCAAAACAAGCTCTGAACAGAGGCAGAGAGATGGCCTTCTATAGCTTTTTACTTGGAATCTAAAGGAGCTTCATTTCTGTCTAGTCTCACAAAGGATCTCATTCAATCTGTTTTGCCAGCTTCCAGCATCATCTCTTTTCCCAGATCTCATCTTTATTTCTAAAATATGGTAATCAAATATTAATAGAGTTCAGTATCTGAGCAATGTAAGACTAAGTCTTCACTCTAATAATAATAATAACTATAATTTATTGAATTCTTTACTGTATGCTAGGACCTACTTGATTTGGTGAGAGAGTAATGCTTCGGAACTTGATCTCTGAAGCTTGATTGCTTGGGTTAGTACTATAACTGGGTAATTTGTTGAATCTTTTTGTGTTTCAGTCTCCCATCTGGAAAAAGGGGGGGAAATGACCAACTTTATAGCATGTAATGAGGATAAAATGAGTTAATGCACTCAATGTACTTAGAACTGTGCCAAGTACATAGTGATAACAATAAATATTAGTTACTACTGTAATTGTTACTGTCAGAACAATCCTATAAGATAGATTTTTAACTTTTTTTCCTATTTTATAAATGAGAAAACTGAGACAATAAAAGTTTGAATTATTTGCCCAAGTTCCCTTAGCTTTGAAGAAATAAAACTAGGATTTTGAGTCAGGCATTCTGGCTCCAGATCCCAAGTATTGAACCATTCTCTTGCTTTAAATGCAGTCCAAGCAGCTGGTTGGAGGACAGACATCATGCCCTTCTCCTGGGTCCCCTCACAGCCCCAAAGTCTGCATGTTATTAGCTGACTTTAGGAGAAGGAGGGGAGGAGATTTTATCTGGCTCTTGCTTAGCCAACTAAAAGTATCTTGTAACTCCTATGATTAATTGTACTAAAAAATCTACTATATCTTTCGAAGATTTAGAGTTTGTTCTAACTCTTCAACTTTTTGATTTTTTTGTTTGTTTTGTTTGTCAGAAGACACTGGTGTTGAATCACACAAATAAATAGATAAATATTGCCTGGGTAAGTTTGATCTTGCAATATTATATTATATTGTTTTCACCATAGCATTGCTCAGGTATTGAATTCTATTAATACGTGATTACCAAATTTTAGAAATATATCTCTCTATGCTTATATGTCACATGTAAGAACAAGTAATAATTAAATTTACATACAACTTTAAGTAGGGGTAAAAATGGAAATACATTTTATTTGTTTTGCTCTCACAAAATTTATCCTTTTATTAAAAGATTCAAGCTACTGTTATAAATATTATAGAATAATAACAATGTATAATAGAAAAGAACATAGAAGGTTTCTAGTTCTATCTCCCATCAAATTTTCCATAGGACTCCTTTCTGTAATATTCTAGGCATATAATCATCCAGCCATTATTTTAGATTACTCAATTGTTAGAAAGCTTTGATTTTTAGAAAATTCTATATTGAGCTAAAAGCTCCCTTTCTATAACTGTCACTCAGCCATAAGTCTAGCCACAAGAAAACATGAAAATGAAGTCTCCCTTTCATGTCACAGCTATTGAAATATTTTAAAATAATTATCCTTTCTATCCAAACATTCTTGGACTAAATATCCTGTATATGAAGTTATTTTCAGACCTTTCTTAAGACATAATAACTCTTATTTGAACTCACGCTTGTCTATTTCCTTTTTAAAGATTGTGATTAGAACTTAACACAATATAATGTATGTGATCAGACAAGTGCAGAATTCACTGGCTCTGTCACCTCTCTTGATTTGGAAACTCTACTTGAATTAATGCAGTTTTTGATAGCTTTTAAAATTTTTTTTATTTTTATTTATTGCTTTTACCACTAATCTTCCTGGCTCAGAGTATTATTAAAGTTCTCTTATTGCTTTAAATATTGTTTAAATATTACATCAATCTGTAAAAATATATTACTGCTTTCTAGGAGCAAATCTACTATTTAAAGCAATATACACATATGTTATAGCTTTTTTACACATATACTCACTTATATGCAAGTCATAGGAACAGATCAGGAGTCTCTGGACAGCACTTGGAGAATAGATCTTTAGGAAAATGAGTGAAATGGAACTTGGCAAAATGTACCTCATAATTGCACTGCCCAACTTGAACTACAGGGAAAGGCTTGGGCTAAGGTAGTTAAGGCTTGGGTTAAGGTAGTTAAGGGCAATTCAAACTGGCATCCTAAATGGACACACAGGTCTGGAGCCACCAGAGGAAACACCTGCTAAACTATTTTTCATGCCTTGAAATTTGATATAATGGTAAAAATTCTGAATGCTTTGCAACTAGGAAAGTTTTGCATGGGGAATAGGATGTCAAAGGGGTCTAGAAGATTATCTTCTAATATATGAAGCAGGAACTGAACTTTTTACACACAGTCCTGAAAGTAGGAGGACAGTGACTAGAAGGCACAAGGAGAAAGATTTTGATTCAGCACAAGGGGGATCTTCATAAAACATAGCGGCTTTCCAATGGGGATGTTCTGGACAGACCTGATAAAGAGATGATACTTCGACAAGTGAGGTGGTCCATAAGGTACCTCCTATTTTTGAGATTCTGTGACTTGTGATTCTATGAAATGTCTTGCTGGAGAGAAAGAATTAGGGGCACTCTACTGTTAGCTGGAGTGCTATTTGGGCCACCAACAGAGTCACCTTAAGCAATTATTTAAAATGCAGATTTTTGAGCTCAATCCAAGGGAACCTTGGGATCAGCATTTAAACAAGTTCCAAGCAATTCTAATGCACTTTAAAGTTTCAGAACTTTCCATCTAGTGTTTGCCAATGTAAGTAAGCATCAGGAGCCGTGGGCTGGTTCCAGCAAGCCATTGTCCATCCTTACTTATTGACATCACTCCTTTGTGCTTTAGGTTCCCTGGCCTTTCATACTTCAAGGGCTTATGCTTAAGAGGAAGAGAAAATAAGTACAAAAGTCTCAGTGCTCTCCAGGTAGGATAGTTTCTGTTGGGTGCCATTCATTTTCCTCTATTTTTCATAAATATAAAAAAATAAGAAAATCTGCAAACAATAGTGCCACATGGAACATAATGCTTTTTGCTAAAATGCCATATTATGTAAGCATCCCAAATGCTATTAATATCTGTGGCTATCTTATGAAATATTCACAGTGTCTATAACTCTGAATAGCAAGTGCATAGAAACATCAAAAGAAACCTCGCAATAATACCCAAGCAAAAAGATACTTGGCAGTCTAACTCTCTATATTTTAACGAGGAGCCCAGGGATACCAATAAAAAACCACTGGATATGGGCTTAAGTCAAGTTTAAAACTTCTTGAAGCTTCTGTCCGAGACCCTAATACCTTTCTACCTAATTCCCTGTTTAAACCAAGGGTCTCAAAGTTGAGTCCTAGCTACCTAGAAACAAGGACCTCTTGTATATTCAGACCTCCATCCCCACTCTTCTGAATATAGCAGTCCACGCAAGGCGTGATCAACCTTTGTTTCAGGACCTTTAAAACACTTCCTAGTGTTCCTGCTTCCTTTTCCCTTAGAGCCAGCATCACATGAGCCATCATATGGAGGAAGGGAATCCATGCTACCAAATGCCTGAAGGTCATTTATCCTTCCCTTTTACTTATAGGAGGGATACTCAAATGCTAACTTTCCAGGAGCATTTGTATCTTAAAATGAGATTCTTGAACATTCCATAATTTAAAGGGCTTGGTCCCTAAAGATGGGCTTCCTGCTACCGTGACAAACCAATGAAATGTCAAATTGCACCAAGGACCACAAACTCAGTATACAAATAAATCCCATTCTCCTAGCAGAGTTATCCTCTTGGCCATGAAATTCAGGCATGAAACTGGTGAACGCTAGAGAGAAGCAGTGTGACTCTATAGAAAGAGCAGTAAATTGAGTGCCAGGGGAAGTGGCCTTTGGACTCAATTCTGCCACAAGTTCACTGTATGACCTTGGACAAATCTCTTCCTTTCTCCTGGCATCACTGCCTCCACCTGTAAAATGAGAGAGTAGAATTCGACATCCTTGGCAATCCCTCTGAGCTCTAAGCTTTTATGGAATTTGCTTCACTCTTTCATGTCTACCTTCCTTATGATTAAAGTATTTTCCTTTCATGGAAAAGGGCCCATAAACAAGCAACATAAGTGAAAGTCTCTTGCTTCCTAATTAGGACATCCAAAAGAGTCAAGATGGCGATGTCACATTTATAATTTTTTTCTATTTTTAATAAAATGGATGTTCAGCTGTCCATCAGCATTGGTTTTAGTGCTGAATAATGGTTAGGATTATGGTCCAGGATGAAGCTGCTTGTATTAGACAGAGTTCTCCAGAGAAACAGAACCAATAGGATAGATAGATAGATAGATAGATAGATAGATAGATATACAGAAAGAGATTTATTATGAAGGATTGGCTCACACAAGTATGAAGGCTGAGAAGTTCCACAATCTAACATCTGCAAGCTGGAGGCCCAAGAAAGCCAGTGGTGTAGTTCCAGTCCAATCTCTAAGGCCTGAGAACCAGGGGAAGCAATGGTGTTAAGTCCCGGTCCTAGTCTGAACCAAGAGCACCGATGTCTGAGGCAGGAGAAGCTAGAAGTCCCAGCTCAAGCAGAGAGCAAATTCACCCTTCCTCCACCTCTTTGTTCTATTCCGATCCTTACTAGATTAGATGATGTCCACCTGCACTGATAAAAGTAATCTTCTCACTAAGTCTGTTGATTCAAATACTAATCTCTTTCCGAAACACCTGCACAGACACATCCAGAAATAATGTTTTACCAGCTATCTGGGTACTCCTTATCCCAGACACATGAAATTAACCATCACGCTGCCATTATGCCAATTTCTTGTTATGGGATCCCAGCAGGGAGACTTAAACTTCATAAGTTCCTGGCTCCTCGTCTATAAAGATAAGAGTAATAGTGAACCATGATTCTTGTAAGGATTGAATAAGAGGATGCTTGTAAAACGTTGAGCCGAATATCTGTGAAATATTGAGCCCAGTGCCAGTTGAGTACTCAATTCATTACATTTGATTTACCAATAATAGCTTCATTGTGAAGAAATAACCAGTGACTTTGTGATCAGAAATCTCCTTTTCTCTATTTTAAAATATATAAAGGATTGTTCTATTCTCCCCCAGCTGAGTATAAATTCAAGGCCATATCAATTTAAAAAATCAGACAGATTTTTAAATAGTCAAAGTGATTCTAAATTTTATATGAAAAAACAAATAATCAAGAATAAAAGGAAAATGTTAAATAGAAGAATAAAGGGGGGAATAATCCTATCAGATGTTAAAACACAGTATAAATAATAGTGTAAATAGCTTGGTACTGGCACACGAATAGACAGCAACTCCATACAACAGAATATGTACTCAAATTTAGCATATTATGAAGGTAGAATTTCAGATCAGTAAATAAATACATAAATTACTCAATAAGTTATGTTGGAATAAATTGCTAACCACTTGGGGAAAAAAGTCAAAGCAATACTTCTTTCCCTAAAACCAAATAAACCAAATAAATGATCAAGATCTGAATAAAAAAGTTGTTATAAAAACCCTAATAAAATCACAAAAAATGTATTTTAGAATGTCAGAGCAAACATAAAATGTAGAATTCTAAAATAAAATATTCATTATATAAAGAAAAGATTGACTACATAAATATTAAAAATTTCTGCAAAGAAGAAATTCAAAAGAAAATGGCAAACTAGGGAAAATTATGCAATATACATGACAAAAAACTAATATTCTCAGTATATAAAGAAATATTATAAGTCAAAAAGAAATAACAATAGAATTAAAAGGTGTAAGTAGGCAGTATACAGAAAAGGACATACAAATGGCTCTTGGACATTTGAAATGATGTTCAAATTTACTTTAAAGAAATATATATGTAAATATTAATGCAATGCCATTTTAATCTATTAAATTGTCAAAAATGGAAATTTCAAAAATACATTTTGTTGGCCAAGCTATGGATAAATAAATAGTCATTTTCTTTCATTGTACCACATAAATTAGTATACCCTCTTTGGAGGGTAATTTTATAATATGTATCAACATTTAAAATTCACAAAGCCTTTGATGAAGCCATTCCTCTTCTTGGAATTCACCCTGCAGATACACATGACATGGATAAGCAATATCTACAATAACAAAATACTAGAAACAGTCTAAATATGTATTGCTAAGGGGATAAATTATAAATTACAGTGCACCCATACAATGGAATGCCATAACACCATTAAAAATGATGGATATAGAAATACAGATTAGATAGATCTAGACATAAAACAATTGCTGTTTTAATGAATGTCTAATCAGGAAGACATAATCTCTCTAGATAGTTGAGCCAGAGAAGGTTTGGATAGGATTGAAGGGGGCAGAAGGAAGAAGGAGGTGTTTCCCAGAAATTAGGAAGCTGCTAGGTGTTAGAAAGGCTGGAGTAACAACAAAACAAGGGAGTGTTACCCAATGATCAGAAGTCTGCTACTGCCTTTAGACAGGAGCCCATGACCCTTCACTGGCCTCTGAGCTACTGGAGGTGCTCTCAGTACAGCTGAGCAGAAGTTGCCCTTGTTACTGTTGCTACCAACCTTACTAGAATCATTGTTTCTGAGGTGGCAATTGCCATTGCCACCCTCGCTGCCGTTTTGGAATCACCAATATTGCTTGAGCCCACAAGAGGCGTGCAGTCTCTTGCTGCATTCTCCCACCACCACTGCCATTACCAGAGTCATATGAAGAAAAATTCCTTCTCTTTTCCTCCAGCCTCCAAATCTCCTGCAGTGCCTCCCCTTGGAATACTGTAACTAGAAACCAGCTGAGAAGGGAATGTGTGGAGTGTACTTTTCAGGCTTCAAGCCCCATGTGATGAAGAGGGCAACAGACAGCACTTGGTGCAATTTACAAGACACAATGTTGAATGAAAAGATCAAGATAGAGCCTCCATGCTGTTTTCCATATTGGCTGTATCAATTTAGGTTCCCACCAACAGTGCACAAGGGTTTCCTTTGATCCACATCCTTGTCAGCATTAGTTATCTCTTGTCTTTTTGATAGTAGCCATTCTAATAGGTGTCAGGTGATATCTCATTGTGGTTTTGATTTGCATTTCCCTGGTGATTAGTGATGTTAAGCACCTTTTTATGTACTTGTTGGTCATTTGTTTGTCTTCTCTAGAAAAGTGTCTATTCAGGTCCTTTGTTGATTTTTCAATTTGATTACTTCATTTTTTTGCTTTTAAGTTGTATGAGTTCCTTATATATTTTGGATATTAACCCCTTGTCAGATATGCAGATTGTAAATATCTTCTTCCATCCCAGAGGTTGCCTTTTCGTTTTGTTGATTGTTTCTCTTCCCTGCAGAATGGAAAATCCTCAAAAAATTAAAAATAGAACTACCATATGATCCAACAATCCCACTTCTGGGTATTTATCCAAAGGAAATGAAATCACTGTCTTGAAGAGATATTTGCACCTCCATGTTCATTGTAGCATTATTCACAATAGCCAAGACATGGAGACAACCTAAGTGTCCCTTGGTGGATGAATGGATAAAGAAAACGTGGTGTACACACACACACACACACACACACACACACACACACAGTGGAATATTATTCAGCCACAACAAAGAAGGAAATCCTGCCATTTGCAGCAACATGGATGGACCTTGAGGGAATTATGCCAAATGAAATAAGTCAGACAGAGAAAGACAAATACTGTATGATCTCACTTATATGTGGAATCTAAAAAAGCTGACCTCATAGAAGCAGAGAGTAGAACAGTGGTTGCCAAGCGTGAGAGGGGTGGGGGTAATGAGGCGACATAGGTCAAAGGGTACAAACTTCCAGTTATAAGAGGAATAAACTCCAGAGATCTCTGTACAGCATGGTGACTATAGTTAACAATATTGTATTACACACATGAAAGTTGCTAGGAGAGTAGATTTTAAATGTTTTCACCACAGCAATAACAACAACAAAGTGGTAATTATGTGAGGTAAAAGATGTTAAGGAACCTTATTGTAGTAAACATTTCACAATTTATACCTGTATCAAATCATCACATTATACACCTTAAACTTATATAATGTTATACATCAATTATATCTAATAAAACCTGGGAAAAAAGCAACCATTTAAAAAAAAGATCAAAGTAGAAAGCAATATATATATTGTAGGATCCTTTTTTTTAAGTTTGTGTGTGTGAAGAGGGGGAAGTATACGTTTTTATATGGAGAGAACAAAACATAAGAATCTCATAAAAGATGTTGTTTCCAAGTTGGAATTGGAACTGAGGAACCAGAGGTCAGAGGCGAGAGAAAGAATTTTCTTTTCACTCACTGTATACTTTTTTGTACTGTATGCATGAATTCCTTAAAAAAGAAAGCTCTACGTCCAAAAAAAAAGCAAAGATTGCCATGATAAATAATAAAATACACTCTCTCCCTACAGCTATTTTTTCACTTGCTTTTTTATTTAGGGCTTGTGAAAAAACTTAAAACACAGAGTTTCTTTACCCTTTTTCTCAGAAGTTATGGGATAAAGTGCAATTGCCCTTCCAAATTTCCAAATGTGTTATCTCACTTGAACTTTGCGATACTACTGTAAACTAGTTATTTTGTTTTTTAGATGTAGAAGCTGAGAGTCAGAGAAGTTAAGTATAGCATTGTGAAATGTCCATTAGCCATGGTGCTACGGACTGAATTGTATCCCTCATATTCATACGTTGAAGTCCTAACTCCCAGTACCATAGACTATAACTGTATTTGGAGATAGGTAATTGAGGTTAAATGGAGTCATATGGATGGGGCCTAATCCAAAATAACTCGTGTCCTTATAAGAAGTGACAGAGACACCAGGGATGCATGCACACAAAGAAAAAGGCATGTGAGGACACAGCAAGAAGGTGGCCATCTACATGCCAAGAAGAGAGGCCTCAGGAGAAACCAAACCTGCTAGCACCTTGACCTCAGACCCCTAGCCTCCAGAACTATGAGAAAATAATTTTCTCCTATTTAAGCCACCCAGGCGGTGGTATTTTATTATGGCAGCCCTAGCAAACTAATACACATGTAAGACATGATAAATGTCAGTAAGATTTCCTTGCACCCCTGAAACTGATTCAAAGCAAGAAAAACTAATACAATCGAAAAATCCGTCATGTGATTCTAGTGCTACACAGTCTCCTGCTTTTTGGCAATGGCTACGAGATTGAAAGCTTTTGTTTATCCACCCAGGACATACAGAGCTAATAACTGTGCTTAAATCCATGACAATGACGTCAAATAGGAGGCCACATCCATTGCCAATCAAGATCAGTACCTTATTAGAAAGGTCCAACAGGTAAAGTGGAAGATAAGAGCCTTAATAGATGAGACTGATAACAGAAAGAAAATGTCCACGGTGTAGGTGAGAGAATGGGCAGGAGTACTCTAAAATTTTTGTAGAAAAGTCCATTTTCCACTTTTGAATGATGAAATAAATCCTCAAAGGGGTCAACAAAAAACAACTCTTTCATTAAAAATATGTTGAATAAAGACTCCAATTCTAAATAATTATTAAAGGCCAAACAGAAACTATAAGGTGTGGAGAGTAGGCTGGCCTTACCTGAAAGATCTCAGCCAGGGAAGGCACAGACAGATTCCTAAAGAGAGAGCCTATCAGAGAACTTTCATGGAGGTGTCTTGAAAATCAAGCTCAGGGATTATCTTCTACAGATAAACTGCTGAAGGAAACAAAGAGGCTGTGGATAAAGGAAGTATGTTTTAGATCAACTTCACATCTGAAACAGCCAGTTCTCAAGTGATAACTTAAAGATATACTACATATTTTTATTCAGATGTCTTAGAAAATGAAGTTGAGAAACCTACTCATCAAGCCTGGAAATGTAAAATAGAAACAATGGTAAGAACCCTATTTTCTGAACTATTAAATTAAAAGTCTGTGTAGCATTTCTGAACATGCCTGGACCTCCTCAGTTCATCTTACGTTTGGTTAATAAGGATGGATACTTGAAGTTGGCAAAGCAACCACCTTTTCTTCCCAAACAACTCTCAACAAACAGAACCAAGGGCTTTGGTTTTAAATCAGAGAAAGTCTCTCTCCCACACTAAAACCATTCAAGAATGATAAGTATTTATTGAGAGCCTACTGTGTGCCAGATATGGTGCCAGGAGTTCTGCTCAAGAAAATACCCCTCTAAGGTGAGGGACAGGCAAATACCAAATTCATGTAATTCAAGGCAGAATATGAGAAGTCACAGGAAGGGAAATAATGTATAGTAGAGAATCAGAAAAGGGAGGGGCACATCTGATTGCATGATAGAAGCAAATTGGGAGACTTTTATAGAGGAGGTAAACTTTGAAATGGATCTTAAGAAATCAGCAGGGTTTCTACAGACGGAGATCAGAGGAAGTCCATTTCCAGGGAGAATAAAACAGCAGGAGAAATTTGGGAATGCAAATGTGTAGTTTCAGTTTGAGGAAATATAAACAGTCTAGTTTGGCAGAAGTTAAACATGATTATATAATTTTGTGGGGTTTTTTTTTAACTTAAAGTTATTAACACAGACATAAAACACAGAAGCCAGAAAAGATAGACAGATTTAACTAGAAAAAAAGTAAATCCTTTGAGTGCTGAAAGATGCCATGGACACAGTTAAAAGACAAGTGCCTGAAAATGAAAACCTTTGCAATAATGACATGTGACCACATACTACATCACAAAGCAAATACCAAGAAATTCCATGACGTAGAACTTTTATAGGGAGTATAAGTTCATCATACTGCAATAAAAACAGAAGTTAATCACAATATAAGGAATAAAACCTAATCTAAAAACTATTTAGAAATTGTAAGATATTCTCCTAAAAAACTCCAGAGATGAAGATGGAATTAAAAGTATAATTACAAAATATTTATAAAACAATGGAAACTACATATCAAATTGCAAGGGGTGATCCAAAGCTATTTCCAAATAATTTACAATGTTCTATGCTTTTATTACTAAAAAATATTTACAGATTTAGACATATATATATATTATATAGGAGTTAGAAAAAAAACAGTAATAAAAGAATCCAAAGAAAGTAAAAGGGATGGATTAGGAAATTTGAATGTAGAAATGAATAAATCTTTTTACAAAAGTAGACTTGATAAAACCAAAATACAGTCCTCCAAAATATAACATAAACATTAACTACTTAAATTAAGGCAAAATGAATAAAAGCAATATTGAAAAGACTTAGAATTATTAATATCTTTAGTCTTCCCAAATGTATTTACCAATATTGCAATCCTATCTGTATTTGTAAGAAAAGTTCAGGTATTTCAAATAAAGGTTCTTAAGTCCTGTATAACAGCAAGCAAGGTTGAAGAGTTTTAAAAACAAGAATTATAAAGGAGAGCCTGTTTTCAGATATGAATATAAACTATAATGCAAGAGTCATTGAAATAGCCTGGAATTAGCAATAGAATATATACTCAGTTTAACGGAATTGAATTGAAAGATCAGAGGTAGAATAAAAAATATCCATGTATTTAGAGAAAAATAATGGTGGGATTTCAAATAAGAGAGAAAATGATGTTAGAAAATATAGAAAAAAAATCATATAATCCTAGGGAAAAAAGACCTTTCTAAAGGCAAAACTACAAAAAAATGCATATGAATGTCATAAAATATAAACCTTCTGAATAAAAATGCACATTAATGACAAAATTTTTAAAAAGATACACTATTTTTGACTCATCAAATTGGTAAAGATAAAAGAGAGTAACAGCACCCAAATTAGTAAAGTTTCAAGTATTCTCCTTAAACTATTGATACGAGTGTAATTGGTGCAGTCTTTCTGGAGAACAATTAGATGACAGAACCAAAGTTTAGCCTGGGAACAGAGAGTCATGACTAGCTGAAGATTTTTTTTAATTATGTATTTTTTTATGTACATGTGTTGATGCATTCATACTTATAAGTTTGGTATATTACTCAGAGTTAGGTCAGGTAATCAAAAGTGAATCAGGAGGAAGGGATTTAATAAAGGGGATTGGGGCCTACCAAACCACTAAAAGAGCTAAGGGCAGGGAAAACAGCCACTCGGGGTAAAGATGCCACTACCTAGATTCTAAAACAGATGGCTCATGGGAGAATGCCCAGGAAAGGATACAAATCTCACATCTCTCTGTCCCCATTTCCTGGTCCACTGCAGCTGAAGGGGGATAATGCCTTCTCTTTTGCTCTCCAAATCTCACTTGAGGGCCACTTATTGGCAGAATCTAACCAAGACCCTACTGGGAAGCGATATAAGGAAGAATTTAGAAGGGAGCACATATGATGCTGAACTGACACATTTGGTCTGAGTTTTTTATTTATGTGTATGTGCGTGTATGTGTTTTAGAGACAGTAATTCATTTAACATTCAACAAATATTTACAGGGCATCTAACATGTCAGGCATTATGCTAGGCAATGGGATACAGCAGTCAACAGGGAGTGCACAGTCTAGCTGAGGGAGACAAAAAAATAAACAGGATAAATGGAACATACAGTATCTAGATGGTGTTTGGTGCTAGAGAGAAAAGCAAAGAGGAAAGGGGATAGGAAATGTTAGAGGGCCACACTTTAAGCAGTGTGGTATGGAAACTTTCATTGAGGAAGGCATATTTGAGTAGAGACCTAAAGGAGGTGAGGAAGAAAACCCTCAGGATATCCTGGGAAAATATTCCAGTCAGAGGGAATAGCAAGTGCCTGGGTCCTGGTGTGTTCCCAGAACAGGAAGGAGGCCAGCAGGACTGGATTAAAGCAAGGAAAGGGGAGAGTTGTAGGAGAAGAGGTCAGAGAGGTAATGTGGAGTGAGATGGACTAGGGACTTGGAGGCCATGGTAAGAATTTGAGATTATATCCTGGGTGAGATGCAAGCCATTGGAAGGTTTTGAGCAAAGGAGTAACATAATCAGACATAAGCTTTCCAAAGGTTCACTCCGGCTTCTGGGTTTAAAATAAAAGAAAAGGGGGCAAGATCAGAGGCAGGGAGACCATTTATGACCTATTTCAACCATCCATAGGCTTAGCAATGGAGATGGTGAGAAATTGTCAGGTTCTGGATAATTTTTAAATGGAGACTAGGATGAGTCTAAGATTTTACTGAGATGTATCATTCACTGAGGATGGGAGACTATAGGAGGAATGGTTTTGTGAAGGAAGATCTGCAGATCAGTTTGAACATGTTAAATTTTGTTAGTTTTTTTTTTATGGTGAGGAAGATTGGCCCTGAGTTAACATCTGTTGCCAATCTTCCTCTTTTTGCTTGATAAAGATTGTCCCTGAGCTAACATCTGTGCCAGTCTTCCTCTATTTTTTGTATGTGGGATGCCACCACAGCATGGCTTGATGAGCTGCGTGTAGGTCCATGCCCAGGATCTAAACCTGCGAACCCCGGGCCACCAAAGCAGAGAGTGCGAATTTAGCCACTATGCCACCGGGCCAGCCCCTGAACATGTTAAGTTTTAGATGCCAGTTAGACATCCAGTGGAAATGTTGAGTAGCAATTATAGTTCAGTGGCGATCAAGATGGCCTCAACATTCCCCTCACCTTGCCTAAAATTTAGACAGGTTTCTTCCCGATTATAGGCTCCCTTTTCTTAAAGCATTTACAGTTATATGTTGCTTAATGACAAGGATACATTCTGAGAAATGCATCGTTAGGCAATTTTGTCATTGTATGAACATCATAGAGTGTACCGAAGGGAAACAAAATCTGCAACCCCAAAATGTGTCTCTTTAACATGAGGTTGATTATGTTTAAGAAACAAAAGACTCAAAGTTTTTCTTGTTCCTTCCGCCTTAACTGCCTAAAAGAATTCAGATAAAAAAGCTTGTCTCAGGAAGCAGCTATCACCTTAGCATAACGTGAACTAGGTGGTAGACAGAGAGGAACGTAGAAAAGCCTGTTTCTTGGACTCCTCTCTGTGTTCTTCTGTTTCTGTGTGGCCGAACAAACACTTGTTTTCCAAACGTTTGCTCCTTTTTAGCTACCTGTGAATTGTCTTCCTTCCCTTTGAAGTCCCTGACTCTCTCCACCCTCAACATCTTCTTTTTTTTTTTTCTTGTGAGGAAGATCAACCCTGAGCTAACATCCATGCCAATCCTCCTCTTTTTGCTGAGGAAGACTGGCTCTGAGCCAACACCTATTGCCAATCCTCCTCCTTTTTTTCCCCAAAGCCCCAGTAGATAGTTGTATGTCATAGTTGCATGTTCTTCTAGTTGCTGTATGTGGGACGCGGCCTCAGCATGCCCGGAGAAGCGGTGCGTCGGTGCGCGCCTGGGATCCGAACGCAGGCCACCAGTAGCGGAGCACACGTACTTAACCGCTAAGCCACGGGGTCGGCCCCTCAACATCTTCTTTTGTCTAGCTGAGGATGGTATTTAAGGTGAGAGGTTCAGCCATTTTAGTAATTTGCTTCATTTTCCTGGACTTCTCCCATGTATACATGTTATTAAGCTCTTATTTGTTTTTTTCCTGTTAATCTGTCTCATGTCAATTTAACACTTAGGCCAATCAGAAGAATCTACAAAGATAGAGGAAAATTTCTTCCTTCCCTACAGTACTTACACAAACCTAGATGGTATAGCCTGCTACACACCTAGGCTATATGGTACTAATCTTCTGGGACCACTGTCGTATATGCAGTACATGACTATACTTTAGAAATCTTACAATTATAAATTCTTTCTCTGCCCCTTTGAGATGTAAATCTTCTCTCAGCCTCTTGTCAGTTTCATAATCCATGAATGTCTTTCTCCAGGACCTAGGAGCCATCCTTTTGAACATAATCATCAAGAATGATAACACTCTTATCTCCCAGTCTCTGTGGGAAAGTAGGTGCCTAACTTTGACAAGCACCATTTAGCAAACACAGATGGCCTATTGCAATAGTTTTGAATAAAGTCTTCCTTGCCTGTTTAATTCTGTCTAGGGCAATTTTTCTTTAAGATAGAAAAGGTCTATGCTGGAGATCAACATTTGGAAGTCATCAGTGTATTCATTTAAAGTTTATTCTTTCAACTTAAATTTTCCACAACTAGATAAATATGTTGATTTATTTTGCTTAAATGTTCTACCATTAGTATAAATGTATTGATCTACATAGCAGTCATTGCAACACTGTGATTACTACAGATATCCAACATAAACTGCCTCAACTTCTAAAGAATTTTTCCTTGTCCCTAGAACCCAATCATTGTATGTTATATTTCTGACTTCACTGTAAGTACTGGAGCACTCAAGACTCTTCTCAAGGATCTAGCGGTGGAAATTTGATTGATGTGTTTATGGGAGATGTAAAAGCTTTGCATCTTCAAGCTCTCTTAGAATCCCCCCCACACACACTGCTTTCTTCTCCACCTTGCCTCTTTTTCTGTCTTCACTCTCACAGTCTCTTGTTATCTTTTCAGATTCATGGTCTCCATATGTTGTCCCCACGTAGAGAGAGAGAGAGAGCTCCCCACCCCACAGCCAGAGTGGGGCCCAACAGGAGCCGTAAATGGTAGCTTGGGTCTGACACCACAGGCTTTTTTCCTGATTCTTGCCCTTGAGATATTTCTCCTTTGGTTTTCTGTATAAAAGTCAAGAATAGGTAGGGTGTGGACCTTGAGTAAACATTCCCAAGAGGCCAATATGCCATTTTTTGCTTCAGGCAGCTTGAGTTTGTCCCTGTTATAGAAAAAATAAAGTCTAACATGCTTTAACCTAGGTCATTGTGTGTAGGGGTTGCATAAATGGGTTTAAGGTCTAAGTCAAAGCTAATAATAAATAAAGGAGAAAATGTATAAATAAAAGAATGAGAATATCATCACAAGTTGCGAAAGTAGAAAAATGGCATAAATGTTCAAAAGAAGGCCATAAGCAGTGACAAAATGTATTTTCGTGAACACTCACTTTTACTATTAGGGTCATAATTACTATTAGGGTCAGCCAAATTACATACTTAAGCCTCAGGCCTGTGAGTTCATGCTAAATTGAACAGCTGTTCAAAATAGGTTCCGTGCAATTTGTTTGACAGATGAAGAAAATGGTACTCACTAATGGCCTCAGTTGCTTTGACACAAACTGATTTCCCTATTGTTAAAACTTACTTGCAATGTCAATTGCAAATAACTTTGACAATTTGAACTTATTCTTCAGTGCTGACATCCTAAGGAAGAACTTTTTCAAAATCTGAGATCCTCCTTTGAAAGAATATTATCATTATTATAACCAACTTTCCCTTATTTTCTTCCAAAGGAGAATTGAGAAACGGGGAACTGTGGGTCATATATATATATTCCTATTTTTTGAAGGAGGTTGTTAGTCACCTTAGTTTCTGATTATCATTATTTGGAGCTGATCTCCGCTACCTTTAAAAATAAAGGAGATGATTACATTTTATTCACAAGAAAGGATTTCTAAGTGTCGTGATGTTGGAAGAAACAGCTGTTTCTCTTTGCTACGGCATTTGCTTTCTTTCATGGAATGGAAAGTGAGCTGGGAGATGCTACTAAATGTTGGACTGAATGAAAGAAAAACTTAGTGTTTGTTACTACTTGGAAATAATTTTTCCCCAATTGTTTTTATAGAAGAGAGTAAAATGTCCTTTAAATAATATCTCATTAGGACAAAGAAGATAGAAGACACAATTGAAGTGAAAGCCATTCAGTTGGAAAATGTAGATAAAATGTATGAGAATTAATAACACAATTGAAAACACTGCATTTCTATAGTAGCTTTTAGGGAAGCTCGTAAACAAGAGTCCGAGGAATAAATCTCTTTCACTCTCTCAAAATTACAGATCAGGATATTCAGGATCCTCAATTTTCTCAGATAACCTTTTCTAATGATCAGCATTATTCAGATTAATGGGATTCAGGGATACAGATTTGTTTTTGCAACATTCTAGGAAATGAAGCTCGGGGATAGAGTATTTTGTTGCTCTTATTATCGTTGCATTTAAAAGAACTGTGATTTCCCCTTCTCACTTCCTTTAGCCAAGCATTATTTTGTCTATATTGAATTTAATGTCTTTCTATTTCATTTTCATCAGTCTATTTGTAGTTGGCTTGTGAGGCCACATTCTTTTGCAATTCTTTGATGATCTTCCCTCATTTTCTCTCTATATAATATTTAGATGTTTAAGACATATATTGTATATTTGCTATGAGGAATGATGTTAATTCTTCCTGCATTTTTAATATTTAAAATGGCCCTCCATAACCACATTTAATGAGTACGCTTAAGAAAAAGAAAACTGACAATTATGACCATACACTCAGTGACAAATACTTTCTCATAAACCCATGAAGTGTCAAACTACTCAATAGCACGTACTGTGTCTTAGGTATCTGCATATCCCTGGTGCTTAGCTTAAGGCCTGTATTAGTCAGTGTTCTCCAGAGAAACAGAACCAAAAGGATGTATGTTATACAGAAAGAGACTTATCAGAAGGAGCTGGCTCACACACTATAGAGATGGGTAAGTCCCAATATCTGCAGGGTGAGTCGGCAAGCTGGAGACTCAGGAGAGCCAATGGTTTAGTTCCAGTCTGAGTCAGAAGGCCTGAGAACCAGGAGAGTCAGTGATGTATTTCCTGTCCACAGGCTACAGGCTTGAAACCCAAGAAGAGCCAATGTTTCAGTTAAATTAACCATCACAGGGCCTAATATGTTGTCATCGCTCGATAGATATTTATAAATTAATGAGTTTTCCCTTTTACTCTTCAGAACCATTCCACAAGATATTTTCATCTTCAGTTGAGGGAAGAAACTTGAGTTCAAAAGACTTGATGTTATTTGCCCAGCCTAGGTGGATCAAGACTTGAAACCGACATCAATTTAGCTGAATAATATCTGGCTAAAACAATAATGTCCTAATTCTCTCACCTTCTTAGAATGTGTTGCAATGAAAAAATTTTTGAGAAACATGAGTGGGGCCATAGAATGGATAACTAGCTAGATGGGTCTAGATAAAGCAGTAAATGTTATGAGAATTTACCACAGTCTAATTACAAAGTTTTCTTTTTATCAGGGTCCAGTGGAGGTTGTCCCATACATTTCAAAAAGTTCTTTAAAAATGAGTATATGTTTATTAGGTTATTAGGGCTGATTAGAAATCTGATCCTATCTTCCTAAAGAAAACAATTTAAAATGCTGAATAAATTATATTTAAAAAAAATATTCTTGAAAGCATACAGGAACTAGTAGTAAAAAATAATTTATCACACCAAAATATATGTGAAAGTAAAAATTGGAAGAGCCCATAGGCCACTTTTACCCTAAAGACATTTGTCAAGGCTGAGGAACATAATCATAACTTTCAAGGCTAACAGGGAGTGGGTGGCAGAAGACAAAACTCAAGTCTAAGAGGAGAATCTTCGCCTATAAAAATGAGACTTTAAGGCACTATTCCTTCAGTGAACCCAAAAGAAAGTGTCTTGGTGCCTGGCAGAGGGCATTATCCTTGAGAAATTCAGCCCCCTGGAGATTTCCCGCCAAACTCTTTTACTCACGTGGTCCAAAAAACTTCAAACCATGAACATGGTAAAGAGCTCTTCACACTGGTAATGTTGCAAGCAATTGGCTAAAACAAAAGCAAATCCTTTCTGAAGAATGCATCTTAAACAGAAATTTTAAAAATTCTCAGATAAACAGATAATTTTCCAAGGAAAATGAGCCATTCAGATTTAAAAAAAAAAAAAATCACTGAGTACACAAGGAAACAAAACACCATGTACAAGAATCAGAATTAAAAATTCTGAAGCATGTATACTGAGAATTTAGATACTAGGATTCGCAGATAAAGACTACTAAATAGACTTGTTTTATATGTTCAAAGCAAATTAAAAACAAGCTGGAAAAAGCTGCTGCAGGAAACAGCAAACTAGAAATGGTTACCAAGCAGATTTGAAAAAGAACCAAATAGAATTTCTAGAATTTAAAAATATAATTATTTGATGAATAGGCTTCCAGCTATGAAATAGCTTGTGACAGAACAAAGCTCTTATTAAGAATGAATTGATATAGCCAGATAAAATATGAACATCTGTATAAAGGCACTGAGGAGTTGCTGATGTTACCAGGATGAGGGGGGGCCAAGATTCCAGAGAGGGGAAATTGCAAAGAAAAAAATTGGTAGCTGCTTTTCTACTGGAGCCATTTGCTGATGTGGATGGGATGGAGGAAGCAAAGGGTCAGGGAAGGAGAGGGTGGCTATTGGTAGAAAAATCAACAGAGTATTTTGGCAATCTTCTGGGATGAAGAGACAAAATATGAGGCTTGAGGAGCTAAGATCCCCTCAAATGAGAAGGAAAGACAGAACCAAGCCTTACACACAGTTTTTCTCTCAAACAATCTGTAGAATTCTGAAGCTCCAAGAAATGGTAGACTAAGAAGTCAATTTTGTTTGGGTTTCTCCCAGAAGCAGACCCTGAGACAAGGTTTTGAGCGTGAAAGTAGTTTATTTGGAGATGATCTCAGGAAAAAATGGCAGAGTAGAGAAGAAAAAGGGAAGGATGGGGATAGGCAATAAAAAATGATGCATTTTTTGGGCTATTCACCACTATGGTAACTGGAGCTTAATCTAACTGGTGAACTTTGGGATCTGGTGTAAAACGTGCACCTCAGAGTTACCCCACGCAAGAGATGAGGGAACTGGGATATTTATGTACTAACTCCTGCCAGTCATTGGCTAATGGATTTTCCTGGAGGAAATTAATTCCATGACACACTGGCCTGCTGTGTGCATGGATAAAGCAGAGCCTGGTGGCCAGAGAAAGCCCTCAGGAGAAGACCTTTCGGACGTTGGATTAGTGTACACTGGAATGGTCAAGGCTGGTGGGACACAAGCAGTGCATCACAACTTCTGCTACAGATACCACGTTGCACAGCTCAGATCCACACATGCCCCATGTGAGATTCACTCTGTCCTGTGACTAATTCTTTAAGGTGGTAGCTGGTTACACTTTCTAAAAAGGAAGGCTTGTAAAAGAAGAATGGATGAGCTACAGTCCCTACTACTGTAGTTGGTCTTGAGGCAGCATTGATCTTTATTGCCTCTCTCCTCTCCTGCCCATTATAGCTCCTGCACGTTTGGCCAGCTCATGTGCTGGTCTAGGTTACTTTCTCAGTGGGGTGACACAGATTATCCTCCCTGATGGGTCTGAGTCTTTGCTTACTGAGAACTTGTTAGGCATGTTTACTTCAGCTTCCTGTTCATGGTTGTCAATGGGCACTGAAACATAAAGAGGCAGCCAATAAATCTCCTAAATTCCAGTCATACTCCTCCCTGCTGCTACGATGAGGCATCAATCTTACCTCCTCCTTATAATCAGGTCAATTACTCCTACTGATATAGTAACTCCAATATTTTACTGCTTATGTACTGGACTAAAGAACACCTAATGACCAGGTGGTGGGTAGAGTGTTAGGTCTGGGAAATCCTTATTGTGGCCCTAGTAGAATGTCACCCTGGGAGCCATGGCCTCTAATGAACCTATAGTTGTGACAAGAGGATACACAATTTGTTCAAGAGGGTCCCTGAAAGTGATACAGAGAGGGGTCACTCCTATTTCCAATCCTTGAGGTCTCTACCTCTCAGGGCACAGCAGCACATAATGGCTATTGATTCAAAGTAAAGACCACATCTTAAAGGACAGCACTCCAGCCCCACAAGGTGTTGCAGTTAAGCACATAGGTGTGCATTTAAGAGTCCTTTCCAATTTTCTATCAGGCTGAAAGCTTCAGGATGCTAAAGTATACAGCAGGACTAGTGGATTCCACGGCCATGCTCACTACTTTGCCTTCCTTGCTAAAAGTGGGTCAATTGTCCATGGAGATATTATGTGAGATCCCATGTCAGTAAAACAGACATTCTCTGAGTCCTCAAACAGTGGGTTGTGGCACTGCAGACAGAAATGGAAAATTTATCCCCAGAATATGTATCAATTTCAGTAAAGATAAATTGCTGCCACGTCCAGTTTGGAAGCATTTCATTATAATCAAATGGAAACCAGATGGCTGTTTGGTCTCTCTTCAATGGATGGCATAATACTGTGAGCTCAGAGTCAATCAGCTCAATCATTCTCTGTGAGAGAGAGCCCAAGCTGTCAGGTCCGTGAATAAGCTCTAGCCATGAAAACACATCTACTCCATTCACGGATTCTGTGCAATCACTGGGGTGATCAACTGTCTATCCACCTGGTTGTTCAATGGCACACCCAAGGTGCATCTTCTCTGACAGGTATTTATGTAAGACACACAGATACAGTTTGGGCCCATTTCCATGGGTTCGTACACATGCTTCTTCCCCAGACTTCTCTATCTCTGATCTTCCAATCACATTCCAGCTAAGACCCTGCCTAATCAATCAAGCCACTTACCATTGCCAAGGAGTCCACACATACACTTACTTCTGCCCACTTTTCCCTCTACATTAAGTTGATGTCCAAGTCTATTTCTTAAAGCTCTGACCACTGGGAGGATTTCCCTTACCATCATCTTTCAGCACTACCTCTTGGTCAGGCTGCAGTGCATTTCCAACTCATACCAACGACTATGCTGCTGAATCTATGGACAAGGTCTAAGGTTTTTCCTTTCTCCATCAAAATCAAGTAGTCTGTGAGGATAGGAGAAATAAAAGGGCAAAAAAAAAGTTATACAAATAACGACTGAAAATGTCCCAAATTGGTGAAAAACAGCAACCTACAAATCCAAGAAGCTCAGTGAAGCTCAAGCAGAATGAATACAAAGGAAATCATGTCAAGGCAGCCCTGATGGCCTAGTGGTTAAAGTTCAGCCCGTTCCACTTCATCGGCCTGGGTTCAGTTCCTGGGCACAGAACCACATCACTTGTTCCATGCTGTAGCCATGCTGTGGCAGCGGCTCACATAGAAAACCAGAATAATTTACAACTATACGCAACTATGTATTGGGGAGAAAAAGGAAGAAAAAAGGAGGAAGATTGGCAGCAGATGTTAGCCTAGGGTGACTCTTCCTCTGCAGAAAAAAGAAACCCACGTCTAGGCATGTTATAGTCAGATTGCTGAAAAGGAAAGATAAAATTTTAAAAGAAACTAGAACAGAGTGGGGAGGGGGAGCAGACAAAAATTACATACAGAGGAACAATGATAATCTCGATGTCTGACTTCTTATCAGAAACAATGGAAGTCAGAAAACAGTGACTTTAAAGTAGTTGAAAGAACATTGTGGTAGGTTAAAGATGGCCATACATTCCTTATCATCCTCTTCAATGGGAGGTGAAGTTTATTTCAATTCCCCCTTGAATGTGTGATGGCTCTGTGCCTTCTTAACAAATACAATATAGCTGAGGTGACACTGTGCCAGTTCTAACCTTTAAGAGGATTGGCAGCTTGTCCTTCCTCTTTCCTGGACCATTTGCTCCCCTTCAGAACCCAGCTGTCATGCAGTGAGAAGCCCAAGCCTGTAGGGAGGTCATGTGTAAGCACTCCAGTCAACAGCTCCAGCTGAGCTACTGGCCAAGAGCCAACATCTACCGCCAGCCACACAAGTGAGTTACCTTGGCCTTCTCAACCCGTCTGAGCACCCAAATTAGTGCATCTCTGGCTGACTTCACCTGGAGCAGAAGAACCACTCAGATGATCCCAGTCAACCCAGGGAATCATGAGATATAATAAAATGGTTTTTTTTTAAAGGCATTAAGTTTTGTGGTTGTTTGTTACAGTGTCAAATAAAATACAAATCTGGACTTACTAAGAAGAGACTTTATTCAAAATAAGTATTGCAAGAAGAGGAGGAAGGGACTATTGCAATAGAGAGAACACTTTGACCATACACTCTGCAAGCATCTCAAAGGTTAGGTAAAAAGGATTTTTCATTTATACAGAGGCTATATAGCCTCTTATTTATAGAGTAAACAAGGCTAGAAAGAAGTGCGTGTAAGGAAGTGGGATGGAAGAGTGGCATGATCAGATAGCAGATCAGAAATGTTTTACTCTAAGTCGAGCCTATGTTCTGGAGCTCTTAAGAAGGGACTGCATACTGGCACAGGGTGCATAGTTCAAGGACCTGAGGGAAGAGAGAATCTTAGTCAAGTCTGGTTAACAGGCATTTTGTTATGACTGACCAGTGAGGCAAGCTGTTCAGTTAATCATTTGTGAAGCAGAGAAAGGGAATCTGGAGAATTTGTGTCTGGCTTTGTCATAGGTAAAAAGGAGAGCATCCATGAGTCTTATTTAGGTCATATGAGAAAGAATGGTTCTTTGCAGTAAGCTGTTTTCCTGAACACAAAACGATGGGGAGATTCCTTGAATCACTGTTTTCCAGGATCACAGGACGAGGTAAAATTCAACATTATTGGAAGCAATACTTAATGAAAGCAACTGCCAACCCAGAATTCTATATCCAGTAAATGTCCTTCAAAAATGAAGGTGACATACAAACATTTTAAAGAAAAGAAAGCTATGAGAATTTATTGCAGTAGGCCTACAGTATAAGAAATGCTAAAAGAAAGTCACGAGACTGAATTGAACAATACCACATAGAAAGTGATCTACAGGAAGGAAGATCTCAGGAAATGGTAAGTAAAAATATTATGTTGAGTAGAAGAAGCTTATGGGGATGGTGGTTATGTAGAGGGGACAATAAGAAAATTTCTAGGATGGTGGAAATGTTATAATATTTTGTTTGGTGTGTTGATTATGTGAGTATACAACATTTCTCAAAATGTATTGAATGGTACAAGTAACATTTGTGCATTTTACTGTGAGTAGATTTTAGCTTAATTTTAAAAAATTAAAAATAAAATTCAACTCCTAGCTCATATATGAAAATTAATTAATAAACTAAAGACAAAATTATAGAATTTTAGAAAATATTTTCATGACCTCAAGGTAGGAAAGGATTTATTATAATCAAGACTAAAAAGCAGTAACCATAAAGGGAAAGATGGTAACTTTCTTTTCCTTAAATCAAGAACTTCTAGTCAAGACACCATAAAGAGAGACAAGCTACAGAGTATCCAGTATATGCGAATAATTACTAATAAATCAATATTAAGAAAACAACATGCCAATGTACTACCAACTAGTACAGAGAACTTCACAAATAAACTCAAAAACTCTATAAATACATAAAACAATGCTCATCTGCATTAATATTCAGGCAAATAATTACAAAATAAATCACGTTATATCAGTACAAACTCACCAGATGGGCAAAAAGACAAAAAAAAAATCCAACAAAACTAAATGTTGGCAAGGAGATAGTGCAAAGAGGATTATAAATTGGCACAACCATTTTGGAACTATTTGGAATTATCTAATAAAGTTGAAGATGTCAATACCTTATAATTATGCAATTCTACTCCTTAGGTGTATGTTCCAATGAGACTCTTGCATGAGGATACATGTAAAAGAATATTCATACATTATTATTTATAATGTCCATCAACAGTAGAATAGATAAATAAATAATGGCATATTCATACAATGGGATATTACACAACAAAGACATTGTATGAAAACAGCTCACACATCAATATGAATGAGCCTCACAAACAATGTTGACTGAAAGAAGCAAGCATCAGAAGAATAAATGTTCCATTTATATAATTTGATAACTGAAAAACTAAGTTGTATTTTTTAGGTATGTATATGTAGATGATTAAAACTGTGAAGAAAAATAAGGAAATGATTGTAACAAGAGTCAGGATAGTGCTCACCTCTGGGAGTAAGAAGGGTGTGGTGTTCTGGGCACATGGAGGTCTTCTGAGATTCTACACAGCACACGTGTATTATGTATACTTCTGTATACATGATATATTTCAAAATAAAAAAAAATGAACATGTGTGGTATATTATATTGACCAGGACCATGACTTTGGCCATTGTTTCAGCACAAATAGCTGTATTTTACTTCAAAACTTATTGGGAATTGGGTAACGTCTTCATGTTAGTATTAGAAGATAACTGTCATTCAAATAGAAATAAAATATGGAGACCATTTTGGTCATCATAATACAACTAAAAAAAAACTGAATCCAGAGAGTTAAATGACTTGCCCAAAATAGAATGATTAGTGACAGAGAGAGACTAGATTAGATTCCTACTGATTAGGACAATGAGATTAATCTTTCATTGACATTAACCATGAGAAAGTCTCTGAAGTCAGCTGTCGATTTTTGCCCATACTAATAATGGTTTCTTTGCACTTGGAAATGGAACATCGTGTATCTTTTCCCCTGGTTGCTTGTCTATGACATAGATCATCTGATGCAGCATGTCAATGCACCCAAACAATGCCATACATTTGCAGGTTCCCAGGTGACCAAATAATTTTCACCAAAACAGAACATGATTAGAAAAGAAAAAAAAATATTGCTAGGCATTTCAACTTATTCAAATGAGCAATTCTTAATATAATCCATTATCTTCCCCACATCAGAAGGATGTGGATTTTTTTTTTTTTAACCTTAGTTTGCTTTTTTTTTCCTAACATTATTTCTCAAATGTTGTCTTTGGATTTACATTAGAACCAACTGGAACATGAAACATGTTAAAAATGTAGGTCTCTACCTTTAGCCAGGCATAGTATAGTTTACCAGAATTTTTGAGGATGAAACTCAAAAATCTCCATTTTAAACAAGCTCTCCAACTGATTTTTATGCCCAGTAAAGTGGAAGAATTCTACTCAAGTTCATTTTCTAGGAACTCATGATTTATCTTCTTAATCTTACATGTTTTATTATTTAATTCCTTTGGTGACAAAGCAGCATAACTTCCTTGAGAGATTATATTTAATGTATCACACTACTTAAACAAAGAAAGAAAATTTGATCTTATGCAGTATTACAACTGAGTTTCTCTCTTTTAAATTCCCAGAGCTCTAGCTGCATAGAGGTGTAACTTGTCACAGTTGCAGGAAACATTAGAGATCAGTTAATTCAACCTCATCATTTATTTTATGGGTGAAAACTAAGCCCCAAAAAGGGGGACTTACTTGCTAAAGTCACACAAACAGTTACTGTCTGGGCCCGTACTAGAACTTAGTTGCCTCGACCTAAAGCCAATGATTCTCTTTTTAGAGCACGAGTGTGTGCAAAATCTAGAAGATAATATGCAATGGCTCATATAGGGTTTTGCTGGGGGTTTTGTGGGAAGACTATGATTTGATTTTAAAGATATTTAACTTTTATTCATTAATTTTGCTACATGACCTTTTCAATATAAAGTTGTATAATATTTATCTTAATCATTGTACTATAATAAAATGTATTTTTGCTATGTTTTATTTCTATCTCAATTCGTTCTAAAAAGAAGTTATCTTCTTACAGAAAAAAATGTATACATAGGATACCAAAAATTAAAAAAACAGATGAAACAATTGTGGCTTATTTTCATTTGCTATGTCATCAGGAAAAGAAATTTGGAATCTATCTAAACAATCTCCAGGGTTCCAACTTTAGTATACTTTAGGAGAGGAGAGAGGGAAATGGGATGTGTCAAAAAGTGACTTGAGCTTTCGTTGCTTCTCAATGATTGACAGAAAAAAAATGTCTAGGTATATCATTCCTTCTCAACATACTCCAATCTGGCTTCCGTACCTACCACTCAGATACTGCTCTGGTCTAGGACCATAATAACCTCCCAGACACCAAATCCACCAGGCAAGCTCTCCCACCCTTCTTAAATTCTTAGCAGTGGTCAATATATTTGGCCACTCCTTCTTCAAACACCTTCTTCTCCGGGTTTCCATGGTTAACATCCTGTGGTGGTTAATTTTATATGTAACGTGGCTAGGCCATGGTACCCTGATATTTATTTGTTCAGACAAATCTGCATGTTGCTGTGAAGGTATTTTCAAACTAGATTAACATTTAAATCAGTAGAGTTTGAGTAAAGCAAATTACCCTCCATAATGTAGTTGGGCCTCATCCAGTTGGCTGAAAGCCTTAATAGAAAAAAGACTGAAGTCCCCCAAGGAAGAAGGAATTCTGCCAGCAGACTGCCTTCAGACTCCAGCTGCAACATCAACTCTTCCCTGGGTCTCCAACTCACTGGCCTACCCTGCAGATTTTGGACTTGTCTGTCTCCACATTCATCTCTCTCTCAATATTGTATATATCATTGGTTCTGTTTCTCTGGAGAGCCCTGAGTAATGCACACCCCTTCCTACAGTGTTGGCTATAATCATTCAGTTTCTTTCTTAGCTCCTTTATTCTGTCTGGCTTCCAAAATGTTAGTGTGACCAGGACTTAGTCCTGGGACCCACTTCTCTGTCTACACACTGTCTCCAGGAGACCTCTGCCTATTCCAGGGTTTTAAATACCATATAAACACTAAAGATTCTCAGATCTCCAGCCTTGGCCTCTTTCTAGAACTCCAGGGGGCAAGTCCCTCCATCTATAGATCCAATACGTGTTGCAAAGTTAACATGGGCAAAACCCAACTCTTGATTTCCATCTCCAGACCTGCTTCTTGCCCAGTATTTTCTTTCCCAGTAAACAGAACCACCATTCACTGGTTGCCGCCCCTCATTCCTAACATCTAATCCATAAACAAGTTCCATCAACTCTACATGCAAACGTATTTCAAATCGGTTCACTTTTCTGCAAATCACTTTCATCTCTTGCCTGGAGCATTCCACATCTTCTTCTTATCTGTCCCAGCTTCCAATTATTCATTCTACACACAAAGCAAGCTGAGTAATCATGTTCAATGATAAATCAAATTATGTTACTCAGTTACTTAAAAGCCTCCAATGGCTTCTAACTTCATCTAAAATATAAATCAAGCTCTTCACCAGAGAGTAAGTGGCCCATGCCCAGCTCTTTGACGTTCTTCCTGGGATGTCTGTATTGTCTGCTACATTCCAGCCTTCCAGGCCTCCTTTCTCTATTTTGAACATACCAGGCTTTTCCTCTCTAAGGATGTCCCCTTTGCTCAGAATGCTTTTTTTGCCATATCTTCACACCTTAGAACTTCCATGTAGACCATAGTTTAAACGTTGCAAAGAGGCCACCTTTGACCACTCAGTTTTTAATAATCACCCAGTCTCTCTCTGCTGTGTCGCTGCTTGAATTCCCTGCACGGTACTTTACAATCCGACATTTTCCCTTTGTGTTCCATTTCCCCCACTTAATGTAAATCCATGAGCACAGAGCTTGTTCATCTTTTTCACAACAATATCCCAGGTACCCAGGACAGTACCTAGCATGGATTGCATACTCAGTAAAGAAGAATGAATGGAGTAAAAAGACTAAAAGCATGCGTGGCACAATGTTAACAGTTGTTAATTTGGGATGATGGAAATACAGGTATTTGTTATACTATCTGTTTAACTTTTCTGTATTTTTAGAGTATTTCAAAATTGTATATAGATCGACAGATAGAGGTATAATTTGAGGACTGATCTGAAAGAAGCAGCTTGTCCTATTGCCAGAACTTGTCAGGCTGAACCGGAACGTAAACTCACTGAAAGAAAGTGCTGTGTTTGAATGTTAGTGATGCTGCATGAAGTCTGAGACCAAAAATTAGGAGCTGGAGATCACAGTTTCTGTCTAAAGATAGGTGGTGCACTTCTTAGAGCCCTCCCACATTGAGAGGGGTCATCCACTCTGCTTTCGTAGTTCTACATAAAGTTGAAAAACGCATGGGGTCCATGGTGATCAGATTCAGTGTGTGGAGGAGGTTCCGTTAGGAGAAGCAGTCTAGCCCAGTGGAGACGGCAATGTCCTCAGGCCAGGAGATACAGCCTCTCCCACAAGCTTGTGGAGGGGTAGCATTCAGAAAGGCACTCTACCTTTGTTTGTGTATATGTGTCTAGTTTCCTCTTAGACGAAAACGAGGGAGTTAAATAAAACAACCCTTTTAATAAATAATTTCAGTTTCAATTCCCATTGCCCCAACATTTTTAGAATTTCGTTTAAGAATATCCGATACTTCAGCAAAAATTTCCAAACCCCATAAATCATATTAACAATGGAAGTTTTTGTAATCCAGACTCTCGCTATTCAAATATGGTCTGTGGACCATCAGCATGGACATATCCCAGGAGCTTTCTGCAGATGGGAACTTTTAAGCCCCACCCCAGACCTACTGAATTTGAATCTGCATTTTAAGAAGATCCCTAGGTGGTTCATGTACACATGAAGAGGTTACAAGTCTTAATCTATGGCACCTAGTACAGCTTTCTACATGAGCTGGCTTCACTCGTCACATCTGAGAGCAAACACCTGGTGACATTTAGAGTAATAATATTTACATTTGCACCACATTTAAAAAATTTCTTTTATACACTTTATTTTGCTAAATTTCACAACCATCACATTGAGTTGTAAAGAGGTTCTTATTGTCACCAATTTACAGATAAGAAAACTGATATTAAGGTGAAATGATGTGCCCAAATCGTACAGCTAATGGTGACAGAGCCTATGCATCTGGGGAGTTCATGTCATCACCAATACCCCTATTAGGATGGGAGATGTCTTTGCAACATTTCCTGCTTTCCCCAACCCATACAGTTTATACAGTGTCAGAGAGATCTGCTGCTCAATATAGAATTTTAAAATTCCTGTAGTTACTGAAAAATAAATCACATTCTCCAAGTCATTCTGAGTTGAGCTAAAAATTCAATTATCACCTCACTAGCTGACGACGTAAATCTCTACATTCTCAGCAACTAAGAGAGAACCTTAGAAGCACTAACTCCACTGAGCTTATGACCTTCTCCTTCTGAAGTTTCTCAGCACATCCCCTCAGAGCTCTGATGTGGGTTAGAATGTCAAGCAGACAGAGCTGGATTCAAATTTTGACTCTGACTCTTTCTTACTAGCTGTGACACATGGGCAAATTATTTAGCCTCTTTGACCCTAGATTCCACTTCTATGCAACGGAGATTGTTTGCCTATCTGTAAATGTTGTTGTTGAAATTGAAGGAGATAATGAATGCACAGCGCTCAACACAACCTTTAGCTCCCAACACATGGACCATAACAGTAGTTAGTATCATTCACTTTCCTAAGAAAGCTTTCTCATCTGTCGAATTGAACTGAACCATCTCTAAAGTCCCTCCATTCTTATAACATTTGAGAAGTTTAACTCATGTTTATACTTCATGCGCTAGCCATTCGTCTAGAATTCAGAGCTCGCCTTCATTTAAAAAATAAAAAAGTAGACGTGCATGATTGAAATATGAGACTGTTTTCTGACTGAATGAGATTTCCAAGAACACTTGGGGGTCACAGACCGGAGAAGGGATTATATTTTAATTTAAATCCTGCAGATTCAATGAGATGGGCCATGGGAAAAAAAAGAAGAAAAAAGAAATATGTTCTTTACATCACTGGAGTTTTAAAATTGCTTTTCTAAATTGGAAGAATGAGTATCAATAGGCATTGGCCTTGCTCCAAAAGATCACAGAAATTAAAAGAGCTGGAGTAGTGATGGTATGTATTATATTCTCCAGCATCAGATCTCCCAGAGAACGAGAAGGACAGCTAACTGAAGGGAGGAGGACTTTTCCCAGTTGGACTCATCATGTGCTAATTGTATAAGAAAAAGGCAGTTATTCACTTACCTTCTTACTTATTTAGCTATGTGCCTGTCATTGAAGACATGTATTTTATTCTTAAAAGAAAGAGAGAAAAGAATAAAAAACCTACAACATATGTGCTTAGCCATCCTACACTCCTTTATTACAATAGCCGTGAGGCTGTACCTCTTCACCTCCATCTCCTCTGAGCATAACTTCCCAGAAAAACACTTCCATATGGGCCCTTAAATATCTACACTTTCTCTTTTTGGATCACTGTTGTTGTTATTATTATGACCCAACTGACACTAAAGGATGAAACAAAATAGTACATAGAACATTTCTTGTTCTTCTAATTTTAGAGGAGAATTTCAGATTCTTCCCTTTTTATTTTTTTTTTCAGATTGTTCCCTTTAAATGTCTGATATGTTGTTTGAAAAAAATAAACTTTTTATTTTTATGGAAAATAAGAACCAGAAAAATTGGCTTCATTTCCTCACTGGATATTTGAGCATCTTTCTCCAGGAATATGCTATATCTCTATCCTCTGTTGTCTAATTAATTTTTGGCAAATGTTTAAAAATGCGAGCGAGAAAAATAATAACAAAAAATAATGTTCTTTCAGATACCTAAGTACATACTGCTGGTGTTCTGCATACAGGAGAACAGATGCCTTTGCAACTCCATCACCTCATTATAGTTTGTCTTTAAGAAACAAAGAAATTTACCACTTTTTCTTTCTGATCTAACTCTAACTAGAATGCGTGTAAAATGAATCAGAAAGGGATTTCAGGGTCAACTAGGATTTTGCCATTCATTCAACCACCATTTTTTTATTATTATTTTATTGAGGCCATAATCATTTATAATATTGTGAAATTTCAGGTGTACGTTATTTATCAGTTTCTGTATAGACTGCATCATGCTCACACCAATAGTCTAATTTTCATGCATCACCACATATTTGTGCCCCTTTACCCCTTTTCCCCATCTCCCAATCCCCTTCCCCTCTGGTAACCACTCATGTGTTCTCTTTGTCCATGTGTTTGTTTATCTTCCATGTATGAGTTAAATCACACAGCATTTGTCTTTCTCTGTCTGGCTTATTTCACTTAGCCTAAGACCCTCAAGGTCCATCCATGTTGTTGCAAATGGGATGATTTTGTCTTTTTTATGGCTGAGTCATATTCCGTTGTATATATATACACCACATCTTCTTTATATATTCATCAATTGATGGGTACTTGGGTTGCTTCCACGTCTTGGCTATTGTGAATAATGCTGCAATGAACATAGGGGTGCATAAATCTCTTTGGATTGTTGATTTCAAGTTCTTTGGATAAATACCCAGTAGTGGGACAGCTGAATCATATGGTATTTCTATTTTTAATTTTTTGAGAAATCTCCATACTGTTTTCCATAGTGGCTGCACCAGTTTGCAATCCTACTAGTAGTGTATGAGGGTTCCCTTTCCTCCATATTCTCTACAAAATTTGGTATTTGTTGCCTTCATTCAACTACCATTTATTGAATGCTCCCTCTCTGTCAGAGTTTGGGCAGGGTTTGAAAATAGAAAAACTAAAACAAATAAAAAACAAAACAAAGCAAACAAACAAAAAAACACCTTTCCTGGTTTCAAGGAGCTTAAACGTAAGTGAGGGAGAGAAACACTATGAATCAAAACAAAACAAAACAAAAAATTATTTAAATAGAAACGTATACAAAATACTTTGGAAATCCTGGAAAATAATTATACCTTGAGGTTGAGGAAGCACTCAAGAAAAGCTTTATATAAGAAAGTACATTTTATCTAGGCCTTAAGAATATTGAGCTCTTTTGGTCTATGATTGACTATAAAGACATAAAATCTTTTTTCCCTTATTCATTCATTAATGTAATCAGTTCAATGAAAATTTATTGGGCATCTGCCTACATGCATTCAAGGGGGTCAGAGTTATTGTATCTCGTAGAGTGGGAGTGGCCAGAAGGTATTTATAGGTCCAAAATAAGTGGTCAAGTCAGAATTTGGTTCCAAAAAACTCACTTTAAGATCCCCAAATTCTAACCATGATGCTACATATTACTTCTAGTACAGCACAGAATAGTTACTCTATCAAAGTCTTTCTCAAATTGTGTCTTCAGACCCCCAGGGTTTCCTAAAATCCTTTTAGGGGGACCATAAAGTCAGAACTCTTTTCATAACAATCCTAAGATGTAATTTGCCATCTTTATTGTGTTGCTTTTCATACAGATGGTGCAGAAGAAGTGGTGGGTAACCTGCTGGCACCTTCACACTAATCAAGGCAAGGAGACAAAACCGTGCTAGAAGTTATACTTGCACTGCCACAGATTCACAGTTAAAAAGAAAAAGCCAATTTTGCTTTATCCTTGGTGAAGCAGTATGTCGTTAGTGTTATTAAATCTTGACCTTTGAGTACATATATTTTTAATATTCCGTTTGAAAAAGTAGGAATTTCACCTAAACTGCTTCTACTGAATATTGAAGCACAGTGATGCTGTTGAGGAACAGGACTCACGAGACTGGGCTGTGGACTGAACCAGCCACCATTTTTACCCGAAAGAGTGACCAACAGACAAACTCTGATTATTCAAAGTTGGGATGTTTGGTAGACATTTTCTCAAAAATAAATGAAGCAAGCCTGTCACTTCAAGGGAAACAATTGCCATTATTTGTTGCAAATGATAAAATGTGAGCTTTCAAGTGAAAATTAAACTTTTGGAAAACTAGTATCTGTCACCATGAGCTTGAGAGCATTTCAATTGTTGAGATTTTTCTGGTGATATCCTTGGTGATATTGACTAATATGATTATTTTGACATTGTCTAATAATATATCTTGACTTTTGGAAGGTCTGTATACCTCAGGAAATCAATATTTTCCAAATGACCAATGCATGATGTTACAAAATCATGTTTGAGTCTAAGATCCATTCCAAATGACAGACCAATGGATTTTAAATATAAGAAATTCATTCATTTGGGGCGGAGTCAAGATGGCGGCGTAGGCAGACTCTGAACTCACCTCCTCCCGTGGACACAGCCAATTTACAACTACTCGTGGAAAAATTACCCCTGAGACAGAACTGAAAACTGGATAAGAGGAACTCCTGCAACAACGGACAATCCTAACTGGGGTAGAAGAGGCAGAGACTCCCGTCTGGAGAGGAAAAACGCCGCCTTCACAAGCCGCCAGCTTCACGGCCGCCGGGAGCAGCTCACAGGTACGCAGCCTCCCTGGAGGCGCGGGGCCCTGAGCCGGGGAGCGCCCCCGCTGTGGGCATTTTGTGGACCCAGCACAATTGAGACCAGCGGCATAATATCTGACTTTGCCTGCTACTAAAGCATTGGGGAGCACCCCCAGAAAACCCGGTTCACAAAGAAACTAAAACTGGCTCTTAAAGGGCCCGCGCACAAACTCACCCGTTCCAGAAAGCATCCTAAAATCACCAGAAAGAAAGGTGCACAGTGCTTCGGTGACAAGAGACTCACCTAATAGGCCCTGAGTGCATCTCGGTGAGGGGTGAGACCTCTCCAGGGACTGGGACATTGGCGGCGGCCATTGTTGTGGCCTGGTGTGAGCGTGCTGACACAAACGCCATTGGAGTTCTCCCTGAGACCTGCTAGCCCAGGGTCTGCTCCACCCGCTAGAGCACCGATTTAATCCAGCTCAGCCAGGGCAGGCAGCCCACCCTAGAGACTAGCCCCACCCAACAACAAGCCCTCAGGCAACGTGTGGGCCTGCATAGATTGGTGACTGGATTCTCTGCAGTCTGACAACTGAGCTGACTTGAGCGGGGCAGGGTGTGCACAAGGAGCAGGTGGAGAGGGTGGGGTGGTGGCAGAGTGTGTGGGGCTCCCGCCGTGGAGAGACTGGGTCCACTTGGGGAGGTCGGGGCACTCACACGGGGCAGGACTGTGTTGACTGTGTGTGTGGACCTGTGGGCGGCAGGGCTTCTCAGCCACAGAAGACTTGTACTTCTCAAAGACCCACATAGGAGGTTTGCTCCACCTTCCAAAACCTGAAACAATTGGGTGCTCCTGTGCCTGAGGCCAGCCCCACCCAGCTGCAATCCTCAGAGAGCTGACAAGAGACCTAATAGGCTAGAGGCTTACAGCAATTGTAAGGCCCTGAGCCTAACAACCTGCCACGGTGGGGGCCTACTCACTTAAAAGAAATACTGCAACACAAATGTGGTATTAGAACTTGCAGCCAACTGTGCTGGGGCTCCCCACAGCTGATAAAGAGACTGAAGGGCCCACAACAACTACAAGCAGCTGAGCATTACAACAGCTGGCCAGGAGCATAACTCAGCCTCCCTGGGCGCCTACAAGGAGAGCAAACAGGCCACAGCAGAAGGATACACGTAGCCCCCATAGGGGTCACCCCTGGAACATTGAGAACTGAGGGAAGCACACTGGAAGCCTCCTAAGCCATCACTTACATAAGGTCACCTATCCAAGAGCAGGAGACGTAGCTGACCGACCTAATACGTAGACACAAGCACAGGGAAAGAGGCAAAATGAAGAGGCAAAAGAATACATTCCAAGTAAGGGAACAGGACAAAACCCCAGAAAAGGAACTTAGTGAAACAGAAATGAGCAACCTACCCGACAGAGAGTTCAAACTAAGAGTGTTAAGGATGCTCACTGATCTGGGGAGAAGAATAGATGGACTCAGTGAGAATGTCAACAAAGAAATGGAAGATATAAAAAAGAACCAATCAGAAATGAAGAATACAATACTGGAAATGAAAAACTCATTAGAGGGACTCAAAAGCAGAGTAGAGGATACAGAAGAACGGATCTGTGAGCTGGAAGAAAGACTAGAAGAAATTACCCAAGGTGAACAGGTAAAAGAGAAAAGAATTAAAAAGAGTGAGGACAGCCTAAGGGACCTCTGGGACAACATCAAGCGCACTAACATCCGTGTTATAGGTGTCCCGGAAGGAGAAGAGCGAGACAAGGGGGAAGAGAATCTACTTCAAGAAATAATAGATGAAAACTTCCCTAACCTAAGGAAGGAAACAGACATCCAGGTACAGGAGGCACAGAGAGCCCCAAACAACATAAACCCAAAGAGGCCCACACCAAGACACATCATAATCAAAATGTCCAGAATTAAAGATAAAGAGAGAATCCTAAAAGCCGCAAGAGAATGTCAAGTTACATACAAAGGAAACCCCATAAGGCTATCAGCTGACTTCTCAGCAGAAACCTTACAGGCTAGAAGAGAATGGCACGATATATTTAAAGTGCTAAAAGGAAAAAACTTACAGCCAAGAATACTCTACCCAGCAAGGTTATCGTTCAAAATGGAAGGAGAGATCAAAATTTTCCCAGATAAGCAAAAATTAAAGGAGTTTGTCACCAAGAAACCAGTGTTACAAGAAATGTTAAAGGGACTGATTTAAGAGGAAAAGAGAAGACCACAAATAGGAAAAATTATCTATTTCCACGATTAGAACGTAATGGATACAAATGCACAAAAAAGAGGTTAGATATGATATCAAAATCATAAAAGGAGGGAGGAGGGTAGATAAAGAGTACAGCTTTCAGACAGAGGTCGAACTAAAGTGACCATCAATTCTGTATAGAAGAAGTAAGGAACAGAGAAGGATTACTAAAACACTGAGAAAAAAAAAAAAAACTTAAAAAATGGCAGTAAGTACATACTTATCAATAGCTACTTTAAACGTCAATGGACTAAATGCTCCAATTAAAAGGCATAGGGTGGCTGACTGGATAAAAAAACAAGACCCATATATATGCTGCATACAAGAGACACACTTCAGACCTAAAGACACTCACAAACTGAAAGTGAAGGGATGGAAAAAGATACTCCACGCAAATGGCAATGAAAAGAAAGCTGGGGTAGCAGTACTCATATCAGACAAAATAGACTTTAAAACAAAAACTGTAAAAAGAGACAAAGAAGGGCATTACATAATGATCAAGGGAACAATCCAACAAGAGGATATAACACTTGTAAATATCTACGCACCCAATGTAGGTGCACCTAAATATATAAAGCAATTATTAACAGACATAAAAACAGAAATAGACAGTAACACAATAATAGTAGGGGACTTTAACACTCCACTTACACCAACGGATAGATCATCCAAACAGAAGATCAATAAGGAAACATTGGCCTTAAACGACACACTAGAACAGATGGACCTAGTAGATATATACAGAGCATTCCATCCAAAAACCAAAGAATACATGTTCTTTTCAAATGCACATGGAACGTTCTCCAGGATTGATCACATATTAGGCCACAAAACAAGTCTCCATAAATTTAAGAAGATTGAAATAATACCAAGCATCTTTTCTGACCACAAAGGTATGAAACTAGAAATCAACTATAGGAAGAAAATCAGAAAAGCCACAAATACATGGAGATTAAACAAAATGCTACTGAACAACGACTGGGTTAATGAAGAAATCAAAGAAGAAATCAAAAAATACCTGGAGACAAATGAAAATGAAAATACGACATGCCAGAATTTATGGGATACAGCAAAAGCGGTTCTAAGAGGGAAGTTTATAGCAATACAGGCCTATCTCAACAAACAAGAAAAATCTCAAATAAACAATCTAACAATGCACCTAAAGGAACTGGAAAAAGAAGAACAAACAAAGCCCAAAATCAGTAGAAGAAGGGAAATAACAAAAATCAGAGCAGAAATAAATGAAATAGAGACCAAAAAAACAATAGAAAAATTAATAAAACCAAGAGCTGGTTCTTTGAAAAGATCAACAAAATAGACAAACCTTTAGCTAGACTCACCAAGAAAAAAAGAGAGAAGGCACAAATAAGTAAAATCAGAAATGAAAGAGGAGAGGTTACAACAGACACCTCGGAAATACAAAAGATTATAAGAGAATACTATGAAAAGCTATATGCCAACCAATTCGACAATCTGGAAGAAATGGATAAATTCTTAGAATCATACAACCTTCCAAAACTGGATCAAGAAGAAGTAGAGAATTTGAATAGACCAATCACCAGTAAGGAGATCGAAACAGTAATCAAAAACCTCCCCAAAAATAAAAGTCCAGGACCAGACGGCTTCCCTGGTGAATTCTACCAAACATTCAAAGAAGACTTAATACCTATCCTTCTCAAACTCTTCCAAAAATTGAGGAGGGGGAAGCTCCTAACTCATTCTACGAAGCTGACATTACCCTGATACCAAAACCAGACAAGGACAACACAAAAAAGAAAATTACAGGCCAATATCACTGATGAACATCGATGCTGAAAATCCTCAACAAAATACTAGCAAATCGCATACAACAATACGTTAAAAGATTATACACCATGATCAAGTGGGATTTATTCCAGGTATGCAGGGATGGTTTAACATTCGCAAATCAATCAACGTAATACACCACATTAATAAAATGAAGAACAAAAATCACATGATCATCTCAATAGATGCAGAGAAAGCATTTGACAAGATCCAGCATCCATTTATGATAAAAACTCTGAATAAAATGGGTATAGAAGGAAAGTACCTCAACATAATAAAGACCATATATGAGAAACCCACAGCTAATATCATCCTCAATGGTGAAAAACTGAAAGCTATCCCTCTAAGAACAGGAACCAGACAAGGATGCCCACTGTCACCACTCCTATTTAACATAGTATTGGAAGTCCTAGCCAGAGCAATCAAGCAAGAGAAAGAAATAAAAGGGATCCAAATTGGAAAGGAAGAAGTGAAACTGTCACTATTTGCAGATGACATGATTTTATATATAGAAAACCCTAAAGAATCCACCAGAAAACTTTTAGAAGTAATAAACGAATATGGTAAAGTTGCAGGATACAAAATCAACATACAAAAATCAGTTGCATTTCTGTACACTAACAACGAAGTAGCAGAAAGAGAAATTAAGAATACCATCCCATTTACAATTGCAACAAAACAAATAAAATACCTAGGAATAAACTTAACCAAAGAGGTGAAAGATCTGTACACCGAAAACTATAAAACATTTCTGAAAGAAATTGAAGAAGACACAAAGAAATGGAAAGATATTCCGTGCTCTTGGATTGGAAGAATTAACATAGTTAAGATGTCCATACTTCCTAAAGCCATCTATAGATTCAATGCAATCCCTATCAAAGTTCCAACAACATTTTTCACAGAAATAGAACAAAGAATCCTAAAATTTATATGGAACAACAAAAGACCCCGAATAGCTAAAGGAATCCTGAGAAAAAGAACAAAGCTGGAGGTATCACACTCCTGATTTCAAAATATACTACAAAGCTATAGTAACCAAAACAGCATGGTACTGGCACAAAAACAGACACACAGATCAATGGAATAGAATCGAAAGCCCAGAAATAAACCCACACATCTATGGACAGCTAATCTTTGACAAAGGAGCCAAGAACATACAATGGGGAAAAGAAAGTCTCTTCAACAAATGGTGTTGGGAAAACTGGATAGCCATATGCAAAAAAATGAAAGTAGACTCTTACCTTACACCATACACAAAAATGAACTCCAAATGGATTAAAGACTTGAATGTAAGACCTGAAACTGTGAAAGTTCTAGAAGAAAACATAGGCAGTACGCTCTTCGACATCAGTCTTAGCAACATCTTTTCAAACACCACATCTGACCAGGCAAGAGAAACAATAGAAAAAATAAACAAATGGGACTACATCAAACTAAAAAGCTTCTGCACAGCAAAGGAAACCATCAACAAAACGAAAAGACAACCTAACAATTGGGAGAAGATATTTGCAAACCATACATCTGATAAGGGCTTAATCTCCAAAATATATAAAGAACTCATGCATCTCAACAACAAAAAAACTACCAACCCAATTAAAAAATGGGCAAAAGACCTGAACAGACATTTCTCCAAAGAAGATATACAGATGGCCAACAGACACATGAAAAGATGTTCAAAATCACTAACTATCAGGGAAATGCAAATCAAAACTACAATGAGATATCACCTCACGCCCGTCAGAATGGCTATAATTAACAAGACAGGAAACAACATGTGTTGGAGAGGTTGTGGAGAGAAGGGAACTCTCATACACTGCTGGTGGGAGTGCAAACTGGTGCAGCCACTATGGAAAACAGTATGGAGATTCCTCAAAAATCAACGATAGAACTACCATATGATCCAGCTATTCCACTGTTGGGTATTTATCCAAAGAACTTGAAAACACCAATTTGCAAAGGTACATGCACCCGTGTTCATTGCAGCCTTATTCACGATAGCCAAGACTTGGAAGCAACCTAAGTGCCCATCAAGGGACGAATGGATAAAAAAGCTGTGGTATATATACACAATGGAATACTACTCAGCCATAAGAAACGATGAAATCCAGCCATTTGTGACAACATGGATGGACATTGAGGGCATGATGCAAAGTGAAATAAGTCAGAGGGAGAAGGTCAAATACCGTATGATTTCCTTCATTAAGTAGTAGATAATAACAACAATAAACAAACACATAGGGACAGAGATTGGATTGGTGGTTACCAGAGGGGAAGGGGGGAGGGAGGAGGGTGAAGGGGATAATTGGGTACATGTGTGTGGTGATGGGTTGTAATTGGTATTTTGGTGGTGAACATGATGTAATCTATGCAGAAATAGAAGTACAATGATGTACACCTGAAATTTTTACAATGTTATAAACCAATGTTACTGCAATAAACAAAAAATTTAAAAAAAAAAAAAGAAATTCATTGATGTGGTTTCAGATTCCATGTTACAAATAATCTTTAAGAAATCAGTTTGGCAAAGTTGGGAATAGGATCAAAGAAAAATATGAACAATTATCTGAAAAGGCTATTAAAATATTCTTTTCTTTTCCAATTACTTATACATACGAGGCAAAATATTCTTCATATAGTTCAAGCAAAACAACATATTGCAACCAATTCAGTGTAAATGTAGATGTGATAATATAAGCGAATAGAAAATAATAAGCCAGATATTTTAAATATTGGAAACAATGTAAACCAATGATATTCTCATTAAAATTTTTTGAAAATATAGTTGTTTTTCCATAAAATGTTATGTTAATATATAATAGATTTACTATTGTTATTTTTATGTGAATTACAGAATGTTTCTAAAGGTCTCCAGTTCAATTTTTTTTTTGAGGAAGATTGGCCTTGAACTAACATCTGTTGCCAATCTTCCTCTTTTTCTTTTTTCTCCCCAAAGCCCCAGTACATAGTTGTATATCCTAGTTGTAGGTCCTTCTAGTTCTATGTGGGATGCTGCCTCAGCATGGCTTGATGAGCGTTGAGTAGGTCTGCGCCCAGGATCTGAACCGGCAAACCCCGGGCGACTGAAGCGGAACACACAAATTTAACCACTATGCCACCAGGCCAGCCCCTCCAGTTTAATTCTAATGTGGGAAATTTTGATAGATTGGTCTCTCATAAACAAAAGCTCCTTGGACTCCTCAATAATTTTTAAGACTACAAGAGTGTCCTGAGGCTGAAAAGTTAAAGAACTACTACTTTACCAGATATAAAACTATACTATAATGCTAGGTTAATTAAAACAATGTTTTATTGGTGCAAGAACATTTAAGCCCATCAATGAAGAGAACAGAGTCCAGAAATAGACCCACATATATGATAATTAAATACTATGATAAATTTGCATTTTAAATTAGAAATTATATCAAGCAGGGTCTTGACAGGAAACAGAGGGCACTGTGAAATGAGGTAATTGAAGACATTTTAATAAAGTGACTATTTTCAAGGGTATGAGCTGGCTTAAGGGGAATGAATAGAGATAAAGAAGCACAATTTTGCTAGAAACAGTGAGATCTTTTACCATCCTAGGTCTGAAGGTCAAAGGAAAGGGACTTTGGAAGCTGGATATTGACCTGTTTCCTTAGTAGCTGGAAGAGAGGGAATCCAGGCAGGAAATGTGGCCTCCAGACAAGAAACAGCCATTGTCAACCAGCAGGCCAGCAGGGAGGGAGCCAGAGGAACAATCAAACCTCAGTCCCCACCCACCCTCTGATCTTCTGCTGGTGCCTCCTGTTGGCCAAACCCAACTGAGAGTCAGACCATTCCAGACATAGAAGAAGTTGATAATGGAAAGAGGATTTGGAGGGGCAGATAGAAGACATTCATTTCCATCTACCCCTTTTGCTCCTCAACATGCCCTCTTATTCTTTGCCTAGACCTATTCAGGCCTATATACCATTTCCACTTAGTAGTGGAATGCTGCTATGCATATCTAATTTTATGATTTAGTGGGTTAAATAATACTTAGTTCATTATGGGCAGTTTCGATGGCAAAGTCAGTTAGTGTCCCAGATCTCCCCTCTGGAGAAGGCTTTGATGCCGAATTGCAGTATATACCGGTGACCTATGATAAAGGAACTAAGCAGGTCACTGAAACAGAATCCTTCATTTGACAAGGACACTGGGTTCCTTGGGAAAGAGATCTTCAGAGTAGATAAGAGGCCATTAATTTTCTCTACAGTGTAAGTTGCTGGTTACTAGAGCTAAAATTATTTTGCTTAATCTGTCAAACAGCACTTTGATAAGCCCATCTATTTCATTCCTAGGGATTCTGTGACCAATTAGCCATTGCCAAGACCCCTGTAGGCTGAAACACTGATTACAACTGCATTCCCAGGTTTTATTGTGGTAAATCTTGCTCCCACCATGTCTCTGATGGTTGTGCACCACTATTTATTTGGCTTCTACCATGCAAAGATATTGGTATTTTCCGCCCAAATGAGAGAGCCTAATTCTATTGCAGCCACTCCTATTGTCATCTGTGACCTGCAGAAGACAACTATAATGGAACTTTTCAATAGGTTGGGTGCCCTCTGTCCTTATTCCCTGATTGGACCAAGTAAATTTCTAGTTCAGGGGCACAGCTAACGTACTGACATTCTCTCTCCAACAACAACCTGGGGATACCCTTCACCAATTTCCAGGGCTATATCACATTTCTCTTGAGTTCCAAGTCTTTATTTCTTGATTACTTCATTATCTGTCTTATTGTTGCCCTTTGGAAGGCAATCTTCTTTACTCTGGCTGTTTTAAAGATCGTGTCTTTGTCTTAGGTCTTCAGCAGTTTTCTATGGAGTGTCTGTTTGGGTTTTGGGTTTTGGGTTTTTTTTTTTTCTTTTTTTTTGTATTTATTCTGCTTGGGATTCACAAAGCTTTGTGAATGTCCGGTGCAACTTTTTTCTATTCATTTTGGAAAACTCTAAACCATGATCTCTCCAGTCACTACAGAATAATGTGTTCTGTCCCATTCTCTTTCTCCTCTCCTCTTGTAACTCCAATTACACATATGTTAGACCATTTACCTATGCTCTGCATACCTCTTACATTATCATCTTATTTTCTATCTTTTAATTTTTCCTTGCTTCAGTCTGGATATTGTCTTCTGTCTGCTCTTCCAAATTGTTAATTCTCTCTTGAACTGTGTCTATTCTGCTTTTAGAACCCATTTTGGTACTATTAATTTCATTTGTTTTATTTTCTACTTCCAGAATTTTTATTTGATTATTATTATAGTTTCAATTTCTCAGCTGAAATTCCTAAGTTTTCATTAATTTCTCGCACATATTAACTATAATTAGTTTAAAGTCTGTGTCTGATGCCACCAATATCTGGATTTCCTATGAAGTGGTTACTGTTTTCTGGTTTTTTTCTCTAGATTTTCAATCAATTCTTGTCTCTTACATGCTTGATCATTTTTTTAATAGAACGCTAGGTGTTCTGCATGAAAAATTAAACAGATAGATAATTGGAAGTTCTGAATGATGCTACTTCCTCCAGAGAGCATTTACTTTTACTACTGGCAGACAATTAGGGCAGGAACTGGTCATCCTAATACAGTGTGATATTGAATTGATTCAGAGCAGGTTTTATTCACTGTGATGTCTGGCCTATTTCTTTTTTACCCCCACTTTTAAGTGATGGCCTTTCAGGTGCATCAACTGAAAATTCCATGTGTTTACCATGATCCTTTTTCCTTGGTGGGCCCTAAAATTCAATTTTTATCCTCCCAGCCCTATGATATTGCTTACTACTTGCTCAGCTTCTCATTTTCTTAGCCATGGCTTTCTATTTGTATTTCCAGTCTCTCAGGTCACTGCTTTAGATTGGCAAATATGTCAGGAGAAAGCAGATATCAGGCATATCTCTTTGGATTTCCCTTCCCACCAGGATCCTGGACCTTCAAGTCCTCACCATCCTGGTAGCTTTCCAATATCTTCACACAGATTTTTTGTAAAGTATCTTATCCAGATTTTCTGCTTATTCTTAGCAGGAAAACTGGTCTGATACAGCTACTCTTCCATAACTTGAAATAGAAGTTCTACTCTCATGTTTTTTTGGGGTTTTTTTTGTTGTTGTTGAGGAATATTCACCCTGAGCTAACATCTGTTGCTAATCTTTCTCTATTTTGTATGTGGGTCCCCGCCACAGCATGGCTGCTGATGAGTAGTGTAGGTCCGCGCCTGGGAACTGAACCTGGGCCGCTGAAACAGAGCATGCCAAACTTAACCACTAGGCCATGGAGCCAGCCCCCTTTCATGTTCTGATTGATGGTTTGGTTGTATACAGATATCTAGACTGAAAATAATTTCCCAACAGAATATCAAAGACTTGCTGTTGAGACTTTCAATTCAATTTTGTGTTCTTTTTTCACATGTTGCTATTGCTTTACTATCTTTTGTGAGTTTTTTGGGAAGCTTTTCTTTTCTTTTCTTTTTTGTCTCCAGTTTTTTGAAATTTCAAGATGATGTGCCACAGAGGGATGTTTTTTCATCTTTTGTTCTGGTCATTTAAAAAACCCCTTGAATCAAGAGACATATTCTTCAATTTTAGGAACTTATTTTTAAATTATTTCTTTATAATTTCTTGTATGCCATTTTTATTGTTTTCTCTTTTTTAAATTCTCTTACCTGGATGTGCATGCCCTCAGACTGATCTTTTGCTTTATATTTCCTTTCCTATTTTATATTTCTTTATCTTGTTATCTTACTGTCTGGGAGGGTTCCTTAACTTTATCATCTAAGATTTCTATTGACGTTTTTATTTTTGCTAACAAATTTTAAATCTGCATGCTCTCTTTCTTGTTCTCTGAAAGATACCTTGTATAGCATGATTTTCTTGCTTCATGGAAACAAAATCTTCTTTTATCTTTCTGAAGATATTAATGATTTTTATAATTCTCGTGTTTATCTCTCTGCATAATCTCTGATATCTCCAAGCCTTATTGTTGCTGTTTTTGTTCATATTGGTGTCTCCTTTCATGTTAAAGACTTTCTTCAGATGTCTGACAACGTGGTCTTTGGCTGCCTGCTCATATTGAATAATCTGGCGAGAAAAAGATCTTTGGAAGTTTGTGAATATGGCTGGGACTTGTTGCCTGTGAGCTTCACTGTAGGGTGATCTTTAGGTATTTTTCTCTGAAAGTAATGAGATTCCTCAAAGACTTCCAGTTTCCTGCCTGCAAATGTAATTTTGGCTTCTGGTGTCCTGAAAATCCCTTGTACTTAGTACATTATCCTCACCCTCAGTTGTGCTCAGATTCCTGTGATCTGTAGAATCTCTGAAATTTTCCCAAGAGTAAACCCCAGTTCTTCGCCAGCATGGGTGAGGGCCAATAACTGGGAGGGAATCTGGCTGTTAACTACTTCTAAAGAATCTTTCAATTAGAACTGTTGTTTAACTCATCTTCACTATCCCTTCAGAGGTGCCCGATGCCTTTGATTGCTGTTATGAGGTTTTGCAAAGCAAATTAACTTGCTGGTGAGCTTCTAGCAATGCCGACTTAGATTTCAATTTTCTCAAGTTGACTAATTCAGTCACCACTTGTCCAACCACTGTCCTGCTTCCAAAAATTTGTTCCTATTGTTTCCTGTCGTGCTCTTCATGCTTGCGCATTGATGCTTTTCATAAGCTGTCATTTCAATGGAATTTCAGAAGGCAGCAGATAAAGGCATGCACTCGAAGCACCATCTTTAACTCCATGCCGTTGTTTACTTTTAATAATATATATTTTGTCCTGTTTTACAAGTGCATGTGTTTTTTTATAGAAAACATATTAGTAAGTAAATATTTTAAAATACAAATGTTAAAACGTAAGTATGTAAATTTGTTGTCTTAGAGAATGAGTGTGAGAGTCAGGACTTACTTTTGAGTACCAAGCACAGGGCTGGCACTGAAAAGAGATTTTCAGGCACAAAACTTGAAAAACTTCTGTGTTTGATTTTTTAATTAACAAGCATGCATTCATGATGTCACTAAATTTAAAAATATAGCAAAAGAAAATATACACAAAATATAACAGTACATTTTGGCATGAATAAAACTAAATTAATGATAGAACTGGATGAATATTACTGATAGAACATATATTTTGAAAGAGGGAAAAACATGTTGGTATTTAAGGTTGTGAAGGACAGGCTGATATTTTGCCAAGGCTTAATTATCCCACAGAAAAACCTACGTGTACGTATAAGTGTCTTTGTGTGGGTACACATCAAAATTTTTTAACTTAAGTAAAAATCAAGTTGAGTAATATCCATCCAGGATCCAAGGAACATAATACACGAACAATTTGAAGAGTTTGTATTACATACAAAAAGTTTAAATTTATAAATTTTGTGTCAGTCAATTATTAATTACCAAGACTTTGAAACTCATAAATTTGTAACACCTCAATCAAGGATGCCTTGGCAACACAATCATCTTGGCTTTTTTCCCCCTTTTTATGGGCACTTAGTGAATATCAACACTGTACCAAGCAGTGTACTGGTGCTGAGATACAGACAGGCCAATCCTGGATACCAGATGTCCTGACTCTGCTCTGGAACTTCTTGTATTGCCTCGAATGAATGATCAGTGTCCTGCCTTCCCTTCAAGTGGGCAGCCTCCAGACCGGTGTCTCACTTTTCACAGACAACAGCCAATGGCTCTGTCAGCATTTGCTCCAAGCTCAATCCTTTCTGCCTCAGCTGTGCAGCACGTTTTAACTGCTTGTGGTATTTCTTACCATTTTTTCTTCCTTCTGGTGTTCTAGTGTTTGTTCTTGCTTTCTGTTCCTCAAAAGCTCCCTACTAGAAGAGCCACAGCAAGACTTTATAGCAACTCTAAGGCAATTCCGAATCTGACCAGGAGTGCTTCGCAGGGGCCGTTTCCCTGTCTAAATTACATAATTCCTGGAAAACTTTCCAATTTGCTCAAATCCCCTTTACAATTGTGTTGCCTCCAATCTCTCTCTTTAGACTTGACCAAGTTCAACTAGTATATATTAGCTCTATTTTTTTTAGTGGAAAGTATTATTGAGCATTTACCAAATGTTTGGCAGTCTATATTCCTATCTCACATACTCCTTCCAGTTCTGGAAGGAGGTGGGCAAAGTTATGTAGCGTAAAGAGGCAGAGACAGATGACCTGGGTTAGAAGCCTGGCTATGCCACTTACTAGCTGTGTAATCGTAGGCAAGTCACTCATTCTCTAGGAGCTTCAGACAACAAAAGTACCCACCTCATAGACTTTTGTGAGTAGTAAATGAGTTAATATACGTAAAATATGTAGAACAGTGGCTGCACACAATCAGCACCATATAAATGTTAACTCCTAGTGTTTTACTCATTTTACAAATGGAAGATAGGCTCAGAGAGATGTAAGTTACTCAAGTTGAAACAGCTAGCATCATGCCAATTAATAGCTATATCATTATTTAAATGATTGTCTATTTTTGGACACCCATATTATTCTAATCTTTGATGTCCTGAAAAATGCTTCAATCAACACTCCTACATCTAAATCTTTGTGCATACCAGTCCCTCGCCACCACACACACAGCACAAAATCCATAGAAAAAAGTCCAAAAGTATGCTGACATTTAAGATTTCGGTATGTATTGTCAAAATATCTCTCAGTTTCATCTCCCACCTCATTCCATCCATATCCATATCCATTCACTTAAACTCTTATCAACATTAGGTAACATTTACTTTTTATACCAGAATTCAACCACTATCAACTTTAACACTGCTTGTTAAGAAGACAATTTTATTTTTTAAGTGGGTTTTTTCTTTGTTAACATTTGGCAAGAATTAAATAACATCAAAGTTGCTGTTCATTTAGAAAATGTAGATAAACATTCCAAACTATTGTCCCTGTTTCCTAACACAGACTATACAACTTTTGAATAAGTGTCCCATATCCAGCATGTTGTGGTTGGAAGGACATTGGATTGGCAACTACTACATGGCATCTGGATTAGTATTTCCCTTCATTCGTCTTTCTCTTATGTGGCATGTTTATAAGTCGTTTGTCAGACTTGGTCCCTCTCCTCTGAATATGCTAATTAGTAATGAAATTTACGTTATTCTAGATATATCTTCAAGGTAAAATATTAATGTTTGGACATTTTGTATCTGTTTTTGTTTTTCCCCACAGAATATGCTTTAAACTATTCTGCTTTAGCCATGTGTACGAATATTGTTTATTAGCCTCTGAAGATCTTATCTTTCTGTCTGAGGTCTCAGTGACAGTTGGAGTAGAAGTCAGGAGGGAGAGATGATGGGGAGATAGAAGGATAGGAAAATAGAATGATTTGGGGATTCTGTATTGAATGGATGTTTGGAGACACTATGCTAAACAAATAAAGATATTAAGATAGAGGGATAAATTTTGAATGCTTACTATTCACAAGTTCCTTAAGTCTTAGCAACTAAAAACAAATATAAAGTTGACCAGTTAAAGACCTGAGGGAAGAGTAAAGTCTAGACACTTCATGACTGAATTATCAATTCCACGTCAATACTTCAGGGTAACTAACTGATTGAACGAAAAAACAAAATCTCCCTGAAGACCATTATGACTTTAATCTCTGCTGCATACAGAAACAGAATAAAGTTGTTCAATTATGTTAGACACACACAGACACACACACGTAAAGAGAGAGAGTAGTGTGTGGTACATGTTTAATGACGAGCTTTCTAAACAAAAGAAAAACCTGATTTGTGGCATTTGCCAATTTCTGGGGTGTAAATGCTCACACCATGGCCAGTTTCAAGACACCAACATGACGTCACTGATCATGGAGATGGGAAGAGTTTCACATAATCAATTTTTGCAAGCTGACGCAAGCTGGCTCTAGCATGCCACTATGGAGTCTTTAAAGCAAATGGCAATTTATTACATTGTCACAGGACTCTGTAACCACAGCTGCTTACATCACTACACACAATTAAACCTAATGTGTGCTGTCAAATGTAGAAAAATGCGTAACAGAAACAGAGGAATAAACTTCCATACTTCCATCCCTCAGCTTATATGGTCAGTGCTACCATTTGATCTGCATCTAGAAAGTTTCCTCCTTGATCTGTGGAAAATAAATGAAGACGACCTTCTTGAGGCTGAAGAAAATAAATTATTAACCTCTGGGGCCACAGAAAATAAATAGGGAGGCTTCATTCAAGCTAAAGAAAATAAATTAAACATAAAAGATGCTATTTCAGGCACAAAGATTTATCATTTTTAAAGCTGGTTGAGGGCTAGTCTAATATGGCAAAGTTCCCGAGAGTGGCTCTACACTGCTTTCCCGAAACACTCATTATAAACTGACTACAGCCATCCTCTGAATTGCAAAACACCCTGGCAGTCGTCTGGTAGTTTGTTCCTCTGCCTATTCTTCAAGAAATAAATTGTCTTTCTTCTTTATGGATGATTATGCTCTGTTCTGTTTCCTTCCTAAGTTGCTTTGCATGTAAGCAGTAAATTGTCCTATTTCAGCTCAGAGACAACTTGTCGAAGAACATATTTAAAGTCATCTTTCCAGCTACCCAGACAGTCTCCTCTGAAAGTGTTTTGGAGTGTCAGATGATCCACTCATTATCTCCTTATGGTTTACGATTATTTCAGTGGCTGACTTGTGTCTCAAAGAGCCTAACTTTAAATTATTATTTGATATGGCAGTATTTTTCGTGGTACCTATAAAAACAATGAAACAGCTAAGTCCAGGGGAAAGAATGCAGCACACGCGAATTTGAAAAAAGATACATTTATTATTCCCTACTAAAGATTTCTCGTTTATTCTTTATAAGATAGCACATAAAGTAAATGTAAGAAAAAATTGAAGATATTTTTGCCATTTGCACCCAAACTGAAAAGTATTTATAACTGCAAAAATTAAATCTTTTGTTTTCCAGTCTCTGTTATGAATAGCGCTTTTATCCCGAAGTATGTATTGAGCACCTACCATGTGATGGCAGCTAGGCTAGTTGCTAGAGCAGTCTTTCTCTTCTTTGTCTGCAGATCAGAATAAATTGCACAGTATTTTTAAAGTAGAAGGTACGTGGGCCCTCACCCCAGAGAATCAGATTCACCTCATCTGGAATGGGACCAAGGTGCTGGTATATTTAAAATACTCTGTGATGTGCATCCATGGTTCTGAACCACTATAACAGAGATGCAAGAGGGAATACGATCCAATTACTGCCCTCAAGTAGCTGGCCATCTAAAAAGAGAGATGTCTTAGTAGGTTCCAGTTGCCAAACAAAATACCAAAATAACAAATAACATAATACCACACACACACACACACACACACACACACGGTTGGATGCACCGGAGTCTAACTATTGAGTACTATATTCTAAATACAGATTACTACTTTCAAAACCATCTTTAAAATATTAAAAATGACCTCAATATATTATTATCATGAAAACATATGTTGTCATGAAAATATATGTTTAGTAAAGTATCATTTATTGGAAGTTCACATTATTGAACAACCTCATCTAACTGGAACACGACCAAGCACCAAATATTAGGCATATGTGTGCTTGTGTGTGCACACACACACATACACACACACACTAAGATAGATATCCTAAAGCCCATACATTTAACTCCATGAAGTTTACTAGATGATATAGAAGACATAGAAGGCCAAGTTCTTCATTCAGAACTCAATTACTCTCACTGTGTTCCCCAGCTAACAGCAGATTAACGGGGGTAGAGGCTGCTAGTGTGAGAAAATTGTCAGCAGTAGGTGATGTTAACAGTCTGCATATGGTAAGTGATGAGGCAGAAGAATGCTCAAAATCACATAAAATAACAAGAAAATTGCAGCAGTTGGGACCGTTTCACCAAAGCGGTGTAGATACTTCAGAAGACCCTGAGGGACAGAGTCTGTTTGCACACCAGAAAGTATCCAGTGGCTAATGTTAACTGTGCATCCTCTGGAAAGGATAAATTATATTCAGTGTTTTTTATTCAGTAAGGGGGAGAGGTTTATAATACTTGGAAACATAAGTCTTCAAGTTTTAAAAAGTTAATTTCAGTACTGGCAGAGTAAAGATTCCTTCAGTCATCTGAAATCTTAATCTCAATTAGAATTTGGTAATCTTAATGTGCCAAATTAAATTAGAAATTTAAGTAAAATAGATAATTATTTTTATAAATCAGGGTAAATACAATGCCCACATCTTGATAATAATACAAGCAAGGGGTGCCATTGTGTTTGTTTTTTGTTCTGTAGGCATACTTAATTCCTGGGCTTCATGAAGAGTATGGTAGGATTTCGGTTCTAACTCTGAAACCCAAGCTCTTCCAGATATGCTAGAACAATTCTTAAAAACGTGTATGATGAAATTCAACAAGATAGGACTACTTCTTTTATATAGGTTATTTGAATTTCCTTGAAAAAATAGGTAGGACGTATATCTGCTAAAGGGGCATGATACTTTTATGTGAGTATTCCAACCTAGAGGCTTAAAAATTACATAATACAAGCAACTTCCTGAAAAAGTCCCCAAATGTGTTTATTCCTCTATTAACAAGAACTGTAATCTTTCCTCTGCAAAAAGGTGAGCAACTCTTTGAAAAACTGGCCAGAGAAATCAGTTTTTAAGTGTAAATGAAGACTTTAATCATGCATCATCAGAAACCATGCGTAAGGATCATGCATTTCCATGTGACCTAATTTTAAGGGTCCTAAAAAGCTGCAGTTGTTATGCTATTATAAAAGCCTTCAAGGATTTTAAAACTTTCTGACTTACCTAGAGATCAATAAAATTAATCAGACGTTTCCTATGCAATTAGGCATTGATAAGAGACTGTCGTCCCGTTCTATTTTTCAGACATCATTAAAATCTCATACGGACTATTCGCTTCCTGCATACTTCTTTAAAATAGTTTTTTTTCTACTGGCTATAAAATTATAACCAGTTTTATATCCATATAAAACAAGAAAAAGAATAGTTAGTCACTATAATCCCACCACCCAGAATCAATAACTTTTAATATGGCAGCGTAACTTAAGTTATTTCAGCTCGTCTTACATGTACAATTTTAAATCCTGGGGTTTTAATTTCACTGAAAATATCTTTTGTGTGTGTGTGTGTGTGTGTGTGTGTGAGGAAGATCAGCCCTGAGCTAACATCCATGCTAATCCTCCTCTTTTTGCTGAGGAAGACCAGCCCTGAGCTAACATCTATTGCCAATCCTCCTCCTTTTTTTTTTTTCCCAAAGCCCCAGTAGATAGTTGTATGTCATGGTTGCACATCCTGCTAGTTGCTGTATGGGGGACGTGGCCTCAGCATGGCCAGAGAAGTGGTGCGTCGGTGCGCGCCCGGGATCCGAACCTGGGCCGCCAGTAGCGGAGCACGCGCACTTAACCGCTAAGCCACGGGGCCGGCCCTCACTGAAAATATCTTAAATAATATTTTCCCATGTTACAATAAGGCTTTGGTTAACATTATTTTAAGTGCATTAATTCCATTCTATCGAATGTCCAACTTACTGAATTTATGTTGTTTCCAAATTTGCCACAAATTTCATAGCTCCTATGAGAAACATAAATAGTGTTAAATGAGGTGTCAATAAAAGCCTTTAAGTGATATGGAGGCACAAGCTGATCAATCAATTAACATGTATTTATTTAGCGTCTTTGATATGACTCCTGCTGAACTAGGAGCTGTGGAGAAGGCCATAGTTCACAAGTAGGAGGATGGGATGTGAGTGGGGGTGAGGGGCAGGGCTGTGGTCCCGAGAAAGAACGCGCAGCTGAGCCCTGCAGCCTGGTTCCCATGCTAGCTGCACTACCCGGCACCCTGTAACCAACACTGGGAAAATTATCAAATTGCTCTGAGCCCATTTCCTCTATCTTTAAATGAGAATTAAGTGAAATAATCCACATAAACCTCTTAGCAAGGTTCCTGACTCATAGAAGATGTTCATTAATTGCTAGCACTATTTTTATAGTCACTTGCTATGCAATTTGGTGCAAATGCTGAAATTCACAGAGTGTAGGTTTCCTTAAAGCTCCCTTAGGGACCACCAGAAAATGAGGGAGAAGTCCTAGGGACGGGAGGCAAGTGAAACCCAGTGCTTTATTGGAAGACAACACGAAAACAATCACCAACACACTATGTGACTGTTGTGCTCCATGTACACACAGACACACGGATCATCTATTAGAACCTCCTCATGACTCTGTGGAGCCAATTACTTTAGTCCTCATTATGCAGGTGAGGAAACCAAGGCCAGAAAGCTCAAGTAACTTTCCCAAGCTTACAACACTTGTCAGTAGCCCAGCCAGGGTTCAGATCAGGCAGATGGACTTCAGAGCCAGCCCTGGTGTACTGTACTTCCTTGCTATGAAAAAAGGAAGAGGAAGGAAGGAAGAAAGGAAGGGTGGAAGGAAGGAAGAGAGGGAGGAAAGGAAGGAGGAAAGGAGGAAGAAAAGAAGGGAGGAACGGATGGAAGGAAGAAGTCTTCTTGTAAAACAGGAGAATTTTTTTAATAATTAGTAATTACCACTTAATTTATCTTATTTGCAAATCTAACTGTCAAATAACATGTTTGCTTTGATTAGGGTTAATTTAGTTTAAAACTGTATTGAGGGACCACTGTATATCAGGAACTGTGTTAGATACTGGAGTTGCAAATACGAATAAACCAGACATGACCCCAACTCTTGGGAAGTAGAGTCAGGCACGGAAGGAGGTTTGTATGAGGGTACTGGTGAAAGCCTAGTGGTGATTCACTGAGTCACTCTGTGGGGAGGAGAGCTGAGCGTGTCTGGATCTTGGGATGGGGAAGGGCTTCACAGAAGAGGTATAAACTGACGTGTTTGAAAGGATAAATAGGAGTTTTCCATGTTGTCAAGGGAAGAAGGAGCATTGTGGGCAATACATCCAAAGGGATATAATTATGAGCCAGCGTGGGGTATTTTGGAGACAACATACAGTTTCAGCACCACCAGGCCATTGAATGTAGAGCTGGGGAAGAGGCAGGAGATAAGACTAGAGAGGTAGACCTGAAGCACCATCTAGGACATTTAGAAGTGTCTTCAAGGGCTCTGTTTAACCTAAACATGCATCCTACTCTGTTTTGAATAGTGGACTTTAACTAGATTAAATGACATTTTCCAGCCATATACATAAAGTCTTGACATGAAAGGCAGCTGCACCATACATCATTTTGTAAGCATACATTCAGTGAACAGTAGGCTGTCCCTTAAGTGACCTCCACCTAAAACTCATCTGATTAACTCCTGCATTCCATTCCCTCTGTAAGTCCTGCTGACTGACGCTCGTGACACTTTGAATACTCATAGCTAGTAGACAGTTCTCTAGTGTAGCCATACACTTCTGCATCCATTAGATCAATTAGGGATATATTTGGCTGAAAGTGCCAGAAAACCCCATGGGATTATTTTTCTCACTTTACCAGAAGTCAGAGGTAGGCAGTTACAGTTAATTAACTCAATATGCCACAGTCAAAGAAATGAGATTACATTGGCCTCTCCTTCATGTCACAAAATGGTTGCTGAAGCTCCAGCTATCACGTCCATGTCTTTCTCATCATGGAAGGAAAAAAGCAGGAGGAAAAAAGAGGTAAGGATATTACCAACTACACTATTTTTTTTTTTTTGTATCAGAAAAGCTAAAGATTCTCCAAATGCCTCTACCAGAGACTTCCCCTTGGGTTTCATTGGCTAAAACTGTGTCTTCATGTGGCCAACATTAGCTATGAAGAAGGCTATGAGACTGGGAACAGGATTCTAATAGGACTTAAACAATTAATTGCCCAGAGTTGGAACACTGTGCCCCAACTTAATTTGAGAATTTGTTAGTGAGGAAGGATATCAAATAAAGTAAACAATTATGAATGCCCTACCCACCAAATAAGATTTTGCTTTCCTAAACCAATTTTATTTGTTTCTAAATATATATATATGATAGTTGTATTTGTATTTGTAGTTATTATATTTAATTAAATTGATATAAATTAATGAAATATGATTATGAAAAGAAAGTATTTTATCTACTGAAAATAAATTGTATGTTTGCGAATAGCTTAAAATAGCTAGAGTAGCAGAATAATGGACCCCCGAAGATGTCCATGCCCTAATCCCCAAGACCTGTGAGCATGTTTTGTTACATGGTAACATGTAACATGAGGTTGCAAGTGAAATTAAAGTCCCTATTCAGCTGACCTTGAGATGGGGAGATTATCCTGGATTATCTGGATGAGCCCAATGTAAAAATAAGGGTTCTTTCAAGTGAAAGCAGGAGACCTTAGAGTCAGTCAGAATGATGCAATGTGAGAAAGACTCCACTTCCATTTAATGATGGAAGAAGCCATGAATCAAAGAGTGCAGGCAGCCTCTAGCATCTGGAAAAGCCAAGAAAAATGGATTCTCTCCTAGAGTCTCTAGAAAGGAATTCAGCCCTGCTGACACCTTGATTCTAGCACAGTGAGACCCATTTCAGACTTCTGACCTCCAGAATTGTAAGATATAAATTTGTGTTGTTTTGAGCCACTAAGTTTGCAGTAATTCGTTACAGCAGCAATGGGAAACTAATACAATAGTTTAAAAACAATTGTTGAATTAGGTATAGGAAGGAAACTATAAAACATTTGGGGGAGAAATCACGAAAATCTAAAAGAATTCTGTACTCAAATTGCTTTGCATTTGTCTTTAAGTTCTTGTTGCCCTTTGAAGACACCAAATTGGAAATTGTGAAAGATGCATGATTGGCGTGCTTTACACAAGGAAAAAAACAAGGAACTCCATTGAGTATAACCATAGTCAAAGAAAAGCCCTTGACCCTATATCAAAGGACTGGCAAAGAAATGAAACCTTATATCCTTTTGGTTAAAATAAAGCAATTAAGATGTTTATGTATTTCCCAAATAATTAGTGATGTTGAACATCTTTTCATGTGCCTGTTGGCCATCTCTATATCTTCTCTGGAAAAATCTCTGTTCATATCTTCTGCCCATTTTTTGATTGGGTTGTTTTTTTTGTTGTTAGAGTTGTATGAGTAACTTTTGGATTAGCCATCATTTCATTCATTCATTTATTCATTATATATTTATTCATCCACTTATTTAACAAACATCACTGAGTAACCACTCTGTGCCAGGTAGAGCAGAGTGCCATGGCTACACAGATGAACAAAGCGTGATCTTATTTGGAAGACACAGAGAACCAATGCTAGACATGTTTTAAAAAAATACCAGGTAGAGCCACCCCTGACGGCCTAGCAGTTAAAGTTTGGCACACTCTGCTTCAGCTGCCCAGGTTTGGTTCCTGGGCCTGGATCCACACCACTCGTCTGTCAGTAGCCATGCTGTGGTGGTGGCTCACATAGAAGAACCTACAACCATGTACAACAACTATGAACTGGGGCTCCTCGGTGGGGGAGTGGGGGGAGCAAGAAAAAAAGGAGGAAGAGTGGCAACAGATGTTAGCTTAGGGTGAATCTTCCCCTGCGGGGGGAAAAAAAAAATAATACCAGGAAACTCTGAGTCAGATGGGGAACTTTACTTCCTAACGCGAAAAGAGAAATACTATAGCATCCAATCCCTGCCACCCATCACTGAGTGATGTGAACAATTTTGCGCTGTGAGTGATTTATAACAATCACAGGGGAAATTGTAACAGAGCTTCATTTTATGTTACTTTCCCAAAGTATTACCTGTATGGTTTAAAATGCACGCCATCACATTTGAAACACAGCTATCACACGCTAACTGCAAAGAGAATAAAACTGTTTTGTTGGGCTTAGCACTTTCCACAGCTCTGGGAGTTTATCATCAAAATAAAAACTCATTGTTCAGGGAGAGGTGAATAGCAAACACATCAAGAGTCCTGGAGAAGATTATTCATTTGCAGTCCCATTTGGCAGGATGTCAAATCTATGAGCTTTTCCGTGCCCTGAAATGCTGAAGTCACAATGTTTGGTCTGATCAATTTTCACCTCCCTTGCCTCTCCTCACCAGTCAGGCCAATTTACTATGCTGGGCCTGCCTCCAGGCTCTACGCACATTTTTAATGAGGATATTGCCTCCTTCCCCCTTGCCTCGGAGAGATCTTTGCTATGCTTGAGTGGATTCAAGATGGTGTGGAAGTAATGGAATTAGGCTGTCAGCACAGCTCTGCTTAATATGTTTTTAGTCCGCCTTTGTTTGAGGGATTCATCTTTCTTAAATTCTCGGTGCTCTTCAGCACCGCCGAACAGAATAACATTAGCGTGCACTTGTCATTATGTCGCTAGTTAGACATACCCTTCTTTCGCAGGAGAAAACTCAGAGCAATAGCACTCATTAGCCACTTACATTAAAGCCTTGACAAAAGCCAGGTTGGAGTGTGAAAACTCATTTACACCTGCTGGAAGGGGATGATTAGCCAGCTGAATGATGAGAGGAAGTGTGTGCTCAGGACTGGGAAGGACAAGAGGTTCCCAGGGTTCGAAGTCTCAAAGATTTTAATACCAATGGTGTTGAGCGCTTAAGGATTCTGATCCCGGCATCAGAATTAGTTCTACGACAAGCCTGAAGTGATACAGTCCTGAATTACTCCAGGGATTTGCCTTCACTCTAAGAAGGGCAAGGCCAAGAATGTGCTGTTGATTAGAAAGTGCCGAGTACTGTGATCCGCCAGCCCTTCTTAAATCTGGCATACCTTGCTTCAAGAGGCCTCATGGGGTGGGGTGATTTTTTTCTCTTCTCTATTTCTCTTTTTTTTGTGAGGAGTGGAGTTGGAGGATAATATCATCACACTGTTTTGTTTTGTTTTAGTGGAACTAAGAGATGCGCAATTAAAAACACAGAAAATTCAACACACAAAACTGTAGACCATCTAGTCCAACTCTCTAGGTAGGTAGTGGCCTGCAAGAAACTCATGCATCCTTGCCGTGGAAACAGTAGGCATACGGGCTGCTCCTTCGCTGTCCCTCTCTTCTCCCTCTCATCTCGTTCTAATTCTCATCTCTCCTTCTTAAATGGGCACAGGGCAGATGTGCAAGTCCACCGTCAAACTGTCCCTCGAGGCAATGTGATGTCAGTTTTCCTTTCTCACAGATGCCCCCAATCTCTATACGTGGTTCTCTTTCAAGTTTTCTCTGTCATTTGACTTTATAAGGAGAAGGATCTATGCACCCAGCCACAAGATCCCTATTCACACATACCTCTCATTCCTGCTCGTCCTCTCTGTCTCATACAACCCAAGGGCAGGAAAGGAGGAGAGCAGGCTCAGCTGGTTCTTAACAAAGCCCGAGGGGCATGTGTGGCCCCAGCTCTTGTGGCTCCTCTCGCCTGTCTCCTTAGAATGCTGGGTACTTAATGCATCTTCATCCCAAGCTTTGGACCCCTGTTAGCATCCAGAGAAAAGACATCAAGCCCCATTTAACATTTCTTCCGTTAATCTGACTTATTAATACAGAAGCCAGTCCTGCCCTCCCTGCTGCCAGGTTTAATAATCCAACCCTCCTTCTGATTCAGCAACAACTCAGCGCAAATCTTGACCCAATGGAGTTGCTGAACAAGTGGAGGTGCTGAAGGTTTAGAAGGACTAGAAGGGCTCCCTAAGGAGACTTTGGAAGAGCTAACTCCACCCCCAAGCCCAGCGAACATCTGCTCCTGACATCGTTTCTGGGAAATCACAACAATCTGCGCTGAAGGAAAGGGAGGGAGGGAGAGTTTGACAGGTCTGCATTTCCTTTGGTTGAATAATCACCGTCCTAATTGTTTAATTAGAGAAGAAAGGGAAAGGCTCGCTTTCAGGATAAAGGATGAAGAAAAGTTACCTAGCCTGAAAAATATGCTTTTTCTCCCCCGCAGAGCTTTTGGGTTGTCATCACAGTCACCAACCTTACTTCTTACATTTTAATAAAAGGGAAGTTGAGAATTGAGGATGAGGACAATTTAGTTTATCAGCGAAAGTTCTCTCAAGGAGTTTTGGCAAGGTGCTGGTTCCGACTTGGGCTGAGAGCAATGACAGGTGCCCTGCAGACAAAGGAAGGCAAGGGAGCCTTGGTGAACTTCATTTCAGTTATGGAATATGGGTCTTCAAATAAGAAGCATGAAGTTCACTTGTCTTGGAACAAAAATATATTGAAGCAGCCTTGCAAAGAGGGATTCCAACATTGCTTTAATATAGTCAATTCCCTCCCCAGAGCTCAAAAAAGACTGTAAGCTGAATCCAAATTTTACTATTATTTTTCATTTCTTTTCCCAGACAACTTTTTACTTGCCCAGAGAACATAGGCCTCAGAGAAAGCACATGTGGCAAGTCATAAGAGAGAAGAAAACCCTGTAACTCAGGGACTCTAATATTCTTCCTGTTTGCCTGGACTGTGGATAAGTGATACCAACAAACTTTAAATCCCTACATGAAAGCTCTTAATAATTTCTAGAGGGGCCGGCCCCGTGGCGTAGTGGTTAAGTGCGCACGCCTTGCTGCTGGCGGCCGGGGTTCGGATCCCAGGCGCACACCGACGCACTGCTTCTCAGGCCATGCTGTGGCAGCGTCCCATATAAAGTGAAGGAAGATGGGCACAGATGTTAGCCCAGGGCCAGTCCTCCTCAGCACAAAAAGAGGAGGATTGGCATGGATGTTAGCTCAGGGCTGATCTTCCACACCAAAAAAAAATAAATAAATAAAATAAAATAAATAATTTCTAGAATTTCTGTAACTCGTCACAGTTTATAAAGTACTTTCCCTCATATGACTTCATTGAGACCTTAGAACAATCCTGTAAAATTGCTATTTGCTATCTCCAATTTTACAGATTAGGAAGCAAATGCATCAAGTATAAGGGATCTGCTGAATGTCCTCAGCCAGTCAAAGGCAAAGTGGGATCTTGAAACAAGGGGTCATGATTCCATTCCCCCTTACCATATTTTTCCCCTTTATTAGCTCACTGAATTGTCCAACATCCTTCCTACCTATTCATCTTTATTTTGTAACAGTCTGATACAGAGACCCCACTTAAATCAAGCCACGCACTTCACTATCCCCTCAATGAGGACCAACACAGTAGTAGTCATGTGTTAGGTGATCTGGGGAAGGATTTAAGACAGCGTAGTTTAGCTCTGCGTTGGGTGCTGCCAGAAAGTGGGAAAAGATTCTGTGATTGGGTATCTGTATTAGTCAGGGTTCTCCAGAGAAGCAGAACCAGTAGGAGATATACATATTATATATCGATAGACAGATAGATAGATAAAGAGATTTATTATAAGGAATTGGCTCACACAGTCATGGAGGCTGAGAATTCCCATGATCTGCTGTCTGCAAGCTGGAGATCCAGGAAAGCTGGTAGTGTAATTAAGTATGAGTCCAAAGGCCTGAGAACCGGGGGTACTGATGGTGTAAATCCCAGCCCAAAGGTAGAAGACAAGATGAGATTTCCCAGCTCAACCAGTGAGACAGAAAAAAAATGGTGAATTCCTCCTTCTGACTTTTGTTCTATTGAGGCCCTCAACAGATTGGATGGTGCTCACCAGTATTGGGAAGGGCAATCTGCTTTACAGTGTCCACCAATTCAAATGCTAATCTCATCCGTAAACATCCTCACAGACACACACAGAAATAATGTTTAATCTCGTGGCCGGTCAAGTTGACATATAAAATTAACCATCGCAATATTTTAACAACTTTTATCTAAAACATAGGAGGAATGGAGCCGGGCTAAACCCTAGAGAAATAAGCAGCAGTCCCTCATATTAGCCGGGAGAGGGAGATGTTTGATCATGGTTGTGGTCTGGACAGTGTTCTTGCTTTTGTTTGTGCCTCAGCTGACTTGTTCCATCACAGTCACAGAGTGACCTTGTATGACATTGGGTTCTGTGAAGTCATTTATGTTCAACAGGAGAACTCCATGGCCCTGTTCAGGTGACAGTAGTCAAGGACTGATTTTCTCTCTCTCAGAACCTCACCTCTCTATGCCTTTGGCCACTGCTCTCCACTTCCTTAATCTCTCCCTTTATTTCCTGTAGAGACAATAGGTCACTGGACCCAGCAAACTGAATGAATTTAGAGCAATATCCTTATATAGACTCAATAAAATGAACTCAACCAAAAGCAATCCCACTTCTTAAATTAGGGAGGGAGCTTAGTGTCTTGCAAAGAGGAGGGGCTTTGAAGGCTATGGATAGATCAGAGTTTAAAATGCAAGCTCCACCATTTTCAACTACGTCATTTCTGAAAAATCTCGGAACCACTTTGTTTTTCTTATGTAAGCCTTATTAAGCTTAAATAAATAAGCCTTATTTTTTCTTGCATGTAAAACAATAAAGTTGTTACAAGGATTATGTAAAATAATGTTAGTATAAACATGAAGTATAGCATCTGTCACACAGGAAAGATTCAATCAGTGATAGCTATTATTAATGCCAAATAATGATGGGCATTTCCTGCATCAAATATTTCATTTTAATGAACATGAACAAAAAGTGACAACACAGATGATGCTGTTAATTGGTAGAGAATAAGTTTACCCTCTTTTGTGATAGACTGTTTAGTGACCTAGAAAAAATATTGCAAAATAGCATTTAGTGCATGCTCCCAATTTTCATGAATAAAATATCTTCGAATATTGGCAAAGTTGACTATTTTCGTATACCTATCAGTGATTTATATTTCTCTTTCTATATGTTGAATATTCATATTCTTTGGTCATTTCTCAGGGTGTTGATTTTTTTTCCTACATTACCAAGTCCAAAATAAATAATTGAAAAGGGGACCTGTTGATTACCTTTCTTTCAAAAATGTCTCTGTAAGTGACATACTGACAAGGAGGAGAATCACATTATCTGACTATTTGGCTCCTACTTTATAGTTCATGTTGTCATGTTGAAAAATGATATGAAAGTGAAATGAAGTAAAATTATAATTTAAAAAATTTTATAGGACCAACAGGAGCTAATCTTGACTGTAAGCTGAAAAATCAGATAGATTGAGCCACCAAAAAGGGAATATGATTGGCCATCCGGTTTTCAGTGAATTGTTCTTAGAACTGACAAATATGGTACCAGCCATTAAAAACTCTTTAGTTGGCCATACATAAATTACTGCCCTAATTAGTTGCTTCGGTTTCGATAGGGGTGGTTTATGAGGCACCAGACTGAAAAGACCAGCTTCTGACTGACTTCAGAATGAGTTCATGTTAGAATACTGGCGACAAGGCAAATAGATCTTAATTACACATTCCAGTAACATCAGAAGAACGTGACATGAATTCCATATGGTGAACAAATGGGCAAGGAGTTTTGTGTGACGTCAGAGCCCATGGTAACCTAGAGTACTGTGATCGTCTGGCTAGAATCCTGTTACTTTACCAAGTGCTGGATAACAGATGGGACATAAAAAATATTTTTTTGCATGTATATTTTTCTTAATGGTTACCAGGGGATATAGTTAATATATTTTTAATACAATAAACTGTGACCGAGACTTGAAAAAATAAAATGTGAAACATTGTAAGTATAATCATCTACTCAACTTCAGAGAGTTTACAGGACACATATTTTTAGTGACTTAAAATTTGGAGTAGAAACTAACATAATTCTAGGAAATTGGAATTCCTGGGAATGTCAGTTAGATATAAAATAATATTATTTCCACAAAAAATAGCATTTGTGTTGAATTCTGGGACACAAGATTGAAAGCGCAAATTTTCTCGTGTAAGGTGCTCACAGTTGGTGGCAGAGGCATAACTAAACAGATAGAAAACTTTATGGCAAGAACTAGCCTAAATTATATACAGAGTAAGTCTGGAGCAAGAAAAAAGATAGCTTTACCTGAAAAAGATTTGTCAGAGAAGTGGATGCTGTTGAGACCCCACCAAAATCCCCTTTACCGGCTGGTACGCCCAAGCCCTGGCTGCTGTAAGTGCTGGCTGATGACAATCTATAGCTCCTTTCTTCTCTGGAGAATTATCCTAGTCCAAAGGGGAACTGCCTCCTTCACGCATTCTGCATCTACTCCCAGATCTTGGCCAATAACTGACAGGCACCAGCAAAAGGCTATTCCTGTTGCCTCAAGATGGAACATACCCTGAGGTGCAATTTGTGCTCCAGACTTTCCCCCAGGGATGAGACGGAAGCGAGTCAGTCTCCAGCTGATAACCACCTTGTTCTTGCTTAGCTCTTTTTGCCTTGCCCTTCCCTCACTTCCCTTCTCCTGTGCGCACTCCCTCAATAATTCCCTTGTACAGGAATTCTTATCTCAAGTGTTGTTTCTAAGAAATCCCACCTAAGATGATAGCTTTTTTTGTGGTCCAACAGACCAAGCTAAGCATTCAAGTACATGTGTCTTTTCAATCTGATCATAAATTCAATTACAGGGATGAAAATTTTTTTCATCAACATTCCCCTTGCTTCATCCTGTATAAAGATAAATAACGCCCAGACTATAGTGCATGATAAGTCATTGATTTCTCTGATATACACTTGGTCGTTTTTTCCCCACAGTGTCTCAGGATAGAAAATCTACTTAGTTCTTTCTACTTAATTCGCCTTTTTGGCACAGGCTTCTAAATTTAATCTCAAGTAGATGATGTCTCTTTATGTTTGGAAGATCTAGCCTACTCTTATCAAAAAGAGTTCCTTATAATCCAGGAGCTCTTGATTTTTACGACACCACGTAATTGAAGAGCATCACCAGATTAAACCTTTGGTGTAGTCTGAAGCCCTAAATAACTGATGGGCGTTCTCTTGACGCTCCCAGGGGCTACTCTGACAAAAAGTAGCTGCTGTTTGCTTTCTTCCCCATCACTCTAGCTCTCTGTCCCCCTTTCAAAAGAGAGAAGAAACTTGAACAAATCATTTAAGCCTGAATCCCCACCAAGTGCGTGAATCCCCAGTTGAACATCTTGACCTGGTTCATTCATACTATGCATGAACATTTCAGGGTCAGGCAACTCACCCAACATAATCCTTTTCATCCTAAAATTATAAAATATTTTAAAATAGAGAGTGCTGGAGACTGACAAGTTTCTTCATTTCGTTTGATGAGGAAATTGAAATTCAGAGATGGGAAATTCTTTCAGTGCTATGTATATACTACTTAAGATTTTTCACATGATGCCACTAGATCATGTTTTCCTGGATTTCTAGCTTTCTGTCCTCGCTCTGTCTTGCTCAAAAAAACAAAATCTGACAAACTCATTGTAACAGATGATAAGCCTGAAACTTTGTAGCAAAGCTCATTAATGCTGGGAGCTCTTTGACTGTATATATAAACTTTGGCTGTGAAGATTAAGAATATCTGTCAAATTTATTAGGAAATCTGCCCGTGTTGTGAAGCTTCGCTACTGTTTGACTGTGAAAGGCTTAATCAATAACTTGCCTCACCTGATACTTCATAAGGTAGCCAGATAAGATGATCTTAGAACTTAAATTCCCATTTGTATCTAATGTTATTCCCAAGAAAATCTAGTCTAAGTTGTATATCTTACAGTTTTAAGTTCAAATATGGAATTTCTATTCTCCTGTAATGTGGCTAACTAAGGAAATAGGATCTCAAGGACATTTCATGTTTTTTAACACACGGCCTTTAAAATGCATTTATTCATTCATTCAACAAATATTAATGAGTACTTATTAGGTATCAAGCATTGTGCTGAGTCCTGGGATTCAGGATAAAAGTGCTCCCAGTGTAGTAGGAGGATTGACAAATAAATAGCTACAATACTTGGTGTTCATATAGGCTCTTATGGAGGCATGTACAGGGGTTCCAGGCACTCCTGCCTTAAGGCGATCCCTGGCACTGAATAGGGCATATGTGAGTGGCACCTTCAAAAAAATAATTGCATTGACAATGTGCTAAGTGAAAAGGGGGAAATCATCAAGACTGCTTGAGTGGGTTTCACAGAGGAGAGGGACTCAAACCAAGTCTCAAAGAATAGCCAGGAACATGCCAAGTGTTCCTTGAAGGATCAAGCACTCCAGGCATGGGAATGGAATGCAAATAGGTTTGGAGTTGTAAAACAGCAGGACAAGTTTAAGACCTACAGATCGTTCTTTTCAGCTGAGTGTAAGGCACAGGTGTCAATGACAAGAGATTACGAAGTACAGGTATGAAGGAAAAAAATCATAGAGGAACTTATGTCTGTTATTGAGAAATTTTACTTTTGTTTTTTAAACAAGAAGGGAGTCAGTGAAGGGTTTTAAGTGTATACGTGATATTGTTAGGTTTCATGCATATATCTACACTCATATATACATACATATGCACATACGTCTATAATATATATGTGTATATATACTATATATACATGTGATATATACATGTGAGTATATATTATATACATATTTCAAATATATGTATGTTTTACAGTATAATCATGATCATATAATTATTATATTTATATACCCAAATGTATAATTATTATGTTTATATAATTATCATATAATCATGATTATGCTTTAAAGATTTTATTTATTTATTTTTCCCCCAAAGCCCCAGTACATAGTTGTCTGTCATAGCTGATTATGCTTTAGAGTATTTGGGAAGAAAGTGTGAATTTTTTTAATAGATGGTGTTTGAACAACTGGTTAATCAAGTAGGGAAAAAAAGGAAATTGGATTCCCATTAACATCTAAACAAAGACAAATTTCAGGTAGATTAAAGACCTAAGTATAAAAAGCAAAAATTTTAAATGTCCAAAGAATATATAGAAGAACACATTTAAGACGTTAGGGAAGAGTATAATTTTTTAAGTATGAAATGAAAAGGGAAAAGACTGATACATTTGACTACATTAAAATGTCAAACTTCTGTTCAAAAAAAAACACTAAAAATAAAGCTAAAAGACAAGGCAGAGTCTGTGAGAGACATTGAGATACATGTAACTGACAAAGGACTAGTATCCAGAATTATAAAGAGCAACGAATCAGTAAGAAGACAACCCAAGAGACAAATGGACAAAGGATTTTAATAGGCAATTCGCAGAAAAGGAAACTGAAATAGCCAATAAACATTTTAAAAGCTCTCATCTTCACTGATAATTTGGCAAATGCAAATTAAAACCACAATGAAACACATTTCATACACATTCTAATGGACAAAATTTTTAAAGTCTAGCAATTCTTCCTATGTACGGAAAAACAGAAATTCTCACATATTACTGGAGGGAGTGAATGTTGGTACAACCACCATTGAGGTCAATATGGCCATACTAGCAAAGCTGAAGGTGTGTATGCCCTCTTAACCAGCATTTCCACATGTGAGTACAGTCCCTAAGAAAACTTCAATACATAGAATAAAGCTTCACAACAAAGGCTATTCTTTGTAGCCTTATTTGCATCAGCAAAAAAAAATTAGAAACAACTCAAATATCCATTTATAGGACAATAGATAAATTGTGGTACATTTATGTAATGTCTTAAGCACTATAAAGCAGTTAAAACAAATGAACTGAAAATGTATCTAAACAACATGGATAATCCCAAAAACCTAATGTTGAACAAATAAATACATTGTAAAATGATATATATATGTTATACCAATTATGCAAAGCTTTAAAACATGCATATTATTACTATGTCAGATACATAAATATGTAATGATTCACAAAAACATGCATGGGAATGATAAACACCAAAATTCATGATACTCCTACCACATCAGCTACCAGCAAGTACTTATAACATTTTTTGAGAGTGAAATCAGTGTCATGCACTGGTGCAAATGATTTACAGATTTTTGATTCTATCATCTAATCACTACAACAAACCTAGTAAGATATATACCGTCATTATTTCAAGTTTATAGATAAGAAAACTGACGCACAGAGAGATTAAGTACTTTGTCCTTGTTCCGTAGCTAGTAAATGACAGTGCTGGAATTTTAATCCTGCTCTTAACCAAGACATGATAGTAGTCATCGCTCAGGAGAGAGAGAGGAGAATGAGATACAGGAAAGGTATGCAGAAGGCTTCAACTGAAATGTTCCATTTCATTAAAATTCTGAAGAAAATATGGTAAAGTGTTAAGAGTTGATAAAACTAAGTAGGGAAACACTTGTGTTATTTCTATGATTCACTTTAACTGTCTATGTATTTATATTAGAAGGAGAAGAAAGAAGGGGAAGGAGGAGGAGATGGTACAGGAGGGAAAGGAAGGATGAGAAGAAGGAGGCAGAAGAGGAGAGGGAAAGAGAAAGCACCCCGATAGCAGATAAGGGATGAATTGGAATGGGCAAACCAGAAGCAAGAGAGCAAGTCAGAGATCCTTTTCTAGGCATGAGATTACAAATGTCATCAAGACACTTACCACCACTTGGTGATGATGTACCAAAATGGGTCTTAAACTATTTTATTTATGAAAAATCTAAATAATAGGCTTTAGAGTTCACAAAATACTTTACTTATATTACCATTTAAACATTCCGCATAACCCCATAAAGCAGGCAACATTATTATCCCCTCAGAAACCCGAGGCTTAAAGCAGCATAATAACTTGTCCAATACCCCTACAGCTAAGGGTGTTGGGATCGGGGCCTGGACTTGTGTCCACTGATTAGAATCCTCTTCTGCTTCTCAAACATGAGTAGTTCAAAGAGTCTCACAGCAGCCACGTCTACACTAAATTAACCGACTGACTTTAAAAATGTATTTACACGATCCTTAGTAGCAGTCATATTCTTCAAACATAAAACCTTCATCTCAGACTTTATTTTCTGTAATCCATATTCTCAGAACTTGCGCTTGCAGAAACATCAATATTAATTCCAGCTTTAAAGTGGGAGCTGATAGGAGCCTTCATATCATACTCATGTGCTATAACTTTTTGACTTTGAAGTTGACATAATTACCAAATACTCAACTCCTCTTTTGCTAGATTGTGTCTTTCCTGGCAATCTGAAGCTATAGGTAATACTATTCTGCCTCAGAATACAGGGAAGAAAGAACTGGAAGAGGGGAAAAGACCTAAGTGATAATGTTTGCATCCCCCTGGGTCGCTAACAGTGGACGTTTCCACTAAGAATATGTTGTTTACAGCCTCTCCACTTGTGGGGAGAAGCCTGCTCAGGTTCAAGCACATTTTCTTTTTGGAAGTTGCCAAGGTTCCAACTTGACATCACTTTCAAAAAAGTGACAGATTCTTGAATTACAGTAACTTTCTTGGAGCAGAGCCAATAGAAACATTTATTTGTGCACAGAAAACTCTGCACAATGACTTTGCTTTATGAAAATACTGCCCTTTGAAAAAGATTACATTCAAATGTCTTGATATCTTAAGTTTTGCAAGAAAATTCAAAATGTGATTAGACTGATCAAAATTTAGTTATTCCCAAATTTTCCACAACTTATCAATATTACTGAAACAAGCCACACTTGTGCAGACCCACCTGTTATTTTTGTTTTGTTTTGTTATGTTTTTCTAATGTCTGGCTTTGCCTTAACATTTTGGACAGAACTAATATTTCTAGGAGCCACTGCTAGGACATGGCCATCAGCGCCCCCTGCCCCTACCATTCATACCACAGCATACCAGCAGTAATGTTCATCCATTTTACTGGGACGAAGGCTAATCTCAATTTGTGAAAATTCGAATTGCGGAGTATATTTTTAAATACAGTTACATTACTTCATTTTCCTTATTTTTCTGTATCGTTACCATGAAATTAAAGATTGAGGTGGGAGAAGACTACAGTTTGGGATTCTACTCTGCCGTTCTCTTCCCTTCCATGACAGCTTTGGGTAAATGGCTTTAAGCTGAAGAGGATCCGTAGATTCCGACGTGAAAAACAGAACCAATTTGTTTAATAGATACTAAAACCTAATTAACACCTTGCTTGATTTAGCTTTCTCAGTGGCTTTTCTTCTAAAATCTGAGACCATAGTAAGAACTTCCAAGTCCCCAGCGAAAAGGGTTTATATAACCAGAAAGTGGGAGAAAAACACTTTCTTTCTCCCTAAATGTCCTGTATACATGACTATTTCCAGGATGCAGAAAACAGGGGCCACACTGTGAACAAGACATTGAGATGGAAATAACAAAGGCACATTTAGACAGTCGTGGACAGACCAGACCAAATGGAGTATAGGGTTCACTGGGGGAGCCATAGGAAGTAAGGTTGTGAAATAATTGAGGACCAGACAATGAGGAAAATCAAATGCCAGAATATGGAGCCTGTACTGTCCAGAATGGAGAGCCATTAAAGATAGTTTTTATTTTATTTGTGATGAGAATAATGACTAAAAAGAATAAAGGAATATGAAAGAAATTTTAGAGACTTATGCATTCAATAGAACTTGGCAACTAATTAGATACCTGACTAGTAGGGTATGAAGGAAACTAACACTGATTAAGTGGCTATGTTCCAAGACCTTTTTTTCCCAAGTACTTTAAAAAATATTACCTGATTTAATTCCAGTTTTAAAGATATATCCAGAAAGCTGGAATAATTAGTTGCAGTTAATAGATAACAAACCCAAAGTTTAAGTAGTTGAACTAACTTCCCTAAAGTCACACATCAAGAAAATGATGGAGATAGATTTTAACTTAAGTTAACCTAGATAGTACCCAAATATCTTTCCAATTCACTAAGTGATTTTCCAAGGTGACTTCCGGTTTTGAGAGTTCATTTAACAGAATGGTTAACAGCAAGCCTGTGTCTGGAGTCAGACTGGCTGAGTTCACATCTCAGCTCCGTAATTTAATACCCATTTTATTTTGGGCACATCCCTTCAACTTAATGTCATTTATAAAGCAGGGATAAAAATTGTCCCTATTTCAAATGGTTATGGTGAGAATTAATCACTTAACAGTGCTTGGAAAAGAGCATGCATTTATTAAGTGTTCATGGTTCTTGTTATTATTATTCACTACTTTGTTTGGAAAACAGAATGGTGGTGTTATAGCCAGGGAGAAGTGATGCAGAGATATGATTTTGGAAAAAATGGATTAATTTGGATTTTAGATCTGATGAGACTGTTATATTGGCAATGCATCTACTTTAGATTTTCCACCAAACTGGGGAGGAGTATCTTCTCTAGTGTGCTAGACAAAATTTGTATCCTTTTAGTTGCATGGAGAAAAAATAATTTAAGACTTTAATCTTTTAAGTTGACACGCTTTTTGTCTATTACATGAAATGCAAAAAGTATCATTCCGTGTTAAACACAATGTAAAAACTACGTTTCGCATCACTTTGACCTCGTGACTGAAGTTGAATACATCTACAGTTCTGAAGTACCTCAGTGCCAAGCTGGAGGATTAACGAAGGGATTCACCTGCAGCCTGCATCTGAGACTGCAGAAATTTCTTGTCCATCAACTCCAAAGGTTATCATAACTCTCTTTATAGTCTTTTTAGGGACAGCAAAAAAAATGCATCTTTAGATAAAACCTAACCCCAATAGACTCTAGACAAATCAATACATGAACAGCAAGGTCTCTAAACAAAATAATTTCAACCAGGAAATCTGTAAATTGTATTTACCCCCTGCAGTGCAATCACGCATACATCACACAGTAAAAGGGCTGTATCAATCTTTTTCTATCTTGTTTAGGAAGAGTGGACATCATTTCAATATCTACCATTCCCTTAAGAAAAAAATGAGGAAAAAATGTCATGGGGCTGTTATCAGGTACAATGGAGGGACTTTAACAAAGAAGTCCTCCTTAACAACATTAATGGAAATTTCCAGGAAGCAGAAATAGAGGAATGTAGTCTATACAAGAGCATAGTACTGTCAGTATAGAGGATTTTAAGTCTTTGATATTTGCAAGGACAAGAGTAAGAGAGAATCAAGAACAGCAGCCAATGATAGACACTTGAAGAATATTTAGCTACATTGTCGGAGGAAGAATAGAGCCAACAAAAGGAGACCTTGAAATGATAAAAGAATTATAGCAACATGTTGGTTGTAAAAGGTTAAGATGGCAAAAACTTCAAGGACTCAGCAGAGAGGTCCAGGAAAATGAGAATTGAAAAAAAGGTTAATAAATGTGTAAATAAGAAGTCTAGAAAATGGCCTTCTTGAAAAGAGATTTAATAGAACGCCGGGAACAGAAACTACTTTTCAGGAGCCTGAGAGAGAAATTTAGGCAGCATAAATGTGCCTGTTGTTTAAGAAGACTGGCAAGGCAACCAAGGAAAATGCCACAAAATTGCCAAAGCAATCAAAGAGAAATGTACCTAGATTTGTAAATACACAAGCATTTCCTGCCAAGTCATTTACATACGTAGCCAAATATTGATTCCATCCCAGCTGTTCTCAGAATTTCCAAAAGAGTGAATTAGTGAAGTGTTAATTAATGAGTTTTTATGATGTTCACAATCCAGATTTCTATTTTATTTAGGCAAATCTCAAAGAATTCTATTATATACTGTTTTACAGAATCAGAAATTAACAATAATATATATTTTTTGATTATGGTGATTGGAACAAGTTTGATTTTTAAACTAAGTTTCAAAATATGATATTTTCAGATAATATTTGGTATTGCTTTGGGTCCTAAATTTTCTGCTAGAAGAGTCATTGCAAACTGAAGTTTCACAAATCTAATCATAATTCACATGTGCCAAGGAAGTTTGCTATTTAAAGCAAGTCTACTTTTCTAGCTACAAAATTTAACATTAATTTTAAACAAATCTATATTTTCTCATGCATATTTAGAAACAACCAGCTGCTGATATGTGTACAACATTTACAAATGCAGCTTGAATATTCCTTAAATAGCTGGTTTTCCATGTCAGCAACACATAAAGTCAAGCTAACCCACTTTGACCTCTTGTACTCACCTTTCTCTCAAGCCGTTAGGACGATAGCTTTCCTTCCTGGGTTATATTTTAGAAGAGAGAAGTGCAACAATAAATTTGTTTCAAACCTTTCTGATATCTTTTGTTAGTTTTACCTTGCAGCCTTTTTCTCCCCAGAATCCACAGGCACTTGCATGAAGCCAGACCAGGACTGGTTCATTCATAACAGTGGTTGCAAACGCAAATGCCAACTGGCTAGGCATATTACACAAGTCAGAGGTCACAAATTATGCCTTCATGCCTGTTTTTGTGAATAAAGTTTTATTGGAACACACACTCATTCATCTATGCATTTTCCATGCTTTTCCTGCTACAACAGCAGAGTTGAGTAATAGAGACAGTGACCATACAGTCGTCAAAGCCAAAAATATTTACTATTTGACCCCTGAAGTTAAAGAGCTGGTCAGATGTAAACGAAAGCAAATGGCAGGGACTGGGATGAACCAATAAGGGTGCAATACATCTGAAGCACCTAACAATTATTACCACTAGAAAAAAGCAGACCCAGCTTTACCAAATTCAATATTTGAAAAAAGCCATAAATTAAGATTTTATATAAATGTTCGATCTTTTTTGTTAGCTACTAATCCAATTTTTTTTTAAATGAATGAGTTAACATTGTAAACCAAAGAAAATTAAGCTACTGCTTGGATCTACCCATTTACAACATCTGAAATAGCCCTAATAGCTATGTGGTATTCGGTAGGTAAGTTTCCCTGTGTGTCTGTTTCTCACTTGCAAGCTGTTGACTGTCAACTCTCCAAAAATACCAACAAAATAAACCCTGCTGATTAAGTAGAGCTGGAATTTTTGCTTACCTTCAGTAAAGCAAGCAAGACAGAGTCTTAGTCCTGTCTTGGAGGGAGAGGGAAAAGGCAAGCTATTCGTAAGATTTGTGGGGAGAGCTGTTTTAAGGTGGGTCTTTAAGTGTGGTGGACTGATAGGAATTAAGCAAATCTGTGACATAGTAGTTTAGGGTTGGTGCACACAGCAAGGGGAGGCTTTGGAAACAAATCTTAAAGAGCAAACAGCTGTTTGATGAGCCTAGTTGAACAATCTATTGTCCTCAAGAGCGAGTACTTACTCTGATGAGGGCTGGTTGAAGAGTCTTATTCACAATTGCAGTAAGTTCTTGAAACAAACAATAGTTATTTTCAACTTCATCTTCCCGGGCAAGATTTTCCTGGGTTAGTAAAGTCATATTATTACAGTTAGCTCTGTCCTTGCAGATGGTTTCAGTTCTCAGACCCCCTTGTGGTTACTCTTTGGGCTAAACTGAAGGATATAGCATTAAATATGAGAACAAGAGCAATTCATATTTGTACCACTATGTGAGTTGTCATGATTGCACATGAAATTTTAGTAGATGGCCATTGCAACTTCTAGTAAGTAACAGGTTTTCCTGCACTCCTTTGTTGGATCATTTGGTGGAACAGTGGCTAGCGGACAGCAGCTATGCATCAGCATTTAAGACTCTGGAAATCAGAGAGCTGAGCATAGCAAATGAATACTAAGGCAAGGCTTATGATCAGAGTTTGTATGTAGTATAGCTCTCAACCAGGAGCCACAAATGCTCAAAGTAAGCCAAGAGGATATATCTCAGCCTCAATCTGAAGAAACCACAGACCAGAAATGGGGTTATTAGCTATATTACATAATTTATGATTTCTTTACCATTTGCTTCTTGGATCATTTTCATAATATTAAAGGTCCCAGAGAGGTCTGAAGAGATATAAGCATAACATTCTTCCTTTAAAATAGCATGTGTTCCTCTGTGAGAGGCCAAATTATATCCAAAGAGGTTCCGTTCTAAGCTACCCTCTGTCCAGTTTCAGGAACCTCTCCAGCGAGGAGTTTTATAGGCTTGGTGGCATTGTCTTGCTCCTTGCCTCTTCTTTGAACCATAGCATGTAGGAGTCTCCTACTTTTTGGGCCATTTATAAAGCATGAAGTAAAGAAGCTTGAGGATCAAAGAAAGCTATCCAGAATTCTCCTTGAGTGTCAAGTTTCAGTCTTCAAATCAAGGCTCAGGTTTGTTTGTTTGTTTTGAATTAAGAATCTAATTTTGTCTTCTTCAGCAAAGGGGAACTGATGGATCAAAAAGAAGCTTGGGGGCTGGCGATGGTATAGTGGTTAAGATCACATGCTCCATTTCAGTGGCCCAGGGTTCACAGGTTCAGATCCTTGGTGCGGACCTATGTACCACTTATCAAGCCATGCTGTGGCAAGCATCCCACATATAAAGTAGAGGAAGATGGGCACAGATTTTTGCCCAGGGCCAATCTTCCTCAGCAAAAAGAGGAGGATTGGCAACAGATGTTAGCTCAGGGCTAATCATCTTTACAAAAAAAAAAGAAGCTTGGGTTCTCTCAGGGACTATCTTGAAGGCAGGTATTCAGTTTATTAAGGTGACAAACCCATTTTTGTTTGAAGGTAATACTATAGCCAGTTGACTTTTGTGCCACAATCTAATGACAGTCATCTAAGGTCAACTAATGATATGTTTTCCACCAAAATACAGATATAAGGCTGTCAAATAGTTTTGTATGAAATTTATAGTAAAGAGATCATCAGGTAAATCTAAATCAAAAGAGCTGGGAGCCGAATTGAATGAGCATGTCTGACTTGTGAGGTCTATGGAAGTAAGCAGCCTCCAAATAGGTACCTTCTTTCCCTAGTCCTTTTCCAAGTTCTCTGTCTATGAAAGTTCAGTTACCAAAGCTATCTCCCATGGCTCCATGTTCTTCGTCGAGACAAGAACCTCTTTATCCAGGTGTGAAAATTTTAGATTTCTAGATTTCACATTTCTGGCTGTCTGGCCCATTGTGGGGCATGCGATCTAAAAAGCCACTTAATGGCCAAGTCCAGTGATTCAGGAAACCAACACATTCATACCAAGAAAGTGGCACAAAGGGAAGGAAGCTACATGGCTCCCAAAGGAGAAAGTACACAAACTCAATTGCTGGTTAATTTCATTCTTTTACCAACATATAATTAACATGTAACCAGGTGTTATAGCAGAAATGACTAAGGATGCAAAAATCAACATTAAGAATAGGGGCCTTATAGGTAATATGACTAAAGTTAATCTGAAACCAGTGAAAGAGGAAATAAAATAGGAAAATAAATACCTAAAGCTTGCAGATTAAAGCAGGATAACTTGGACTCCCCAGTTGTTGTCTGTATTTTGTCCCATGGATCATAGTTGAAGATATAGTCCATCCTCATTATTTGCAGATTTCATTTTTGGAAATTTGCCTACTTGCTAACATTTATTTGTAACTTCCACATCAATATCCATGATGCTTTTTGGTCATTTGGGGACATGCCCTGTGCAGCAAAATATTTGAGTTTTCCAACATGTACATTCCCAGCTGAGATTGAACGAGATCAGGCTCTGCCTGCTTGTCTCAGCTCTCGTAATGTAAACAATTGTACTTTTTGTGTTCTATTCAGTGCCATGTTTTTGCATTTTTGTGCTTTTTGTTGGTGATTTTGCTGTTTAAAATGGCCCCCAAGCACAGTGCTGAAGTGCTGCCTAGTGTTCCTAAACCCAAGAAAGTTTTGATATGCCTTACGGAGAAAATATATACATTAGATAAGATATGAGTCATAGTGCTGTTAACCATGAGTTCAATGTTTACGAATCAAGAATATACGTTAAATAAGGTATCTTGACACAGAAACAGACACAAAACCCATTCAGGTATTGATCAGTTGACAAAAATGGGACCAGAGTCTTGCAGGAACTTAACCCTATATTTCACTGTAAGAGAAATAGCTCAGTATTAATGAATTCACTGTTATTGGGTACTTTATAGAACATAACTATCATGAATAATGAGTATTAACATCTGATACACCACCTAGTTTCTCCAAAGTTCTTGGGTAAAAGCTGTCTTCCTGCAAAGACTGATTTTTAGTGAGAAATATGACTGTGACTTCTGACTCCAAGTAATCAAAGAGATAAACACAATTTCATTTGTTTAAAATTCTTTCCATTGCCACAAAAGTTTGGTCAACAACAATTTATAATGCCATTTAAGCCACAAGGTACATCAACTATCTGGATAGGATTTTGCTGTACTTATTTCATAGGATTTATAAGGATTTATACCACTGTTAATTTGCTATCAATATTCCTTCTCCTCAAAAGTCTATCCTCTCAAGCATATACCTGTTGGCTGCCTTAATCAAGAAGAAAATAGATCAAATTCACTTTGATATGCTCCTCCATAAACTGAAATAATCTTTGAAGCAACTATTAACCTTCCTTTCTCAAATTCCATGAAGTTATGTTTCCCTCCAAATAATATTAGGCATATGTGCAATGCAATATTTCCAATATTTGTGAATCCTTTATTTTTAATTAAATTAATAAATACTTGCTAAATTATGCTAGGCATTGTCAGAATTGTTAAACAGAGTGTGTTTTCCTACTAAGAGGCAAAAATCTTTAATAAGACCCTCATTCTGCTAAATTTAATGAATCCCTTTCATTCCTAAGTTTTCATAGTAGTTGAGCAGCACTTAGTATCACTGACCACTCTCAGGTTTAAAAAATATATATATATATTAAAAATTATCCATTGCTTTTATTATAAAACTAATAAATGCTATTATACAGAAATGCAAATAACTTAGAAATATAAACGATAAAAAGTAAAATCCCTGTTTGCTTCTCCATTTCCATTGCTGAGAGGAAGTCATGGTAAACAGTTTTAAGAATGAATATATACACATAGCCTATCAATAAGCAAAAAGTATGTGTGTCTGTATGTATGTTCATGCAAGGGGATGAGTTTAGACTTCCCTAAAATGGAATCCTCCTATAAATTTATTTGTTTCCTTGATACATACTTCTAATTCCATTCAAAATTTGTACATTAAAAAACTGCCTTATTCTTTTTATCTCACCTTGGTAATAAATATCCCACTGAATGAATGTGCCATGATTCACTGGTTATTGTTTGTATATCAAGTAAGACTATAACCTTAGAGTAAAAATACAATCCACTGTACTTATTTTGCCCGTGAATCGCTAAGCTATCCTTGCCCACCTTGGCAGAAAATATTGTATCTCCCTCTTGAAGTTTTGCCATTGACATATCTAAGAATCAATGTGGTTTACTTAGAAATCTGTTTTCCTTTCAGATGCCAAGTAGAGGGAAACTAGAGAGTACAAACAGCCCCTTAGTGTCATTGCTTCTGCCTCTTCAACATCCACTTTTGTTGAAAACTAGTCCTATTGACGTGCATCTACCAGTAATCCAACACTTGCTCAGGCTCAGTGGTGATCCCAAGATTGGGCTTCACGTTTGCATTTGCAATCACAACCTCAGCTGTTCCCAAATCAAGGCTACTGTGGTCTGATGACTCAGTCATCTTAGGTCATCTCAGTCAGCACACCTTGCTGTGCTGGAACCAGCCTTTCTTTGTGAGCCTCTAGTCTAGACCTTGGTGTCACACTCTGACCTCTGGTCCAGCCTCTTTTCTCAAAAATTATACCCGCATTGAGATGGGCTCTCATTTCCAGCCAGAATTCACAACAGTCTGACTCCATCAATAAGCTCTGATAACATTGTGCTTCACAAGGAAAAGATTTGGGGTCACAATATACTGAGGGTCCTCCCAAGAGGTTATATGACTACCATGAAAAAATACCCAGCTTCTTCCCATGAACCAGTCCTCAGTATGGCGGAGCATTTAGGGAGGCCTTTGCCGGGCCATACAGAGTCCTGCTACAGCCTCCTCAAAGGTAAGGGGCGCTTGCCTTAATGTGAGTAACAAAGGGAATCCTCTCAAGTGTTTTGGGAAGAAGCAAAAAGGCATATTTCAAAATTTCACCTTCCCAGGACAAGAAGAAGAAGCAGTTTCACCCACTAAAAGCTTGAAGGCTCACTTCTCCAGGTGTAAACTACATTTGTTTATAGGAAAGTAAATTTTTTGTATACAGTATTAATTTCAAAAGTAGTATATTTATTCTTATTATTTCTAAATAGTTTTTAATCAATTCTCTTTGGTTTTGTCAGCTGCAAAAAAGTTTTACTTCCTCTTTGCTGCTATTCATATCTCTTATTTCTTGGTCTTATCTAATGGAAGTAGCTAGTTTTTCCACAACAATGTTAAAAGTGACCATGGAGGGCCAGGCCTGCTGGCCTAGTGGTTAAGTTCGGAGCACTTCGCTTCTGTGGCCTGGGTTTGGTTCCTGGGTGCAGACCTATACTACTTGCCTGTCAATGGCCATGCTGTGGTGGTGGCTCACACACAAAAAATGAAATAGGAAGATGGGCAGCAGATGTTAGCTTAGGATGAAACTTCCTCAGCAAAAAAAAAAAAGTGACCATGGGCATCCTTGTCTTTTTCATAAATTTAATAGGAATGTTTCTAGTGTTTCATGTTAAATATAAGACTGACATCTTTTGAAATGATCACATGGTTTCATTACTCTGATGTGTTTTTAATTAATAGAGTATTATTTTCACCGTCCCTATATTCTTATGATGAATGCTGCTTAGTCATGCTGTATTATTTTTTTAATTTACAGCCAAACTCTACAAGCTTGTTTTTTAATTTAGGATTTTTTCATCAAGATTAATAAATTAAATTTTATATTTATTTTTCTTTTTTATGAGTCCTGTATTAGATTGTCTTTCAAAAAATAAAAAATTTTGATGTCTATCTTATTTGTCCATGCCCCTGAATCTCACAAATCACATCAGCTTAATGAATTCTTTAAAGTTATGAAAGAATTCACTAGTGAGACATGTAAGGTTATTTGTTCATTTTTGTTCTTTCCTTTTCATCTTAGAAAATAGTTCTTCAATAACTTTCTCAGGTATCTCCATGGTTATTTTTCTGTTTTCTCTTACTACTTAAGGTCACTTTTGATTATTTATATTTTCTTTTAAAAATAATCATTTTTTGCAAGTTTTAAATTCAATTTCTTAATGTTATAAAGAGTGTTCTCTCATTTTTTTTTTTTTGAGGAAGATTCGCCCTGAGCTAACATCTGTTGCCAATCTTCCTCTTTTTTTCCTTGAGAAAGATTAACCCTGAGCTAACATTTGTGCCAATCTTCCTCTATTTTGTATGTGGGTCACCACTGCAGCCAGGCTGATGAGGGGTGTAGGTCTGCACCTGGGATCTGAACCTGTGAACCCAGGCCGCCAAAGCGGAGCGTGACAAACTTAACCACTACGCCATGGGGCCAGCCCCTGTCATATTTTTTTAAAAGTTCTCTGTATCTATGAATGGTTCACTTTTCATTCCTAATTATGTGTGTTTCGGCTTACTCCCATTTTTTTTTATTAGAATTATGTTATGATGTTGGCAATTTACTTTCAATATATGTCAGCATAGAGAGTGCGATGTTACAAATGTATTAGTCTAAGTTACACTTAAGGTAAAAAAAATCCATAGACATAATTACAGGCATACTTTGTTTTATTGAGCTTCACTCTATTGTGCTTTGCAGATATTGTTTTTTTTACAAGACTCTCCACCAGCAAAAAAGATTATGATTTGCTGAAGGCTCAGATGATGGTTAGCATTTTTTAGCAGTAAACTATTTTTTAATTAAGGTAGGTACATTGGTTTTTTTAGACATAATGCTATTGCACACTTAATAGACTACAGTACAGTGTAAACATAACTTTTATATGCACTGGGAAACCCAAAATTTCATGTGTCTCGCTTTATTGCAATATTCACTTCATTGCAGTGGTATGGAACTGAACCCGCAATATTTCTGAGGTATGCCTGTATAAATTCATGATCCAGGACTGGTCATCCAGCATTCTAATCAGGAAGCCTATGTTTCAGATGTGATTAGTATAAGTGCCTCAGCTACTGATATAAGTTCCACCAGAAACTTTGTGAATTAGCATAATTCATATCAGAAAATAATTTTCACCTATAAAATTAGTGGCTTGTTTGTCTATATAATAAATGTTATAGTGGACTCTTATTGGAGAGATGGGTTACATTCAATACATATAGATTAGCTATAACATATTAAAAATATTGCCGTCTATGATAGATCACCTTCAAAGATGACCAGCATTAATTCCTTCCCTCCCTATATGCACAAGCTGCTCCTTCCAATAAGAAATAGAGTTATTTCTCCTTTCTTCAAGTCTGGTTTGGCTCTATAAATGTGTTGACTAAGAGAATTCAGCAAAAGGATGTTCTGGGTATTCTGAGCCCAAGCTTTAAGAGGACTGGTAGCTTCTCTTTTCTTTTTCTTGAAACCTAGCAGCCATGCTGTGAGAAGTGCAAGTAACAGGAATGACCCCATGGAAGAGTAATGAGACATTCTGGTTGATAGTTCCAGCTGAGTTTTCAGCCAGAGGCCAGTGCCAGCTTCCAGTCATATCAATGAGCCATCCTAGACATTCTAGCCTAGTGAAGTCTCCAGACAAATGCAGTCCCAAGTGACAACACTTGGAGCAGAAGAACTACACAGTTGAGCCCAGTCACCCTACATACATAAAATGTAATTAAATGGTTGTTTTAAGCCATTAAATTTTGGATTGATTTGTTATGTAGCAATTGATCATCAAAACAACCATGTTTACATAAACAGGGTATAAGAATTTAAGAAAGTACTTAACATAGTACTAGAAGTCCTAGCCAAAACAATTAGAGAAGAAAAAGAAATAAAATTGCTAAGGAAGAAGTAAAATTATCTCTATTTGCGGACAATATTATCTTACATGTAGATAACCCTAAAGATTCCACACACATAAACAAACAAAAAAACACTCTGTTAGAACAAATAAAAGAATTCAGCAAAATTTCAAGGTATAAAATCAACACACAAAAATCAAATTGCATTTTTATACACTGACAATGACCAATCTGAAAAGGAAATTAAGAAACCAATTCTATTTACAATAGCATCAAAAAGAAAAAATACTTAGGTATAGGCTAAAACAAAGATGCAAAAGACTTGTACACTGAAAATTACAAAACTTTGTTGAAAGTAATTAAATAAGACAAATAAATTGAAAGACATCCCATGTTCATGGATTGGAAGACAACATTATTAAGATGTCAGAACAACCCAAAGCAATTTATGGATTCAGTGCAATTGCTATCAAAATCCCAAAGGTGATTCTTTTGCAGGAATAGAAAAGTCCATCAAGAATTCATGTGGAACCCCAAATAGCCCAAATAATCTTGAAAAAGAAGAACAAAGTTGGAGGTCTCATACTTCCTGATTTTAAAACTTACTTCAAAGCTACAGTAATCAAAACAAGTTTGATATTGACATAAAGACAGACATATAGACCAATGGAATAGAGTAGAGAGCCCAGAAATGTACCTCTTATATATGGTCAAATGCTTTTTTAAATGGGTACCAATGTCATTCAAAGGGGAAAGTATAATTTTTTCAACAAATGATGCTGGGGAAACTGGATATCTACATGCAAAAGAATGAAGATGGACCCTTACCTTAGACAGTATACAAAAATTAACTCAAAATGGATCAAAGATATAAACATAAGAGCTAAAACTAAAATTCTTAGAAGGAATCATAGGAGTAAAGCTTCATGACATTGGATTTGTAATGATTTCTGAGTATGACACCAAAAGCACAGCCAACAAAAGAAAAAATAGATAAATTGGACTACATCAAACTTAAAAAATTCTGTGCAGCAAAGGACACAATAAACAGAGTGAAAAGGATACCTGTGGAAAGGGAGAAATATTTGCAAGTCTTATATCTGATAAGGGGTTACTATCCAGAATATATAAAGAACTTCTACAGCTCAACATCTATACCAAAAAATCTAATTTAAAAATAGGCAAAAGGATAAGCCAGACGAGAGTGGGATGACATTTTTAAAGTGCTGAAAGTGAAAAAAAAAAAAACTGTCCACTAAGAATTCTATACTTGGCAAAATTATCCATGAAGAAAGAAGGACAAATTAAGACATCCCAGAATAAACAAAAGCTGAGGGAGTTCATCACTAGTAGACCTGCCCTACAAGAATGCTAAAGGAAGTCTTTTAGGCTGGAAGGAAAGAGCACTGCACAGTAACTCAAAGCCACATAAGGAATAAAGAACTCCACTAAAGGTAACTCTATAAGTAAATATAAAAGCCAGTATTACCATACTTTTGGTTTGCAACTTCTCCCTTTATTTCCTACATGATTTAAAATACAAATGCATAAAACAATTATTATAAGTCTATGTTAATGAGCACATATGTATAAAGGTGTAATTTGTGACAATAACAGTATAAAGAGGGAGACAGAGCTGTATAGTAGCAGAGTTTTTGTATGCTATTGATGCAAAGATGGTATCAATTCAAAATAAATTGTTATATATTTAGTATGTTAAATATAATTCTCATGGCAATGACTAAGAAAATATCTAAAAAATATGCACAAAAGGAAATGAGAGTGACTCAAAGTAGCACACTACAAAGAATCAAGCACAAAAGAAGACAGTAATGGAGGAAATGAAGGGCAAAAAAGCTATGACATACTGAAAACAAATATTAAAATGGCAGAAGTAAGTTCTTCTTGTCAGTAATTACTTTAAAAGTAAATGGATTAAATTCTCCAATCAAAAGTCAGAGATTGGCAGAATGGATTTTTTAAAAAAACCATCATCCAACTGTATGCTGTCTACAAGAGACTCATTTTAGATCCAATGACACAAATAGGTTGAAAGTGAAAGAATGGAAAAGATATTCCACACAAATAGTAAGCAAAAGAGAGCTGGAGTAGATATACCAATGTCAGACAAAATAGACTGTACATAAAAAATTGTGATAAGAGGCAAAGAAGAACTCTATATATTGATAAAAGGGCCAATTCATCAAGAAGATATAACAATTATAAACATAAGCACCAAACAACAGGGCTTCAATATACACGAAGCAAACATTGACAGAATTGAAGGGGAAAATAAACTTGTTTACATTAATAGTCGGAGATTTCAGTACCTCTCTTCAATAAGGAGTAGAATATCTAGACTGAAGATCAATAAGGAAATAGAGGATTTGAACAATACTAAAAACCAACTAGACCTAACAGACATAGGTAGATCACTCCACACAATAACAGCAGAATACGTATTCTTCTCAAGTGCATGTGAAATCAAGTTTATAGTGCAAAATGTTTGAAAAGTCCTGTGCCAGATTTTTTAAAATGTTTTTAAATAAGTATTGATATTCACGACAAATTTTAGTCTGAGACTTGTCATTAATAACTGGCAATGAGGTTTTGGAAGCTACTTTTACCTATCATTTCTAACTATTTTGGAAGCTACCTTTATGTATTAAAAAGGACTAAATTGTCTTAGGTCAGTTTGCAACAGATCAGAATGTAGTTTCTCTCTCCCTGCAAAGAACCAGCTTTTAGATTTAGTTCTTTGTTCAATTTTTTAAATTTCCTCTTTCAATTTTCCCTAAGATTTAAAAAAATTTTTCCAACTTAGGTTTAGTTAAATATTTAATTAATTCTTTTATGTTATATTATTGTTATATTACTTAATAACGCAACTGTCTAAGCAATGAATTTTTGAGTACAATTTTAACACTATCATGTATATTATGATATTTATGCTTTTATTATTTTTACTTCTTAGACTACTTTAAATCACATTTTAACTGAATGTCACTTAAGTTACTTTGTGCACCTTCTATTTCTAAGTGGTTGTTTTTGTGTTGCTTTTTCTATTTTTATTAGTAATTTCCAGTTTCAGTGTACTCAGCTCAGAGAATGTGACCTTCACAATTACAACTTTTGGAAATTATTGTGCTTTTTAGGATATAGCTGTGAATGTATACCCTAAAGAGAACAAGGATTTACATATCTGTATATGTATATATAAAAAAATATATATGTATATCTCCCCAAAAAGCAAAATAATGTGTGTGTGTGTGTGCGTGCGTGCATGTGCACAGGGCTGCACACTCTCGGGTTGATTAAATTGAAGGAGCGTTCTCTGTTAGCAAGTCATAGAATCTGGAATATAGATATATATGATCAACTTATTTATCCTCCTTATCCATATTCAAGTTTTTGTCTGTGTGTCTATTTTATCTGTCACTAGCTGAGAGATGTATTTACGTCAATTTCTCTTGCTCTTTTCTTTTTTTTTCTTTTTGTATTGTGATGGTATTTTAGTAGCTATAGAAAGCTCATGACACTTACATGATCCTCGTGGATTACATCCAATTTTTCATCAGAAAGTGCCCTAGTTTGTCTCCTTTAAAGCTATACCTTGCCTTCAGTCTCGTCTGATGCTGACACTGCAATCCCTGATTATCTTTGCACACGTTTGGCTTTTATCTTTTTAACGTCAACTATTGTGAATATGTGGCAGTTCACACTTGTCTTTGTCAGTTCTCCACACTACCACACACAGATATACCGGTACAGCTAACTTCAGCAGCTATTTCAGCTACTTGACAGTAAACAAATGAATTTATAATGTCACAGGAGAAAATGAAAAACAAATGCTAGATAGTGTGGGTATCATTGTCCTGGGAAAGCACAAAAATAAAACTCTTCAACATAGTGCCCTTTCACCAACATTTCTCCATTCCTGGGCTCCGTCTCCTCCCCATTAGCCCCTTTTCCCATGACTGTTTCCTACTTCAAGCTTTCACACTACTTACCTTCACCATACTTTTGAGAAACCTGACACTCTTCCTCCTTTCATTTTTCTCTTCCCTAGGCAATCTTATCCACTTTCATCATTTCCCATGCCGTCTATGCTTATGGTCCCCAAATGTGTATCTCCAGATCCAAAGTGTCGTCTGAGTTCTAGACCCATACATGTGAATTCTTTGTTTCCCAGCCCTCAGATCTGTTCCCCTCTGTCCTCCTCATCTGGCTAATTGGCATACTGACTTGTCCACACCAGAAACCTAAGATTCACTCGTGTCCTCTTCTCCCTCACTCCTCACTTCTGCTTAATCACCAACTCTAATAGAGGCCACTTCTAAATAGCTCAAAACCCAACCACCTCGCTCCTTCTCTGCTGCCACTGCCTTTTGGGAATCATTATTCTTTTCTCTGGTAGTTAAAGGGATCTTTTTAAATGCAAAACTTGTTATGTCTTCCCTCTTCTTAAAATTATTCTATGGCTTTGGATCAAATAACATGGCTCCCTGATTCTTGGTAACTCCTCTAACCTTGTCTCATACACTCTCACTCCCTTTATTTTAAGCAGTTACACTGGACTTTTCCGTGTATCTGGAATAAGGGAAGCTCTCTTCTGCCTCAGAGAAAATTCTGGAATATTCTGTTTTTTTTTCCACAGTCTTCTGCCTTTCATTCCTTCAAGATTCTGTAAAATAATTTTCAAGGAAGTCTTCATAAACTAAATTCAATCTTTGTGCACATGCCTCCCAGATGGCACTCATCATATCTGTAACTGTTCATTTTGTGTCTTTCTCACTTTTCAAGCTCCAGGAAGGCAGGGAGAAACCCTGTCCTGGACATTACCATGTTCCCAGCACCTGTCATACTTCCTGGGGCGCAGTAGGTCTTAATAAATGCTTATTAACTGCAGGAGAACAAGGTGAAGTAACTGAGATGAGTGTATAGACGGTGCACACATTTTTTTTTTTTGCTCTATTGTTTCTCTTTTTATTTTAAAAGTGATGAAAGAGTTATTTACCACAATGCACACAGAACCCCTTTATTCACATATGAAAATAATCTCATCTACTCTAAATTAGAAAATTACCGCAGATGTCAGAAGCACCTAGGATTACAAGTTTCTTTTGCCTTGGCTCCTTCTTTTCTGTGAAATAATCTGATAGACTCCTGGAACATTACCAGTAATTCTGCCATATTTTCTAATGATTTCTAATAATTTCAAACTTGTGCATGTTTCTGGTTGACGTGGTTTGGGTCTTATTATAAGGGGTATGTGCCCTCGACAGTTGATCTTAGGCAGCTGTACAAAATTAATCAAAACACATTTTCAAATAGATACCTTAGTGACAAACAGCTTTTTCAAAGAGCTGGAGTTACACTTTAAACTATTTTAATGAGTGTAGAAATTTAATAGCAATATTTCCACCCAGTTTTTATCTAAAATTAAAAAGGAAGTTAACTTAAATTTAGATGATGTACAAAAGAGCAAACTCTGCTGATGGACTTTTTTTAATTCGTATTAAGTGAATGAAGTGCACAGAAATGTGAGATGAGCTTATTTATAGAAATGTCAAAAATAACTTTCAACACATGCTCAAAACTCTTTTCTTTGCAACTTCTGGAGCTGGCTTTCTGCTGTAGTTTGACACTTTCCCCTGAAGCTTTCTCTATTTTGGATACAAAGAGAGTAGAATAGAATTAGATATTCTTTTTAAAAAATATATGATATATAAAGTTTTTTTGTCACTGGCCATGTCTGTGGACTTAAAGGCTTAATACTCTTAAATAGTTTCCAAGCCTCCCAGAATCATAGGAAAGTGAATTGAGAATGTCCAGGTAAAATAATATTGCCAAACTCCAGTACTCATCTTAGCTAGAAATGGCATGCAAAGTCACTAAATAACAAAAACTCAGTTTATTTTTAAAGTTGAAGCATTTTAATATTTATTAGGTTTGAAAGTTCTAGGAGACTAGGCTGTCATCCTCACCTAGTCAAAAGTTCTTTACTGATTATACTTGTGGCTTTCAAGTGGTGACTCTCTAAAGTCTGAGAAGTCTACAGACTTTCCTCAGCAGTTGGAGTAGGTAATGAGGGGGTTAGAGCCTGAAGACATGAATTTCAGTGGACACACTCAGTCTATAACATCTATCTTCATAAGGAGAGTTGGATATACAAATCTGATGTCTGGAGGAAAATTCTGAGCCAGTGATATAAATTTGGGAGTTGTGCACATGTAGATAATACTAAAAGCCAAGAAATGAGGTGAGATCACCAAGCGGTGAGTATGGATAGAAAAAGAGAGAAGAGATCAAAGATTATAGCCCTGGGCACTATAATACTTAGAGAACTTAAAGGATGAACTGAAACTAACAAGAAAGACTAAGAAGGAATGCCCAAAGGATGTGCACAATAGGGGACTCAGCCTTGGTTGGGAGCACAGGACGGGCATCTGTAGAACCAGGAGAGAAGGCAGGGGATATGGTGCAGCAGGTGAGTTGAGGTTGTTGTGGAAGCTTGGGAATTTCTCTTCTGACTGCTTCTATTTTCTCAATGAAATATGAAACAAGGTCATTGGCTGAGAGTGAGGATGTGGGAAAAGGTTTTTGGGGAGTTGAGGAGAACGAAATAGTGGGACCCACAGGAAATCACAACCATGAATTAATAGATCAGTTAGAATGGTTGTGTACTTTCTCCAGCTGGGTTCAATCCTGTGAATGGGGCAGAATACATGAAGAGCTGGCATTAATCATGTTTAGTAAGAGAGTATGATAAACAGACAGAAGGTATGCAAGGGAGTGATTACAATGTCTGGGTAAGAAGATGCAGTGAGGATGTGAGATTCAGAGGTGGGTGAGAGACAGTGAAAAAGTGGTATGACCAATGGGTTTTAAGCACAAGTGGGACTGAAACAGTGTTAGAGATGGAAGACTAGAGGGAGTGAGCTAGAAAGATAGTAGGTGATATTTGAAGAGTGGAATGTTTAAGTTGAGATAACAAAGAGATCACAATTATTGGTACTGACAAGGCTAGCAAATGGCCGTGGAAAGGATTGACTTACATATGGTACAAAGAAGGTTACTGGAGGAGAGGAATCTAGAAACTGAGAAGTGAGGACTCAGGGATCTTGCTGTTGTGGAAATGGAAAGGACCAGTACCGATTGTGGGAGTTAGCGGGATAGCGTGAAAGATCAGATCAGTGTAGAAGAGGAGATTCAGACACAGAGATCACCTATATAGATACTGAAATCACCAAGATTAGGATAGGAATAGTAGGGAGAGAGAGTTAAGGTCTTCAAAGATTGAGTGGGAGTGACTCAAGGATCAGTTTGAAGACTTGAGACTTAAATTTGGGTGTTTTTAGAGAGAAGAGAAAGAAGATTAGTCTCGAAGCAGTAATGAAGATCACGAAAAACACTTATTCCACATCCCAGCTCTGTGGCATGAGGAGCAAGGGAGAGAAAAGCACTCAGAGTGCTTCAGGGAGCATTGTTCTGAGGGAGGGGCGGGCGCTATTAGGGTGAAAAGGTGAGAGAAACCTTCAGAGAAGCTATGGGCACAAGACTAAACAGACAGATCAACAAAACAGAATAATGTCCCAAATGGGAACCAAATGGGACAGATGGCCTTTCAGATTGGTGGGGAAAAATGGATTATGTAATCCACGGGACCACTACTTAGTCATTTGTAAATAAAATCCTGCATCTTTATTTTTTATGAATCTGTCATGAATCAAAGATTTAAATGTAAAAATAACAATTTAAAAGTGCTGGAAAGCATTTTAAAAAATAATTTTAAAACCTCCAAGAATGAAATTTTTTCAGAGCATGCCAAGGAATCTTGACACTTTAAAGTAAAAGGGTGAATTTTTATGCTATAAAAACAGAAAATTCCTGAATAAACACAAAAGAAAATCAAAAGACCAACGACAAACTTGAAAAAATGTTTGAAACACCTATTATAGACAAAAGATTAATTTTGTTAATATATCAAAATCACATACTAATCAATAAAAAAAGATGAGAAAGCTGAGAGAAAAATAAACAGAGGGTTAAAACAGGTCACAGGGAAAGTACAAAAGCTCAGTAATCTTTTTAAGAGATTCTCTCAAAATTGGGGTGATTAAAGAAAGGCAAAATAAAATGAGATACCACCTTCATCAATCAGAATGGCAAAGATTAAATCACTGACCATACTGAAAATAAGCATGCAGGGATGTAGGAATTCTCCCATAGGAATAAATTAGTTGATCCTGTAAGGTTATTTCTTCATGATCAAAAACTAAATGTGCATATTTCCTGACTCAGTAATTCCTTTCACAGAAATACATTGTAATATATGTAACGTATATGCACAGGTATACGAAGAAAAATACACATGAAAGTTCATAAAGAGGTTGGAATTGTTAAAATCAGGAAACAAACTAAATCCCAGTCAATACAGGACTGTCTAAATAAATTATTCCATTCATTGAAATATTCAGATGTAATAAAATTAGGTGTATATATATATATATATATAGTGTATATATATACATACTAACAGAGAGATATATTTATTAGTTAGGGTCTCAACAGAAAAACTAAAACCTCTCTGGATATTTCAAATAGGAGAAATATAAATAGAGAAATGATTATATAGGTGATGGAAGAGATGAGGAGCCAAACAGGTGATGTGTTTGGTGGACATACCTTTCCAATAAGTCTCACCCTTGTATAATTTCTTCCCCGAGAGTGCAGACAGAATCTGTGATGTGCTTCTAACCAATAGAATATGGCAAAAGTGGTGTGATGTCACCCCCCATAATTGTTAAATTGTTATATTATATATGACTCTGTCTAAGCAGGCGCGCGCGCGGGCGAGAGAGAGAGAGAGAGAGAGAGAGAGAGAGAGAGAGAGCGCGCGATTCTCCTGCTGACCTTAAAGAAGCAAGCACCCTGTAGTGAACTGCCTATGGAGAGGGCCATGCAGCCGGGAACTGTGGGCAGCCTCTAGGATCTGAGGACCACCTTCAGCGACAGCCACTAAGAAGGTAGGGACCTTAGTCATACAGTCACAAGGACATGAATTCTGCCAATAACCTGAATGAGCTCGGAAGTGGATTCTTCTCTAGTTGAGCCTCCAGAGAAGAACATGGCCTGCCTGATACCTTGATTACAGCCTTGTGAGTACCTCAGCAGATGATCCAGCTAAGGTGGGTCCAGACTCCTGATCTATGGAAACTGAGGTAATAAATGTGTGTTGTTTTAAGTAGCTAAGTTTGTGATAATCGTTACACAGCAATAGAAAACTAATACATGAAGCAACCCAGTTATCAACACAAGCAGGGAGCTGTTAGCACCTTTGGGGTTGGAGAAACCCAAGGAGGAGGCAGCATTACTGAAACTCAGAAGCTGTTTTATCCTTGGTATATTCTGGGCAGTATGATTCAGAGGAACTGCGAGGTAAAGGGGCTTTTACTTTTAACTTTACACATTTTTGCACTACTTGAGATTTTTTACTACCCAAATGACTTATTTTATTATTGTTTAAAAAAAAGATATTAAAATCCAAAAGTTTCTCAAACATCTTTGAAAATAGATAGTAGAAAGAGAAAGTGATCATAATGTGAACAGTCATTCAATAAATATTTTTTATGCCCTTGTTAGGGGACAGGCATTCTTCTAGGCACCCAGAATAGTGAACTTCAACATAACCCCTGCTATAACGAAACTTACTTTCTACGGGAGCAGCAAAGAAAAAAGCAATACACAAATATACATGCACACATGTGTGCACACACATACATCTAATATGTCAGGTGGTATTAAGTGCCAAACAGAAGTTAGTAGAATAAGAGGATGGAGAGCTCCAGGGCAGTGGGAGGAAGGAAGGTAGCAGGATGATGCAGATGTTCTCTAATAAGGTAGCATGTAAGCAGAGATCTGAATGAAGTGAGGGGGCAAGCCATGTAAATATCCGGGGAGTTATCATTCCAGGCAGTGGGAAGCACAAAAGCAATGGTCACAAATCATTGAATGGGGTGCAGGGAGGAGGTAAATGTGTGTTAGGCTGAATAAGAGATCCCCAAAGATGTCCACATCTTAATCCCTGGAACCTGTTCATATGTTGCCTTATATAGCAAAAGGGACTGCCAATTTGATTAAGTTAAGAATTTTGAGATGGCGAGGTTATCCTGGATTATCCAGGTAAACTCAATTTATTTTTTTTTAATTTTTTTTTTACTGGGTACTTTATTTATTTATTATTTTTGCTGAGGAAGATTCACCATGAGCTAACATCCGTGCCAGTCTTCCCCTACTTTGTATGTGGGTCACCCCCACAGCGTGGCTGCCGATGAGTAGTATAGGTCTGTGTCCAGGAACCGAACCCAGGCCGCTAAAGAGGAGCTCACTGAACTTAACCACTAGGCCATAGGTCAGGCCCCTAGACTGGGCACTTTTGGGTTTTTTGTGTGTGTGTGTGAGGAAGATCAGCCCTGAGCTAACATCTGATGCCAAGCCTCCTATTTTTTGCTGAGGAAGACTGGCCCTGGACTAACATCTGTGCCCATCTTCCTCTGCTTTTTATATGGGATACCGCCACAGCATGGCTTGACAAGCGGTGTGTGGTGAACTCAATTTAATCACAAGGTTCTATGCAAGAGGGAGGCAGGAGGTCAGAGGTGAGAAGATGCTAAGGTGCTGGCTTAGAAGATGGAGGAAGGAGCCATGAGCCAAGGAAAGTAGGCAGCCTCTGGAAGACGGAGAAGGCAAGGAAATAGATTCTCCCCTGAAGCCTCCAGAAGGAACGCAGCCAGCCAACACCTTGACATTAGACTTCTGACCTCCAGAAATGTAAAATAATAAATCTGTGTTGTTTTAAACCACTAATTTTGTGGTAGTTTATTACAGCAGTAATAGAAAACTAATACAGTATGATTGAAGATGTGTGGTCAAGGAGACATGGAATTGTAGGAGATAACATAAGGGGTGGTAGGCAGCTAGATCATATTCAGCCATTTGTGATAATGAATTTGGATTTAACTCTGAGAATCTGGAAGCCATTGGAGGGGTTTGAGACGAGAAGTATCATTTGTTGATTTAGAAATTATGAGTCACTCTGGCTGCTTGTGGAGAATGTGTCATAGGATGAAAAAGAGATTAGTTAGAAGGGTAAGGAGAATATTGCAATAGTCCAGGAAGACTATGAGAATTGCTTGATCTGTGGTGGTTTCCATGAAGGTGATGAAAAGTAATCAGATTTGGATATTGTGACAGATATAGTCCATTTGCCTCTCCTGATGGGCCTCCAACCTTCACCTCCCTTTAATGACCGACTTGTATGGACTGCCTCTACTGGTTCCACCCTGATAGTAGATTGAAAGGGGAGAGGAGGTCATGTTGAGCTGTTTACTCCCCTGGTTCCCGCCCTGAGGACTTGCCGCATCCATCCACCAAAGGCTCCTCTACAGCAGCCCCCTCCCCAGGACTCTCTCCTAGTTTCTGGTAACTGCTCCTTCCCTTACCTCTTCAGTCTTGGCTGGCATTCACCCCAGGCTACTGCACTATCTCTTGTGTTTCCCAAACAACCTACCCACACCTTTGTAAAAATGTCCTTTTATTAAACACTCCCTCAGATTATTCTGAGCTGAGTGTGCTGTTTCCTGCTAGGACCACAACTGACACAATATATCTAGCGTATAGAGCCAAAAGGATTTAGTGATGGATTTGTGTGGAGTGTGAGAGAAAGAGAAGTCAAGCAAATACCTCATCTCTCTGCTGCTTTATCTTCACTTTCACAAGGAAATGGGCCTACTATCATATTATATGATATGATAATTACCAAATTTCTTGATATAATTATCAAAATTATATATATTTATACATTTTTTTTCCAATGTTGATCATTAGAATCTCATACACTAGCAAAGCAGTGATCAAATTTGATAGACTGGATGCTAAAAAAAACAGGGTCCCCAAAAATGTTATAAAAGTGTCATTGAGACAATGTTTTTGTGAATATTAGCTCACCCAGCTGGAGAATTAAAGCATGGAAATAAATTCAGCTCTCCAAAAGTTATGGCTACACTGGAGCTATTAATAACACTTACAAAGGATGGCGTTACACTAAATACAAACATGTTAATTAATAAATGTAAAGGGTGATCAGGTTAACCACAAGCGGAGTTAAGATTTAAACTGGGAAATCTTTAGATGAATGTGATCTGATCCAATTTTTGGAAACAGTGAACAGTATAAAATGGCAGAAATGAAAGAGAGGAAGCAGTGTCTAGGAATATAAAAATTAAGTGATTCCTAAAAGGCTCTATAAACCTTAAAAGTAAAACCAAATAATGGTAAAGAGAGGAAATCTATGAACATATAACATAACGTATATGTTCAGAAGCCTGAGCTCTGTTTCCCATCCAGCTAGAATCCTATAACTCTTCAAATTCATTGCTTAATATCTCTAAACTTTCATTGCCTCTTTCATCATTTAAAAAATGTGTTTAATAATGTTTATGCTATTAAATTCAGAACTATTTTGAGGATTAGAGGATAGAATGCATGTAAAGTATTGAGAAAGTTAAAACATTCAGAACGTGTCTTACATGTGTTACAATTATTACTAAAATAATTTCTACATAGTTTGTATTGATATGTCTTTTCAATGTATAACAATCGCATATGGCACATTTCTGTTCAGCATCCTGTGTCAATAGCTTTGTTGCTTATCAATCAAATATTTAAGTCTTCCATTCTCAGTAGCATAGATTTGCTCTCTTATATTCTTACAGTACACCTCTATGATTCACGGGGAACAAAATTGACCATGGCTGATGAAGCAGAAAAGGAGTTGTTAAAAGGATGAGGGGTAGCTCCCAGGATTGCTGGGAGGGCTGGAGAATCTTTGCTAAGCTGTCAGGAATGATGGCTGAAACCTGGCTGCAGAACTGGCTCCACTGTCATTGCTTCCACCAAAATCTAGAGGCTACATTTGGCACTGCTGGTAGGAACGAGAATTTACTGCAAACACAACTGCTAACAGCATCAGTGCTACTTTTGTGCCAAGAATTTGACCTTAAATCCCCTGCCCCTCTGAAAGTTGTGTCCCTTTTCCCACTTCAGCAGAATAGGTTCCAGGTGGAGATCAGGTTGCTCATTTCCAAATGGACGAGCAGGGCAGTATATTAGTCTGCTCAGTCTGCGATAGCAAAATACCACAGACTGTGTGGTTTTAAGCAACAAAAACCTATTTTCTCATAGTTCTAGAGGCTGGAAAGATCAAGATTCTGCCAGGGTTCATTTTCTGGTGAGAGCTCTCTCCCTGGCTTCTTGCATATGGCTTCTTTTCACTGTGCTTATATGGCCTTTCCTCTGTGTGCTTGCAGAGACAGAAATAGAATCTCTTCCTCTCCTTAGGAGGCAACCAATTCTATCGGATTAGGGCCCCACCCTATGACCTCTTAACCTTAGTTACCTGCTAAAGACCTTATCTCCAAATACAGTTACATTGGGGGTTGGGGCTCCAACATATGGATTTTGGGAGGACATAATTCAGTCCATAGCAGGCAGGTATCTAGCAGATGAAGATACACATGCCTGGGAACTAGATACAAAGGGACCGGATGAAACCGGAAAGGTTGAATAGGACAGGAAATTCCTCGAATATAGCAATGGTATTCAAAGAATGCAGGTGACAAGAGATTTTCACATTTTGAGGTATATGGGGTAACTATTCAGGTTCAAAAATGATTCAGCTTGAACTAAAAAGCCTGATTTATGGCCTATCAAACATACATTGTACATCTGCTTAACCATTAAAGGAAAGAATGCATTCTCTTAAGATAAGAATTCATACTTCCCCGCCTATGCCTTAGTAGTAACACCTGTATTAGTCCCTTTCCCAACATCAGGGTCATGTTGACATGCTAATTTGCAACTGAATACCTCTTTGAAACTTTGAATATATATCCTGGGCATGTTTAATGTATATTCTTTGTTCTAAAATGATATAAGACTGTGCTGAAAACCATGCTTCTCCAGAAGGCTTTATTCCTTTCTGGAAAAGGCCTTCCTGGGTTATAATCCTCACTCTGGCTCAGGTAAAACTCACCTATTTCTCTTATCTATAGAATGGTTATTGGTTATTTTCATCGACACCGGGTAGAAAGAATATAAGTGCCCATTGCATCTGATAAACAGAATTCGAGAAAATCAGACATGGCAAAATGTAACCATATAACCTACATAATTGCTGCTTAAATGATGCATAAATGAGATCCAGAAAAAATCAAGACAATTAAGATGCTTAGGTCTTATAAACAATAGAGTAATGTTGAAGAGCACAGAAAGGGAGAGGGAGAGGGAAGAAGGAAGAGAGAGAGGGAAGGAGAGAGAGAAAACACTTGGCTTAGTGAGAAATGCAGGTAAATTTTCTCCCTCACAATAAAAGTTTTTGCCAAAAAGTTTAGAAAGAATTTTGAAAATACTGCTAACTGGCATGGTGTAATGATTCCTTTTATAGTCCATAGAAATCTTTATTCAAGTGATTTTTCTTGATTAGAAAATATGTGAAATCAGGCATAAAAAAAGGTGCAATATTTTAAAAATTACGTTATTTCTTATCCAAAATAAGTCTCAAAGCTCACAGTCTTGATTTGTCCATTCTCAAAGTTCTAGATGAAATAAATTAATCAGTCCCATGGGGAAAATTCTAAATTGCCACTGGAAACTAGAGAAAGAGCATATCTACGTATCTGAAAATTGGAAAGTTTCAGCAGGAGGTAATTTATACCAGAGCAAAGTGAGAAGAAAGCTAATGTTGCCATTCATGAAATGTGCCAATGGATGGTGCCTGCAGAAGTAAAGACGGGCTAACACGGTGTCCAAGGCACCATACCTCAGCTATGACTGGACCACGTGAACCACTCTCTCCTGAGAATGAGTCAATAACAAGTCATTGGACATATGAAAAGACCCAGGAGTTCAAGCATGGATCATTCTGAGTATACAGAGCAATGACATCCTGTAAAACAGAGATCTTGTGGGAAACTGACACACCCACCTCATGCTTTCTGCATTGTAGACAGTGGCAAATGTTAGCCTATAGTCCAATTTACAACTATCTCAGATTGGGTGGTTTGCCTAATTTTCTGTGCCTGGCATATTTCAAACAATATGAAATCCAAACACGTCAATTATATTTTTTTCAGTATTCCCAGAGGCAAAACAAAACTCTCCTAATTTAGTTAAGGTCACTTTTAACCTTTCTATTTCAGATCACAGCAGGAAATAAAATAATAGCCAAGCTTTTCTATCCTTTTGGCATAATGGAAGTCTTGAAGACTTTTTTTTATCAATTATATTTGTAACTTCTATTAACTTTTTCCTTTTTCTTTAATCTACCTTTTTAAGTCTCCGTTCTGCCTGTCTTTGAGAGAGGAGCTGCACAGCCTGGGGACACTCACCTGGGAGAAAATAAAAAGGTTTGCCCACTAAAAGTGAAGGACTTCCTTTTTGGATGGACTAAAAGTTCTAGCTGAGAAGTCACTTCGCATTATTTGGGGCCTGAGCTCCCTACCGTCAGACATCCACATTAATTCAACTGTCCTGTAACAGGGATGAAGAGATGACCTCCATGAAAACAACACAAACTCACCTGAGCCAAAGAAATTTGTCTAACTCCTAAATCTTACCCAGGTGGGTTTTGGTGGCTTTTGACTCTAGAGTTTTTGTTGTTTGGTTTGGTTTTTAAGTCTCTGTGTTGTCTAAGTTCCTGCTATTTAAAGTGTGGACCAAGAACTAGGAGCATTGGCATCATTCAGGAGCTTGTTAAAATACAGAATCGGAGGTCACCCTCCAGACTGGTGAATCAGAATGTGTCTTTTAACAAGATCCTCGGGTGATTCTATGTTCATTATAATATGAGAAATACGAGTCCAGCACACCTGTGCACAAAGCTTCAAGTACACTCATTCTGAGTAATGCAACACGAGCTGAGGATATGACCGGGGCTGAGAAATTAGTGTTAATATAAGAGTAAACTATCAAACTAAAGTGATGTACGCAATCAATCAATCAATCAAAGACTACTACATCTAGCATTTTTCACTTAGGAACAAATATTCTGTTTTGGAATCTGAATAATTCTATTTTGCTCTTTATTCAGTTACTATTAACTAACATCTAGGTCTCTACCTTACCTTATAAACATAGCCTAAGAGATAAGGATTGGGCTGGTTATAAAATGCATCATACCTATTCATGTAGCCAATAATTATTGACTATCTACTGTGTTCAAGACGTTATGCTTTGCTCTGTGATACTCCAACTGCACATAAGCTTCTCAATAGAAATGTGCCAGGGATTCACCAACGCTTGGACTCAACTATGTCTATCTAACACCAATCACCTGTTCCAAAACTAAAGCCTGAATTTAAAAGTATAACTGTTTTGCTTGTATTTAAGAAATCATCTAGACGTTTGGAAACATTCCAGGGCTGATTATCTTGATAAAAAAATAAAAACCAAGGTGAATAAATGATAGTACTTAAGTGCTCCAATGTGGGGTATTACTTAGCAAAAATAAAAGAAACTACTCCCTGTTACGTATGCTTGAACACTACTTGAGGAGAATAGTAAAATGTATTCAGCTCTTTTCTTCACAGGGACCTTGTGGGTCAATATTCTCCAGTTATTGTTGTTCAGTATTCTCCAAAATTGAGGAAGAAGAAGCACAATAATTACGTTAAAATATAAATGCTTGTTTGCAAATTTCTCAGTTATATTTTTTCATTCTTTTAACAAACATGTACCACCTAAGTCATTTCTTTGCCAATCACTAGGTGTATAACCGTCTAAGACTGGGTTCCTCAGAAAGAAAACCTGCATCAACAGCTTGTGTTCCACTCTTTGATGGGGATATGCACTATTTAATTGGGGAAGCAACAGTGAGAGAAAAAGGTTTGAAGAGAGGAGAGAGACTTAATATGAGGGGGCATGCTGAGTTGACCACTGATTGTCATCAAGGGTAAGGGATTCGTCAGTATGGCAGGACCATCTTCCGAGTGTTCATGAGAAATCCTGCGTCTCAGGACTGGCCTCCCTGACTTTTAGCCACCTATTCCCACCCCCAACTGGTCAAATGATTTCTCTACACGTATTAGCCTCCCCACACTTCTGGGTTACACGTGTGTGGTGGGAGCAGGTCCCACTGCATTTCATCATTCAGCAGCAACAAGGGAGCTTCATAGGAGAAAGACCGGTGCTGTCAGCCTTTGCCTGCAGGAGGCTGATCACCTCAGCAAGAGCTAGGTAAAGCTTACATAGAGCTGGTCACTGTGGCTACTCTGTAGCCCAAACAGGAATTCCTTTACTCATCCACCCATTCATATTCCAGGCTCTGTTCTCAGCCTGGGGATACAAAGATTAAAAGGCATAGTTCCTGCCCTAAAAGAAATTGCATTATACTAGGGAAGCAAACATAAAAATAACTAATGTTAAAGTGTGTCGAGTACTAAAATGGGAAATATATACGTAGTTCAAATAAAAGAAACCCCTAAGCCTGTCTGCTGGAATCGAGATATTCATTGAGCAAAAACATTAACTGAATGAGTAAGGATTAACCAGACATATGGGCTAGAGGGAGACCTTGTAGGCTGAGTTTGTGAGATAGATTATGGCATGTGTAGGGCAAATGAGAAGCCAATGTTGTTGAACCTTCATATAAGATGAAGGGAGGATGGGAGATTAGGCCAGGCAGGTTCATAGAGACCAGATTATCACTGACAATTTATATCCTATGAAGGAGGTGAGATTTATGCTAAAGGTAATGGGGAACCATTTAAAAAAATAATTGAACAGGAATAGAGTTGATGAAATGTACACGTAAAAAAAGATTACTCTTACTGAAGTGTGGAAGATCGACTAGAGAGGTTTAAATAGACCAGAAGCAAGACTAATAAAATTCTTGAGCATCCATTCTCCTTACTTTATATGATTTTTGAAAGGATTAAATGAGACTGTAGATGTGGTTGCCAGAGGAAACTATAAAACATCAGACACATGTAATAGAGAATGAGAATGAGGTGGTTATAGTGTTGCTCTCTGTGTTACTGTTGCCCTTTGCCCAAGGAGGGTCTTCACCCCATACCTGTTGGTCCCTCACCTCCAGAGATTCTGACTCAGCTGATTGGGGTGAGCCATTCATATACTGAAGAATCTCCCCAACTGATTCTGATCAACACTGATCTATTTCTTTGAAGATCTGACATTCTTTACAAACCAATGCAAACACAAGTGTTGGGTTTTTCTTCACGGGATTGAAGAATGATTTAGTCTAGAGATCATCCACTGTGCAGTAATCTACTACCTGATGGAGGACAAGATGCTTGAATCCAGCACCTGTGGTCACTGTAAGCCCAGATGCTCTCAGCTCAGGGCTTAGCAAGAAAAGATGACAAAAGATTTGCTTGCATAACATGCCCCTTTCCTCTGGGGTCCGGCTAGAAGTATTCTGCCCAAGTTTTTCAACAGTTGTAGTGTACAGTCTTCCAGGTATGCTGAGAGACAATGTCATTTTCCTCAAACCAGATGGATTCCATTCCTGAGAGACATGGATAATTTTTATTTTCTTCAAAGGCCAGAGGAATCTAGAAGACTGGCAGGATATAAGCAATTAGTGTTCACATTTCCACTCAGGAGTATTCTTACACCTGAGAGGAATCACAGACGTCATGCTGGAGAGCCAGATGGACTTCTACCTGATTTGATTTCACTGGACTGCTTTTGTAATTCAGGGGCTACGTTTTGATTTTCCATATTTGTCTGGTTAGGCTCCCACAGGTTTGGGGCCAAAATAGAAAGCATCAGTTTTTGAATGGCAACTTGGCGATTCAAACTTAGATAAAGCAAAATGTAGAGATACAAAAGCACTTTTTATTTTTTTATTTAAAGGTTCAGAGTAACAGATATATTGAAATCTATAGGATCTCTATTGATTTCAGCAAAACATGCATAAACGAAACACCAGAAGATGCAAATTTCACAAATGTGGGATAACATACGGTGCAGCTCCAGAATAATTTCAAGTCCTTTGTTTTAATAAATCATCTTCAAATCACACAGGTCTCTTGGGAAGGTAGAGATGGTGTGTAGTGCAGGGCCCTGAGCTGGGCAGCAGTTCCATTTCAGAACGACTGCAACTGGAACTTGGTAGAAAAGTATTAGCCAGGGTCCATCTACAGACAACACATTTTATATATCCAAAGTAACCCACATCTCTGAGAGTCATGCTCTACAAAAGCCGCTCTTAGTCAAGAGTATAAAAATTTCTATTAGAATCGTTCTAAAACATCTGCCTTTATCTTCCTATTTTTTTAACCACTTTCATAAGAAATCTCAATTAAAAGAGAAAAACTGTTAGAGTAATAAGTTGAAATAAACATATGGCAGTGTGATAGGAAAATACTATCCTGGAGGTTAGACAATATGGTTCCGATCTTGGTTTAAAGTGCCTGGAGGAAGAGATGTGTTCTGGCTCTGCCAGAAAGTTTTGTTATTATGGCTAGGTAACCTTCACAGGTATGAATTTCAGCCTACAACCAGGGACACGTTAAATCCCATTTTTAAATTTTCTCTACATCAACCTAATTTTGACCTTAACCTCTTCTCTCACTGGACTGGTGGGAGGTAATCTGAGACAATCTTGGGTACCCTGAGTTATACCACAGTTCCTAGATCTAGAATTGCAGTTCCAAGAAATGTGTTATTTGGTAGGTGTCCACACAGGCTAGCCTTGTTCTAAGAAACTGTCCCTGTCTGTATGAGCCATTCCGTTCTAGAAGTATCCTGATCTTTCTGACCCACTCCTGAGACAAAGCAATGTTTTTTTTTTGCAAAGGTGCTTGATCTCACCCCCTCTACTGTCTCCCTAAGGCAGTGGGCTATCCTCAGGTCTCCACGGTTTCACACACTGTCCTCCTCAGCCTGTGAAAATCTCCTTCAAAACTGTCAGGCAAAAAATTGCAAATTTAGTTTCTTGCAAATGCTCACATCCGGCTCTTGAATTTCCATTTTGGTTAAAGAAGAAAAAAATGTTAAATTCACTAAAAGTAATTCAGTTTTATCCATTCTATACTTATTGACTAAAATGTTAATTCATTCAAAGTTCAAATTTCTTATTGGGGCCATTTTTATTTTCTTAAGGACCCTCCTCTGCCCCCTTTTTCTTCTCAAGGTGGCAGTGAGAGGCTTATCTATAACCTGGCATTGAATGGGGAGGGGTCTCTCTCCCATGTGCTGTTCCCTGAGTCCTTGCTGGCCTTCTCTGAGATGTTTCACATCCTGCCTGGTCACTGGGCATCTAGTGCTGGTGTCCACCCAGGTGTGGCTGGTCCCATCTAGTCATCTGAGCACCTGCTGCACCAGCTGCTGAAATCCATGGCCCCTTACAAAACCTCCAGAGTTGAGGTCCCCAAATGTGGCCTCTGTGTTCCAATTCCAGGTGTCTACCAAACCACCAGTTCTCTCGAAATTTCTATAACCTCTTGAAGACTGGGGCACTCTGGCTGCTCTCTTCACACCTTGCTGGAGAATACAGAGCTCTGTGAAGCTGCCTTCAGATCCTCACATCTAGGTACCTTCTTGAACTAGAAACCAGATTACCATAAAGGAAAACATTTCTGGAAGTATTCTAAAAATATTATCTTTGTTATAGTAACATCTGAAAATATCACCCAGCCATGTACTTAATTTATCTGAGCCTTAGTCTCCTCCTCTATAAAAGGAAAGGTTTGTGTACATCTACTCTGAGATCTCTTCCATTTCTAATATCCTCTATTCTGTGCCCAGGTAGGACCTAGAAGAAGTTAAACAAATGGATATGTCAAGAAAAGGCCCACATGGGAACAGACAACAGGTGGAAATAGAGAAAAGCAACTTTTGTTAGGGACAATGAGAGCTAACAAAGGATACCTGTAGAAAAGTTGGCAGGAAAGGCATCAGGTGAAATAGGAATAGAAACCTTGAAACCCACTAAGACTAACTGTTGGATCGAGAGAATTTCTTAGGTGGTAGCAAGAGCTCAAACACCAGGCCAGGATTTAGATAAATAATGTCAGTAGCTGGTGAATCAGGGAAAAATGGAGCAGAGAAAGGCAGGGTTCCCATCTTACAGAGACTAGAGTAAGTGACAGGTCACAAAGTCAGGACTGAGGTACAGTAAACAAGGCTGAAGGAAAGCTTTCAGAACTGGGGAACATGATCAGAACTAGAGCAACAGCAAGAGTAACCAGATTTTGAATCCCAAAATGTTAGGTTAAAGCTCCTTAAATCCCCCCTGCTTAGGAATTAATTTAAGAGACGTTGACAGCCTGCCGTCAGGAAACAAGGTCAAGTAACCCAGCTGCGAGGAGAGCAAGGGTGCAGAATCAGACTTAATTTGCAATATATTTGAGGGATCCCATTATTAACTCCAACACAAGAGATTTTTAAGACTTGCGGGCTTTTTAAAACTGAGAAATATTTGTCAAGGCATCTAGGAGACTATTGTTTTATATCACAATTATAATCCACATATGTGTGGAATAAACAGTGTAAATTTTTGTTTAAAAAATCTTACATTCTTTTCAATTGAATGTCTGCTTTATAACCTTTTTAAATTGCAATGTAACTTACATATGGAAAAAAGCACAAATCATAAATGAATTATTGCAATGTGAACACACCAATGTGATCTTTACCTAGGTCAAGAATAGAACATGGCTGGCAACCCATAAGCTCTCTTCATGGCTCATCCTAATCATTTTAAATGTAGTTTTGAAAGTTTTGGGAAAGAGATTGTTCCATTTAAGAATCAGAAACAAATTTGGAAATGCTTGAAGAGTGCAGAAATCAGTGATTAAAATAATTGAAAGACAATTCCAAATTAACTGTTATACCAAATCCAGGCTTCCAAGGTTAAGGAGCTGAACGGCAGAGTGGATTGAAGTGGAAGAAAGATAATTCTTGATGAAAAAGTGCCATTCAGTCATACTTTCTCTTTCATTTATGATGTGCAGAGAAGAGGAGCAATATAGTACTATTTGAAAGTAGACTTAGGTTAGTTAGAAATGTATATTATAAACTTTAGAACAACCACTAAAATTTTTAAAGAAGTAATATTGACATACTAAGAGAGGAGATAAAATGAAATCATATAAAATGTTCAATTAAAACCAGAGAAGTCAGGGGGAAAACAGAAAAAATAAATGAAATTAATACAAAACGGTTAAAAACACGGTAGATATTAATCCAACTATATCAATAACCTCTTTAAATGTAAGTGGTCTAAACACACAAATTAAAAGATAGAGATTGTCAGACTGAATTTTCAAAAAAAGATCAACTACAGTAGTCCCCCCTCATCCTCAGTTTTGCTTTCCATAGTTTCAGTTACCCTTGGGCAACTGCGTTCTGAAAGTATTAAATCGAAAATTCCAGAAATAAACAATTTGTAAGTTTTAAATTGTACACCAATCTGAGTAGCGTGATGAAATCTCGCACCATCCCACTCTGTCCCAGCTGGGGTGTAATCTCTCTGTCAGCGTATCAGTGCAGTATATGCTACCCACCCATAGTCACTTAGTAGCCCTCTCGTTATCAGATCAACCGGCCCAGTACCATAGTGCTTGTGTTCAAGTAACCCTTATTTTACTTAATAATGGCCCCAAAGTGCAAGCATAGTGATGCTGGCAATTTGGATATGACAAAGAGAAGCCATAAAGTGCTTCCTTTAAGTGAAAAGGTAAAAGTTCTTGACTTAATAAGGAAAGAAAAAAAATTGTATGCTGAGGTTGCTAAGATCTACGGTAAGAACGAATCATCTATCCGTGAAATCATGAAGAAAGAAAGAGAAATTCATGCTAGTTTTGCTGTGGCACCTCAAACTGCAAAGGTTATGGCCACAGTGCATGAGAAGTACGTAGCTAAAATGGAAAAGGCATTAAATTTGTGAATGGAAGACATGAACAGAAAGTGTGTTCCAATTGACAGCAGTATGTTGTGCCAGAAAGGACTGAGCCTGTACAAAGACTTCAGCAAGGGATCCCCTGAGACAAGTGAGACCAAGACATTTATTGCAAGTAAGGGATGGTTACACAGATTTGGGACTAGGTTTGGATTGAAAGCGAGAGAGACCACATTCACATAACTTTTATTACAGTATATTGTTGTAATTGTTCTATTTTATCATTAGTTATTGTTATCAATCTCTTATTGTGCCTAATTTATGAATTAAACTTGATCATGGGTATGCATGTATACAAAAAACATAGTATATATAGGGTTTGGTACTATCCACTGTTTCAGGCACCCACTGGGGGTCTCGGAACCTATCCCCTGCAGATAAGGGGGGACTACTGTATATGTTGTCTATAAGAAACCCATTTTAATATAGTGACTCAAGTACATTAAATGTAAATGGTTGGAGAAAGATATACCATGCAAACGCTTATCAAAGGATTAGTGATTTCAGACAAAGCAGACTTAAGAACCAGGAAAATTATCAGGGATAAAGACAGGTGTTAAGTATGATAAACAGGTCAATTCTCCAAGCAGACATACAATCCTCAACGGGCACCCTCTTGACAATAAAGTGTCAAAATACATAAGGTAAAACTAATAGAATTGCAGAAGAATTAGAAAAATCCACTATTATAGTTGAAAACTTGGACACTCGTGTCAATCAGTAAATGATAGATCAATGAGGCGGGAAATAAGTGTAGTCTGTAAGACTAAAGGAAAAAAGGAACTGTACATACGCACTGTACTCTAGTTGATAAAGTAGGTTCACATGGAGGCATGGGTTAGCAATTCTGAGACCATTATGTGTACGTACTAGAATTAAACAGGTAAGTGGATGTCAGATGGAGAGAATGAGATTCATCAGTGTTGGAGTGGAGGATTACAGATAAGCAAGGGAAAGGTCAAGAATAATACATATGTTAATGAATCAGAGATTGAGACATCAATATTGAACTCATGTTTAGCTTGATATAGATACAGATGATTCACATGGAGATATTTACATATATGTGCATATACACCAGTTAGTATGCACACATATATATTTCATTTGTCTGTCAGCTGAGAGGACCTAGAAACAATGACTCCCTAGTAGCAACAAGCATACCTAGAATCCAGATCTCGATTTCTAATGCCCTTCTACAAAAAAAGAAACTAAGACTCTCTGGAAAAGTGGCTGATTCTAAGACTGGGGCAGAAAACATACAAGGTGAGCCTGGAGCATCTTGTAGTGCCAAAAAAGTAAGAAAGTGTTGAATTGAATACACATATACACACACACACACGATGATAGGAATTATGTCAAAGGGGCACTAGCCAAGTGGAAAGGCTCTCAATCGCTAAAGCAGAACAATTTGTGCAACAAAGTAAATAAGTCAATGAAGTAGCATTAGATTCTAACATAAAGTATAAAATAACATAGATACAGTCCATATACCGTCCTTACTGATGTAAATAAATGACTGAATAAATAAGTAAATGGGGGAGAATGGAAAAATCTCCCATGCAGAAAAATTGCACATAATTTATGTACATGCTCATTCTTTAAAAAGATGGGGCATAACTTTCCACTCCTTAAGTGTGGGGTTTTGCAGTGACTGTCTTCCTAAGAGGACAGTGTAGAAAATGTGGGGGAGGGGGCGGGGGAGGATAACTTCACAGTGGAGAAACTTGTTTTTTGTTTTTTTTTTAAATGTGGATACTCCTTTATTCTTTTTTTTTTGTTTTTTTTTTTTTTTTTTGTGAGGAAGATCAGCCCTGAGCTAACATCCGTGCTAATCCTCCTCTTTTTGCTGAGGAAGACTGGCTCTGAGCTAACATCTATTGCCAATCCTCCTCCTGTTTTTCCCCAAAGCCCCAGTAGATAGTTGTATGTCATAGTTGCATGTCCTTCTAGTTGCTGTATGTGGGACTCGGCCTCAGCATGGCTGGAGAAGCAGTGCGTCGGTGTGCGCCTGGGATCCGAACCCCAGGCCGCCAGTCCGGAGTGCACGCACTTAACCGCTAAGCCACGGGGCCGGCCCTGGAGAAACTTGTTAAACACGACCTCAGACAGGTTTGATCAAGGTTAACCTCAAAAGTGATGTCATGTTGATAGTGTGTCCACTTGATATGATGTGATGAGAAGGGCACTTTACCTCTGTGATTATTTCCCCCAAATCCATAACTGTCTAATCACGAGAAAAACATCAGACAAATCCCAAATGAGGGACATTCTACAAAATATCTGACCATTTCTTCTCAAAACTCTCAAAGTTATTGAAAACAAGGAAAATCTGAGAAACAGTGATAGCCAAGAAGAGCCAGAGGAGACACGACAATTAAATATAATATAATTTTCTGGATGGGATCCCAGAACAGAAAAGGAAACTAGTTAAAAACTGGGAAAATCTGAATAAAGTATGGACTTTTGATAAAAATAATGTATCGATATTGGTTCATTAATTGTTACAAATGTACCATACAAAAGCTAATAATAAGGGAAATGGGTATAGGGTATATGGGAACTCTCTGTACTATCATCCTAATTTTTCTGTAACTCTAAAACTATCCTAAAATAAAAAGTTGATTTAAACAAATATAAGCCACTTTCTTTAGTGATAAAGGAAAACTTCCTCCGACTTTAAAATGATAGTCCCAACTTCCATCTTTTCTGGCCATCAAAGTTTCAGAAAACCTTATCACTTAATCTTAACCTGGACACTAGATTACAGATTCCAAGGGACTGTTGGAAAGTCCAGGTAGTAGGTGCTAAGCTGATAAGCAAGATGATGTAACCATAGCATGATGTAACCTGCACGGCCTGTATGACATAGGGGGAAACCTGTGTTTTTCTGCACTCATTAGGTAGTCATGGGCAAGGAGGCGGATGCCCTAAAACTTTAACAGAAAAGAAGAGCTCAAGGTTTCTATTTAAACGAGATAAGAGAAAGCAAGATTTGGATAAAGAATTTCTCCTCTCAATTTCAACCCCATTTGGTTTTTACTTCTTTAAATCTTGCTCTACTGTTGGTTAGAACTAATACTTTGTTAATAAAAAGGACTTAGATAACTTAATATTTTTTATTCTTTTAGGTATTTAAAAAATCATAAAATATGTTTAAAAATGAAACTGAGATTTTCTTTTTTCCAGTAGCTAATAACTGACAATCCAACTAACCTTAGAATATGATTTACTAACTTATGCAAAATCATTATTTCTCTTGGATCAAAAAGTTTGAAGTAAAAGCATTAGGAAATGTGTGAATATAGTGTAGTGTTACTATCATAGACTATAAATTTGCATTTTAAACCCAATGTCTGACATACATAGAGACATAATAAATATTCATTGAATTGATTTGTGCCATTTTTAGATTGGTCCCTGTCTTGCATATGGCCCTTTATTAAATTTTAAAGGTATATAAGACCCTTGTGAACAGCTGCATATTTGCTTGTAGGTTTAACAAAGAGTTTTTTTTGTTATTTTTTTCTTTTCTTTTTTGCTTAAGAAGAGGCACAACTGCATGAGAATTGTGCAATCAATATTCCATCAGCCTCGGTTACCCATGTGTGGGAAGACCAGCTATTTGAACCACCCAAACCAGGCACCACCATTAATTACAACGGAAACTAGCTCAATTATGAACACGGTGCTGAGGCAGGAACCAACTACATGTGTGCTGGTTTTCTCAGTTCAAACATATCAAGTAATGGCAAATATTACACTACACATTCTGTGTACCATCCTTCAATTATACTCTCTAAATAGGAGCTGCAAACAAGTCTCCAGGGGCTGAGCAGGTAACAAATGTGTTGAGCAGCTAGGATGCCAGGCAAAGGGGCACGCACACATACATACATCCCCACTGGTGTCATGGGGTGTAAATGTAAATTAAGCTTTATTAGAGAAAACTTTACAAGTAGAGGACACATGATCATAAGCTGTTATTATTCCACAAAGAAGAGTGCCTAAGCTGGCATAGCTGGACTGTATGCACAATGAAAATACCTCTGGCGGAGGAACTCTGCATTTTTAATGTTCTGCCTCAGTGTTTTTCAAAATATGGTCCCCCACTGCTCTGCCCCTACCCCTACCATCGACCAGCAGCATCAGTAGCAACCAGGAACTTATAAGAAATGCAGATTCTTGGACCCACTCCAGATCAATTGAATTGGTTTCCCCTGAGATTTCCTATTTGACTCATGAAATATTTAGAAGTATGCTTTTTAATTTCCAAATGTTTAGAGATTTTTCTGTTGTCTTTCTAGTATATTTTTCTAGTTTGATTTCATTATCATAAAAGAACATATTTTTTATGATTTCACTTCTTTTAAATTTGTTAAGGCTTTTCTTTAACGGCCCAGGACATGGTCTATCTTGGTAAATGTTCCATGTGTATTTGAAAGAATGTGGGTTCTGATGATGTTGGATGATATGTGCCATCAATGTTAATTAGATCACGTTGTTGATGGTGTTGAGTTCTTCCATATCCTTGATGATTTTCTGTCTAATGTTTCTACCAGTTATTGACATAGGGATGTTGAAGTCCCCAACTATAATTGTAGATTTGTCTATTTTTCCTTTGTTCTGTCATTTTGGCTTCATGAATTTTGAAGCTCTGTTGTTTGGTACTCATGCATTTAGGATTGTTATATCCTCTTGTTAAAGTGACCTTTTATCATTATTTGATGTTTCTCTTTGTCCCAGCAATTTCCTTTGCTCTGAAATCTACTTTGTATATATTAATATAGCCATCCGAGCTTTCTGTTGATCAGTATTTTCGTTGTGTATCTCTTTCCATTCTTTTATGTTCAACCTACTCTAATCACTCACTATATTTGAAGTCAGTTTCTTAAAGATAGCATATAATTGGGTCATGTTTTTTTAACCAATTCTATCAATCTCTTCCTCTCCAGTCTTCTATTGAGTCCATCCAGTGAGTTTTTAATTCATGTAATATATTTTTCAGTTCTAAAATTTCCATCTTAGAAGTGAACCCTCCAGCCCTAGTCATGCCCTCAGATGACAGAAGTCCCAGCAAACATCTTGAGGGAGCCTTGTGAGAGACCACGAGCCATAACCATTTATCTAAGCCATTCTTGGATTCCTGACTCAGAATACATGAGACAATAAATGTTTATTGTTTTAAGCCACTGAGTTGTGGTATAACTTGTTATGCATCAATAGAGAATAAATGTACCCTTCATGCTGTAGATGCTAGATTTTACAGAGACAGATATATTAGGACAGGAAGACATCAAAGATTTATTTCATTGTACCACTTTTATCAAATGGATCAGTCTTCAGCAAGATTATGCCAAATTGTGTAAAAATGATCAATTAACACTAGCCCAAGTTTTTTTTGCCCTTTTTGATGGAGGAAGTCTATATCCCCAACATACCTGTCAGAGATAAGGTATGTGCTAAGAACTTAAATTCATTTATGCCATGAACTATATCATTAGACTATCTTGGAGATAGTCTCATAATGTTAATATATTTCCTTGGCCAGAGTCCCTTGATATCACCTGTAACTGAAGGGGTGGACCCTTGACTTTTAAGATCTCTGGTTTAAATAATCTATGGTTGCAATGTCTTCTCCCCTATTCCAACTAAGAAACTCCCCCTATGGGCAAGCAATAGATTTTTATTTAAGAGATATGGGAAGATATTTTATTAGAGATACTTCTATCTGCTTCAAGTCCCTGTCCACTTGGAAAATTACCAAGCTATTTGAACAATGAAAAAAATCCCCAATTGCCCAAGCTCTTTTCAGATTGAGCTTTTAACCCTAAATCATCAATGGACACCTGAGACTCCAAACATGAGGACTTATTTGACTGGGCAGTTGAAATAACCACTTCATATCACAAGTAATTACTGTTGCTCTTTCTACCCCAGCCCACCTGCCCAGACAGAGAAAATTAATAACAAAATGGCTAAATGTGCTGGCCAACAAAAAAATGTTTTGAGAAACCTCTGAGGAATCTGGAAAACAGCATTTCTTGTCTGAAGTGTTTGAAAGCACCTGTTCCTAACATATACTATCCAGATGTAAGATGATGTTGTAGTTTATCCTGGGACTAAAGAGATAATATGTGATCATTCTATGTCTATGAAGTCTTGGTTATGCCTCTGTCATTCAAAGTCATACAAAGGAAATATAATTTGTGTGTATCCATGTGCTGCTTAGACAGATGGCAGCACAGCAGGCAGGTAAATACTGACATTCTCTTCTATGAATACCTTCAAAGGAAAGGTCAAGGATAAAACAGTAGGTGAAGTGAATGCAGATTAGGCAGAACATCTGTTTAAATGGGATAATTGAGGAAATATTCATTGCTTTTTCAAATAGAATTTTCTTTTCCAGTTTATCAATGAGCATCTGCTTAATTCTCCATTCCTTGCAGCCTACCACATTAGCTTTCTGATTAAAATTAATAGCTTGATAAAGTACAATTAGCCACAAGGTGTAACTTGTACTTTCTCTTTTTTTTATTAGAAATTGCTAATCTTGGAGGCATAAGGGAAGTTAATATTGTCTTTAGGGATGGCCTAACCCAGTTTGAGGAGGAAGTTATTTTAAGAAAAGCAACCTTTGAAATATCGAATTATTATTGCAAATATTCAACAGCAAATTAGAACTTCCATGGATTGAGTCATGAGTTTTTAATAAACGCTACATCTTGTTGACAAAAGAGACTATTTTACAGGGAATAAAGAAACCAATATGATTTGATCTTAGTTTATACCCTGCTTCTTCTCTTCTACAACATGTGAGGCTTTTCATTTCCTTCCTTAGATTGTTTCACTTCCCCAGTATCCTGACAGAGAACAACCTTGCTTCTTTCACTTCTGTTACGTTCCTTCCTTGCTGTCACATGCAATCTCCTCTATTTAAGCATTCTCTTCCAACTAGTAGTTCCACAGATTTAGCTGATCTAGGTGGGGTCCAGGCCCAGGCTCACTTCATCATGTATCTTGTAGTTTTTTATTGTATTCTGGACACTGTGTATAAAGGACAATGGAGACTAAACTATAATATTTTGTTTTGTTTTCAGAAAATGAAAGTCTTTTCCTGTCTGAAGGTTATGCTGGAAGGCTCAGCCTTCACATTACCCAAAGAGTTGAATTTAGTTTGGGCTGGGCTGCAGTTTTAATTAGACTGAGTTCACCTCATTAGCCCAACCTCCAGCTTCCTGCGACAGCTATCAGGGAGCAATCCCTGTGATTTTGACAGTATTTGAAATGGGAGTTAGATTGGGCCACATTTTCAGATGGTTTTGGTTCATCATTTAATTCAAATCCACAAAAGTCATAGAAATCTAAATACTGTGAAAATGTGCAAGCCTATGCAAGAAAATTATCTGCAAGAAAAATCCCCTCCTCTATACATTCTTGGCAAAATTTTTGGTGAGAAGAGGATGTAGCAAAGGAATGTAATTTTCAGACTGAGTCTGACCATGTACAGATTCCAATTTATTCCATCACACTGTCATTTAAAGGTTCAGCTGGTTTCTCCTCATCCCTACAAAATTTCATGTAATGTCAGATCAATTGCTCCACTTGGATACACCCAAACCAGGCACTTTCCCTTGGGTATGAATCACTCTGCTCATTTCTGAGGGACTCCTCTCTCTCAGGAATTCAGTTCCTCAAGGCTTCCTTGTTTACTTTATAGCCTAACAGAAAAACAAGATTTTTATATTATCTGTTTTTGTTTCTTGTTACCATGGGAACAAAGGTCTTTTGTAACTGGAAGCAGAAATCCACTCCTCCCAGAGATGCTCATTCATCAACCTATGGACCTTGATTTGAGATATCTGCTAGGAGATTGTTTGCACCACAGACCACATTTAGAGAAATCCACCTTAAAGTCATAACTAGATTGTTTTACATTCCCTATAGCCTGAGGCATGCACGTAAATCAAGTAACAAAAATGTTCTTATCTCATCAATATATTAGAACTATCAGCCACTAAGAATCTTTTGTAAAACATCCCTTCTTGGTTTAGATGGACTTTATCTCAAGTTTTACTATTGCTCACTCAGAGCCTAACTGTTATTCTTCTATTTCAAGTATTGAAATAGGCTTGTCCTCAAAAAGTGCGTACTGAAGGTCTTCTATTTTCCTGCTGAGTTAAATGGATATTAAAAAAAATTAATATGTTTTATCCCTATTATATTCAAAAAGGAATAGGCACAGTCTACACCATGTCTACTGGATACTCAGTAAATATTTTTAACGAATGAGTGGTACCCTGGTTCCTCCCATTTGTCTTTATTCTCTTTCCTTACCTCCCAATTTCATCTCTCCAAATCCTAGCCAGAATAATCTTCCTATTCATTTCAAATTTCTATTAAAAAACCTTTAACAGCTCTTTTTTTTTTTTTTTTTTGCCTACTTAAGTTTGAATTCCCAATTTGACTATTAAGGTTTTCCACAACGAGACCTCGAGCTATATGATTTTTGTGTTCTGATGAAGCTGAAAGAATATTCTCTGGGTTTCCTGAACATGTGCTTTCCCATCTCTACATGATTATGTATGCTCCAGATGGAAATTCTCTTTTTCACGTTGCTCTCTATACCTATCAATATCCTATGCATCCTTCAGTACCCATCTCAAATGCCACTATCCCCTTGACATACAGCCTGATCCATGAAACAGGACGTAATCCCTTTCTCCTTGTTCTCCCCACAGCATGTGGCTTGCACCTCTCTAAAATGTTTGCTTAACTCTATATATAGTAATGAATCTTTTGTTTGTTTCTGAAACCAGAAATGTGAGACCCTTGAGAGCAGGGGCTATGCTGACTCACGTCTATATCCCACCACCACACCCTCACCAGCAACAAGCACATTGCATTATGCCTAGTATATTTTACACAAATATTTCTTTAAAATATAAGTATTTTAGATCTGGAAAGGTACTAGTCACCCTGAATTTTTGTGTGCCCAGCTTACTCATTCCATAGAAAAAATATATGAGGCTCCAGAAAGTTTAATGAACTGAACTTCATCAAATTTAAACAAACCCAAATATGAACTATTAAAGTGATACTTACTTAGGTGATTCTGTGTTAGATAAGACTGAGCATGATTTAAGTAAGACAAAATTTGTCCCACAAATTTCGCTTGTTTTCCATGTGATATTTAGATTCACCAGAATAGAATGTTCCACTTTAATTTAACTCTGAATTAAATAGGCCTAACAGAGTCAATCAAGACAAATGTTTATTCATTTTAATGGGTCTTTAGGGGTAAAAATGCAAAGTTTATAGAGCATTGATGTGACTAAGACATTTCAGGACATGCATTATTACCCAATTATGCATCTTGCAGTAATAAGCACTTTTATATATTCTCATTCTAGGAAGTTTTAAAAACATTAATTCATTTATTAAAATTAATGTCAAATATTAATTCCAAACATAGTGCATAATATTTTGACCTGCATAACAGGTGCTTTCCTTGCAAGCAGTCAGATGCTATTGCTAATACCATGCAACTTTGCATTTACATGCCTGTGTGTCTTTCTTCCAGGAATATCAGTGCTTCTGTGCTGGGTCCTCAAGAGGAATCTAGTGTGTGAGGAGGACTGGAGGAGTGGTGAGTGGCTTGCTATAAGACATAACGGTGTGTAGTTCTCACCTGTGACATACAAATCCACACAGGCTCTCCTCAGAAGTGGAGAGCCTTATGAACAAACATATAAATCATTCACCTTCAACTCTATTTTGTATTCAGCTTCAGCTACTCTAAAGCTATTCTTTATTTTGTAGAGCAGCCTGGAATTCATCAGAGACAACAGAGGCCAGCATTGAAAGAATCAATACCCCCGGGTACCCGTTCCCTTGTCACCTCCAGCTTCTCCTGTGTGCCACCACACTGCCTTTCTAACAAGCAGAGTAGCATGTGAGCCAAGTGTTTACATGTGTCTCTGAGGTCTGACATTGCCCAGTGGAATCAGAGACATCTGAACGAATTCTTTCGCATATGAAGTCAGTATGAATCTATAGCCTCAGACTTATGAGCAATTACTGAGATTGAATCACAATGAGCTTCCTGGAGTCTGAGTAGAAAGTTCTTTCAAACCAGGACTCTCAATATAAGGGAAACTTTGAAATATATGCAAATATATATTTCTTCCCCAAATTAAAGAAAAAAACTATTAACACTGATTTATCATATTCAGGGAAATTCTAACTGTCCATTGCTTGGCCTTCCAAATGTTATTCACATGGTATCATTAGAAGATCAATAGTTGGGGAATCAGGAGAACTAATCAAAAAACACAGCTCTAGGGACACTGCAACGCTTAAGGATGAGAAGAAGGAGGAGGAGTGAACGTGGAAACTGGGCTTGAGTGGCGAGTGATGCTGGAGGAAAGCCAGAGAGCTCTGTCCTGGAAACCAAGCAAAGACAAGGCTTCAAGTTAAATATTGCCAAGGAGAGGGCAAGTGCAATAAGAAATATTAATCAACCATTGCATAAAACATCGAAGTCTTCAGAGGCCTTAACATGAGCAATTTGAGTGGAGTGGTGGGAACAAAAGTGTGATTAGAGTGGACTGAGAAAATACAGCAAAGTGAGGAATGGAAGTGTTTTAAAGGGGAATAGGGAAATGGGGTAGGAGTTAAAGGGATACATAGAAATAACAGAGGGTCTGGTTAAGAAACAAGATATTCAAGCATGATTGTTTGATATATTAGTTATCCACTGCTGCATAACAAATTATCTAAAAGTTTAGCAGCTCAAAACATTACATTTATTCGCACACAGTTTCTGTTTGTTGGGAATCTGGGAGCAGCTTAGCTGGGTAGTTCTGAATCATGAGGTTGCAGTTAGAATGGTGGCCAGGATTACAGTCAACCAAAGGTTTGACTGGTATAGAAGATCTGTTTCCAGCTTACACACATTGCTGGTAACCAGAGGCTTCAGTTCCTTACCAGGTGACATATAGAGTCACATGGCAGCTGGCTTCCTCCAGAGTGAATGAGGAGAGAGAGACAGAGAATCCAAGACAGAATCCTCAACATCTTCTATAACCTAATTTTGGCAGTAACGTATCACCACCTCTGCCATATTCTAATGATCATGCAGACAAACTCTTGTACAATGTAGAAGGGAACCACACTAAGGTGTGAATACCAAGAGACAGGACTCGTTGGGGGTCATCTGAGAGGCCAGCTGCCACATATAATGAAGTAAATGCATGGGGGGAAGGAGATGATTCAGGAGAAAAAGGAGTAAGTGTAGGATTTAAATCTTTGAATGAGAAAGAAGGTCATCTAGCATATAAGTGGAGAGATCGATCTTAGACAGAAGCAGGTAGCAGATAAAAGTGTAGCCATCTTTATAGGAGAGAGGAAAAATCCATGGTAGATGAGGTAGTTCCTTATGACTGCTTTTATCTTATCAGTGATGTCAGCAAGGTTATCAGTTAATAGTGAGGAAGGGAGAGAAGAATGAAAAATTTGAGGGGAGTAATGGTGCAAAATAGCCACTTCAGAAAGTAGGAAAGTTGAAAACAGAATTGACCAGAAAAAAGTGGTAGGATTTGGGAAAATAATCTGGATGTGTAAGACATAAAGTAAATATCAGTCCCCTCCTCCAAGTTCCATGGAACACAGGATACAGGAAGAAAAAAATAGTCACCAAATAACAGGATTGCAGGGAAGCAAGGTCCTTAGAAGTACGAGATTTCAGTTAGAGCAAGAAAATCAAAGAAATATTCATATCAGAGATTAAGGCTCTAATGGGTTTTGCTGATGGGTTCCAGGTGCTCAGCATGGACTAAGGGAAGGGTGGGGGATTGGGTCAGACTGGAGATGAACAGAATAACAGTCCAGATGGGAGTCTTTGAATGCTGAGGTGATGGAGACTACAATAATGAGATCAATCCTGATGACCTCTGAAGGTAGAGAGTCAATTAAATTATAACACCTTTCTTGGGATTAGGCAGATTATAGAAGTGAGGCAGAGAAGGCAGATGTTATTTTCTAACAGAGAGGAGAATAAATAATGGGGCTCCCTTATATCCTACGAAGAGAAGTAATGAGCCTGGTAAGGTGTAATCTATAAACTCAGTACTCCTGAATAGACATCAGGAACTTGGAATAGCCATTTAGTTTCAGATACAGACTAAATAAGATTCTACTTGTGCTTTTTATTCATTGAAAATGTCTTGATTTATCACTGGACCTTTATTTTATGATGGAACTTTTCTACTTCGTAACTTGTGGAGTAGTAGAACTCAGCAGAAACCAAACTGAAATGTCTTTGGCTATATTTCCCATAGGAAATAGAAAATGAGGAAAAACAAACCTTAGTTCTCTTAAAGGTCTAAGAGGGTGGTAAAAGGATTAATTTTTCCAGCATTGAAAGGGAATTTTCAAAACTTAAATAATAAACCCTTTTTATATTTGGCTCCTAGTTACATTTTGAAGTGAAATCAAAACTTAAAAATTGGGATTTTAATTAAGATTGGATTTAAGGTTCTTCTTCTTTTTCTTTCCCTCCTCTTCCCTTCCTTTTTCTTCCAGAACAATTCAGTCCAGATGACCTTAGGTGGAGTTCAACAGGTAGGCAAGCTGCTGGATGGGAAATGGAGGAGACCCTAGTGTGGGTATTGAAGCTAAAGTGAGGTAAGGAGGGGACCCACAGCAGCAGTGGCCCAGGGTTTCAGGGCCCTGGTAAGGAGAAGAGGCATCCACGCAGAGGGCAGAGTGGTGAAGCCCAGCACAGGGGTAGGGTGGGTAGCAGGCTACAGCAACAAGAGATTAGAGAATAGATCAAATAAGCGAATATATTAAAGATAATGGAGCAAAGTTTCTCATTGTCAGAGAAAGGAGTTACAAGGATGGAAAGAGAGAAAACTGGAATACACATTGTGATGCTGGATTTAAGTTGCAGATATCAGTGTGAACTCATGGTTTTCAAGATGGATGGATGGACGGATGGATGGATGGATGGATGGTAGACAGACAGATAGATATGTAAATGTATGTATACGTGTGTGTGTGTGTGTGTATACACACACTTATATAGATACTGGGGTGTGTGTGTGTCCCTAGCTCCATCTACTAAAAGGGCTTGGGAACTGTGACACCCAATATCAATAAGCATACTTAGCATCCAGATCATGATTTCTAAATACCATTCTCCACTTAAAGGAATCAGGACTCCTTGGAAAGATGAAAGATTCCTTGGATTTCAGGAAAGATACCAGATGAGTCTGGAATATCTTCTTATGCCAGAAAATAAGGAAATACTGAAATAAATGATATGAACTTCCCAAAAGGACACAGAAGTCAACTTATAGGGGTTCCACTGGTAAAATCTGAAACAATCTGACTATCAAAACAGATAATGATAGTAACTGATTACAACCCTTGAATAAAATTGGAATATACAAGTCCACACTGACATTTAAAAAAATCAATGACTAAATTGCGAGTTTGATGAGGAATGGGATATTTACATAGTCTCAAAATACCTCCCACAGATTACATATTAATTACAAAGTGGAAAATCCTGGCAGACACCACCTTAATCAAGTGATAAAGTTAATATCTTCAGTAATGTGACAAATTAAAATGATGTGCCACCTGACAGGAGGCAGCAAGAACACTGTATCAGGTCTATGATATTCTACCAAAGCCATATAACCTGAATCTAATTATAAGAAAATATCAGACAAATTGAGGGACATTCTATAAAATAACCGTACTCGAATCAGGACTAGCTACAAGATTTGTAGAACCCAGCACACAAAGAAAATGCAGGGACCCTTGTTCAAAACTTATTAAAAATTTTAAGAAGCAACATCAAGAGAATTAAACTAAGTATGGGACCTTTCTGAGTGTGGGGCCCTGTAGGACAATACAGGTCACACTCCCATGAAACCGGCCCTGTCTGGGCTCTTCAAAAGAGTCAAGGTCTTGAAAGTCAAGGGAAGACCGAGGAACTGCTCCAAACTGAAGGCAAAAGAGACATGACAACCCCATGCAATGCATTATTCTGCACTGAATCATTTGCCAGGAAAGATATTGTTGGGACAAATGGCAAATATTGAAAAAGGTCTGAGAATGTGATGGTAACAATGTACTAAGGCTAAATTCCAAATTTTTATGATTATATTTTAGTTATATAGGGGAATGTCCTTATTTGTAGGAAATACTCACTCAAGTATTTGGAGGTGATGGCAATTTGTTCTCCAATGGTTTGAAGAAAAAGGAAGTTCTTTGTACTATACTGCCAACTTTTCTGTAAATTTGAGATTGTTCCAAAAAGAAACTAGATTTTAGGGAAGTGCACCATGGAACCATCTCTAGGTCTGACTTCCCACTTGACCCACCGTTTTTTTTTTTAAACCTTGGATGATACATGACAATGAAGTTACTGCAAGCCCTTTTGTGAAATTCTCAGAAGTCTTCCTATAAGAAAGGCAGAGTTCTGGATGGTCTCATTTCAGAGCTTCTTTGATGTCTGGGTTCAAAAAGACTCTGAAACCATACCACATTCTCACATAGTGAATGTTTCATTGTGAGGTTGTCGCCCTTTTCCCCACAACCCACAACCCAAGAACAGTGATTCAGTTAAGCCTTCTGGGCTCACTGTAGCAAATGTAATGAAGCTTGCCTGAGGATCTGATAGACTAAAGGCCAACAGGATAAGACCCTTGTTTGGGACACTAAAACTCCACCAGGTACTCTCTTCTTTTGGTTGCTAATTTTCACACACACATGACTTGTTTTTCCCTGTTCTTCTCCATTAAATACAACTATAATGCCTGGAAAGAAAGCCAGGGGTGACCAAAGGAGAACTCTGGAAGGTGGTTAGAGGAAAATAAACTTGTTTGGAACCCAAGGACTGAAGGAACAGCACAGGAACAGGTCATCTTATGAAACCCTCCCGCTACAACCCAACAGAAGAAAGCAACCAGACCTGCTGTTTCCTGACCACTGACCTAGCAACAGAAGGCAGCCCAGGTCACCTCATTCCTCTCCTGGGATCGAGTGGGAGTCTCATGACAATGCCAGGAGAGCCTGGCACCACTGGCGAGAGGAATGGATGGAGATCCCTGCCAATAAGAAGCAGCCAGGCAACAGCAAGGGGACCCCACTGACCCTGCCACAACAAGTGGTCTAGCCCAGGAAGCCCTGTTGTCCATGGACCTGAGACTCCTTTTTTCAACTGAGAGATACTGAGGTGGTACAGCCTGGGGAAGTCCCTTCTCCCCTTCACCGCAGCACCAGCAGGGAACAACAGGAGCCCCACTGGCACCAGATATACCAAGCAGGCAAAGACTCTGAATATTAAACTCTCGTTGGAACCACAGTTCACAAAAGTAGGCCAGGACTTACATGTTAGACCTTAAACAGGGTGACCACCTGGTAAAATATAAGATTTAAATAGGACCCAGACCATCTTAATGTAATAGGTAAAATGTCCAGAAAACAGTAGATAAACACTCATCATAACAAGAACCAGAAAAATCACAACTTGGATGAGAAAAGACAATCAACTGACACCAAAGCCAAGAGAAATTAGATGTCAGAATTATGTGACCAGAATTTTAAAGCAGCCACAATAAAAATACTTCAACAATCAACTACAGATTTCCTGAAGCAAACTAAAAATAGCAAATCTCAATTTAAAAAATAGGTGTTGTAAAGAAGAACCAAACAGAAATTTAGAACTGAAAAGTACAATAACATAAATAAAAAACTCAGTGAATGGACTAAATAGTAATGTGGAGATGACATAGAATAGAATTAGTAAGCTGAGAACAAATCAAAGAATATACCCAATGAGAACAACAAAGAAAATAGACTGGGAAAAAAATTACCTCAGAAACCTGTGGGACAGTAACAAAATATTCAATATTCGTGTCATTGGAATCCTAGAAAGAGAAGACAGAGAACGTAGAGCTGAAAGAATATTAAAAGAGATAATAGCTTTGATATAGCTCCCTATATTTCCAGGAAAGAATTGGTTTAAAAACAATCTAGTCTCTTTAACTCCTATAAGCGTCCACGCAGCAGAAAGAGAGAACCGGATTGGCTTCTTTTCCTGATTCTGCACTAACTTGTGACATGGTATTAAGGAAGTCACTCTATCCCTATGGCTTCCGAGACTTCCATTTCTTCATTTGTAAAATGAAAGGGGGGTTAAGGGAAAAAAATCCCTAGGGTCCCTTTTAACCCTCTGAATCAATGATATTTGTTTTCTCATTTTTTTCTTTAGTTTTCAGAGCCCTGGAAAGTATAAGTCCCTGAATCCTTCCTGTTCAGTTTTTGGCTTCCCTTTGGCTGTGGATTTAGAGCTGATAAAATTTTAGGCCTCTAAGATCTGGGCTAATGATGAGCCTCCCCCGGCTCCCTCCCCACCTCTGCCTAATTCCCGAGTAAGTACATTTCCGTTTTCAATTTTACTGCTCAGGGCATGTCTTCTTCTACAATATTCTATGTCATTTAGACCATTTCAAATCCACACCTACAAACATCTTGACATTTATAATCAGCACTTAAGCATCTCCGTAACTTCCTTAATGTAGGGTAGCAGGGTGCAAAAAATTGCCAGATGCCTACTAGGGAATTTTGTGTATATAATGTGAGGACTCTCACCTACATTAGATTTGCTGGAAGACTATAGAAAATCACTTAACTTCTCTCTGCTCCATTTTACTAATTTAAACACTGAAAAATAGGACAACATTTGGGAAGCATTTTTTTTTTTTTTTAATTTTTTGTTTATTGCGGTAACGTTGGTTTATAACATTGTAAAAATTTCAGGTGTACATCATTGTACTTCTATTTCTGCATGGACTACATCATGTTCACCACCAAAATACTAATTACAACCCATCACCACACACATGTACCGAATTATCCCTTTCACCCTCCTCCCTCCCCCCTTCCCCTCTGGTAACCACCAATCCAATCTCTGTCCCTATGTGTTTGTTTATTGTTGTTATTATCTACTACTTAATGAAGGAAATCATACGGTATTTGACCTTCTCCCTCTGACTTATTTCACTTTGCATTATACCCTCAATGTCCATCCATGTTGTCACAAATGGCTGGATTTCGTCGTTTCTTATGGCTGAGTAGTATTCAAGAAGAAGTAGAGAATTTGAATAGACCAATCACCAGTAAGGAGATCGAAACAGTAATCACAAACCTCCCCAAAAATAAAAGTCCAGGACCAGATGGCTTCCCTGGTGAATTCTACCAAACATTCAAAGAAGACTTAATACCTATCCTTCTCAAACTCTTCCAACAAATGGGAAGCATTTTGAGGTCCTTGGATAAATGAAAATGCACTCAGCATGCAAGACTATTATTATCCCATTTGTGAAGCCCTTCATCTCCCTGTCTGTAAGGGAGCTTCTGCCTGCACTGAATTTTAGCATGTCTACAAGCTGCCAATGCCCTACACTAAGTATTTCCTGTCATCTGTGCTTGCCAGAGATTAGTTTGCAGACATTTTGCAAAAAGCATGCATAATACATTTGCTGAATACAATATTTATCATAAAACAGCTCCAGTGATCGAAAAGCATTACTCAACAGCATCTTCTATTGTGTGATTTCTCTTTCCGTCAAAGTCCCCTAAGTAGGCAGTACATTCCTAACCATTGAGTCACATCTAGTCCAACTCCAAAACCAAGACTGGGAGTTGGCTCAATTTTACAAGAGCATCATGGTGTTCTCTGAACGCATTTGTGTGGTATGCAATAAGGAAAAACTGAGGATACAAAAAACGATATGTTATTATTTATTTTTCCCCATCAAAGAACAGCCTGCTGCCCATTTCAATTGAAAGTGAACTCCTTTCTTACGTCCATGAGTTAGAATTAGGGGAAGAGATATACTTAGTCACAAGGAACATTAAGCAGCACCTCATCTTCCTTTTCCTAATATACAAGCTCCTGGGATAATAAGATTTTGAACAAATTACTCTCTTTATTTCATGAGTGCCATGAATTCTGGCAGGGTTTACTTTGACAGCTATTTTAAAGGCACCGTTAACTCTAAAATCTGTCAGACCAAGATTGTCTTGCCTCCACTAATGACATTCTTGCCAAGAATCAAACTAGGTTTTAGCAGAGGGGAGGAGATGCTTGAACCAAACCAGCCAGGGAGGCTGGAGAGACCTCAGGGAAAGGACTGAGTCCTTCCTGGGAGAGTGGTCCACACTTCTTTCTTCATTCTTCCATAGGAAATATATTTCAGGCCAGTCTGTCAACAAGCAAGTGCCTCTTTCATTGTTCTGTTCAACACACAAAATGACGAGTATATAGTAACCCCTTTCTCTACTTTGACTTAAAGTCATCATTTTCTTCTTTGAGTTTATTTTAACAGTATTGTTCTCGGTGTGGAGCACTCAGTTCTTTTCCTATATTACTCCTCTATTGAGGCCAGCATGTGATGGCAGCGGTACCATATTGGAGAAATATAGTGAGCCCCAAATGAGAATGATACCTCAAAACAGATGGGAAAGAAGCAAGCATGAGCCAGGGAACAGTGGAGAAGCAGGATGGATACTTCCGGAGTGAATGCAAGATCAAACTCCCCTTCCTAAAACATGAGTGGAAAGTGACTCTAGAAAGAAAGGGAGGCAGAGACTTGGAATATATATGTATATATTATATATATGAAATATATATGTATAAATTTCTAAAGTGTTCTGTAGCCTGCTTGTGTCCCCCAACCTATAAACAATATATTATGGGAATATTTTTACATCAAGTCACAAATATCTACCTAACTTTGTTTCACATCTGAATAAGGGTCAATTGTAAGAATCCACCATAACTTATTTAATCACCTGATCTAGAGTAGTTAGGCTGTTTCCAGTTTTCACTATTGCAAAGAATCCTACACATAATTACTTGGTTCCATAAAATAAATATGTAAATGATAGAAGTGAAACTGAGAGATCAAAGGATATGCACAAATTACCCTTCAAAAACATTTAATAGTCACAACTGGCCCCAAAAAAGTATGTATGAGAGTGTCTACTTTCCAACATCCACGTCAATGCCGAGCATTCCTCATTTTTAATCTTTAACCTTTAGTTTTAAAACATTACATTTCATCATTGTTTCAACATATATTTCTTTGATAACAAATGAAAGTAAACATTTTATCCCATGTTTGTTGGCTGATAGCATTTGTGTGTGTGTGTGTGTTCATACAGTACTTGTTCATGTTTTTTACCAGGTTTTCCATTAAGGCACTAACCTTTTTCTTAGCGATTTACAAGCATTTTTATCTGCTAAGCATAGCAACCTTAGTTATATATTATGCAAATATTTTTCCCAGTTTGTCTATCATTTTGTAAACTTACTATGATGATTTTGTCATACAGACTTTTAAAAAAAATGATATAGTAAAGATTTGCAATCTGTTCTTTGATGGTTTCTGATTTGGGGCTTCCCCAACTAAAAATTAGAGATAACCCTTGATTTGCATATGCTCAATTTTCACACAAGCTGGAATTCCCTGCATTACACTGCTGTCCCCAAACCATATTGCCAATGATGAACTTAGACTTTCAGACATTCAATGTGTGTGACATTAGGTCATAAACATTCCATTTTAACTATTATATCTTGATACTCCCTACTAGCCACGGTCAGCTGCAACAGCATAACTATCTATAACCTTGCAGTAGTGTTTATGCAATTAATTATTTTACAGTTTTGCTTTTACAAAGATTGGTTCCATAAGGCAAGATTTTTTCACTCTGTTTGAATGGAGCCACCCCCCCGCTCAGATTAGTTAGGTTTATTAATGCTACTTGCTATTCCAAACAACCCCGACACATCAGTAGCTTACCACCATGAAAGTTTACTTCTCATTCGTGTCACAGAACAATACAGTTTTCCTGGATGGCTCTGCTTGAAGTGGTTACTCATGTGTAGCTTTGCCTTCTCAGAGTCCTTTGCTTGTAGGCAGATGGACAGGAGAATGAGAGAATATGGAAGACTGCACAAATATTCTATGGCCAGGACTTCAAATAGTCTGTATCACTTTTTCCCAGATCCCATTGGCCACATAGTCACAAGATCCCACCTAGATACAAAGGAAACTGAGAAATTCAGGCTTCCTGCATTCCCAAGGAATGGAAACAGGACTAGTGAGCATCCTGCCAGTCTCTACCACATCCCTTGACTATATACATACCTATTGTTTTACGTGCATGAATTTAGGTTCATAAATATTTCATACACATATGTTATTTATGAAAGAATGGAACTATATGAAGAAAAATATTTACCTGTTCTCTTCTATTATTTTTATGGCTTCATTTTTAATATTACATATTGAATCCATCTGGAACTTGGTTTTATACATGGAAGTATGGACAATATGAAACAACCATCTACTTAAGTTTGGTTAAAAAATTAAAACTTTATTAAATAATCTTTTATTTTATTCACTGATTTGAAACATTTCATGTATTATTTATTAAATTTCATAGATTTATTTAACAAATTCAATTAAATGCTAACTATATGTCAGGTACTTTTCTTAACACTTTAAAAAGGTAAGCTACTTTATTCTCAAACAACCCTGTGAAGTATTACTATTATTATTCCTATAATAAAGGTTAGTGAAAACTGCAGCCTATAAAGGTTAGTGAATTGCCCAAAGTCATGCAATCAGTATGGTACAGCTGGATTTGAACCCAGGCATCTGGCTCCAGGACAAGTTCTTAACCACTGTATTATGCCGCCTCTCCAAACACGTGGGGCTTTAACTGGACTCCTGCTGGAGTCACCAGAGATGGGATGGACACCTCCCCCCTAAATCTGATTCAGAAGTTAAGACTGATGATCACACACACACACACACACACCCCCCAAGAGGACAGGAAAAGATTTCTTAACAAAGTACCACAAACTGGATGGCTGAAACACAGAGATTTATTGTCTCACAGTTCTGGAGGTTAGAAGTCCAAGATTAAGACGTCAGCAGGGCTGGTTTCTTCTGAGAGCCTTGAGGGAAGGACCTGTTCCAGGCCTCTCTTCTTGGCTTGTAGATGGCTGTCATCATGTTCACATGGCATTCTTTCTGTATGGCTGTTTGTGTCTAAATTTCCCCTTCTTATAAGGATACCAGCCATGTTGGATTAGGGCCGACTCTAATCATTTTATTTTAACTTGATTACCTCTGTAAAGAACCTAGCTCCAAATAAGGTCACATTCTGAGGTACTAAGGCTTAGGATTTCAACATACACATTTGGGGAGGGCGAGGACACAATTCAATACGTAACAAAGGTTTTCCTGGTGGTTAGAGATGGGGTCGGGGTGAGGGTTCCCCACGGACAGGCAGAGTTTTCTGTGGTTTGAACTTCCTACTGGTGTCAAAGAAAGGGACACCTGGGCTTTCTTATCAGCTTGCCCAGATGTGGGGCAGACAGGGAAGAGGAAGTGGTGGGGCTTCAAATCCTTAGCAGTCAAACATCAAAAATGGAGTCGAACTCTTTATTACAACCATTCATTTTATTAAAGGTTTTATTTAAGGTTATTAAATCATTCTGATCCACCACCACTACATTGTTTTCCCTAGTATAACTTTTAAAAAAAAACTTAACAGCTTGAAAGGGCAAATGCCCACTTAATTATTCTTCTTTTTCAAAATTCAAAAACCACCTTGTGCGTCTAATGCATTAATTTTTCCAGATGAACTAATATAGCCAATTTGTCAGAATCCTTGATCAAAAAGTATCTTATTAATTTGATGGAATAGCATTCAATTTATATATTAATATAGGGAGAATTGACATTTTTAAGAGTCTTGGTCTTCCCATCTAGTGACATAGTACTTTTCTTAATTTGCTCATCTCTTCCTTAAGTACTACTGGTAGCCAGCCTCCAAGATGGTCTCCAGTGATCTGCACCTCCTGGCATTAATGCCCTGTGTAGTCCTCTCCTACATTTTATCAGGGGTGTTCAGAGTGATCCCAGAATATAGCAGAAGTGACAGTATATAACTCCTAAGGCTTTGTCCTTGTCATCTCTTGGATTATTCATTCTGGGGGAAGCCAGTCACCATGCCGTGAGGACATTCCAGCAGCCCTATGGAGAAGCCCAATTAATGAGGAGCTATGGCCTCCTGTCAACAGCCAACACCAACTCACCAGCCACGTTAAGTGAGCCATTCTAGAATCAGATCCTTTAGCCCCAGTCAAACCTTTAAATAACTCTGACCCTAGCCAACATCTTAACTGCAACCTCATAAGAAACCCCAAGCCAGAAACATCTATCTGAGCTTCTCTCAAATCTCTGACCTTCGGAAATGGTGTTTGATAATTAATAATTGTTACAGATTTAAGCTGCTAAGATTTTGGGGCAACTTTTTATAAGAAATAGATAACTACTATGGTACTTTAGTTTTACAGTTTCCTCATAAACACCTTCTATAAATCTTAGTAAATTCATTCTTTGGCATTTGATTGTTTTTGTTTGCAATACCCTGAAGGGAGAGAATGTACCTATTTCTTGTCATTTACAAATAATCACTCCAATACACATTTCAGATACTATACTTTATTTGTTGTGATGCTCAATCTTGAGGACAAGTTATACAACTTGGGTCACCTCGCTGTCATCAGGATAAACAGTGAAGAGAGAGAACACTCTGTATTTCAGATTCTTAGGAGTGTCCACCAGTTTAATGGAAGTAGATGATGGGATGAATAGGCTCAACTCAAAAGGAATGAACAAACTACATTCATTGCAACATTGTTCTCAATCTCCAGCTCATGTTCTTCCTGCCACTATGTAAACATCCATACAGAGCAGCAGGGGCATTCACCAAGAGAGTTGAGAAGTGCAAACCTAGAAATAAAAGATTTCCCCTGGAGTCTTATCCGGTGTGTTTTTTTTTTTTTTTTTAATAGCTTCATGGTAGGTTCTTAATATCCCATCCTTAACTCAAAAGATCCAGGTACTGCTGCATCTTGGTGAGAAGGATATAATTTAGAACCGACTATATGTGTTTTTCCCAACATCTTGAGCACATCCAAAAATCTCTGCACAGATGACTCAAGTCACCAAGGAAAATTCTAGAAGCATTCTGTATCTGTCAAAGTCCAGTCACACATACTACATGAGTAATTTGCACAGGAAAAAAAACTTAATATAAAACAACAATTATCTAGTGAAAAGGGATTAACTATTAAACGGGATAAAGAAAACTCTAAAGAATATAGTAATAGCAAATGTAGGGAAGAGCCACTACCTCTAGGGCTTAGAGAGAGTATTCAAGGAAGGAACAAACTTGGAAAGATCCTCCATCCCTCAAGGTTGAGCTTCAGATCTCCTTGGAGACTGTGTGGCTGTGGCTCGTTAGAGTGGGAAGAAGATTGCTGAGGTACCACAGGTCAGCGTTAACAAGTAGGAAATGTCTGATGGGGTACCAGCAAGATTCCCTGGGAAGTCACTCACTGTGGTGGTGGCGGTGAGATTCACTGGGAAGCTGCCCACGGCTCTAGGAGTAATGCCATGCTAGAGGAGGAAGAAGAAAGGAACCAGAATCAGGAAACGCCCCTTCCTCTTGTAGCGTTCCTCTTGCGCCCTCTACTGACAAGGACTAGCGTTGTTCCAGCCAGCAAAGGAGAAAAGAACATAAGTCCCAGCTCCGGTATTATCAAGAAGGACAAAAAAAGGTGGATTTGGAACTAAGAGGCAATGATAGGTTGATGACTGGCACCTACTCTAACGCACAATGAAATGCTGAATGTTAAGAAATAAAAAAAACTTGGGGAAACATAAGAGAAATTGTTTAGCTGACCTCCGATTCTATCTTAAAACTGGGAAGTCAATATAGCTCATCCTGATTCTCTACTATAATCCTCTCCATGAGCCTTCTCCACGCTAACATTTTCATTTTATGGACAAGGAATCTAGTAGGTTAAAGGATGAACACAAAGTATTTCCTTTTCCAGCTTCACGGTCACCTTCTCTGACTGAGAGAGAAGCAGTGAAGTTCAGGGTTCCTGAGAGACTACAATTCTCTGGAAAAGAAGGCTATCGTGAAATATCAAATTATTTTTATCACAATTTCTATTTTCCTTTCTTTTCATTTCATTCTTCTAAATTAAATACATCGGCATGGATGCAATAAAAAGGGGAATAATAATGAATTTTTGACCCGTGGGGAGCAACCATGAGCCCATCACCCTCACTCCGTTATTGCTTACATGCAGGGAAGAAACCCAGCAGTTTCTACTCTTGCTTGGAGAAAGCACTTAGGATCTATGTTCTACCTGGAGGGTGTAAGTCTATGATCAGACCTGCTTTGGGGAACAAATTCTTGCTTTTTTCTTCTGTTTGAGTCTTCATAATAATAAACAATTTAATCAGCTCAGCTCCACTAGAATGCTTCAGATATTTGCATATTAGCACTACTTGTCTCCCTTTTTCCTTATTAAAATTGGCATCTACCATGTCACAACACAGAACTGCCCAGCCAAGCGCCCTGGGCCAATGACATCACAAATACAGCTGCTTGCTCAATAACCCCAGCTTTGGTCTCTGCCCCTTGCCCTTCAGACTTACACTTTACCAGCTGTAGAAAATTCGTGCTGGTTCTCCTCTATCCAAAACAAATCTGCAGAGAGATGTATTTTCTTATTGTTAATAAAACTGCTTAAATAAAAATTCTTTAACAAAAATAGCTCTCTTGCATGATAAAGCATTGACAAGCCAGGGAAAATGTGAGAACATTACAAATAATTGCAGTAATGATGTGAGACTTGCAGAATTTACATTACTATGTTTGTAAGCTGTATTCAAACAGACACTGAGACATTGTGTATATTAATAAATTAGGTACTAGGTTAGAAGGACCACTAAAAAAAATCAAATTGCAGTATATTTGCAAAATGAAACTAAATAATAAAAGGGGCTTAGTGGTCATGCGATGATCTCCCTAAGCAACTAGCTTCTAGATGTGTCAATTCAGAATCACTACTAAAATATTGAACTAAATTGTTGACTTAAAAATCTCGTATGTAAAGTATGGAAGAGACTTCTCTCTCTTCATAGAATCCATTCTTTCACACAGCCTACCTTGCATCAAGGTGTGGCCATGTGAGCAATTTTTGTCAAAGGAATGTGGTAAGAAGTGATTTATATCACTTTCTAGACAAGGCCTTTTGGAAATGATGGTGCCTCTTTACCACTCTATTTCCCTTTCCATCAGCTGAATGCAGAAGATAACATGGCGATAGCACCTGTGGAACGGGGGAGTCACAATTTGGAAGGAGCCTGGGTCCCTGAGTCATCACAAGGAGAAGATCAGACTCCCACTGACCACGTATACCTACCTTGGTCTATATGAGGAAAAAACAAACTTTTATTGAGTTTGAGTCATTATAGATTTTGAGAGTCTCTGAATATTACGTATTCCTTTATACATTACCAAAATGGAAGAATCATTTTTAGGCCAGTTAAAAGTTCTGGGAATCTGATCTTTCTCTTCCCAAATGCTATTTAATCCTAGCCAAGTTACCTAATCTTTCTAGCCCTAATTTTATCTGCCAAGAGTATACATTTGTTGGAAATGCCCACAGAAAACATCTTCAGAAACATTTAAGGTGCATCTTTAAAGTATGGCCAAAAAGGTGTTACATCAAGGAAAATAAATATTGTATTTTTTGAGGCAGTTTTAGGATGCAACAGATGACACTTAAGAATTTTTATTACATTTGAGCTTTTGGCACATGCCAGCACTTTCCCACTGACATTTATTCAAAGTGACTGGTGACCTACAAAGCCACCAAAATATCCATCAAAGCAACTGAAACAGCGTGTTCCAAACTATAAACAGTTTATGGCAACATGAATGATGCTTTCAAAATTCAGTATTGTCCATAGCACTAAGCACTGTGTTTCGTGCTCAGCACATATTTATTGAATTTAATTGGTCAATTAGGAAGGAGCATCCATGTCTCTTAACTTTGATTCTATTGGCTAAAATCATCACTATTTACAAATATGCTTTGTGCCTTCAATACATAGATTTCACATTATCATCTATACTTAACATTACTTACTTTGGTTTTGTACGTAATTATCCTGTAGCTTTGCTAGTATTGAGTCCAAGTACTTTTCTATAACCTCATTTCCCCTTTTTATTTAATTTTTTTTTTTGAAACAGCAGAACACCTCTTTCCAACATTATGTTTTCTTTTAGTTATAGCAACTCTACATAATAGTAGCATACCTTCTACTATTTTTGCTTATTTTTCTCCTTTGGTCACTATTCCCTCTTTCTTTTCTTACAGGCTTGTGATGTGAAGCTGTGTTTCTCTTTCTCACTCTTTTATCTCTGGGCTGGTCATGCCCAAATATTTGTCTCTAGTTATGCCAATTTTCTGTGATCTCCAATGCCTATTATCAATTGCTTAAAGAATGCATGTGTTTTCCTGACCATTACTTCAATTTCTACATGTGAACATCTTTTCTTCCTTTAATCTGAGTATTTCCTTACACACTTATTTGAATTAGTCAGTGATATCAAATTCTGCCAGTTTTGAAGACTTCAAATAATCATTGAATTAGCCTTCTTCATTTTCCACGTTCAATTTATTGACAAGTCTTTTCACTGTTCCCTGCAAAGTGCCTATTGAATTCATCTCCTTTTATTGCTATGATCAGCATCTCAGTCCAGATGCTTAATTCTCAAGTGTGGGCTTGATTATCCTATCTTGATATAGGTTGTAACTCCATGCATCCCTCAACCCCAATCCAAAATACAGTTTATCAATAGTTCTTAAACCTGTCTGCACCTTGAAATCCCTGGGAGCTTTTAGGAACACACCAATGTCAGGGCTCTCCCCTAGAAATTCTGATTTACTTTGTCTGGGATGCAGTATGAGCATTAGGATTTGTAATTCTCCCAGATGATTATAATATGCAGCCAATATTGAGAACCAGTGAGGTATCCCATTTCTAGGCTACCTTTATTCCAATGAAGTTTATTTTCTATGGTGTAGTAAATCAGATGTTCCTTCATTATATTTTCTAACTGATTATATATATTGGTATATAGAAAAGCTATTGATTTCTGCACATTAATTTATAAGTAGAAACCTTTGTGAGTTTTTTCATCTCTAAGAGATTTTTTTAAATTAATAATCTTGGGCTTTCCATATATATAAGCATATTATCTGTATTTGTTTCCTATTGTTCCTGAAAAAATTACTATAAACTTAGTGGCTTAAAGTGCACAAATTTTACAGTTCTGAGGCCAGAAGTCTAAAATAGGTCCACAGGGCTGCATTCCTTTCAAGGGTTCTAGGAAAGAATTTGTTTCCTCATCTTTTTTAGCATCTAGGGGTCACCTAACTATACTCCTTTGCTCATGGCCCCAACTCCGTCTTCAAAGCCAGCAGCATAGCATCTTCCTTACTCTCTGGCCTTTATTTCCATCCTTACATCTTTTCTCTAACTGTACTCCCTCCTTCTTACAAGGAACCTTGTGATTACTTGAGCCTACCTGGGTAATTTCTGCATCTCACGATCCTTAACTTATCACATCTGCAAAGTCCCTATTGCCATATAAGGTAACATATTCACAGGTTTCAGGCTTAGGACGTGGATTTCTTGGGGAAAGGGGCATCGTTATTCATCCTACTACATCATCTAAAGATAATGATAAATTGCCTCTTCCTATCAAATTTTTATACACCATTTCTTTCTCTTTTCTCTTGACTTTGATGAGTCCTTCCCCTTCTCATTGTTTATAATAATGATATATATTCCTAGATAGATAGAGATACAGATATCATATATGTTCAATTCTCTCCCCTACCGTTTATAGTAATGATATATATTTCCCATATATATGTATAGGTTATTTTTCATCCCTGAATGTAGGCATTTCTATCTGCTCCTACTATTTGCTAAAAAAAGTAGTTGGGGTCAGCGGTGAGCTTAGACTAGTGTCCTCAGTTTTCAGAATTCCCACTTTGGAACTTAAGAAGATTATTCAAAGCTCCCAGGCCCTCTTTGTAGTTTAGCATTCTTTATCTCTGCTCAGCTGAATCGCAAGGGGACTTAAAAAGCTGATTGCAGCTTCCCACTCTCTTCTATTCTGCCTCACCCCAGCTCGTGTGTCTTGGATCAGAGGCTGTCCCACGAAAAGGAAAGACGGCATGCATTTCTAATAGGATGAAACTGGGTTCCTAAGGGTGTGTTTCCTGCTTCTGCCTAGGCCTGCTCATACTTTAATCACCCTCATTCTTAGTAAGGGACTCTGTTTAGGGCTTTTAGGACAAGGTCACTAACGTTTAGGAATTTTTTACCCTTGTTTAGATTTGAAAAAATATGATTCTATGAAGGGGACCAATTGATTAACATTTAGATGTTCACACTCTTTCCCAAGCACAGGTTCTCCCCATTTCCTGCAGTCTGAGGAGAGTCTGTTTTTTGCTAGACTAATTTCTAGACTTCCATAATGAGCAACTGAGAGAATAGAAGAGATCGGCTGGACTGAAATGGTGGTAGCAGATGGGAAAAAATGGGGAAAGGAGAGAAACCAGCAGAGGTGATTTTACAAAGTCTCACAAAAGATGTGTTGTTCATCCATTTATTTGTTTGTCAAGTATCTATTGAGCATCTTCTATATGTTAGACATTCTTCAGGTACTGAGGATAGAGCAGTAAACAAATCCATCAAGTTTCCTTCCTCAAACTCACATTCTAGTTGGTGGAGATAGTCAATAAGTAAGCATACATGTAAACAAACAAGATTGACTTCAGCTCATGGTAAATTCTAAAAAAGAAATAAACGAGATGCTGAGATGGAAGTGATGAGATGGGGGCAGGTGAGGTGGTCAATGAAGTCCTCTGGGAAAAAGTAACATTTCACCTGCAGCCTGAAGGATTAGAGAGAACTTCCCTTTGAAAAACTGTGGAAGGATTGTTCCAGGCAGAGGACATGAACTCTAAGACGTGAAATAACTTGCTTCATCAGAGGAGCAAGCTGGTGTGAGGAATGCCGCAGTGTGGCTGGATGAGGAAATAATGTGTGAGGGCAGAGTGGCACAGGAGAGGTGGGAGAAGAAGGCAGGGGCCAGGTGGCGTAAGCTCAAACCCATGCAGTCCAGCCTTGGAGCAGCATCTCAGTCTAGCAGCCAGAAACAATTAAAAATTAATTCAGTACTAAACTTTTTTTCTCTCGGAAAAGTCTAGCTCCTCCATTTGTAATCTGAATTTCTCTAATCCTCTCTATCCTCTTAGAAGATTTCAGTCCTACAGTAAACCCCTCTCTTTCCTGCATCATGTACCCGCCTCTTTAATGGGATCAATCCAGTGAGCATATGAACAAAGAAAAGCCCAGGATCACATGGGGATTCATAGGTGAATTTAACCAAAAATTTAAAGAAGAAATAATGTTAATCGTTCTCAAACCGTTGCAAAAAATTGAAGAGGAGGGAACACTCCCAAATTCATTTTACGAGACCAGCATTACCTTTATATCGTAGTCGGATAAGGGTACTACAAGAAAAGAAAACTACAGGCCAATATTCTTGATGAATATAAATGTAAAAATTCTCAACAAAATACTAGCAAACCAAATTCAAGAGGACATTAAAAGGATCATAGACTATGATCAAGTGGGATTTATCCCTGGTTGCAAGGATTGTTCAACATCCATGAATCAATAAATGTGATACACTACATTAATAGAATGGAAGACAAAAATCATACAATCATCTCAATAGATAAAGAAAAAGCATTTGATAAAATTCAACATCCTTTCAAGATAAAAATTTTCAACAACTTGAATATAGAAGGAAAATACCTCTGCATAATAAAGGCCATATATGACAAACCCACAGCTGCTATCATACTCAATGGTAAAAAGTTGAAAGCTTTTCCTCTAATATCAGAAAGAAAGGGTGCCCACTCTTACCACTCCTATTCAATATAGTACTTGAAGTCCTAGCCAGAGGATTTAAGAAAGAAAAAGAAATAAAAGGCATCCAAACTGGAAAAGAAGAATTAAAATGGTCTCTGTTTACTGATGACATGATCTTGCAAATAGAAAGTCCTAAAGATTCCACCAAAAAATTGTTAGACCTAATAAACAAATTCAGTAAACTTTCAGGATACTAAATCAACATATAAAAATCAGTTGAGTTTACTATAGGACATTGATGAAAGAAATTGAATAAAACATAAATAAATGGAAAGATATCCTGTATTCATGGATCAAAAGAGCAAATGTTGTTAAAATGTCCATACTACACAAAGCCATCTATAGATTCAATGTAATCCCTATTAAAATTCTAATGGCATTTTCCACAGATATAGAAAAAATAAAAATTTTTCATCCTAAAGTTGGTATAGAATCAAAAAAGACCCTGAATAGCCAAAGCAATCTTGAGAAAGAAAAAAGCTGGAGACATCACACTTTCTGATTTTAAACTATGTTGCAAAGCTATGGTAATCAAAACAGTATGGTACTGGCATAAAAAAGACACATAGACCAATGGAACAGAATCAAAAGCCCAAAAATAAACCCATGAATATATGTTCAACTAAGATTTGACAGATGAACCAAGAATAATCAATAGGGAAAGGATAGCTTTTTCAATAAATGGAGTTGGGAAAACTGGATATTCACATGCAAAAGAATGACATTGGACCCTATCTTACACCACTCATAAAAATTAAGTGGAAATGGATTAAGGACTTAAATTTAAGACCTGAAACCGTTAAACTCCTAGAATAAAACATAGGAAGTAAGCTCCTTGACATTGGTCTTGGCAATGATTTTTTGGATTTGATGCCAAACAAAGGCAACAAAAGCAAAAATAAAGTAAGACTACATAAAACTAAAAGCTTCTGCATAGCAAAGTAAACCATCAACAAAATGAAAAGGTGACCTAGAAAATGGGAAAACACATTTGCAAACCATATATCTGTTAAGTTGTTAATTTCCAAAATATATAAGGAACTCACACAACTCAATAGCCAAAAAATCCACAAACAATCCAACTAAAAAATGGGCAGAAGAACTGAACAGACATTTTACCAAAGAAGACATACAAATGACCAACATGTACATGAAAAGGCACTCAATATCACTAATCATCGGGGAAATGTAAATCAAAACCACAGTGAGATATCACTTCACACTTGTTAGAATGACTATCATCAAAAGCACACGAGATAGGGCCAACCCCGTGGCTTAGCAGTTAAGTGCACGCGCTCTGCTACTGGCGGCCAGGGTTCGGATCCGGGATACGCACCGACGCACTGCTTCTTCGGCCATGCAGAGGCCGCGTCCCACATACAGCAACTAGAAGGATGTGCAACTAAGACATACAACTATGTACTGGGGCTTTGGGGAAAAAAATGGAGGAGGATTGGCAATAGATGTTAGCTCAGAGCTGGTCTTCCTCAGCAAAAAGAGGAAAATTAGCATGGATGTTAGCTCAGGGCTGATCTTCCTCACACAAAAAAAAAGCACTCAAGATAACAGTGTTGGCTAGACTGCAGAGAAAAGGAAACTCTGATGCACTGTTGGTGGGAATGTAAATTGGTGCAGCCACTATGGAAAACAGTATGGTGGTTCCTCAAAAAATTAAAAATAGAACTACTAAAAGGTCCAACAATCCCACTTCTGGGTATATATACAAAGGAAATGACGTCACTATCTTGAAGAGATATCTGCACCTCCATGTTCATTGTACCGTTATTCAAAATAGCCCAGACATAGAAACAACCTAAATGTCCATTGATGGATGAATGGATAAAGAAGATGTGGTATATATATCCAATGGAATATTATTCACCTGTAGAAAAGGAAGAAAATCCTTCAATTTTTGATAATATGGATGGACTTTGAGGACATTATGCTAAGTGAAACAAGTCAGACAAAGAAAAATATTGTATGATCTCACTTATATGTGGAATCTAAAAAAGCTGAACTTGTAGAAGCAGAGAGTAGAATGGTGGTTGCTAGGGGATGAAGAGTGGGGGAAATGGGGAGATGTTGGTCAAAGGGTACAAACTTTCACTTATAAGACGAATAACTTCCATGTGCAGCATGGTGACTATAGTTACAAATACCATACATCATGGTGACTATAGTTAACAGTATTGTATTGCATGCTTGAAAGTTGATATGAGAGTAGAGCTTAAATGTTCTAACCATAACAACAACAACAAAATGGTAATTATATAAGGTGAAGGATGTGTTAACTAACCTTATTGTGGTAAACATTTCACAATATATACATGTATCAAATTGTCACATTGTATACCTTAAACTTACATAAGGTTATATGTCAATTATATCTCAGTAAACCTGGGGTAGTGGGAAGAATGGGGAAAAAAAGAATGTTTTTCAGGAAAAAAGTCAAGAAATGAGGCACAGTTGGAGAGGGTTGTGGGATCAAGAGTATGCTAAGATGTTGGCACTAACTTGTTCATAGGCTCACTGGATTGATCCCACTAGTAAGGGGAGTACATGATGCAGGAAAGAGAGGGGTCAACTGTACAACTAAAGTCTTCTAAGAGGATAGAGGGAATTAAAGAAATTCAGACTACAAATGGAGGAGCTAGAATTTTCTGAGAGAAAAAAGTGTAGTACTGAATTAATTTTTAATTGTTTCTGGCTGCTAGACTGAGATGCTGCTCCAAGACTGAGACTGGCCTTACATTTGAATCATATATCAGGTTTTTGCTGCTAGGTCCATCATTGGTAAATATGCTGCATCGCTGATGTATTTGAACTTATTTCTTAATTTTATTGTGAAGGGACATTACTGTTTATTTTTATTCTTTTATTGTTTTAGGTAGGCTAAAAATAGGGGTGAAGAAAAAATGCGATCTATTCTCTGCAATATTTGCACAGAAGTTCTTCACTAATTTAAAGTAAAACCAATGGCACTATTATTTAGTTTTATTTCTTCTCTAGAAACTCAGTCTTAAGCATCTATATCATGCAGCCATCATGGATCATGAATTTTAAAACTAAAAATTCTCTCCCTTTCCTTCCTTCTCCCTCTCTCTGTCTGTCTCTCTCTCTCTCTCCATTATTTCTCCCTTTCCCTCCCTCCTTTCTAAGCACAGTTTAAATACTCTTGGCTTGAAAACCAAACAGAGCATTTCCCTCCTCTCAGTGTTTTCCCTAAGGGTATCCTAGGATGATGCTTAATTAGAAAATATAATGATTTAAATGTTTAATTCCTTTAACTAGGTCCAAAACAGTATGACTGTATTGGTATAATTTATTTTTGACTAACATTTCCAAGCTCATTTTCCAATTAGTAGAACTGAGTTGAGATATTATCAACTAATTAATGAAATTAACTTATTATTTTCATAATAATATCACATAATCATCAATCACACTTGAATATGGGTTAGTAATTTTATGTTGGCTTATTAACAGGCAGTGTAGGAAGCCTTGTTGGATGATGTAAAAAGTCCAGAGAACAAGATGGCTTCTGTGTATACACATTCCTTGGCAGATTAAAAAGCCTGAATTTTTAATATGGACAAATGGACTCCATTTTTTTCTTAGAACTGTCCCTTAAAATCCAAGGAACAGTTCATACTTCTCATATAATTTATCCAAATTCAACCTTGGAATAGAGGAGTAATAACGCAAATCGTAAAATTATTAAACCTGGGTTTATATCCTAACTCTAAGAGCTTGGAACCGTGAACAAATCATCAATTCATCGATTCCCAATGATCTCTAAGAATATTTGCCTCACCAAATTATTGTGAGGATTAAATAAGAAAATGTTTGTGAAAGCACTTTAAACCATAAAGCCATATAAAAATATATTGTCTTTGTTGTATTTATCATCATCATCATTACTTAGTCATGTCCCAGAACTTGAGCCCTCACTTACGAACATTAAAAATAAAGCCTTATGTGATAGTTATGTATGTATACATTTTATGAACCTAGTTAGTAAGCAACTTGACAGCAAGTTAAAACCAGGTCTTATTTTTATTTTTATTCTCCCCAACATGCACATTCCATAAATGTGTGTTGAAATCTTTATTAAATGTTTTATAAGTTTATTCCCGCATTTTAAAAATGCTTCCTATCAACACAGCCTTCAATTTTAGAGTAGCTCACACTTACTGAGCTCTTACTTTGAGCTAGAAAATGTCCTGAGCATTTTAAATGCAAAACCCCATTTAATCATCCCAACAGCTCTGTAAGGCAAGGTACTGTGGTAATCTCTTCCTTAAAAATGAGACTTTCCCGTGGTAGAATATTTCTGATTCTGAAAAGACTGGACTTACCTTAAAACATTGGAGAGACAAATGAATCAGCTTGCGGTCCCATTCCTGGGAGATGTGTCATGAGAGAAGATTTGCATTGAAACATCTTCAGCTTCAATTACGGTTAACATTGGAGACTTCAGCTTCCTTGCCTAGCAAATTTTGTGACGTTTTCACTAACGTCTGAATAGAGGAAAAGCTGAGCCATCGGCTGTCAATTTGCATAATTTTAAAGATTAGAGGATGATTTTTATTGACATCATTCTAAAAGCAGCATGATATGGATATGAGTTCACAGCAACACGAGCTTTGGAGAACAAGGTCCATGAGGACAGAGTTTGTATCTCCCACAGGGCCTAAGACGGTGTGAAAAACAGCGGCTCTTAATAAATGTCTGCTGAATTGAAATGAATCAAGATTGCTCAATTAGATAATAGCACAAAAGTCCAAGCAGCAAATGACAAGCAGGTTATTGGAGAAATAAAGACAGAAGGTCAACTGCCCTCCATTTCAGAACTAGTAAGTGTAGTGAAATGACATGGGACATATTCTGGAAATGTGTTTAATGATCGATAATTTGAGTTGTTTCATCGCTTGCCAAGAGAAGAGAAAGATGAGGGAGTGCTTGCAATAATTTTGAACAAAAAGCCTTTGTTTGACCAAACCGTACTATGCTTTGTTAAGTGTGAAAATTGGGTGAAAATACCTTGAAGTTTTAAAATATTCATCAAGTGTAAAACATTAATATAATAATTTACAGCATTTGGCCTTTCACCTTTGCTCAATCATTCCTTCCCTTAGATGATGGGACCTGGATACATGGGGTGAGTGGGAAACACATAGGATTTCAAGTCAGACCAACAATTTCAAATGTTCTCTCTGCTGCTCTGACCATGAGCAAGTTACTTATCCTCTCTGATGGTGCTTCTCAAATTTGGGGTTGCATAAGAATCACCTGAGATGCTTGTTAAAATGTGAATTCTCAGGCACCACCCACAGAGATTCTTAATTAGTAAGTATAGGGTAAGTTCTTGGGACCTAATTTTTTATTTGTTTATTTTTTATGCTGAGGAAGATTCGCCCTGAGCTAACATCTGCTGCCAATCTACTTCTATTTTGTATGCAGGCCACCATCACAGCATGGCCACCGACGAGTGGTGTAGTCCACACCTGGGAACCGAAACCCTGGCTGCTGAATTGGAGTGTGCCAAACTTAACCACTAGGCCGCTGGGGCTGGCCCCTGGGACTTTGTTTTTAATAGGCACCTCAAAATAGTCTAATAAGGGCCAGGACCCTCACTTAAAGCAACAGTGCTCTAGGAATCTAGGAATGATAGTACCCATAGGACCAGGGTGTGTTTTTTTGTGGGGGAGGACAAATGATATAGCATGTGAAGTCAACAGTTCAATGTTGGCACTTGGGAAGTGCTAAATGAACGTTGTCATGCGTAATTCCTGAAGGTATACAGGTGTCATCCAGCAAAATCCACCACCACCACCACCTCTGCAGCTCCCAGGCTTTAGAGCTTTCCTGATACCTCCTGCTATCGCTGCCTCAGTGGAAAATGCATCAGAAAACCATCTAAGTGAGTGAACCAAATTTTGGTTTCTTAAACACATCTAAGAGGCAGTTCATAAAGAAAAATGTGTAAGACTGTACCTAAAACCTGCTGCTCCCTGGACCCCAAGTCTTGAAGCCCAGTTATATATAAATGTTTAAACTCACCTGTGTGTCAATCAGTGAGTACCCAGTCAAAAAACAGAAATGGCTTTAGTTATTTTAAGCAGGGAGAATTTAATACAGCATTTCCAAAATGTTGGAGAAAAAAAAAAAAAGTTCAGTTTGTTCAGATATCAGTAATGACAGGAAGCATCTATTTTCTCATAGGACTGGAGGAACAAATGGGAACATTGTGTTACCCAAAGACCCTCCCTGCTGTGTCATTGAGGTTGCTGGAGTCTCCGCTGCTGGTATTGGAACCCCATTTCCGCTCCTTGGCAGAAAGCTAGGACGCTGTCCTCCTGCCAATGCCGCTGTGAGTGTGAAGACACACTGAGCTCTTGTCATCACTGACACTGTCGGAGCCCAAGCCCACAAGAGCTATGCTGCTGAGCGGCTGAAGGATCTACCGCTGCCACTGGTGCCCCTACCAAAGCCAGAGCAGGGAGACTGCTGCTGAAGTTGCTGAACCATCTGCTGCCACTGCACCTCATAGAACTCTTCTCCCCGAGCAGGACCCAGATCCTGGGCTTCTGCTGTCTGAGGAATCACCAAGAACAGGGACATCTGGCTTCTTCCCTTCTCCTGCTCTCCAGCACCCCTTCAGCGTCTCCCATTGGAAGAACCCAACCAGGAGCCAGCTGGCAAGGGAATCTGAGAAATGCAGTGTGTAGGCTTCCAGCCTCCTGTGATAAAGAGGAAAGCACAGAAGGGAGGGAATGTTGCTGAGATCCAACAAAGTGCCAGAACAACCCGCTACATGTCTCCTACCAGATAGGAAATAAGTCCAGTCCATTGTGAGGGCTGTCCAGACACCAAATGATTAGAAGACTCACTCTTCACGTATATTCTTTCTTGATCTGATCAGAGGAAGCATGACGGAAAATTTTAGGAATAAGAAAATACATTTGGGATTTTGTAAGAGTGATCTTGTCAGAATTTGGATTTTAGAGATTTTACCGTGAAAGGTGAATGTAAGTTTTTAGTGGTAGGTTTCCAGCACAACAAATGGTGGTCACCTCCTTCAGGACTCACCCACTACCAGTAGCCTATATAATTAGTTCAGCCAGAGAAACTTCCTTCTCCCCTGAACTCTTTCCATACCTATTGCTGGAGACATCTATTTAGCATCTAACATATGCTATTTGGGAAATGTTTGCCATGCAAATCGATGCCTTCTTGAGAACTGAATCCCACGTCTTTTACATCTCTTTGTGATCTAGTACCCAGCTAAGTTCCTTAAACATAATAGTTGTGTGATAAATGTTTGCAATAACAGCATCACAAAACAATACAAATAAAACAATAAAAAATGGTAATTTAAATAAATAAAAATAATTTGGAATAAATATTAGTTAGCATTTTTGCTGCGTTTTCCCACTCCCCTCTCTTTTCTGAACTAGGTTCAGTACATAGCAGGTATTTGGACACTTGACCCCTAAATACCTCAGCATGTATCTCCCATGAACAAGGACATTCTCCTATATAACCACAATGTCATTACAAAGTCAAGAAATTTAATATGGATTCAATAATGTCATCTAATATAAAATCCATATTCAAATTTCTCCAAATGTCCTTTATATGTGTTTCTGTCTCCCTAAGCCCCAGTTCATAATCCAATCAAAGTGCATACATTGCATTTTGTTATATCTTTGCAGTTCCTTTTAAACCAAAAGAATCTCCTTTAATCTAGAACAACCTTTCACGATATTAACATTTTTCATAGTTTAGGTCAGTTGACTATTAGACTGTCCCGTATTCTGGATTTGTCTAGTTACTTCTTTATGATTAAATTCGGATTAAACATTTTTGGCAAGAATACTGCAAAGGTGATGTTGTAATTTCCTCTGAACCATATTAGAAGGCACAAACTGTCACTTTGTTCTAGTAGTGGGGGGCTAAATTTGGCTCTGTGATTAAGGAGGTATCTGCCAGATCTTTACATTATGAAAGTACCTTTTCCCTGTTATTTAATAAGTAGTCAGTAAGGTGATATTTTGAGACCACGAAAATATCCTGTTCTCTACCAATCTTTCACCAAGAAATTTTAGCATCCGTTGATGAGGCTTGCCTGAATTAATTATATTGGTGGTACCAAAATGGTTATATTCTAACATTATTATTTCTTCCACATGGATTAGTTGGCATTCTTCTATAAAGAAAAGCATTTCAATCCCCCTCCCCATGTTTTGGTATCAGTATGGGCTCATGTATTTTTTGTTTGTTTATTTTTTACTTATTGTACTATACTCTATTACCATCATTATTTTTTATGCTCAAATTGTCCCAAATTTGGCCAATGGAAGTCTCATCAATTCAGCTCTTGCATCCATTTGACATGATTCAATAGTATTTGAACACTTCCTTACTTTCAGACACCAAAAAATTCCCAGGTTCACCCTGTACTTTCTCTGCCTCAGTCCTGGAATTACCCGTTTCTCAAATAAGCACTGCTCCCTTTTATTGAGTACTTGGGGACTCTTTTTTTTTTTTTTTTTTGGTGAGGAATGTCAGCCCTGAGCTAACATCAGACGCCAATCCTCCTCTTTTTTGTTGAGGAGGATTGGCCCCGGGCTAACATCTGTGCCGATCTTCCTCTACTTTGTATGGGACTCCGCCACAGCATGGCTTGACAAGCGGTGCATCAGTGTGCACCAGGGATCCGAACCTGTGAACCCCTGGCTGCCGAAGCTGAGTATGCACACTTAACCGCTGTACCGCTGGGCCAGCCCCTCACTTTTCTTAATGAAGCCATTTAATTCAAGCTTTTCAAACCCAATTTTGAGAAGCAATTTGCTAGTGGGCCACTTCATTGTCTTCACATAATTTCAAGATGGTACTGATTTGAAACTCAAACACTGATTGAACTGTTTTAAAAGGAGTGGTTGATGTTCTCAAATTTTCCCAGTCTGTGCTATAAAAGGATAGTAGACAAAATACAGAGTAGGAAAGTTGAATTTGCTTATTACCCGAGAAGATATTACGAGTAGTTTATATCTCTACCTACATGCTTCTTAAATGTATGCCACAATGTCCATTATACGAATACAGTGCTTTACTGCCCTGTCCGTAGTCTTTCCCCCGAATACCTCTAGTATGTACTCAGTTAAATTGTGCTCAGATTATCTTATTAGCTCAGTATTCTGTTCTAAACGATGAATCAGCAAAGCTTTTCTGTAAAAAGCCAGACAATAAATATTTTAGGTTTACAATCTGTATTGCAACCACTCAACTCTTCATTCGTAGCAAAATCAGCCACAGACAATATGTAAATGAATGAGCATGGCTACGTGTCCAATAAAACTTTTCTGCAAAAATAGAATTTGCCTTGTAGTTTGCCAACCCCTGTTCTAAACAAAACAAAAGCAACAACAATAATAATTACGACAACTCTTATTTCTATATTATTACTACTACAATTATAAACAAAATTTGGTGGTAGTTCTAGAATCCAAGACATTCACTTTTAATGTTTTGCTGTGTTTCCTTCCAATCTTTAACCTATGCACTTTTTTTTTTTACATAATGATGATTGTTCTCCATACATACAGCTTTTCTCTAGAATTTTTCCTTTAATTTTATAATCAAGACATTTCTCCCTTGTAGCAGATGCCACTGGTTTTTTCCTGCCCCATTTTGCCTCTACCCTCTCTGAGTTCACCTGCAATTGCATGGACATCTCCCAGACACACTGACAGCTTCTCGTCACAATCGTCAACATCTCTCTGCTTTTCTGCTGAAGACTGTCTCTAAGTTCATGGGAGATTGCAAGAGTCGCCCCAAAGTGCTATGGATTCAACCCTCCCAAGGGCAACCCTCAATTAATGGGAGACTAGAACTGGTGGATAAATGATTCTGCAGCTTACCTGTTCTTCAATGCCCATTTTTACAACTTATCACAGTTATATTTTTGGCATATTTTCTCCAATTTGTTGATATTCCCATTTTGTTTATAAATGGTTTATGTACATGTGTTTTAAATATTTACGTATTTTTATTAATCAATTTTTACTGCTTTAATGGCTTTAGGTTGATAAAATCCTCTCCCACACAGTGATTTTATGTATATACTTCAGTTTAACTTTAGAATCACTTTTGTAACTTTTGTCAAGTTACAAAAAAAAAAAATTATATATATATTAATAAGAATTAAATTTAAATAAATACATTTATTAACATGTTACACCTTTATCATATTTAAACTTTTCACCTATTAATTCAGGTTGATTTTGCATAGTTTACTCTTTTTTTAATATCCCTCAGAAGCGTTGATAGATTTTCTTGATATGGATGCCACGTATTCTGGGGTAAGATTATTGCTGGGTTTTTATCTTTATTGCGATTGTGAAATAAGGATTTTTTTCATCCCTTACATTCTGTAAATAGATGGGTTGTTTATAATAATTACTGACTTAGTACATTTACCTTGTACCTAGCTGAATTTTCATATTCATTGTGATGCTGTGTAGAAGTACATTTATGGAATTATGATCTGTTGAGATGCTATCAGCTTTATACAGGGACTGTATAGGAATGAGCTTTTTAAAAGTCATTGTTGTAATGATATAAATATCTTGAGAAAGCCATTCATGGCCCATTTACAAGGATATAATATTTTATGATCCATATATTTTTTTTTAATCCCTGGCTTCATTTAATATCCTTAGTCTCTTCTAATTCTAATATGCTAGCTTTCTGTATTTTCATACTATTCTTATACGCCGCCCTAAATAATTACTAGAGCAAGCAGCGTTTAATTCTTTTAATACGATATTAACTCTAATCATTAGAAGTTGACTCTCTTATTTTTCAAATATGCAAAAGAAATAGAATTTAGCTTCCTCCTTTTTAATACAAACCAAATATTAAAATGTATTTTACTCCTTTGCAAAATATATTGCCATACAGTACAGTGACATTTTTCTCCAGTTTGTTGATATGCCAATTTTATTTATAATTTTTTGGTGAATATATGTTTTAAATGTTTATGTATTTGTATCTGTTTACTTTTACTGCTGTATTGGCTTTGGGCTTATAAAATCCTCTCTTGGGCAGTGAAGATGTTGTTGCCAGAAAAACCCTGTACCTTGTCATTGTAGCCAAATCAATAAACACTATGACAAGGGATTGAGGAAAAGAGAGTAATCTCTTTAATTTTGCTAGCACAATGAGGCTGCGGTGGGCTCATGCCACAAAACCCACAGTCCTCCTAATTGCTAATAGCTAGGGTTTTTAAAGGGAAATCCATGGGAAAGAATGTGTTGTACAAGGTTTTAGATAGGGGAGGGGAAGCTGTGGCTTTGTAGGTCGGCGCCTTCCTATCAGCCTGTGTTTGGCCTTGTGAGGCTGTTTGCAGGGAGGAGGATGGTGAGATACGGGAAGCCGCAGGTGGGTGTCCTTGGTTGTCTGTCTCCATGACGAATGGTGGATTTCGAGGCCAGGAAGCCAAGGAGCTAGGGTCTGGGAAGCCTCATCTTCTGGATGTTCTCTGGATATCAGTTTCCCTGTAACAGACCTCAAGAACTGGTAATTAGCCAAAACTTCAGTGTCAGGCCACCTGGGCTTTTAACAATTTGTCATCTCTATTTGCCTTGTGAAGTTCAGGGATACAAAGGTTTAAAAAAACTGATATTTACATGTGAATGTAACTTCGAGAAGCAGGGAAAGGAGATGAGTGCTTTTGGTTTTATCCCCATATATGCTGGGCTTAACATGGGGGAACTGATACCAGGCCCAGCATCAATTTGACTCTTAGACCAAATCCCAGCTCTACAACTTACTGTGAAAACATGGGCAAGTTACTTAACCTCTTTGTGCCTCAGTTCCCTGATCTGTAAAATGGACTCATGGGGTCATTGTGAGGATTAAGATGGCATATTCTAACATGCATGCTATACATTCAAATTATTTCTTATTTTATTAATTTTTAGGCTCTCTTTTATTTTATAGTTATTGTATTGAGTGCTTAGAGTGCAGATGCTGCCTATCCCTATGTAAAAGGAAAAACTTAAGGGTGCCAAATCTTACAACCATTCCCTGTAGGGACCGGGAGGAACCACCATATTTTATTAAAGCTAAGATTAAAATTACTTTATGTACAATTAAAGAGAAAGAAAAACAGTGGACTATTAATCTATGACATCCTCTCAATTAAAAAGTATATTCCAAGTTTAGAGATGTTAAAATTAGGGGGAAAATTGCATCTTAGAATCAATGATATGCAATAAGTTTAAATGCGTTTTCCTACCTGCCAAACACCATGCCGGCACTTTACATCTGTTATTGTTACCACAAAAAGGGCATGATCTGCTTGCCTGTGAGACAAAAGCCAATCATCAAGAGGCAAGATGGTGGCAGAGAAAGGGTAGTTTACTACAGCTTGCTAGCAAGGGGGAAGATGGCCAATTAATGTCCAAAAGAACCATCTTACAGAAAAAAAGACTACAGGCCAGTCATATAGGGGGCTGGTCTCTGGTGGGGGAGGCATCAGGTCTCATGGTGGGGGCATCCATCTGTTCTTAGTTCCTGACAGTCTTTTGTTTTACTGGATATGCATCAGAGATCAGAGCAATGCCCTATACCCCCATCTTTCAGTTGTCATTGATGATGGCTATCAGCATAGACTTTCTGCCCCAGGGGTCATCACATTCCTAAGGAACTCAGGAGCACAAAGTTATCAACTTATAGCAGCTGGGAGAGGCCATAAAACCTGCAGAGTATGTCTGGGTTAGTTAGTCAGAGGTCATTCCAAGTTACAATATGGTTTCTTTTCTACAATATGGCTTCCCTTATCTCAACCTTGTGTTGAGCTGGTATCATTATTCTGCCAAATCTCTCAGGACTGGCATCATTATACCCATTTCACAGTTGAAGAAATTCAAGTTCTTTAAGTTTTTCATTCAAAATTATAATTTAAAGGGGCCGACCTGGTGGCACAGCTGTTAAGTGCGAGCCCTCTGCTTCGGTGGCCCAGGGTTCACAGGTTCGGATCCCAGGCACGCACTGATGCACCGCTTGTTAAGCCATGCTGTGGTGGCATTCCATATAAAGTAGAGCAAGATGGGCATGGATGTTAGCCCAGGGCCAATCTTCCTCAAGGAAAAAAGGGGAGGATTGGTATCGGATGTCAGCTCAGGGCTAGTCCTCCTCACAAAAAAAAAAATTATAATTTAAAAACCTATCAGATATGAACTACTCTACTAGATGCTGAAGATACAGTGATAAAAAAAAAGAGCAAACTCCTTGCCCTCATATAAGAGTGATGCATGTTACTGAAGGGTGTTATGAAGGCCTGTAATTGGAACAGGAAGATTTAACCTAGACTAGAGCTCAAGGTAGATATCTCAGAAGAGGTGGTGTTTAAGCTGAGACCCAATGGTGGAGTAGCTGTCATCTAGAAGAATGTAGCAAGAGAGCTTCTGGCACTGAAAAATAAAAAGGTAATTATCCCAAGGAAGCAAAGAATGGAGCTATGATTTAAACCCAGGTCTGACTAACTCCAAGTCGTGTGCCAGTTCACTTACCATCTGTAAAAGCAAACCATGCTATTTATCTCTGCACCCTCCTGCCTGCCCCTTGCTCAACATTTTCATACAGATTAAGTCAACTAACATCGAAGGCAGCCTTCAAGGTGAAAGGTATAGGGCAAATGGCAGTTGAAGATCAGCAGCTGGATTAGCTTCCTTTTTTTTTTTTCTGCGGGTAGAAGGCAAGAGTGTTACCTACCTCTTCCCTTGCCATCACCACCTTGTGTGCATCCTTAATTTGCTGCCATACTATTCAAGGACTCCCAACATGCAGCACCCAAAGTAATCAGACCAACTTACCGGCCAAGAGATGACCCTGAAGGGGCACTTATCTGGTTTGTATGTACTGTATCTCTACTGGACTCACTGGAGACTCCTTGATCCCCACACAGAGCCCTAAAAGAGGCAGCAATTTGAGAGGATTCAAAGCTACTGAGAGAACACAGACTGCTCTCTAAGGAGTTACTCTTCCAGAAGAATGGGCATTCATCTCAGAGAAGGAAGAGGCACGTAGAGAGCCATTCAGAACTAAGCCTGCACTTGAAACATCAATTTTGCCTTTGGATGTGACACACAATTTAAAAAACGATCTTGCGTTTCCCTAATTAGAAGAGCAAGTGAATAAACACAATGTACACAGACACATTCACACATGCTTTGGCAGAACTTTTTTGTATAAAAAAGTGAACTGTTGGCATTCATAACTTGATAATATTTTAAATGCCTTTCCCACTTCTTCCCTATTCCTGTCGACCTTTCCCCCTTCCCTATTGAATGCGCCATTTCCTACACAGGTGCGTAACAAAGGATGCCAAGCATCCTTGCAGAAGAAAAACGGGAAGAAAAGCTAAAAGCTCACCACTTGTCAAAAACATGAAGATACACTTTTTAAGTGGATTGGGTCACGTGTATCAGACTACACATTTATACTTATTTGAATTAATTTTTACATCACCTCTCAATGGTGGGCGAATTTGTTGCTTTAGGCAACAATGAAGGGAACCTTAATACATCTCATCAGATGTATCAGTGGAAGTGATTAAAGGCCCCTGTGCTAGTAGAGAAAGCCCTGTGCATTTGTAGTCTGATCAGCCCTTGAGAAGGCAAGCATGTGTGATGGGTAGACGGAAAAGAGCAGGAGGCTGGGCAGGCTCCTGTGGTCTCAAATACCTTCAAGACAGAACTATAGGGATTCGGGTGATTTCTATTACCCAGAGATAATTTTGACTCACCTTCCTATTTCCATCTGATTCTATGCTTCAAATTAGTGTACACGAGATCCTTTGTGATCCTGTGTTTGTCATTGTGCATTATACTGGCTGAAAACTCCACACAGATACATTTCTTGGATGTACCTTTTCAGTTACTTTGAAATTTATAAAATGTAAATTAAATGGTCTTTTCCATTCTCTCTGCCGACTGTCCTGCCACAGAAATGACCAGTGGGCAGTGTTCCCTGATTATTCAGTATACTGGACAATAAGGTCCCACGTTTTTTTTTCCTTTGGGACCCATGTTTCACTTTGCAATATACATCAAATTCATTGCTTAAAGGACCTTGATACATATGTGTGTGTGTGATTTTAGTCTAGGTAGAATTATACACATCATGTATTTATTCTAGAGAGTACAAGACACTAAGATCTTTCTGGGGAAAAAAAAGCAAATAAATAACTATGTAACTATATAGTGACTAAGTGGTATATGTTAATACCTACTTGGGTTGAAAAAATAATAATTATAGATGGAACATGGTAAGTGAACTCCCACAAGCTAATTCTACCGACGTGGCCAGTTCTACCGCCACAGATGGAAATGCATTTCCCTTAAATAAATGACTAATTGAATTTATGCCAAATAGACTTCATTCCAAGCAATTGTGAAACAAATGCATTTTGATTCTTTTCCTTAGTTCAATAGAATCTTTATCTCAGTTGCAGAGGGAAATAACAATTAATTTCTTTGTGTAGAAGCTGAGAGCTAAGGGTTTCTTTTCCCCTCTAACCCCTTCATAATAATTAGAGTTACATAGAAATATGAGTGAAGTAGAGCTGCTTGCTTTGAACATTTAGAATATATGAAGACTTCATGGAATTTCTATTCCTACAGATGCTTAAAAGTAGAAATCCCCATCTGATCTGGAAAGGCAGAGCTCATAAAAATAGGTACTATATTCATTTCATCCTGAAATTCTCCCATAATTACTAGGGTCTGACATACGATAGAGGCTTAATAAATGTGTTGTTTTTTTTTTTCCTGAGGAAGACTCACCCTGAGCTAACATCTGTGCCAATCTTCCTCTATTGTGTATGTGGGTTGCCACCACAGCATGGCTGATGGGTGATGTAGGTCCACGCCCAGGATCCGAAGCCGTGAACCCAGGCCACCAAAGCAGAGCGTGCTGAACTTAACCACTACACCACCAGGCCAGCCCCTTAATAAATGTTTTTTGAAAACAGAGCTTGGAGTTCTCAAGACAGGTAACTAGATAAAATGATCCACAGAATTCACTTTAATTTCTACAATTTTAAAACAGTGATAAAGTAAATTTTCATGTTCACTCAAACAAAAAACCATAGAGTAAAAATGGATTTTTGACTTAATTTGGATTGCCTGATTAGCTTCATCCAATTTATCACATAAATACTCACACACGTGATCTGTTTTGTTTGGGTAAACTATCTGATCAATGAGAATTTTAATTTTCTCTCGGACACCCTTACAATCTCTGCATCCTTGAACTGTTATTGGAACTCAGCAAGGACTGTATACAATCAGATCTCTGGAACTCAATGGAAATGTTTTCCTTTGCATTGGGAAACCAGTGGACGTCATTCTAATGCTTGCATTCATCATGGCAAGAAGGTATTGCTGGAAAGAAAACATTAAGCAACTGCTTTGATCAAAATTGGTATTCGGGGGCCGGCCCGGTGGCATAGTGGTTAAGTTTGCCTGCTCCACTTCGGCGCCCAGGTTCACGAGTTCGGATCCCAGGCGCAGACCGATGCACCACTTGTCAAGCTGTGCTGTGGTGGCATCCGTATAAAGTGGAGGAGGATGGGTACGGATGTTAGCCAAGGGCCAATCTTCCTCAGTAAAAAGAGGAAGATTGGCAACGGATGTTGGCTCAGAGCTAATCTTCCTCCCCCTCCCAAAAAATTGGTATTTGTTGCAGGAATCATGGAACAAAATTAACAAAAGTTTCTTTTGATTTATTCATTGCAGATGTGCAGAGCATTAAACTTCTTATTCCAAACAGCAATTTTACCGCAATTGGGGTGCAGTCGTTATTCGCAGTATAAGAGTGCACTCTGCAGGATTTCATTTCTAAATGCAAGATGGACTAATTATGCTGTGGAAAGAGATGGAGAAAGATGAAAAAAGAAGAAAAGAAAGAGAAAGAGAGTAAATGATGAAGAAAAAGACAGAGGCTGAGGAAAAGAAGGTACAATCAGAAAAGGATTTGTGCAATAGTGGTAAAGAAGCCTTAAATATTGCCTAGCCCAGTTCACCAAGATAGGAAATACCTAATTTGGGGGGGAGCAGGGGGGGGCAGAGAAGAAGAAGAAGAGTTCTTTTGACTGCAAAGTACCCTGTCATATATTTTAGGAACTTGAGTTGAGCAGAGCATAGTTCCACCCTCTAAGAAGAAAATGACCAATGACTTACTGTGTATCTGTGTTCTCTGCCAAGATAGTTAGATATGATTCAATGCAGGGATTTCAAATAGGTTCCATCCTTTATTTTTAGTTGTATTGAGGTATAATTAACAAACAAAATTGTAAGATATTTAAAGTGTACATCATGATGATTTGATATATGTATACATTGTGAAAAGAGTCTTCTCATCTAGTTAACACATCCATTACCTCACATATTTATATATATATATTGGGTGAAAAAATTTAAGTTTTACTCTCTTAGCAAATTTCAATTATATAATGCAGAGTTATCAATTATAGTCACAATGCTATATATTAGATTCTCAGACCTTATTATTCATCTTGTAGCTGAAAGTTTATACCCCTTTATCAACCTGTCCCTATTTCCCCTACTCCCCACCCCCGGTAACCACTTTTCTACTCTGTTTTTAAGCGTTTGATTTTTTTAGATTTCACATATAAGTGATACCATTCAGTATTTATCTTTCTCTATCTGGCTTACTTACTTAACATAATGCCCTCAATGTCCATCTATGCAATATTTCTTTCTTTCTAGTAGCTGAAGAATATTCCATTGCGTGTGTGCATATGCATTGTGTGTGTGTGTGTGCGTGTGTGTGTGTATATATCACATCCTCTTTATCTATTCATCCATCGTAGTTAGGTTGTTTCCATATCTTGTCTATTATAAATAATGCTGCAATGGACATGGGAGTCCAGATGTCTCTTTGAGATAATGATTTCATTTCCTTTGGATGTATACCTAGAATTAGGATTGTTAGATCATATGGTGGCTTCATTTTTAGTTTCTTGAGGAACCTTCATACTGTTTTCCATAGTGGCTGCACCAATTTACATTCCCACCAACAGTGCACAAGGTTCCTTTTTCTTCATAGCCTAGCCAACACTTGTTATCTCTTATCTTTTTGATGATAGCCATTCTAACAGGTGCAAGGTGATATCTCATTATGGTTTTGATTTGTGTTTCCCTGATGGTTAGTGATATTGAGCACCTTTTCATGTACCTGTTGGCCATTTGTGTATTTTCTTTGGAAAAATGTCTATTGAGGTCCTCTGCCCATTTTTTAGTCAGATTGTTTGTGGTTTTTTCTATTGAGTTGTGTAAATTCTTTTTATAGTTTGGATATTAACCTCTTATCAGAGATATGGTTTGTAAATATTTTCTCCCATTCCATAGGTTGCCTTTTCATTTTGTTGATGGTTTCCTTTGCTATGCAGAAGACTTTTAGTTTGATGCAGTCTCACTTGTTTATTTTTGCTTTTGTAGCCTTTGCTTTTGGTGTCAAATCCAAAAAGTTGTTGCCAAGACCAATGTCAAGGAGCTTACCCCCTATGTTTTCTTCTAGGAGTTTAACAGTTTCAGGTCTTAAATTTAAGTGCTTAATTCATTTCCAGTTAATTTTTGTGATTAGTGTAAGATAGGGGTCCAATCTAATTCCTTTGCATGTGAATATCCAGTTTTCCCAGCACCATTTACTGAAGAGATTATCCTTTCCCCACTGTATATTTCAAATAGGTTTCATCTTGAGTATTAACTTTGATCAATTAGTGCTACCTGCCAAGGACATGAAAGACAGGGAGTGGCAGCACAAGTGCCATGCATTTACCATCCCTTGATATGATAAAAAGAGTAATGAATTGGTAGTCAAAAGAGCCACGCTCAAGTTCCAATCCTATTGTTTTATTGTGTTATAACTCCATGCCCTAGAACAGTGCCTTGTGCTTAAATATATGCTAGAATAAAAACACACAATATACAGATCTGGAAGGACTCTAACTTCGAATGACATAGTCGAGTTTGCAGAGCACTTCCCCAGCATCAGTCTCATCCAGTTCTAATACCAACACTGGAGAAGGAGGTACTCCTGACAGCGTGGAAGAAGGGAAAGAGAACCAAGGAGGGAGTAATATAGATCTGGATTTGAATTCTGGCTTCGCCATTTAGTTTCCTCAGCTTTAAAGTAAGGTTTGTAATAATAATGACCCCCAATAGATACAATAATGCCCACTTCGGAATGTGGCATTACTGCTCCTCTTATTAAGGCTGGCCTTGTGACGTACCTCGACCAACAGAAAGCAGCAAAAGTAATATTTATGAGTACAAAGCCTAACTGTTAAGACACCTTGTAGTTTCCACCTTCACTGTCTTGGAAGCCTGAGGTCATCGTGCTGTGAAGGTCAGTCTAGCCTAGTTAAGGTAAACATAGGAGAACTGAAGTGCTTCAATTGGCTTCAACTGCCAGATATGTGACTGAGGCCCTCTGGGAACCTCCAGCTCCAGCAGGGCCATCAGCAACAGCAACCACATGAGTGATTCCTGATGATGCCAGGAAAAGAAGCACCCAGACTGTATACCCACAGAATCATGAGAAATAATAAACTGTTATTGCTTTATACTGCTAAGTTTTGCAGTGTTTTGTTACACAGCAGCAGATGACTGATACAAGAACAATACCTACCTTCTAGGATTATAATGAGGACTAAATAAGATGATGAATTATGTATAATGACAAAAACATAAGAAACTCAGTGAAGAGTGGATACTATTATTAGCTTCCTGTTATGCAGGTGAAATATTAGGCTTACCACAACTAAGTGAGTTATTCAAGGGCACACAGCTTTTAATTGCAAGGCAATGTAAGGCAGAAATTGAAATCAAGAGCAAAAACTCTGAGGTCACACTTCTTGGCTCCACCACTTATTAGTGTGTGACCTCTGATAAGCTGTTTATCTGTAAAATGGGGCAGTGATCATACTTGCCTGATAGGGTTGACGTGAGGATTGATGGAGATAATGCACGTATACCAATTAACACAGTGCCTGGAACATAAAAAGCACTTAATAAAGTGGTATATAAAGATTTTAGTGAAGATTTCTATTTTAAAATATTTTAAAATATAAAAGAGTTTTTAATTGCTCTTTCAACAAATGTTACCATTGAGTAGAGATTCTGTGCGCCCTGAGATCAGCCTGGTTTCATACCAGTCAAGGACCCAGACGAGATTAAGAGCACATGGCAGCTTGCAGTTAGGAAGTTCACACCACACGGAAGTGAATTTAGGGCATCATACAGAGTCAGTGACCAGATGGCCCACCAGACAGGCATGGGCAGATGTGGTTTTCTGGAACACAGGTATGACTCAAGGGTTGGAGTTTAAATGGGTAAAAAGCAAGAGATGAAGAAATGAGCTTAGCAAGAAAATGGGGATTATCACACAACGAGTTATCGACAATCTGTCTGAGGTAGAACAAAGGCTATTGGCTCCATGCCTTCTTTGCAAACATAATTCTGGGCATGTACTGCTGAGAGTTGGGTCCTGTGTTTGTCCAGGTTGTCCAAGAACAAGATGTCAAGATGGGATTAAATTTGCAAGGAGTTATTAGGAAAATACTTGTGTGAATGAAAATAGAGAGGGATACAGGGAATGCTGGGAGGGCCATCAGACCAAGACACAAGTCTGACACCAAGGATGGAGAGAGAGGCAAGTTTCGGTAGAAGCGTTCTAGACCACCATGCTCTCTAAAGAAGGTTTAGCAAGGTTTTTAGAGAGTCTTTGAGCCAAAGTTGTCCATCAGAGAAGTCCCATGTCTCCCCGGAATGGGTCTGTCTTTGTATCCCTGCCAAGCTCAGTCACTGGCTGGAAGCAGCCATGAGAAGTGTCACCTCAGTACAAATGTGGCAACAGATTTCAGAGCACAGCAGCTGGGGCTCTTGTTCAATTACACCTTCCATAATTGGAGGTCTGCAAGGCGCATTCTCATGGCTGCCATGAGCCACTAGAAAAAAGCTAGGTTGAACAGGTGCTACGTCCACTAGAAAGTCATTGACATTCTGGCAGTTACCAGTGTGTTTCAGTTGTAAATATAAGGATGATAAACAAGTGATAAAGCTACTCAGAGAGCTGTTCTTAGTCTCATTAAAGGAAAGAAGGTGTCAGGGACTGCAAGCAGTTTGTCTCTGTTCTGAGATATTGGTTTTACTTCAAGTGATGTCTCTTTTTGCATAATTGATAGACAAAGATCTGTCGAGGGTTGCTTGAGTAGAGTGTTAAAAAGGTATCAGTAAAATTGAAATGGATCCTCTGACATCTCTGCTAACCAGAATAACTGCTACTCCACAGAGAAAGGGGAAAAGAGGCTGAATAGACATCTGAAATCAAAGAATCTTTATCATCACTCATAATTCAAAGAACGCTATTTCATTATGATATGTACGGGGATTTATATCTCTGAAAGCAATCAAAGAGTTACTGTGTTCTCGAAGTGAAATTATATAGTATTTTAATATTGACAACAAATCTATTTGCAATTTAATTCATCAAGTAAGTGTACTCGTTCCTCTCTCTCTCACTCTCTCAGTCTTTCTTTACTTTTTTAGATTCCCCTTTCAGTCCGAGTGAAAAGTTTCACAACAGCCAGATCAAAGCTGGTGAAAACACATATGCTGATTTCTAGAGTATACTATCCCATTATTTTTACTAAGCTGGACATTTCAGTCCTACGAGTACTTACCGAGAACTTACTATGTGTTCAGGCCCTTCCACTAGGTGTAAGTGGAAATAAAGAAGACCAACAAGACTCCATTTCCTCAGGAAATTTCCAATAGTACTGAAGCTTCTTGAGGACAGAGGAAATGCCTTTCATCCCCAGAACTGTCATCTACTGTGATGCAGGTTGTCCAATGCCCAAAGGTGCCCTGTCAAGGGAGTGAGTGGAGATTGGAAATCACCCATGCTCTGCTCAAGCTATGCAACCTGACACAGAACTATGTCTTCATAGTTCTGTGCATTTTTCTAATTAGCACAAAGTTGTCATAGGACTAATGGTACCTTCAAAATACCTCTAAATCTTAAGTGTGCTCAGCCTGTAACACCTAGTAGGAATGCGAAATTAAATGAGTGAATCAATTATGCATCAGAAAATGCAGTCTAGATTCTATTGTCCAAACACATGGTACAGAAAATAGTTAGAGATCAAAATAGGGAGAGACTGCCATAAGCTATATCTTTCTTGGAAGACTATCTTTGTAGCAGAATCAGTTCAGAAATATACACATGGATGATTCACAATAGAGATAATTGTAAAGGTCAGAACAAACGACACAGTGGGCTTTGAATGGAAATTGGATGATTTCTGAGACTCAACAAAATTACTGTTATAGTACATTTTTCTCAATCTCATATTCAAGCAGGTCTGTATTGCTCTAATATTCGTTGATTGGTAGCCAGAGAGGCCAGTCTTAGATTAGGAAGATGAAGTCTAACTGGGAACAAATGCCTGTCAAAAATCAATCTACCAAAGAAATAGATCGCTGGCTAATAGTCACATGTAGTAAAATGGAAAAGAAAAACGTATTCCGCGGGACTCCAGGGGAAAGCTGGCTGGATAAATGGAACTCTCTCCAAAAGAGAAGCAGGTGGAATTGGAGATTGAGTGGGATGAGTCTTGTGGTGAGAGAGGAAAAAGACAGCAAAGCACGAGATGTGGAGCCACTAATGGCAGATATGGCAAAGACAATATCCCCATGTAGGGAAATCCTAATCAAGGATGAAACCAAATAAAACATAAGTGATTGGTTGTCACATTATCTCATTCATTGTTGTATGTGCAATCCAGATGAAAGTAAACATAAGGGGTTTTGTAGGACACTGTAAGGACTTTGGCTTTTGTTGTAAATGAGAGTGGAAGCCATCAGAGGAGTGTTATAGAGTGGCCTTAAATGTAACAAAGTCCTCCAGCATCTATGTTAACCTTTAATTGTAATAGAGCAGGAGGAGATGTGTTATTTGAAGCCTGCTTTAATAATTTAGGTGAGAAAGGGTGGCTTGGACTAGGATGGTGACAGTAGAGATAGTTAGAAGTACTACATATAAATGTGATATATTAGGCATAACGCCAGTATAAATGCATTGACTTAATAAAATCATATTTTAAATTAATTTATATGTAACTGTAGTTCTGAAACCACCCATCTCTATTGTCTCTATCGTCTCCTTTTCCCACCCCTCGAAACTGGAGAGGATTATCATCCTTGCCTGAGAATAACTTACCTGAGCCCTTAAAAGTGATAGATTCGAGGCTTTTGCCAGATTTTTCACATTTAAGAAAATAGACAATGTAAAGCCACTGTCTTTTTCCAACAAGTCAGAAGAGGCATAATTTGGAAAGAGTAAAGCTAAAGGAACAAATGGAAAGAAACTAACACAGCTCTGCATTATGATATATTGTCCAAACCAGGACAATTTTGAGGGATGTTTAAAATTTTATAATTTTTGAAATGATTTATTGACTGCCAAATTGGTTTTATTATATTGTTGGGCTTCTAAAATAATTCTACTCAAAATTATTTTTAAAATATAATTCTTTCTTAAAATTAAAATAATATATATCCATGTAAATGCAAAGAAAACAGTATTGTATTTATTATTATAAAATTTTACTATATTGATTATTGAATTATAAGTAAAAAAAGGAAAAATAACATCAGTAGAATAATTATTTTAGTATAGATTAATTTACTTTAATCAGTTTCTTAACTATATCTATTTCAGAGAGATAAGCATGCACTGCCACACTGAAGTATTTTTTTAAAATTTAATACCACCTTCTTTACAAGAAAAAGTTGTAGTGTATTTATTCTAAGTGGATATATATGACAATATTTGTTATTTTGATATCTACAGCTTCCATTTTGAATGGCAAAATAGCACATGTTGTTTAGATGCAATATAAATTATGTGTGCACCACAATCAATTCCAAGTACATTTCTGCTCCATGGACTCTTAATTTAATAAGAACATTATTTTTACCACTACACTGTGCTCCACTAAAGCCTGTGTTCATATTTTCTCCACAAAACAAATATTTTATATTAAATGTTGACCTATTTAACTAAATTTATAACAGCATTCACAATATTGTCAGACGTTGTTAACTTTGGCAGAATGATTTTGATTCCATTAATTGAGATTTTAAAATAAACAATAATTTGAACTTATCTAAATTCACTTTCCACTTGAAATATTTGTTGACACTGAAAGCAAAAACTGGCATCATTTAAACCTTTGCAAAGTTCTTCTGCTCATGAAGCTATCATATTAACTATTACTTTATTTTTAGTATGTTCACAAGGAAAGTTAGAATCAACAATGAAACACATTAATTTCCAACCATCATTTGATCTAAATGAAAACTCATTCTTCACAGAAGGAAATGTAAGTGCATTTTCTGTAGCTGTATGATTAAATCATTGTCAACAGGATAGTCTTCTTAAAGTAACTATTAACTTTTGAATAGATGCTGATGCTTCTTTAGCATATTTTTGACTCCTGGTTTTTATGCAGTCATCAATATCATGACAACCCCCTCAATGAATAATAATTGTCAACAAAATTTAATGAAAATTTCACATTCATCAATATGTTCTTAAGAAATAAAAATTCATAATTAATCTCATTAAATATACATTTTTTTGCTTTAGCTCATTGTAGTCAATAACTATTGCAAAATTTAAAAAACATAACCAAACAATAAAATAAATTAATTGTTGTAGAATTACTATAGAATAAATGACAAAAACCACTGTAGCAACAGCATTCCAATAGCTATTTTCTGCACATATTTCACATGTATCTAACCTATAATTTTGCAAATTTCCCACTGTCTGCAACTGGTGGCCTAGTGCTTTTTGTCTCTAGCATCCCAAGGCAGGATCACAGCAATTCACCAAGTAGCCAGCAGAAATAGCAGCAATAAACAGTTCTTCCATCACCACCTAAAAATAGGTGTGTTACCGAACCAGGTTTGTTTTTGCCCACTGCCCAGAAAACCAAACACCAAGACAACGAGATTGCAGCAGAGAGAGGGTTTAATCACAAGGCAGCTAAGTGAGGAAAGCAGGAGAACAAGTCTCAAATCTGTCTCCTCGAAAACAGGGACTCAGGGATATTTATGGGGTAGGGGGAAAGGTGGTCTGAAATGTGGAGATAGAGGATTGGAGGTGAGGAGAGGTGAGGTAATTGATGATCTGCACAAGCGTAGTCAGACTTCATGCCTCTTCATAGCATGCATGTTCACAAAATGGTGGCATCAGCATGATCCGAGGGTGGAGTTTTCAGCCTCTTGATGTCAAAAGGTCCTTATCAGACATCTGCATGGGCCCAGTTGATGGGCTGGTTGTCTCAACTGGCCTGAAGTGGACAAGGGGTTCTAATTCCTGAAAATCAGCTCAAACATCCATTACCATGGTGACCCAGGCTCCAAGGAGATGTTATCTATAGGAACCTAGCGGGAGTCAGACAGCATATTGCCTAAATGGCACAGTTGACAAGGGGAGGGGGAACAACTAAAAGCTATAATCAGTAATTGCAAAAAGGAAAAAAAACTTTGGTTACTAGCTACTTAATCATCAATGGCTGTTTGTCGGTATCAGGTGTTACCTGTCCCTAACTAAAGAGTGCACTTTAGTCCACCAATAAGCACTCTTAATGCTGTCATTCAAAGGAAGGGGGTAAGGTGTTAGTTACCTTGCATTTGCAAAGGGCCAGAAGAGAGAAATAGGTCATCACTAGTCCATTTTTTCATATTTAACTATAGGTTAAAGTAAGAACACTTTTCACTGCACATGCACCTCCCACTTGACACGGCAAGAGCCGGAAATAGAAATAAAATCAACCAAACACACACTGCTTATTTTAATGCAGCTATCAATAATAACACTATGCTTAAAAAGTAAAAAATCTAGGACAAATGCTAAAGGAAACTGGATACCATGATTATAGCCATAAACCAGCACTGCCTCAGGCAAAACATGAGGTAGAGTCATTCTAATTATAACGTGAAGTACCACTCCTACTGTAAGAAAAACAATCTCTCAACTTATTACGGCAGTTAGGAAAATATTTCTCTTGTGCCCTAAGGATTTAGATAGAAGGCAGTATCTTTGTTTATAGGACAAATATGGCCTGCAGATATTTTGTTGGCTTACACAGAGTTGTTTTTTATTTGAATTACTTGCAAAAATTTAAATTGGAGATTTCACATAGAATTGTGGTTTTTCTGGGGAAAAAAAAAAAGAAAAAAGAAAGACCTGACAACTCTAAGCTTGAATTTCCACATATTCAAAATCAAATATAATGTCACAGGGCCGTGTTGTCTTACAAACTCAAAGAGTACTGCTTGGTTTGTATCCTAAGTGAAATTAATACAATGGAATTGTACCTATGTGATACAAATGTGCTACCCCCTGAACTGAGCAACTCTTGAGGCCCTGATATCTATGAATGACAGCTTTAGAAGAAATAGATAGTCTTAGGTTTGCCACAACCCCTACTGGACCCAACCAATCAATTTTATTACCTGGCCATATAGACAATTGAGTTTGTTACTTCTGGTTTAGACTCTAATCTTCCTGAGTTGTTTATTTTTGAAAGGTAAGTATTTGTCCGTCTGATTTTATAGTTAGCTAGTAGACAACAAAAATAACGAAGAGATGAATGTACAACTCCCACTGGTGGAAGATACTCATCTTGCACTGTTGTGTGGCTTTTGAGTAATAAGGCCACCCATACCCCACTACCCTTTACCACATTATTCATTGGGATTGAAGAGACAAGGGTCATGGGCTCTCTTCTTCTGACCCCAGAGCCATTATTCTAAATATTATTTTAAGCCAAACAATTTAAACATTGGCACACGTGCTCCTTGTAGGTAGGGAATAGCATGAGTGGCCTGAAGCACAGCAGATAATAGAAGAAAAAGTGGTGGTACCAGAAAGAAACATATGTGAGAACAGGGATATCGAGTTAGGAGCAGAAAACATTCTAAAGAAACCTCCCCTCAAATCAACCCTTATCCCTCCAAAGTTGAATTTCCTGGGTACTTTCCACTATGGGAATAGTTGTATTTCACACTGATTACATTTTTCCTTTTTAGATTGTAATTTCCCTTAGTTATTCCAACATTTTGGTAAAGTTAGTTACACCCATGAAGGCTTGCATAGTGGCATGTTGGACACAAAGGAAAGGAAGAGTAAAGGCCAGTGTGATTTCCTAGTGCCCAGGAGGAAGGTCAAGCACAATATTGAAGGCGTTGTATGTGGGAGATCCGAGTGGTGTTCAGTAGGGTGACATGCAGAACACATGACTTTAAGGAGCAGCGACCCCATGAATAACTCATGACTCAAAAACAATATGAACTAACCCTTCACTACTGAATGTACGAGGAGATGCAGAAATAGAACAGATGGCAGAAATATATATATATATATATATATATACACACACACATATACACATTCATATACATACATATATAAATATCGATAGATAGATAAATAGTTTGGGTTGCAAGTAATTCCTTTTGAAAGAAAGAACTGATTAAAAGATGTTGGAGTCTTTATCCTTCCCTTGCCAAGTTCCTGGAGACTAAAAAGTTGCATCTTGCATCTTTCCAACACCTACATAGCCAGTGAGTGACACTGTGTGCTCAAGTTTTGACACCATAAGCATTAGACTAGTCACCCTCATTGCCAGTTTAAAAGTACACCCTTGTTTAAATGGCTAGAATGCGTCTTGGCAGATCAGGTATATTGAATAATGTCAATACACAGCTTGTTAAAGCTGACAATGGATGCTCAGAAGGTGTCAAACAGGAGCAGAACACAGCCTGTACCTAGACCCAGGTTGCTTAAAGCTGAATTGTGGTAAATTGGGCATGTCTAAAATGGAGCTGTCAAGCTTAGAAGGTTTAATATTGAATCTTTCCCTACAGATCTCAAACAGACTAATATATCTAGGCACTTGTACTTCTTTTGGGTTATAAAGTACTTGAACAATAATACTTACTAAAGCTACTAAAAATGCCCTGGGAGGTAAGGGGGCAAGTGAAATTATTACATGACCAATTGTTTTCTTCTACAAATGCCTATGTGATCCTATACAGGGGTTCCTTCCATGGTTTTATTCTAAGGATTCAAATAAGTTTCCCTTTGAAGATTATCTTCCCCTGCTTAGTGATGTTTGTCTCAAGCACTGTGTTAAGAAGGAGTCTGAGGTCACTTGTCTGCTAAAATCACAGTATCATGATTCAGGCTGGCTAGTGAGGTATGGGTTAAAAATGTCAACACAGATGCCAGGTGTCAGCTGTAAACTGAACTTCTGAGTATGGCACAGATCTTTACATCTGCCTCTATTTGGGGTCATGTTCAGTGTAATTAATAAGTTAAAATTCTGTAGCTTTATAGGGAAAAGTTTTTATTAAACAATTATTGATTATTCACCTTCCTTCCTCTCTGACGACATTACTGCCTGGAAAGAGGAAAAAAAAGTCTTATAGGAGCAGAGTGGATGAGTCAAGATTGTATTTTAAAGGGTATCCAAGACAATATTATAAGTAAGGGAGAAATAAAAAATAAAATGAAGCATCAAGTCAAAGAAGATAGTAGGGAATGAATCTGAAGCAAAATATTGATCACAGTGGTCAGGCCAATAGCAAGAGTTCAGGGGTCAGACTCTGGAGAACTCCTATGAGGCAAAGACACACAGAGGAAAGGAGCCCCTTATGCATGCTTGGAATTGAAGCTGAGAGTGGAGAGGAAGTTGTTCAGGGTGAAAGGCCAAGTCAGACTCTCCAAACATTGTTAATTAATGATAACTGAATACGGATTTGACCCACAATTGCAGTGAGGAATCCGGTGCCCAGTATGCCACATACTACAAAAAAAAAAAAAAAAAAAAAAAGTATATGTGCTACATACTACAAATATTTAAGAATTTCCATAATTTGCAAGGACATTAAATAAAATAGTTAACTGGAAATAAATACAAACTCCCAGTGACTTTTTCTTTGTTCAACCTTAAACATTTCTATGACAGGAGCTCTGAAAGGCAAATGGGTTGGAAACCACGTGTTATAGGCTAAGTAATGTCCTCCTCCCCCCAAAAAAGATGCCTATGTCCTAATCCTTGAAACCTGTGAATCTGTCAGGTTACATGGCCAAAAGAAATTTGCAGGTGTGATTGAATTAAGGATCTTGAGATAGGGGGAATTATCCTAGACTGTCTGGGTGGGCACAATGTAATCACAGGAGTCCTTATAAGAGGGAAGTATGAGGATCAGAGGCAGAGAGAAGGTGATGTGATGACAGAAATCAAGGAGAGAAAGTGAAAGATGCTACGCTTCTGACTTGGAACGTGGAGGAGGAGGAATGCAGGCAACTCAAAAATCTAGAAAAGGCAAGGATATGGATTCTCACCTAGAGCCTCAAGAGGGAGGGCAGCCCTGCCAATGCCTTGATTATGACTCAGTGAAACCCACTTTAGACTTGTGACCTCCAGAACGTGATAATAAATCTGTGTTGTTTTAAGTCACTATGTGGTAATTTGTTACAGCCACAATAGGAAACTAATACACTATGCCAACTAATAATGTTATTCATTCAATGGAATGCTTTTTTTTTCCAACAACAGATACAGAATCTGACAGAAGTTCCCACAGTTCCTAGCCTTGCATAGCAGGAGGTGGAACCAGATTCAAATTTATTTTGCCTTGAATTTTATGGAGGTTGGGGATAGGTGTATTTTTTTTTTTTTTAATGAACACAGACATCTAAAACAGAGGGAAGTCCTAAGAATACTCTTAAAATATTCAGCATCACTTGTGCCAAACTTTCAAGTTTGCAAGGCCTTGTACTAAAAATGTAGGAATTGGGTGAGGAAAACGTCCTGGAAGAGTTTTAAGGCATGAGAATACTCACAATAGGAGACTTGAGCAAAGGGTAGACTTGGCAGACTGAGCACCAAGGCACTGGAGGATGCTCCAAGTGAGAGAGAGAGAGAGCAACTTCTAAAGCAGAGGCATTTGCTGTAAAGAGAAAGGGATGTGAGGATTGTGTATCCAATTTGAAAAAAAATTAAATAGCATTTCTAAGGTCTACCTGGCAAGACATTTCCATCTAAGAATGGTTTGTAAACAATTTTCCTTACATTTCTTAGGCTTTTTGTTTCAACCTGGAGACTGTTTTGTTCTAGACTTTACAACTCACTTAGTTCACCTTGTGTACTTAGAAAAATAATTTCATTGCATTCTGAGCAAGTAGTTTGGGTGTCAGTTCTAGTCTTCATGTGAATGGAAAGATTTTTAGGACTTCAGTAGAAAGTACGGTGAGTGGTGAATACCAGCCTCCTGAGCAAATAAGCAAGCTGTGAATTGCACCTCCAAAAACGATGCATTAAACCCTGGATCAAAGAAAAGGTGTGTGTCTTCATGTGTGTAATAGGAAAGGCTAGGTAGGGAGAGAACTGAGTTGGGAAAAACTGAATTTATTTTAATGGTCTCTGTATGTTCTTTCCATCTTAATTGAGGAGGCTGCAGGCTTCTGGAAAACACACCACCTCATTCTGCACTGAGGCATGATCTTATGCCTGCAATCAACCTAGCACCAACCACACACACACACACAGACACTGAGACAGAAAACGTGTACCCTTCTACACCATGCATCCTTGGTGGTATTTCTGGCTTTCTCTTTGCATACTCTCTAGATTAGTAGCTGACCTGCCAACAGCCAGTGCTTAACTTGTTACATAATTTAAATCCAGATTTCTGGAGGTTACAGATTCCTGAGATTAATACCAGTATGGCCAGTATATAGCACCAAAATTTCTACTCTCTGATGGTGTTTCAGAACTGCCACCCTACCTACCTCTCTCCCATTATATTGCCATGAGGCAGTGATGGGACAGCTCTGTGGGATGAAGGAAAGGGAGGGACTAAAACAGTGTTTCACAAGCATCAGTAATTCATCCCAGCCTCTATCATGATTTGTACCAAAGGCGTGCACCATTGGTAGAATGATTTATATGGTATTATCCTTTAAATTGACACTGTGTTTACATGCCCTCATCTTAAGCAAATAACAACCATGATAGCACAGATTTAAGGGATAAATAACATTTTTAACGCTCATTCAAATCCATAACTGATGCAACAAAAAAAAATTTGTCCACACAAAATCTAAACTCATCTTATGTGCCTCATAAGTCACATTTTGGGAAAGACACAACTGAAAGAGATCCCAGCTGAGAGTTGCTAGAATTTCAGACTGAGCCCAAAATACCCAAGCCCAAGCTGGATGAAAAGGCGGGAGTGGAGAATTCTCATTGCAGACTCACTCTTCTCATCTAAATAGACCATCATTTCTCCCCATTTTTCCACATCCTTTTTCCTCAGAAATCACTCCAGTACTGGCAGCTGTTAGAAGAAACGTTAAGAAGGGAAGAAACAGGAAGAAAAAAGAAAAGAAAACATGTATCTGACAACTGAAATGGAATCTGCTTGGTTTTCTGCTGTTCCTGCATTTCATGAGTTGAAAGGCTAATATCAAAATATTGTGGTTATAAAAACATCATAACTATAGGATCTTGAAGCATGTTTGTCGTCACTCCACACATTTGCCTTTGTCTTCCTTTTAATCTCCTTAATGTACCATAATTATATCTTCAGTGTGGGTCAATTATCTCTGAATGAAAAAACAAATTACCATCATTACCTCTGATTATTTTTCCTTTTCTTTGATCCTATTTTGTGCAGCAACCAACGTTTTGTGTTCATTCAGCCCTTCTCTTCCTTGGTTGCCTTGTTGGCAGAGCTGAGATACAGAAGAAAATCATTCCCCTGCCATTTGCAATATTATCCCTTCCCTTCAATCCCACTCTTCAAATGTGCCTGGCGCCTGCACATTACCAAAATATGTTCCAATGATCTTATTACCAAAGTAGCTCCCGGCTAACCCCGCCTTTTAGTCACAGCGCCCCTTTAATCTTTTTCTTCCCTACTCTAACTACATTTACTAAACCCAAATTAGTACACAAAGGCCCATTCAAACTGCATTAATATCTTAAAAAGCTACTGCAACCTAGTGTCAATAATCCTGAGATTAATGGGCCCCAAGACTTACATGACACAGAAAATTAATGAGGCTTGTTTGGAGCAGTGATCCGTGAATTACGAAGGACTTCTCCACTGTAGTTACAAAAACTAATGAAATTAGAATATCTTTTGGATGAAAAAGGAAGAAAGCAAGAAAGGAGATGAGAGAAATGATCTTGAGAAATAGAAATATACACGTCTTCCTGATTAGGTTTTTCTCAACAGTTGTCCAGAAGACAAGGAAGCAAGGTAATGTGTTTGCTTTCTCTTTGTGGAAATGGGATGTAAATAAAGGATGCGGGAGCCACAGTGATTGGTTTTGTTGGGCAGTCTTTCTGGTTATGAGGCATGGGGCATGATGATGATTTTTCTTGTCCTGTGTTGACAAGCTGATTTCCTAGAAATCCCCATAGGGAATTGGAAGAACATGCTTAATGCCAGGGCATAGACGGTTGGTATGCACATTTGTTGTGCAGCAACGTGGTAGTGGGAAAAAGGGTTTACAGCAGCAATTTCTCTAACTCATGCTGACTGGGGCCCTGTATGTAAATCAAAATTTTCACTCCTACCACATCTTAGTGCCCCATCAGCATTTTACAAGGTGCTTTCCCTATGCTGATTATTCTTCTCCTTTTCTCATTGCTCTGAATCCACAGTGAGGAAAAAAAAAAACAGAAAAATACAGCCCACTGTGCCACCTACTCAGCAAATAAGTACAACCTGATATGTTGCAGGCACCAGGGTCGAGAGAATCCTCTAAATCTTTGTTCAATATAACTGTTAGATTTGTGGCAGGGGATGGGAGGACTGTGGGGCTGGAACAAAAGTGAAATACTTTATATTTTAGAAAAAAATACCGTTATTTTCTAAAAGAATCACTTTTTAATGATTGAGGCCATGATGGCAGGAAGAGTATATGGTTGGAGGTCAGGAGCCCCAAGCTAGGATTCTCATATTCCTTGCCTAGCTGAGTGACTTTGAGATCAATAACTCTCTGAGCGTGATGGTCCCTGCTCTAGCTACATCAGAGGGTTTCTGTGAGGATGTTCTGAAGTTATACATGTGAAAATGCTCAACATTAGAACATTGTACAAATACAAGATGCTTGCTATGGACTGAATGTTTGTGTCCCCCTAAAATTCATCTATTAAAACCTTAATCTCCAATGTGATGGTATTAAGAAGTGGGGCCTTTGGAAGGTAATTAGGTCATGAGGGTGGAGCCCTCATGATGGGATTAGTGCCCTTACAAGAAGAGACTTAAGAGAGCTTGCTCCCTCTCTCTCTGTTCTTAGCCAAGTAAGGACACAATGACAAGACAGTGGTCTGTAAACCAGAAGGTGATCCCTCACCAAGAACCTGACCATGCTGACATCCTGATCTCAGACTTCCAGGCTCCAGAACTGTGAGAAATAAATGTTTATCGAGCCACTTCTATGGTAACTTGCTATAGCAGCCTGAAAGAGCTAAGACAATGCTCTTTCAAACAACACAATCTACCTTTTCTTACTCTCTTTACATGGCAAAGGGAGAAAAGCCTTACCATGTATTTTATGCATGTGACACTCAAATAAGCGTTCTCATATATCCTTTCTCATTTAAACCTTAAAACATCCCTAAAGGGAACATACTAATATGCCAATTCAGCAGCTAAAGAAAACGAGGCTCCCAGAGGATTAGTAAACTTCCCACTTTTGTGTACCTCGTGTGTACTTCAAATATTAGGTGCTAGATATTGTTCTAGAACAGAAGTTGGCAAGCTATAGCTCACAGGCCAAATCCTGTCCAATGCCTGTTTTTGTGAATAAAGTTTTATTGGAACATAGCCACACACATTCTATGGCTGTTTTGGTACTAAAATGTTAAATTTAAGGAGTTGCAACAAAGACCATACGGCCTGCATAGCAAATAAAATATTCACTCCCTGGCCCTTTATAGAAAGAATTTGCTGACCACTATCCTAGTAGCTTGGGATACAGCAGTGATAAAAATAAGAAAAAAAAAATCTTTGCCTTCATGGTGCTTACATTCTAATGGGGTGAGATAGTCAACATGCTTAATAAAAAGTTCATCCATAATTGGAAGGTTAAGTGTCATGGAAGAGATTAAGCAGCGTAAGAGGATGCAGTGCGCGTCAGGGGAGAGGTCGCAAATTTTGAAAAAGTGTTCTGGGCAGTTCTCACAGAGTGTTAAGAGTAAGGAGCAGTTGGGCCGGCCCTGTGGCTTAGCGGTTAAGTGTGCGCGCTCCGCTACTGGCGGCCCGGGTTCGGATCCTGGGCGCGCACCGACGCACCGCTTCTCCGGCCATGCTGAGGCCACGTCCCACATACAGCAACTAGAAGGATGTGCAACTATGACATACAACTATCTACTGGGGCTTTGAGGGGTAAAAAAAAAAAAAAAAAAAAAGGAGGAGGATTGGCAATAGATGTTAGCTCAGAGCTGGTCTTCCTCAGCAAAAAGAGGAGGATTAGCGTGGATGTTAGCTCAGGGCTGATCTTCCTCACAAGAAAAAAAAAAGAGTAAGGAGCAGTTGACCTGGGACCTTAGAGACCATTGTAAGAATTTTGGTTTTTATTCTGAGTAAAACAGAGAACCACTGGCAGTATTTAAATGAAGACATTTCGTAACTTGATTTGGTTTTTAAAAGATCACTCCTGCTGTTCTGCTGAAAATGAAGTACAATAAGACATGATCAAAGCAGACAGATGAGTTAGGAGGTTTTTGTAATATGGTAGCCAAAAGATGATGGTAGCATGGATGATGACTGTAGCAACGGAAATAATGAGAAATAATTGACTTCTTGGAATCTTTTGAAGGTAGAGGAACAAGATTTGCTAATAGATGAGATGAGAGGTACAGGAGAAGGAAAGGAGTCAAGGATGACTCCTCAAGGTTTTTGGCCTGAGCTGGAAGATCAGAGTTGCCATCATCTGAAGGCTGGGGCTGAAGCAGATTTGAGTGGTGTATTAGTTTCTTAGGGCTGCTGTAACAAATTTGGTGGCTTAAAATGACAGAAATTTAGTCTCTCACAGTTCTAGAGGACAGAAGTCTAAAATCAAAGTGTCAGCAGGTCCATACTCTCTCCAAACGCTCTAGGGGAGCATCTTCCCTTGCCTCTTCCAGCTTCTGGTGGCTCCAGGCATTCCTTGGCTTAGGGATGCAAGGATGCTGCTATAATCTCTGCCTCTGTCTTCACATGACCATCTCCTCCTATATGTATCTTCTCTTCTGTCTCTTATAAGAACACTGGTCATTGGGTTTAGGGCCTACCCAGATAATTCAGAATGATCTCATCTCAAGATCTTTAACCTAATTACATCTGCAAAGACCCTTTTTCCAAATAAAGTCACATTTTCAGATTACAAGTAGAAATATCTTTCAGGAGGGGCACCATTCAACTCTCTACAAAGGGAAGACCGGACTTCCATTCTTCCATTCTTCCATTCCATGTTAAGTATAAGACTTCTCTTAATTAACTGAATGGAGATGTTGAGTAGACAGTTAAATAGATGGACCCGGAATTCAATCACATGATGGTGGAAGCCGAGAGTTCCAACCAGCTCTTTCCTTTACCCAGGCTTGCTCAGATGTTACAAGCAGGGGTCTCCCACATACAATGGAGTAACTAGTAAAATGGTCCTTGATATAAAGTAATACACCCCACCTATGCCATCCCCAATGTTGATGCCCTCAGATATAACAGAAAGAGCCCCCTTCTTTTTCCTTTTAAAGGTAGGGTGGATTTGACTAAGCAAGACAAGATTCTTGGGACTAGAAGGAAAATTATGTTGTTTGTTTTCCTTTGGTGATGAGGTCAAGTTTAGCAAAGTACAGAAGGCACTATGAATGCCATGATTCAATTGTCCCTGGCTCCTGCCTTGTGAAACCCCATGAACATTTACAAGCGGGAGTTAAGGGTCCAACCAATAGTTTGGAAGAGCAACTTTCTCTACTCTATAGAGAATAAGTAGCTTTGCTAGCAGCATTTTCTAACCCATAGAGCTAACTAGCTGAGAAATTTGAGCACTAGGCCACTTAATACTGACTGAACACAGATATTCTGCCAAATCAAAAACTTCAAAGCTCAATATACTAATGAGTTCCTGGAGTCTCTGGAGACCTCTTGCTGGTCAGAGAAAAGATCTATCAAAGCACCTTCCCTCTAATTTAAAGTGAAAATTGATGCTATCTGCGTCTCAAATGTAATCATATTAATTTATTGGGAAATACATCAGGGATTGCCAAAAGTAGGAATGATCCAATTATAGGTTTAAATGAGTTTGTGTTTCCTTGTTTTTGTCAGTCTGACTCATGAAGTATTTTTTTTTTTTTCGAGGAAGATCAGCCCTGAGCTAACATCCATGCCAATCCTCCTCTTTTTGCTGAGGAAGACCGGCTCTGAGCTAACATCTATTGCCAATCCTTCTCCTTTTTTCCCCAAAGCCCCAGCAGATAGTTGTACGTCATAGTTGCACATCCTTCTAGTTGCTGTATGTGGGACGCCGCCTCAGCATGGCCGGAAAAGCAGTGCATCAGTGTGCGCCGGGGATCCCAACCTGGGCTGCCAGTAGCAGAGCGCGCACACTTAACCGTTGAGCCATGGGGCTGGGCCCTCATGAAGTACTTTTACTTTCAGACAATCAAAAGTTATTTACATTAGGTTTGGGTCTTATTAATGTAGCTAAGAAGGCCCAGACGTGGAATTATAGTCCTTTTCCGAAAAACAGTGACACTGATATGCTAAAAATCTAATTTAAACATTAGCATCTGAGTCAAAGCTACTTTTTGTGTGTGTGTGTGAGGAAGATTAGCCCTGAGCTAACATCCGATGCCAATCCTCCTCTTTTTGCTGAGGAAGATTGACCCTGGGCTAACATCTGTGCCCATCTTCCTCTATTCTATATGGGAGGTCACCACAGCATGGCTTGACAAGTGGTGCATTGGTCCGCGCCTGGGATCCGAATCTGCAAACCCCAGGCCATCAAAGTAGAGCGAGTGCACTTAACTACTACACCACTGGGCCGGCCCCTCAAAGCTACTTTTAATAAGAAACAAGAGAGTGAATCACTTGGCATAGGATAACTCAGGAGAATGCTGCTCAAATGTAGCTTCTTCCTCCAAAAGGTTTCTGGCTTCATTTTTTTAGAATCTTCTAGGACAGAAAATATCCTTATCTCATGGTTTGTTCAAGGACATAAATGGTAAGTATCTTCTCTAAGTTCTTATCAGGTAGGGAACATTACAAAACCACTTAGAAGTTTTCGTAATTTGGTTTATTGTCTTAATCTGGGCACCAAAGATGCAGTGAAACTGCTCTGCTACCTTATTATTCCAGGACAAAAATGAATATAATTAGGCGAGGACTCAAAAGGGTTGGGCCCTTTCTCTTACAGAAAGAAGAGAAAGTAACATGTGCTGTCTCTTAGTTACTACTCCTTGTTCTAGGGGAGATAGTACTGTGCAGTTGTTAAAATAATAGTGTTCTGGCATTAGAAGACCATTTGTGGATACCCATTCTGCAATTGCGTCGCCTATGACTTTAGCCAAGTCACTTAACATTTCTAAACCTCATAGCCTGATATATAAAGAAGGGATAAAAACAGTCCATATTTCACAAGACTATTGTGAGGGCCAAATGTAAAGAATACAACACATTGCCCTGCACAAAGTAAGTGGTATTAACTGTAGCTATAATTATTATTATCTGAATACTAAAAGCAGGGCTGTAGTTAAATGCTAACAATTCCACACCAAATATCCTTTGATTAAATCTCAGAGCCAATCGCCCCAAAACAAGAGGCTTTGATGAAAGACCAACTGCGCTGAGAGTGTGATGGGAAGTTTGTTCTCCTATTAGTGAAAGTGGAAACATTGCTTTTATTCATTTTTGTGATTTGGTTGAGGATCCAAAGGCTCTAGGGTGCCTGGCATAAAGAACTCAAAGTTATTATTGAAAACTGGAAATTTTTGATGAACCTAATAGCCAAAGGCAGATCAAGTCCACAGAGCATGAAGCCCAAAAGTCGGGTAATGAGAAAAGCAGGGCTGAGATAATATTCAAGCCTCAGACCTGTGGCAATAAATAATGGAATGGGTCACAGTGTGTGAGAAACAAACCAAACCAGCATAAATGCTGATTTGGCCCTTTTTAGGAAGAAAATGTCTATCAGTGGCCATTAATTTTGAAGTCAGAGACCAATTATATCTGATTTAAGATCCCACTCAGGCGGGCAGCTCCACCAGATTCCACTCATTGTTAATTTCTTACTCCATCATCTATTATAAAAGAATCCCAGTCTTCCAAAAAAAATGATTCCACTTCTATCCCCTTGGAAAGCTTTAGCCCCATATCTTGTTCTAAGGTACAACCTTTCTCTACCTGAAGGGGCATTCACTGCCTTACTGGAGTAACCTTACCAGAAGTTGAAAGGCAGCCTTTAAAACCTATTAGGAGAGAAGAGAAATGAGAAATTGTATGCGTGTGTGTATGTGTGTGTAGTGTGTGAGCATGTGCATGCACACGCACATAAGTGTGTTAATTGGTAAGAGAGATTCAAAGCTATCTCAAATCCTAAGAATAGAGCCTGGGTGAGATGACCTCCAAATAGCCATCTGGTAATAATAGGTAACCATTCATTAATTCCTTTAGCAAAAATTTGAATTCAGGGGCTGGCCCCGTGGTTTAGCGGTTAAGTGCACGCGCTCTGCTACTGGCAGCCTGGGTTCGGATCCCGACGCACCGCTTCTCCGGCCATGCTGAGGCCGCGTCCCACATACAGCAACTAGAAGGATGTGCAGCTATGACATACAACTATCTACTGGGGCTTTGGGGAGAAAAAGGGAGGAGGATTGGCAATAGATGTTAGCTCAGAGCCGGTCTTCCTCAGCAAAAAGAGGAGGATTAGTATGGATGTTGCTCAGGGCTGATCTTCCTCACAAAAAAAAAAAAAAATTGAATTCAAATTGAATATGAATTCAGTTAATTCAAATGACTTGAATGCCTACTCTTGCCAAGTCGGGGGAGGGGTGGGTGGGGTGGGGGAAATTACAAGGTTATTATAGTAACCCAAGTGATCAACGACATCATTTTAGATAAAATAGGTAGTAGAGAAGATCTTGAGAAGTGATTGGATTCGGGATATACTTCGAAGGTAACACTGAAAGAATTTTCTAATAGATTGAATGTGGGATATAAAAGAGAGAGGGATCTCAAGATGACTCCAAGATTCTCTGGCCTGGGCAACCATAGGATGGAGCTGCCAATCATTAAGATAATCCTGTGGGAGGAGCAGATTGGGAGTTTAGAAATCAAGAGTTATGTTTTAGCCATATTAAGTCTGAGGTGACAACTTTACACCTAAGGGGGATGTGTTGAGTAGACAATTGGATATACCAGAATGATTTCAGGAGAGGGGTGTGGGTTATAGATATAAACTTAGGAGTTGTCAGAGTTCAGATGGCCTTAAAACACTGAAATTGGGAAAGATAACCTAGAGGGTGGGTATAGAACCAGAGGAAAAGAAGTCTGTAGACTGGGCTTCAGGAAGATGAGGAAGAATGAACAGAGGAGATTGAGACAGGGTAACAAGTAAAATAGAAGGAAAACTAAGAAAGGGTAGTTCCTGGAAGCAAAGTGAAGACAGCCTTTCAAGAAGAGAATGATCAACTCTTCCTAATGTTGTCCATAGACCTAATATGATGAGGAATAATAATCACCTACTGGATTTGGTATCATGGCAACCATCAAGGACTATGGCAATACTCTTTCAGTGGAGGAGGGAACAAAACACTAATTAATGTGGGTTCAAAAGAAATTGGGAATAGATGAAAGGGAAACAGTAAACATAGACATCTCTTTTTGAGGAATTTTTCTATAAGGGATCTCTATACCCTGACAAAAGGATCAAACCACTGGTTAGTTTCCCTAGAAAGTACAAATGCTTCAGGATCCCATTAGGTTCCAGAGCAAAATCCAAGTTGACAACACTTTAAAGATCATATGTTCTTTATCCCCACTGGGATGGTGGAAGAGGTTAGAGATAAGTGAGTAAGTGAATACCAGTCCTCAGAAAGGTTTTAGTCAAGCAGGGAAGATATTTATGATGTTAGAGTCAGGAAAAAAACATAATTGCATTTAATCCTTGAAACAATTCTATTACCTAAGTATAGCAGATCCTAGGCATCTGCATGGTTAACATTGGGAGATTTTTGAATATTTATAAGTCATTCTGAAGGTTCAAGATGTGTGGCCATTTGCAGTTTAGCTGAGGAGAAATCTGGAATGTGTGTACTGTCAGGCTGGTATGGGGAAAGGATCACCTATGTACTTAGCCTACCACCCAGCATCTGAATCTCACTCAGCTTCGTGGTTATCAACTATCGCATGAATGATAATGTGTCAAGAGTCTCAGGTAGGTCACTTACAATTTTCTCTCATACTTTACAGAAAAGAAAATATACCATTATATTTCCTGGTAGAGTAACAGTATATTGAATGGTATTTGCTATAATCCCACGATTTGGGCTGAAGCCTTAATGTTGAAGACAATAAAACACACTGCTCGATTCTTTTTTCTCTCTGCATGGCTAACTATCCAAACACCATCATGAATGACGCAATAATTATCTGGACTAGGAAATTAGTGATGAATTGACTGATTCAGGAAAGACAAGTGGTAATAGATGCCATTCAACCTCAGAAGGCAACATACCTAACTTATAAATACAGAAAAATCCAGCCAAAATACACATAGTTATGCAAGTTACTATTTTTTTTCAGAATCAGAACCACTTTGTGGGTGGCTAGACAACAGATTTTCATGATATATATCCCCTTGGGTTACACAAAGAAAATTAAATCCAAACACAGACTTAACAAGACATGGCTTGTAAGAAAAGAAAAAGGGTCCAAGCACACAGCAAAACATAAAAACACACGAAAATAAGAATATAATAAAGAGATTTGGGGGAACTGCAAAGATGAATGGGCGTGAGATTTTGGAATTTAAAATACTTAAAGACCCTGAAATGATTTGATCTGTGGCAATTGAACAAACTTTTTATCAGAGAATTATTGTATATAAGATGAATCCTTCTGCACTATAAGATAAAAGAGCCAATTCAGTGCCTGTAAAACCTCCCATCATCTTCTGCTTCTGGTCTAGATAAAACTAGAAATTCAAAAGGTTATTGAGTAGAATCGATAGGAGAATTTTCACACCAGCAAAGAATTCTACTTCTTTCTCCTTCTATCCTATTAGGAAGAGACTTGGCTCTATCAAGCCAAGAAAAAGAGAGCTTAAAGATTGGGGTGATACCAGAAAAGAAGGGAGCTTAATACTAGTTTAATGTTCTTTAAGCAACAAAAATTCAGAGGCCTGCCCCATGCTGCTATGGGGTCAGAGTGAAACTGGGGAGACAGATATCTGAAGAGTCTGATACATATCCCCAGGAGTTTGAGGGCACAAATGAGCACACAGAGTAGTTATTGAGGACATTTGAAGGCAGGAGTCTGGCTGGATTAGCCCTTGTCTACCTATTTAAGAGAGGGCTATTAGAATTTGGGCAAGCTGGTCTTCCATGGTTTGGCAGGATAAGGATGTCTGAGCGTCCTAAGGGTCAAGTTACCATGTATGAGTTGTCTCATTGGGCTTCTGCCAAAGAGGATGCCCTGCTGATCCAAAGAAGATAGGCAAGCAGTAAGAAGCTGTATGGGATTCTACAGGCAGAAGCTGACTGGGAGTGTCAGGGGGTCAGCCAGAGAGTGCATCCATACCAAGGACCTGTTCACAAGAGATGTCCCCGTAGAGGGTTTTTGGAGAACCCGTTGATACACCCACAGAAGAGCCAATATCTGGATGCCCACTATCAGACAATGCTTGTACAACGACAAGAGAAATACTAACTAAACAAAAAGACTTTTCTCCTACCACCTAGAACCCTCCTGTTGCCCAGACCTCAGAGGAACCAGAAGAAGGAGGAGGAGATGCGATGTTCCAGCGGAATAGTGACAAGCAGCTCATGCCACTTTCCCCTCTACAGCCCTGGCCTTCAAAGATACTGCCTCCTTTTAAGAGAGAAAGTATTGCATGTCATGAGAGACGCAGATATGAGGCTCTGAGAATACAGAGGATAGATCACAAGTTATTTGTCTTTTACTGGAGTCTTCTTCTATGATTTTAATAGAAGTACTGAGGAACAAATGGTGACGGAACATGGCACTGTGTTCAACACCTCATCCTCATTAGATTAAATGTAATCTAATTGGAAAAGCAGGCATTAACACGCACTGGAGCAGTGGAGGAAAGCTTAGTCAATCTAAGCAGCTTCTCGTAACTCTGGATATTGATTTTACATTACAAAATCATTGATAAGTTGCACCACACATCTAGCTTTACTGAGTGTTTCCAAAAGGGTTTGGAGAAACGGAAAGTCAGTGACAACCATTATACAACATTTTGAAGGAGCCAACTACATTGTCATTAACCGCCATGGCAGCATCTATAATTCTACAAATCCGTCCACACCCAGCTGGTTTATTTCTCTTCAGACTGTTGATTCTCAGTGATGCTAAGCAAAACTAGTTCACTTTTTTGGAACTTTAAACTTCCAACTATAGAGGACCTGTTTGTAATTTTCAGTTAATACTAATGGTAATTAGGATTGTATATTCAACATCAAATCAGATATTCATTTATTCCTTAAGTGCATGCCATCCAGACATCCATTCACCAAGTATTTGTTAAGAATTTACATTGTTTTTCAATTCTGCCAACAATCAGGGACTCTGTGCAGGATGTAGTCCCTGTGTGACTTCAAAGGACTCCCAGCCCAATTGGAGAGTAGAATAAGTAAATTATAAATATGATACATTGTGTGAAGTGGTATATAAAGATATATAAACAATACCCTACATTTATTAATTACTTCTCATGTATCTGTGAGGCAATGACATCAAGTTGTTGATCAAAGATTCATGCTCCCCTTCTGTAGGGAAGAGTTATTGGTGGGAAAAAGCTGCCCCAGCAGTTACCACATTTCCCAGCCATAACCAAATATAAGTAGGACCATGTGATCTGGCCAATGGAATGGGGGCAGAGGTGATGTATGTCCCCTCCAGGCCTGGACTATAAAAATCTTTCTGATGTTCTCCATTAATCTTTCCCCTGTCCCATGCATATATCACACCAGTGTCACCTGAGATGGATCGACTGATTATCTATTATCTATCTATCTGTCTATCTCACCCAGAGGAAACTTAAAAGTTACATGTTGATGATGGCAGAGCATCCACCAGCCTGGGCCTCTGAATTACCATGTAGAGGAGAGTCCACCCTCCCTCACTTATGGAGTGAGAAATAAACTTCTATGTTGTAAAACAACTGAGATTTGGGGATTTATCAGTTAAAGCAGTTACTGTTGCCACTACTAATATACCCAAAGCACTGGTTTTTAATGCTCAATGCGATTAATCTTTTAAATCAATAACAACAACCTTACGAAATGGGTAACGTAAGTATCCATATTTTATTGAGGAAAAAACTGAGGCCCAGAGAGGAGATGCCATTTGCTAAAGGTCACAGAGCTAGTAAGTAGTGAAGGCACTTTATTACTGAGTAATAATAAAGAATGGAGTCATTATGCGCTCTGACCTTGAAGAGATTTCAATCTCAAGGCACAAATGATATAGATGTGTAAAGTCCTAAATATAAAAATCAAAAGCCTAAGCAAGAATCATAAAATATTATCTGCATATTTCCAGAATGAACCTCCTCAAGTAATTAGGAAATTCAATGGTAACGCAATGATTAAAAGTTAAAATAATTTTAAAATAACAAGGCTTGAAAAAAATTAGTTCAGAAGCAATTAAATGGTAGAAAAATATATATGTTTGCATTAACAGGATATAAATTAAAAAACAATATAATTTTAATGCCTTCTAAGAGTTTAAATAACATCCAAAGTGTTTTATAATCTGTTTTAAATTCAATTTTATTCCAATAAAAGTATTTTAAACTAATTGAACCAACTACTAAATATTAAAATTTTGCTTAGTTACATATTCATTTGTTTGTAGATGCTTATTTGACTCATTCAAAAAAGGGGGAGGAATTTGAAACAGCTTACAGAAAAGTGAACAATTGAATAATATCAAACCTTGAAATAAGTGAGATAATGGGTGTGAAAAGACAACGACAGCAAAAATGTCAGAGATGGGATTAAGATAAAAATGTATACTATAACATCTAATACATTTTCACAAAAGAAGGTATATAGTTATGTATGATTTCCCTGGGCAAAAGACAAATATTATTAGTAATTACTAGATTTACGACATTACTGAGGAGAAGTCCAGCCTCTCTTGGCTTGGGACATGAAGCGGATTTATTCTGCATCCTCACATAGAAGAAACTATGTACTATTACAGACTAAGGCCTCAATACCACACCTACAAGACACACAGTTGCGAGATTCATACGGCTGTTTTCTGTATAACTTCTCTCAGTACTAACCTTGGTGTCATTCCAAAACCTAGCTCAGTAAAGACAGTTAAAGAAAGAGTCAAAATAATGCAGTCCAGGTACACAGTCCTCTAATGGCCTGAGTCTGACCTTCAATTATTCCATTCCTTCCGCTTATTGGTAGCTGATGTAGCCCACTTGGAAAATAAGCTAGATCAGCCTGAGAGCATTGACAGAAGCACATAGTTATTGATAATTTACCATAGACAGGTTAGAGGGGTGATGGGAGGAGGAACAAGGATTACAACCCCTGAAAAAGAAATTAGGACCCATGGTAAACAAAAAAAGAGTGAAGCAAAACCTTATTGAAAAATAGAATTTACATAAAGGTAAGCATATAATAATAGTAAACAATAAAAAATATCACCATCATCTTATACCCTCTTTTTTATACAAAGAATGACCTACTTAAATATCAAGGCATATATTTTCAGCTGTATGATTGAATAAGGATTTTCTGTCCTACTCTACTCTTTTCTTGCAATTAGTGACTTATATGGCAGGGGATAGGGATATAATGACACATCTAAATTCTGTTAACTAAGCCACTGTACAGCCTTAGCCTCATTTGTACACCTGATCAGGCTGTTAATCAAAGAGCAGGAACGACGTCTCTCTAGCCACCCAAAACACTATGGGAGCTGTTAGGGAATGTGGAGGTGTATCTAATTAGAAGTGTATCTAGTGACTCACTTTAAAATATTTTGCTCCCCAAACCCATTGGCCTAGGTCTTGCTTCTTTAGAGATTTTAGTGCTCAGAAAAGCAATCTTGACAAGGTATCCAGAAAGTGACAGCATAAAGGTTTCACTATAATGGAAATAAACCTTAATTCTTAAGGGGAGATAGGCTTTTGATACACCATCGAGCTGGAACAGTGTTGTTAGAACCCAGGGAACTTCCTGTAAAACTGTCACCAATAGCAATGATAAACAGAAGACTAGCTAGGGCTTAGATTTCTCAGGAAAGAAGGTTGGAATCACCCAGTAGAAAAAGAACCCATTTTCTAGGACTCATGGCTAAAGGCATCAGTGACTCAATGAAGAAGGAGGGAAGCCATATGTACCAGCTGTTGATTCCTTCATTTGTTCACCACATTTATTGAGCATCTGCTTTGTTCCAAGAACTATTCTGACTCTAATCCCTTACAGAAATAAAGGCTATGTTTTAAATTTCCTTTTCCCACTTACTGTCAGAGTATCTAAATTTGAGGTATACTCTGATCTTCTTTTGTCATTTTTAATAGATCCTTCTTCTATAGAGGAATTCTAATTGTTTTTTTGTTTTTTGGTTTTTTTGCTTAGCTTAATAATATTGAATTTTCGCTCCACTATCAGAAGGTGTTAGTGATGATTTGCCATTTTACACAGGAGAATGGAATATTCAGATGGAATGATGACAGACCCAGAAGATATTGTGAACTCGGAGAGTGGAAAGCGGCTTTTTTAAGGAAGACTAGGGCATTGCCTCTGGATGGAGTAACTGGATGTGACTTCAGGTTGCCATCCCATTGAGAAAGGGATGAGCATGTTGCCATTGTACACAAGAAAATTGTACAGTGTTAGGAAATAGCATCCTTGAAACTGGATAATGACATGAAGGGAGTTGTATGACCCAGAAGGTAGAAGGTGGAATGCACTGGACAAGAAGCCTCAGAAAAATCTTGCTAAGAAATGAATACTCAGGAAGTACTCTGTGGCAGGTCAAATCATGCGCTTCAAGCTAAACCAGTATGGATGCCTTTGTCACAACTGATTGGGTTAGGGAGAATTTCCTAACTTATGACTACTCAAGAAAAATGGTCCATTTTGGATGGTGGTTAACCAACCCAAGCTACCTAAGAAGACTAAAGGTGACAAGTGGAAAGCAAAGCAGACACTCATGAAAGGACATCATGAACCATTAACAGAACAGCTAAGCACTAGAACACAGATGTTTCTATACACTCACCTTGTGCAGATGAAGTGGTACAACTCTCACAAACTAAAGGGGCAAACTAACACAGTGGTGTTTGGAAGACAGTGTTTTGAAGCCTCTTATCCAGAGAAGATATTAGGTAGTATAATGGAGTAAGCTCTGGATTTGGTGTCAGAAAACATGGGTTGGAGAACTAGTTGTCACATACCAAATTTGTGATATGGTCCAAATATGTATACTGAACATTTCACTTATTAGGAAAACATCATCTCCATTTCTTTCAAGGCTCAAAACCACGTTGAGTTTGATGTAATATTGTAAATTCTTTTTATTTACTTATTTATTTATTTATTTATTTTTAATTTTTTGTTTATTGCAGTAACATTGGTTCTTAAAGATAAAAAATTATAAATGCCATGTAAAAGAAAAAATAAATGTTGCAATGCTGTGTTAAATGAGCATACAAAGTAATACGTGCAGGATGATTACCACTGTGAAAAAATAGAGATATACGTGGAAAACTAAGAGGATACTCAAAAGTGGAAATTGTGTCCAAGGGATGGGATTTTACACAATATTTGCCATTTTTCAAAAACTTGTAATATTGTTTTATAATTTTGTACCAAAAATTAGACTACAACAATGTGTGTGAAAGCATTGGCTCTCATACAGGAAAAAAAATGAGGTGGTTAAACAGGAGAATTCCGTGCAGCTGCGGACATATGAGATTTTTAATAGTATAAAACAAGGAAATGGAAGAGAGTCAACAAGTTCTAGAAGGAAGCTATTTTCAACATGTATCCAATCTGAAAACTCTTTCTGCTCCACCTATCGCTTCAGCTCTGATCAGAAGAGAAAAAATGCAGATGGAGAAACAGAGAGAGAGCACAAAATAGAAAGACGTTGGACAGATGTTGTTAAGTACCGACTCTATGTCAGGCACTGTGCTTGGACCCGTAGATATATACAGCAGTGAATGAGCAGACATGCTACTTTCTCACATTAAGCTTCTAGAAGTTTTTTGGGGGCTATGTATACAAGAGAAGAGACAACTTGCTTAACTTCTTTATATAAATAAGAACAGAGACGGCTAGACTCAAGAATACAATCAGTGATGATTCTCTAGCTAATGTCTGAACTTTCAGCAATTACAGACTGACAAAAAATATTGAAAATTCTCTAGTTTTAAGACTAAGACTCCTTAAAAAAAACAAAGAAGTTGGAAAAAAAAGTTGGTATAGAATATGCATAGCACAGAACACAGAAAAGAATCAGTGGAAAATGTATAATGAGAATAACCAAAAAAAGCTACCCAAAGAGAACGAAGAAAGAGATGTTGCCCTTTGCTGTTTCCTATTTTTGGTGTAATCAGTTCCTCTGTAAGAATGGAATAAAAGTTCATCCCAGAATAAAACTTAATATTATTTTTCAGTTGTTCCTTGTATAATTATGCATAGATTAACTCTATTAAACTGAATATATTTCTCATCCCATTCAGTAATTCTTAGTTAATACTTTGTTGTATTTTAAAATATTGTGAGTTAATTACTGTTAGATTTCATATAGGTATATGCATATGCCTTTTTTTGTTTTCTGGTGAGGAAGATTTGCTCTGAGCTAACATCTATTGCCAATCTTCCTCTTTTTTTGCTCAAGAAATATTAGCCCTAAGCTAACATCTGTACCAATCTTCCTCTATTTTCTATGTGGGTTGACGCCACAGCATGGCTTGATGAATGGTGTAGGCCCACGCCCGGGATCTGAATCTGCGAACCCCCGGCCATCGAAGTGGAGCACACTGGACTTTACCACTACACCACAGGGCTGGCCACTGCTATGTCTATTTTTTGTAGTAAAAATATTGTAGGAAAAATATGTGTGTGTGTATATATATATATATATATATATACACACACATAAAATTGTTTTACCAAAAATTAAATTAAAATAATGTATGTCAGACCCCAAATGACAAGATTCTGCTGACAAAACTGGCAAAACCAAAAAAACAGCAGACTTTACATAATTTCACCTTAATAATGCTTATTCTTGTCTGGGTTACAAAAGAAATTTGCAAAATTTAAAGAAGCAGTTAGCTGAAAAAGTCTGACCTAGTGTCAGAAGACCTGGGATCAAATCCAAGTCCTACCCTTTATGAGCCTTCCAATGTAGAACCTTTCACCTGAACTTTAAATTTCAATTTTATTTATGAAAAATAAGACCAAAAAATTCCTTATTCATTCAAAAAATATTTGCTGATGGTTAATTATGTACCAGCCTCCTAATTCTCAAGTGTTTGTCTTCAGGAAACCCTGATATCCATGGCCAATCAGAACTGAGAAGAGCCCCATTTTGATGAAAGTGCACTGACTTCAGTGGCATTAGGGAAGCTGTTCAGAAGTATACAGTTTCTCCCCAATGTCCCAACACATAATTCAATAGATTATACAACCTAGTAAATATGAGAAGAGTAAGAAATATGCCTCCACTCTTTAACTAGAACCCACTATTTTTTAATGTGTAAAATATTCTAAGATAAAGAGAATTCAGGATATAATGAAAAATGCAGAATGCTAAGACGTACAAGGAAACAAAAAGATATGTCAAGGCAAATTCTGATGTCTCAATTAACTATAGACATTTGATCCTTAACTCTGTACCTAATAGAGCCCAACCCAGCTTCTCTTATGAACCTCCTCCTTAATCCTCCCCAACAGCAGTGTGGAGCATGGATTGCATGGGATCAACATTGGGAATAGGGACACAAACTAGAATGATGTGTAGCAATCTCTGTACCCTACAAATAGGGACAACACATGCTTTCAAATTTCCCTAGAACACTTATCAAAGTGAGCACATACTAGAGGCCAGCCTGGTGGCGCAAGCAGTTAGGTGCGCGGGCTCTGCTGCGGGGCCCCGGGTTTGCCAGTTTGGATCCCAGGTGCGCACCAACGCACTGCTTGTCAAGCCATGCTGTGGCGGCGTCCCATATAACATAGAGGAAGATGGGCACGGATGTTAGCCCAGGGCCAGTCTTCCTCAGCAAAAAAGAGGAGGATTGGCATTGGATGTTAGCTCAGGGCCGGTCCTCCTCACAAAAAAAAAAGTGAGTACATACTAGAACAAGATAAACTTCAAAACATTTCAAGGCAAAAAAAAGAAATCAAATGATCTTAAACTTGAAATAAAAACAGAATCGTCAACCAAAAAATCAAATATTTAAAAATAGAAAAGACTGTTAAAAATAACAATTCGGCAAAAGAAGGAAATTGAAGCTGATTTTACAAGATGTATATAACAATAACAAAGGGAATAGTTTATGTCAAAACTTATGAGATACAGACTAATTTATTGTGATGAAATTTTATACTATAATTGATGTTATCATTAAGCAAGAGATAACAATAAATCAAGCATTCAGCACAGGAATTTATAAAAACTAACATCAAATTAAACTAAGAAATGCAGGAAGAAAGAACTAATAAAGATGTGCATAAAGAGAATATAAACCCCCAAAAGTAGGAGTATAGAAAAGAATGTAACCATCATCCAGAGGAATCTTTTAGAGAGTTGAATATAGTCTATAATTCTGTGCTTATGTATTGGAAAACTGCAATAAAATGGTTAATTTTCTGAGAAAACAAAAACTACCAAAATTGTCCCAAGAAGGACAAGAAAACTTAATAGAATAATGAATGCAGAAGGAATTGAGAAATATATTCAAAACTCCATTCCAGTTCCAAAGATTGTTATAAGTGATTCCTTGCAAATTTTTAATTAGCAGAAAATTCAAATGCCACTTAAACTATTGTAGTGCAACTAAAAAAGATGTAACTCTGCAATCTATTATGCAAAGCTAGCATAACCTTGACAGCAAAATGTAAGATAGACCAATTATTATCCAAAAACACAGATAGGAAAGGAAAATTCTAAATAACAGTAAATTGAATCCATAAACGTAATTAAAATTGTAATAAAATATGATCAAGATGGCTTTATTCTATAATGCAAAGCAGCTTAATAGGAAATATCTGTTAATTTAATTCATTATATCTATAGGTTAAAATAGATAAATCATGTCACTATCTTGATACTGAAAAGATATTTGATAAAATTCAATATCCATTCCTGATCATGTTAGTACTTTAATCATGTAAAGAATGAGACCTGCTCAAACTGATGTTAGATGTCATTCTTAATTGTAAAACTCTAACGTCATTCTCTTTATAGTGTCAAGGTAATGTTGCACGTGATTATTACTACTCTTTGAAATTATTGTTATTTAAACAGGAAAATAATATTTATATGAAAAATACATAGATATGAGAAAGAAATGGGTAAAAGCATTATTGTTTTCAATATTATTATCTACCTGGAAAATCTAAAAGGATCCATTAAAACCTGTTCAAACTAAAATGGAATGTTCTAAGGTTGTCAGGTACACAATAAATATACCCAAATACTGTAGTCTTTTTATAAGTGAGAAATAACCAATTAGCAAAAAATCTTGTTTATAATAGCAGCAAAAAATATAAAGTGCATAGGAATTAAGTTAACCAAAGACTAGAGACATGTAGATCGAATATGGCTAAAGCTAGAGATCTTCCCTGGGAGATATAAATGAAGTTCTGAATATTCTGAGATAGACATGATGTTCATGAATATGAAGGCTTAATAGTGGAAGATGTCCATTCTCCTCCCCACTCCCTGTCACCAATTACTCTGAAATTGTATGGCAATATGAATCAAAATTCCAATGATATTTGGGGAGAGGACTCAAAATAATTTTAAAGTTTATCAGGAAGAATAAATGTACACATTAAGTTTTAAATCTTCCTGTGATAAGAACATCTAACGATCATCCATACGTGGCTCTCTTCTCCTTTCGGACATATAGGAGGATTATACTTCCCCACCCCTTGCAGTTAAGCTGTAGCCATGTGACTGGTTCTAGCCGATGAGTTGTGAGAGAAGATAACTTGTTCACTTCTGGACATAAGAAATTAATTGCCAATGTGAGACCTTCCAGCTCTCTCTTTCCCCGCTATGGGAATTGTGGAGGAGAATCTGTGCTGAAAATCAGAGCAGCCTAGATTGCTGAGTGGCTACGTGGAGGACAGCTTTCCTGAAGAGCCACCTGAACCCAAACAAACTCTCTGTGAAAAAAAGAAACCTTTGTTTAACAAGACATTGAGATTTGGAGGTTGTTGATACAGCATAACCCAGCCTATGCTAACTGATGAACTTCTGTGTAGGAAAAATAGAACTGCCATAAACAATTAGAAAAGACATAAGCACAGGCTGACGTGGGATGATAAAAATGAGCAAAGGATATTATAACAGCAATTCACAAAGAAGAAACATAGATGGCCAATATATACATGGAAAAGAATACTATATTTCACTACCAATTAAGAAAATGTAGACTTAAAATGTGATACTATTTCACACATTCATTTAATTGGATGAAATTAGTAAGATTCATGAAATTAAGTTTTGGAAATGATGTGGGAAAATAGAAACGTACATTGCTTGCACATTCATACATCAATTTAATTTTGCTACATCCAATAAAGAATGGATGTATATATAATTGTAATATAATTGAAATTAATATAACCTCAACCCAGCAATTCCACTTTAAGCTCTCTAGAGATTCTTAGATGTTCAAGGAGATACGTAAATGTACATTCATTGCAATTCTATTGATATTAGTAAAAAGCAGAAACAAACTGTTCATTAAGAGGAATCTAAAAAAACGTGAGTTATTCCTTAAATGGATCTATATATGCATATGCCATTACAATAAATGTCACAAATCTAATGTTGAGGGGAAGAAAAGTACACAAACACACGTATAGATACACACACACACACACACACACACACACACACACACAGAACCCAGCTTCCTATTATTGAAGACAAAGCTATGAACTAACGCAGACGGATCTGTTACTGTGGCAACAGCAACCCCACGTGCTTTGTTTGAACTCAACAAATAATAGAAAATCCTTGAAATTTCTTCCTCATCATCTTCATTCATCACCTCAAAACCTTTCCTGAGCTCTGATGAATCACAAATAGCACTGTTTGATTGCTATAGGGTTACAGAGAATGGAGAAAACAATTTGTTTTTTTCCTTTCAAGGTTATGATGTAAATACGAAAGTCAAGACCAGCTGAGGGATAACGATGGGCCCGCTTTATGCCAATATATCAATTAAGTGAACAAATTCCCAAGAAGAAGGAAATGATGGTACATAGATTAAGACATTACAGACATAGATATTAGCCATAGATTTAGCAAGATTTGTGGATATATACACAAGTGCAAATATAGATGTATATATATGGATGAATAGGTATTTCTGTTGTTTATAGAAGATAGTATTTGGAACAACTGATCTTCACACTCTTCTCAAATAAATACACAAACAAAAAGCACACAAACATGTATGCCCATAGTCCAGAATTTTAGAGGTAGAAGAGGCTTACCTCAGAGATATTCTGGTCTAGTCTCTCTTGAAATATTATACATGTAATATTACAAGATATTATTGTAATTGATATATGAATGCTTTATTTTAATAATTAAATACTTATTTTTACCAATCAATTTTATTTATGGCAAATTTATATTATTACCACCTACCATTTTATAAAGTTAATTTTTAAACAACTTTATTTAAGTTTAAAAATGGGTTGATCTGTACTATCTGCTCAATTTTCCTGTGAATCTAAAACTGTAGTAAAAATAAAACTATTAATTAAAAATGGCTTGGTTGAAAGAAAAATATTAAATAAAAGTAGGGGTGATCTAGAGTTATGACAAACATCATAAGGCAAAACACAAAATACTACAGACTGGGAAATCACCACAGGTTCTGTAGCTGGGAGCTTTGTCTACCTATCGTGTTGCCTCCATGTGTCGTTGTGGTCAATAATCATCACTTCATCTTCTGAGGTAAATCTATATACCACAATGTAACAGGGAAAATTCAATATAAAGAATTAACGAGTAGAGAGTGGTCAACTACTAAAAGGAGGGACAGAGGCATAGTAGCAATTGAAGTAGCAATTGTAGGAAGCACCTACTATTCCCAGGACTGAGGGAGAACAAACAAAGGACTTTAGAAACATCTAGGAGCCCTTTCCACAGGCTGAGATTTAGACCACTGAGGAAAGGTGTGGCTGCCACAGACACACACAGCCCATTAGTAGAAACTCAGCTCGCAGCAGGGCAGCCACTCTAGCTAGTCCACCAGAGCAGCCTGCTGCTGAATAGAGGAAAAACTTGCTGAAGGGTGAAGGTTGCAGCTAAACCTTGAGGGCTGTAAAGGTGAGCATACCTCCTCCTCCTATTTGCACATACACACATACACACAAACCAATGTGCTGGCTGCCACAGCACACTGGAAGAAGGAAAAGAAATCCCTTCTTCCTGCTCTGGCCTTGCAGAATCACTCCAGCACACTTTACTGTCAAAGACGAACATTGTGCCAGCTGGAAAGAAGAAATATTTACAGGGTCCCGCTCCAGTATCACAAAGCACAGCAAAGAAGGGCAAATTTCAGGCTAAGAGGCAATAAATTACTAACTGGTACAGCCAATTTAAAGATGTGATTCAAGAGGACACTTTTACAAAAAAAAAAAAAAAAAATGAGAATACACCTGAGAAAATTCTTCACGTGCAATGAGATTATAGCCCAAGGCTTTTAAGTCTGAATGGGTTCTTCAAAATGAGAAAAATATGCGAACTTGCATGTAAAAACTTCTATTTAAAATATCTATTCCTTGTCAAAGTTTTCTTGAGAAAGCAGGAAACCTAGAAGCATTTGTTTTTTGTCTGTGTGACGAAGATTAGCCCTGAGCTAACATCTGATGCCAAGCCTCCTCTTTTCTGCTGAGGAAGACTGGCCCTGGGCTAACATCCATGCCCATCTTCCTCCACTTTATATGGGACACCGGCACAGCATGGCCTAACAAGCGGTGCATTGGTGTGCGCCCGGGATCCGAACCTGCAAACCCCGGGCCGCTGAAGCAGAGCGTGCACACTTAACTGCTACGCCACCGGGCTGACCCCTAGAAGCATTTTTAAAAATGATTTAATTCCATAAAACCTAGAAACAGCTTTATGGCAAAAGATACTATATGTAAAATCAAAAGATAAAAGATAGACTTGGGAAAATACAAACTATTTGCAACAAATATGAAAGATAATAATTATCATTAATTTACAAACAGCTCCCTCAAACTGATTAGAAAAGGTAAATAAACCAATGAAAAGAAGCAAAACATCTGAAGAAGCAATCACAGAAAATGAAATGCAAAAGGCCAATAAGTATATGAAAATATACTCAGACAGAACAGTTGATAAAATATGAAATAGATACAAATTCTTAAAAGGTGAAATTTTTCCCTCCAACAGAAAAATTTTAACATCTGATGAAGCAAGAAAGTAAGAAAATAAGTCCATTCATGCATTGTTAAAAGGTGTAATTCTCAACAATTTTTGAAAAGCCTTCTGGCGATATGGATTAAAATTTATAATGCATCCTTTGACCAAGCAATCTTACCTATGGGAATTTATTTTAAAATTAAAAATAAAATATAGATATAGATAGAGACATAGGAATGTTTATAAAAGCATTATTTTATTACCCAAAAACTCCTGGAGTAATCCAAACATCTCTCAATATGAGAATGGTTGACTAAATAATGGTACATTCTTAATATGACATATAATGCACTCATTTTAAAAACTGAGTTATATTTTTTAGTGTTGCCTTGAAAGTGTATTCATGAAACAGAGTGAAGGGAAAAAAATTTCAGAATAATACATATTGTAATCCTATTTTTATGATAAAATTATATATGTATATAATTGGTGTAATCTTGTATAAGCAAATAAAAGTATCTAGAATGATAAGCATTACACTTTTTAACAGTGGATACATTGAAGAGGGCAGAATTGGAGCTTGAGAGAAAACACTATTAAGTTTAACCTAAATATTTCCATAATGTTTAAATTGTTACGTCAGGCATGTATTACTTCGTTAATTTAAATGGCTGATATTTAGATGTGCATGCTTGCTTTAATGCTGGCCTATGAACCTCTAATACTCTTTTTCCTTATGGTTAAGGAAAAATGAGCCAATTTAATCTGAAAAATAATAATTGTATAAATTTGTCTTGGTGGTGTGGAAGGTCCTTGCTTTTCCGGGATTGTATAAGACGTGTGGGAGATGTGTTGTCAGATGGAAGGAGAGAGTGTGGCTGCCTTAGTGAGGAAGAGATGTGAGCTGTGTAAAGGTTTACAGGATGGATACAGATGAGCAACACTGACAGACAGTTTTCTAAGCAGAAGTAGAGTAGGCAGTGAGTTCTAGTTTCATGTTCTTCATTCACAAGAAACAGTATCATCAAGAAAGAAAAAAATGCAAACAACCTTCACCCTTCAGAATATAGCAGAAGGATCAGAGGATGCCATCTGCCTCACGCACTGTCACAGGAAATTAATTTCCTAAGGTGTTAGCAAGTTCAGATTTCCACTTCAAACTTTCCACTTGAAAATCAGAGGAAATTCTAGAAATAACCAGTCAAGGTAACTATACCCAGTACAAGTAAAGTCTGAGTAAGTTATAATCAAAAGAAAAGTCAACCTAAAGAGGAGAGCTGTCTTCTGGACATCTCATAAGCAATCAAAATACGATTGACTGGTTACAGCAATGTCTAAGAGGAGAGCATTCCTTTGGACATAGCAAAGTGGAGAGGGAGATGCACTGGAGGGTACCCACTGATTAAAGGTTTTGTAGTACCAGGTACTCAATAAAATAAATCTCATTGAATACTCATGACAACTTTACAAAGAGTATTATTTTTAAAATTTATAGATGAGAAACAGAGAGAGAACTGACTTGTCTTTTTCGCAGTGCTAATAAATGGCAAAGCCAAAAACCAAACCCATTTCAGACACCAGCCGTTATGATCTTTATATCACAGTGGCTCCCAAACTGGCTTACTATCACAGAAGGATGCTAGTGAACTGTATGTTTCAAATACAACATATTGATTGCCTGCCAGCTATGTGTCTAGCAGAATCTCATTTGCTATGGAGAATATGAAAAAAATATGTGACATGGAGGTTGACTTCAGGAAGTTTACCATATTTTAGGGTTTTTAACTCATATAGGTGGCTGACTCCCAGCAATGCAGCATACAAATGCCTACAGGATCTACCAGTTAATATCAGTGAAAAGAAGTAAGTCCGGTAGGGACTGTGCAATTAATATGGCCCAATGTAAATTAAAACAGTGCTTTTAAAGATTGACACACATTATACAAGACCTTTACATATGGGATGATTATCCCACTGCTTCTCCATTTAACAGCTCAATTTGGCCTAGACTTAAACTTGGTAGAAATGAATGGTGCCTCACGGTAGATTGCTTCAAATTTAATGCCATGTTTCCACCATTAAGGCATATTATTGAAATTATTGACTCCATCTAACCAGGAAGTGGTAAATATTCACCTATAAATCTATAAAATTTACAGATTTAGCTATGTTCTGTTCAGTGCCTTTTTCAACAGTCTTTTAATTGCAGTTTGCCATCACTTCTGAAGGGACATGACACACCTATGCCCAGCAACCCATGGGGTACCTCAAAGCTTTTAATCACACATAATCTTAACTGCATTCAGCTTTCTCCTGGAGCTCAGATATGACATTACGTTGATGATATTCTCCTCCAAGTTGACTCATTTAACATACTCATTAGTACACACAAATACTCATAAAGGAGCTCAACAAAGGGGGTGAGCCATTGCCCCAAACATAGTGCAAGGCCTCAATCAAATTCTTGAAAATTTATTTGGCAAACCAAAGGCCACTCCAGCCCCAACACTGTCAGGAAACAGCTATTTACTCTTTCAGCACCTACAACTTTATAACAAGCCCATCTTTTAGGCTTTTTGGGGTTCTGGAGGCAGCATACAAATTTTACTTAAGCCCATTTATGCCTTTACTTGCAAATTTGCCCACTTTGAATGGGGCTCCCTCCAACCAAAGTCTCTAGAATCTGTCCAAATTACCAAACAACAGGAACTTCCCTTAGTGCCCCCCCACCTGAGATTCCTTCATTTAGCAACCCCCTTTCATGTGTCCTAGGGTCTCCGGACCATCTGTGATGGCTATAAGTTGTCCACGGGCTTCTCATACAAGAAACTGCCTTCCTCCTTGTCCCATGCTGTATGTCACTAGATGGTAATTGCTGGCCACATACTGGGCTTTCTTGGAAATGGAGGATCTTAAAGGCCCTGAGCCTGTGACCCTCCATATGCAGCTTCCCACTATGCCGGGGGTCATGGAAATAGCACCTGCAAGCTTGGCACAGCCACTGATGCCTCCTTGCTACAGGATGAACCCAAACCTGGGCCCCCCTTTGCCCCGCACCTACAGGAGGGAGTAGCCCCCGCCGTCCACAGTCCCTTCCTAGGTGCCTTGGTCCTGAAGGAGGTCACCCCTCTCCCAGATCCCTAACCTGGGCAGCCCCTTGAGATCAACTGAGTGAACAGCAAGGGAATTCACATACTTTAGGACAGTCGTACTTTCATCACAATGTGACAGAGTGTATCCTCCCTTAACCAGGGCATCCCTGAAGGGACCCACGTGTCAGCACATTTGCTGAACCTCAAGCAGTCGTCTGAACGCTGGATACCCAGGCCAATAATTGGCCTCATCTGCACTTTTTTACAGACTCTTAGGCCATTTCCAATGGTCAGGCCGTCCCTCCAAGGACTCGATGCCAAAACATTTGGTTATTTGATATTGTCTCTCAGCTCACTGACACTACTTTTTGTTTAGTCTTTTTTCTCTGTGTGTTCTATTCTGGATGTGTTTTCAAGTTCATTAATCTATTCTTCTGCCCCATCTAATCTTCCCTTAATCCCGTCCAGTGTGTTTTGCAACTCAGACATTTTATTTTTTCATCTTCTAAAATCTGAAAATCCATATGTATATGTAAAGACTCTCTCTCTTTCTCTTTCTGTATAAATGTGGAGATATATACAGAAAGATATATATATATAGAGAGAGAGATAGAAAGATATATATATAGAGAGAGATATATCTCTCTGCATACATATATAATGTATAATAATAATTATACATTATATACAATATAATGTATAATTCAATACATTATATCAAATATAATGCAGTCAATAAATACACAATTGAAAACATCTTTATTAAAACACTGTGAAAGCCAAACAAAACACATCAGTGCTCTGTGTACTACTTTCTCTCAACATCTGGGAACAAAACAGGGTTTAAAATCAGACAAAGATGGGTTCAAATCCCATATCCAGTGCTTAACATCTGTGTGCATCTTGAGCAAGTATTTCAATTATTAAAACAAGTTTGTGTTCCCTGAGATGGTAGTGGGACAGTGCCTGAGACTATGTTGATCATAATGAGATATTTTAGAGTGATGCATGTCAATTCAACAGAGCCAAAGTCCACAGAACCTATGCAGGAAGCAAAGTTGCAACCCTGCATTACTGCTGAGCGTAGCCTTCAGTCCTGCCCTACCAGGAAGCCTGCCAGAGAACCTGAGCAACCATGGAGCCAGTCCTACAGCCCCGCTTAGGCAGGGAGACAAACTAGCAGCCCTGCCCAAATGTTGACCATAGCAACCGGCCTGGAGCAACCAGGGAACATGAACAGTGACGCTGAGGAGCCTCAGAGCCCAGCCTACAGTACCATCCAGCCACAACACCCAGGCTACAGCCCTGCCTGACTGCTGAACACAGTCTGTAGCCTCATCCAGGCAGGGAGCTCAGCCAGTGACCCCACCCAATCATGAAGCATAGCCTGCAGCACCCCCCAACCAAAGGGCCTGGCCAGCAACCTCACCCAATAGCAGAGCACAGCCAGCAGCCTACCTGATCGCACAGCACAGTGTAACGCCCCATCCAACTGGGAAGCCCTGCCTGTGGCCCCACCTAAACAGAGAGTCCAGCCAGCAGCACCATCCAATCTCAGAGCACAGCCTGAGGCCCCACTCGACCAGAAGTGATTGTGGAGCCCAGCTTGCAGCCCTGCCCAATCACAGAGTCCAATCAATTGCACTGCCCTGCCAAGCTATGACCTCGCACAACTAGAGGTGATCATCTCAAACACTCCCAAAAATGTGAGAGGAATGGGGAAAAATATTTGTAAACAATATATCTGATAATGGATTAATATCCAAAATACATACGGAACTCATACAAATGTATAGCAAAAAAACAAATAATACGATTTAAAAATGTGCAAAGGACTTGAATAGACATTTTTCCGAAGAAAATAGACAAATGGACAAAAGGTACATGAAAAGGTGCTCAACTATACTAATCATCAGAGAAATTCAAATCAAAACCACAATGAAATATCACCTCACACCTGTTAGAATGGGTATTATCCAAAAGACAAAAGGTAAGTGCTGGCGAGGATGTAGAGAAAAAGGAACCCTCGTACACTGCTGGTGGGAATGTACATTGGTATAGCCACTATGGAAAACAATATGGAAGTTCCTTAAAAAATTAAAAATAAAACTACCATATGATCCAGCAATTCCACTTCTGGGTATATATCTCAAGGAAATGAAATGACTATCTCAAAGAGACATTTGCACCCTCAGGTTCACTGCAGCATTATTTACAATAACCAAGATATGGAAACAACCGAATTCCCCATGGATGGATGAATGGATAGAGAAGATGTGGTATATATACACAATGAAATATTATTCAGCCACAAAAAGAAGGAAATCCTGCCATTGCAAAAACATGGATAAATCTCGAGGGCATTATGCCAAGTAAAACAAGTCAGACAGAGAAAGACAAATACTGCACGTTCTCACTTATATGTGGAATCTTAAAAAAAAACCTAAAAACTAAAAAACGATGAATTCAAAGATACAGGGAGAGAGCAAAGATGGCAGTGGCCAGCTTTCTTCTTTGGAGAGTATTTCTAGATGTGAGTTAAATTAGATGCCTGCCCCTCAGACTGATGCTTTAAGATCAACAAACAAGCCTCTCACAGCAAGACTGAGCATTTTTCAGTCAGCTGCCTCTGCGCTGGGCCCTGGGGTGGGTGAATCCACACAAGCCCTTTGAGAACTGTTTCTCAGTTTGCTATAGCCTTGTTGGCTTTCAAAGCTAGATGTTTTGGGAGCTCAAATCTAAGGTGCAGGTCTTAAAAGTTGTGGTCCCAGATGTGGGGTGAAAACCCTTTGCTACTCCTGGAGAAGCTCAGGGTTTTGAGTTCCTCCCAATTGTGGATCACCACACCAAGGGTGGGGTTTATGGAGAGATTGTGTGTCAGCCTCTCCTACCCACTTGGATGTGAGTTTTTTCTCCTTCACCTGATATATGAGAGTCTCCCAGCTAGGTTTTGGGGTTTTTTCAGAGGAAATTGTTTCATATGTAGGTGTAGATTCGGTGTGTCCATGAGAGGAGGTGACTTTAGATCCTCTTTTGTGGCCATCTTGAAGCAGAACTGATAATTCTTAAGCTGTGTAGTGTCTAATGGTCTAGCTCTGGTCAAATTTCTCTTGGTCCTAGGGAAGTTCTTAGGGAAAGTACATGGCTTTGACTCATTCTGTTTGCACTTCTTGTTTCAGGGGATTAAATCTTAATTCTTGATTTTTATGTTTGGTCAAAATATAGTCTTTAAGGACGGAGTCTGAATCAGTTGATTTCTAAGGGCAGTTTTCTTTTCTTCCAGGATGACCTGCAAAATGCTGGCTACAGCTTTACGATGATGCTGGACTATGTCTCTACAAACTGAGCGCTGAAAGTGGGACTCTTTTTGAGGATAGCTCCCCTCTGAAGGATTGGAGTTTTCTGTACACTTAGGTAACAGTGCTGGGAAATAGAGGAAAAAAATGGTTCCTTTTTTCTTTTCTTTTATATTTACTTACTTATTTTTGAGATATTTCGTGAGAAGAATCACTTCCTTCCAGGATATTAAACTGAATATGGACTTACTATTTTATAGTATATTGACACTTCCTGCATAGCTTCATAAAACTTCCCCAGGGACAACATTCTAAAGAGCCCACTGTTAATCACTTCATAACCAGTATGATTGGAATACACACAATCCTCTGCTAGACCTTGAGAAGAGCGCAAGAAATCCAAATTAATTTTTTCTGACTTCAAGGAGCTTACAATCTGTTTATCCATTTCATAAAATCATCCAAAAATATTTTTCGAGAAATTACCACATGCTATAAATAGCACAAATAGCACAGCTATTAAATAGCTGGGGAGACAGGCCACACAAATGAAAACTTCTCTACCAGAAACAAAAAATATGGTATTGCAATACTAACATTAGCATTTTTATTACTAAATATTATTTTAAGGCAGCACAAGTTTAACGTCAAATGAGTGATAAAGATTGTCAGGACTACAGGAGTTCATAAGCAAGAAACGTCAAAAGAAACTAAGTGAGTCAGAGAAGGATTCCTTGTGAGGATGGTATTTCGGCTAGCACATAAAGAGGCGTTTAATTTCTCATTGTCATTTTCTTGGTATCTGCCCCTTCCCAATGCAAATCTTTAAGTAAATTCCTCTCCCCCTGGAAAATCATTGCACTATATGTTTCTCTATTTTTACCTCATCCCCAACCATGAGTTCGGATTGCCAGGAATGCTATTAATAGAATTTTAGACTCTGAAGAGATCTTTTGAACATGGAAGAGATAAAAGACCCACCATTCACATTGAAGCAGAAACAGGAGTCCTGAGGCTGGTTCATTCAGGTCTTCCCTCATTGCCCCGCAGCAAAAATCATGACACCTCAAAGAGAACATACTATCTACTTTTAAACCACAGATCTAGACCAACTTAATAACCAAGAGTTTACCAGAGGGGTTAAATGGTCAACTGCTGGCAGTTAGACTACTAACTACTGACGCCTCCTGGGTGAGATCTTCCAGTTTAGTGCTTCTGTTACCAATCCCAGTTCACCATCAAAATAAACATTCCCTCTAATTTATCCTCAGGACAAACTGCGTAATTTACAACAAATGTTAAGAGTTTTAAGAAGGGGACAGAAGAGCATTAAACAAATCAACGGGCCCCTCTGTGCCTGCATAGTTTGCATGCCCACAAAACCAGCTTGCCTACCCTTCTTTTTTTGATCCTAAAGATGGAGACAGAAAATGGGTAACTAGACAAATGATAAGTTCCAGGCGAAAGTCACTTCTAGCTTTGATCACTTTTTTCCATGTTTTCCATCTAGGAAATGTGGGTGAGTCATTCAGGCAGCGAGTCTCTGGGGAGGAGTCTGATGGCCTCACTGTAGTAGATTTCACAATACAGTTCCTAAGACTTGAATTTTACTCTCTAGTAAAAACAAAACAAAAAACTCACAAACAAAAACAGTAACTGCCCATCAGTGACCTATATTCTGCTTCCTCTGGTTTTATTAGGCTTTTCTGATAGAGATACTGTTCTTGACTCCTTTATGTGAACTGAAGTCTTCAAGTCGGAAGGCAAGGTAAAATATTATAGCAGCTAGGGGAGGTTAGCCTCATTTTCAGGTGAAACAGATGGGCAATCAAGGGATTTGAGAGTTCCCTCTCTCACTGCATTTTTTGAAGTTTTTCTCCAAGTGCAGTGAGTAAACTAAACCTTCGAGAATTTGTTTGATGCAGGTAAACAAAGCTCTTCCCTTGTACTGGCTTTTCCTACACTTTCACCCTCACCAGGCCTCAGAGTCGCCAGTCCAACAGAAAATCTCCAGCACCTTCAAAGAGCAGAAGGGCTGCTGAAGAAATGCAGCTGGGCAGGGGAGCACTTTATAGTTTGCTTATTTTATTGTGTCTGGTGTCAAACCAGAATCTGTGATGCTGTCGTTCCAAAAAGAAGGTAATCAACATGAAAAAGAGCTTAATATTTTCCATCCATGTCCCCACCAAAGAATTACTTGGATTTTATATTTTAAAATAGTTACGGGAAAAGAAAAGAAATAAATATGTTGGGTTGGTCCACATAACTATCGAAAAGCCAAATTCACAAACTCAGGGATCAACGTTTCTCAAGAGTTAACCCATGGTCCTCTGAGGCTGTTTAAATTACTTCTGACTCCATTGGCCTAAAAAAGCAGAAGGCCTAAGCTTCCCTGAAAGGCAACTAACTATGCATTCTCTCACGTTAAAAAAGTGTGTAGTGGAGACTATAATGCAAAGTAGAAAACAATCAAAAATGTGTCCAATAGGCTTTGGGATACGGCATTTTTTAGGGGTAGACTTTCCCAATTATATCGGCAGAAGTGAATGTACATAAGACAGGCTGAGTACACACTGACTCGTGAGAGAAGCTACAGCATCCCGAAGCTTTCTGAGGAGAAGGGTGTTATCAATTTGAGATTTAAAAAGGTAGCTAATCCATTTATGAAGAAAAGACTCTATAAGAATTCTCCTCATGTGCTTGGAATTAAATAGCTGCATATATAGGTATTAAATCAAGAGGTCCCTCCCTGAATTCTATTAATGGGAATCAGAAGACCATGGACATGCCCGGATGTGCATATTTTGGGGGAAGGAGGAGATGGCTTTCATTATATTTTTTAACTAGGAATGAGGGCCTATCATAGGGTTGCTCTTTTTAATATCCAAAGCACTGTCACATCCATTGCTTCAATCTGACCAACGCTTTTAAATTTTCTCTGGCTAACAGGCTCTGAAGTAGACTTTCCTGATTTTCTAACAAATAGCTATTTACTTGTGAAGACATAGGAAATGTCAAAAATATATAACTATCCTGAAAAACTAAAACCATAAGGCTAATGGTTTACTCATACTTTGACTCATCAAATGAAATCCTGTTGGAACAAAGCAAGAAAACACATTGTCCCCTATGCCCCACTCCATCCCCAACTCAGACACCTGGGGTTGCTGCCAGCCAGAAAATGAATACCTACCTTGCTCCTGACCAGGTCCTGGTATTTGAAGATGACATCTTTCCATATCCAAATTGGGTCTGATATCCTTTGGTGGAAGAGGAGGAGGGAAGAAAACAAGAATTTGAAGGTTGAAAGGCAATGGCCTTCCAATTTACACTACATTCCCACGAGCAAAACACCAGAGGCAGCAAACAATGGTGAAAACCCTCACGATACTGTATGTTGAAGCCAGAGGATAAAGCTTTCGGGTTTCTTTGGATTCATTGTTGTTATTGTTGATGTTGTTTTTATGTTCTCTATTAGTTCGGAGTATCATGAACAGCCACTGGAGAGCAAGATAAGATCCCAACTCAGTATAGTAAGACCAAACCAGATAAATCTCTTGTAGAAACTGGAAGTTGGGCTGGTAGCTGTGCACGTCAAACTCTCCTTGAGCTGTAAATCTGAGAAAAGGATTCAATCACTATTTGAAGAGACAGTGAGCAGAAATAAAGAAAATTCACACATCCTGTCTCTTGACAGAGTATCAGGATAACACCAACCGCATTCAAGAATGAGTGTTCTTAATTCTCTTACTCTGAAAATATTATTATAAAGCATTAGAAAGGTTCAATAAATAATGAGTCTAGGTGGAAGATAAAATATTTATAATTGCAACCTCCACCGCTTACTGCCACTCATCTGAAAAGATCTAGTACTATTTTTTATTTGATGATGCCCAAAATGTGTTTCTCTCCCCAAATTATCAAAGCAGTGGGAAACCACTTGTCTTCCTGACTCTTTCGCCCAGCCAATTTATACTAATTTAAGGATAAATTTCTCCACATATGGTACTTCTAATATGTCTCATCATGGAGCATTTCAATTTGTAATTTTATCTAAGCTTAAAATTTTTAAAAATGACAAATATAAATACTCAAAAACTGTAAATTCATCCCTTTGATCTTTGCAGGTAATTTTTAAAAAGCCACTTCTAATTCTTTGGAGGTCATGTACACCAACCCTTTCCTTGCTTCCTCTGATTCTGCTTTATCTAGAATCTTTCCTTGGTATCTATTGAAGAATCCCATCCACAGTGTCCAATCTGCCAATGTCAGTAGTGTAACATGTAAAATATGACCCCAGGTCTCCATGTTCAGTATCTGTATCCTGTGCCATGACCACCACTGCTACCTCCATCCTCTCCCCTGCCCACCATCACCACCACCACCACCTCTACTTAACTCCATTCTCCTCTCCATCACCACCACCACCTCTCCTTGTCTCCCTCACCATCATCATCACTACCTCCTCTCCTCTGTCCCGTCTTCCTCACCAACTCCCTCATGACCTCTCATCGCCACTACTCCTGCGTCCTATTCTATACGTGATCCGTACTCTATCTCCTTCTTTTTCCTGGGCCTGTTGGAGTTTGGAGATAAGACATGATCTCAGAATCAGGATGTGGAGGCCCTTCCCTCCCACATTTCCTTCTCCATGCTGAGTTTCTACAGCTGTCAATAACTTTGTAAACCTGGGCTCCCTTACCCTGGAACTTTAAGAGCCCACTGTCGAACAGAAGCTCTTCCTGAACCCTACCCATGTGCCACTTCTGCTCCAAATTAGTCTCTGCTATCAATTCAGATAAGTAAACTCTGCTTGGATACTTGACTGCCATCTCTTTCATCCCTCTCCTCAAAGGACTGTCAAAGGACCTTCCCATTTCCTTCCCAGATCCAGTCACCTCATCCAAGTATATTTTTCAGCCTTTATCCTTGTTTGACTCATCTTTCTTCCCACTCTTACCAGATCTTTGTGTCTAGATCCCACACAGTATACCAAAGTCTTCCATAATTGCACTTATAAGTTGTATTCCTTTGTTTCTGATTTGCATTTCTTAGATTCCATTGCCTTCTAGGGCCATTTTACTTTGAAATATAAAACTAGTTTCCAGCAACAGGTATCCCATATTTAAGCTAGAATACTACAAGATCTAGCTTTTTGTATTTAATTCTTATAGGAAATGGGACATCAAGACTAGATTTTATGAGAAACAACTCAGTGTATTGAGATTTTAAATTTCTTCTGGTGTGCTGGAAATCTGAATGTCCCTATATGACTTCTGTAAAGGAAGTATTGCTGGAAGTCTATAAAGTTCCTGGAATTTGAGGTAAGATTCATGTGTCCATGTTCTTGCTGAAGAATACATAACATTAACTATATTCTTAATAAGGAAGCTCCATTATTTTCAAGGGTGTGTTTTAAGGCAAGCTGATTGCCAGAGAGAAAACATGCTGAATCAGGTCATATGACAGAGAGCTAGTTCAATTCCAAAGAGTGTGAGAATGATAACTTGGATCTGGTTCAAGGTTGCTACTACTTCAGTTTGCTACCAAATCAGCAAACAATCAGTGTAAAAGGATACATGAAATTAAAAAGCAAGAAAGTGCAGGCAGCTTAACAATGCTTTCTTTTTCCTCAGGGAGACCCCAAAGCTTTGTGATCTAGGAACACATAAAGTTTGAAGAACCCAGAGTCATGAGCTTAGGAAAAGGTCAAAGTAGCACTCAAGGGTCTACCAACTACAATGTAAAGAAATTCCTTGCTATGCACAATAACTTATTTATCTATTCCCTTCATTTCTGTGTCATAATTAGGATGTCACAACTAGGAAAATGCCTGCGGCATTCAAAATATATTCACAGATAGACTACAGACAGCCTCTTTGATTATAAGCAACAGAAATGAACTCTGACAAACTTAAAGAAAAGATGATAATTTATTGGAAAGATCTTGGATAGCTAACATAATCAGTTGAAAGGCTAGAGAACTAGGCTCTAAGAAGGAGTTCTTGGTAGCAGGACCACACTAAGACATCTGATCAAAGTGCTCACACTAGAATGAAGAAGCTCTAAATATTTTTCTGTGTTTTCATAGCACCACCAATATCACAAGAGAGAAACTCAGTTAGTCAACATTAGAATATTTGCCTACTCCTTGGACAGGGGAGAGAAGACCACGTTGATTTACAGTGCTACCGGGAAGACACACAATCACAGAGAAGTTGTTACTCAAAGGTTAATTGGAATGCTATTACAAAAAAACAGGTGGTGGGCTGGGTAATGGATGCTGAGTTGCTAAACAAGCACCAAATGTCCACTACCTTGCCCAATATATTTGTGTAACTTTCTTCCTCATTATTTTTCTGCTCAAATGCTCCTGGGACGGTCACTCAGCCCATTAGGAGGTGCCACCCTGCCTACAAAGACAATCCACAGCATTCTTGCAAATGACTATTCAGGACATGAGATGATGTACTAAGGTAGCCACGTTACTTGCTCTGCCCTTATGGACCATCACCCTGAAGAAAACCCGCTGAGTTACTGCTGTCCCTGGTAATAAATTCAGTGCTTGTCAATTTTTACAAATGTTTTAGCTGAAGGGTTTGAAGTGTCATTCTCCTCAGAAAGCTTTCCTACTAGAGAGTCCTCCAGGAGAAAAAGGTCTTTAACCTCAACTACAAATATCTCCCATGAGCTACCCCTACTTCTCCCTAAGCGTCTCTTGGAACTCAAGATAGCATTTTAAATCTGTCTCAAGAGTATAACAGATGAAAAACAGAGAGAGAGGTGAGGCAAGAAACAACAAGGCAGGATATACACATATTTGACCCATTTGTGGCACAGTTATTTCACCTGCACTGAGACAACCACCAGAAAGCAAAAACATCAGTTGTTTTGTTCCACACAGTATGCCATGTGACCAATATGACTGATTCCTTTAAACGAAATTAATGAACTAATTAGTGTTCTGTTGACCAGGCTGAGGATCTGTACTGGAATATGATAGAAAGATTATGACATCTGGAGAAAATCAGACTGAGATTTACATCCCTGCTCCTCTATGAACTAGATAAAGGAACATAACCCTTCTGAACCTTATCTGATACCTATAAAATGATTTTATTTTCTCCCTATTCAATAACATGATATATGCTTAACAGGTGCTCAATAATGATCATTCTCTCTTCTACCTCTGGTTTTATTAGAGGAATAATATCTAGAACACATATAAAAGTCTACTCTTCTAATGGCTATAATCACCAAGACAAAAAACAACAAATGTTGGAGAGGATGTGGAGAAACAGGAACCCTTGTACACAGCTCGTGGGAATGCAAACTGGTGCAGCCACTATGGAAAATAGTATGGAGATTCCTCAAAGAATTAAAAATAGAGATGCCCTATGATCCATGATGGCTATCCATGCCCTATGATGGCTGGGATCCAGCCATCCCACTACTGGGAATCTATCCAACAAACCTGAAATCAACAATCCAAAGAGGCTTACGCACCCCTATGTTCATTGCAGCATTATTCACTATAGCCAAGAAGTGGAAGCAACCTAAGTGTCCCTCGACTGACGATTGGATCAAGAAAATGTGGTATATATATACAATGGAATACTACTCAGCCATAAAAAAGACAAAATCGTCCCATTTGCAACAACATGGATGGGCCTGGAGGGTATTATGTTAAGTGAAGTAAGCCGGAAAGAGAAAGACAAACACTGTATTATCTCACTCATATGTGGAATATAAACCAACACATGGACAGAGAAAACTGTATTGTGGTTACCAGGGGCAATGGGGGTGGGGGGTGGGCACAAGGGGTGAAGGGAGACATATATATGGTGATGGACAAAAAAAAATGTACAACCCAAAATTTCACAATGTTAAAAACTACTAAAACATCAATAAAAAATGGGGAAAAAAAAGTCTACTCTTCCACATTTCTTCATTAAATGAGCATTTATTGCACATCTACACTATGCCAGATACTGTACTAGAGACTGGGCATGTAATGGCAAACAAGACAAACAAAGTTCTTTCCTCATGAAACTTACATGCTGGGGGAAAAGATAGTGACAAAGAAGTAAACAAATAAATACAAAATATAATTAGAGAAAAATAGTGGTCAGTGTTCTGAAGAACATAATGTAGAGTGGGGATTGGCTATTTAAATAGAGTAAAATTGGCTTCTCTGAAGAGGTAACATTTGAATAATAATATGAATGATTAAAAAAAAAGCTGACTTGGGATAAATTTGGAGAAAAATCATCCAGGTAGAGGAAACAGCAAAGATTAATGCCCTAAGGTAGCAGCGAGCCTAACATTTTTGAAGAACAATGAGAAGGTCGACATGAATGAAGTTTAGAGAGAGTGAGATAGACTGTCAAGAGAGAAAATCAGAAAGCTGGCTCTCGCCAGATCACATAGGGCCTTGTAGGCTTTTGTGTGGAGTTTAGATTTTATTCCAGTATAATGAAAAATCATGGGAGGGTCTTATGGGAGTTAGTGATATGGTTTGATTTCTGATTTAAAAGAATCACTCTGACTGCTATGTAGAGAATAAGTTCTTGAAGACAATTATTATCCCTCATACTAAACATATTTCCATTCTGAACACACTCTCTGGCTGTAGTCTAGGTTACCCATGAATTTCTTCATGTATATTGAACATAAAATTTTGAGTGTTGTCTAAGCAGTCTCAAGTACTGTGAAACTATATACCTCAGTTGCTCTGTATATTGTATTTCTATCAATGAAATCAAAGGTCATATCCAGTTTTTTAAAAATAACTGCATGGCAAGATGAAGTAAGAGTGACTAGATTGACTCCTGCTTGAAATAATTTAAAAACTGGGCAAAATGTCTGAAACAAAGGTTTTCAGACATTGTATGTTAGATAGCACAAGACAATGATCTCTGAGAGAAGGGAAACAAATAAGGTGAGCCCTATAATTGCTCCAGCTTACTACCTGTAGAGTTTCCAGACTACTGAGATAAGGAGCTGAATTTCGGAGTCCAGAGATGTCAAGGTGGCAAGAGTTCTCAGAGAAAAGTACCGGAGAAGAGAGGAGAATTCACAGAGAAAGAGCTCTGGACATCTGTAAAGAGTTCCCCTTGAGGCTTCAACTGAGAACTTATCAGTGCAGCAAGTAAGGTAACTACCCAAGGTCAGAGAAAGAACCATTCAAAAAGACTAGAGGGAACGGTCTCCAGTGCTCCAAGAATAGTTTGTGTTCCCACCAGCCACAATGGAAGAACCTTGTAATGCATCAGACATTGGGTAGAATATTCAGAAGAGTATTGGTCAGCAGTGGAGAAAGATTAACCATAGACTAAAGGCTGCTCTGATTCTACCTTAAAAAGTTTAAAAGCAAGTCTAGAAAAGGTCAAATAGTTTTTATGTATTTTAACTGCATTGCAGGATAACATCAAAAGAAGAAATCGAAAGGGAAATTAGAAAGTATTTTGCATTAAATGAAAATAAAAAGAAAATATCAAAATTAGTGAGATGCAGCTAATACAGTGCTTAGAGGGAAATCTGTACACTTAACATTTACATTACAATAGAAGAAGGCCCTCAAATCAATGACCTCAGCTTGACTTTAAAAAACTAAAAGAAGAAGAAAAAATTAAACTCAAAGTGAGCAGAAAAAAGGAAATAAAGATAAAGCAGAAATCAATGAAGTAGAAAATATAAAAGCAATGATGAGAATCAATAAAACCAACATCTGTTTCTTTGAGTAGATAAATAAAATTGATAAATCTGTAGCCAAACCACTCAGTGAAAAAGAGAGAAGACACAACCTGAAAGAGATAGGAGACATAACTACAGATCCTACAGATATTAAAAGAATAATAAGGGAATGCTATGAACTTCATGCATATAAATTTGATGAATTAGATGAAATGGACAGATTCCTTAAAAGACACAATAACTAAAACTCATTCAAGAATAAGATAATCTGTACAGACCTATACCTAGTAAAGACATTGAATTTGAAATTAAAAAATATTTCCTCAAAAGAAATTCAAGGCTAAGATGGTTTCACTGGTGAATTCTATACAACATTTAAAAAGAAAATGATACAATCTACACAAACTCTTCCAGCAAACTGAATACATGGGAATACTTTTCTGTTTATTTTATGAGCCAGAATTATCCTTATACCAAAATCAAACAAAGACATTAAAAGCTGCAGACCAATATCCCTCGTGAAAGATACAAAAAAAAATCTTAACAAAGTGTTAGCAAATAGAATCTAACAATATTTAAAAAGGAAAATGCATAATGATCAAGAAGGTTTATCCCAGAAATGTAAGGTTGGTTTAATATCTAAAAATTAACCAATGTAATTAAGCATACTAACAAATTAAAAATAAAAGTCATGATCATCTGAATAGATACAGAAAAAGCATTGGACAAAATCCAACATCCATTCCTAATAAAAACTCTCAGCAAAATAAGAATAAATTGTACTTCCTCAACCTGATAAAGGGCATCTATGAAAAACCTACAGCTATCATCCTACTTAATGTTGAAACACAGAATGCTTTCCCCATAAAATCAGGAACAGGGGAAAGGGTATCTATACTCACTCCTTTTACCCACCATCTTACTGAAAGTTCTAGTTGGTACAATGAGTCAAGAAAAGAAATAAAGGACATCTAGATTGGAATGGAAGAATTAAAACTGTCTTTTTTTGCAGATGCCATGCTTCCTATGTAGAAAATCATACAGAATCTACAAACAAGCTACTAGAACTAATGAGGATAGCAAAATTTCAGGATAAAAGCACAATAAAAAAAAAAAAAAACCTCAGTAGTATTTCTATATACTAGCAACAAAACACCAGAGATTGAAACTGAAAAATACCATTTAAATAGCATAAAATAAAATATGAAATACTTAATGATAAATTTGGTATCATTATCAAATTTGCCAAAATATATGCAAGACCTTATACTGAAAACTAGAAAACATTGCTGAGAGAAATTAAAGACCTAGATAGATGGAGATATATTTTGTATTCATAGATTGAATGATTCAGTATTACTAAGATGTCAATTCTCCCCAAATTGATCTATCAATTCAATGCCAATCAAAGTCCCAGCAGGTTTTTTGGTAGAAATTGACAAAATTATTCTAAAATGTATATGGAAATGCAAAGGACATAGACTAGCCAAAACTTTAAAAAAGAGGAACAAAGTTGAAGGACGTACACCACCTAATTTCAAATCTTAGTATTAAACTACAGCAATCAACACGGGGGTGCGTGTGTGTGTGTGTGTGTGTGTGTGTGTGTGTGTGGTCAATGGAATTTTGACAAAGGTAGCAATTCAACGAGGAAGGGATAGTCTTTACCACAAATGGTGTCGAACAACTGAATAGCCATAAGCAAAAAATGAACCTTTACCCTTAACTCACACAATATACAAAATTTAACTTGAAATGGATCACAGAGCTAAATATAAAAGCTAAAACTATAAAATTTCTAAGAGAAAATCTTACTGCCTTGGGTTTGGAAAAGATACCTTAAGGACACAAAAAGCCCAAACTATGAAGGAAAAAAAAATCAATAAATTGAATTTCATAAAAATTCTAAAGTTCTGCTCTTCAAAAGACTTTGCTATAAAAATGAAAAAGCAAGCCACAGACTGAGAAAAAATTTTTTGTAAGAAATAAATCCAACAATGGGCTTGTATTTAGAATATATAATAAACTCCTACCCCTCAATAATAAAACAACCCAATAAAAAAATGGGCAAAAATTTAAACAGATATTTCACCAAAAAATATTTAGAAATAAGCACATGAAACGATGCTCAACGTCATCAGTCACCAGAGAAATGCAAATTCAAACCACAATGAGATACCACTACTAGTATGGCTAAAATTAAAATGACTGAACATACCAATTTTTGTGAGCCCCAAGAAGTCTCAAATATTGCTGGCAGGAATATAAAAATGATACAATCACTTTTAAAAAGTTCAGTACTTTTTTAAAAATTTGAACATACCTCTACTATACAGCTTGGCCATTCCACTCCTAGATATTTATCCAATGGAAATGAGGGCACACATTCACATAGAGACTTGCACACAAATGTTCATAGCAGCTTGATTTATAATAGGCAAAAATTGGAAAAATCCAATGTCCATTAACTGTTGAATGGATAAATAAATTATGGCATACTACCGGGCAATAAAAGAGAATGAACTATTGATACATGCATCAACATGGATGAATCTCAAAATAATTATACTGAATGAAGGAAGCCAAGTCCAAAAAAGAGTATGTCCTGTATTATTTTATTTACATAAAATTCTAGGAAACGCAAATTAATCTCTAGAGATACAAAGATTGCTTTGAGGCTTATCACATTTTTGTAAGTGCTCCATACTGCTTTAAGAGAGTATATATCCTCTAATTGTTGGATATATAATTCATTTATTTCCAATATGTTAATTTTGTTATTCTATATTTTTTTGTTCTCTTAATCCACCAATTACAGAGAGACATTTGTTAAAATGCCTTTCTCTGTTTGTTAATTTGTTAACATAGTTGTCTGTAATTCTGTTGATTTTTGCTTGACATATTTTGAGGTTATGTTATTAATTGCAAACAAGTTGGTAATTTCTACATCTTCCTAGAGAATTCTCCCCTTTTCATTATGATCTCTAATACTGTTTTCTGACCTAAAGTCTATTTTGTTTAATATTTATATAGCTACACCAGCTTTTTTCTGTTAGCAATCTCCAGTTATACTTTTTTCCCCATTCTTTATATCCTAAACAACATATATCCAAATGCTCTTTTGTTTCAATCTGACAATCTGCTAGCTATTAAATTTAGTCCATATACTTTTATTGTGATTATTTGGCTCATTTCTATCACTTTGTTCTATATTTTATATTTATTCTGATTTTTCTACTCTTTTACTATTCTTTTCCTTTTCTCTCTTTTTCCAACTTCTGTTCTACTGATCAAGTTTCCTTTATTCTTTTATCCTCTCTACTGGTTGAAAACTTAAACACCTAACTTTTTTCATTTAGAAGTTATCCTGAAAATTTTACCTACTTACTTAAAGTCAAAGTTAAACAATATTTCTATACATTTTCTGAACAATCAAGATCTCTGGAATGTTTGAGCTTGAATGATATACCTCCCAACTTAAATGTTATTTTTGTCCAGTATTTTAGTCCCACTTTGTTCATATCATGTTCACTTTGTCCTCCCCCATTAGAGATTATTTAGATGTATCTACATCTTCACTGATTTCTTGGATCACTATGTATTCTCTAAACTCACTGTTTGTAGGTTCAATTTTATGTTTCCTACAGTACAATTTTTATAAGTTCTTTCAGTGAGAGTGAGTAGTAAAACCCCTTAGTTTCTGTTTTCTGAGAATAACAATAACACCTTCATCATAGGCTTCTGATGCTTCACAGCATGTTGTTCTCACAGTAACTCTAGCAGCAGGTGTAATCCTTAAGTTACGGATGATGACTCAGAAAGGTTATTTTACTTCTCCACCAGCAAGTAACAGATGAAAACGAGACTCTAAGTAGATCAATCTGACTCCAAAGCTCAAACTCCTAATTTCCCAATGCACTGGGAAGGGAAGTCAGAGTTGGGGTAGGGATGGGTAGAGATGGGAGCAGGTGGGTGCAGGAGTCAAACAGTATTGATGCTCCAAGGCACAAGAGTGCTAAACAGCAGCTATTGCCCCTAGAGGAAACTTAGGACATTTCTTGTGCCTTGATTTAAGTGTTTGGTTTGGTTTTTTTTCAAGGGAGAAAAAGGGGAAAGAAACTGGCAATGCATTTTAAACTCACACTTTCTCAGTCAGCTGGGTCCCAAGCTATTTTATAAACCTCACACTAAAACACACAGCTCTAACTTCTAAACTACCCCTCAAGGCAGACGATAATACCATAGGCCTTTTTGGTAATTAAACAGCCATCAAGTACTAGCTTTCACTTTGTCTGGTTTTTCCTTTCTCTGGTCACTGGGAACTTTTAACTTGCTTTGGTTAGACACTGCCCTCTGATTTTCCCAAGACACAGGCATTCTATTACATGCCTCTTGTGTGTCCTGATGAATTCCACTGACTATACCGTAATTTGAGAAGAGTTGAGACAAGAGGTATGGAAAGTGAAAGGGGCTCAGATGCTGGAGTCACACGTTCTAGGTTCTCTGTGAACTCTGCTCCAGTGACATCTGGAGCGAGCACGTCTCTAACATGCATTCATTGCAACAGTCAATATGGGCCATTTGTAGTCCTGGGCCCCAAGGTTTTTCTCATGTAATTCTACCCATCCAGAATTCTTTGCTGTTTCCTCCTGCCTGAGTATATGCTGCCCCTGCTCTGAGTGGTCCAATACTTACACCCAAGATAGCTTTCCTTCTTTAACTCATGCTGATCTCTCCCAGTTCTGCACAAATTCAGTTCCAAGTATGGTCTACTGTTCCTGCAATCTTCATCTTTTCTTCCCCAATAGACTATAAGCTCCTCAGAGGCAATGAATATTACTTTTTAAGCCCTTATGGTAATTGCACAAAACTGACAGTATGGTGGAGGCTCAATAAATTTATACTGATTGACTCTATGTCGTTGTGTATAAGCTACAGATGCTAATACTGGTATTGTCCTACCTCCTCACCAGGATATACGAATATGTAGAATAGAGAAAATATGATTTAGAATCAAATAGAGGTAGGTTCAACTCCCAGATTATTGCTCAGGAACTATATAATCTTGGGCCATTATCTCATACCTCTGAATGTCTAGAAAATGAACCTTCAAGTATCATTGAGGATTAAAGAGAATTATGTGTGTGAAAGTGCCTAGCATTGGCCTGGTACATAGTAGAGGCTCTAAATGTGTCAGTGTTTCTCATGTTTCCAAGGTGAAAGATTTCTTGACAGATAACCTCTCATCACCACAGGTTTCTAAGGAACAACAAACTCACAGAAGTTGCTTATGAAAACGCATGTTCTCAATTTCAATCTCAGATCTTATGACAGGGTTTCCTGAAATATAAGCCAAGGAAAAACTAGAAAATTTGTTTAAATATATGAATTGGGTGATTCTGATAAAAACTAAAATTTGGGAACCAGGAATATAAAACGAACTTATATTGAACTGATTTCATTACAGTCAAGATTCCGGTGTTCTGGGCCGGCCCCGTGGCTTAGCGGTTAAGTGCGGGCGCTCCGCTACTGGCGGCCCGGGTTCGGATCCCTGGCGCGCACTGACGCACTGCTTGTCCGGCCATGCTGAGGCCGAGTCCCACATACAGCAACTAGAAGGATGTGCAACTGTGGCGTACAACTATCTGCTGGGGCTTTGGGGGAAAAAAAAAAAAAGGAGGAGGACAGCCGGTCTTCCTCAGCAAAAAGAGGAGGATTAGCACAGATGTTAGCTCAGGGCTGATCTTCCTCACCAAAAAAAAAAGAAAAAAAAAAGATTCCGGTGTTCCAAGTAGGCAAAACGGCTTCTTAAAGAATTCTGTCTTTTTTTTTTTTTAAAGATTTTATTTATTCATTTTTTTCCCCCCAAAGCCCCAGTAGATAGTTGTACGTCATAGGTCTGCATCCTTCTAGTTGCTGTACGGGGGACTCGGCCCCGGGTTGGACGGAGAAGTGGTGCCTCAGGGCGCGCCCGGGATCCGAACCCGGGCCGCCAGCATTGGAGCGCGCGCACTTAACCGCTAAGCCACGGAGCCGGCCCAAGAATTCTGTCTTGAAATTGATTATTTCTTCCCGGTTATGCTACATACTACAAAAACATGCTTTATTCATCTTGCAGCTTTATAAATTTAATATGTTATCAAACTATTAAAGCATTTTGGGAAATACATAGCAAAAAGTTAGAAATACTCTAAATGTGCATCAATAAGAGATAAACAATTTCCTAGTACAGTCACATGACAAAATATAGTTCAATAGTTAATGTGAATTAACTAGATCTGCATGTATCAATCAATATGGATCACTCTCTAAAATGTTGAATGAAACAGGGAGTTTCAGAATATTTACATGAATTTTTAAAAATACAAAATAGTATTACATACTGGTTTTAAGTTTTTGAATGTAGTGAAAATAAAAACACACGGATTAGAAGGATTCATGCAAAGTTTACAGTAAGGATTGACTCTGGCCAAGGAGAAGGATAAGATTAGTGAGATATAGAGAGCCTTCAATTTAAAAGAAAGATCAGAAGTAAAAAGAAATTTGTGAAGTGCACATTTATTAATTTTCTGTAGTGCGTACGTGGGTGTTAGTAATATTAATCTCCATGTTCTTTTCTATTTCGTATTTTTTCCAAATTAAAAAAATAGTTATTTGAAGTTTGATGTCTCAAAACATTATGAGGGCAATAAAACAGCTATAAAACAACTAGTGAGAGAGATAAAGCAACATAAAACAGCAGAAGAAAAAATATGAGTCAGCTGTGATTTCTGTAATTACACTGATTGAATTTTGTGGTTATTTTGGGAAAGGAGGTTCCATTCCTGCGTGTAACAGTGTCACAAAACAGCAGCTTGAAGTTTCAGGGGCACCTTGCTTTTGATAGGCATGTCTTTTAAAGGACTTTTGGGAATAACCTTTCCAAGATTCATTCCAACTCCTAAAACTTTCAATCAAATTACACACAGCAGAACCACCTGAACTTCACAACGACCCTGTCCTATCACCTTCGGGATACAGTACTCCTCATTATTGATGTACAGCACTTCGTAAACCAGGAGGTAGCAAATTGTAAGAAATCTAGCAGTGAGCGCCTGTGATGTGGCATTGATTGCACTGAGCATATTATATACATTATTTTAGTTAATTCTTAACGCGATACTTTAAGGTACATGTTACCATACCCATGTTACAGATGAAGAAATGGATACTAATGAGATTTAGACCCATAGCCAAAATGGGGTGGCTGCAAAGTCTACCTTGTCTCCGAGTCCCTCATGCACAGCACACATCACAGCTCCTTTCCTTTCTCCTGCTCACAGGGAAAGTGTACAGGGTTAGACAAGAGCTAAATAAATTGCCGTGGAGGCAGGAGGGCAATTATTTGTCTTAAGTGGTGAGAGTGAGGTTACCAAAAAGCAGAAAGCAGATTGCCTTTGGGTGGCTGATAGTGTAATTTCTGTTGTTCTTAATTACTATAGACATTCAACGTGTCTGAAGCAACTATAGCATTGATTGGAACCTAAGCAGAGGGCTGCCTTGGTTGATTTTGCCTTCTTAGCTCAAAGTCTCCCAGCCCTGGAGCTCACCCCCAGCCAGGGCTCAGTGGGGTCATAAGACTACCTACCATTTCAGCTCAGCTTTTGTAACCAGCCACGTAACTAGTGAGGGGCAGAGAGGTGATGTGAACTCCAATCTTTCAACACTCCAAAGCCCATCATCTGTCCCGCATACCAATTGACTTTCCTATGTAAACATCGGCAAACACAAAAGAATCTTAATTAACATTTGCCTGTAGTGAGAAACTTTAAGAAATAATCTTCGGGGATTAATCATAAACCTACTCTCTTTTATCTCATTCTGAGTTCTCCATGGGATACTCAGCATTCGTGGGAATTCTGAAACATTAGATAGGAAAGAAATAGCCCATCTTGGTTTTCTCAGTCTCTGCATTTGCCCATGCGTGACTGTCTCACTTTACAGGAAGCAACAGGCCTTTTGGTTTCAATTTAACTGATGCTCTTTTCCTAATAAAATCTTAGAGAATAAAGACAGAGAGGAAACCGTGATGCAGGAGCTCGAGGTAGTCAGCTATGAAGGCTGCATTCCTATTAGCCCTGTTAAGACCTTTTAATAAAGAAGGCTTTAACTGAAATTGGAGTCCTTAAATGATTCCAGTTATGCTGCCTAAGTTTGGGGTTCCAAACACTGCAAGGAAGCTTTGCCACTAAGTTTGTCAATTAATTCCTCAAGCCCAAAGGGGATTTTGAGAGAAGATTAAGCCATATGCTACTGATTCGTTTACATTTAACTCAGCAATACGTTGTTTAGAAAGTAAAATTGGGGGCCGGCCCTGTGGCTTGGTGGTTAAGTGCACGCGCTGCAATGCTGGTGGCCGGGGTTCGGATCCCGGGTGCGCATCGAGGCACCACTTCTCCGTTCATCCTGAGGCCGAGTCCCACATACAGCAACTAGAAGGATGTGCAGCTGTGACATACAACTATCTACTGGGGCTTTGGGGGGAAAAAATAAAATAAATAAAATCTTTAGAAAGTAAAATTGGGTGGGAGGAAAAAGGGGGAAAGAAACCTTGAAGTGCCTTTTTAATATCATTAAAGATTTATTTGCTTTGTAACGGTAAAGTAGAGATTATTTTCCCAAATATAAAAGTAGGTGAAGTCAGAAACAGCTGGGTTTCAGCTGACACTGTTCTCAGCATGCACGTGGGACCATCAGGAAACCCAGGCAGGGTTCTGAATTGAGGACTCCAGTAACTCCACCAGCCTTTGGAAAGGGAATCTACAGGATCAGGGCTTAAGGGCAGGGCTGATGATGTTACATTTACTGCTCACATTCTCTAGAGTTTTTCCCCTCACTCAGTTCTTGGTGGGAGTTATTCTGTTTCATCCAATGTTCCCAGCTTTTACAGGCTAAGGTGTTGGGCAAAAGCCAACACGGAGAAGAAACTTTTCAGTATATTCTCTTATAAAAAGTAACACGACTTAAGAACCCAGTGCTGGCACAATCCCCACCATTTTCCTTTGCCTCACTTCTCCTCCTACGCCATCCCTCCACATTCCAAATAGTTCTCAAGTTTCTAAAGGCTTGAGAGGAACTGTTGACAGAGCGCTATGACTGCAAGGAATTATGTGAAGAGAAGAAACCTGTACTCTTCATGTTATAAAGCCTAAAATTTCCTTTTACAGATTTCCAAGATATGACGTTTTATGTAGAGGGCACTATAATGGGCAACATTTAGAAAGATTATGGCTCCGTGGAGTGCCACCTTCTTGGAGGTTGACTGTGAGGAGGACAGAGGGGGCATGTCACATGTCTTTTCTCTGAATTTATGTATATCCTCTCTTTATAGACAAGAGGCTCTGAGGCAGCCTCAGAAATCCATACAAGAGAGTGAGATTAAAATACATGGATGGAGGGGCCAGCCTGTTGGCATAGTGGTTAAGTTCACACGCTCTGCTTCGGTGGCCCGGGGTTTGCAGGTTCGGATCCCTGGTGCGGACCTACGCACCGCTCATCAAGCCATGCTGTGGCCACATTCCACATACAAAATAGAGGAAGGTGGGCACAGATGTTAGCTTAGGGCCAATCTTCCTCAGCAAAAAGAGGAGGATTGGCAACAGATGTTAGCTCAAGGCCAATCTTCCTCACCAAAAAAAAAAAAAATGGATGGAATTCTGAGATCAGAGCAATAGTGATGACCATGTAGTACATGATTCTCCCTGAATTGCTCCATTAAAACAGATAGAGCTAGGGCCGGCCCTGTGGCTTGGTGGTTAAGTGCACGCGCTGCGATGCTGGTGGCCCGGGTTTGGATCCCGGGTGCGCATCGAGGCACCACTTCTCCGTTCATCCTGAGGCCGAGTCCCACATACAGCAACTAGAAGGATGTGCAGCTACGACACACAACTATCCACTGGGGCTTTGGGGGGAAAAAATAAAATAAAATAAAATCTAAAACAGATAGAGCTATTAAAATAACAAAACAAAAATCACACAGATAACATCCACAGCAAAACTATGTAACAAAGGTATCCCTATGAACCCCAAAATATAAACAAGTGGGGAATGATCAGTTAGAGCCAAAAGGCCCTGTGATATCAGCATCCAGGCAGGATGAAGCAGAGGAAAGCCACTGGGCATGATACACACCTGAGAAGAGGAGAACCCCAAGGTGATTGACAGGGACTCACTGGAGCGCACACAGTGTAGGTCAACTGAGGAGAGCAGCAAACCCGGGGAGGGGTTTGAACACTTCTTTGTAGTCATGTGGGTACACGGAATCTGTGGAGAGGTCCGAAAGTGCTGAAAAAAATATGGACCCTATGAACTCTCAAAACTAATAAACCCCCCTTTCAGGACAAAGCCCTACACTGAGAAGAAACTGCTAGAAAGAGAGTCCCAATTGAACAGGGCAGGGACAACAGGTCACAGGAAAAAGAAGGCACTGATGAAGGTGGAGGGGCACCACAGAGGAGGCAGCTCTCAGAGGGGACAACATATTTCACTTTGAGAAAAAGGAATCAAAGAAGGAGCTCTAGAAACATGAAACTAGAATAGCTACTTCAACCCAACCCTTCCTTCTAAACATTCAGGAAAACTAGTTTCACATAAAAGTGAGCAACCAGAAAGCATGGAGGTAAAGGGCTGTACAAAATTCTCATAAGAAAATAGAGAAGAGAGGCAAAATAACACCACTACAAATAATGAAAATACACCAGAAAGACATGTCCGCAACACAGCCAAAACTGTGACCTACTCTATCAAATGAGCTAAAAGGCATTAAGAATGTGATATAAGACACGGAAGTACAGCATAAATAAAAATAGGTGAAGTAAGATGACAGAACTCAAGAAAAAAGTTAAAATAATTGCTAAAAACCATTTCAAGAATGAAGACTAAACCGACTAAACTAGAAGGAACACAGGAGCAAATAAACACAAAAGATAATGGAAGTTGAAAAAGAAAAGAAAAAATAACAGATATAGAAAATTTTTTTAAAAAGAAGAACCGACACACCTGGGTTAGCTTTCTATTGCTGTGTATCAAATATTCCCAAAACCAGGAGCTTTAAACAATAATAATCATGTATTATTTCTCCTGGTTTCTGATCATCAGATAGGACATAAATGGGATAGATTATTTCTGCTCCATGATGTCTGGGGCCTCAGCTGGAAGACTTGAAGGCTGGGGGCTGGAATCATCTGAACACTTGTGCTCTCATATGCCTGGCAGTCGATGCTGGTTATTTCCTGAGGGCCTGGCTGGGTCTATTGGCTGGAACACCCACATACGGCCTCTCCAGGTGGCCTGGGCCTCTTCACAACATGAGGGCAAGCTTCCAAGGGCAAACATCCCAAGAGAAGGCCAGGTGGAAGCTGCATTATTCTTATGACCTAGCCTCAGAAGTCATATACATCACTTTTTTGTCATCCACTGGTCAAGGTAGTCACAAGGCATGACCCAGATTCAAGGAGAAGAAATAGAGGCTCCGCCTCTTGGTCATTTGCACTGTGAGAAGGGCATGTGGGATAGAATGAATATCTAGGTGTGACCATCTTTGGAAAAATACACTCTGACACAATACTTCTAGTAGAATCCCTGAAGAAGTAAACCAAAACAATGGAACAGAACAAATATTACAAACTTCAGTTGAAGAAAACTTTCCTAAAAGTTTTACCTAAAAGAAAAAAAAGAGAGTTTACATTATATTCCATAAGCATACACAATTACCTAGGAAAATCAACCCAGAAGGACCCAAACTGAGACATATTCTAGTAAAGCTACAGGACTGTAAAGAAAAAGAAAAAAAAAAATCCCTTGGACATTCACACAAACCAACCAATTCACTTATAAGGAAAATAAAATTAAAGTGTCATCATATTTTTACACCAATGCATTATTCCAGATAACGATGGAATAATACGTTAAGTTACTAAACGAAAGAAAACGTGAGACAAGAATTTTACACACAAACAAATTGACTCAAGTATAAATCTCACAGATAAACTGTTATGGGCATGCAAGGACTGGGGAATATAGTTCATTTGTGCCTTTCCTGAGGAATTATTAGAGAATAAGACCTTCTAAATGATCCAAGAGACCTTGACATAAAGACTGGTGGAATTCTAGAAGATGTATTCTGTAAGATATAGATAATGGCTGTGAGTTTGTCAGTCTATCACAGCATTAATCATAGTGTTAATTGGTAGAAATATTACTTTAAAAAATCAACTTCTATGTTTCCAAATATAAAATGAAGATTGATGATCTGCCCTTGATCTCTGTGGCCTGAAAAGAGTGTGAAAAGCCAGCAATGAAAGCACATGTTCTTTATTACAATTATAACTGATTTGTATTGTGTGATTAAGATTCTAACGCCAATATTTATCTGATTTATTAGGCTTTCTAATTAAAATGAGTGGTGCTTTTATAGGTATCCTGAGGATTTCAAATTGTATAGGTCATAGTGTGACTTCTTAATTTGGTGCTGAGGTCTTGTCAATAGACTCAAATTGACAAGAGCAACTAATTAATGTTACTAGAAGACAGTAACACCACAGTGTTTGACTATTTTTTAATTGACTCTGAATAAAACTTTTCTTTCATTATCCTTAGTTGGAATATACAAAGATATTCCACATTTCTTCAAATTATCCCACTATTGTATTAAAAAGGTGTACTTATGCATATTTTCAAATATTCTGGAAACATATATTAACATCTTTTAAGAGGAAAAATTATGAGATGTTTGTAACAAAATGCCCAAATTTAATTTTATAAGCGACAAGATCAATAATGATGTCTATTTAAGTTTATAAACTTTTCAAATTTTGAACAAGAAAAAAAGAAACAGTTTCTGCACTGGCTGTTCCCTCTGTCTTGGATACCCTTCCCTCAGATATCCACATGGCCCATTTCCCCTCCTCCTTCAAGTCTTTGCTCCTTCTAACTGGAACTTCTAGGACCACTCTACTTAAAACTGAATTCTCCATCCCTCTCTCTGCTTAGTTGTCTCCATACTCTCTCTCACTTCTACATAATATACATTTGTCTCGTTTGTTCATTGCTGTATCCCCAGTGTCTAGAAAAGTACCTGGTACATAGAAAGCACTCAATAAATATATTTGAATGAAAGAAAAAAATAGATAATGGGTCACGGAAGGTTCTAGATGATCCTTATGACCAAAGGTTAAAAGTCACATTGCAAAGCGTTTTTTGCCTTGGAAGTCCTAGAATCCTATACCAAAACTAGAAACGGTTCTCTTATCCTTGTTATATATGTAAGGAAACCGATATTCAAAAGTGTTACTTTACTCACTCAAGGCCATGCTGTGTAAGGAGGACACTTATTATGAGTCAAAGTCTTCAGGTACCAAATTTGGTTCTCTTGCCACTCTAACAGTTACTTCTTAGCAATATATTTAGTCGGTGAAGTCCATAGATGTTACAATGAGCTTTAAAGATCAGCTTCTGGTAAGTAGTAAATAAAATAACTTTGAGGAAACAAACAAAAAAAAAACATGAAGACATATTTAATATAACTCCTGTGGTTCTCAGCTGGGGCAGTTTTGCCCCCCAGGGGACATTTGGCAATGACTGGAGACATTTTTGTTGTCACAAATGGGAGAGTACTACTGGCATCTAGTGGGTAGGGGACTAGGATGCTGCTAAATATCCTACAATGCATAGGACAGCCCCCACAACAAAGAATTATCAGGTTCAAGATGTCAATAGAGCTGAGGTTGAGAAACTCTGATAACCTACGATTTTAGTCTTTTGCACACTAAGCAAGACTAATGCACCATGAAAATCGGTATAAGGGATAGAACAATTCTTATCACATTACCTTAAATCATTTAGTTCATTGTTTTAGTTTTAAATGTTATTATTTAACCAGTGTACTTTGCGTACATATAAAACCCTTTAATTGGCGTTTAATTACCATTCAATTCTTTTTCTTGTAATTAACTCATTAAATGTCTTACTAAGTAAAAACAACACTAAGCAAATGAGCTAATTAGTGCCTAATTATTGGTTACTAAAGATTACTACAAATGACTTACAAATGGCTAGCTTCTTTACTACTACTGGGAATTTCAATTGCTAACCTTAAGTAATTGACTGCAATTTACATAGCAGGGTGTATACATAAACTGCATGACTGCAAGTGCTGAAGCGAGAAACTTTCATCACTTCTTGGGGAAAGAAGTGCATTAGCAAAAGGAGTTTTTGGATTCATGACACCATGCCTCCATGGCAGAGCCTAGAATGAGGCGTGGCATATTGGAGGCAGAAAAAAGCAGACAGCAGAAGCACTAAACTAAGTAGGCATGGAGATTTCTGCTTATCCAGCACTGAAATGCTGGTAGGGAAGATTCAACTTAAATCAGAAATCAGGAGGCAGAGTCCAACAACCCCAGAAGGTAGATTTTATTATTATGCCTGTTTTTCAGGTAGAGAAACTGGATACAGAGGGGTTCAATCACTTGCCCAAGGACACAGAGCAAGCAAGCAGAGATTCAAACCAGCAGTCTAGTACCAGGGTTGCTCTCTTTATCACTGGGAAATGATACCTTCTTTCTGCTATATTGCAAACTCAGTACAGAGCCTGCCGTTGCATAATGAAGTGGATAGGTTTGTTTCATTGGTGAATTTACTTGAATTTGTAATCCCAAAGAGTGGTCAGTTACTTAAGCACTCCTTGGCCTCAGATGCCATGCCATTGGACAGGCTTTAAATCAGATGGAGTCTCTGGAGTTAGGCAAATCTGAGTTTAAGTTTCCACTCTGCAGACTACTCTTTGCGTCACTTTTGGTAAGATACTTAATCACTCTGAACTTCGGTTTTCTCATCTGTAAAAGGAGAATAATAATGCTTATCCTAAAAGGTTGCTATGATGATTAAACAAAATCATGTAAAATGTTTACGCTAGGACCTGGCACATAGTAGGGGTTCCCTTTACTTTTACGGCTATAGCAAATAATAATCTGGAAAAATTCTGTTGTAATTTCTTTTCATTATTGTGCTAAAATTAAGAAGTGTGCTATACCCTATAAGTCAAAAAACTGCTACATGAAAGAAGTTTTTTCTTTAGTTTCTTTTTTTCAGCTTTACTGAGGCGTAATTAACAAGTAAATTGTAAAATATTTAAAGTGCACATTGTGGTAATTTGATATATGTATATATTGTAAAAAGATTCCCCTAACTCATTAATTAACACATCCATCACCTTACATATTTATCACTCTTTTTGTGTGTGTGTATGACAACACACACAATTTAAATTCTACTCTCCTCCTTCTTTACAGTTTCATAGTCACATGGGGTAGTGGTATTTGCGATTAAGGGAATAGCAAAAAAACCGATAAAACAAAGGAGAACTGCCATATTTATGGTAGCTGATCTGCTCCTACTTGCTCTGCACACCAAGAAAGAGCCCACAGACCCATTTGCTGTTTCATTTCATCACCCAACCTTTACTGAATACCTAGTGTTTACTGGGGTCTAAGTTACTCACTAGAAATACAGAAAATTTTAAAACAAAAGGAAATGGTTTATGGTAGGAGACAATGAGTTTTTCTCCATTCCACAAATATTTACAAAGCACTAGGCATAAAAGGGCAGGAGAGAGTCGAGATCCCAGCTTCTCCTGGAACTTAGCATGAGTAACGCTGTGTGGTATGTTGTAATAGGGAACAGAATACAGAGAGCACAGATGCACAGCACCTTCCTCAGATCACGGGCATCATGGGAGCTTCCCAATGAAATGCTCTCTGAACTGAATGTTGAAGGATGAGTAAGTGCTTCCTGAGACCGAGAGGCACTGTGGTTATGAGCATGTGGCTTGGAATCCCAGATCTGACTCTTACTCCCTGTGTAACCTCAGGCAAGTTACTTAACCTCTCTATGCTTCATGTATCTCTTTTATAAAACGAGGATAATAAAAGTACCTACTTCATGCTGTTGCTGAGAGTACTGGATATATTAATAAATGTAAAACCCTCAGAATTATCTCTGGCTCATTATCAAGCACCCAATAAATTTTAGCTAACATTTTTCACCCTTCCAGTTTCAGCTCAAATGAGAGTAAATGGTGTACACAAACGGTCAGAAACATGACAACGTGGAACCATTTGGAAAACTGCACCTAGACTGATTTGACTGGAGCAGAGCATTCCTCTGGGGTACAGATAGAGCCCATATCATAAGGGAAGAGCCTGAGCACTACTCTGACTTATGTGGATTTTGTTATGATGGTTACGAGTTACGGGAGATACACATGAATTTTTAAGCATGGGAGTGATTGAATCTAATTTCTGTTTCAGCAAGGTCAGTCTGTTAACAATGTGGAAAGCAGGCAGGCTAGGGGCAAAAATGGTTGCAAAGAAATTAGTTACAGGGCTATTGCAATTAGTTTTCCAGGTGACAACGTTAAGGGTCTTGACCTAGGGCAGTGCAGTGAGGATGGATGACTTTCTTGAAGGTAAGACAGTTGGGTTAAAGGTCTTGTTTTGATCTCCTAGAAGACTGACCTTACATCTCTTACTCATGTATTGGGTTCAAGGTGTAAGAAGAAAGTTGTCTGTGCATTTTTTTCTAGGGCTTGGACAATGTGGCTTTTCTTTCTTTTCTTCCTGCTCCTCAGCAGATTTTTTTTTTTTTTTTTTTTTTTTGCTGAGGAAGATTCACCCTGAGCTAACATCTGTTGCCAATCGTCCTCTATTTTGCCACCACAGCATGGCCACTGATGGTGGTGTAGGTCTACGTCCTGCAACTGAATCCAGGCTGCCAAATCAGAGAATGTCAAACTTAACCACTAGGACACCAGGGCTGGCCCAGACATTTCTTTTCTGAATGGTCTCAAGGACGATGCCTTCTAATTGCTTGCAGACTTAGAAAGAAAGAGTGCAGAAGAATCACTGGTCTCATGGGCAGGCAGCAATCTACATCTACATAGGACCCCTGAATGGAATGCCAGGGTGAAAAGACATCCATTGATTTAAATCCCCAAGCACAAGTCTACCTCCCATGCATTATAATATGTCCATGTACTTTATTTCATGACAAGAGGTGGGAGCAAATTTCCTCTTAATCTCATTCATTCCACTGAATTAAATCATGCACTTTTGAAATATGCATCTTAAATTACTAACAATTTGGATTAGTGCTGTTTCCATAAAATGTGCTAATAATGGGTTATATGATCCCCCGTTTCAGAGAAAGAAATAATTCATCAAGGCTAACCAAGCTGCTTTAGAACCTCTTAAAAAGTGCAAATGAATGTGATTTCAGAATCATTTATTGTTAATGTGCAGAGCTAAATTTGTTGGCAAAATTACTCTGGTATTCTTGGTGAATGACTCCAGGTGCAGTTATTAAGGTCAAATATTATGGCGTCACTGTCGAGATTTTTTTCCTATAAAAAATAATGGAGGAGTACATGTCTCTTACTATAGAGGTCTCTAATGAACTATGTCCCACCTGCAGCTGTTAAGGCAAGATTCATCTCAATAAAAATGTGTGCTTATGAAAGTTTCAATTGTAGACTTAAGAAAATCAGAGCCTCATTACCTATAAAATCATAAAATTATAAGCGTGGGAAGGAAGTTGTATAGCTTATTCTCTATTCCCTTGGTTCTGGATGAGACAATATGTAAAATAGTGTGGTTCCCTTTGGCAGGTGAAGCCCATCTGTTTGTGACACATCTCCTCTGAGGGCCAGGGCTGTTTTAGCTGATCTGGTGGGAAAGGCAGCTACCTCCTCTTTTTCTTACCATTCTATGTGGGCACCTGCCAAACACGCACATTTGGTCAAGAAGCACAACCTTGCAAACAGCAAGACCATTTATCTTACCAAGGATATTCGAGGATTTGTACTTTGCAGCTGCAAGTTCTAAATAGGATTATCTAGGACTAGTGGGAGGATGACATAGGACAGGAAATTTTCCAAGACTGCCTTTCCCTAAAAACCTGTTCCAGAGATTGACAGCCCTCACAGTTCAGAATCTGAGTACAATCTGAATATGTATGCAAGGAGGACTTTAAAAATCAAGTCTATTCGCTCTTCTTTTTTACATGTAACAAACCCAGTGATATGAAATGGTTCCCTTAGGTCATATAACTGGATAAAGGCAGACCAAGGTGGAATTAAATTATTGCACATTGTCCAAATAACTTAAGTGCCTCGTGTTTTGGAATATACTCACGCTTCTAGTTATCTTTTTTTTTGGGGGGGGGGGGAGGAAGATTAGCCCTGAGCGAACATCTGTTGCCAATTCTCCTCTTTTTGCTGAGGAAGATTGGCCCTGAGCTAACATCTTTGCCTGTCTTCCTCTACTTTATATGTGGGACACTTGCCACAGCATGGCTTGATAAGCGGTGTGTAGGTCTGCGCCCAGGGTCCAAACGTGCGAACCCCAGGCCGCCAAAGCAGAGTGCGCGAACTTAACCACTACCCCACCGGGCTGGCCCCTCTAGTTCCCTTTTGATAATATAATGATTTTTATTTTCCTCTTCAATATTAGAGAGGAGGGGACATTTGAAGAATTTAACTTCAGGCTTGGAGAATTATTGAGACTTGAGGTATGTGGGACAGAAGTTTACCAGTTGCTGGGTCACTGCTGTATGGTTTTATTGCCTCAGATGATGCTGCCAAGTGCCCCAAAGATGGATGTTTCCTGTTTGAAGGAAGAATCTCAACAGTACAAAGGAACGCCACACCACACTGAATTCCCCATGCTCTCTGAGTGAGTATACTTGGCGCATGGTATCAGAACTGAGGACAAGACTGAACACGCGTGACCAGGAGAGCACGAGGTTGGAACTTTTACAACTCTTCAGAAGACTGGAGGAGCGACAAGGGAGAAGAAATAATTATAGTTTCAAACTCCTTTGCCACTTCCTCTCTCCCAACCTTATAAAATAATCAAATGTACCAACCAGTCCTTTCCCAGCTCTGCTTGATATTTAATTTAGTAGGGACTTGTGCTAAGGGCTGCATGCTTAAAAGGATTTATGAGCAGACTGTTAGGAGGAAACTTTATAGTTTTAACATCTCGATTCAAATCTACTAAAGAGAGTGTTATTTCCATGTTGGGATCTCCATTCCTGCACGATGAAAACTCCTATGAAAATCAGAGCTGCTTTACCTGAAAGGGCCCTTTGTGTCCTCTGGATAGTTCTGTCAGGACCAAGAATTATGATCATTGGAAACATGGTTAGAGTGGGGGTATAGAATGGCAGGTGAGCCACAGAAGCTCAATGGTTTAAAGTCAAAGAAAATAATCACTTCGAGGTTTCTGCTGGTGTTGGCAAGAGATGGGGAGATTTGTAAAGCTAACCAAGTAGGCAAGAAATGACTTTTTTTACCTTTCTATTTAAATTATTCTAAAATGATAAAATAGAAAAACCACAGACTGAGAAATGTCTATCAGACGTAATGGTCTTCTTTTGAATATAAAGAATGGAATCTGGGCTACAGCCAGATCTAATGAATTTTCAGATAACAGATATTTAATTGAAAAAGTAAAGTTTTCTATAAATGAAAGAATCAGGAGGAGAAAAAAAATATTGTTTGCAGTCCTATAACACTAGCATGAATAGGGCTAGACGAGAAGTCATCTAACCACTTATATGCAGGGCCAGATGATAAATATTTTAGTCTTTTCCAGCTCAGACTCTCACAACTACTCGCCTCTGCCATTGTGGCATGAAAGCAGCTACAGACAACACATAAGCAAATGAGTATGGCTGTGTTCCAATAAAACTTTATTTACAAAAGCTGGCAGGGGGCTGAATTTGGCCTGCTGGCTGGCTGTAGTTTACCAATCCCTAGTCTAGACCATGATGGCAGGCTGGCTACTTAGAATTTTAAGGGAACCAAATTTCAAACCGAAATGTCCAAAGAAAAAGAAGATATGTGTGTGAAATGGAGGTAATTTGGTTACCATAGATGCCTTGTTGACAGATGCCATATAAAACTTGGGAATATTCCTTGACTTTCTCTTGACTTGACCTTCTTGACTTTCTCCCACAAAATTCAAGGATTTGTGGATTAAGGGTCTGCTTCTGATCTGGGCTGCTCTAAAGCATCCTAATTTAATTGTCAAAAATAAAAGTTGGGTATCATAGAAATGCAGAGGTGCGTAGATTAGTGATAAATCCAACCCACCTTAGTCTTTTAAAGGATGATCACAATGCATTTTATAAACGTGAGGCAGGGAAATGGTGATGTAAGACTAGCATTGAAATAAGAAGAGACTAATAGACTTCCGCTAATTTTTCTCAATCCTTTCTTATGAATCACCTTGTAAATTTGAAATGGGGGAATCACTAGCAGTTCTCAGATATTTTAGCTCATGTGTTTTAGAGCTTTCATTGGAGGAATTATATCTTTAAAATTCACACACCATTTATCACTTTGTTTTATGCAGGCAAAACGAACTGCCTAATGTCCATATGTGTTGTCATTTGTTAAAGCCTTTCCTTAAATGTGATGATAAATCACATATCAGCTGTGTGTCAGCAACACTGTCACACTCAGAAAAGTAGCCTTGGATGATTTTCATATTTTAGGCTTTTCTTAAAGTGAGGGGAATGTGTTTCATCTTCATAGAATCAAAAACCTTACAGGGAGAAAAATTCTTAGCAAGTCTCCTCCTTTATCACTTAAAATATGGCCCCTTGCACATATTGGGCTTCTTGTCAGCACTATAAAGGAACTTCTCAGACTCCTGCAGTAGTTTCTCTTACAAGAAAAACCCTCTCCTTTTTGTTTTGCCTTTGCTAGTCATATATAACCTCTGCTAGCTGATTTATTCTAAAGAACTTCAAGACTTTTTCCTATAGATGTAATATTTAAATTCTTTTTTAAATATAGATTTTCAAATTTTTGAATGAACAGAATATTCTCATGTAAAAGAATGCAGGGGTTTTTTTCCTCTATTTGTTGGAAAAGGT